>NC_139406.1:0-2400000 GCF_905368555.1 Meleagris gallopavo | reverse complement strand
CATTTGAAGATAGATTTTTTTAATCTTTTCATATTGACACTGATGCTTCGACCAATTGAAATATAGTCATATTAAACCACTAAAATGCAATTAGTTTTCAATAAAATGAATTTTTTATATCTTCAGCTCATATAAGAAAATGAGTTGCTTTAACTTTCAAGCAGAAAAGATAATAGAAGTTAAACATAAAGTAGTCCTGGAGCTTAGCCTTAAGACTGAATGGTAGTTTAAATGAAACAGAGTGCAGATTTTGTAACTCTGAGATGAAGATAATGGCTTAAACTTGCCCTTATGTTATGCAGATTCTTCTTGGGATTGCATAATTGAATATTATTTTAATAATTGAATATTATTAAGAAAATAATATTATAAATATTATTAAGAAAATTCCCACTTCTCAATGAAGAATGCTGCTGCAACCGCCTGCGAGCGAGACTGGGGAGTGTTAGGGTAAGATCACCGTATGAAGACTGGGAACTGGAAGATTATTCCCGACTGCACTGCTGGCACATTGGGAGACTGCAGAGAAGTTGTTTCTACACCTCTGCTTCCCAATCCACAGAACACAGGTTTCACTTTTTATCTCACTTTTAATGTAAGACCTGTTCATCTCTAAAAAGGATACTGTAAGCAAATCTATCTTTTTTGCCAGTTCAGATAGTGTTTTGAAATAGTTTGTGTTACGCAGAAGAAAGCTAAGAACATAACACAGTTACTGAAATTACTGAAAATAAGTTTATTTGAAGGTCTTGTAACAAAGAAACAAAAGCTACGTCACATAAACATAGAATGAATTGGATACTGATTAAAGCAATACAACAAAATATGCATACGTAACATTGAATAGACAATTAACATGGTAGAAGAAACAAATGTCAGAAAACAGAGCTACTGCGACATTAAAAACAAAACAAAACAAAACACACACAAAAAAAACAAATCAGAACCAAAGGAACAGGAAGGTATGCTGCCAGAAAAATTGTGGGTACATATACAACCTACATGCATGCATGTGTTCACCTGTACTCACAGTCATACAGAAAGCAATACGTGTAGTTGTTCAGAAAGTAATGCCTCCCATTTATTTCCATGGAAACTACAACAGATACAAAGAGCATTCAAGAATAAAATTTGATAGAACAAATTCTCAGCTGCAAAACACTATTTTTCAACATAGACACCGCCGTAAATTATGCATTTTTGCCAGCAATGAACAGGCATTGCATGCCTGCTGCACTAATAAAAATGTTCATTGGCCATTTGGAATGAGGAGTGTCATTCACACAGCTGTTGCCATTGCTGAAATGCATGACTCACCATCTCACTATAGAAACATCCTCTGGTCTCCACAAATGTTCAGCAAATGTCAATGCATGTCAATGGGTGCAATTTTTTCTGCATGGAGGAATTCAGTTCCACACCTTTGCTTCATACACACTTCCATGTCAGACACCATTTTGTCAGACTACCCCTCTGCTGCCATCTGTCTCACAGCAACAAAATTTAATGGAGTATTGGCTCAACACTTACTGCCACACCATGAACATCCACCTTTGAGATCATAAACCAACATAATAAAGTGAGAGGCAGTATTTTCAGAACAGCCCTTGTATAACAGCCTTTATATTAGTTCATTGTACTTCACTGCCTCACCCATCCAGCACAATTCAGTTCATGAATGAATTAGCACTGTGAAGAGGGAAAACTAGGACTGATTCTAACTTTCATAAATGCAGGATACTGCTTGTTCTAACATTCACTGCAGTGAGTATAAATGTACACAGGTGACTCAGGTATCATAAAATGATCCCAGAACTGCTTCCTGCACATCTTGGCTAAGCAAGCAAAATATGATACTGCATTTCATAATGGAAATCAGAAATGAATGACTTTGAGGACTCAGATACTTTCTAAGAGTTTTCCTTTGAGAAAGTGAAAAAGTAATGATGAACTCGGCAAATTATTTTAGAAGACAGCATTACCACTGTTCATTATCAAACAAGCAGTTCAAAAACTAACAAGGTGTTTTTTCCTACCAGATCTGAGTAAACTGTCAACTCCAGTTGCACTCTTCCTTGTGATAAAAGCATTTTTAAGGCTTCTTTCCGAACTGAATTCTCCAGTAACTAGTGAAATCTGAACTCACTTTGCAGCCTTCTCTTCTTAGGGTGTACAGAGCATGTCCCACCTCATCTCCCACTCAAATGACCACATGCAAGAAAGCTGTACAACGTAATTACCTTTCAACATTCAATGTTCCTCTGTTCACATGTCATTTGTTCACAAGCAATTTGGGTGAGTGGGAATGAAGAGGAAAAGGAGGACAGATGTGCAGAAATGGAAAACAAACCACCAGAACTTAATTTGTTTGGAACAAAATATTCCCCCATAAGCTCCCAAACGCTCATAAAGCTCCTCAACAGAGGTGACTAACAGACCAGAGCAAAAATTCTATCCATCCAGTGTAGCAAATAAATGATACCTTACTTTCTAACGAACTGAAGAACATCCGTTTCAAATATTTCAGCGTCTTGCAATAGAATTTCATCCAGAGAAACTGTGTCACTGGATTATGGGTCCACAGTATGCACTGATTTAAATTAATTTCCTAGCTTAACATATTGCTACCCAGAAAGAGCAACAAACACAGCACAACTCAAATCTTTTTCCTTACTTAAAAAAAAAAAAATATATATATATATATTTGTTTAATTTTAATACTGAAGTGATAGTTTCCTTGTCTAGTAATTTCAAGTATAAATAATTGGGAAACAGGCTTGTAGTGTGTCTGAATAAGACAATAGGTAAAAATCAAAGCTGCAGAAATTTCATTCACCTAGAACCAGGAAAACATATTCCATCTAGATAATATTCTAAGCTAAAAGCTTTCATGATATTTTTTTCCCGAAGGAGAAAAAAAATCCACATTCTAACACGTAAGTTTGTATTTCAAGCCATAAATGCAAATGCAGGTGAACAACTTCTCTCTCCACTTCTAAACCCTGAACCAACTGTGGTTGATACAACACTTGCAGCAGACTTTCTGGATGTTCTAACCCCTGTTACAGATCCAGTGGCTGCTCCAGGCCTTGAAATGGGTCCTGTGGTTGCACCAATTCCTGTGAATGGGCCCTGCGGTTGCTCTAACCCTTCTGACAGGCCCTGCGGTTGCCCTAACCCTTGTGACCCACTCTGTGGTCACTCCAATCCCTGTGACAAGACCCACAGTTCAACCAGAGAACAAGCCAGTGCCAGTATCATTTGCCCTTATAAGCAAAAGGAAGTAATGGCTAGAAAAGTGAGATCATTTAGTAAGGAGAGAAATTCCTACAAAGACAGAAGAAGATGAAGATGAAAAAGGGACATCACAAGAATGGGAGAAGGAAGGAGAGGCAGAACTCATAAAGGAGACAGAAACCATTTGTCCCCTAAAACTGAGTGAGATATGAGATATGTGAAAAGATTACAGCCATTGTTCAGGTGAACACGTTGTCACCTGGCTGCTCCAGTTCTAGGATAATGGGATTAACAACCTGGATTTAACTGGCAGTGAAGCCAAGCAGCTAGGCTGTCTTTCTAGGGAAGGTGGTATTGACAAAAGTGACTGGAAAAGAGATACAATCCTTCACTCTATGGCGGTGACCTTGTAAACTGTGAAGAAAAGATAGCCCTTCAAAGAAGATCTGTAATGTTACCCAGGCCATGGAGAAAGGTATCCAGTATTTGGGGGAATTACCTGTGATAGGGATGGTGTATGATACTAACCTGGATGATAATATGCCATCTCAATAGACAGATAAAGTCAAATGCATGCAATTTATGTGGCAGAGAGTTTTATGGAGTGCACCCATCACTGCATGCCAGCATCTTGGCACGAGTGATCTGGAAAGATAACAAACTATCAACAGTGGATGAAGTGGCTAGTTTACTTTGACAATATGAGGAAAATCTCTCTTCTTCCTACAGGTCTGTGACTCAGCTGAAGAAAAACTGGTTCTATGACTCCAGAGAAGTGCCTGAGAAACTCTCCCATCTTTGTCTATACTAATGGCAGAAAAAATAACTCATGATTAAGAGTTATTAAGAGTTAAGAGTGTACTGGACACTGTGGTAACAGCACTCTGAAGGGTTCCATGGACACATCTCATTCAGAAGATTTAGGCATTTCAAAACAAGTTCAGCAAAACATGGATAATTATGCATCAGCTTGGAGTGAGGAGAAAAAAAAGAGCGAGTGATATTGACATTTCCATCTCTTGCTGCCTTGTTAGAGACAAGAGATGTCAAACTGCCAGTGAACTTTCCTGTCTTGCTACAGTGAAAATGGGAAAGGACAACATATACACACCCTGCCATCTTGTGCTCCTACATTCATTTTCTTATAAGCCTCTTGTCCTCAGTGTTGGTAAGAGCATGCAACAGTTGCTTCCTCTCAACTCTTCATCCAGTAGTAGAGAGAGAAGGAGAGAGCTCAGCCCTTACAAAGGAACGCTCCATGAGCAGCAATTCCAAGAGCATACCTGCCATCAGATCATCCTGTTGGCAATTCTTGAAAAACTTTGCATCTCAGAGAATTGAAACAGGAGGGCTTCTGAAACCAAGCTATGGAAGGGGAGAGGAAGTGGTGCCTTATATGCATTTCAAATGAAAGTAGCAGCTCACAACTCCAAATGGATCTTTTTAAGCGTAGCACACTGCTTTTTCTACAAAGGTTCTCTTGGATTTCAGGGGAACCTTTTGCAGAAGGAGATATTACTCACCATATGTAATGCTGACAGAATAAGGTTCTCCTTCCCATCTCATCTTTGGGAGGAGATCAAGGAGATATGAACATTAAGGCTCAGCATGCCAAGACTTGAAAACATATTTCTAAGGTAGGGCTCTTATTCTGAACATCAGCCACAACTGTCTTCTGCATTTTGACTTGCTCATTAACAGAAACCAATAGAAGCAGCCTTTTAGGAAAAACCAACCAACACAGTGACACACTCAGTAATTCTATTCAGCAGAATCAATGTTTACAATGCCTGCCGATAGTATGGCAAAACCACAGAATGGCTACTGAAAATATTGCTTCATTTCAGTGCAAACATAAAAGATAAATCTAAGTACGTTGGGATGAAGAGTAGATACAAATAATAAGAGACAAAGTCGTGTCTTTACCTGGAGGCCCTTCTCTTCTATCTTTTTCTGGAGTATCTGAAGGCACTTGGTGAAGTCTGTTAAATCTTGATCCATGGTCTCAATTAACTCACATCCCTAGTGAATAAACAGCAAAACAGAGAGAGAAAAATAAATTAAACTTACTGCATCTTTCAGTTTTGAGAACTAATGCTATCTCTGCTGAAGTTAACTGCAGTTAGCAGCTCTTCAAGTCTCTGCATGGAGATGAAGAATTAAGTAAGAGACTGCTACCCTTATAAAGCCCGAAGACTCTAGATCCCAGCTGATCAAATTATGATGATCTAGATTTCCAGATATTCCAAACCTATTAAGAACATTCCTAGATGTGGATAAACATGTTCTACATTATGGGTGTCCAACATCTTGACTTGTCTGGGCCACATTGAATGAAGAGGAATTGTCTTGGGCTGCATACAAAATACATACCATACACACTATAGTTCATGTATACAAGTAACAAAACTTTGTGTTTTTTTTAAAGCATTTTCTATTAAAACATATAAAAAAAGAGGGCATCAAAAACAAAAATTAGTAGGATATCTGAACGTTTTCGTGAAACTAATGCATCAATGGATGGAAGTGGTTACAATTTTTAACAAGTTATCAAGATGCTCATCAGATATTTTTGATCTGATTTTACTCTTTCTGTGCTTCATTCTTGAAAACAGTTGTTCACAAACATACATCCTGATAAAAAGTGTTAACATAGCATGACTTTGAAATGAAGGATATCTTTCTCCAGCAAGATAGGCTTTATAGAAGTCTAATGAACAGACATGACCAAATTTTTCTTTGAGTTGAATGTTTAATTGCAACTCTATGCATTCCATTTGAAAATTCACGGGTAATGTATTTATGTCAACATACAATTGAGTCATGAACATACAAAAAAAAAAAAGATATTTTCAGAAATCTTGAAATCAATTCTCAAATTCCTTTATCAAAATGGAAAGCAAGGCTGCATATTTTTCACAGTTACAGGAGTGTGTTTAGCCAATGTATCAAAACGAATAAATTTATTTTCTGTAACTTGAGCTTGCCATAATTTAACATTTGTTTTGAATGCTGTTAAAGCCTGAAATACAGGTCAGGTAAGTTGATTTTCTCCTTGAAGTTCGATGTTTAACTCATTTAAATAGAGTGATCAAATCCACCAAAAATGCTAATGAACACGAGCTATTTTTCATCCTCAAGTTCTGGCACAAATTTTCCTTTTGATTCCATAATTACCTTAATTTCAGTTTGCAAATCATAAATTTCTTTTAGCATTTTACCCATAGTTAGCAACCTTACTTTGGAAAAGTAAATAATGTCCCCATAAACAGCATCTCTACTTCTAAGAAACTCCTGGAACTGGTGATGATTCAATAGCTTGGACTTTATGAAACTCACAGCTTCGACAATCATTTGCATGATATTATTCATTTTTAAAGCTTTCGAACATAAATTTTCTTGATGTAAGATGCAGAGATATTTCATCAAATGCAAGTTGTCGGTGGCAACTACCTCATTTTCTGTTAGTTTTTTAAGTTCCTCTTTTTTTAACAACCATTGCCAGGGCACCACAGGCACACAGACATGTAGATAGGCCAAAATATTATCATCAGCAATCAATGTTTTTTACCAAGTGGCACAAGTGTACATAACATGCAATATACATAGGTTTTAATTCAACAGAGTGTGTATGACAGACACGAAAGGTGGAGTTAGCACTGCACTAATGCACTCCTCTCTACAGCATTCTGTTATCACCTATGCAGCCTGTACTCAACCTACATGAAATTGACTCATGAAAAACATTTTAAAAAATCACATATCAAGGTAAAAAATTTACAATCTTGTGGGATTGCGTTATTAGCTGTCCAGACATGCATGCAGTTTGTGGGATGTGGGCTGGACAAGACTGTTCTACGGTGTTCTGTTGGATAGACAAAATCAGATGTGCAAAGCTCAGGGTTATATGGTACTTCCAGGATCAAGTTCCAGAAAAAAAATCCTCAGTTACTACATATCTGCTACTTATGACTTCACCTTAGGTCAGTCCATCTAATACCTAGACCAGGAAGTTATACTCAACAGACTCCAGAAAGACAGATGAGAACATGTAATAGTGGAAAAGAGTGTGAGGTCAAAGTTCTTAATTGAGTGCTAAAGCAATTCCTAAGCCTCTGATAAAGATCCGAGTAAGAAAAAGTGAAACTTATCTACCGCATAAAGTCACTATTCAAAGAGATTTCAAGTATTCAAAATACCGCCATAGCATTGTAAATTAAAACAAGAACAATATTTAGAGGTTTCCTCTGCTACCACATCATGGCCCTTTAAAAGCCTCCTAGTTTTTCTCTTCACCTGACAGATTTTATGTTTCTGCTGTATACCATAACAACTGACAAGAAATAAACATTCAGAATACAGAATATTTGTATGTGCACTTCTGTATATAAAATACATTGTTTTGTTACACCAGAATAAAACTAGAACTTTCAAGTTGCCTTTGCCTCAGTAGTGAAAATAAAGGTGTAGAGAATAGAGTCCTAGAGCATGGACAGAGTATAGAGGTTTGCATGCAACAAAATAATGAGTCTCCAGAAGAAAGACATAATGCTATCCCTGAAATGCTTCCCCACCCTACCAGGCTGCATATAAAAATAAGCAAAGCTGCTGTGCAATAGGGGATCTGGATGAAGAGAAAAGAATAAAGAGCAGATAATGACATGCTTTTTATTATACCCCTTCCTCTTGCTGCCTCCTCAAAACATTCCAAAAGGAAAAATTGTCAGAGGTGAAGCTGAAACTTTTCTGGTACACATTATTGCTCCAAATGCCTTTTCAAGCAGTAGTAACAGACCTGATGAGGGGTAGCATGCCACAGATGTACATGCAATCAAAGGCTTCCCTTGCAAAGACAGCACTGCCACTGCCAAGGAAAGACTAAGAAATGAAACTGGAACCTGTATTCAGCACAAGTGTCAAAAAACGTGAAGAGCTGCTGTGTCTTCACTCCTCACCAGGAATAGCCAAAATGTAACACTGGTGTGGGGTCTGCAGTAAACAGCATTGTGCCCGCAAGTGCATTTATTATTGGCACCGACAATAGCAATAAGTAACAAGATGTGAGAAACTATGACAGAGCCTCCCCAGTTGTATGGGGCTGCTGAATCACTGATTCAGCAGAGGGCCTGAACCTCTGATTAATCACCTGAGGCGAGCAATGAGTCAGCCACAGGAGCACAGGTGAAGGCAATTCACTTGTGCTGCAGGAAGAGGTGGAGCCAGGCTCCACCTCTCCTAGACCCATTTAAGAGCTGACTGCCAGTGGGGAAGGATCTCTTCTGGAGATCCACTCCAATGGAGTCTATTTTGCGAGCCCAGGATAGGGTGAGTGACTTTCTTTCCTTACTCCAATGTAACAATTACATCAGCCAAGCTCCTGGATATACCATACCATCTGTATATCCATTGATTATACAATTGGTGAGCCAGGCAGGCCAAATCTACTTTACATCATGTCTTTCTTGTGGAATTTCAATAAATGGGTCAAGGGGGAAAACACCATTCCCCTAGATAAAATGATCCCTGGGCAGATCCCAGGGTTTCTGGGATCTCCTTATTATCAACTAGCAACTACAATTGAGAAATGGGATCCCCTGCGTACTTCAGGGAATATTTCCCCAGTATGCATAACAGAATACTTCCAGGGACTAGACAGAGATATCCTAACTACAAAAGAAAGGCAATTGGCTGCATCCACAGTGGCATGGCAACTGTTAAAAACCTTAAATCAAGCACATACCATCTGTATATCCATTGATTATACACATACCATCTGTATATCCATTGATTATACACATACCATCTGTATATCCATTGATTATACACATACCATCTGTATATCCATTGATTATACACATACCATCTGTATATCCATTGATTATACACATACCATCTGTATATCCATTGATTATACACATACCATCTGTATATCCATTGATTATACACATACCATCTGTATATCCATTGATTATACACATACCATCTGTATATCCATTGATTATACACATACCATCTGTATATCCATTGATTATACACCAGTCTTGCACAACCAGCTTTTTGGTTAGATGAAGACAAAATCAGTGGCAGGGACAGCTACTGCTGGGCATGGGCAAAGAGGTGGAACGTGAGTTAACAGCTCTTAAATGAGCAGAAGAGAAGAAAACCATTTATATTTTTCCAGGACCACTCCTTGCTGGTAGAAGTCGTGTACAGGTGTTGGTTTATAAATAACTGAATAACCCCCTCCCTCCACCAGCACTTCTGAAATACTCTTTCCTAATTCTTTGTTAATGAACCCAATATTCTGCTTGAGCAGTCAGGTTTTGGCAGCTGCAGGTAAAATACAATTCCACTTCCCAGCCAGGAAAGATCAAACTTACTTAACTGTCCACATGTTTTAGAAGTGATGATTTACAACAATTTATTATTTTTTGCCTTTACTATTAAATACATCTCACTTGAAATTGATTCTGGCCTGGCTTTTCAGGATGCTTTTCAACAGGTATTTGGAGGACATCAGAGGCCAGGGAATTTCAGTGAGAGGCACCTCAGACTACTGACTGCAGCTTCAGTAGAAAGCTGAGATGCAGCACACATGTCCTCTGCTCAGCTCTGCCACTGTCCTCTTCATGCATTCACAACGGAAGATCTCCAATACAAATGACAGAAATGTGTCCTTCTAAATCTGTAAACAGGATGTGAAACACATTCTTTGTTATGAAGGCAGGCTCCTGGACCTGTGATATTGGTACCAAGATGTTGCTGTGATAGCAATTGCTAAAAACAAAACCTAGCTCAATAGTGGTATCCTCAAAGAATCCCTACAGAATTGTAGGGGTTGGAAGGGACCTCTAGAGATCATCGAGACCAACCCCCCTGCCAAAGCAGGTTCCCTACACCAGGTCGCACAGGTAGGCGTCCAGGTGAGACTTGAATATCTCCAGAGAAGGAGACTCCACAACCTCCCTGGGCAGCCTGTTCCAGTGCTCCGTCACCTCACCGTGAAGAAGTTCTTACGCACATTCGTGCGAAACTTCCTATACTGCAGCTGATGTCCGTTTCCCCTCGTCCTGTCTCCACGTACCACTGAAAAGAGACTGGCCTCACCACTGTGGCCGCCACACCTCAGATATTTATAAACCTGGATCAGGTCCCCTCTCAGTCTTCTTTTCTCAAGGCTAAACAGACCCAGTTCACTTAGCCTTTCTTCATAGGGGAGATGCTCCAGGCCCTTCACCATCTTTGTGGCCCTCCGCTGGACTCTTTCCAAGAGATCCCTGTCTTTTTTGTACTGGGGAGCCCAGAACTGGACACAGTACTCCAGATGAGGCCTTACCAGGGCAGAGTAGAGGGGGAGGATCACCTCCCTCGACCTGCTGGCCACGCTCTTCTTAATGCACCCCAGAATGCCATTGGCCTTTTTGGCCACGAGGGCACACTGCTGGCTCATGGCCAACCTGTCGTCCACCAGGACGCCCAGGTCCCTCTGTGCAGAGCTCCTCTCCAGCAGCTCATCCCCCAGCCAGTATTGGTGCATGCAATTATTCCTCCCTAGGTGTAAGACCCTACACTTGCTTTTGTTGAACCTCATCCGGTTTCTTACTGCCCAGCTCTCCAGCCTGTCCAGGTCTCGCTGAATGGCAGCACAGCCTTCAGGCGTGTCAGGCAATCCTCCCAACTTCGTATCATCAGCAAACTTGCTGAGGGTGGCCACTATCCCCTCATCAAGGTCATTGATGAAGATGTTGAACAAGACCGGACCCAGCACAGACCCCTGGGGGACACCACTGGTTACAGGTCTCCAGCCAGACTCTGCACCACCAACGACGACCCTCTGCGCTCTGCCAGTCAGCCAGTTCTCAACCCACCTCACTGTCCACTCCTCTGTCCCACACTTCCTCAGCTTTGTTATAAGGATGTCGTGGGAGACAGTATCAAAGGCCTTTCTAAAATCAAGGTAGATTACATCTACCGCTCTTCCCCCATCCACCCAGCACATGACAGCATCATAGAAGGCCACCAAGTTGGTCGAGCACGACCTCCCCTTGGTGAACCCATGCTGACTACTCCTGATAACCTCCTTTTCTCCCAGTTGTCTGGAGATGGTATCCAGCACAAGCTGTTCCATCACCTTTCCAGAGACAGAGGTGAGGCTGACAGGCCTATAATTACCCGGATCTTCCTTCTTGCCCTTTTTGAAGACCGGAGTGACATTGGCTATCCTCCAGTCTTCAGGGACCTCCCCTGTTGTCCAAGACCTCTCAAAAATGATGGAGAGTGGTTCGGCAATGACCTCCGCCAGCTCCCTCAGCACACGTGGATGCACCCCATCGGGTCCCATGGACTTGTGGACCTTAGTACTGCCTAGGTGCTCACGCACGTCCTCTTTCCTGACTAAAGGGAAGTCTCCCATTCCCCAGACCCTCTCACTAACCTCCAGGGTGTGGGATTCCAGCGGGAGAGCCTTTTCACTGAAGACAGAAGTAAAGAAGGCATTCAGTATCTCTGCCTTCTCAGCATCCCCCGTTACCAGAACCCCCCCCTCACTTAGTAAGGGGCCCACATTCTCTCTAGTTTTCCTTTTGCTGTTAACATACTTGAAGAAGCCTTTTTTATTATCCTTTATCACTTTAGCCAGATTCAATTCCAGACGGGCTTTAGCCTTCCTCGTTGCATCCCTGCAGGCCCTGACTACATTCCTATATTCTTCCCAAGTGGTCAGACCCTTTTTCCACATTTCATGGACCTTCTTCTTTCCTTTGAGCTTGCGCATGAGCTCCTTGCTCATTCCAACAACATTCCAGTCATGCGAGCTGTCCCACCACGTCTCCGTGATCGCAATGAGATCATGACCTTGTGACCGCACGCAGAACTCCAGCTCTTCCTGTTTATTCCCCATGCTACGCACATTAGTATACAGGCACTTAAGAGAAGCAGCATCCCCCCACCCCTCTCCAAGCCTTTGAACTCCACTGTCTCCACCCATCAAGTTCTGTTTGGAGCCTCGAACTGCCCCCTCAGTCCCAGCGGTGACTAAAACAGTTCACTTGGCTGTTTGCACCTTTGCACACATTATACAATTAATGCTGTAGATCTGAACAAAAGTCGGCAGAGTGCCATCAGTAAAGCCACCATTTTGTCACCTTTCTTTCATCAAACTGTGACTCTTCATTCTCTTTTCACATCAAATGGAGAGCCAGCTTTGGAAAAGACAGGGGTTTTAGATCTGCTCCTTTTGCCACAATGGTGAATAGACAGACACGGTCAGAACCAGAAGGGAAAAGGAGTGCAGCAGCACTCAGATCCTCCTGTGTCTATCCCTGACTTTGCTGGAGTGGATGTCTGTGCAGCTCATGCTCACAGACGGCAAACATTTTAGATAAATCTGTTGCTATAGACTATCAAATCTAGTGATTTTTCAACATTGAACTGGACGTCAGTGCAGGTGAAGGTTCTTGGCAACCTTTACCATATTCCTCACAAATGACAAAAATCTTCACAGAAGAACTCTCTGCTGTAGCCAGGATTTAATGAAAGGACATCACAGTAACTGCAAGATAGGCAATAATGCTTGTAGTTCTATAGGTGTCTATTCAATAACATTAACCTTTGGTAAGAAAGTTAAAAAGCCAAGCACAAGTAACATTAAGAAAGGTTAGAAAAATCAATACCACACAGCAGGAAAGAAAACAATAGATTACATCTGATGACAGTATAGCTGCTGAGTGAGGATGTGGCACACAGTATTAAACTTTGGCTGTTCTGCCTCACTGTAGCAGTTACAGGAGGCTCATTGCTAAAGGAGGTGGAGAATGCCAGGTGCACCTAGTTATTGCACTCTGTATTTCAGACAGATGCTGAAACCAGACAGTCTGTGAAATGTCAATCTGAGTATCTCAGTTCTTCTCCCACATGTTGCATCTCAGCATGTTATGCATTTGAAGACAGCAGTGGGTAGATGTCCATTTCCACACATCCTTATTAATCTTTTCATCAGCTTAGCTATATAAGCTGTCTTTTAATTTGTGTAGTAAAGAATATAACAAATAAATGTAATTGGTGAACATGATTTCAGATATTTAAATAGACAAAACTACATAATTAACTGAAATTCATTTTCTTTCAGTTCTTAGACTCAAATTTGGCTGAATGCTTGGCATCAGTGCAAAACTAATACAGTACAGATTGCTTGGCCCTCAGTTCTGAGGTGGCTGATGACTTAACTCATTCAGCTGCACATTAAGTGGTGCTGCCATTCTGATTAACTACAGGAATTTATTAATCATGATGAAATATGTACTGGAAGCCAAATAATGGAGATCTGCACTCAAATGAAAAATCTTATTATTGAAAAACAAATCTCCAGTTTTGACCATTACTTATTTCTAACTCTACACAACACTACTTGTTTTATTCAGCAAGTATTGCCTAGTGAAACAAAACCAGTAAACATATGTAAACATCTGCACACCTCTGCAAAACAGAAGCTACATGAACTTGTCAAATTTGACAATGGTTAAAAATAGAGCTTTGTAATTGAAAGTTCGACTATAATAGCTGCAGCCTTTTCTCCCTTTGCTTTATCTATTTTGATATGGCCTTTTTCGAAGTAAATAAAATGTTTCCTGTTTTTGTTTTTAATGAGGCAGCATGTGGCTTCTGGTGGAGGGCAGCTTTTTCATACCATATATTTGTTGTAGAGATAGCAGAAATGAAAGTGTTCTTCTGTATTAATTAGCTTGCCTCCTTTCAAAGGAAAACTCAACAGATTACAATATCATGGCAGTTGACTGACATTAACAAAATTTGAATAAATTTATCTGGTATTTTAATAATACTAAGGAAAGCCAACATGCAACCTCTTTCCAACCTCTAACAAAATGAAGTGCAAGAAAACCAAAGATGATAAGGACAGAAATGAAACCCCTCAAAAAACCCTTCTTAAAGAGAAAAACAAACAAAAAGAATATCAAAGAGCACAGCTTATGTTCCAAATGATTACCTGTACTGCAGCAAAATCTGATTTATTAAGCTTAACGAATAAAAGGAAACATCTTAAGAATTTACCCACAAACCAAGAATTGCAATAAAATGTTTATAATCACAATGCCTTTATCAAAAGACCAACAACTTTTAACACTTTTGAATAATCAAGCAAAAGGTAAGGGTGTTATGTAAAAAACTGAAGTAGAAGGGCCTGTCAGAAGATGCACACTCATACATATATAGCCCTTGCCTTTCCATATCCATTTCACAGAATCATAGAATCATAGAATCACAAGGTTGGAAAAACCTATAAGATCATCTAGTCCAACAGCCTTCTCACTACCACTGCTACCACAAGCTACTAAAGCATATCTCACAGCTGCTCGTCCAGATGCCTCTTGAACACTTCCAGGGACGGTGACTCCACAACCTCTCTGGGCAGCCATTCCAGTGCCTGACCACTCTCTGAGATAAAAAGCTTTTCCTTGTGTCTAACCTAAACCTCCTCTGGTACAACTTGTGGCCATTTCCCTGGGTTCTGTTCATTGCCAGGGAGAAAAGGCCAAACACCTCTTCACCCCAACCTCCCTTCAGGAAGTTGTAGAGTGCAATGAGGTCTCCCCTGAACCTCCTCTTCTCCAGACTAAACAATCTTTTTTTTTTAGTTTTAGAACTAAAGTTTAGAGATAAAGGATAAATTAAAGTAGTCAAAGAAAAACAATACTTTTATGTATTTAAGTAATATAACTGAGGGAAATCAACTTTGAAAATTATTACAAGTTTTGGCCTCAGAAAGTCAGCAGAGAATGACATCAAAACCTGCATTTAAGCAAGGCAGTGTATTAGCTAGAGATGTACCAGCACTGTCATACAAATACAATTCATAAATCTAATTATAAGTAGATAATTATAAAACAGAAAGGCAGTGTTCATACCATGTCTATTAAGCATTTTCATAACCACTGAACCTAGAAACGTAATAGAAAAAAAAAAGAGAAAATGCTACAGCTACAGAACTGCCTGTAAATATCAGTGGTTCTGTGGGGTTTAAAAAAGAAAGACAAAAGGAAAAAGAGTGCAGTTGTAAATATATCCACGGCATTTAATTACAGATCTGAAGTAGTAACTACTAAATCTATAGAAACCTTCTAAAGCACATGCAGTTTGCTCAGTAGAAAAGCTGAACTGGATTCTCCCTAAAATGCCCAATCTGGATTTTAGAAGGCACTGCATTCAATCTTCTGTTTCCAGGCATCAGTACAGATTAACCATAATTTTTGTTAATGTCTTTGACCTAAAAACCTTTCAAAACTGACTCTTCTTTGAGACATAACAATACAAATGGCTGCTTGATCACAAAATGATGCTTTAAAAGGTTTCAATAATAGAAATATCCAGCTAAAGCAAGAAGCAGATGAGCGTGTAGCAACAGAACTATCACCACAACTTCTCTATAGTGCAGTGTCATTTCCATCTCTTCACTTTCTATGGCATGCCATGCCTAACAGAGATGAACAAATGAATCCACTCTATAGACTTTGTTTAGATAAAGTTCCCTGACACAATGGTGATAATCCTTCTTAAAGGAAAATGGAAACATTTGTCATCTAATCCTTGATGAGCTAAGCACATCAGAGGAATTGGCTTAAAGATTTCCCTTCCTTTGTCCTGGGAATATGTAAGCCATGTTTTTTGTAATGGCACAGATCTGCTAACACTTTCATCACTTAAATGAGGCAGAATACTTTCTGAGTCTTGTAGCAATATCTTGGCACAAAGCTGGTGTGAAGGGGGAGTCAGAACTGTAATTATTTCACAATGACGATACAACTGCTTAAAGGACCCACATCTGCTTTACAGAATCCTAGTTAGTTTCATGCACAGAGTTTAACATTCCCCCTTCTTACTCAGCACTACACAAGTCTATTTGACACAACTGCTCATAAGTGAATATAACTTAATAATCAACATCCATAAACATTACTACAAAAAAGTAACATCTCTTAACCATTGGTTTGCTGCCCTCAGATAGATAAAATAAGTTATGATGCTTTAATTTCTGTCAATAAGTCACTGGCACTCCATCGCATATATAAAACCTAACAGAACAATACAGCACATTTATAAAAAATACAAAAGGAAATGTACCTTCAGCTTTACAAACACAAAGAAAAAATTTTACCACTGCAATTGAAATACCAAAGGAAGCTTCAGTACCACTTGCCCTTTACCTACAGCAAGCAAGTCAGAAAGAGTAGACAGAAGAGTGGGCACAACTTTTTGCTGCGCATCACACTGAAAGGCACAGGGGATTGCAAAGGATGAACACCTCTTAGCACTTTCTGCTTCCTTTACTTTCACTCCATTCACACTCTAGTCAAACTGCTATGTGTTAGAGCTTCCCTCTCTCTCTAGGCTCATTTTTGCTGACCATCATGAATTAGTTATACACATGCAAAGGAGTATTCCACCCTCCACCTGGCACCCCATTCCCTTTTATTGTTGAGAATAAGTTACATTAGGTATATATGGTATATATATACATTGCATGTGACAGGAAGGTCAGGAGCAGGCAGGAGAGCTAGCTCAGCAGTGAGTAGAAGCAGGAGCATTAGCAAATACCAGCAGAATATTCTTGTTATTTCAGGAAAACCTAACTACCTGAAGACATTTATCTAGGCACACATTTCAAGGGAAAAATAAATCTGCTGTGTGAAAGTAACATGCTAAACTTGGGAAGTTAATCTTTATTGCTCTGTATCTCCACGTGGCAAAGGAAATCACATACTTTTCAAGAACTTTTACCATAGTTTCTCGTCACTAAAATCTCCAGTAATACACCTTCTACTTCTTGAGCTGGTGCTATGAAACTACATCTAACACAGGCATCAGGCAGTAATGCAGCTCCTGTTTTTACTTTAAGCATCACTACAGTGAGAGGTAGAGCACATCTAAGTCTGTAAGTTACTTCACATCCAAAGACTCAAAGACACCAAAGGGAGCTAAAAACACCTAATAACCAACGGAAGCACCAGGGGGTTGGATCCTACAACACTCTAAACACACACAAACACATCCAAGGGATAGTGCTTTACCTTAACCTTGTAGTACGCCTTGACTTCAGGCTGGATGGAGTCGAAGTCACCACTGATGTAATCAGGCAAGAAGCTGAAAGAAAAGAAATGAGCAATGAAATGAAAAACTCAATTTATTTTTTCAAGAGTTTTAAGGAGTAGAAGCATTAATCTCTCAAGGGAATAGGAGACAGTTACAAGAAAGTTAAAAGAGCAGCTGACACAAAGTCTGTGAGGAACAAACTGTGTCCCTTCTCTGCTAAAGGAGCTGCACACACTCACAAGGTGTTTACACATCTCCCCAAGTCTGCAAGGCAATACTTGTACCTGCACATTCCCTCAAATACCTTTCTCGCATCTCATACCAGAAAACTATTTGAACAATCACAGAATCGTAGAATCATTAAAGCTGAAAAAGACTTCAAAGATAATCAAGTCCAACTGTACACCTATCAGTAATATTGTCCACTAAATCCCTAAATGCCACATAAAACATGACGGTGACTAACACTTTCCTGGACAGCCTGTTGCAGCACCTGAAACAAGTTTATCTTTGTGCTGCACATCAAGTCTGTGGATAAAACAGGAGATGGTAATGATAGATCTTGAACAGCTGATGTCTCACAAATGAGGTATTTTTCCTTCTCCTTCCTTTTTTTCCCTTTTCCTTTTCCTTCCTCCTATTTACATATTTATTACAAATCACTGAGCAAGGTAAACTCAGTGCACCATCTTGGGATTTGGACAGCAATTACATATACTGCAGTCTGAAGCCAGGGGCAAAGAATAATAAGGGTTCAAATGAGACTGTGGAGCCATGACAGAAGTTACCTGTGACAGGAGTTTTCTGTAACAAAATAAAGACCTTCAGCAAAAGTCCCAAATTGGTATCTTTCACTTTCAAAACACAGTCATAGAAACACACAGTCACAATCACAGAAACATGAAGGTTTGAAAAGATCACTTAAGATCAACCCACCACTACTATGCTCACTAAACCACGTCTTTCAGTGCAAATATCTACCTTTTTCTTGAAAACCTCCAGTGGTGGTGATACTATCCACCTCCCTGGGAATCCTGTTCCAATACTCCCCCGCTTTTTCGGAGAATAAATTTTTCCTGAAGTCCAACCTGAACATTCCTTCATGCAATTTTAAGCCATTACCTCTTGTCCTATCACTAGCTACCTGTGAGAAGAGGCTGATCTCCAGCTCACTACAACCTCTTTCCAGGTAGTTGTAGAGAGGGATATGAGGTCTCTCCTGATTCTTCTCCAGACCAAACAATCCCAATTTCCTCAGCCACTCCTCATAAGACTTATGCTCCAGACCCTTCACCAGCTTTGTTGCCGTTCTTTGGACACAGTTCATGGCCTCAGTGACTTTCTTGTAGTGAGCAGCCCGAAACTGAACACAGCCTCCACAGTGCTGAGTGCAGAGGGATGATCACCTTCCTAGTCCTGTTGACTACACTATTTCTGATAAAAGCCAGGACTCTCTCCAAGCGCTTGTGTTCATGGTTTTTGTCAAGCGTATCACTCTGTGATAAAAGTCCCTTGGCACGAACCTCCAGATCTGCTCAAGGCTTATGCTGAAACGGTGGTTTTGCTGGCTTCTAAAGCTGCTGCTGATCCCATGATAGTTTTTATTGACATGATAAGCTTTAAGAGCTTTTCTGGACTGTCAAAGTACTATAAATAGTCTTCTCAGTTTAGCATGCAAGGATCATAGAATCACAGAAGCATAGAATGGCTTGGGTTGAAAAGGACCTCAAAGATATCTAGTTTCAATCCCCCTGCTATGCGCAGGGTCACCAACCACATCCAGCCTGGCCTTGAATGCCTCCAGGGATGGGGCATCCACACCTCCTTGGGCAACCTGTTCCAGTGCCTCACCACCCTCTGGGTGAAAAACTTCCTCTTAATACCTAACCTAAATCTCCCCTGTCTTAGTTTAAAATCATTCCCCCTTGTCCTATCACTCTCCACCCTCACAAACAGCTGTTCCCCCTTCTGTTTATATGCTCCCTTCAAGTACTGGAAGGCCATTGAGGTTTCCCCTGAGCCTTCTCTTTTCCAAGCTAAACAAGACTAGTTCCCTCAATCTTTTTTCTTAGGAGAAATGCTCCAGCCTCTGATCATCAAATGGTGTGCAACTTTTTTCTACCTAAACGAAAATTTTGAATTTTGCTAATCTTGTGTCATGTAGAAATGTATTCAATACAGTTCTTATTCTTTTAGTGATTTACTTCACAAAAAATCTGATGAATAAGTAGAATCAGTCTGTTTTGCCACTGTGATATGCCCAAATTCACTAACCATGATGCTCATTTTCTCTCCTTCTCCTGTGCTAAAGAGAATACAGGATTGCTAACGCTTTGTCACTGAGAGAAAAAGTTCTTCCTTATGCCTAACCTAAACCTACCCTGGTACAACTTGTGGCCATTTCCTCAGTTCCTGTTTGTTGCCTGGGAGAAGAGGCCAAACCCCTCCTCATCACAACCTCCATTCAGGAAGTTGCAGAGTGCAGTGAGGTCTCCCCTGAGCCTCCTCTCCTCCAGACTAAACAATCCCAGCTCCCTCAGCCTCTCCTCATAAGACTTGTGCTCCAGACCCCTCACCAGTTTCATTGTGGAGGGCCTCAATGTCTCTCTTGTAGTGTGGGGAAAACATTATCACCAGATAACAAATAAAGAGGGAAAATACCTCAGGTACATATTGAAAAAGAAAACAGCAAATCATACTGAAGTATCTCGAGAATACTTCGCAATAAATAGTTTTCACTTCTTTGCTTTTGGCAGAGTTTTGTATTTACTCCAGAATACAGAATAGTCCAGGAGAACAGGCCCTGGTGAATCACACTGTCAAACTTGCTACACGTGAGTGGAAGAAATGACATCAGAGAAGAGAAACCAGAAGTGCCTCTCCATAAAATCTGTAACACCATCCCTTACTGAAAGTATGGATTAAAAGCAGGTATTTTATCAGTCTTTTCTTCTGAACTCACATTCATGAAGAATTCTGCATCATAACTGTATATGAGATGATCACTTCTGTCAGTGACATATCTAGCACATATCCTTTACTAGAGGAAGTTATCTTTTCGCCCAAGATGGTAAATGATATCTATAATTCCTTTTCAAAATTCCTGTTAAAATTTTCATTTCTAAATAGTCTAGCTGATGTATTCTAAGGCATTTTCGAACCATGTGTTAACAGTCTCATTTAGCTATTAAGTAGCACTCTGCATATTAGGCTAGGATCAGCTTATATGGCTTGATTCTCTACTGCTTTATGCTGACATTTATTAGGAACAAGCCAACTCCATAATCCTGCTGGGACTGAACATGTGACATTCACACGAGATCAGAGCAATCTAGGCCTTTCCTAAAGCTGTTAAGGAGCAGAACACCAGGTACTAAGAACAGAAAAACTTCAGAGGTTTGAGTCTCTTCACTTATTTCTTTTTTCCTTTGCATTTAATTATTGTTATTTTTTTGCTGTTGTTCCAGGTCATTACAGAGACGTACACCAGTCATCTAAAATAAGTTTGGAGTTTTAAGTGCCAGAATTGCTTTTTGCCCATTGAAGGCACTTCTATAGCAGAATTATAAAAAAAAAAAAAAAAAAACAAAGAAAAATAAGCAAGCAAACTTCCTATATCAATCTTGTAAAGGTTCAACTAGGTTACCAAAAACCCTAGCACTATTTATTTCTCATAAGTCTTAAGACCAACCCAAATGGGGCATTTTTCCAAACTATATAATAGCTCAATATTGACTGAGCAGAATGTTGGGCTGCAGAGCAAGAAAAAAGAACAAATTCCAGTGCATCTGTCATAATGACAAAATATACCAGTGAAACTTGCTCATCAGTCCCCTAAAACAGTAACCAACTCTAACCGTAAATATAGATTATAAAGCAAACAGAAGCTATTTATACTCTGAGGTTCTTATGCTAAGTAAGCATTACTGTGCTTTTACCCATCTACAGGAAACCCATCTACTAGACACAGTTTAATACAATAAGCAGTGCTATTTTCAAATATTCAACACTAACGAACATCTCATTAAATTTAAAACATCTCGAAGACTTCACTTACTTTAAAAATGCAGTGTGGAGAGGTAAATATGCCTTTTTTACAGAGTTACAGAAGAAAAAATAACACATCACACTTCAGCAGTTTTTAATAAAAAAAAAAACCTGTGCTGTCTCCTTAAAAAAATTGCTCTGGCATATCTGTTCAGTTCTATAATTAATCCAAAGTTACCTAGTACTACTGACTTTTCTTGTGATGTAACTAACTCAGCATATAACTGTCTGCAATTAACCTTTTTTAAACAAATGCTGACATCAGAGACATGAACATTTAAAGGCAGTATCTGTGTTACACTGCTTCCTTCAGCTGCTGTACAGAAAGCAGTCCCACACAAGACAAGCTGCACATGCCACAGCTGTATTACTTAAAGGTATGGAGTAGGTTCCACATGCTTTTTTTTCCGCTACTAAAAATAAATTTCAAATCAGTAATTTTTGCCTTAGATACATACAGTTAATCTAGTTCCAGGTAGAAAAACACAGTGAGGATGAGAAGATTCTGATTTAACATGAAAGAAGTCACTCAAGTCAGCTTTTACTTTTGTAAGCAACATGTAACTGGGAATACAAAAGGACAATTCAAGGACATAAAACTTTTAGAGAATGTTCAAAGGAGAGCTACAAAGATGGTGAAGAGTCTAGAGGGGAAGCTATATCAGGAGCAGCTGAGATCCTTTGGTGCGTTCAGCCTGGAGGAGACCAAGGGAAGAACTCATAACCTATGGCTTCCTCACGAGGAGGTGCAGAAGGGCAAGTCCTAATCTCATCTCTCTGGTGACCAATGACAGAACCTGAGATAACGGCATGAAGCTGTGACAGGGGAAATTCTGGACAGAGATCAGGAGAAAGTACTTCATTGAGAGAGTGGTCGGGCACAGGAATAGCCTCCCATGGGAAGTGGTCATAGCAGCAAGCTTGCTGGAGCTCAAGAACCATCTGGACAACGCTTTCAGAAACACGGCTTGATTTTTGAGCCAGGAGTAGGACTTGATGATCCTTATGGGACCCTTCCAACATGGTTTGGATGGGCATACACTCCGCTGGGTGAAACACTGGCTGGATGGTTGAACCCAAAGAGTTGTGGTCAATGGAGTTAAATCCAGTTGGTGGCCAGTCATGAGTGGTATCCCCCAGGGCTCGGTACTGGGGCCGCTTTTATTTAACATCTTTATTCACTATCTTGATGAGGGGTTTGAGTGCACTCTCAGTAAATTTGCAGACAACACCAAATTGGGAGGGAATCTGCTGACAGGTGAAAGGACGAGGGGAAATGGCCTTAAGTTGCACCAGGGTAAGTTTAGGTTGGATATTAGGAAACACTTCTTTAACAACCCAAGAAAGGGTTGTTAAGCACTGGAATAGGCTCCCCAGGGAGGTGGTTGAGTCAACATCCCTGAATGTGTTTAAAAACTGTTTGGATGTGATGCTCAGGGACATGATTCAGCAGAGGGTTACAGAAAAGGAAAAAGAGTCTTTAAAAGATTCTTCACACTGTCAGAACAGAAGAAAGATACTTCAGGTGTCACTGAAAATCAAGCCCAAAATACCAGTTAAGTTCTTTACTCAAACCTCTTCCTTTAAATAACATCACTAAAATTAAAGGACTGTAGTTCTTCAGTCTTGATAAAGCACAATTAGCGATCAGTGTTTTGAATATAAGAGTTTAAATAGAAGGCTATGGCAGCATTTAAAAAAAAAAAAATCAAAATATCAGTAGAGTCTGTGCACCCAGTCCTGTAGTACTGGACAGGGAATTTAATGGAAAATACTTCAGAGAAGTAAATGACTATTCTTTCCAGCAGAATGATTTATTTGAGGACAGAAATTAAAGTTATGCAAATCTTTATTTTTCTCCTCTATTTCATAGCAGGTTTTTTATTTCATAGGAATCACTTCGAAGGTAAAATATATCCAGTACCCCAAGCAATTAACATGAAAAGAAAAAAGACTGATAAAAAGAATAGTCCAAGGGACAAGTATGTAAGACTGAAAGAACTATTCAATCAAGGTATAATAATCAAATTTTCCCTGAATTATATTCAATAAGAATATAAATATTTGCAGAAGAGATGAATGGGTTGTTGTAAGAGAAGTTAAAGTTCTAACATTGCCTCATCACTCCCTTTGTGTCTCTTCGAAAAGAATCACCATTATCAGAGAACTATTTGTTGCAAGTCAGATTTCTGTCTGTATTCTAGATTTAAGGTGTGCATACACAGCTCTACAAGCAACTAATAAAAGAGACATAGGCAATACACACAACAGTTAGTAATGCTTGACAGACTTCAGTCCGAGTATAAGCAGTCTCACACATCAAACTTTTCACAGATGACAAAGGAAGAAATTCTAAGTTAACTCCCACTTGAATGCTACAGTCTTTCCTTCTAGCTCAACTTTGCTGTGAAGGGCAAGAAGAAATCAAGCTTCTCCTGTCCGTCCTCATACATTTGGTTGTTCATCTACTGGCAAATATGTGCCAGGTTTTGCTGTACGAATAAAAAGGTTCATAAATTTGTAAGTTTCGTCTCACCTGTTTACTCTGAGAGTCAGCCTTACTGTATTCATTAAACTACTTATCCATGAATCCTTGCTCACAACTGAAAATCCTAAGGACAAGTAACAATGGGTACTTAGCAACCCAGAATTACACTGTGTTTGGTGGTTCCACTAGAAAATGAGAAACCACTGGAATGCATTTATTTTTCACCATAAAACCAGCTGCATAAACACTTCCAGGGCAGAAACCCAGAATTTTATGGATTTAAACGCCATTAGAGGAAACAAGCACTATTCCTCCTTCAGACCTATTTCCTCACCTAACATATACAATTCTTTATAACTTCTGTACTTGCCTTTGGTCACGTATGATGTCCTGCCATTAATACAGAAATAATTTAAAAGAAAAAGTAGACAGCCTATTTTATTACTCATCCCACTTCACAAATGCAAGCAGATTTTTTGTAAGGAATAAAGAGTACAGTTTGTTTCAGCCCTTGGTGAGAGGCATCAGATGGTCCTTGTCAACCTCTCCCAGGAGCACAGTACGTTTTTTAAGCGGTTGCTGCAAAGCCTTAGCTCTGATGGAGGCCTAAAATGAGACAGTTTGAAAGCTGAGCTATGAACCAGAGGAATAAAGACCAGTGGCCTTAAGAAAATAGGGTATTTTAAGCAGCTTGTGTATTTTTAAAACTTATAGCTGGGAAAAGCAATTAGATACACAAAGCAGAAAAAGCATTCAACTGCCTACCACCACATGACTCTCACTCTGTCATTCAAAATGAAATGACAGTTATGGTTGAGAGTGCTCCATTGTTTTCTGCCCTTACACACAACAGTGGTTTTCAAGGAAGATGCAATAGTTTGAATTCAGCTCTAGCTGGTCGTTTTGTTTCCACCTATTCGACCCTTTACACTAAAGGTGTCAAATAAGCTTCATCTTCAGAGGACCTGAGCAGAAGTTAAAAGTTACTAAAGGAAATATCAGCCATCTTTTGGATGTGAAAAAACATTCATAACTGAAAACTAGTAAAATACACTAGTTTGGCCTTTTATCAGTAGTTGAGCATACACATACCTCTACAGGGAGTACAGGTTATGTTCACTGCTACCACATGGCCAGTCTGTTGAAGTACCACGTACAGAGCAGACAGCTACCTCACTGACTGAACAGATCCCATCCCTAACATTTTACTTTTATGTAGAAAATATGACTTTCACCAGTTCATGTTTATTATTAACATACTTGTCCTGATCTCCTTCCGTGATGTGGTAGAGACGATTAGCACCTCCATCAGCACAAGCTCTCAGTGCAGCTGCAAGTGAAGAAAGAGAGCATCAGTATGTTTATTTTAAATAAAAAATCCTAACCACTTCTGTGGTTTGACTTGACTCTTCTTCCTCTTAAAAAAAAAAACAACAACACATTTTAATGGCTTTTATCAGCCAAATGCCAATCTTCACCCAACTATGTCAATGCACTTTCCAAATAGCTGCTTTCTGTCTAACCAAGTGCCCATTCAGTTTTAACTGAATGGGAGGGCAAGTACTCAAAATCTGAACAGGGAGCATCTGCCACATACGGGCATATACTGGTCTAAAGAAACTGAAATTTGCATCTTTTATCTAACAGTCTCCTTCAGCTAAAAAATTACTAAAGACTTGCATAAGTACTAGCAAAAAAGAGATAAGGCATTAAAAATGCCATTTACTATCCCCTGAATGGCACCAAAAGTGATAATTACACTACAGTTCCAAGACTGCTCTGCAGACTATTTGAATTATCTGAAACAAAGCCGGGGGGCTAACACTGAACACTAAATCTTGAAGGATCCTGGAACAAAAGGAATAAAACCACAATCATTTTCACTGCTTACACAACTTGTGTCTGCAAAGAGCACACACCACTAATTCCAGTTGATTTAAACAAGCACAGATGTGCCTTTGTATTTTGGTTCCTTTATTTAGATTTTAGAAAAAAGTATTCTAATGCTATCACTATACAATCAGATATAAATTAGTATATTTTATTCATGAGCATGTCCATTAAGGATAATTCAGCTAACCTGCAGTTCTTAGACAAGAACTTTTATATATAATAAATTAAAACTGAAAATGACCATGAAAATAATAGTCTTTATCAGCTCTGTTCAGAGATGCACAGGTCAGATAACCGCAGTGCGCACTAGTGCAGAGCGTCCCTTACAGCCCTGAAAGCAGAGAAATGCGCTGGTAGATCAGAGAGGGCTGAAAGTTGGAGTATTTGGGGGGTGGTAGTGAAAAGGTGAGGAGAAAATCAAGGAGAAACAAAGAAAAGGAACAGCCTGCCAAAGTTTGGGAAAAAAAGGCATAAATAATCAGATTGGGTACTTTCTGCCACTGAGAATTCATATTTCAGCTAAAGCTATTTTCCTTTGGTGTCAGCTTCTCAGTTGGAATGGCCTCTCCAGTGATACAGACCTACCTTTTTCCTCTTGGTACTCATTCAGTAGGAAACCTGGCCTACCTCTCTAGCTTAATAATCATCTTTGACAGGCTATACAAATTTGGACAACGGAGTTCATCAGACTGCACTTCTGTATCTACTATCTTCTTTAAGCCACTCATTTTTATTTGGCTGCTGAATTCCCAGCACAGGGAATGTTCCTTGTATTAAAACCGCTACCCAGTACAATGCAAGCTTGGGTCAGGCTTCTTGCCAAAAAAGAAAGGCAGAGAGGCACAAAAGCTGCTATCCATCACATAGGTAGGTAGGGGTACAGCAGCTTCTTACCTGCAGATAACAAAACTCTATATGGCTGCAGAACTAGCACAAAACTTCTCAGCATCTTTTCTATCAATGCTCCTGCTCCAACAAGACCTTTCTCTCTTATCCACGTCTATACTCATATCCATATAATTACAGTGCTCACTAAGCACTAATGTTTTCAGTTTCTTTGTGCAAGTTATGCTTTTTTTTTTGCCTCTTGTACAATCAATGAATATACAGACGATATAGTATATCCAGAAGTTTGGCTGATGTAATTATTATACTGGAGTAGGAAAAAAGGACACTCACTGTATCCCAGGTGCACAAAATAGACTCCATTGGAGCGGATCTCCAGAGAGATCCTTCCCTACTGGTGGTCAGCTCTTAAATGAGTCTAGGAGAGGTGCAGCCAGGCTCCACCCCTTCCTGCAGCACAAGTGAATTGCCTTCACCTGTGCTCCTGTGGCTGACTCAATGCTCAACTCAGGTGGCCAATCAGAGGTTCAGGCCATGATTCAGCAGCCCCATACACTCCAGCCCTTCACAGCATGAACCAATGATTAGGTTGACTAAAAGAGTGAGCTTTTCCTAATACAGAGATCCAATATACTGCAACGCTTACACAATTTCACCGTGACACATGTTGGTAAATTTCAAGATGAGTGACGATTGGTGAACATTGATATTCCTTTATGGGCCAGTGCTCAATGATGTTACTGGAGACATGCAGTCGTGAGGTGCCGGTCTGTCCTATGTTCCATCAGTCCCATGAAGACCATCACTGGGTGTTACACATGATCTGACAGTAACACTGGAATGTTTTGATGACATTTCATTCCTCCCGGTGATCCTGAAGGCTCAAAGACTCACGGGGGAAAAAGTACAGATGTTTGAGGTACCAAGAGGGGAAGGTCTGCCCTCTAGGGCAAGATACAGGCCGTATTTCTATCCTGGGTAAACACTTCCACTTGTACTGGGGCATGTCCTGGCCGTGTGTACCACGCTTTCTGGCCAGATGTCTGCAGCTGCATAATAATATCAGGCACCAAAGGGGGTGGCCTGATCTTCCATACGGACATGATGAGGGTCCCTTTAGCAATGAAGATTGGAGTGTTGACCACAACATCAGTAGGCCATGTACCTATTACTGGAGGGACTACTGAGCCTCCCACCTCCAACAATCTCCCCCAAGGTGCAAGTAGGCCACACCACTTGGGTCCTCCTGCACCTTCCAAGGCCATTTTATTCTATGGGTGCCAGGATCTAAATTCTCAGGGGTAGGGAGCAGAAGATTATTTTCATGACCAATCAGGGGTCTTACCTGATGATCAGCGCCCGTAATTTGGATCCTAAGTGGGGTGGCCCATGTTGTCTGCAACATTCTCAGGGCACTGGGTCTGCCGTCTCGGGATCTTTCATTCAGGTCCCGCAAGGTTTCATACAGTCTTTTTGTCCACCCCTGCTTCAGGAAGGTGGGTCAGATCTTTTACCCACCCCTGAATAAGCAGAGTGGCCTTGACTATAACTTAGGCCGTTTGAGTTATTGGCTTTTCTGCCTGCAATGCCGAATAGGCAGCCAATAACTGTTTTTCAATCATACTGTATCTTTCTTTTGCTCCATGCCACACCTGAGACCAGAAACCAATGGGGGTCTGAACAGAACAGAGCATTACCACGGGCCCCAAACAAAGCTGTCTTCAGTTATATGAACATCCAACTTGGCTGGGAGAGTAGGATCAAATATACCCAATGCCTGGGCTTGTTTAACTGCCAGTTTTGCTTGTTGGAAAGCGCACTGTTCTGTTTTCCCCCAATCCCAAAGCTGCCCCTTTTTTGTGAGTCTGCACAGTGGCCTTAGCAGCTGCACTAGGTGAGGTATAAAGGAATGCCAGTATCCCAGTATACCTAGAAACTCTTGCAGCTGCTTTGATGTTGTAGGGACTGGGAACGCCTGAACCTTATCTATGACAGCACTGGGTAGTACTTTGGTCTTTCCTGACCAAACCACCCCCAGGAATTTTACAGACAGGCCCAGACCTTGCACCTTTTGGGGATTTATAGCCCATCCCCTCTGTTGTAAATAGGTGATTAATGAATCTGCAGCCTGTCCTACTGCCTCCAGTGAGTCAGATGTCAGCAGGAGATCATCAATACAGTGATACAAGTTAACATTATCTGTTTTTTTCCAATCAGCCAGGTCACGTGCCACTAGATTGTCACAATATGTTGGTGAAAGCACATACCCTTGTGGCAGGACCTGAATGGTAGTTGGGATACTGAAGAACACTTTTGCTAAATCTAGGACACAATGATAGGTTTTTATCTCCCTACTCAGTGTGTCCACTAGGGAGGCAATATTAGGTACGGCCGCATAAATAGGCGGCGTGACCTTATTTAACTCCCTGTAATCTACTGTCATTCTCCACGTGCCATCCGACTTTTGCACTGGCCATATGGGGGAATTATATGGGCTGTGGGCAGGTCTTATAAATGCACACTTTTTCTAATTTCTGCACCATTTTTGATTTTTCATCCTGCCCACAGGGAGTCTATACTGTCTTACAACGGTAAGCCGGTGCGGTTTCAGCAGGCAAATTGGCCCATGTTTTGCATGGCCTCCTAAGATTGCCTGCATCGCCTGGACACTAGTACACCTTTGTCAGAGTCTGAACTCTCCCATGGTTGTCTGGAGAGCCAGACCGCATAGAATATCTATGCCCGAGATGTATTCCTGGACTGGGGCAATAGACACCTTATACTCCCGGGGTGGGAGACGCCCAACCCCTAATTTTAACCATGTTTGAGTGACAGGAATAGTTTGTCCCCCAAAACCACCAATCATCACTCTGTCTCCATCAAATTTGGTTGGATCTTCGTAGATAATTGATGTTTCTGCTCTAGTGTCCACTAATACCATAACTCTGAGTTATGGGACCAATAAATCATTAATTCTACATAGGGCCTCCGTTCCCTTCTGGAGGCCCTACGGGGACTAACATCCCTCGTCATGCGATGAACTGGGCCAAAGTCAAGTCTTCTGTTTCAAGTGGTTCAAGCATTGTAGCCCGAGGCACATGAGGAGACTTTTTTTTTCTGTTGGGCATGATGAAATCCTCTAAATTCCACGTCGTCATCAGTACTGTTCCTGTAACTTTTACCCTTGGTTTCTTAGGGTAGTTTTGGAATCTCTGATTGTCCTTCGGCTGTCTCCACAGCTGATGGAGGATATGACTGGGCTGGCGGTCATTCTCAGCAAATTGGACCCCAGCCTGAATTAAGTCATTAAACATTTGTTTTCATGAGACCCTTATGGGCCCTGACTGAGAGTTTCACATAGGTGACCTCTTGGTTTTAACTACTGGGAGCACCTCTGTTTCTTCTATTACTCAGATATTGCGCCTAGTGCACAGACTCTCTCCCCCAGATCAGCTACTATTTGGGCAGCCTGTTGAATCATGGCTTCCGAGGTCACCAGAGGGTTTAATATAGAAACTAAGGTCCCATATAGGTGGGAAGGGGCCTTTTGTAAGATTAAATCTCACATATCTGCTGAGAACTTAATCATAGAATCACAAGGTTGGAAAAGACCTATAAGATCATCTAGTCCAACCATCTTCCCACTACCACTGCTACCACAAGCTACTAAAGCATATCTCACAGCTCCTCGTCCAGATGCCTCTTGAACACTTCCAGGGACAGCGACTCCACCACCTCTCTGGGCAGGCCACTCCAGTGCCTGACCACTCTCTAAGAGAAAGAGTTTTTCCTTGTGTCTAACCTAAACCTCCTCTGATACAACTTGTGGCCATTTCCCCAGGTTCTGTTCATTGGCAGGGAGAAAAGGCCAAACCCCTCTTCACCCCAGCCTCCCTTCAGGAAGTTGTAGAGTGCAATGAGGTCTCCCCTGAGCCTCCTCTTCTCCAGACTAAACAATCCCAGCTCCCTCAGCCTCTCCTCATAAGACTTGTGCTCCAGATCCCTCACCAGTTTTGTTGCCCTTCTCCGGGCACACTCCAGGGCCTCAACATCTTTCCTGCAGTGAGGGGCCCAAAACTGAACACAATACTCGAGGTGCAGCCTCACCAGTGCTGAGTACAGGGGGATGATCACCTCCCTGCTCCTGCTGGCCACACCATTTCTAATACAGGCCAGGATGCTGTTGGCCCTCTTGGCCACCTGGGCACACTGTCGGCTCATGTTCAGCCAAGCATCAACCAACACGCCCAGGTCTCTTTCTTCTACACAATCATCTAGCACTTATCCCCAAGCCTATAACGCTGCTTGGGGTTATTGCAGCGAAAGTGCAGGACCTGATACTTGGCCTTGTTGAACCTCATCCCGTTCATCTCAGCCCAGTGATCCAACTTATCTAGATCCCTCTGTAGGGCCTCCCTACCCTCAGGCAGATCAACACAACCTCCCAACTTGGTGTCATCTGCAAACTTACTGAGGGCGCACTCAATCCCCTCATCTAGGTTGTCAATAAATATACTAAACAAGATGGGTCCCAGTACCAACCCCTGGGGGGACACCACTCATAACGGGTCGCCAGCTGGACTTAACTCCATTAACCACTACCCATTGGGCACAGCCCTCTAGCCAGTTCCTTATCCAAAGAAGTGTTTATCTGTCCAGACCACAGGCAGCCAGTTTCCCCAGCAGAAGCCGGTGTGAGATCATGTCCAAGGCTTTGCTGAAGTCTAGGTAGACTACATCAACAGTCCTTCCCTCATCCACCAGACTGGTCACCCAGTCATAGAAGGAGATGAGGTTGGTCAAGCACGACCTGCCCTTCATGAACCTGTGCTGGCTGGGCCTGATCCCCTGGACACCACGCACGTGCTGTGCAATCTCACCCAAGATGATTTGCTCCATTATTTTCCCCGGTATTGAGGTCAGGCTAACAGACCTATAGTTCCCCAGATTCTCCTTACAGCCCTTCTCAAAGATGGAAGTCACATCAGCAAGCCTCCAATCCTCCGGGACCTCTCCAGTTAACCAGAAGCACTGACAGATGGCCGAGAGGGGCTCGGCAATCACCCCCGCCAGCTCCCTCAGCACCCAAGGGTGTAGCCCATCCGGTCCCATGGACATCCTCCAGATGGAGGAGAAGCTCTCTGACTGTCTGCACCTGAATCACTGGGGCTATATTCTGAGTAGGGTCCCAGACTTCCAAATCAGGGCATAAAATGCCCAGCGGATGACTGGTCTGGCTATTAAAGAATTACAAAGGGATTACACTATAACTATATAAGAATGCATTGAGGACCTCAGTCTTCTCCTTGTCCTGAGTGGCCACATTCCCTGCTGCATCAAGTATAGGGTGAGAAATATCCTTGGTTCTTCTTTTGCCATTGATATATTTATCTATCAATATATATTTATAAATGGATTTTTTGTCTTTTATTGCAGTGGGCTATCAAACGAGACTTCGTATATCGCTTCTCTCATGCCTAATTCACGAATTTAATTTTGAAGATCCTCCATGGAGGACTATAGTCCTGTGTTTAATGGAATGTCTGTTTTGTTTGGCCAGACCATACGGCATGCTGCCATTAACCAGTCTATTATTGAATGGTTCTTATCGCTATACTGGACAGCAGTGCATAGGCTCTGCCTGACAGCAGGGTGTAACATTATGGTGGCCAGCTTTGCCACTTCTGGCCCATTCACCATGACACTTTCTGCTCCTGAATACCATAACCTGAGCAGCCATGCAGGTACACTCTCTCTTGGCCTCTGCTGAAATCGCTGCTCCATATCCATTAATTCAGTTGGAGTGTAAGGCCTATCTGTCACATGCAAATGCATTTCAGCAGGGGGCCATTGGTCAGGGGGCACCCCTGCTGGTCTATCTTGTACTTTCTTTGTTTTTTGAGTTATAATAGGACAGAGTTCCAGGGAGTCCGCCCTAAGTGGAACCTCTAGATCTGACTTAGATTTTCTGCTTTCCTGTTCAACCAGGTCCGCTACTTCAGAAATATGGCTATTATCTACTGAAATACTGCAGACGTGACCTAGAGACTGTAAAATTGTTTTTTTTTTTTTTTTCCCCCGTTAATACATTAAATTCTTGTTCCAATTTGTCAATATGAGCTTTTAATAGCTGATTTTCACTTTCTAAGTTATCTGATCTTGTCTTAGCTTGATTTCAGGCATTTAACAGTGGCCATGCCACTGTGGATGTAGCTAATTGCCTTTCTTTTGTGGTTAGAATATCTCTGTCTAGTCCTTGAAAATATTCTGTCATGAGTACTGGGGAAATATTCCCCATAGTATGCAGGCGACCCCATTTCTCAATTAAGGTCGTTAATTGGTAATAAGGAGATCCCAGAAACCCTGGGATCTGCCCAGGGATCATTTTATCTAGCAGAATGGCATTCTCCCCTTTGACCCATTTATAGAAATTCCACAAAAAAGCCATGATATAAAGTAGATTCGGCCTGCCTAGCTCGCCAATTGTACAATCAATGAACATACAGATGATATAGTATATCCAGAAGTTTGGCTGATTATTATACTGGAGTAGGAAAAAAAGGACACTCACCATATCCTGGGCTTGTGTAATAGACTCCAGTGGAGCGGATCTCCAGAAGAGATCCTTCCCCACTGGTGGTCAGCTCTTAAATGGGTCTAGGAGAGGTGCAGCCAGGCTCCACCCCTCCCTGCAGCACAGGTGAATTGCCTTCACTGGTAAATACTAGACTCTTTCTATGACCTAAAGGTGCCTGACAAGAGGTCTATGATAGTTGTACGTTGTTCACAGAGATAAGACTACTATTTGATATCTCAAATTAAAACAGTTGCCTTACATAGTGCTGTGGTTTGGTGATTTTTTTGTTGTCAATATTCCGCATCAGAACGTCATGTGAACCAGTGGGAGTTAAAGAGTTTACGTTCTGGTTCCATTTACTGCCTCTTATAAGCATTTTGAGTATTCTGATGGGAGGGGAGGGCGGCATTCCCGGAGGACCTGGCGGGCAGAGGAAGATAGATGGACTCTGGACAGGACCCAGCAGCTCTCCCACAGGGATTCCCGCACAGTTCACTGCAAAGAAGGGCACATGCCTCCCTTGCACTACCGTGGGGACTCGCACTTTGGGAGCTCTGATCTCTCTCTCATTTTGTTTGATTTTGCTGGATTTAGTAAATCACCATTCCTCCTCAGATTGTTGCCATCGTGCTTCTTTTGCTGAACCCATCTGCTAGCTCTCTGCCCTTTCCCCTCTCCAAGAGTGTGTGGCCCGCAGCACACTTCGCTGTGGGGCTGGGGCAGGCAAACTGTACACCTTTTTTTTTTCCCCCTTTTTTTTTTTCTTTGCTCTTTTGTCTCTTTTTTTTCCCCAAGGCCTGTGCCTCCCCCCCTTCGTCACGGACTTAGATCTAGGGATAACTCTGTGACATATAGCTAGAATTTTCTCCACATATTTATTCTCATCACTCAGCAGCACTGTGAAGTTATTTAGAGAATCTATTTATGAGGTATTGATCCTTCACCAGCAAGGTAATAACTTATGCTGGAACAAACCAAAACTGCACATGCCTTAAGTAACCAGCAGGAAATTAACTGATTGGCTGGAGGCCAGTAAATCATACTACTTCTACCACTACCAAGCCCTGCTTGATAAAAAGTAATTATATATATTAGTTGGAAGAATATGTAACATTATTACCCTTAGGTGTTTAAGGAGATAGTCAGCAATTGCAGACTTACAACTCAGATGGAATTTTTTTATTAGAAGGTAATAAGAACTGTTTTTATACAGTGTTTTTTGTATTAATGACAAAACCGTTTTACAAACAACCATTTGGCCAAGGTGCAGCACGGCAATTGTGCAGGCAAATCTAGCAGCCTATGCATTTTGCAATTGCCCATGCTAAGCCTCATTAATTATTTCAGCAGAAACTGAAGGATCTGAATAAGATTAGGGCACTGTTTTTCTTGGCATCATGAAAACAGAGATACTTTATTTCAAGAAGTTTATGATTCAAATAGATTTAAAAGAAAATACTCAAATGAGAAGGTGAAAAGAGACACAGAGGGATGACATGCTCATGCATGCACAAGTCAAATAGAAGCAACCAAACTGATTGCTGAACTCTAAGAGGGAAGAATAATTTATGTGGTCAGCCAAAACAAAGTGTCCTGCCCGCACATTCTCTTTTGGATCAGGAGGATATTACACCATTACTGGAGAACCCTCAGATCCGCCAGGTACCTTGCATGCCATCTAGCTTATTCCAGTCAGAAAGCACAGAGTTGGTAAAAATGTTATTTAAATGTTATTGTTTTTTAAAGTATTAGACTGAACAGCATTCAGTTAAGTCCTTGTCAAGGAGGAATCATGTCAAGTGATGTACTGGGAACTCTCTGTACCTCTGAGAGAGTTTCAGACGGGCAGAGTGAAGGATATACCAAGGTCCTTCTGAGTAAAGATGGTCATTTTAAACAGTGTCTTTTCTGGTAGGAATCTATGAACTATTTTCCTTCAACAATAGAGACAAATATTAAGCCTGCTAGTGAATACAAAACTGTTCTAACATAACACAAATAATGAAAGCAAAAAGAACCTCTTTTAGTAAATACCAAAAATTTCCTTTAACTGTGAGATAGAATATGAACAGCATAGCAAACACAGAAAGAGAAGTCCCAGCTCTGAGTTTTTGCAGAAGAGAGGCAAGTATCACAAGCTGAATAGTCCTGCAGATCCAGGAGAGAAAGAGTCTGTACAGAACAGGTGCAACTCTTGCAGGTTGAGTAAGACCAGGGTATAGAAAGGGTGCCACCATACAAAAGACAAAACACCATACAAAACACCAATACCAGAGGGGGGAAAAAAAAACATAAAAAAAAAATCATAAAAATCTGTTACATTCCCCAAGTAGTTACTGCAAGGGAAATAAAGCAGTTTTGTCATTTCCTTACATTTTTGAATTAACCCAGGCTTTTGCCCCAGTTCAAATTTATAAAACCCTCTGTTTAATCAATGGATATACAGATGGTGTGTGTGTGTGTGTGTGTGTGTGTGTGTGTGTGTGTATATATATATACACACATCCAGGAGCTTAGCTAATATAATATATATATAATAATATATATATAATATAATTTATATTGGAGAAATAAGAAAAAGTCACTCACCCTGTCCTGGGCTCGCAAGATGAACTCCTGATGGAGCAGATCTCCAGAGAGAGATCCTTCCCCACTGGCAGTCAGCTCTTAAATGGGTCTAGGAGAGGTGCAGCCAGGCTCCACCCCTTCCTGCAGCACAGGTGAATTGCCTTCACCTGTGCTCCCATGGCTGACTCACTGCTTGCCTCAGGTGATCAATCAAAGGTTCAGGCCGTGATTCAGCAGCCCCATACACCCCTCTAAGTATATCCCCATGTTTCTTTACTAATCTTACTTAACTCCTCTAGCTATGCAACGCTTTCCCTTACTGAGTCAGTAATCTGGTTACCATAATTAACCTGCCAGCATAATCAACACATAAGAGAATGCTGCATAATTAATGACTAGGAACATTATGTACAAAAGACAATATATTTGGCTTGCTTGACACATTTGGCTAGTACTTTTTTTGTCACAATATTAATAAAAATATCAGTTACCAATAGCAAAATGCATAATCCGTATTTGTGTTTTCTGTTTTTCTCATTTGTCTTGAAGAAACCGTGATAATATGTTTCACAAATCCACAGATTTGGGCAGTTGCAGAACGCTAGCCAGAGGATATATTTGCTCAAACTACTGCCATGTGTTTCTACCTGTTATCAGGATTATATGCAATGGCTGTGAGATACCAAATACTGTTCAGTGCAGACATTCTTATTTTGGTACCTCCGCAGCTCTTTTAGCCAATCATCTCTCTGTTAGTCCATTCACGTTTTCTACTTTGCAGCTGGACACTGCTCTCGCTAAGAGGCTGCTTAAATATTTTAATTAAGTCTATGGTTAAATTAATTTGACTTGAACTGAAAAGGTTTGGCTTCTGTCACTGGTATTTTAAATGCACAAGAGTCCATGAGGCTCTAAATAAGCACTGGCAGAAGGTCACTTGCTGTCAATATATTCTATTGTTCCAAATAAAATTAAAGAAATATGCAGGTGCTTGTCAAGCTGCTGTTACAGATAAATTTTCATGCTGCTGCAAGACAGTAGTAATGGAGTCAACCTTCTGCAGGTGTACACAGCACTTTCTAAGAATAGGAATATCACCAAATAGGAATTCCAATAGGAATTTAACCAAAAATTCCTCCTTCTGCCTGTGGTGCTGTATGGTTTTAGATACACATTTCCAGCTCAGGAACGAATTTCAGTTTTTACAAATGCTGTGCAAAGCAATGGCTGTTATCCTTAACTGACTGCCTACACGAGAAAGGTCCATCCACTGCTGATGTTTCATAACCAACCTCTATGCAATCTGTATCAGTCAGGACATGAAAGCCCAGTATGTGCAGCCAATGCCAGAGCAGACAGCCTGCTTCTTCTGTACGGAACAGATTCTGAAAGATCTGCAACACACCTAGGAATGTACCTCTAGGTTTCCTACAAAACTGGTGCACATCTCTAATCGCTCACTTGGAGCTGTAAGCATCACAGAAATATCAGGTAAGCAGAGGCAGTTTTCATTAAGCAATTAAATACAGGAACACAAAGAAGGAAACAATGTGCTGATGAATTCAGAAACACTATTCTCAGCCCATTTGTTCAATCCTATGATAACACAAACATAGAAATGAAACAAAGGGAAAATGAATCAGTTTTAACCACAGACAATAGCCTCCTCTGCATTTTAGCAAAAAACTAAGTTATACAGTCCACAAATCAAAACCTTGCTTAAACAACAACAAAAATTGTAAAAAATAAATCTCAATGCTCACTACAGAAGAAAAAGAATAGAAGATTAGGTCAATACTTTTTCCAAACAAAACAGTACCGAAAGAAACCCTTCAGCTGCAAGCAAAAAGGAACCCGAGTATCAGTAAGCATATCAGGAGCAATGTGCTGACAAAGAAAGAGACAAGAAAGCAGCTTTGTTTTCACAAGATTGAGTTTCTGGACTGTTTTCAGATACAGTTCCACACAGAGTTCATTACAATTACTCATATTCAAGGCTGCTGAGTTTGAAGTAATCTCTCATCAGTATTAGATTTAATATTCCAACAACTCTCATGGTGTGCATGATTTACTCTTCCGTCCTTCTCGGAGTCTGTCAGATGGGGAGCTCTGGTGTCCACCAAGCTGCCGTGGATCCCTGGCTGAAACAAGCTCTGCAAGCCTAGCTGTGGGAGTGCCCTGTGCAAGGGGATAGAGCTCAGGCATAAAGCAAAGTACATGATACCATCATTTACACTAACAGCTATGTGACCTTATGATGAGGCTGTGTGTTCATGCCTCTGCAGACAGAATCAGGAGGAAGTTTATTCTTTTCATTTCTCCCTTTTTACACTCCCTGCTTGAAAAATGACAGCCAAACCAATAATTTAATCAGCTTCTGGCCTTATCCTGCTGAAATGTAAGGAAATGTCACGGTCTTTTTCAGCGTGAAAAGGAATTAAAGGTCTCCACCATCCCAGTTCTGCATCCTGTTGCTAGCAGGCTCCTGATGCCAGGAACTGCCTGGAGAGTCACAGTTTCCCTCTCAGCCACACATGGGGGCTGGGCTGGGTCCCGGTTCTCCCGCTGACTGGGAAGTGTCCCTGCTGAGCAGTGCTGGGCCTGGACAACGTGGTCCTGCTCTGGGACATGAACAGCAGAGACCTGAGGCCCTCACCCAGCAGCCCAGCAGGGCGCTGGGCTACAGCCCCAGCCTCCAGCAACTCTACATGCATGAAGCTTGTTTTTTTTAAGATCCGGAGAGATATTACAGCAGGAACTAACAAGCATGGAGGCTCCACACAATGCTGTATACACGCCAAAGGATGGATGCCATCAAGATCATGGCTGTTGATAAGGATCTGGGACCAACTTCTGACTAAGATTGAAAGCAGTGCATTCTCCAAACTCTCTGAACAGAGGGAAGCACTTTGGAGGCAGGAAGGGGCACAATGATCTTGCTGTGATAAGGAAACACGGAGAAGAACCAATGTCACATAAGTAACTACTGAGTCCATTGCTAATTCCTCAAAAGTTTTCTGATCACCAGCTACATCACTGCTCATCAGAGATGCAAAAGCTGCCTATGTAAATCCAGCATCACTGATAAGGAACCTGTTTAGTCTCAAATCTTAACCTGCTTGCAACACCAAGCCTGCTATCCTTCATTATACTTCCCATCAGGTTGCCTTTCAAATACCATCTTTTTTTGTTGTTTCGTAAGTGCAACATGCCTCACTAACAAAACTTAACTGTAGCTAGTCTGCTGGCGTCCTAAATCTAAACCAAGTGGAAAAAAAATCACTTTTTTTCCACTATTAAAAAATACAAATTTGCTCAAAGAACTAGACTGTAATAAGAAAAAAGGCTCTTGTTGATCTTGTCTCACTAATTCAATGCTACCAACTGCAACTTCTATGCAATCCAACAGTGAACAGGATGTGGGGCAGACAGAGAGACAGGACGTGGGAGAGGGCAGTAGGAAACACTGTGGCAGTGAAGAGGGAGAAACAACCTCATACTGCTACAGACAACCAGCAAGACAAGGTTCCTCATCACAACCAGAGTCTGTGCTCGTCTGCTCTACTTCCACTGAACAATATGCATTATTAATTCAAGCCAACCCACAAGCATAAAGCAGTGTGCATGATTAAGTTCGTATTCATGGCTATGATTAAATATTTTCAACTAACACAGATATATTTCAGATTTTGTTTCCTAATTCGGATTTGCAGTAGTCTGCAACTCATCAAAAAAGTAATCACCCACTTATTTTAAATAACACAAAATGTATTAATTCTTAGGCTACTAAAATACACGCTGTTTCTTATCAGCCTAGAATACATTTCCAGACAATCATTTATATCACAGTCTAGTAAAACTTTCGTGTGTCAAAGAAATTTCCAAGCTCATAAAAATCAGAAACTCCATTTAAAAGAAAAGACAACTAGGGTATAACATGTAAGTTTCTAAACAAATCAAATGTGTATCAACGCTTGTTTGTAAAATTGTTTCAGCTGTTCAAAAGAATGATTTGGTCTAAAAGCTGTTTGGAAATAGGTATCAAAAAAGCAGGATAGAGATGGAACTGGAGACGGAAAAATAAGACAGCAAATACAATTTTCTAATCCATATGACAGATTCACCCTTTTTTGTGTTTGACCCACATGTCTCCTCCTTTCTCTCAACTCTCACATTTTGGCAGCAAAGGTCTTCCCCCCACAACAGGAAACATAAAATCAACTATAAAGTAGACTCAATCTTACCTGGTTCATTACATATTTGTAATCGCTGGATACATACACATTGGCACTTGAATTACCAAAAACTGGAATGACTTCATGGAATTGGTGGTTTTGCACTGAAATAACCCTGGATCTGGCAACAAAACACAGCTCTAAGGATGAACATGAACATTATTTTGATATTTAGAAGTACCCCTTTCATGAGAAAAACAGAAAGAACTTTAGCTGTTCTATATCAGGGCTAACCTTGATCCCCAACATGATTCTTTCTACAAAAGAATAAATCTGAGATTGAAATAATATTCTTGGTAGGTCTTCCTTTCTGCCAGATCTAGCAGTGGTCAAAAAGGAAGGTCAGCTAGTATAACTTAGCAGACAGACATGACAGATCAGATCTGTGGAGTAAGTTCATCAAATGCGTATTTCTTTTGTCATACATATTGTTAAGAAGAGTAGGAATGAAAGTAGGAATAAACGAGTACATAATGAAGGATAAAACACAGTATTTGATTTTTAAAATAAGAGATGTGTGTTAACATTTTGAAAAGAACACCAAAACCAATCATTCTAAAAAATTCCCCAGATGTACTGATGAAAAGACACATTAAGTCATCATAGGAAACAAATTCCTTATTTTAATAGGCTGAGTCAGCTACAAAGCAAGCTAGAAATCTGAAAGAGTGCATCTGTTATTCTGAATGCAAAATGGTATTTCTCATCTGAATAAGCAAGAGGAGGAACAGGAACTGTTATCTGGAAACAGCAACAGGACCTGAGGAAAAACATGAGGAGCATCAGGAGTCAGGTTGGGTGTTAAGAAAAGGTTCTTCATCAAGAGGGTAGAATGGGCCCTGGAACAAGCTTTCATGGGCATGGCACCATGCCTGCTGGAGTTCACAGAGTACATGGGCAATGATCCCAGACATAGAGTTTGAATTTTGGATGTAGAGACAGGAATGTGGGTCCCTTCCAGCTCAAGATATTCTATGATTCTATGAATTTTCTTACATAGAATAAGTGGAAAAACAGTAATATTCTCCCTGGAAAGAAAAAACAACATCTATATAGAAAGCATTTGGTTATGAATCAAGGTGGCTTAGCAGTAGCTTCCTGGTTCATAAAAGTGATGAAGAAACAAGTACACTGATTTAATTAAGGCTATAAGAGAGCCTTAATATGAAATTTCCAAATAAAAATATTTGTAGGAATTTAATGAAAAAAAAACAACTGTGTTCTCAAGGGGAATAAACTTCTGCCCAGTATCTCTTCTCATAGCAAGGCTGTACACAGAATCAGAGCCATTTAAAACACAACTTGTGTAAAATTCACAAGTGTGCCTGTGGAAAAAAAACAGCAGGATGTGCCTGTTTTCAAGGTGCCCTCTATTCTTCCCTCTGAAATAAGATCACCACCGCGGGACATTTACAAAAATTTTCCATTGAAAATTTTATGTTGGGGTTCTCCTAAGGATAGACATTTAAGATGCTTAAAACTTTAATTTTGATTTTCTTACACAGCATGTGATGGGAAAAGGACTTGCGAGGATGCTGTTCACTTATTGGCCTCAAAAAACTCATCTGAGGTAATCCATTTATAGACCTTTGTGCTAAGCAGACTCAGCTCTTGTTCCCTGGCCCTGGACCAGTATCTTGGGCAGCTCCCTAGGGCCTGCTAAGGGGGGAAAGGCTTAACACGAGCAGAGAGGTGAAGTCTCAGTGGGGACCTGAGCCCTTGCCTTTTGGACTCAGTGTTTTAGGAAAACTTGAAAAATTCTGAATGATTTAAAAAATACTTTTAGTACCAGATCTGTGCAGATCTCAGTTCCATTTACAAAGACAGTCAGTACATTGCATGTGATTTTTATCACAATGCTACTATATTACTGCTTTATGCTTTTGGTTTTAATATTCTACAAAGATAGCCTAAATTGCATAGCCTTAATACTGCAATACAGATGGACTTCCATCTTTAAGCCACAGGGAGGAGCTGGGTTTCCCTTTCTTAATTGACTGGTGTCTCAATCACTCTTGAAATATTTCAGCCCAAGAAACAATCGAGTCATGGATAAGGGCCTGAAGTCACTTCCTTTGATTTAGCAGATGTACCATGTCCCACCTGATCCTGGAACTGCACGCAACTACAGTTCTAAACAAAGGCTTGAGGGAATGGTCCCTTCTCTTTTAGTTTGTTACTATAAAAGGGGCTAGGAGGAGCTGGCCTTGCCTTTTTTTTTTTTTTTTTTATTCTACACTATGTGGAACACTCTCATCAGCAGGCTTGATACTGGATCCAGGATGAGTGAAGCCTCTTTCTCCCTTTATCCCTATTCTAGTTGCTAAGTAACACAAGGCTTACTTGAATTTCTCAAAAAACTGCACAGCTTACGTAGATTAATTGTGAGAAGGAGAACACATATAGGGTAACAGTTTTGTAGAAATTTCCTATTTAATTTTATGTTTTTGCTTTTTATGTATGGATCTTGGGGATTGTTTCACTTTAACCTAATCAAGGATGTTTGCAAATATTGGTCACTCCCCATTACCTGCAGATGGGATGTGACATAGGAACCACAGACATTGTAGTCACTTTTAATCTTCCAATAATTACATTTAAAAGTTCCCCTCCTACACATCACATCTTTCATTTGTTATTAGTAGATGATATTTTATTAGTCTTACAGATAGGTTATTTTTTGGCAATTTTATATTTACTACTTCTTTTGTGAATCTAAACTGGAATTACACAATGTTTTCAAATTTTTTCTAATTTTGAAATATATACTAATTTTAACATTCTGAAATACATAATGTATTTTCTCTTGTACTTCTTTGTGTTTCACATTTTATCACAATACATTCAACTTACTATGTTACTTTCACATGAAAAAAAAAGTGGCTGCTAAATACACTGATGCATTTACAACTTCTGAGAAACAGTGAATAACTTTAGGTATAAACTGTGCATAATTAACTGATAATTAAATACGTAAACTTACATGCCTGCTTAATAAAAAACTCCACGTCTTCACAGGCACACATACATGTAGGTAGACTGAAATTCTATTATTGGTAATCACTGCATTTTACTAGCCAAGTGGCACAAGTGCACATTATGAGTAATACAAGTTGGTTTCAATTTGACTCAGTGTGTGTGATCATTGAGAAGCAGAGTTAGTACTGTACTGTGCCCTCCCCTTCACAGTGTTTCACTGTCACCTAGCAATAGCCCACTCTCATGCTATGTGCAGCTGACTCATGAAAAAATCTTACTAAAAATGGCAGTGGTGAAAGCTTATGATCTTGTGGGGGTTGCATTACTAGCTGTACACAGCTGCATGGTTTGGACACATCTTTTTAGTCATGCTTTGAGAGGCTCCTGTACACCTTCCGGGAAGGTCTCTGATTTCAGCAGAGCCACCTGATCAGCAAAATTCAAACCATACTGCATTACTAACACTGAGTCCCAATAAAAAGTACTCATAACCAATGCAACACATCTTTGCTCTTTCTTCATTGTCTAGTTTGAGCCCAAGTAACTCCCCCTTTGCCATTTCACACATTCCATCTTTCAAAAGCTACATTTCATCAACTCACAGCCACACAAATCCAGTGTCAGCCTCAGATCTCATCACATGTTGCATTGGGTCCAAATGCAGTTAATCTCTTCTTCATCTACTGTTCTCTGTTCTCTCCACCTCTTGATAATAGATCTTTAAAGATCTATTTTATGAACTCCACAATCATTGTACTTCACCCAGCATTTAGTAATTGTGAGACTAGACAAAACAGAAAATATAACCACAAGAGCATGGACTTTCTGGCATTTTTGTATAAATGTACTCGTAACAAGAATAAAAGAGGACAGGTTTTCACTCAAGAAGCAAGAATAAAAAGGGATTTGTCACTTAGGCTGCTGAATCACGGTCTGAACCTCTGATTGATCACCTGAGGCGAGCAGTGAGTCAGCCACGGGAGCACAGGTGAAGGCAATTCACCTGTGCTGCAGGAAGGGGAGCCACCTGATCAGGGGCTTCCTGCTCAGATTCATTTGCATGTAACAGCCCGGCCATACACGGCAACGGAACTGATGGATTTAGTACAGCAATTTCGGCAGAAGCCTAGAGAAAGTGCCAGCCTGGTTATTAAGACTGTGGGATTCTGGGGAAGAAAGTGTTTTGGTGAATGGCCCAGAAATAGCCAAGTTGGCCACCATGACTGTCCATCCTGCTCTCAGGCAGAGGTTATATGTGGGTAATCAATATCCTGATGAAAACCATTCTATAATGGAATGGTTAATGGCCGCCTGCAGTATGGTATGGCCGAATAAATCTGATATACCTCTACATACAGGGATGTGCTCCTCCATGGAGGACCTTCAAAGTTATATCTGCGAACTAGGCATAAGGGAAGCAATTTATGAAGACACATTTGATGGCCCTGATATGGTCAAATTCTCAGCAGGGATGAGAGACTTAATTCTACAGCAAGCTCCCTCTCATTTGTATGGTACTTTGGTCTCTATATTAAATCCCTTGGTCGCCTCAGAAGCAGTAGTCCAGCAGACTGTCCAGTTAGTGGCCGACCTAGGAGAAACAGAACACCTGCAAACTAGGCGCAACATTCGGACGTTAGAAGAAGCTGAGGTCCTGCTGGTAACTAAAACCAAAATGCCGGCTACTCAAGGTCCTCGATCAGGACCCATAAGGGTTTCACGAAAACAAATGTTTAATGACTTAATTCAGGCTGGGGTCCAGTTTGCTAAGATTGACCGCCAGCCCAACCATGTCCTTCTCCAGCTTTGGAGACAGCTAAAGGACAATCAAAAATTTCAAAACTAACCTAAGAAACCAAGGGTAAGAATTATAGAGAGAATACCAACAACGACATGGAACCTAGAAGGTTTTATTGTTCCTAATAAGAAAAAAAAGCTGCCTCAGGTGTCTCAGGCCACAATGTTTGAGCCACTGGAAGCAAAAGAGTTGGCCCCATCACAATTCATCGCATGACGAGGGATGTTAGTCCCCCTAGGGCCTCCAGAAGGGAACGGAGGCCCTATGTAGAATTAATGATTTATTGGTCCCATAACTCAGAGTTATGGTATTAGTAGACACTGGAGCAGAAACATCAATTATCTACAGAGATCCAACCAAATTTGATGGAGACAGAGTGATGATTGGTGGTTTTGGGGGACAAACTATTCCTGTCACTCAAACATGGTTAAAATTAGGGGTTGGGCGTCTCCCACCCTGGGAGTATAAGGTGTCTATTGCCCAAGTCCAGGAATACATCTCAGGCATAGATATTCTATGCGGTCTGGCTCTCCAGACAACAGTGGGAGAGTTCAGACTTCGACAGAGATGTATCAGTACCCAGGCGGTGCAGGCAATATTAGGAGGCCATGTGAAACATGGGCCAATTTGCCTGCTGAAACCGCACCGGCTTACCGATGTAAGACAGTATAGACTCCCTGTGGGCAGGACGAAAAATCAGAAATGGTGCAGAAATCAGAAAAAGTGGGCATTATAAGACCTGCCCACAGCCCATATAATTCCCCCATATGGCCAGTGCAAAAGTCGGATGGCACGTGGAGAATGACAGTAGATTACAGGGAGTTAAATAAGGTCACGCCGCCTATTTATGCGGCCGTACCTAATATTGCCTCCCTAGTGGACACACTGAGTAGGGAGATAAAAACCTATCATTGTGTCCTAGATTTAGCAAATGTGTTCTTCAGTATCCCAATTACTGAAGAATCACAAGATCAATTTGCGTTTACGTGGGGAGGCAAGCAGTAGACCTGTTAAGTCCTGCCACAGGGGTATGTGCTTTCACCAACATATTGTCACAATCTAGTGGCACGTGACCTGGCTGATTGGAAAAAAACAGATAATGTTAACTTGTATCACTGTATTGATGATCTCCTGCTGATATCTGACTCACTAGAGGCAGTAGGACAGGCTGCAGATTCATTAATCACCTATTTACAACAGAGGGGATGGGCTATAAATCCCCAAAAGGTGCAAGGTCTGGGCCTGTCGGTAAAATTCCTGGGGGTGGTTTGGTCAGGAAAGACCAAAGTACTACCCAGTGCTGTCACAGATAAGGTTCAGGCGTTCCCAGACCCTACAACATCAAAGCAGCTGCAAGAGTTTCTAGGTATACTGGGTTACTGGCATTCCTTTATACCTCACCTAGCGCAGCTGCTAAGGCCACTATACAGACTCACAAAAAAGGGGCAGCTTTGGGACTGGGGAAAACAGAACAGGACGCTTTTTAACAGGTGAAACTGGCAGTTAAACAAGCCCAGGCATTGGGTATATTTGATCCTACCCTCCCAGCCGAGTTGGATGTTCATATAACTCAAGACAGCTTTGTTTGGGGCCCGTGGTAATGCTAGAGTTCTGTTCAGACCCCAATTGGTTTCTGGTCTCAGGCTTGGCATGGAGCAGAAGAAAAATACAGTATGATTGAATAACAGTTATTGGCTGCCTATTCGGCATTGCAGGCAGTAAAGCCAATAACTCAAACGGCCTAAGTTATAGTCAAGGCCACTCTGCTGATTCAGGGGTAGGTGAAAGATCTGACCCACCTTCCTAGAACAGGGGTGGCCCAAGCACAAACAGTGGCACGATGGGTCGCCTATCTCAGCCAAAGGAGTAGTCTGTCTTCATCACCCTTGAAAGAAGAACTCCAGAAGATCCTAGGCCAAGTAACGTATCACAGTGATGCACCAAAAGAAATATTGGTCGCTCCACCACAGAAGTGTCCCATTCAGGAGGGAAAATACCTTATGCCTGAAGATGCCTGGTACACAGATAGATCCAGCAAGGGCAACTCGAGCAAGTGGAGAGCTATAGCATACCATCCTTCTACTGAGACAATCTGGTTTGATGAGGGGGATGGTCAGAGTAGCCAAAGGGCAGAACTGTGAGCCGTGTGGATGGTTACAATCAAGGAACCTGGTGATGGTATCCTGAGCATCTGTACAGATAATTGGGCTGTGTACCAAGGGCTCACTCTGTGGATTGCACAGGGGCCACCCAGGAATGTACTATCCATGCCCGGCCAATCTGGGGCAAGGACATGTGGTTAGACATATGGAATATGGTCAAACACAGGACTGTACGTGTCTACCATGTTTCTGGTCATCAGCCCCTACAGTCACCAGAAAACGATGAAGCCGATACGCTGGCCTGAGTTTGATGGATTGAGAATTCACCATCCGAGAACATCGCCCGTTGTTTACATCAGAAGCTACGGCATGCGGGACAAAAGGCAATGTGGGCAGCTGCTAAAGCATGGGGACTGCCCATACAGCTACCTGACATCGTCCAGGCATGCTGGGATTGCACACTTGCTCTGAGACCGAGACTGTTGCCCGAAACAACAGCCCATTTTGCTAGAGGACACAATCCTCTCCAGCGATGGCAGTTCGATTACATTGGGTCCCTTCCTCGGTCTGAGGGGGCGAGATACGCCCTGACCTGCGTCGCCACTGCAAGTGGGCTACTGCAGGCTTATCCAGTGCCGAAAGCAAACCAGGTATATACCATCAAGGCACTCACTAAACTGATGTCTGCCTATGGGACACCTCAAGTCATCGAGAGCGACCAAGGGACTCATTTTACTGGTGCAACAATACAACGCTGGGCAGAAGAAAATAACATTGAATGGTGATTCCACCTGCCATATGATCCAACGGGGGCAGGCCTCATCGAATTCTTAAGGCTACCCTGAAGACTGACTCCCAATCCCTGCAGGGGTGGACAAAGAGACTCATTGAAACCTTGCAGGTGCTGAATGAAAGACCCCGAGATGGCAGACCCAGTGCCCTGAGAATGTTGCAGACAACATGGGCCACCCCACTTAGGATCCAAATTACGGGCACTGATCATCAGGTAAGACCCCTGATTGGTCATGAAAATAATCTTCTGCTCCCTACCCCTGAGAATTTAGATCCTGGCACCCATAGAATAAAATGGCCTTGGAAGGTGCAGGTAGGACCCAAGTGGTGTGGCCTACTTGCACCTTGGGGGAGACTGTTGGAGGTGAGAGGCTCAGTAGTCCCTCCAGTAATAGGTACATGGCCTACTGATGTTGTGGTCAACACTCCAATCTTCATTGCTAAAGGGACCCTCATCATGTCCGTATGGAAGATCAGGCCACCCCCTTTGGTGCCTGATATTATTATGCAGCTGCAGACATCTGGCCAGAAAGCGTGGTACACACGGCCAGGACATGCCCCAGTACAAGTGGAAGTGTTTACCCAGGATAGAAATACGGCCTGTATCTTGCCATGCATCGCGATGGAAACTGTATAAGCGTCGACGGTGTACTGGATCTCTGTATTAGGAAAAGCTCACTCTTTAGTTAACCTAATCACTGGTTCACGCTGTGGAGGGGTGGAGTGTATGGGGCTGCTGAATCACGGCCCCAACTTCTGATTGATCACCTGAGGCGAGCAATGAGTCAGCCACAGGAGCACAGGTGAAGGCAATTCACCTGTGCTGCAGGAAGGGGAGGAGCCTGGCTGCACCTCTCCTAGACTCATTTAAGAGCTGACTGCTAGCTGGAAAGGATCTCTTCTGGAGATCTACTCCACTGGAGTTTCTCACATGAGCTCAGGTTACGGGTGAGCATACCTATCATTTCTGTTTCCTGCTTTGGTGTAATTACATCATAGCCAAGCTCTCTGTTATACCTTAAGATCTGTATATTTGTTAATTGTGCGCTGCTATATCATAACATTGGTATATTCACTAATTGTACAATAGGAAACTTAATCTTATGCCCAGGCATGAGTGTAAGATTTCCTCACCTGTAATGAAAATAACTGTTTAAAGCAGGGTGTTTCCAGTATTTTCTCTTTTAAAGATGAATGACACTACCAATTAAACAAGAAAACAGTGAACTATGTTTTTGGGAAAATAGTCCATAATCAATCCCCAAAATTGCCATTCTGTTACAATTAAAAATACAAAGAAATAAACTACTATAGAACAAGAGATAATTAAAAAAAAAAAATTAAAATCAATAATTAAAGCTAACCTTTAATTTATTCTCACAGTCTGTAAGAGAAAGATCTGCTACAAACTTTAATCATATTGTTTGGAACATCAGCCATTTTTCTCTTGCTGAAATTCATTTTTGATAATGTAGTAGTAATATTTCAGGAATTACAATCAGTTTCTATTTAATATTAAAGTAGAATTGTGTTAGCATGCTAAACTATGCATATCCCTGCTGAGATTGCCTTAGTACTGGAAAAAGAAGTGTTATTTTTCTATTACTGAAATAAATTATTTTATCTTGACAGGAGCAAATATATTTCAGTGAACCACAAACTGAAAAAAAAACTGTCATCTAAGAGAATAGCATGTAAAGTCTCTCCTATTGTGCACTTCCAATTCCTAGTCAACTGCTGTTTTGTTCTTTTTTTTTTTTTTTTTTGCATAAAGTCATTTTATTTGTGGTATACATATATACTATATATTAAAGTTAGCATCTTTCCTCGGTCCTTGACCAAAACTACTGAAAAATCTGCCAGAAAAAAAGAAGATTGAAATTGACAGAGCTAAGTCTTATTGAGGAAAAATTCAAGTGTCCCCATTTCAGGATCTCTTCCAAACCCTTTTCTGACCCTGCCTATCCTTACCTTAAGAATAAGAAAGGTCTGGGGAGAGAGGGAAATGGGGAATCAGAGTTAGCTTATATCCAAACACATCTGTACCTCACTGGCATCATTTTCCAACGTGCTCAGCATCATGCTGTTCTCCAGAGCTGTAGGATCACTGGTTTCCATTCATCTTTCATAATGTGGAGTAAGACTGAACCTTCTCCAGCTGGCCCTAATTCAGTTATTTATTCACAGAATCATAGAATCACCAAGGTTGAATAAGATCTCTAAGATCATCCCATCTGAATGTTCACTTACCATCAATATTTCCCAAATAAACTATGTTTATGTAATACACTTTAAGAGGAAAGGAGCTCTGATGAAAAGAGATTAAACTGTCGTATACACTTGTAAAAAGTAGCGTGGGGATTAGATTTGGGACTAGCTCATTTATTCCATGTGGGTTCCAGCTACTGGTCTGAAGGTCTTTGTTTTGCTTCAGTGAGAAAACTACACTCAAGAGGAAGGGAGGGAACTTGAGTGTATTTTAGAAAAGCAATCTGCAGTCAGTCTGAAGGCAGACTAGTTCAGGTAAGAACTAGCTTTATGACCCATCTGCCCATGGCAGCAGGTGTCACTGTAAAGGCAGAGGTATCACAATTAGTAATTTATTGAGGCACAGACAGGACAATAGTAGACAAAGGTGCTTTGTGGTACAAGTAAAAATGTGGAAAAGCTTGACGGCTGGTAGCTATGTACATTTTTTTTGTGCTAAGTAATTTGGCTGCAAACAGGATCAAGTAGCAGAATGCTAGTATGCACCTGCTTAAAAAAAAAAAAACAAAAACAAATAAAAAAAACATGGAAACTCTTTCTTCTGTGTTAACAGCTTGCATAATGGCATTATGTGTGGTTTTCCATTCACTTCAATTTACTTACTGAGTCCTCGATCCCTTTCCACACACTTCACTGCTATTCAGTGCAATCAGAATCCCATGCTTTTTTCCTGTAATTAATTTTTATTTATTTTATTTAATATGATCAGGACTTAGCTTACAAGGTTTTCTGCTTACAACTGGCACACTGCAGGCCTTGTCCAGGTACTACCTTAAAAATAAGTCAGACGAAGCACAGAGTAAATAGATAACATCTACAAAACAGACAATAGCCACAGGAAGCAACCTACAAGTTGCTATTTCAAGTGCAGCATCTCTCTCTAACTTGTGTCTGTAGCATATCTGTAGTAAAACAAATCTGAGAAATAATCTCATCATCTCCCTCCTTTTCTCTATTTGTGCAAGACCTCTTCTTGTTTCCCAGCTTTGCAAAGATCCCAAGCGATGAACCAGATCTCTGCACAATTCCAGGCCAAAATCCTGAATGCAGAATTCAGACCCAGATCTTGAACTGGGCTCAGTTTTTAAAACAGATTACTATTTAACAACAAACAAAGCATGGTATAGCTAAGGAACTCTGATAACATGTAACCATGGACCTGCCAGGAGCTGAAGTGGAGAGGACTTTTGTTTGGAGAACTGAGTGGTCAAAGGCCGGAAAAAAAAAGTGCCAAGATGATGTATCTTGCTGCAGACCATGGCCAGCCGACTGTGACTGAGAGCTATGGAGGAGGTTGCAGGCCAGGCAGCTATGGCCAGGAGAGAGGCCTGAGGCCAGGCCAGGTGGTCTATGGCCAGGATAGAGACATAGGGCCAGGCTGTGTGGGCTTTGGCTGGGTGTGAGGCCTGGGATCAGGACAGGTGTGCTATGGCCAATAGCGAAGCCTGGGGTCAGACTAGTAGACTCTGGATAGGTTTGGTCAAGGCAGACATCGCCCAAGCCTTGCAAGCACTTTTCATTGCCATCTCCATCTTAAAAGGCAAAAGTGAGACCCAAGCTGAAAGCATGGCCTGAATCAGGTTCTGATGCAAAGGCAACTGATTTACCTGTAATGTGAAGCAGCTTTACAAAGGAAAGAAAATTCTACAGAAAATCACAGAATCACAGAATCACAGAATTGTAGGGGTTGGAAGGGACCTCTAGAGATCATCGAGACCAACCCCCCTGCCAAAGCAGGTTCCCTACACCAGGTCGCACAGGTAGGCGTCCAGGCGAGACTTGAATATCTCCAGAGAAGGAGACTCCACAACCTCCCTGGGCAGCCTGTTCCAGTGCTCCGTCACCCGCACCGTGAAGAAGTTCTTACGCACATTCGTGCGAAACTTCCTATGCTGCAGATTTTTTTTTTTTTTTCCTACAAATCCTACAAAGAGAAAGCCTGTAAAAGTTTTCACTTCGCATAAAGCATAATTTCAAGTTGGTGAATACAGTTCAAGCAGGCACCAATGTTATTTGAACACTGAATTTTGACTGTGTCTTTTTTTGAAAAAAAAAAAACCCAGTATTTTATGGCCTGTTGAAATTTGACCTTCCTTAGATTTAAGTAACGAGCTTTCATATCCATAACAGGAACACTCTGTTTGCAATGTCCCTTTGAACAAGTTTCAGCAAGATCTGTTTTGAAAACATGTTTAATAGTTAAATCGGAAACCACTTTCAAATCAAATATTTCAGTTTTAAAAGGTCTGACTTTTTAGTTACTTTTTAATGTCTGTGATAATATAGGGAAATGCAACAACAGTGTAGGAAAAAAGGAAAACATAGTATGTACAAGAAAAAAGTGTCATTGCTCAAGATGTTCAATATATTTAGTACGTCTGGGTAGATTTGAAAAAATTCTGTCATTTAGAATATTAAAACGTGCTAAACTTCCTTTTTTTTTTTTCTTCTTTATTTACTGTTGTGTGGCAAGAGCAAATTTGTCTCTTTAGTAGTTCTGTAATTTCAAAATAATTTTTATTCCCCTCTTTTGACTAGCATCATACTATTTTAAGGACTGTTAACATTTTAAACTATCAAACAGCAAAGCAGCCTTAAAAGCAAAATCAGATTTGGTTACCATCAAATTTGGTTATCACCAAATTTTGGTATGTCTTAGAACAGCAGAAAGAGCACAAGACAGAGGCTTGTGTTTTGTAGCTAGACCACATCCCGACCTGACTGGATATCCATAATGAAACATACAGGTTTGTGTTAAATGTCATTTATTTTCCCATGACTAATTTGTGTTAAGTTTCATAGGTGTTCTACTACTAGAGTAGGAAAGGCGTGTATCCAGTTGATGTGAATCTACACAGCGACAGGTATTTACAATTCAATATTTACTTCTATTTCATAGAATTGTCTTAAAATATATTTTTAAAAAAAACTTTCTTATCAGCTCTGTTTGTGGGAGAACATTATCTGAATCAAAAAGCTACTATTTTCTTGATGTTATGAAGATCAAAGTGTTGTCTTCAATACCATCCAAGGTTCCTATGTGATTTACTTAAGTACCTGATATCAGAGAAACATAAATGTGCACTTCTGTGCACATTCAGTAATATCCCCAGCAAGCATATACTCCTTTTCGGCCAATGATAACACAACTCAGATGCTTTTCTTAAAGAACTTTTGTATTTGGTGTCATAGCTAATCTACATAAAGAGCTTCCTGAGCAAAAAGTTGAGAAGCACCAGAAGTCATTACTTCAGAAGAAGCTTTTTTGAGAAAATACAGATTGAGACATTTCATTTTAATCTTTAAACCTCAAGGTTCAGGAGAGTTGGGCATGGAAGCAAAATACTACTAAAGAAAGTTGTAACATTGAAAGTGATTAGAAACTAACAGTAACTGCTTTAAATTTTCTTACAGAAAGTTTCCTTTAATTCTCAGCTGAAACCAAACAGAAAAGGACGAAATATAGGATATTTTCTTTGTCAGCACTTGATAAAGACAAGTATAACTATTCCAGTTCTGTCTTTCTCTGACACAGCAGGCATTTGAGAACTTCAGTAGCAGAACTCAGCAGAAGGAACCTGAAAGGGGAAGAGGACTTCTTTGTTCTGTTGTCTTGTGACTGCTTAAGAGCTTGTCACACAGAATCTCAAAGATTCACACGTGGGATAGAAGGGATCTCTGGAGATCATCTAGTCCACTCCTCTCTGCTGAAGCAGGTTCCCTAGATTAGGCTTCACAGGAAAGCATCCAGGCAGAAGTTGTCTTTCACGCTAAGCATCTCAAGCTTTGGAAGGAGGTAGCATGACTAAGAATTTGGTTCCCTAGGGAAATTAAGTATGCGTTAAAGTGCTAATGAAATCTGAATTGGTCTCAGTGTACATGCATATAAGGATTACAGAGCAGGAGAGATTTACACAAATGCCTGAATTTAAGCATAAACTCCAGTGATCTACTGACTTCTGTTAGCTGTGTAGAGGAAAAAAGCATGAACTACTTCCTGCATGACAGCAGCATTTGGTGAATCGCAGAGCTTCCTACCATATATTCTGCATAGCTGTGTCTATTAATAAAATACTGCTTAGCAAGATCTCAGGTTTTTAAAGAGATAATGCTAGTCTGAGAGATATGTCCCCATGCTACACTTTTATTGGATCAAATCACTCTAAAACAGTCCACTTTGCTAATGATTCAGGTATGTCACACTATATTCCCCTATTCCCTTCAGAAACAATCAGTATTATTTTAATACTACTTACTAGGCCAACCTCTTTTCAGTGGTCCATAGGGAAATGGCCATAAACTGGAGCATAGGAAGTTCTGCAGCAACATGCAAAAGAATTTCATGGTAAGGGTGACGGAGCACTGGAATGGGCTGCCCAAGGAGGCTGTGGAGTCTCCTTCTCTGGAGATATTCAAGACCCATTTGGACACCTACCTGTGAGACCTGTTGCAGGGAACCTGCTTTAGCAATGGGGTTGGACTTGATCTCTGGAGGTCCCTTCCAACCCCTACAATTCTGTGATTCTGTGATTGTTATTGCTGATAAGATAAACAAACTTCTAAAAGAGGAATTAACAGTTGTTTATTACATGGTGGGACTACCTACTTAATGTATTTTCACTACAAAACTGAATAGCAATATCTGGAAAACTAACAGAATCTAGATTCAGCCACAAATTTCTATTTTCTCTGGTAATCTAAGCTATGTAGTTTCTTTTTTGGACAGAGTTGCAGAATGTGACTGGATAAAATACAAGTCAAAGTCATACGTTCTCACCTCTTTCCCATTCAAACATAAACATATTGTAAGCCTCAAAATATCAAAGAATAAACCATACTGCACTCCTGATTTGCACAAGGTTGTCTCCACATCTCTCTCCTTTGAAATATTCAGCTTGCCTTGACTCATTCTTGCCAAACTACTCTTAATGCAAAAGGAAAATAAATATTTCAATGTCTCTCCCAATGATCAAATCCAAATAAATAAAAAGGCACCATTTAATCATTAGTCTGAATAAAGAATGCCAGAAATCTAAGTAAGCTATTTTATTTTGTGCAGTTTTCCCCCCCTCTGTAACATAATTATGACCATTAAACTCCACTTTCTTCTGTCATTAGAGAGTTATGTAGTAATCCCAAACACATGAAAATAAATTGTTTACTCTAACTCCTCCTCCATGCTCTCCATATTTATGGTGGTTGTTACTTTCGTATTCATAAACAGCAACAGAGAGTGCCGTGCAAATGCAGCAAAGTCAGCATTAACTAATAAAAGGAAATCTCATCACAGAATGAAAAAGTTACCAGCAAACATAAAACCCATCTGAAATTCACACACAAATCCACCCGAGGATAGCACTGCAGAATATTCAGAGTAAATTCCCTCAAGGAGTGCTGAAATTAGAAAATGGAATGAAAGAAGAAATGAGGAGTAAGTTGGGAGAAGCTCTATGTGCACATTTATATACATGTTATTCTTATTAGCATAGCTAGGGGACAAGCTTATTTCCTACAGATTTAAATATACAGCTTTAACATGTTAGTTCTTGTTGTCACGTGTACGATTTCCACTGCAGCTTCTAAAACATTAAACTTTAGACAAGCATTTGCAGAGTAAAAAATACATGCTCATCTTTAACAAAACTAAATCAAGCAGAATTTGTTAAGTCCCTTTTCAAAACATGCAGAATATTCAAAACAATTTAGTCTCTCACAAATTACTTTCAAAGTTAAAAAAAAATAAAACAATCCTTTTAGCTCATGTAGATCTACCAGCATATTGCATTTCATTGCTGTCTCTACTGGGATTCTCTACCTTCATTCCAAAATCCTCTTCTTTGACTTGATAAGCATTTTGAATCTACTAGAATCTCTAGGGACTATCCTAAAAACATAAAAAAAAAATCCAGCCAAACAAAGATTGACTCTATTTATTTATATATGCACATAAAAATTGACTGTATGCATATTAAAACCATATACACATGAGAAACTAAAGCAAAAGATTTCCAGCTGTGTTTTTAAAGAGAAAAAAAGACCGTTTTGTAATTTATGTAAACTTCCTTTAGAAGCAGAAAAACAAATCTACAGTCAACACAGCATCTTCTCAATACCAGGTGCAGTTCGAAAAGTATTTTAACTAATACTTGAAGTATATAGAACTCGATATCAACTGTGCATATGTTCAAGGTAACAAGGTAATATTTGTAGAATATTAATAGAGCGGTATTTATTTTCAAAGCAATAAAACAAGAAAAGATTTCAAATGAAAGTTCTGTTCTTTCAACAATGTTTCAGACAAATGCTTTTTGAAGTAAAGTCAATGGGCTTCTTTCAATGGTCATAAAAACTACTTTAATGTGTCAGTCTGAACAGTACTCCACACAGAGCAGACAAAATCAGGGCTCTGTGGCTTTACCAAAACATAAATTTAAAAAGTGCCGTCTTGCATAAAGATCATGCCATTTTCAGACAGAAAACACACAATCATGGAATCACAGACTATCCCCTGGTGGAGTTCCATGCCATTCCATCAGGTCCTATTGAAACAGTTCATCCATTTTCAGAACATCCCTGTTGCCAAGAGAGCTTGAAATTTCATTTGTGTAAGTCAGATACTTTACTCATTATGTTCTCACTATTTCTTTCTGTGTGGCCCTCATCCCACATGGCAATGCCTTTCCTATACTGTAGAGACCAGCAGAGAACACAGGAATCCTCACATACACTCTGTAGTTCCAGAAAAAGAGAGGAACTCATTGGTGCCATATTCAACTTGTCACCAACCAGAAATGCCAACTCCCTTTCAGTATGGCTGCTCTCCAGAATCTCATTCCCAAGTCTGTATGTATAGTCAGGGCTGCACTGTCCCAGGTGCAAATTCTAGCACTTGCACTTCTTCAAATCCAATTTGTCAAGATCTCTCTGGAAGACTTCACCCTCAAAGGAGTCAGCAGAGCCTCCTACGTCAGCACTGTCCACAAACTTAGTGTGTAAAGTGTGATTGTTTATAAAAAAAGGCCATCGTCAGTAAAACCCCTGAGAAAACCCTAGTAAGATGAAATCTATGTTACCCAATAGGTTATTCTGAGTACCAGTGATAAGGCACGCACAAGTCGAATCCCAAGATCACTCCATCCCTGGTTCTGCTCTTGTAATCTGCAGTTAATACTTCGTTGCCGGTACTCTATGATGGATAAGTTATGTTCACCCTTCTTTTTCATTCTTTTCTTTGATTTCCCTCTTTCCCCTCCCTCTCATTCAATTTTTTGTCATGTTCATTTTGGTTGTTTAGACAAGCACTGAGCAAGTGAATTAAACCTACCTCCTCAATTAAGCCAAAGTCAATTCGGGGAGAAGGTTAATTAAATGTATTTGTTTAGTTAGTCCTGTAACTTAATTTATTGATGTGACAGTATATCAATGTGCCATTATTTATAAAAGACACTTGAAAAGCAAAAGGTTGGTCATGGAATATACAAAGCTACATATTAAAAATATGTACAGAGGTAATAAAACCTATTTTTAACGGACTCTCTCTGATTATAAAATGATGTTACACCTAAAAGAATGCATCAGGAGATAGTTGCACAAGAAGCAACCAAGCCCCACAGTATACTTTCTGTCTTTAACAAATTGTTAGTCCTTAAGTACGTACAAATGAGTTTAGAAACTTAGCATCAGGCTTCTTTTTATAAAACTCCTATAAGTCCATTTCATGGCGCACTCCGATACATTTTTTTTTTTAATAGCAGTGTGTAACACTGAAAATCAGAGACATGCAATATCAAACCAGATTTGAATGACAACTGCTCTTACAACATGTAAACATAGAGTATACTTCAGCAAGTTTACTTCTAGTTAACTTTTATGTGAATTTTCAGCCAACTATGAAAACTGCATGAGAAAAAGACACATGATTCTCAATCTCTTTAAGTCATGGGTCAATCTGTCAGCATGGAGCATCGTACAGCAGAAAGATTGGGCACCTTGGAACACTTGACATGATCTATCAGTGTTCCTGGTTATCTGGAGAGGTCCCAGAGGATTAGAGGCTTGACAGTGTGACTCCCATCTACAAGAAGAGCTGTAAGGAGGGTCCATGGAGCTACAGGCCTGTCAGCCTGACCTCGGTTACCAGGGAAGGTTATGGAGCAAATCATTCTGGGTGAGATCACACAGCACATGCATGGCATCCAGGGGATGAGGCCCAGCCAGCACAGCTTCATAAAAGGCAGGTCATGTTTGTTCATCCTAATCTTCTATGACTGTGTGACCAGACTGGTAGATGAGGGAAAGGATGCTGATGTAGTGTACCTAGACTTCAGCAAAACCTTTGACACGCTGGTGGGATTTTCAGGGCAGATAAGTATTTATCTGCCAGTGCACAAGCACAAGCTTGTACAGTCTCTTCACTCTCTCTATTTGTTGCCAGTTTCTAAATTACCATTAACCCCTCTTGTAGGTGCTCTTACTGGCTGCGCAGTCACGTATGATGAGGTACTGCCAGGACCAAGAACAATGACATCCATGTCACCACCACTCTCCACAAATTGTGGAACTTACAGCAGTGGTCCATGTGTTTGAGCAATGGTCCGAACCCATCAATATCACAGCAGATTCTGCTTATGTTGCAGGCATCGTGATGTGACTGAAGCATTCTTATCTAAAGGTAACAACTAGTGTGCAGTTGTTCGCTCATCATCGCTCGGAATCTTACTTCATTCAGCATGTTTGTTCTCACTCCTCTCTGTCAGGCCCCGTTTCCAAGGGTAATGCGCAGGTGGACAAACTGGCGGGAGCAATTGTTATCCCTGATCAGTTTGCCCAAGCACAGTTATCTCACGATTTTTTCCATCAAAATGCAAAGGCATTACAGTGTGCCTTCCAACTGACCACAGATCAAGCAAAACAGATCCTACAGTCCTGTCCAGACTGTCAAACTGTTGCACTAACATCTTCTATTGGAGTTAATCCTTGAGGATTGAGCTCCTTAGAAATTTGGCAAACAGATGTTATACACATACCAGAATTTGGGAAGTTCCGTTATGTTCATGTTTCTATTGATCATTGCATTTATTATTATTGCATTTAGTATCATTCTATTACATGACCAGGTAGGTTTCACTTACTCATTTAGTGTCTACCTGAAAAACTGATGCACTAGTTCTAAAAGACAAAGGCTTACATTTTTTGGTTGCTGCTGTAGCTTGCATTGCACAGTATTCCTATGGATGCTTCTATTACCCAATATTAGTATTTTTTCACGCCACTGATAAACTGAGATCATGTGGACTGAAAAGCTGCAGTAATTCCCTTTGTTCTTTGTGGAGAAAGGTCACAGTGCAAACTAGTTCTTTCATCTTATGACAGTGAGTATTAAAAACAGGTGAAAAACGCATATGTCGTTCCCAAAGTAATGCTTGTATTTATTTCCATGTAAGCTACAACAGCAACAAAAAGTACCATAACACTATTTGATGGAGCAAAGTCTCAGCTACAAAACACTATTTTTCAATAGAGTCCCCACCATTAACTATGCATTTCCACCAGCGATGAACAAGAGACCGCATGCTGCACTTGTAAATATCTGCAGTAGCAGAAGTGACTCACTGAAGCTCTCACCGCTGTTGAGATGCATCACCCACTGCCTCACTGTGCTCACATCCACTTTCAGTCTCCATAAATGTTCAGCAAGCGCCAATGAATGTTAGTGGGTGCAATTTTTTTCACATGGAGGAATTCAATTCCACATCTTTGCTTCATACACGCTTCTATGACAGATGCCATTTTGTCTGACTGCACTCTGCAGTCATCTGTCACTTAGGAACAAAATGTAATGCAATATTGTCAGGAAAGTTTATCCTTTACAGCCACACCAGGTATTACCTGCACAGCAGTCCTCGTATTATATCCTGCTGGACAGTTTCTGTACCACAGTATATATGATTATTATAGGCAGAGGATTTCTTCTAATGGTTTGGTATGCTTCTAGTATTAAGGTGCCACCTTTTAAACAACTCTCACTCTCAGCATCAGCTACTGTTAAAGTTCACTGTCACCGCTGCACACCCTACACCACTCTGTTGGGACAAAATGAGAACATGAAAAGGACTGTTCTCTTCCCAGTCTTCCTAAGGAAGCCAAGTTTCTTCAGAAGCTACAGCCTTACTATTCTACACTTAATGGTTTGTGCTAAGTTTACTAAGAATCATAGAATCACCGAGGTTGGAAAAAAATTCCAACATCATCCAGCCCACCTATCATCAGTACTTCCCACGAAACCATGTCCTTCAGTACAACATCTGATTGTTTCTTGAACACCTCCAGGGTCAACCACCTTCCTGGGCAGCCTGTTCCAGTGCCTGACCACTTTTATGGAGAAGAGGTTTTTCCTATCATCAAAGCTGAATCTCCCATGGCACAACTTGAGGCCATTCCCATTAGTCCTATCACTAAGTACACGAGAGAAGAGGCCAACCCCCCTCTCACTACAACCTCCCTTCAGGTAGTTATAAAGAGCAATAAGGTCTCTCCTGAACCTTCTCTTCTCCATACTAAATGATCCCAGTTCCCTCAGCCACTCCTCATAATATCTGTGCTACAGACTTCACCAGCTTCACTGCCCTTTTCTGAACATGCTCCAGGTCTGTAGTAACTTGTAGTGAGGGGCCCAAAACTGAACACAGTACTCAAGATGTGGCCTTGCCAGGGCTGAGGCTTCAAGTACAGAGGGACAATCACTTCCCTGCTCCCGCTGGCAACACTATTTCTGATACACATCCAGATCCATTGGCCCTTTTGGCTACCTAGGCATACTGCTGGCTCATGTTCCGTCAAGCATCGACCAGTACTCCCAGGTCTGTTTTCTCTACACAATCTTCCAGCCACTCTCCCCCAAGCCTGTAGCGCTGCCCGGGGTGGCTGTGGCCAAAATGCAGCACCTTGCACACAGCTTTGCCAACACCATGAGGATCAGGACTTGTTTAGAGGTTAAATTTCCAGCTGTAGCTGCCAACAATAGGGAAAGGCCGGGGTAGACTGATGGAAGATCTGATTAACATTTATAAATTCCTAAAAGGAAGTGAGAAGCAAATGGATGAGCCCAGGCTCTTCTCAGTGCTATATAGTGATAGGACAAGGAGCAATGGCCTAAAACTCGAACATAGGAAGTTCCATACAAACATGAAATGAACTTATTTATGGTAAGGGAGGCAGAACACTGGAACAGGTTGCCTAGAGAGGTTGTGAAGTCTCTTTCTATGAATATATTAAAGACCTGTCTGTGTAACCTACTGTAGAGAACCTGCTTTAGGAAGAAGGTTGAACTTGATGATCTCTTGAGGTTCCTTCCAATCCCTTCAATTCTGTGAAAATATCTGAATTTCCCTTAGATGAATGTGTATTTTCACATGATTTTGGTAAAAATGTGATGAAACTTTTAAATGGAATGTGGGAACACATTTCCTAGTTCCTTTGGAGTGATATTATCGTTGAGTATCCTGAGCTGGAAATGACCCATAAGGACCACCAAGTCCTTATGACTTCACACAAGACCACCCCAAAATCAGACCATACGACTAAGAGATGCCTCCTGAACTCCCGCAAGCTTGGTCCCATGACCACTTCCTGTGGGAGACTTTTCCAGTGCTTGACCACCTTCCCAGTGAAGAATCTTTTCCTGATATCCAACCTAAACCTCCCCTATAGCAGCTTCATGCTGTTCCTTCGGGTTCTATCACTGATCATCACTTAGATATATCAGTGCAGTGAAGAGCAGGACAGCCAGTACCCTCGACCAGCTAGCAATGCACCTCTTAATGCACTGCTGGATACAGCTGGCTTTCCTGAATACTCACATTCAACACTTCCACATTTACACTTCCAACAGTGTAAAACACTTCCAGAAATGATGAGTTGTGTCTGCTACTTGAATGAAATTTTCCAGAATAAGAAATCTATGACAAATTTTTCTTTCTACTTCAATGTGATTCATTGTCAATGAAAAGTCAAGCAACTCTGTTACCATCTCTCATCAGTGTACTACATAAAGAATTGTGAACTTTTAAGAGAAAAGCTGTTAATATGAGGTCCACGGTTATGTATTATGTTTCTGCCTGCTGGAAATACATGAAATTAAATTGAGTCAAAAAGAGCTTCATTCATTTACTTAAGCAAATCTCTGCTGTAATCCGAAAGAGACAAGATGAAAAAAAACAACCACTGTCCCAGTGCCTTAATAATGAAAAGGTGAACATCTATGTTCTATGTGTTACAAAGAGTAACACATGACAGAGGAAGAAAAATTAGGGTACAATAAACTCAAAAGATTCTTAAATAATTCTTACATTTTGCATAATTAATACCGTGCCTAGCTTTTGTGGCTCATCTCATCAAGAAGCAGATCACGCTAAATCCAGCCAAGTATCTGTTTGCTTAAATTTGCTATGACAAAGACAAGAACAGTCATCATGCTTAGCTGTTAATTTGAAATCAGTAAGAACAATATTTTTTTACTCAAAACTCTTAGCATCTCCAACTAGACATGTAAGTTGAGGAATCCGGCTCTCCATTCACTTTTCCAAAAGTCTGGTCTTTCCGAAGAAGAAACAGAACTGAGAAATTGTTCTGATTCCAAACTCAAACAAAACACACTTGTGAATGTGTTATAATAATGTAACAAAATAAATGCTTAGTAGCAATGACAATATACAAGGTAAGTAACAAAAAGCAGAAAGATAACCCAAGAAAGCTGCCTTTGACATAAGCCCAACAATTATGACACAAGCCCAACAATTATTTTAGAGCTTGTCACATGGGAAGTTGTGTAGCAATCTAAACAATTATGTATTACCAAAAAAAATAAAAGCAAAATAAACCCACCACAACAAAACAAAATAAAAAACTCTGCTGTTTTCAGTATATAGAATCATTTACTACTTTTAGTATCACATTTAGTATATTTATGTGCTCATATAATTAACAAAACAGCCTACCTGAACAAAGGAGCAGAGGCAATGAGTAGAGCAGAAAAGTTAAGTATTTTCTGACTTGCATGATTTTAAAGTTCAGTTTTATTTCTTGATAGTGTGTGTGAGCGCAAGACAAATGGGAAAACCAGCAGCACAACACCCATCTTCTTGAGCTACTGATGTTCCTTCAGGCATTTAAAACAGTGAACGATGTACATTTCATCAGCACAGTGTCCATAAATTATACCACAATTTAGTACTGAAGAGCTAAGCTGTTCACTGGCTTTGTTGCTCATTCTTATTATCATGGTAACTGAGTAATCAAAACTCTTGAAATTCAAAGGTTGCAAACATAACTACATTCAGGCAGAATAAAATGAGGATACCTGAATTTAAAAAGAAATCATCATTCTTTTATTATTTGTTTTTGTTTAAATGCTTGTCTGCCCTAAGGCAACCCTGGAATAAGAGAAAAAAAATCTATAAAATAACAGTTTGATAAAAGACCGTAGCAAGCAGTAAGAAGGCTCTGACATCAGCAACCCTAGAGAACTTCAAACTTCTACAAGATCTTCATCCTAGTAGTGGAATCTTTCTAAACTCTAGCTATGAAATTAATACTTCTGCCTTGCAGTGACTCCCAGTGACACATGTTCTTACACACTTTTCACTAGATAGCTTAAGGCAACAGAAAACCAAGTGATTATTCTACAGAGTGAAGAACCTTCTTTTTTCTCTCATGGGTCTTACTCATACTGACTTCATGCATTCACCCCTAGTCCCTCAGTTCATTTCCAGAATCGTTTCTCTTGCTGAGTCTCTAACAAAGATGACCTTTTTTTTCTGTACTGCCTTATATCTTGCTGATTGCATGGGATTGCACTATAGTATCCTCCTGACATCATTTTCCAAAGATGCTATCAAAGGCTTTTATATAGCAAAACTTTTGACAGTATAAGTCCCTAATGGTACTTACCTCCCAACTTAATAATAAATAACTAGACACTACATAACTAGAATAATAAACCACTGTAATAACCTACCATTTTTTTCTTCTGCTGTAATCATCTGCTATGTTTTTATGCTCTAGTACTTCAAAGAAATTCCCTATTGTTCTGTTACTGAGAACTGCAGCAGGGTTTAGCATTCCAAAGCATCACAGAAGGGAATCTTAATTACTCATTCTTTTCATTTTTCTAAAAGCATCTCAAATCCATTAAACAAAGAGATCTTGGAATTTCCTGTTGCTGGATTTACAGAGAACTAAAATCAGCAAAAAAATGCAGCCTAGTAAGTCTCAAATTTTACTTAAAATTTTTACCTTCTATCACAAATACTACTATGGCAAGGGAACCTGAGTTGAGCAAAAGGCCAGGAAGATCCTCGTCTGTTTTTGGGGTTGCCAAGACATATCTAGAAGTCTGCAAAAATCAATGACAGCTGCTTTTCAAAACACCCACCTGCTGGCTCTCTTTGGACAGACTCTGAACTAGAAAGGCTCTTACAATATACATGCCACAAATGGCAAGGTTTACCATATCTCTGGGATTTTAAGCTTAATATTTTGAAGCAAAGTGCACACCAGTAATTCACTACAGAAAACCAGTAGAGGTTAAGGTTCCACAATAAATCGTGGGCAAAGCTCAACCTAGTAAAAGCCCTTTGCCCAAAATTTCAGGTAGTGCAAAACTACTGCAGGTACTAAGATCAATACATTATGCAGTTCCTGAGCTGAAAGTGTGGTGCTTGCCAACTCCGTTCAGTGCCAGAGTTGTTCCAGAGTGTAGCCTAGATCTCCTACCTCAGGACACTTGAAATAACTGCCCTCAGACTGCTGTAGTTGAAGGACATGAACTCAGTGCATGCAGTCCAGCATCAGTTACACTACTGTAAGAAAACATTTAAATCTACATTAAATGGCACTGAACAGCAAATATAAGTTACTAGACACAAACTAGAAATTAGATTGCTGTTCCAATTTATATTAGGAAAAATGAACTTCAGTGCTGACATATCAGGAAGCTGATATTGCTCTGGGGAGAACAGACTGGTTTAGCTGAGGCTAATGGTAAGAGTTACTGCTACACTGGAATGCCTGCTGGATATGGCAATAAAGCATGCAAGTCTATGCGACTTCCCAATCACCATTTTTATGAACATTTTCCTATTTATAAATAGTAGCTGCTGTAAATTCACTGAAGCTTTATGCCAGCTGCCAATTCTGGATCTAGTATGAATTTGATATATATTATAATTCATTGAGAAATGAATTAAAAGTACAAAAAAAGGGCAGCATATGAGAACAAGAGAAATTCATTGCTAACAGGTAACAGTATCAACAGTTTATGGGCTGATTTGGCCCAATTCTGTTTCTTACCGTTGTCACTTGCTTGAGCAGGATGACGTCTTCTTTTAATTAACACTGGATGATGCAGGTTGGGAGGAAAACAATTTGATCAGTCCCTCCAGGAGGCTGTTTTGGGAATCCTGATCCCCATCAGATGTATCTGATACCACCATGGATTCATCGGTTCCATCAGCATTAAGCATAGTTGACAGTTCATCTATCATATCTTCTTGATTGTTCTCCATTCTGTTCAGTTTTTCAGCTACCTTTGAAATAGTTGAAACACTGGTAGAGGGGTTAGGTGTAACTCAAAGTCCTGAAATCTATTAATCAGTTCATTTAAAAGGGGTCTTCTTTTCCTTCTGCCATACATTGCTGTTAATGTACCGGTGTACCTTTCTGATGCAGTTCTTGTGAATTTACACCACATATCTGGTGTACACCTGACTCTCTCAGGATTATGCTCTTGGTTTGGATCATGAGGAATGAATGCACGGTCACGTAATATTTTCACCACAGTGCATTCTCTCAAATAATGAATGCCTTTTTCCATGTCAGTCCATTTCTTTTTCTCAGGCATCAGATCGTCTTTGAAGGGGCATCTTTCTCTTATGGCCAATAGCATTCACTACCAGAGAGTGGAGGTCTCATATTGACATGTACTAATACCTCTGTCAATGGCTGAGTCGCTATCAATGCTGCCCAGTTGGCAAGCTTCTCTACTATCTAGCAACACACTGTTGGCACCATTGTCCCAACACTGAAGTAACCAGGTGACAATAGGTTCATTTGGTTGGCGTGAAAAGTCTTTTCTCAAACATCAAATTTAAGTCATTTTCAGAGGTTGAGTGATAATGGTGACGATGTCTCCCTCACCTACTGCTCTTTCAGGACTTGTAGTTACCTTCCTGGCCATTGGTAACCATGATCTCATTGGAGGTCTCTGCCCTCTCTCTGGATCCCCTGAATCTCTGAGCTACTCTTCTGAACCTAGGGACCTTCTTTCTCTACTTTCTTCTCCTCTTTCTTCCATTCTAAATGGAAATTTCAATTTCCATCATCTTACAGCAGTAACTGACACTGATTCTCGTGCCTCCTGTGGTTGATTAGGTTGGTCACTTTCAACGTTCCAGCTCAGCTCAGAGCCTGTCTTATTTGGCTAGGAGGAGATCTCGTTCAGCTTTGAGGATTACTCATTGAGCTTGAATGTAGGCTCATTCGGTTTGGAGACTGATTAGTTTGAACTGGAAGGCGTCTCACTCAATTTGGAGGGCGTCTCACTTGGACTGAAAGATGTCTCGTTTGGACTGGAGGGTGTCCCACTGAGATTGGAGATTCTTTCTCTCAGTTTGGAGATCTTTCCTTTTGACTTAGAGTTTTTTCTTCTTGTCACAGAGACGATTTGGAGATTCCCTTTCCTAACTAGGAGACTCTCTTTCTTGCCTAGGAGATTCTGCCTCTCGGTTTGGACTCTCTCCTGGAAACTCTCCCTTTCGGTGTGGAGACTCTCCCTTTCTGTTTGGAGAATCTCTCACTCAATTTCAGAAACTCTCTCCCTCTCTGGGATAGAATTGAATAAGGTCTGATAAGCATAAGCCAGGCCCCAAATAATTTATGCCTCCTTAGATCTGTCTGAGCTGCAACATCGCTGTCTCAAATATCTGCCTAGGCTCTCAGGATCTTGCAGGTGTTCAGAAGCAAAGTCCCATGACACCAAGGATGTCCATCTCCCCCAGCATGAGAAAGATGCAGAGCTCTTGCAGCGGCTCCAGAGGAGGGCCACAAAGGCAGAGGGCTGGAGCTCCTCTCCTATGGAGAAGGGTTGAGGGAACCGGGCTTGTTTAGCTTGGAGAAGAGAAGGCTCGGGGGAGACCTCATTGTGGCCTTCCAGTACTTGGAGGGAGCGTATAAACAGGAGGGGGAATGGCTGTTTATGAGGGTGGACAGTGATAGGACAAGGCGGAATGGTTTTAAACTGAGACAGGGGAGGTTTAGGTTGGATATTAGGAGGAAGTTTTTCACCCAGAGGGTGGTGAGGCACTGGAACAGGTTGCCCAAGGAGGCTGTGGATGCCCCATCCCTGGAGGCATTCAAGGCCAGGCTGGATGTGGCTCTGGGCAGCCTGGTCTGGTGGTTGGCAACCCTGCACATAACAGGGGTTGAAACTAGATGATCACTGTGGTCCTTTTGAACCCAGGCCATCCTATGGTTCTATAATTTTCACAAAACAGTAAGCCGACCTTGACAGAAAAGATGCCTTACAGTAAAGACACTATTTAAAATCCAATAGTAACTTCATTGTAAAAAGATACTGATAGAGATGGTAATTTAAAAAAAAAATCAATTTATGGATAAGCACTCACAACAGATGTAGTGTCAGAAAATACCTGAAGAGGACCTAAAGGAAGTTTAAATTTGGGTCTGCTCTCAGCTATTTAAAAATACACACTTCCAAAAATAAAGAGCTGAAATTTCTATGGTGAGCAAAATATTTTCCTTTTTCTCTACTTCTTCCATATTCACAATCTACAAAATGTCGTAAAATCTCTATGTATAAAAGAAGTGGCTGAGAGAGCAGCATAGTAAGGAGACATAACTAGACCCCAAATTCCTTAACTGAAAGCAATGGCCCATGGAAGAGACTATTTTGAGGAATACTCAAAAAACAACAGACATTACAGTCTTAAAGATTTTGAAACAGAAGGGACTGACACAATCTTATCTCCTTCCTGTCTGTTCATCCAGCATTAAATAAGCATTCTGCAAGTCAGTATTCAGTCAGCCTACTCCAGAAGGATTTTGGTACTCTATCCCACTAAGCAGTCAGGGACATTTTGTAATATTAATGGCTGTAAGAGATTATTCTTTTGCATCATTGTCTCAAAGTTTGCTTAGGACACAGATGAACAAGTCCAAGCATGTCCTGGTCAAGGGCTGAGAAATCCTTTGTCTGGAGAATACTGATGGACAAGCCCTGGGCAAGGGTTGTAAAATCCTTTGTCTGAGGGACACAGACAGACAAGGCCAGGGGCAACAGGAGAGAGATAAGCCACAGACTAATGGCCAGGAAGCAGCCTTTTCTGTGGGCTTATCTCGAGGAAGATGGCCATCTCAGGGGGTACAGCACATGACTTACCCAAGCGCCTAGGAATGCCATGCTGGCAGAAGAAGAAGGATAAAAAGGGGACCTACAACCATGAGGATACATTTCTGACAACAGATTCCTCACGAAGAAGAAGAGGTTTTCTGACAACAAATTCCTCACAACCTGAGACCTGCATGCTGAAGAACAAGAAGGTGTCTGGTATCAGAAGCCTCACAAGCCTGCATGCTGACGGACTCTCCTGGGCCTGCTACCTGAGTCCTGCTGTTTCCTCCCGGATTGGCTCTGCGACTTCCTCCTGGTACCCGCTAGCTGCCCAAGGCCGGCCACGCTGCTGCTGCTCTCCCCCTGCTGCTTTTGCCTCGGACCATCGGAACGGCGTGCAACAGGACCACTGCTGAATCCTGGTGGCGACTATCCCCACTTCATGCAATTCTTGCTTCTTTCCTATCTTTTCTATCACCCACTTTCCCTTCTCCATCATCCTAATTCATAATAGTCGTCGTCCTCCCCTTTCCCATCTCCCTGATTAAGATCTGTAATAAACTGGTTGGACCAACATTTGAACCATTGCTTCTTAATGTCATGCTAGGTATACGTATATCAAAGAACCTCCTCTCCCTATAATTTGGAGCAAGACAACATTTATGAGCAGAAAAAGATTGTTCTTTTGAGAAAGGCACAGTGGTTAATGTGTCACAGCTGTGGAAAAGATTGAAAAATACCCATGGACACATTTTCTTATCATAATGCACAAGTGTAATAGCCTTGTTCTTCAGTTAAGCAGCATTAGACTAATCAATATTTTAATTCTGTAGCTGGATTTAGCAGTAAGCCCATGGACACAAGAACATTCAGCCAGAAGTTAAATGAAAACTAAGGAAAAAAACTACTGTAATACATCTTTCCCCACTAGGAAATTGAAAATGCTATTTAACAGCACTCTAGTATTTCTGCATGCAAATAGAGCATGGATGGGCACTTCATCAAATTACTGTAGAACACTGTCATATTACTACAATTCTTGAAATAATTGCATTTTTTTAAGCATAACTTTTTGTTCTTTACAGTTACTTCTGTCAGCGTTTCAAAAATGGAAAGTACTCCACAGCACAAAGCCAACTAGTATCCTGCCATCAAGTGAGGACATGCAGCCATCTCTGGACCATTTGAGCACCACAGCTTTTAAGGGCAGTGCTTTCAGAAACAAGAAACAGGTTCAGGTCCTGAAATTGAGAAAAATCTTACACAGAAGAGGTCTTAGTATTGTAGTAATATCGCCCCTTACATAGGGAGACATAAAAAAAAAAAGAACCACACAGATAAATTTGCAATTAATAGACAATAATGAAATTCTTGGCATAAGTAATTGTTTTTGTTTTTTTTTTTTTTTAATTAAAAAAAAAAATTAAAGAGCAGATTCAAAATCTTGGGAACTTCCATTTATTTTCCATAAAACTTACTTTTTTTTCAGCCACTAAAACATGAACTTCAGTATTTTCCAACTTAACACAGAAACAATGTCAGACATTCAACAAAGTAATTTCAGTTAAAGATGTATTTACATTTAGAACCACTTACAAAGTAGCACTACAAAGAAATGTAAGCAAGATATCTTTCCCGTACTATTTTTTGGGGGAATAAGGAAATAAATTGGAATCAACAAATGCTCCTGAAATAGACATGGAATGGCTTGGTTTGGAAGGGACCTCAAAAATCATCTAGTTCCAACCCCTCTGAAGTAGGCAAGGCTGCCAACCACTAGTCTCAAGTTGCCCAGAATCCAATCCATCATGACATTGAACACTGCCAGGGATGGGGCATCCACAACCTCTCCAGGCAGCCTGTTCCAGAACCTCAACATCCTCTCTGCAGAAGAACTTCCCCCTAACATCTAATCTAAACTCTCCCCTCCTTCAATTTAAAACCATTTCTCCTTGTCCTATCACTATCTACCCATGTAAGAAGTTGATTTCCCTCCTGATCATAATCTTTAAAATTTTGGAAGGCTGCAATGAGGTCTCCCTGGAGCCTTCTCTTCTCCACGCTGAACAAGCCAAGTTCCCCCAGCCAGTTTTCATAGGAGAGGTGCTCCAGTCACCCTCTGATCATCCCTGTGGCCTTCTCTGGACCGTCTCCAAAACCTCCATATCTTTCCAAAGGTCCCTCGAACTGGACACAGTATTCCACATTGGGCATCATGAGGGCAGAGTAGAGGGACAATCACCTCCTTCACTCCACTGGGCACAAGAAGTGATGATCAGGATAGGATGAAGGTAAGGTCTCAACTGAATCTTGTCTTCCTTATAGGTTCCTCCTAGACACAAAAATGCACACCTCAATGGGACAAATTAATAAGAGCCCATTCTCTTCCACGTATTTTCCACCGTGAGGATAAGGACTGTGAGGAAAGTCATACAACTTCCTTCACTAAGAATGGCTACACTAATAGATACAATCAGAGAACTTTTGAAGGACTTGACTGATGCTCCCAGACTTATTTACTCACAGTCTACTCTCAGTCCTCTTTATCTGACTTATCCTCCTACATTCAGTTTCTTCATATCAGCTTCACTTATCATGAGACTGTTTTCCTTCATCTGTTCCCCTTTAGTGACATACTGTCTGCAATTTCTCTACTACACCCTACAGAATAAATCCTTCAGTAAACTACGGGTGTTTTCTACCATTTTACACTGCTCTCTCCTTTTGTGTAATATCCTTCTCCAACATTTAATACATCCTGCCTTTTGGACAGTGCTATCTAATATTAGAAGTTGATGACTGTACCTGACACAAAAATAAGAGGATGTAGCCTGGTCAACTGTTTTAATAAATATTAAAAAAAATAATAGTAATCATGGTAATCTTGCACATCTTCACTATTGTCACTTAGCCATCTTCTACAGTTAAAGTGGTAAAAACTACTAAATATCTCCTGTAAGCAAAGAATTTGTCATCCACGAAGTACGGGAAAGGAAGTAGTGTGGTTTTGTGATTTTTTTTTGTTGTCAATATTCCACATAATAACATCATGTAAAGCAGTGGGAGTTAAAGAGTTCATGTTCTGGTTCTGTGGACTGTCTCTTTTGGGTGTTTGGTTCTCAGGAGGGAGGGGAGGAGCAGCATTCCCCAGAGGACTTCATGCCCAGAGGAAGAAAGGTGGAGGTCCTGGCAGGTCACGAGTCTGCCTCTCTCCCTCAATTTGTTCACAGCGGAGAAGCACATGCTCCCTATGTGGTCTATAGAGTAAGGCCTGCTTTGGACACTCTCTCCCTCACTTTTTTTTTTTTATTTGTTGGCCTCAATTCCAATTGTATTATGCTGTATTGTATTATCTTGCATTCCGAGATCATATTTAGTAAATTAATGTTCCTCCTCAGATTGTTGTCACTGCTCTGTTTTTGGTCCCATCTACTATCTCCCTTCCTTTTCCCCTTCTCCCCTCTCCAAAGGTGCAGGCCTATGAGTCCCCTGTCTCATTAGTCACAAGGCTGGCCCAGCTTGGCCTGTAAACCGTAAATGTTTTTTTCTCTCTTTCCTTCTTTTCCAGGCCTATGGATCTGCTGTCCTCTGTCACGGACATAGATAGAGGTAACTCTGTGACAGGAAGCTCATGCGCATTTGCACAGATTGAAATAATACTTTTCAAAGTATGTCTAAAAATAGATTTCATACAAGCCTGTTAAAAACAAAGGCTAATTAGCTGCAACCACTTTTCTTGAAGTCAAGCAAAGTTACATCTGGAATTATTTTAGCCCACATTTTATCAACAATTTTTTCCTTTAAAAACAAACAAACAAACAAAACAAAACAAAAAAAACCTCAAGGCACATCACACCTTCATTTTTCTTGATGCTAAAGTGACAGGACTAGGGAAAAAAATTAAGGGACACTGAAGAAGCAACTTACTTGAAGATAACACTTCTGCCTCAGTATACTGTACTGAGTATAACAAGATTGCAGTAACTTTAAAAAGTTGGTCAGTATTTTCTGTTTTTTTCCCCTTGCACTTTTCTCTCTTTTTACCTGATTTGTGTAGCTGCATCTTGTGGATCAACAGCCAGTGTTTCTTTCTCATTACTTGCACACATTAGAATTTCTGTGAGACCTCAAGCTGCTGATCTGGCACGGTTCCTGAGGATGTTTCATTTTTTCAGAACATCTTTCACTTTGTATACTAAAATGCCCAGGGCCTCCTAATCCCACAGCAGTCTACAGGGACTCCTCAAGAACCAAGGTCCAGGAGGCACAAGACTGCTGACACCTCCAGTAAACAGCTAGTCAGATATTAACAGAATCTTGCCCTGCATTCAAAGCTGAGGCTTAGTTACTAAAGCTGAGATGTCTTCAAAAAAAAAAAAACATTTTAGGTTCACTATGTTACTACCTTCCTTTTTCATTTTTCCTTTGACAGAAAATATCCACCTCTCTCTTGAGGCAACCTACCAACAAAAGTTCTATCAGCTTAAATAGGACTTCTGCTCCTAACTTTTCCAGACACTTTGAAAAAACTATATGCATGACCAGTATACTTGCAATGCAGATATGCTCAGAGGAAAGGAACGCATGGCAGTATACTCAAGCAAGACATTCTGTAGTCCACCCAATGTTATTCAACTTCTCATCCCAATCCCTCGCTGAACTAGTATGGTTTAGGATCCATCAGTGTTACAGTAAGAAGCACTCCACACTCTGCTCAAGTTTGATGGCAAGAGGAACATCTAAAACTCCAAAGGACAGACAAAAAAAAGTCTGGTTTAACAAAACAGAGCACAGAAATACTGCCATTCTATGACTAGCATGGTTTGCTGTCTGTTTTCCAACCTCAGCACTCAAAACAGGAAGGGAGGGAAGCTGGGACAAATTAATAAGGTCATAACATTCTTCCTTCTTTCAATATTTAATACAGAATATGTAATTTCAGTGCATCTTCTGAAGTAAAAAAAATACCTAAAATCACACCTTGAAGACTCCTCAAATACACATGACTGTCCTTTCACTGAGTATTTCTGGAGGACAGTGCAGGTCAAGAACAGCCTGTCTGGGGTACAGCACTCATTCAGAAGCTTTGAATCATCCTGTGCAATTCTCCTTTCTTTTCTCCCTTCTGTGTCTAGACAGGCACCTACTTGGGCTTTCCTGGAATTAGATGGCACAAATACATCTTCCTAACTTCATATCTTACTCCATTTCCTTCCTGCCTACAGTGAAATCAAACAGCTCTATCTGCCCCAGTTAGTTAGAAGGAATCCCTCTGCAAGGTTTCCAGATTGGTAACAAGTTAGAGAAATCTCCTGTCATTTGACACAAAGTTGTGAAGGACTACATTTTTGCACGGGAGAAATTAATAGCTCCAGTTTTTTTAAGATTTATTTCTTCCCACACAATGTCAGTAAATCTGCAGCTATCATGACAGAGACGATGACTAGCACAGCACATTAAGCAAAAGGGTAGTGACATTTGATTTGCATTATTTCTGGCATGCACACAAATCCCCACATTTTACAACATAATATCAATATACTTCATTTTATTTTGATTAAAAGTTACATCTTTCACTGATGACCTTTAAAGAATGCTTGCTTCCAGACACTTAGAGGTACCATTGATATACTATACTTTGTCATCAAAACAATGATCATTCCTCAGATGCCTCTGAAAAGCTACAGAACCTTTCACAGAGCAGCTCATAAAATTCCCACTGATGTAAGCAATACAGAGAAGATGTAAATACAGAATTTGCATCAGCTCGCTCACTGCATTCAGCAACGAGGGGCACATTCTGCCAATCCACACATTTACTGGAAGGTTGCCCTAGTTAGAGGATATTGCCACAACGCAATTCAACAGACATTAAGTTTATTAGCTGGGTGGCAGCCAAGTAAATTAGCAAATTATATAAATGTATATGTAAGTTATTCTCACCTTTGCTCCACAGGCAATGAAAATGACTTCTGTTGAAAGGCTGGTTCAGAATCAGAAGGCAAAACTTCAACTTTCCTGTAAGATAAATGTTGACTCCTATGAGTAAGAATACTGATTTTTCCCATCCTTTTTGCTGCATTTCAGTCTCAGAGAAACTCCTCTTGTTTTCTTGCTTCTTAGGTTTCATCTTTTTCAAGATAAAGAAACTTCCAGAATGTCATTAGATACCTTTTACTTTGCAAGGTTTTACTGACAAACTTTTCATTTACAAGAGACTGTCATACACTGAAGGCCACACTTAACAGGACTGCCCATCAGTACAGCTCTACCATTTAATCTCCTGCTTGTTGGTGTCACCTGGATACAGCATTAGCTGATACATTTCCATGTCCTCTGCTAACAGCTAGGATTTGGCTAGCTCTGAAGTTGTTTCTAATTTAGGTTCAATAATCCATTTCCCAGTGGAATGCAGAACTCTTAGGGATATCAGTGGCTTCTGTATGTACATTTTCCTATCATCTAGAAGCTCTAATCATCATGGTACATCCACTGTGGCAGATGCTTGACAAATGCAGAACAAAAGGTCAAGACCAAGGAGCTTAAAATCAAGGTTAGTAAAAGCAAAAGCAAACTTTAGCCCATGTTATCTAAGTGATATCACAGAGAAAAGTCTCACTGGTTTTCCTGGTGACCTGAACTCCATTAGTCTGAACCAGATCCAAAAGCATCCTGCCCTTAGCAGTATGTCCACTGTGAAGAACCAAAATAAATCTACAAATAGAAAGACTTAAAATACTGCACACTGTGGCTTCGAAGAGTAAATACACACCCTGCCTTATTACAGTTCCTTCTGCTGGGATTTGTCTTATATAACTTCCTAATTATGTTATCATATAGGGATACCAGTTTCTTCTGGAGCTTCATATCCTTAAACAATCAGGTTAATGAAGCAGTATTTGGTTATGTGAAGCTACGGTAACAGAAAAAAGAAAACCTCCATCACTATAAAGTCTTGCAGATTTTTGAGCAGGAGGCAGAAAGGCTAAAGGTATAGTAAGGGCTGGTAAAGATAAGGTAAAGCTTAAGCCAGAACTTAGGTAGGGCAAATAAAGGTGTTGAAATTCTTGAATGTGAAGGAACACCTTTGAATGAGGGTGGGGAAGAGACAATACTTAAAATCATGAATGGGAGCAAGAAGTGAGGACCAGGACACCGGAGTGCTACTATTTTGTATATCACTTTTAGGGTTCCCCCAGTGATGTCTTCTATTCCTCAGTTCTCTTACCTGTAAAACAGAAGTAACAATGCAGTTCTCCAGTAGTGCAGAGATACAGTACTGACGACTTAGATTCCTGGGGTACATAAGGCCTAGCACTGCTACCCGGGTGAGAGAAGGTACTGTCCCTCTTTGTTCTGTGCAGGTGCGGACACACCTTGAACACTGTGTGCAGTTTTGGAACATAAAACTATTACAACATTCAAAGGAGGACTACAAAGATAGGGAATGGTCTAGAGGGCAACACGAATGAGGAGTGGCTGAGGTCACTCAGTTTGTTCAGCGCAAAGACGAGGGGAGTGAGAAGAGGCATGATGGCAGCCTACAGCTTCCTCATGAGGTGAGCAGAGGGGAAGGCACTAAACTCTTCTTTTTGATGACAACAGGATCTGAGAGAATGGCATGGAACTGCACCAGAGGAAGGTTGGGATGTCAGGCATTCTCCAGGCTCACGGCCCCAAGCTGTCAGAGTTCAAGACACATTTGACAATGCTCTCAAATACAGGGTTTGAATTCTGGGTGGTTTTCTGTGTAGAGCCACGAGTTGGACTCGATGGACCTCATGGGTCCCTTCCAGCTCAGTATGTGCTATGATAATTTCTACTTCCACACAAAAAAATCTACGTGTTTACCACGTACACACACACACAAAACTTCTGTGTGTTCCTTTCAAATACCTTCTCTAAGTCCTACACTTGCCTCTCTGCCAACATCGTTCATCTTATAATTAATTAGTGGAATAAATTTACTTTGATAAGGATGAATGGGTCAGAGAACCAAGTAAACAAAGGAGAGCGAGAAAACCTTTTTCTTTGCTTAGTCTGAACAGTTTTGCCTCACCCTTGAACTTAAAGAGAAATGTAGAAAACAATACATTCAAAACAAGTGCCAATTTCCAGCTGCCTCACAAAATAAGACCTCAGCAGCAGCTTAAGAAAGGCTGCCATCTCCTTCTATTACGTTTAATCATCTAGTGGTGCCCTTCTCAGAAAACAAAATCACAAGTTCTTACACTGATACAATCCAAATAAGACATGGGTGCTGTAAACTTGTTCCTGCTACTGAATCACATATGGCATTTCTGTGTTTCATTTAAGCCCTTCAGCATATGGAAATGCAGAAGATTTTACCTCTTGTTGCACTTTAGGAGGACTCTTGCTAGATATGGTTAAGATATGGTTTCGAAGTCAGAGTCCTGGTTGTAGGTGTCCACACTGGAACTTCAAAGGCTGATTTTCCAAGTTGATGCTTCCAAGAGTTCCCAGTGGAGCCTGTAAAGGCTGCTGATTCTTATCTGTTCTGTTGCCGTAAAGAGCTAGATGTCCCCAGAACAAAACAACTATGAGGGTTTTTGTTTCTTTCTTTCTTTTTTAGCAAAGTCATGGATTGCAGAAGGGTAGAAATATAAAATAATTTTTCTCCTGCTTTTAGAAAAAGGGAACATGCTTGTCATTTCAAACTACTGCAGTTGATGCGTGATAAAATGCTACTGATGCTACCAAAATGAGACCAAATATCAATATTTTAATGGTGCTCACTGAGCTAATGCAAAGTTTGTGTAATGCAAAGCAAACAAGGACACAGCCCTTGGCAGATTCAAAACAGTAATAAAATTGGACTGCAGTAATTTACAACCACTACCTTCAAAGCTATTAAGAAGCTGGAACTGCTGATGTCAAATATCATGTCAATGGATGGAATATGCAGTATACATTACTCTGAGAAAACCTGGTAAGAGCTCACTTTGCCAGTGCTCTGAGCACTCTACTGCTTATTCCTTTGAAAACAAATTTACTTTAAGACCACTTATCTTTAAAGCCCTTAACAAATTAGGAAGCAGCTATCTCCAGAGCTGCCTACCCTATTCAATAAAGACAATTATCAATCTGACTCAACTACTGACAAAATTGTGCACAGTTTGGACTAATGGGAAAGAGAATTCTGCAAGCAAGAATTCAGCAGTAAAACGTAACTTGCCCCCAAACCTGGCTATCTACACTGAAGAAGCTTTTGTTGGCTTTTTCTTAGAGGTAGAACAAGTTGGTCCCTTGCACAGCTTCATCAATTTTTAGTGTAAATTTCTCTTTCATTATGTAATTCTCTTGCAGCTTTTTGTGGAGTGAGCAAATTCAGCCACCTACAGCACAAGCAGAAAAGAGTAAATTCCTCCATACAATGACTCCAGATTATTTTTGATATTTACATCAACATGGGAATTTCCAGTCTCATCGACCTCTTGTCCTAGCTGCTGCATTTACATTTTGCAGTCTTGCATGCATAACTTACAGACATAACAGGTGCACAACTACATCAATAGCCAGTTATATGCAAAAAAATATAATTAAGAAAAACTGTTCATCTCAGCCATAGTCTTCTAGTAGTTTTGGAAAACTCTCAATCTTTGGATAAAGCTGGATTATTTTAATCCTGCTGCAACACAAAGAGCTGCTTCCTTACTTTTCAAGGTTGCAAATCAACCAACAATTCCTTTGTGTTTCTCTGGGACAGCCAGTGATCAAACTCATTCCTTCTGAAAACTGTTAGTTCCCCTCTTTTCTACTTCTATTCAGCTGCACTCTTTGACAAAGCTTTTCTCATTGTTGCTTAGAAAGGATTTAGCCTACGTAGTGTCTTTAATTCAGTCACAAGAATTCTAGTAGGTTTTAGAGCACTCATTTACTCTTCTAAAAGCCTTTGTGGCTTCTTTCTGTCATACTATACTCATCTAGCTATTCAATACATACATATATAAAATATCATTATGCATTTTTATTGGTGTCCCCTTGTCACATGCCAGTCTTCAAGCCATTTGTCTGCCACAATAATATTCAAAAGGTGTATATATTCTTAAATGCAACGTTTTGCCTGGTAGCCAGTAAGGCAATATATGCCTCTTCCTTGCTTCCCTTCAATTTTAGAATAATATCTCTAGAAGCCACTCTGCACACTCAGAGCCTTCTGGCTACTGAATTTTCAGGTGAAAAAAAATCTTTAATTACTTCAGATGAAGAAGCCTTTAGGAAAAAACTCCGCTAGATGCTTTATTCGTGAAATGAAGTGAGCAACCCCAGTAAACTTGTGCTAAGATACCAGATCGTGCCTCAAGGTGCTAACAAAATACAACTCCCACATCCCGACTTCAAAAAGGACCTGCTAGGCAATATTTTTTGTGTTTTACTGCTTGCCTGTAGAAGAGCCATTCCTCACACTTCCAGTTATCAGCCAAGAATCTTCCCCAAAGAGAGGCAAAGAGAAGAAAAAGAAATAGAGAGAATGGAGGCAGAAGTATTTTGCCACTAGAAAAGTATTTCATGAATTTAACATAGGTAAACAGCTGAAAGACAGTTAAACATTTTCAGAAAATTCCTGCATTTGTTGAAATACAGCTAAATATTTATCAAGATCCTTGCAAAAGATGCTGCAGAGACTTGTGAATTTCTGATCACATACATGAGATCAGATATATAACAAACTTCTGAGCAAAAAGCTCAAAATGACCCCTCGGAAAATTCGGAAAAACCATTCTGCTCTTCAATGGCACCCAGTGGAGGACTTTCTTGAATCGCAAAATTTCGAATTTTAGATAGGCATTAAGAGAGCAACTTGAGCACTAACAAGGCTAAAGGTATTCTTGGCTACATTGGGCAAAGTATCACCGGCACATCAGTAGAGGTGATCCTTTCCACCTTCAGCACTGGTGAGGCTGCATCTGGAGTGCTATGTCCACTTCTGGGTTCCCTATACAAGAGAGACATGGACATACTGCAGACATTCCAGTGAAGGGCTACCAACAGCATGAACTGGAGCACCTCTCCTATGAGGGGAGGCTAAGAGAGCTAGGACTGTTCAACTGGACACAATGCCAATAAATCCCTGAAGAGAGGGTGCAATCAGGACATGGTCAGGCTCTTTCCAATAGAGCCCCTTGCCAGGGCATTAGGTGATGGGCACAAGCTGGCATAAAGGAGGTTACCTCTGACTTATCAGGAAACATTTCTGTGCTTTGTGGGTGGCGGAGCCCCAGTATGTGCTGCCCAGAAAGGCTATGGGGTCTCCTTATTGGAGATCTTAAAAGCCACCTGGATGTGAGCCTGGGACCATACCTGAGCAGGGGTTGGAGCAGATGGGCCCAGAGGTCTCTTCCAGTCTAATCTACTCTGTAAAGAGCATAGGTATTTTGCTGCAATTGCCTCATTCTAAGTATACACACTAAATATTAAGCATATATATTGTGTTTTGCAGACATTTTCTGAGATAATAAATGATCTAAGTTTGAAAACAATCACAAAATCACAGAACTGTAGAGTTTGGATGAGACCTCTAGAAAACATCTAGTCCATCCCTCCTTCTAAAACAGATTCCCCAGATTCCCTAGAGTATATCTTTTGGAAGAGCAAACTTTAAGACGTTTAATGGATTATTGGCCAAGATCCCCTCGGATACTGTACTTAAAGACAATGATGTTGAGGAGAGCTGGCTATTCTTCAAGGATGCCTTTCTGAGAGCACAAGAGCTCTTCATTCCTCTGAATAAGAAAGCAGGCAGAGGAGGTAGGAAACCGGCATGGCTCAGGCAAAGACCTACTAGGCACACTGAGAGCAAAGAAAGGTGCGTACAAGCTCTAGAAACAAGAGCGTGTCACCTGGGAAGAATACAGGCATGCCATCCGGACTTGCAGACATGGGATCAGGAAAGCCAAGGCGCAGGCGGAACTGAACTTGGCGAGGAATGTGAAAAACAACAGGAAGACTTTCTACAGGTACATTGGCCAGAAGAGATAGGTCAAAGCGAGTGTAGCTCCTTTGGTAAATGTAAAAGGAGAACTGGCTTCAACAGACGAAGAGAAGGCTGAGGTACTGAATGAGTTTTTTGCCTCAGCCTTCACTGGCGGCCAGGATTCCAGTACTTCTCACGTCCTTGAGCTCTGCATCCCTAAACTTCTAGGTGGGGACCGGGGTGATAAATCTGTGAGTCTGTGAGGAAAGAGCAAGTCCGAGACCTCCTCATAAGACTGAATGTCTACAAGTCTCTGGGGCCAGATGGTGTGCAGCCCAGGGTTCTGAAGGAGCTAGCTGAGGTGGTTCCCGAGCCGCGCACCATCATATTTAAAAAGTCATGGCTGTCAGGTGAAGTCCCGGATGACTGGAGGAAGGGTCTCGTCACTCCCATTGACAAGAAAGGGAGCAAGGAGGACCCAGGGAACAACAGGCCGCTGAGTCTCACCTCTGTGCCTGGGAAGATCATGCAGCAGATCCTCCTGGATGACATGCTTGATCAGATGAGGAATGGGCATGAGATCCAAGACAGCCAGCACGGCTTCACGAGGGGAAGGTATTGCTTGACCAATCTGCTGGCCTTCTATGCTGGAGTGACGGCATCGGTGGACAAGGGAAAGGCGACCGATGTCATTTACCTGGACTTGAGCAAGGCCTTTGACATGGTTCCCCACCACATCCTTATCTCCAGATTGGAGGGATGTGGATTTGATGGGTGGACCAGTTAATGGATAAGAAACTGGTTGAAAGGCCGCAGACAGAGGGTGGTCATCAATAGCTCTCTGTCCAGGTGGAGGCCGGTAACGAGTGGCGTCCCCCAGGGTCTGTCTTGGGACCGGTGCTCTTTAACATCTTTATCAATGACATCGATGACGGAATCTAGTGCACCCTCAGCAAGTTTGCTGATGACACCAAGCTGAGTGGTGCGGTTGACACGGTGGAAGGAAGGGATGCCATTCAGAGGGACCTCAACAGGCTTGAAAGGTGGGCCTGGGTGAACCTAATGAGGTTCAACACAGCAAAGTGCAAGGTCTGGCACTTGGGCCGGAGGAATCCCAGCTGAAAGGAGCAGTCCTTGAGAGCACTCCTGCAGAGAAGGACCTGGGGGGTCCTGATGGATGAGAAACTTAACATGAGCCAGCAGCGTGCTCTTGCAGCTCAGAAAGCAAATGGTACCCTGGGCTCCATCAGAAGAGGGGTGGCCAGCAGGGACAGGGAGGTGATTGTCCCCCTCTACTCTGCCCTCGTGAAGCCCCATCTGGAGTACTGTGTCCAGGTCTGGATCCCCCAGCACAAGAAAGACAGGGAGCTGTTGGAGAGGGTCCAGAGGAGAGCCACAGAGATGATCAGGAGACTGGAGCACCTCCCCTACAAGACAGGCTGAGGGAGCTGGGCTTGTTCAGTTCGGAGAGAAGAGTTCCATAACTCTGAATAAGGGTGACCTCATTGCAGCCTTTCAGTTCCTAAAGGAAGCCTACAAACAGGAGGGGAGTCAACTCTTTGAAAGGGTAGATAGCAGGACAAGGGGAAATAGTTTTAAGATTGAGGTTGGATGTCAGGGGGATGCTGGCTCTTTACAGGGAGAGTGGTGAGGTGCTGCAACAGCTGCCCAGAGGCTGTGGATGCCCCGTCCATCCCTGGAGGTGTTCAAGGCCGGGTTGGATGGGGCCCTGGGCAGCCTGGGCTGGTGTTAAATGTGGAGGTTGGTGGCCCTGTATGTGGCAGGGGGTTGGAGATTCATGATCCTTGAGGTCCCTTCCAACCCGAGCCATTCTGTGTTTCTGCACTGAGTCTGAGGAATGGGCTGGATGATCTTCCGAAGACCTTCCTGTACAAAAGTGGAGGAGATTGAGTTACATATTTAAGCGTCATGTATGTTGGGTCAGAGAGAGCTTTTTGTACGGGAATCAAGAAGGAAGGGGAAGGACCTGCTGTTTCGGCAGCCCTTTTTACTCTGTTCATTATAGTTTGAGCTGGTGTGCTCAAACAAGCAGCAGCCGTCTTGTGTTTGTGATTGGATGGGGCCCTGGGCAGCCTGGTCTGGTATGAAATGTGGAGGTTGGTGGCCCTGCCTGTGGCAAAGGGGTTGGAGATTCATAATCCTTGAGGTCCCTTCCAACCTAGGCCATTCTGTGATTTTGTGATATTGCAGAGGAAAGCGCAAATATCTCTAGATAAGGAAATTGCTCCGAGGGGAGCTTGTTCCAGGGCTCTGTCACCATTAAAGTAAATAAATTATTTTCTCATGCTCATTTGGAAGTTCCTGTATTCCTTTTGGTGCACACTGCCCTTTTGGTGGTGCTCCTTCTGCTGGGCACCATTGTAAAGAGCCCAGTCCCAGTCACTTGACTCAGTCCTTTTAAATATTTCTAGTTGCTGATAAGATCCCATCTCAGTTTGCTCTTTTCCAGGCTAAACAGTACCAGGTCTCTCGGCCTTCTCTCATAAGGGAGATGCTCCAAGCCCCTTGGCATGTTTGTGACACTATGCTGGACTCTCTTCAGTAGTTCCCTGTCTTAAACTAAGGAGCACAGAAGTGGACATGCTACTCCAGATGTGGCCTCACCAGGATAGAGTAAAGGAGAAGAACATCCCACAGTCTGCTGGCCATGCTCATTCTAATGAACTCCAGGATAACATTAGACTTCTTGGCCACAAGGACACACTGATGGTTCATAGTCAACCTATGACTATGGACCCAAGTCCACGAGGACACCTAGGTTCTTCTCCATAGAGTTCCCTTCCAGTAGGTCAGCCCCTAACATGCGCTTATGTGTGTGGTTATTCTTCCCCAGGTGCAGGACTCTACACTTATCCTTGTTGAACCTCATAAGGTTCCTCTCTGCTCAACTCTCCAGCCAGTCTTGAACAGCCTTCTGGTGCATCAGCCACTCCTCCCTGCTTTGTATTATCAGCAAACTCGCTAAAGGTGGAAACTTTAAAAAGCCAAGAATTGGACACAAACTTGCCATAAAAATATTGACACTGTTAGGTAAATTTGTTTAACTTATCTACACACCAATCATTTTGATGGGAGTCTAAGTCTGCACCAAAATGAAAATGCAAACAGATCAAGAGAAAATCAATGGAATTTCCATTTTATCTTCAAGCTGAAAAATCAGCACAAATTATTATAAAACAGTTTTAACACTTTTCCTTTACAAGATAATAAAATCTCTTCACTTTAGAGAAACTTTGGGAACCAGAGACCCTCAGTGCCTCCAGTATTATGACTACTATTCAAGTAAGTTCCAAACTTAAAAAAAAATGAGAAAGTTTGCTTACATTCCAGCTAATCAATAGTCACATCAAATATAACGTTCTCCCTGCACTTCCAAAATGCATTCCCACATTGTCTGCATACACTATACTTACAGCACTTGCTATCTGGGATGTCTCTATTTCTAGGAATAAAAGTCAGCATACAAACTCCCTGGATGACTTGAGAACTTCAGTTACTGTGACAGCTCAATGTGCACACTGTAGGAGTAAGGTGACATCAAGGAATAAGAAGGCATAGAATGAAGACGATGGCATTCAGCACTCTTTTTTTCAAGTTGGCGCAAAACACAAAACCCTAAGCAAACACTCAGAAGCATAGCTTTGTGAATAGCATATTGACACCTTCTCTTACCTATCTAGGGTATATTCTTTGGTGCCTTCTAAAAGCAATAACAAGATTCAATAGAAAACTAATAATTTACATATTAGAGTGCTGAATAAAGAGTAAGATCCACGTGAAAACTAAGTGCTTGAGTTCTTAGCACTAAAGCCCCCTGCTCTGCTGCAACAAAGCATTCCACTGACACTTCTGGCATTAACATTTCATTTCCCTGGCACATGAAGGTTTGGTTTCCAGGTGTAACAAGATGCACCTGGCATTTAAGAGGCTGACACAGGCAGATACTTTCTTTAATCTCAGAACCGTTGCTATCCCCCAGCTAGATGTTTCTCTGCTGATCTGTTTTCAAGGCCACATTTGAACTGGCTGTTCTCAGAGCATATCTCAGAGATTTGTTTTCACAGCATCAACTACTTACTTTCTAAAAACTGGGAATGAGCTGTACATTTTACCAGCACAGATTAATTGTTGGAGCAGTCCCTCAGGAGGCTGATGACCCACACTCAGGTTCCTCCACTATCAGAGGGAACCCCACATCCAAATCCCTCTTCAGTCAAACAGCTTGTTTCCCCACAAGACATGACATTATTCTCAGGGAAGCAGACTGTTCCCTCTCTGCTCCAAAAGTTCAATAAATTACTTGAATCATTTTCACAGAAGAGCTCAAAAGAAAAGAAATAAAAAGAAAACAGCATGTGGAAGTTTGACTCTGCAGTCCGCTGGCTTGGATACAGTTTATTCCACAAAGTCTACTTACCCAAATTTCCCCTTCGCACCTTGAATAAATACTCATCATGGTATTACATAATAACTATCTGATCAAGTACTTCATAATTGTACTACACAGTAAATACTTGAATAAAAACTTCCTCATGGTTATTACAAGAACATTATATCCACTGTCGTTTCCTTTGTACCATGGTGATAGTTTTCAGACAAAAGCATAACCTCTGCTTTGGTAAGGTACCTTTCAAGTGACCAGAGTGGTTCTGTCTGTTCTCAGATTTGGCACATGGAGTTCCAAAAGGAGAAAATCACTTCCTGCAGCACAGCAAAAGACGACTAAGTTCATCAGAACAATATCTCAGATGCCTCTTTTTTCCCCTTCCTCATAGTATTCCCATTGACTACAGCCAGATTCCTGTTTTATCACCTTTTTTTCTGATGTAACGTGCTCTCTCTATACACCAAGTTCTCACACTGCCTGTGTACACAGTCTAACTATCACACCCAAGCCGAGGCCCTGTGGCTAAAAGTTCTGTGTGAATTCAATTAATATTCCTGGGGTTAAACTCCAGAACAAAGTTGTGAGTTCAGAGAGTAACATCTCCTGTTCAGAAATGGAGAAAAAAGGAATTATGTAGCTGCAGGAAGATTTCTACTCATCAACTGAGCAAATATTTAAAAATAAAAGTTCCTTTCTACTATTCAAAATGATTTTATATTAAAAAAAAAATAAAATGCAAATCAAACATGGTTTCCAGCCTAACTGCTTTCATAAGTTTATGAAGCTGCAACCACCAATTATTTACTCCTCAGGAATTACTGGTGAGATCAATGAGTACTCCTCTTGATTTCACTTGTATGCTTTGATGTAAACCCATGCTGATACAGTGTCGTCTGCAATACCTGCAGCCTGCTCTGTATGCCAGCCAGATGTCAGAGCTCCTCCTTCTCAGTCTTGAAGTTTTACCAAAGTGGATTTTTCTAAACTTTGGAAGGAGCAGATCTGATGCAGAATCCGGAGTGCCACCTGAAACACTCAGGAAGCATAAGAGGCTTTTGCAAAGGTCAGGACAACAGGACAACACTGCCTCAGCAGTGGTGGTGGTGGTGGTGGTAAGAGCAAGGTTCTGGTAAGGAGCAATGAACGCAATAGAATCTTCTGTGATTATCCCGAGAATCCTTCTAACAGATGCAGGGAGTAAAGGCAGTGACTGTAAATTCACAACAACATTCACTAACACTTAACTTTCCTTTTCTCTGACACGCTGAAGATCACATACGGTTAAAGACAACTGTTTATTTCTTCCTCCCTTTCACATAAAACCTGCAAGCAAAGACGAGCTCTGGGATCATTAAGAGAGGTCCCTGTTTGCAAAGTCTCTTTCCAACCAGCTCTTCAATTTCAATACTAAAACTGTCAAGCTTCATTAAGAGTTATGGAGAATAACCATTTCACAACTATAAAGCCATACAGCAGAAAAGTAACATGACTGCCTTAGTGAACACCTCATTTTTAAATACATAATATCTCTTCCTGAGACCTAATTCCCTATATTCAACTTTATATTGTAAATATATTTATTGCTTTTCCTGCAGTGAATATAAAAGACTGTCACAAAATAATTTCATCCTGATTTCTTCTGGTTTCTTTGACTATTTCAAGTGGCCTTTAGTGCTTATCCTACTGTTTAGACTTCTATCCTGTCCAAATTCACAGTAGCTGTTGTGATCATTCAAAGCCCCCACGGAACTGCATTTGTATCCAGCTGCTTTTTCTATTTTCTTCCTCAAGTTGCTTAAACAATGTGCAACGCTTCACACTGTCTCAGAATGGTGTTCAGAAAGGAGGTATGAAGAGCTCAGCAATTAATCGCTGCCCTTTAATACCAGCTCAAACATTCAACACTGCCACCCAGTCTGAAAGGCCCGTGACCACAACCCACTCCTTAAAAGCCCGCCAAATTGGCACTGTTGCACAGGCTTTGATTTAAACATTAAGGCAATCGTCCATTTTAGGAGAGCTTTGCACTTGCTCCATTTAAAATATGTTTTGGTCCTCCACCGGAACCTCTGCCAAATCAGCATCGTTGTGAGCACATGGCCCCTTCACAAACAATGGATTATGCATTAAGCAACATTTGGGTCAACTCAGAGAGGAAATTCTGTCTGAAGATCCAAATGCTTAACTTACATAGACTGAACTACAGGACTGCAAACTGTAAAAGATTTTCATCAGCTGTTTATCAGATCCAGAGAGATACAGAAAATACACCCTCACCAGTGAGTTAATACATTATGAGCAGGGATGTTGAGGAAAAACAAAAAACACGATCCTCTCTCTTCTTCATTATTCTATCTGAAAAATATGTTTAATAGTAGTGCTTTAAACTTCTATTTCCATTTCTAGGTTTCAAATCGCTTTAGAAAGGTGCATAAGCATTATTCTCATCTCAGAGTTGGCCTCACTAAGTAAAGGGATTTTCAGCAATTTGTATGAGAAGCAGTGTTCTACAGTGAATATGTTAAGAGGCTGAAATTACCTCCCCAGGGTTTTCTTCCCAGGTAAGCTGTAAACTTCAGACTATGCTGAAAACCATGGAACAAAAATGTACACAGTCCATTTGAAATTGGTGGGTCTCTGTGTGGGAATGCACATCAGAAACTCATTACACAGATCTGAAGAATTAGGGAATTAAGCCAAAAACTTGTTTGCTTGCAGACTTCTTAATTGAAATTTATAGAGACCTTAAGTATTTGCAAAATTGGTTTCTAAAAACAAACAAATAAACAAACAAAAACAAACAATATTTGGCACCGAAATTAATCTGCTTACTCATAATGTTTTCCTCAGCTCTTATTACCAGTGCATGAGAAAACAGTAAGGACCAACAATTTTGTGGGTAAAGGATTAAAGAGTAATCAGAGGAGAACTATCAAAATACAACAAACAAATCCTAAATGTTTTTAACTCAATAAGAGGTCAGTAAATTTTATGCAGAAAATGTGTATTTCATACACAGTGCCTTTTCCAATCCCAAATAGTCAAAGTCTAGTAGTCAAGATTTTCAACAGTTTTAAACCCCTACAAATTTTTGGAATTTGTAGTTAACAAACAAAAGGTTTAAAGGCTATTAAATAATCTAACTTGCTTAACAGAACAATTTCTTTATTTCGCTTGCACTTCTACTAAGCACAGTAAGACTTCTTCAAGGCAGTCAGAAACAACAGCTGAAACATTCACCACGGGTTTGTAGTTTATTTCAGGACTGCATCGCCTCTCTCTGCATCACAGCTTTATCAAGATGCAAATCCATGGGCTAATTTGTATCCACTCTGATAACTATCGTATCACATCTTCAGAGATTACAGCTGTGCTTTTCTACACACTTGTATATTCATATGAATGTTAATTCACTGATTACAGCCACAGTTACTAAAAATCTAACATAAATTGCATCATCGCTGATGATGGTGACAGACAAAAATGAAAACATGGGGTCATATCTGTAAGGCCTATATGTTTGGTTTGCCAATCAGCCTCAAATCTCTTGACCAGTCCTGCAGCATGCTATGCGAGTAGATGAGCTCCAGATGGCAGTCCCTGGTCCAGCACTACTCCAGAGGTCCAACTGCAGCCCCTTCCCTCACCCAAAGCATTTACCCACCTCCATGCTGGGAAATGTCTCCTGCACATGGGACTCACAGCTTGGAGTGCTGGGTGGGAACCTCACATTTGGTGTAAAATTTCACTAGAAAGGAGAAGTCACAGAACTTGCAATCTGTGGATCATGGTTAAGAACTTCTGCTTCTACTCCACTGTAACTGCACTACAAATAAATAAAAGTGCTCAAGTGTACAGAAAAACAGTGAAAATGTTTCATTGCTTTTTAACACATTAGTCTAGAACTACAGCTATTGGTCCATGCAAGAACTTGTGTTTGAAAGGAAAGGGAGAGGGAGCTTTGGCAAGAAAGGAAATTCCAGCATGAAAGATTATCGACCAGATGCAAAAGTGCTCAGTGCCAGAGGTGAATCGTTAGGAAACCAATGTTGCATGAGTTCAGACAGAAACAATCACAGAGGTGTAGACATGAAACTCAAGCCATGTGGGTGTGAGGGCACCTAAAGCTTCAAGCTATGCAGTAAAGAATCTTTTCTACACCTACACAGAATCCTTAATATCCTTTACACCACTTTTGTTCCATTTTTTCTTGGCTTCCATAGGTTGCACTGAGAGAACAGGAACTGCCATGGGCCGCACATAAAATTTATAATAAACTTTATGTAAAGTAATAAAGCTTATTTTTTAATGAATTTTTATTAAAATGAATGACAGAAAGCAACAAATACATAAAAATAGTGGGATTTTTGACCTTGGTTTTATGAAACATAAGGCTGGTTCGATGGCAGCGGTTGACGCGAGTTCTAAAGGTGTTTGTCAGAGGTTTTTGATGGAATACTACTCTTCCTATGCTTCATCCTTGACCAAATTTTTGAATTTTTGAGTTGAATATCCTATTGCAACTCTGTATGTTTGCAACTAATATATTTATGCCAACTGAAAATAGAGTTGCAAATATGCAAAAAAAAATTTTTTTTGAAATCTTGAAACCTATTCTCAAATTTATCAAAATGGAAAGCAGAGCTGCATGTTTTTCACTGTTTTAGCCAATCTGCCAAAATGCATGAATTTGTTTGCCATAATTTAAGTTTCATTTCAAGCGCTGTTTTTGCCTGAAAGATAGCACAGATGAGGTGATTTTCACCTTGAAGGCACATGTTTAACTCATTTAAATGCACAGTCAAATCCACCAAAAATGCTAAATCTGTGAGTCATTTTTAATACTCAGGTTCTGGAACAAATTTTCTTTTCAATTCCATAAAATACTTGATTTTACTTTGCAAAGTCCTTTTAGCATTTACACCAGCTTAGTCACCTACCTTCAAAAAAGTAAATGGCCCCACAGACAGCATCCATACTTTTAAGGAACTTCTAGAATTGGTGATGTTTCAGTCACTTGGACTTTATGAAATTCATTTGATGACAATCTGCATGACACTATCCATTTTTAAAGTTTTTGCACATCAATTTTCTTGATGTCTGATGCAGATGTCTCATCAAACGTGAGTTACTGAAGGTAACTACATTATCTTGTATTTATTTTCTAAGTCACTCTTTTTTACCAATCATCACTGGGCACCACCATCAGTAGTTCAGGTATGCTGAAAAAAGTTAAAGAAAATAGCTTTAAAGTATTCTTTTTACTGCTTCATACAAATTGATTTAATTGCGTTTTTCAGTGGCACCAAATAAATCATTTCTTCCGTGATATTATATTCGTTATCAGTAACTCTAATGAATCTAATGAAAATGACAAATTGAGCTGTATCTGTAGCATCAGTATTTTCATCTACTGCTAAGGCATAAAATCTGAAATTAGCAGCTTTATTTTCCAATTTTTTTTTCTTTTTTTCAATAGATTATTCTGTTTCCTCAGTTCACCTGGCTACAGTCTGGTGATTTTAGAAAAACCCAGTTTTTCTTTTTCTTTTTTTTTTTTTAATTATTATTATCAGAACACATTGTATCTGTCATGTTTTCTATACGTTGCTTAACAAACTCATCATCAGGAAATGGTTTTGATTTTTTTCCAAACAGATTTGCTACCACGGAACTACCTTTTATAACAGAGTCCATTTTAGTTTTAACTTTTAAAGAAATATTTTGTTGAGGTGACAGGCTTTTCTCAGTTCTATTTTGTCTTTACAGACCATTCTTTGACACGCACTGAATTTGGCAGCCTATTTCTTCAATGTCTTCTCAAATTATAATCTTTGAGAACTGACACAATTTCCTTGCAAATTAAGCATAGCACCATATTATCTGTCAGCACTGTCCTGAGCCCTCCCAGTGTCCTGGGGCTGGGCCACAGTGCTCAGCATGGCAGCGGGGCTGCAGTGGGAGCTGAGCTGGGCCTCATGCACCCGCAGGATAGGCATGCCTGTTTTACAGACGCTGCATCTTGGTATACCAGTTACATTGAAGCACGCTCTCCAACTTCTCTTACAAAAACGAATACAGCTCTTTATCTTTCTTTGATCTACGCTTCTTACTGTGATAATAACACAATAATAACACAATTAGTAACACAAGAATGAGACACAGTTTTTAGAACAAGTCGAACAAGACAAAAGCAGAGGTAGCAGATTGCTTCTTCAATCACGTGCCCTTTCTCAACAATTACAAGCCTCTGCCACAACACTAACTGTGAACACACATTCATCTACGTCACTTTCAGAACTTCTTAATTGAACAGCTTCCTCTTCAAAGACAAAAGAGTTCAGACTTACACAGTGGATTGTATTTGATTTAGCCGTCTGCCTATGAGCAATTTACCCAGAAATCCAGGTACCATTTCATCTGCTACTCATCTTTTCCACTACACGTCCTGTTCCATCAGTCTTCATTTGCATAATCACTCCCCAATAATGATTTTGTAATTTCTCCCATTGCAGACAAAATACGAACAAGTACGAAACCCTGAAAAACTTCTTGAGAAGCACTACTGCTTTTTGAGATCTGTCACACAGTTCTTCTTTTATCTGTACAGCTGTACCATGCTGATTTTGTGCCATTCCAGCTTTTAAAATGAAAAGTACCTTTGTTTATCTCATGGAACCCTGGGAATACTGCATCACTCTTACAAACTCTAGTTCGCCTGACAATATCTTTTACTATTGCCTGTATATTCTCAGTAGCATTTGGTTTAATTGTAGATTCAAGGTTTAGCTAGTAACAAGGTAACTGAAAAAATAAAACGAAAAATCCCCACAACCTTCAGACTATGTTTCTATCTGTCTTACAGGAAAACCTCTTTGTCTATCTGTATATATACATACACACACACACACACACACAAATATGTAACTATGTGTTCTTAGAACTAAGTTCTACTAAGACCCTAAAATTGTTCTAGAAAATACCCCAAATGTCCAAGCTGTATGATTAATATAGACAAAAGTGTCTGAACCAATTTTTTTTCCAAACAAAATCGTCACCCTCTTTCTCAACTGCAAAAATAATTTTAAATTACGGAGGAAAATCTCAAAAGCACTATATTTACAAAGACTGTAGGATGCTTTTTACATTTCCCTTGCAAAAATGACATAATTTCCAAGGCCTTCTTTTGGTCGAACACCAAAAGACTCCAGCGCAATTAGCATTAACAAAGATATACAAGTTTTTCACAGAAGATATCAGAAGAATAATAAGCAGGATATGCTAAATCATCTGAACAGCATGAGGCTTTGAAAAAACATTTATCTCCCTGCAGAGAAACCACAACTATATAAAGAATTTACTTTACAAAAAAATAAAGAGACTAGAATGTGAATAATCTGAAGCAGTGAATAATAACCCGCACAAGATCACGTTCGGAGTGAAATGACTGGAAAGCATCCTTGCAGAAAAGGACTCAAAGTACTGGGGGAGACCAAGGTGAACATGAGCCAGCGATGTGCCCTTACCGCAAAGAAGGCTAGTGGTGTTCTTGACTAAATTAGGAAAGTATCACCAGAAGGTCGGGAAAGATGATTCTTCCCCTCTGTTCAGCACTGGTGAGGTCGCACCTGCTGTACTCGGTCCGGTTCTAGATTCCCAAGACGAAGAGAGACGTGGGCATAATGCAGACAATCAAATGAGGGGCTACCAAGACCATGAAGGAACTGGAGCGTCTCCGTTATGATGAGAGCTGGGACTGTTCAGCTGGAGAAGAGGAGGCTCAGGGTAATCTCATCAATGGCTATAAATCCCCTACGGGAGAGTACAACTAGAACACAACCAGGCTCTTTTCAGTGGTGCCCTGTGCTAGGATAAGATGCAATAGCCACAAACAGGAACACAGGAGGCTCCCCTGAACTCCTGGAAACCACTTCTGGGCTGTGCATGGGATGGTGCTCTGGCACAGGCTGTCCAGAGGAGCTCCAGAGTCTCCTTGGAAATCTTCAAAAGCATGGTCCTGGGTGTCCTGCTTGAGTAGATGGACCCAGAGGTCTCTTCCAGCCTCAGCCATTCTGTGGTTCTGTGAAATTTCATGTTTTATTCCAGCTGAACTGTTCCACTGTTATGTTATACGTTGTGATCAATTCCCAACACAAATGTAGAGGGAAAAGTGGTAAAAAGGTTGTTCTGAAAAAACACACAGCCAGAGCCCTGATCAGTGCATGAGGAACTGTTACAATCATGGAACAGAATAGCATTCCTAATGGATTCCTGGTGCATTATAGTTTTTATCATGAGGTTTTGTAGTAATTTCTGATTGCAAAGGATAGGATGCTTGATGTTACATCCTATCACTTTAGCAATATTTTTAAATCAGTCACAAGAACATGTGCTTTTTGCTCTGAGCTGTTAGGTCATAACTGTTTCAGAGAAACTGAAACAGTTTAGAGTTATACATTATTCAAAAATTAAAGTGCAAAGAAAACTCATGTGATTCTTTCAGTTTACTTTAAAAAGTTGGCAAACTTCCTTTAGTTTTTAGTTTTAAGCACACACTAGCAGGCTGAACAGATGAAAGACATCTGGATAGAGTAATTGAGTACAGTTTAAGAACATGAGCAGTTTGTTCTTGCTGATAAATTAGACAGCTGCTCTGAATTACATTTCATGCTGTTTTCACAGAACAACTTATTTCCTCCTGCTAGTTCTAAATCTACTTGGAACTGTATGCAATTAACTCTTCCATCTTTCCTTTATCCTTCAAAAAACATCCATTTTCTTTATTTACACTAGGTCTCTACACATTTTCCTTTCTCCTACAATTTTATAAAAAGTAATAGACATTGGTAATAGAAAGGATGCATTGCAGCACCACGCAGGTTATAAAATAAGTTATATGATATCTCTAATGAGAAGAACAATGCACGTTCTTGCACTACAGAATACACCATTGCAAGCTCAAACGAACTGATGAAGTATAGATTTTCTCCTCCACTTTTAACATATTTTACACCTTCTAATTTTTGTTCCCTTTATTTTTGAAAAAAAAAGAACAACCAATATTAAATGTCTGCTTTTTGTTTTCTGAATACACTTCACATAATCTTCAACCAACTTAAAATTAACATCATGCAATCTGTATTATAACTGGATGCAACATCAAGCTAGACTTTTTTTACTGAAAAAAATAGGGAAAAAAAAACAATTGTGATACAGAACATTTATCAAGAATACAGTTGTACAATTGCTATTTAATACAAAGATGCTCATGAAACAACCATTTAGAAAGACACATCTCTTTAAATAGTACTGTAAATGCACACCACAGTACGTCAATAGCAAAGGAGTAAAATACTACTTCAAAGAAAGATAACATCATAATATCCTTGAGAAGGGCAAACAGTTCTTGAGGTGAACACATACTTAAAATCATGTTTAATGTGATGCATGCATTTCAGTTCTCACTCCTTGCCAAAGTCTGAGTGCAACAAATGCATGTACTGCTCTGACAGCTGAAGGGAATGGGGCATATGGCTTCTCTTCACAGAAATCTGCTGTAATAACTCTGTTGACTACAGTTGGCTATGTTTTGTTAATAGACATTGAAAAAAAAAAACGCATTAAATCATCTAAATGAATTACAAAAGCATTCATCTAATATAAAGCCTCACAGAACTTCTCACTTATAGCAGTTGAAGCCAGCATCAACAGCAAGCTTATTTACCATGTTATCATGATTTACTGTCATTAATTTAAAAAAAAAAAAAAATCATAATAATATACACAGCCTCAAGTTGCACGACCTCAAGTTGCTGAATCTCAAGGGGAGATTCAGCTTGGCCGTTGGGAAAAATTTCCTCTGCAGAAGAGTGGTTAGGCATTGGAATGGGCTGCCCAGGGAGGGGGTGAAGTCACCGTCCCTGGTGATACTCAAAAAACATCTAGATGTTGTACTAAGGGACATGGCTTACTTGGGAAATACTGGTGGTAGGTGGACAGTTGAACTTGATGATCTTGCAGATCTTTTCCACCTTGGTGATTCTATGATTATATATAATTTGGGTTAAGTACAAACCTTTCATGGCAGCAAAATTCCACCAGAAAATTAAATATATATATATATATATATATATATATATATACACACACACACACATATATATATATATATATATACACACACATAATTTCTGTTAGAGTTACGATGAAACTGAGCTAACATTATCTTGCGATTCATATTTCATTTTGACACTCCTCTGGCTAAGTGTATAAGCAAATGTTAGATCAGTTTCAAACACACTACATTCTCAAAGTTCAAAATACACATTCCTATTACAGTTGTAACTTACTTGCAACTTGTCTACTCTGCACTCTACTATTTAAGACATTTTCTTTTCAATTTGCTTCTTTTTTTTAGTGTACAAAAAAAAAAAATCAAAAACAAGGAAGAACAAAAAGTATGCCATTTCATTTTCTGTTAAGTCATGTATAAAAAACATGAGTTGAAAACACTTGCAATGATTTATGAACTGCATCCTCACTTTTCAAACACCTTTTCCAGAAACTAAGCATAATTTGAATGTCAACGCACAGCAGTTCTCATCCATAGTGTTATGAAGACTTGTTCTTTTGAATTCCTCAAAATGTCAAAAGTGAATTTTTCAGTTATTTAGTCATTTGAGAAACAGATTTCTGCTTTGCTAAGGTAACGATGAGGATACTGTTGACTCACCTTAAGCATTTTATCTAATCATTTGAAACCAGCTGACTTTCAGCTATGATTTCTATTTGCCATACATACGTTTTTTCTACAGACATCACAGGTTATTAGTCATATAAACCTTTAACCCTAATCACTGCAGAAATATTTTGAGGAATCAGAAGACTATCATAAATAATGCACGTATGATTACTTACATATTTTTCAATGCATATTAGTACTGAAACTATCTGCAATGGCAGTGCATGTGAATCATCAGTCCCTAGGTCACCATCCTGTTGCCATTCCACATGCTTTTCATACCCATTTTGGCTGCTGTTAGTTGTGCTGGTGGCACCCACTGATCACACAGAACTGATACTCAATTCACATCAGGAAAGCAGAACTAATTCAAGGGTGGGTTTTTTTGTTTGTTTTTTTGTTTGTTGTTGCTGTTGCTTTTTTTAAAGGAAGAAACTCTGAACTGCTAACTACTCTCCTGTATATGGTGAGAGTGTAGCTGACACCAGTGGGTCTGCCTGTGAGGACAAGGGTCCTACAGGCCATGATACAGCACTTTATTTTAAAAATTGCAGGTGGCAAAAGAGAGGAAAAAAAAGGGGAAAAAAAGAAGTTTTTGAAACAAGAGATGCAGTTGTTTACTGACTTTCAGTATCTGCTTGGATACTACTATAGCTGTCTCACAAAAGCAGAATTTCTTTAAAATTATTTTAAAAAATAGCTCTAAAAGATAATGCAGACAGAACATGGCTATTTGTTATTTGAGAAAGTCTACAGCAATAAAAGAATAAAATGGTACATATGGACAACACACTTTAAGAGAAATTCAAACAATCAATGAATCAAACAAAAAAAGAGCAAGCAATTTCAGGGCTTTAATTCAAAGCACTGGATAATGTTTTCGATGAAGTCACCGCTAGATTCTACAGAACAAGTACAGCAAAAAAAACTTTTTTTTATATAAAAAATCTGTGATTTATTAGCCCCTCACAAAATCTTATGCAGGAGAAGATTTAATTAATATAAGTGATTAAATACAAATCCTTCCCAAGATTTTTGTGGCAATCTTGCTTCAGAGTTATTTGAAGAGTCATACTAAGGTTGAGTCTATATGGTCATAACCTAATTAACTGCACTGCATTAAGACTCTCCTGAAGATCAAAGCAATTCCTAATTCTCAGCAGGAAATAACCAGTAATTACCCCTGAAGAATATATATTTTTTTCCTCTTGGAAAATTAACAAAGAAATAACAAATTATTGTTTCAAAGAATTTTAGTGGATTCAAATTTGCTCGAGCACTATCCTTTGTTTCAGTCATTCTAATGACAAAGAACTGAACCATGTTCCCCCAGTTCTAGCAAGGGAAAGTATGAGAGAAATTGAATATTTCATCTTACTGAAAGGTAACATTTTCTGTTTAACTTGCACTACAAAGAGGAGGCCTGGGAGGTTCAGCCTAGGAAGTTAAACAGATGACTGCTGTAACAACCTTAATTTCAGGGAATGAGCTAGAAACATCATACTGGTCAGTGTACTATTTTCTCATAAACAGACCAACATGTAAATAATCTAGCTTTGCAGTTTCTCATTCCTCTCACAACCACCTTAACACAAACAGACCTACGTTTTATTTTAATGAACTTTTCCTAAGTGTCCTTTTTTCCGGTAGGTTTTTCTTGAAATTTCACTTTAAACATGTGTATTTGTTTACACCTGCACACATATTTTCTATTACATTTTTTACTAATATTTATTTACGAATTAGCATAAAACTTTTGTTAAATGTAAGATATAATTCCAAACATCTTTCTTAATATAAAGCTCAAGCTTGAACACACACACACACACACACACACACAAACACACACACAAACACACACACAAACACACACACAGAATCAAGCCAGGAAGGATCTTAGGAAACCATTCAATAAATCCATTTGATCAAAATCAGAAACAAATCCAACACGGAAAGACAGGAGATAGTTAAAAGCAGAGAAGGGATCAAATACTGTGATCTAATTGATATCCCAGTCAACCTTCTTCCTTCTTGTAACTTTTACAATGATGTGATAAACTAAAAGCAAAAAACCATGCTATCCATATCGAGTTATAAGATTACATAATCTAATACTGGAATGCATAAAGCTGTTTATCAATTTATTGTTCCTTTTCCATTTTGGAATATATTCAACATACTATCAATTATCAGGAGAGACTGAGAACCTGAACAGGCAAGTTCAACAGCAATTCTGTGCTGCAGCCCTGAAGACTGAGTTCTGAGAGGTACCAGATATCAATAACTTCACTGCGTCTCAACATAGTCAAAGCATTTTATAATTGAGAGTAAAAAAACTATTTACTGGCTACAAAGTAGCAGGCTCTCCCAAGCATTAGTGCTACAGGACCACAAAACAAAGGTTCTTTCACTTTTCCCACCACTGCATTCCAAAATTCAAGTGGACTGTTCACTAGCTGTCATTTCACAAGGTTCTGAAGAAGAATTAAGCTAAAGAAAATGTGTTGATCAGTAATCGATTCTCTTCAGATCTATACTCAGCAGGGTTTTTCCTGTAGCTGGCCCACAGTGCTGACAGATAGTTATGGAGTATATTTACTCTGCTTTTAGTGGAAGATCGGTTAGCAAACAAGTTTTTAATCACCCCATTCTGATGGGAAAGTTGCATGGAAGCCATAATTCTTTATGGTCAAAAATAATCTTTTTATTTCCAAACATGCCTGTAACTAATTGCAACTTCTTTCCCATTCCTAAGTAAGGCTAGAATACACTGCATGCTGCAGGACATTTTTTGATGTATTTTTCCTGAGCTCAGGTAATAAAGTAGGAATTCTACAAACAGACTGAATTTCTGCATATTGAGCAGCCACACGGAAACCAGGTTTTCTTTGTTTTAACACAGCTTTCAATAATAAACTATTCAAGCATTTCTTTTTTCTTTTTTTTTTTTTTTTCCACCAAGAGATTTAATCACTTTCCTGCATCATTTTCCTCAGTGGTTTGTCATAATCATAAATAATACAATTGGTTTTAATTTGTATAGTTTCCCATGCAAGGAGCTCAAGCACTTTACAAAGCAAAGAAGAGGAAAGCTCTTCTAACCTCTAGCTACAAGAAGTGCTTTCGGTCATGAGGAATAGTTAAGAAGTGAAATAAAGTCCATTGTACTATTCTTTTAAGAACTGACAGATTGTTTTTTAATGCTGAGTAATAAAACACGAACAGTGATAACGCAGTTCTGGTCACAGAATATACAAAATATACAATTCACTGCACTGAAAAAAAAGTCTGATAAGACTTCCGTAATATCTGGAAGACAACACTTCTGTGTATTCTTTGAGAACAGCAGCAAAGTCTGCTGAGATTGGAAGGAACCTTGCCCACCCGGTCCCACTCGATGGGGCTGTAAGCAATCACTGATGTTCAGATGGAACCTCCTGTGTTTCCGTGTGTGCCCTCTCCTCCTGTCCCGGCACTGGCTGCCTCTTATCTTGTCATTTACTAGGTTACTCCACACAAATTAGTACACAGAATAAGAACCTTTATGAAGAACAAGGCAGTAGAAAATTGACTAGGTAAGATTCCTTTCTGCAACTATATCTTCACAATGTAAGAGATCTTCTGCACGCTGTCTTGTACTCACTTGACTAAACCAATACTGTGAAACCAGGCCTCCTTTTACTCAATGAGATCTTTGCCACTGATTTCAAAAGGTACAGGATTTGACCTGTGATGTAGATGACTTTGTCTCAGCCACTGCATTTCCCACATCTCATTAAGTCGTATGAATTGGGTAACATGGAGTGGGACAATCTTTGCAGGAGCAGTGACACCAGAAGTTAGTCCCTGGGGCACTCTGAGCTCAGCTGTCCCCTGGACACTCCCAAAGACCAGGAGCATTCACCTCACTACTTTGCTACTAACATCCAGCAGAGGAGCAGTGATAAGTAAGCAGAAGGTGTGACTGGGAACACAGCACAAAATTTTAGCCCACAACACTGATTTATTCTGTTACAGCATCCTATACCTTCAGACCTACAAAATGAGGCACTGGAAAAAAATATCATTAGAAAAAATAAATGTATTTTTAATATATATATATATATATATATATAATACATATATATATTTATATATATATGTGTGTGTGTGTATATATATATATAGTATATATATATGTGTGTATTTATATATATATAGTTTTATAATTGATATTTTATTATTTGTATGTTACATAAATAATATAAATGTATATGTATAAAAGACATCTACCTATCCCATTGTTCTGATTTTTGCAATTACTAACATTACAGCATTACAAGCTTTGGGAAGAGCAGAAGAAACCAAACTTGCATAAAGCAGAGCTTCTCTTAATGTATTATCTAGTCACTTGTGACCAGGGATCTCCCTGAACCAGAGGTTGCAGGCAGGCCTTTAAGAACCATTGCTATTTACTTCTTCACAAACATTTCTAACCCTACTGCAACTCTTAATACTTAAAATTTAACCCCTATCTGTGGCAGTAACTTTATAATTTAACTGTACTACACAAAAATTACTTTACTTGCTTCAAATCTGTTTGTTTTTTTTCTCCCTGGTAATAGTTATGATTTTATAGGCTTGTAGTGTATTTCCTCTCAGCCTTCTCTTTTCCAGGCTGAAGTTCTAACCTACTTACTTTGTAGGAAAACAGTCCACACCGACAGACAGTATTTCACACGTATGTTCAGTTTGGCTCATGCAGCATCAAACAAAACTCTAACAAAGTTCAACGATCCAAGTCAAATTCCTAACTATTTTCACTCTTTACTGCACACGTTTGAAATATCCTAACACCTGAACTTGAAGTTAATCAAGAAAATACATTCAGTGCTAGTGTGATTGGGCACAACAATATCAAAATTAATGAGCAAATGCTGAGGCGTATCAGGTGAGAATTCCACACTAGATATACCTAACTTATAATGATACATAGCTTAATTGTGCATAGTTTGAAATGATTATTTATATCTTATAATTCACCATAGGTTTTTACAATGCATAATAATCTTCTGTGTGCCAGAAGCATACAGAAAACATGAACAACAACAGAAAAAGAATACAAATCTACATTATTTCACAGTTTTACCTCTCCTTTTCTGAAGTAGAGGTATAAACTGCTGTTGCCTTCAAATTTACTAATGAACTATATTACTTCGAGAATTAGCATTTCCACAACTGTCAACTCTGTTGCCTTACAAAAAGAAGAACCATAAAAGGGCATGGGAATTACAATATTTTTGAAGAAGTATATATTTTTTACTAAGTAGTACTAGGCTCCACCTTATAAAAACATGCAGCAGAGAGCAAACTTGGAATTTTTTGAGAAAACATCCCAAAATAAATGCTTCTTAGTAAAACTGAACTGCTTGCAAAGGTAAACTTAGATAAAACTTTTTTTTTTTTTTTAAATCTCTGTAATGTTGAGTTATCTCAGTCATTCTACAATTGAAATATTCCACTGTGAGAGAATTCTCACTACCAAAATATGAACTTCAACTGTCGCATTTGAAATAAAACTTTTAAAGATGATACAAATTAAAATGCTTCAGCTGAGCCGAGTTAAAATTCAGGGACTTCATTTATATTTCAACTTCTTTTCAAGGCTGAAAAGCCCCGTCTCTTTTAATAATCTGCAGTACATTCCTGGACAGAGTAATTGTTTTTCAACCCAGGACCTACAATGAAGGCATAAGGTATCTGTGAATATAGATGCTCATCTCACCTTACTCTTCCAAAAATGGCACATACAGAGCACAGTAGCTCTTACTTTCGTGGAAAAAAAAAAATAAAAATAGGAAGATGATCGTCTAGAGTCTCACAGTAGTATATACAACCTGCTTCTTTGGTACCAGATGACAGAGAACCATCATTGTTTTTTTGTTCGTCATTTTCTTTAAAAGATGTTATATTTTTAGTAAGAGTTCTGTCAAGTAACACTTTAGGTAAGAAATGTTTTAAAATTTATCTGCTTCCGTGACATAAACACAGTGCATCACGCTAAACATATGACTCCTGAGCTCTTTGTTCCTCTGAGCACAATCTGATTTACCACAAAGATGTTAAAGATGTAGCAAGTAAATGCTGTCTGGATGATGTAAGCTTATAGACAGAGCTAGAACCCCTGCAACAGGGCTCCATTTGCTTCCAAGAGTCACAAATGACCTGGTAATGTACTGGTAAAACAAATAACAGGACTCTGAAACACACAACTACTGTGTCACAATCCAAGATACTTATTCTGGCACAGGTGCATGCACATCCACAAGAAAGCACTATCACCATTAAAGGTGTAAAGGCTGAAGAAGATGTGCTGTCTACCACAATTACCCCATTCTATTTGTTCTACATACTTTTAGGGAAAGGAAGGGAATACTGGAAAGTATTCCAGGAGCCTCAGTATATCTGCTTGTGGCATCTGTTCTGTGTCTACAAAAAAACTAAATCTTTCTGTTGACTTTAACCACACAGAAAATAGCAATAAAATACATACTGAAAGAAACAATAACTGCACACACCTCTTTTCTTGTAAAACCATCATCCGCATTGGTTGTTAATAGCAAAAAAATACTGACAATTTCAAGAAAATAGCACTCCATTATTACACATAATATTTAAGATCTGTTATCATCTCCAAACTTTCAATCATCCCCAGTATGGATGTATAGACTTTTAGTGACGACTGAAAATACCACCAATTGATAATACTAACTTTTATCAACTTTATTTATGCTTAATTTCTGCATTAAAAAATAAAATCCAATACAGCAATAAAAATGCTAATTCAGAAAGTTTTGCAAAGATGGTGCAGACAATATAACAACGTGCACAGGAAATTAATTCTGTAGATGATGTGGAAAAGATGGTTTATAAAGTTAACAAGATGGTACTTAAGGCATGAAAACAATTAGTCTATCAACAGTAAAGATAAAAGAAACATTTTGCCATCAAATATTAAATATTGTAAGTGCTTTTTCTAAGAATAAGGAGAGATTTCATGAGCACCAGAAACAAAAGTAAAGGCAAGGGTTTAATTGTGAGTGCTGCTGAAAAAGCAGTAAGTTTTCTATTTCATTTAGCTAATCATTCTTAAAAATCTGTGATGTTTAAGAGGGTAGATTCTTACCTAAAACATAACTGACACATGCAACATTAAAGCTTATATCATTTTACAAAATATTTTTTCTGACCCTACAGATGACACGGCAGACGACATCATTTAAGGAAGACATCATTTAAGGAAGTAAAGGTTGGGGGCAGTTTGGGTTGTAGTGATCATGAGATGGACCTACTTGGAGCTATCCCGTGGGCTCGGGTGTTAGAAGGTAAGGGGGCCTCTGAGAGCTGGTCAGCATTTAAACAGCTCTTCTTCCAAGCTCAGGATCGGTGCGTCCCTGTGAACAAGAAATCGGGAAAAGGTGGCAGGAGACCTGTGTGGATGAGCAAGGAGCTCATGCGCAAGCTCAAAGGAAAGAAGAAGGTCCATGAAATGTGGAAAAAGGGTCTGACCACTTGGGAAGAATATAGGAATGTAGTCAGGGCCTGCAGGGATGCAACGAGGAAGGCTAAAGCCCGTCTGGAATTGAATCTGGCTAAAGTGATAAAGGATAATAAAAAAGGCTTCCTCAAGTATGTTAACAGCAAAAGGAAAACTAGGGAGAATGTGGGCCCCTTACTAAGTGAGGGGAGGGTTCTGGTAACGGGGGATGCTGAGAAGGCAGAGATACTGAATGCCTTCTTTACTTCTGTCTTCAGTGAAAAGGCTCTCCCGCAGGAATCCCACACCCTGGAGGTTAGTGAGAGGGTCTGGGGAATGGGAGACTTCCCTTTAGTCAGGAAAGAGGACGTGCGTGAGCGCCTAGGCAGTACTAAGGTCCACAAGTCCATGGGACCTGATGGGGTGCATCCACGTGTGCTGAGGGAGCTGGCGGAGGTCATTGCCGAACCACTCTCCATCATTTTTGAGAGGTCTTGGACAACAGGGGAGGTCCCTGAAGACTGGAGGATAGCCAATGTCACTCCGGTCTTCAAAAAGGGCAAGAAGGAAGATCCGGGTAATTATAGGCCTGTCAGCCTCACCTCTGTCCCTGGAAAGGTGATGGAACAGCTTGTGCTGGATACCATCTCCAGACAACTGGGAGAAAAGGAGGTTATCAGGAGTAGTCAGCATAGGTTCACCAAGGAAGCTGCAGCATAGGAAGTTTCGCACGAATGTGCGTAAGAACTTCTTCACGGTGAGGTGACGGAGCACTGGAACAGGCTGCCCAGGGAGGTTGTGGAGTCTCCTTCTCTGGAGATATTCAAGTCTCGCCTGGACGCCTACCTGTGCAACCTGGTGTAGGGAACCTGCTTTGGCAGGGGGGTTGGACTCGATGATCTCTAGAGGTCCCTTCCAACCCCTACAATTCTGTGATTCTGTGATCTCATTTTTCTTACATCAGTACTCCATATCCACCTAACTTGAAGAAAAATCTAGGCATTTATACTTATCAAAGCAATTTACACTGTACGAGTGTCGTACTCGATAGTATCAGGAGCTGTGACTGCACACAAGCACTTAATGTCTGTGGTTCAGAAGGGTCTGTATAAGAGACTGAGAGCACCGACCTACCACAGGACTTAGTCAATGTTGCCAATGAGTTCCTTCTGACATTCCTTAAATACAGAACACGCAATGCTAGCAAGAAAAGATACCTTGTCAGTTATTCAGAAGCTTTCTTTGCTCATCAGACCTTTGAACAACTTGGAGCACTCTCTGCTTAACAGCAAGCAAACCTATAACGTCCTATAGAGATGCTTAATAATGAAGCATTGAATAGTGTGTTCTCAAGAGAAAAGGAATAAGCTCTTTCTCAGTAATTAGTTTTCAACCCTCTCAGTTAGCCAGCCTATAAGCTTATTTTGCCCATCATGAAGACCAGAATAGCCTGCACACTTATCCTGTACATTATAAAGACCAGGTCTGAATACGATAAAGTCTCACTCTTTATAAGTATAGAAATTATCCTGCTTATCTGAATCACATGTAAATTGCAGCGCTTAGCTAACATCTACAGAACACTAACCTGTACGCTCAGAATTCTGAGTAAGATGGTAATTGCCAAGCCAGTACGGGATAAGTATGCCCATAGACACAGGTCCTGTGAGGAGCACTGCCCTAGCAGTATGGTTATAATATAATAGCCCCAGAGCAAACCGGAGGAGGGCTATTTCCAGCACCATGCAGTGTAAAGGCAGTATTTCCAATGACAGTTATTCAGTTGTTAAAGATAGCAATGTTAACACGCAATATTTTCATACACATGTCCCATTACATGTAATGAGACTTAAACATTTAAGTTCCATCAAATCAAAGAGAACAACATCTTTGATTCTAAATAAGAATCCCTGAACAGCCTGAGCAACTCTAGGAAAAGCTCCTGAAGAAACATTTGCTAAGAAACCTAAAAGATGTCACCTTAAAGAGCCATATCAGTTTTACTGCAAAAATAAGTGATTCTGTTCTGTCTTGTTCCCTTAAGAAGTAATTTTAATTTTAAAGAAGTTATTAGATTTATGGTAATGAAAATAAGTATTCCAAATTCTAAAAGGAATGAAAAACAACATGACTAAAATTGAACCAACGTTATAATAAACTCCAAGAGCAGAAGCATACTCTACAGGGACACCTTCAGGGGGCACACGGTGCTACATGCACTGACTGCATCTCTGTAGAATCACACGCACTTTTCTGAGCACTGCAAGGCGTGAAGGATGTTCCAAAGCATCTCCACAGGAAGCAAGAAACAGAAAGGAGGAAGTCAACCCCTCAAATCACAAGCTGCCATGAAGTTCCCAAAATTCTGCTCCACTGTTCAAACCAGGGTTAATGAAATCTTAAATGATTTTGCAACAAATTTCCATGTCGTTAATGTTCACACTGGAAGCTGAGATCCCTGTCTCTCAACTCTCTACTCCCAAGAATGCACCATCTCCAAGAAAAGGCGAATTGACATCTGGATACTTAACTATATTACTACAGAAAGCTGCATAGACTCTCTTGTTGTAGCTGCCACTAGGTTTACTTGGGTTTTACTAAGTTTTTTTTCTTAAGAACATATTGAAGTCAGACTGAGTAAGCTGCTTTCATATCACTAAACAGAGTCCATACAGGGATTTACAAAAGTTTACTTACATAGCATAACTCATATCTCTAAATAAACTTCCTCATGTAGACAGTATCAAACTGTTACTATCTCAAATTCCCCAAACATACTTAAAAGCAAGGTAGATCTTTCCCCTCCAGCACAAGAATTCTCTTGATTTGAAGATCCAACTTTTCGGCAACAGTATCTTTATTCCTTGTACGATCTCAAACATCATCAGGGAATTTTAACAGTTCCTATCAAACCACAGGAACACACATATAGAATTTTAGAAGTATATTAAAGAAGCCACAGACAGAAAAGATTTGAGACATTTCATTATAGCCCTAAACCAGCAGAATATTATCCACCAAGAAAGAAGACTGGGGCATGCACAACAGTTGTAAATCAGCATCAAATCAGCATTGAAAACAGTTGTGTATTTCACACTTCCAATAGGACTTTTCAATTTAAAATAGGTTAAGCAAGACACTGAAGAGGTCATCAAGTTTCTAACAAATGAAGGAGCTATCAAGTCTAACACGAAACTCTACAAACCACTGGAAGATGAAATAACCACCTTTTTAATTAAAGATTCTGAATTAGTTTCGTTACATCAGCTTTTCCGGACACATTAACTAAGCAAGGACTGCAGCCGCAATGCATACTTTCCAGTGCCTTGACTTCATTTTCAAGAAAAATCAAATACCATATATCACAGAAACAAAAGATGTAAGACAGTAAGATGATGTTAAGCAGCCCGTATGCTCACTGGACCTCACTCACAATTTGAAATGTAGATGGGTGCGTTTGGTAGAATGCAATTGATATTTACATTTTCCTCAGCAAAATTAATTAGGTTTTGATGCACATCCATTCACTCTCAAATAGGCACAAAAACCTTCAAGGTTATTTTCAAATTATTTCCACATAGTTGCCTCACTTTGTAAGAACTGGGAATTGAAAACTTCAGAAGACACTACAGGTTCTGATGATACATCTTCTCACAGCACCTGAACTCTTACTATTTAAAACTCATGTCTTCCAATACAGCAATTCTGACCTCAGCTCTTCAATACCATTTTTTTATTTGTGATTGACAGAACTTTTAAGGCAGTGTTTATACTACTTTTTGAGCAAAACTGTAACATTATTTTAAATGCCAAAAAAGCAGTCATGACCATAACTGCATCAGAAATTTAATAATATTAGCATCCATCTGAAAAGTGTAAAAAGTTCTAGGGATGGTAAATTTTCACATATGGAAGACATTCAGATAACACAACTACCTGAAAGAGGTTAAGAATGACTGATACCAATATAAAGGTCACTTGAAAAGACACGTATCATTTAGCACAATATCATTCTCAAATGAAAAGACTCCTCTAGTATATAGAAAATATTGTAGAAGACCGGGACAATAAAAGTTAAAATGAACATCGAGTTCATAGATCTCAAGAACATAACTGAAGTCTTTCCCAAACAATATGTTTTTATCTACTTTCGAAATCTCATATACATGTAATGATCTACACATGTAATGATCAGCAAAATATCTCTCTGCCAAACATTGGTGTTTCTTTAGCCTCTGCTTCTCTGGCTATCAGTGCTGTCAGACAGACACACCTCTGCACAGACTCTGATACTTCTGTGCTGAGCAGAACTGCAAGGAAACACCAGATCCAGACAGGGACTTCTCTGGCAGGATGAGACTGAGGAGTGTGCAAGGCAGGAGCATTTTGTCATCTCCATCCTCTAGCACAAATAGCCTGTGAAGACTTGAGGATGCTAAAATAACACAGCAATAATTCCACTCAAAGTTCAGCCTTCAACTTGAAAATTAAGCTTCAGAGTTACAAAGTTCCATATAAATCCATTTCACATTTACAATTCTATCTTACTATGTCTGCCCTTCTAACTTGTAGTTATCTTGCACTGCCTCCCCATCATCTTCCCACTGACTGGAAAAGGGGAAAGAAGGGGAAAAAAAAGAAGATTCAGGAAACTACAGACCAGTCAGTCTCTCTGGAAAGACTATGAAGCAGATCTTCCTGAAAGCCCTACTAAGGCACATGGAAAATAAAAGTGAGATGACTGGTGGTAACCAACATGGTTTCACCAAGGGCAAATTGTGCTTGACTAACTTAGTGGCTTTTTATGATGGAGTTACAGCATCAGCAAAGAAAGGAAGAACAACTGAAATGAACTACCTGGATTTATGCAAAGCATTTGACATTTGTGTACAACATCCTATCACCAAATTGGAGAAGAAATGATTTAATGGACAGACAACTCAGAGGATAAGGTATTAACTGGATGCACTCTGCTGCTGTCAATGGCTCAACATCCAAATGGAGACCAGTGATGAGTGGCATTTCTCAGGGATCAGTGCTGGGACCAGTGCTATTTAAAATCATTGGAGGCGACATGGACAGTGAGATCGAGTATACCTTCATCAAAATGACATCAAGCTGAATGGTGCAGCTGACACGCTAGAGGGAAGGGATGCTATCCAGAGAGACCTGGATTGAGAGGTGGCCCAATGCCAACCTCAGGAAGTTTAGCAAGACCAAGTACACGGTCCTGCACCTGAGTCAGGGCTACAACAAGCACAGATACAGGCTGGGTAGAGAATGGCTTGAGAGCAGCCCTCATGAGCAGGATTTGGGAGTGCTGGTTTAAGAAAGACTCAAAATGAGTCAGCAATATGTGCTTGCAGCTCAAAAGGTCAACCAAAAGGCAACCTGTTCCAGTGCCTCACCACCCTCTGGGTGAAAAACTTCCTCCTAATATCCAACCTAAATTTCTCCTGCCTTAGTTTAAAACCATTCCCCCTTGTTGTATCACTATCCACCCTCATAAAAAGCCATTCCCTTCAAGTTTATACGCTCCCTTCAAGTACTGGAAAGCCACAATGAGGTCTCTCCAGAGCCTTCTCTTCTACAAGCTAAACTAGCCCACTTCCCTCAACCATTCTCCATAGGAGAGGTGCTCCAGCCTTCTGATCACCTTTGTGGCCCTCCTCTGGACCCGCTGCAAGAGCTCTGCATCTTTCTTGTGCTGGGGGCCCCAGGCCTGGACGCAGCACTGCAGATGGAGCCTCACAAGAGCTGAGTAGAGGGGGACAATCACCTCCCTCTCCCTGCTGGCCACCCCTTTTTAATGCAGCCCAGAACACAGTTGGCCTTCCGGGCTGCAAGCGCACACTGCTGGCTCATGTCCAGCTTCTCCTCCACCAGGACCCCCAAGTCCTTCTCTGCGGGGCTGCTCTCAAGGAGTTCTCCCGGTCTGTACAAATATCTGGGATTGCCTCAGCTCAAGTGCCTCTCAGCTCAAGTGCCACAACCTTGGAGGCTGTGGATGCCCTTTCCCAGAGACATTCAAAGGCCAGGCTGGATGTGGCTTTGAGCAACCTGGTCTACTGGGAGGTATCCCTCCCTATAGAAGGGGTGTTGGAACTAGACGATCTTAAAGGTCCTTTCCAACCCAAACCTCTGATTTTGTGATCTTATTCTGTAACTCTGATATAATTTTAGGATTTGGTGCTTATACTAGCACATTTCAAACCTGAAACTCATTCATTTCATGTTTCACTCTCACAGGAGTCTGGCTATTAACTTCTATCATGTAAGGGAGTCCATAGGATGAGTGATAAAATGTCACATACAATGAGGAAAACAAGTTTTAAGCCTCTGAAGAATTAAATATCTCCTTTTCTTCTCCGTCACAGCATTGTCTTTTCTAAAAATAAATGATTTGCAACATCTGTCAAATAAATTCAAATCAATGTATCACTTAGTAGCTAACTGTACTTATTTCTGCATCTTGCTCCATTTCTTTCCTGTTTGCTTTTTTGCTGTTATTACCTAAAATGACATCTGTAGTAACAGCTTACTTTAGAGTGACAGCAGAAAAAGCCCCATTCCCTTTCCTAGGGAAACAAAAAATATCCAAGAACACATAGCTTTTGCTACTCCAGACTTCAGTAACTTATGACAGAGCAGCTTAGGAAGTATTCTTCCCGGCCCTCTCCTCCCTTACCATCTCAGTGTACTTTATTTCTGTGAAACAGTTCCAAACCACCAAGCACTAGGACCATCACAATAAACCTGATTTCCAGACATTCTTAGGTAAAGTATAACTCACAGTCTAAGCCCAGCCGCTTCTTGTTGTGAGATATCAAGGAACACATAGATTAGTAGCTCAAACTAAATACATAGCAACTGGAAAAAGGAAGAAAAATAGTTGCATAATAAAAGTATCAGTAGTTTCAAAGTCACACCTTGTGCACCAAGCCATCGTGGAGCCAGTGGTTTGCTGCACACTGTCCAAGCGCTGACATGTTTTGACAGTTCTGCCATCAATGCTGAATTTTCAAGCTCAAAAGAAACTCAGTCATCTGTCAATGCAGCACGTTTCGTAGTTTATGTAACTGCTGTAGCACAAATCGTCAGGAATGCTGTAGATGGAGGCATGCACTCTCACTGGAGATAACCGTATAACTAACAACAGAGTTAATGTTTAAGGTGGAACACATGAAACTGAATAACTAATTCCATAGTATAAAGTAGATGAGTTAACTATAAATTCCTTGTAAATGCATTTTGTTGCTGATTTTTACACTCAGAAAACAGGAGACTCCTACTGAAGGAAAGTTTCTTCTTAATGTTTGCCCCTTTTGCAATCAAAAGTAGGTTCCTAGAAATCTTCTGTCCCTATCTGTATGGGTACACATCTGCTTCTCATCAATAATCTGTAAAAACTATCAAAGAAAGAGAACCTGAAAAATTATGGATTTTTTTCAAGGTAATCTCTCTGACATCTGTAACAATTTAAATCTCAATTAGCAATACTACAGAAACTGATGAAGTACATTCTCAGAGACGTGCTTCATGCTGGTCAATTCTTCGTAACTGCTGTACATAGTTCTCTTATTTCAGAGTTATGGAGTTCCACTCCTCATACCATATTTCACACATTTGTGTGCTTTCAGTGTCATGTAATTTTGCTAAAAATCACCTTTGGACAAATACCGTTAGCAAACTGCAGAAGAAAGCATTAGCAATTTACAAACTGAAAACTTCTAAACATAAGGCAGCTGCTGCTTGTTTGAGCACACCAGCTCAAACTATAATGAACAGAGTAAAAAGGGCTGCCGAAACAGCAGGTCCTTTCCTTTCCTTCTTGATTCCCGTACAAAAAGCTCTCTCTGACCCAACATACATGACGCTTAAATATGTAACTCAATCTCCTCCACTTTTGTACAGGAAGGTCTTCGGAAGATCATCCAACCCATTCCTCAGACTCAGTGCAGAATCACAGAATGGCTCGGGTTGGAAGGGACCTCAAGGATCATGAATCTCCAACCCCCTGCCACATACAGGGCCACCAACCTCCACATTTAACACCAGCCCAGGCTGCCCAGGGCCCCATCCAACCTGGCCTTGAACACCTCCAGGGATGGACGGGGCATCCACAGCCTCTGGGCAGCTGTTGCAGCACCTCACCACTCTCCCTGTAAAGAGCCAGCATCCCCCTGACATCCAACCTCAATCTTAAAACTATTTCCCCTTGTCCTGCTATCTACCCTTTCAAAGAGTTGACTCCCCTCCTGTTTGTAGGCTCCCTTTAGGAACTGAAAGGCTGCAATGAGGTCACCCTTATTCAGAGTTATGGAACTCTTCTCTCCGAACTGAACAAGCCCAGCTCCCTCAGCCTGTCTTGTAGGGGAGGTGCTCCAGTCTCCTGATCATCTCTGTGGCTCTCCTCTGGACCCTCTCCAACAGCTCCCTGTCTTTCTTGTGCTGGGGGATCCAGACCTGGACACAGTACTCCAGATGGGGCTTCACGAGGGCAGAGTAGAGGGGGACAATCACCTCCCTGTCCCTGCTGGCCACCCCTCTTCTGATGGAGCCCAGGGTACCATTTGCTTTCTGAGCTGCAAGAGCACGCTGCTGGCTCATGTTAAGTTTCTCATCCATCAGGACCCCCCAGGTCCTTCTCTGCAGGAGTGCTCTCAAGGACTGCTCCTTTCAGCTGGGATTCCTCCGGCCCAAGTGCCAAACCTTGCACTTTGCTGTGTTGAACCTCATTAGGTTCACCCAGGCCCACCTTTCAAGCCTGTTGAGGTCCCTCTGAATGGTATCCCTTCCTTCCACCGTGTCAACCGCACCACTCAGCTTGGTGTCATCAGCAAACTTGCTGAGGGTGCACTAGATTCCGTCATCGATGTCATTGATAAAGATGATAAAGAGCACCGGTCCCAAGACAGACCCCTGGGGGAATTTCTGATTTGCATCACAAGAGCTCCGAAATCTGCTTCCAGTTCTCAGAGACTTCCTTCAGGACATGAGACTAGTCACTTGCTGCTCCATGCTGGATATACTCATCCCTTTCTTCTTCCATTAGCCTCTCCTGTCCACTGACATTTGAAGGTTGCTCCGAAAGAACTGGGTCCTATTTGTTTCCATGGAAACTAAAACACATACAAACAGCACGATCATACTATTTGATAGAGCAAATTCTCAGCTACAAAACACTATTTTTCAACGTAGTCACCATCATTTTACTAGTGATGAACAAGAGCCTACATGCCATGCACTCAAAAAATCTGCACCAGTGGAGGTGATCCACTATTTCACAGCTGCCATGATGGCACTGTTACTAGGAAAATGCTGCCCACACAATACATCCTTCTTTGGCCTGAAGAGATGGAAGTCACAAGGTGTCAAATCTGGACTATGCAGTGGGTGTGGTGAGACAGTCCATCCAAGATTGGCAATGCATTCCATGGTCTTCCAACTGCTATGTGTCCTGGCCTTACGTTGCAAGAGAAAGGTATATTGTTCTCTGGCCTGATTCTGAAAATTCTAAAAGGAGCCTGCTGCAGGGAAAGAAGACACGCAGACTTCAAACATGATTCAGTACACATTGCCCATGTGCATGTCAGAAAAACTCTCCCACTGGAGGTGCACCGTGCTCTAAGGAAGTAGATTTTCTTCTAACATTGCCGTTGCTCCCCAAACAGACAAGTGCTGTGCACTCTGCATAACCAGCCTCACACCTGGGGAAGGAGGCTGTGTCAGCACCATTGTGGTAGTTGTGGGTTTGAGATTAGAACAAAACAAAAGCAACCAAAAGTCAGGGAAGACAAAACAAATCAATAAATAGTAGATGTACTTTCCTACTGATTTGCAGCATTTTCTTGGTACAAAAATTTAATTTTGTACTATTATGACTATGTGGCTAACTAAGGCAGAAGGAAAAACTTCTTCCATAAGCTCAAATGACAAAGCTACCAACAATGGCTCAGTTTCATACAGTAGCTGCACTAATACTGATCAATACATCAGAACAATATTAATGTTCTTACATAACAGAGACACAAAATACTAGTTGAGTTTCCAATGGAAAACCTACAGACAACTTCATCCAAGGAAGACTATCTGGTATCAGTGATATTATTTTCCACAAAGGTACTAAATGAAAAAGGATGGGCTATACATCTACAGAAAGCAAAAGGACCAGGGCTATCAGTTAAATTCCTGGGTATTGTCTATGATTGCGCTGGGTAAGACCTTAGTCTTACCTGTGTAGACAAGATTCAAGCATTCCTGGTTCCCACAAAACTGAAGCATCTGCAGGACTTTTTGGGTATCTAAGAATACTGGCGATCATTTATACCTCACATAGCAGAACTGCTAAAACCTCTATATTCATTAACAAAAAAAGGTCAAGTATGGGATTGAGGTAGAACAGTACAAGAAGCCTTGCAGCAGGCAAAAATAGCTGTTAAACAGGCCCAGGCACTTGATCCAATCCTTCCAGCCAAACTAGACGTGCACATAACTCAAGAAAGGCTTGGCTGGGGGCTGTGGCAGCACCAGAGTTCTGTTCAAATCCCAAATGGGTTCTGGTCATGGAGCAGAAGAGAGATACATCATGGTTGAAAAGCAGTTATGGGCTACCTATTCTGCACTGCAGGCAGTAGAACCAAAAACTCAGGCTGCAGAGGTTATTATTAAAACAACTTTACCGACTCAGGGGTGGGTAAAAGACCTAAGCCACATTCCTTAGTCCAGGATGGCCCAATCATAAACAGTAGTGTGCTGGGTCCCCTACCTTAGTCAGAGAAGCTGCCTGTCATCATCTCCACTGAAGGAAGAACTGCAAAAGATACTTGGGCCAGTAACATCACAGTGAGACACCTAAGAAAATACTTGCCCAGAGAAGAGTCCTGTACAGGAGTGGAAATACCCTATTCCAGAAGGTACACAGATGAGTCCAGCAAAGGGAACCCAAGTAGGTGGCAAGCTGCTGCATACCATCCCTCAAGTGAAATAATATGGCTCAAAGAGGGGAATGGACAAACGAGTCAGTGGGCTGAGCTACAAGCTGTATGGATGGTGATAACTCAAGAGCCTGGCAACAGCACACTGAACATCTGCACAGATAGCTGGGCAATCTACCAAAGGCTCAAGCTCTGGATAGCACAGTGGGTCACTCAGGATTGGACGATCCGTGCTTGACCTATCTGGGGCAAAGATATGTGGGTTGATATATGGAATGTGATTAGGCACAGGACTGTACGAACATACCTCATCTCTGGACATCAACCCTTGCAGTCGCCAGGCAATGATGAAGCTGAAACACTGGCTTGAGTCCGATGGTTAGGAAGTACATCAGCAGAAGACATTGCTCAATGGAAATTATGACGTGCATGAGAGAAAACCATGTGGGCAGCAGTTAAAGCATGGGAGCTGCCCATACAGTTACCAGATATTGTCCAGGCATATCAGCACTACGACACTTGCTCACGAATGCAACAAAAACCTTGCCAGAAACTACAGCCCATCTCACTAGAGGACATAACCCACTACAGCAATGCCAGATTGATGATATAGGTTCCCTTCCTCGATCTGAGGGGGCCAGATATGCTGTATCAACACAAGATAGGGCAAGTGGATTGGTGCAAGACTATCCTGTAGCAAAGGCAAACCAAGCCTATACCATTAAAGCTCTAACTAGGTTGATGGTGTCATACAGGACTCCTGAAGTCACTGAGAGTGACTGAAAGGCATACATTTCACAGGTGCAACTGTGCAGAAGTGGGCTGAAGACTACAACATTGAATGGCAATTTCACCTGATATAGTCATCCAGCCACAGATATCAGACCAAAGGGTGTGGTACCTATGGCTAGGACATGCCCCATGCCCCGGTGCTAGTGGAGGTGTTGACTCAAGACGGAAACATTGCTTTTATCTTACCGTGGAGGGCAGATCTACCCCTCCTTGTACCAATTAAACATCTGCACGACTCCTCTTGAGGTTGTTAAGTTCACAGGATCACTGGTAGGAGCAATACCACTCCAGCATGCTCCAGTGTTCATAAGGAAACTTCATGCATTCCATGGTGGACTGCTGAACTTGTGGGAACTGACAAGCGCAAACCCATCAACTGCTACAGGTTCTTGAATATTTCTCGAGAAGGAACATCAAGTACTGGCCCAACAGAACCACAAAAAGACTGCCAACAATTGCCTTCAGCACCTTAACATCTTACATGGCAACGGCAATGGGTATTGCATGTGCATTGTGATGTACGTTGTACTCTGAGTTGCCAAAATAGAAATAGCTTACCCCTAACCTGCTCAATCATTGGTTCATGCTGTGAAGGGTTGGAGTGCAGCGGAATTGCCAGGTCACAGGCTGAAACAATGGTTGAATACAGGTGAGAAAGCATGGCTAACCTAGAGAGTTCAAGTGCAAGCAAGGCACCTGAGTGACTTGAAGGGCCGGAACCTGGATCCACGCTTCCTTGCCCTCATCTAAGTGTTAGCAACTAAGGGAGTAGCACCTCTAAGGACAGAGATTGCAACCCTCTTAAATCATCACTGGTTGTTGGAAGGGGGTGAGCCCACTTTCCTTCTTTATTACCTGTTATTGATACACAGTGCCGGTATCCCATCTGAAGGCAATGTCATTACCTACTTTTGCCATACAGAAGGCAAGCCAAATGCAGAAAAGAAAGAACAAAAATTGAGTCCACTATTTTCTTTGTTTTCTGATCCGTTCTTAATATTTTGCCCTTTGAATCCTAATATCTTTGAAGGTTTTCCTGCAGTCCTGAATACGCTTATTTGGATTAAACGATATGAAAATTTCTTATGTCTAGAATATGTCCTTATTCAATTTTTTAAATCACAGAGGAAAAAAATAAATAAAAAACTATGGGGTACATTAAGATGCCATATGGCCTATTTCTCAGCTTTAAGGTTCAATCTGCTACACCTGCTCAACTCCTCAAAGAGCATAAGCTTGAAATTCTCAACTGCTTGAAAATACCAAATAAATTCCTTTTGGACCCTTAAGTGCTTTATTATCTGTAGAAGCTGTAATGAATGTGAGGTTTGCCTATGAAGATCTAGTGACATCCACACCCATTATTGTTCTGTCTTGTTGGTTTGTCGAGTTCTTTTTAGCATCACTTCTGTCATAATCCCATCCAATATCAAGTCAGCTATTTCCTAGTACTTATTACCAGACTGGGGCTATCAGTGCACTGACATCACACAAGATTAGAAATACCATCATCTACACAAACAGCAACTGGCCTGTGTGTCTTCCTATTTCAGTAGAGCTGTGCGCATGTGTACAAAAATAATTATTTGTCTTCCTCTAATGGTTAAAGATGGCTTCCTACCCCATCCCAAACATACCTCTATACAAAGCATTAAAAACAACAACAAAGAAAAACATAACCAAAAAAATGAAGGGATTAGGAACTCCAAAACCAAACATTATGTGGGAAAAAAAAAATCCAATAGAAAGTGGTGAGGCTAACAGTGATGGTGCCTGCTAAGAGCCTTCTGTAATGCTTCACTTACTAGTAACTAAGTGCCCCTGTAAGCAACCTATCCAATAATTAGCCCACAGAACAACTGCTGATCCAGCAGAGCAGAGTAGTAAGCAGCAGGGCTTGAGACCAGGTGCTGAACTACTCCAAAAACAAACTGGGGCAGCCCAGGTAACTCTACCAAATAAATGGAGCTACTTTTTGCAGCAGTAGGTAACATTCATGTAGGAAAAAAGAAATAATAATAAATCATTTCAACTGGAAAAAGAACTATGCAATAGCCACATGGAAGCACCTGCTAACTTCACTGAGGAATTCCTGAAATAAACTAAAAGGACTAAAATCCCCAATAGCATTTTCCAGCTTTTGTGAACTCAGACACAGCTTCTGAATGATCTCATTCATCTAAAAACCTTCGCTAGTCTAACCTAACACAAAACCTGTAAAATTATGAAGCTAATCAATAACCTGGGGCTCCATCATCTTCTATACATAAGTGCTTAACATTCAACAGCCAACAATCAGGTTGATTTCCTAACCCCATAAGTGCCTCGATTTCCTGCCACAGAATTTTGTATTTTAATCTGCAGGACAGTGCAATATAGAGACCAGACAAACCTCCCATTGAAGGAACACTCAGATGGTTACTGAAAGTTGTCTGGAGGTCATTCAGTGAACAGCAAACACATCTTTTTCACCATCTCTGTTTCAACTTCCAGCCCTCAGTGTAAGAAAAACAAGATTCAAAAGAAAGTGTAAGCCTTTAAAAAGCAGCACAGTGATACAACTGTATCAGAGGTAGCTTGTTTACAGTCAATAACACTTCCACATGAAGACATTCAGTAAAACAAAGGGCTTATAGAACGAGTTTCACGAAACAGCTAACGAGGATTTGAAGAATATTCTATCCAGGAGAAGAAACCTACACCACACTGATACATTCATGTACTTTGGATAAAGATGTACAAAATCACATTTCTATTTTCACTGTTGACTACCAGATGGCATTTACAGCCAACAACCAACCTCAAATCTCCTTTCAGGACCTGAACGCTAGAAGCTGCCCTTCTGATTCCTCTTCAGCAGGTGCACTGTTACCACAACATGGAGAAGAGCATGTACCCCAGACAAAAACTGCAGCAGCATACTCATACACTTTGCATTCCCATCACTTCATCATGCTTTTGCTCCTACTATTTCTCCCTCCATCTCCCTCCATTGATGCACACATTCTGGTATTCAGCCATACTTTCTAACCACTTAATATTCCTGAGTAATCCCAAAAACTGTATTCCATGCTGTTACCTACACATCTCACTGGTGGTCCTAGAAGCTAAGACCAGCAGCTCTCACCACAGCACACTTTGTGATTGTCCTCAGTTGCAAGACTTGGTGCAGGGTAGACAAAGAGAGGGGAACCACTTATCAAACTGCCAGGCACAAGAGACTCAGTCTGGTGAGCCTTCTGCGAGGACCAGAACAAATCAAGAGGCTACAGCTGGGAGCTGCTAGATTGCAAACAGAAAAGGATGCCCTTCTGCTCCATTCCACTTGAAATAACCAATGATGAGCAGCATTTCAAGGACTGTGCAAGGTAAGAAATCACCAATTGCATTGGCAGATGAGTGGAAAATCTGGATCACAGTATGGTATGCAAAGTAAAATGTTCCCTGTGAAAATATACAGCTTAGTAAACTGGCAATCTTCATTACTGAAAAATTTCAAGTGGCATTCAGGGGCAACCTCAGAGTATTCTATGACACTATTAACACTGTCAAGCAGTCACAAGAACAGTAGACTTAGCTTCTTAAGATCATGTTATGAAATAAAACAAATTAGAAACACTTATCTCCCCTCAGAATTGCCTGAAGCACAGTCTGGGATAAGCAACAGGAGGCAACAACGCAAGACGAGGATAGAAACAGCAGGAGGGAAACAGCTAGTCACTCAAAGGAGGCCACAGAAGAAACTACATTACTCCTGAGATGATACACAGGCTGTAGCACGACATCATCTACCATGGACCTACAAACAGACATATGGCTGTGTCACAGTTTCACTCTCTGTAGCTTCCACCTGATCCTTTCAGAGCAGCACACAGAATACCAGGTTGGATTTCTCTCAGCCTCTTCACAATTTCATGAAGAAAGTAAAACAGATTTGTTTCAGTATGTAACACTCATAGCTCATTTAGACATCACTAATTTAGAGCTCAATCCCACTCTGAAATTTCACCTCATTATTCATTCTAAATTAAGTTAAGCAAATCAGCACAGCTCTGAAATGCAAAGCACATCTCTCTGTCTGTAGCACAGTGATTTTCAGCTGTGCTCCAGTTGTTTGACCAAATATGTTCTAAGTCTCTGAGGCTCTCAGCACACCAGTTTAGTATAGCAGCTTCAAATTTCTACTCCTTTGACCTAACTCAGGTGTTGCACAGGGTGACATACACAAAAAAGTTACCAAGAGCAGGTGGCTCTGAAATTTAAATTCAGATACATAATACTAGATTCCTCTGTTTTATTCTAGCTTAAGTATCAGCACTGTAATTTGTGAACAGCCTCAAAAACAGAATTCAAGTAACAGCCTCCAAACATTGCAGACAAATCTTTCATACTGTCCTTGTGATAACATGCCACTGTATTTGAGCAGGTCATTAGAAAGTGATCAGAAACACTCTATATATTGCTGTATGCTATATACATTATTAAGACAAGGTCAACAGTACTTGGAAAACCCACCAGTACTTTCCCAAGGATTCAGGAGCCCCATTTCACCTACGTGATGTGGAAAACTTTATTTCTGAGATCCCAAAGTGTGATGTCAATATATTAAAACTGATGAATTGAAAAATTATTCTGATCAGCCTTGCATGCTTTATGCAGGATAACCAATCCAAGATGCTGAGAATCATAGAATGGTTCGGGTTGGAAAAGTCCTTAAAGATTCTACAGTGCCAACCCTGCTGTCATGAATAAGGAAGGCTACTAACAACAATGAGGCTCCAGACACAGCATCACTGTATTTCACAGGCACACAGTCCTGCATAACCACATTGGTTCATACGCTTCAAGCAGCCATTTCTCCAGAAGCAGCACACTTCTCACAGCCCAGCTGAAGGCTCTGCTCTGACTGGGCTGCGGGGTATCCGCAAACTGAACAGCCTAAACCTTCAACATCAGCCAGGATAAAAAAGAGGAAAAATAAAATAAAGACAAAAAAAAAAAAAAACACTTCCAGGAAACATATGCTAGGCCTAACATCACAGAAATGCAAGAGCAAATATTTTAGAACATAGATGGCAATAGCAGTTCTTCCCCAGGGATAAATTCTTAAGGTATCTTTATCTCAATATTACCACGTTTTCAGTAAGTAGCTATTCCTCATTTCAGACAAGATGATACCACATCACAATGAAACAAAGGTAACTCACTGAAATTTCCTTCCCACGCAAATTCTCCTTCTCTTTATAGAGAAACAGAACACTCAGTAACAGCTTAGGATAACAATAAATAAATACAGGTAAGTGAATATGAAAAAACCCAACCCACAAAGCCCTGCCTGGCAGCAGCGAGCAGGCAGCTGGATGCACGTGGTGGTTTCACAGAGCAGGAAAGGTTCAACTCAGCGCCTGAAGTCGGAGCTCTAAAGCCAAAGGCACACCAAGAAGGCAGGCCATACATCCCCTGTCAAACCTCAAACTCCAACGGAGGCCTGAGACCTGCCAATGCCAGACAGCACTGGCAAATTAAGTGAAGACAGCAATTAAACTTGAAGGCGTTTAAACGGCAGTGAATTTCCATATACGGAAGTTCACTTTAAACCCGGGTAGCACGCTCCGTTGGGCCCATCGGATCGGTCGCGCTGTTTCACTGTCAGAAGCAGCCTCTCGCTAAGAAGAACCCGGTCGGCCACGTGCTGCGCCCACGCTGCAGCGTTCCACACCCCATGCGGCGCCCGGCGGACCCGGCACCACGCTGAGGCCGTCGTCCGCCCGTGAAGCGAATGCGAGGCAAGCCACCCCAGGACTGCCCCCGCTCCGAAGGCAAGCCACGGCTGTGGAAGATACCGTACCGGCGGGCAGGAGACAGTCCAGCGGCGTAAAGACGCTCTCCATAGCCTCTCGCTGCTCACCGTGCAATACGAGCACAGAACGCCGGGCGCCCGACAGCCGCCTCCGCCGGAAGAGCCGGGCGACAGAGAGAACCGGGCACGCCCCACCTCTCCCGCCGGGGTACGGGCAGTCGGGTTCGACTCCGATGGGAGGAGCGGAAGGCGGTAACGGTAGCGCCGAGAGGATCGGTCCCCGCCGCGATCCGCCGCTCGGCGCTTGATTGAGGAAGAGGGAAGGCGGGGCGGCAGGCGGCAGAGGCTGCTGGCGGTGCGGCGCGGGGCCCGGCGGGGAGCGGCTGCGTGTGGGTTTATTCTGCTTGCGGAGCTGCAGTGAACAGTTCTGTCAAAAAAGAAACCTGGTAGACCGAGCTGCGGCTGCAGTCGTGCAGCGAGGCCTCGGCACTTTCATGCAGCCCTCGTGCTGCTGTCACGCAGCTTCGCTGCATCAGAGCCCCAGAACTTTGGATTGGGGAGTTTACAGGCTGGCTTTCTTCTTGTTTCGGATGCGAGCTTAGCTCCCAAGAGCCTGAACAGGGAAAACAGCCGGCACATGGCGTGGTTGTTTTCCGTAGTTAATTGTCCCTCCACGTTTCCAGCCCCTAAGCGGAACTGTGACATTTACGCTCAGCTTAACGCTCAATGAAAAGTATTTTATTGTAATATCACAAAATTTGTTATATAGATAGGTTTTAGTTGCTTGTAGCTTCTTAACTAGAAAATAAATAAATAGTCCTGAGGCATGGAATACTTTTTTTTTTCTTTTTTTTTTTTTTTTTTGTGCAAGGAGCAGGAAAGTCAAACCTCGAGGCCCCCAGGATGTGACTGGTGGTGTGTTCTGCCCTCTAGAGCAGCGCTTGCCATTGCTGTGCCTCCTGTTGCCATCTCCAGATGGCAGATCTCGGTCACCAACTCCACTCCCCATGCAGCCGTGCACCAAACTGTCTCCCGCTTCCCCTCGCTGTCTCTGTGCCCTGCCTGGGTTCCTTGGTCTCAACTCTAGCTTTGAAGCTTCAGCTGATTCCTCTGGCCCAGAGGAGCTGTGCTGCAGTAGAGGGCAGCAAAGGAGTACAACCCGTGGCTCCCACCTTCAGGAGATCATCAGTTTGTCACTGCTATCCCAGGAAACAATCTTCGAGCAAGTGGGAGCTCTGATGCAGAGTCCCTCTCAACAGCCACCACACACTTTCTTAGCGAGCCCTTGACAGAGGCACTTTGGGGTGGGATGAGGCAGACAGACATACACTGGATTTAGAGATACTTGGAAAGAGAGAGAACAGCAGCCAGATAAGGTCTCCAGTCAAATCAGAGGAAAGTGGGACCCACAGTTCAGCCCTTTGTGCAGTCCACGCTGTTAGGCTGAGGTTTGCAGCCAAACTGACAGATTCAGTTGTCTTGTGAGGCTGGGCCGTGTTTATCCTTCATGATGATGTGAGTCTGCAATGACTAACGATGCCTCTTTGGTCTGAACAGTGCAAGCCTTCATATTGCTCTTTCAGATAAGCTGTTCTGCCCCTGTGAGAGATTGTGGTCTACAAGTAATTCTAGGCTACAAAGATTATAAGAAGTTCTGAAGAGTTTAAAGTGTGCATGTACTGACAATGAGAGAAGTGAAAAGTTCCTGGAAAAATCAAGGAAAATGTGGATATCAAAATTATCACTGCTTACACTATAAAAGTTAAAAGTGTTTCACTTTTGAATCATTTAAAAGTTTTATTTTCTCTCCATTGAGAACTTGAATTTCAAACAGTATCAGACAGAACTTTGACAGCAGCTCAGCATCTTTCTTTAACCAGGGTAAGAGCAACCAACTTAAGGATGCTAACTGTGCAAGAACCACCATGCAGATGGCACTTCACTGTCTTCCTTTCTGCCCTTTTTTTCCCTCCCTTTCAATTTTGCTAGGTGTTTTCCACCACTAGATAAAATTATTAAATCTTCTCCAATATAGCTTATTTTTCTAATGTATCTGCCAGTCTTTCTGTAATTTTTATTTATTCTGATTTGTTATTTTTTCTGATAAAAGTACTGATAAGCAGCAGTGGCTTCTTGAGAGCTGCCATGCTTGGTCAGGGTAGAGGTCTGTCCTAGTTAGGACTCCATTCTATTTTTCTCCTCTGCACTCTTTCAACTTTTTTTTTTTTTTTTTTTAATTCAACTGTTTTCCATTTCTCTGCTCTCTTCATCTCTCTTCATATCTGATGAGGCTTTTTCTGCTCTATCAGACTTCTGCTCTATCAGGAGTTCCAGGCAGTTCTCTGCCCACCACTGCAAAAAATCTTTCTCTTTGCTGATCATACTAATGCATGATTTGTAGCAATAGCATTACAAAGAGAAATTGGTCTTGAGAGAGCAGGCTGGCACCAGGATCCTTAAAATCCTTTTGAGATGTTCAGAGTCTGTAAGGTAAGGCAAAGTGCTGTATAAGTAGCTGAGGGGCAAGCATATCAGGTTCTTTTTGCTCTTTCTGATAAATCTAACTTCCTTCCAGTGCCCTTTCTTTAAGGTTTTGAATCACTCATCCACAGTATAAAGCTCTTTTTAAAAGTGTCAGCTGTATAGTAATAGCTTCAGTCAGTGCTGAAATGCACAGATCTCTAAAACAGTACCCAACACAATTTAACACACTTAGTAGAGCTTAGCAATGGTGTATATAGTGTAGGAAATCTCAAATAGGCAAATAAATAGCTCCACCCAGCCTGGAATTTCTTCTACAGATAGTCCCCGAAGGACATCAAACTAGCAGGAGTCTATTTTACATTATTGAAGAACAAGCACTTTAATGTGCCTTTTGCACTCTTAACTTGGTGCTGGGGTATCAGTGTAATTTTCCAGAGAAGGGTTACCACTTAAGGAAATAGCATCAATTTTCCCAGTCATGCCTAGGAAATATCCCAGTACATACTACACCTGCTTTTCCAGGTAGCAGAGAAGATCCAGCATTATTTCTTTTTTCTAGTTGGATCTCAAAGCACATAGAAACAAAAAAGCCATCCAAACAAAAAAATCCCTCTCCTCTGTTCTTTTCCTCTGTTTGTATATGCCTAATTTTCTTTGCAGTGTTTTGCAGAAGACTGTACAGAGAGGCTATGCAAGAAAGACATCCCAGAAGTGCTGTTGTTGTGCTGTGATTAATACCATCTCCTCTGGTTAGTTAAAAGAAGTAATCTCAATCCTAAGTGCACAAGTAAACAGGCCAGCAGATGAAGTACCTGTGTGACAGATGAAGCTGTCTGACAGAGGAATTTTCTGAGAGATGGGCAGGAAAGGTTGAGGAACTGTTCAGACCTTATAAACCTTCTGTGCTTTCTAGCCAGCAGGTCAGGGCTATCACCTCATATGTTTTCTCTTATTTTTGAGCAGACTAAATGGCTGGTATCTATATGGAGAAATTCAGTTTATGCGTATATATGTATATATGTAAGTATATATATGTACATGTATATATAAGTATATGATATAAATATGTATATATAAATACATACAGTATAAAGCACAATGCATATTAAGCTATGTATGTATACGTTATTCTTATCAGACTCTAGATAGACTCATCTTCTTTCTGAAAATTATTCAGGGAAGCAGTTTGTTGGCCAGCTTCTATAAAGGCCAGTTATGCCAGGGTTAGTCCTACATTTCAGCATAACTAAAGCTGCTCAGATGGGTAGAGTTGAAGGGTGCTGAGGAGGGTAGTAGCTTTTATTTACTCAGAACAGCTCCTGAGACTTAGCAAGAAAAGCAGAGGGGATTCAACCTAAATTGCTGCAAGTTAAATGGGATGTATGCAACAGGGCTAAAGCCTACAAGGTTTGCTTTGCTTCTTTAAGATGATCGGTCCCTGCATATCCCAGTTTTGATAAGTGGCCCAGGCTAACTTACAGTAGCATCAGTCACTTTCAGGATTTTCTTTCCTTCTTTCAAGTAGCCCAGTTTAGTTAAAACTGAAAGCTTGTAAACCAAAAGAACCTGTCTCCAGCATTAATGACATATAGCTCCTCTGAAAACTGAAGTCAATTTTGTTTGATTATGTCAGACATCACAATTTAAGATTGGTTGCAAAGTACTTTGGGTACTGTTCAGAAATTATGGCAGATCTCAGTAACTAGCAATATGTATCACAACCTTTTCATTTGGTATATGGAACCAAATTTATCTGTGTATCTTCAAATATTTCTCTTGATGATGTATGACACAAGCTGCCTGCAATAAGGAGATACTTCTATTTGTCTATTGGTTTTTGCTGTTCCAATTTTATTCATAATCAAGAACAGTTTGTGTAAAGCTGGCAATCAGGATTCAGGCAAGAATATTTTCTCCTTTCCTTCACAACTTCATTTTGTATTAATATTAATCTAGAGTTAAAACTAGCAGGCTGAGAGAGCTTATCTTTGTGTCTATTCCAGTGTTTATGCTGAATTGTAAGGTTGGGAATATTTAAATAGTGCCAGTATCTGATTGTCTGCACTTAATCCCTCATCCAAATAATCAGTTTAGATATTTAACAGAGCCAGCCACAATACTGACTGCTGAAGAATATCGCTAGTGACTGATCACCAGCTGGATTTAACTCCATTCACCCCCCCCTCTTTGGGCCTGGCCACTCACCCAGTTCTTTATCCAATGAAGAATACACTTGTCCAAGCCATGGGATGCCAGTTTCTCTGGAAGAATATTGTGGGAGAGAGTCAATTGCTTTACTAAATCCATGCAGACTACATCCAAAGCCTTTCCATCATCCACTAGGCTGCCTGGTCATAGTAGGAGATCAGGTTTGTCAAGCAGGACCTGCTTTTCATGAACTCATGCCTGCTAGGCCTGATCACCTGGTTGTCCTGTGTATGCTACATGATTTTGCTCAACATGATCTGCTCCATCAGCTTCCGTGACACCAAGGTCAGGCTGACAAGCTTGCAGTTCTCTTGATACTCCTTCTGACACTTCTTAAAGATACGCATCATATTACGAAGTCTCCATTTGCCTGGGACTTCCCTGGTTGGCCAGGATAAGGCTGATAAATAATGGAAAGTGGCTTAGCAATCATGCCCACCAGCTCCATCCATCCCTTGGATGGATCCCGTTCAGCCCCATGGACTTGTGATAGTCCAAGTGGTATAGCAGGTGTTACAATGGAGGTTATTAACTGTTTCCTCCTGAATCCTGTGGGGTTTATTCTGCTCTCCATCTCTGTCTTCCAGCTCAGGGGGCCAAGTATTCTGGAGAAATGCAGATAATCACTCTGTATTTTCTTCTCAGGACCACATCTCCAGCAAACTTGAATTTCTTACATAAGTTCTTCCCACAGCACTCAAAAGTGCCTATTTTTCATTCTGACTCTTTACCCTAAATTACACTTGTCCTTATCTCTCTCAGCAGGTGATACAAAGAGGCAGCATCTAGCAAAACAATATAACACACTTGGAAAATCAATACCATGCATTGGGACTGGATGCAGGAACACATGGGATGGCATGGGGTGCTGAAGTGCAATGAATATTTTGCAGCTTCTTTGTCCCTGGATATGTGCTACTGTATCCAGAGTGAGAGGAAGTAAGCTGCACTAGTTTCTCATGATGATCTATTCATTTCTCACTTCTCTCACAGGAATGAGGTGGTCTTCAAAAACTAGAGAGAAAACATTTCCCTGCAGTCATCTGAGCATGCACAGAGGTCAGCATGAATCTGTGGCTAGCAGATGATGAGTGAGAGCAGAACTAGTGTGTCTGCTTACAGATAATTCATATTACTTCTGTCTTGGCTGGATTTAATTTGGCCAAAGCCCATGAGATGTTCTCTGTGGGGATGACTGCCAAGACGATGAAAAGTGGGGCCAGCTGTGTTCACCTCTCCTAGCCACGGCTTTAAGTCATCCAAGCAAGGGAAGAAATGTTGAGTCCTGCAAGGTGCTGAGGAAGTCAGGGATAAAGTCATGGTGAGGGGGAGCCACACTGAGGGGTGTCTGGGGTGATAGGAATGGAAGGCACCCAGATGCATCAGGAGCTTTGTTATGTTCCAACACGGTTACAAGTAGCTTAAAAGATACTAGTAGATAAAAGGTGATGGCTGCTATTCCATTCCATTGTATTCCATTCCATCAGTCTGAACAGAGCTGACTAAGCCTGCCCTCAACTGAGTGCTAAAGCTTTTCTGACTTGTCTGCTAATTCTAACTTTTTTCAGCTGATGCATGCAAAGGCACTTGCAAGTTGAAGTGGAATACCTGCTGTTAATGCTTCTTTAACAGAGAGAAAGAAGAATTCCTGAGAGACTCTGTGGAATAATGGAAGTACTTACAGTGAAGAGCATCACGTACATCCTTTTGTTGTGTGCACTGGATGTTATTGCTTGTATTAGGACCTAAGGTCCAGGACAAACATACAAAATATGTGCATAGATAAATATGTTGCATCTTCTTTTATCTTAGTTGAGTAGGTTAGCTGCAGGCTACAGATGATGAAGTTCCGTTTAAATCTTCAGAGTAAAACACTTTGAAAGCAAACCTATTAAGGTCAATAGAATGAACTTACAATGCCCATGGTTAAGAAGGAGAGGGAGTAAGACAGTCAGTAAATTGTTCTCCAAATGGCCTGTCACCTCTAGGTCTGCAGCTGGAGGCCCGCTAATGGATCATTCTATTATCTTTAATGAGCTTATTTTTATAGTGGTATCCATATAAAATTTAAAATAGCAGCCTCAGTTTTGTTGCCTGTGATTCTACGTCTACCTTAAATACACTAATAAATATTTTGTGAAGTCCAAGAAATTGCAACAGCATTTTACACAGTGTTAACTTAAAAATACCTAAAATAAAACAAAAAAGTACAGTACATACAAATGTGCAAAGTCAATTCTGAATGCACTTTCTAGAAATTAATAAATTCCCCAAGTTAGGGCTTTTTGTCTGTTTTTGCCTACTTCATGAGTGAACAATTAGTTATTTAGTTCATATTTAAGATCAGTGCCTAAACATTGATTAGCACCCTATGAGACTGTCGTTCTACTAGTTGATTGTGTTTATTCTTTGGCAACTCTTCACCTTAGAAAATCTGGTGCCTATATTTTAAGACAGACTCCCACATTAAGCTGTGCTGCCCAGGAATACAATGAAACATGGAGAGAATTCTTGCTCTTGCAGTGTCTTTGCATTTCCTTCCACCCTTTTTAGAAATTGTGCTGGATATTTCACAATACCTGGAATTTTTGCTCAGTGCCATTTAGTCCTTTGATAATTGCTGAGGCTCACCGTATGACTTGGGAGTTTGTCCCTCCCCAGCACTGCCAAGACATACCACTGTGAAAATATTCTATCTGTTGGGACATTACTAAGAGTCTTCTCACTGTGAAATCCAAATACGAGTGAGGAAGATTTGAACTGAGGTTCAGTAGGCCCAGTCACGATGTATAATTATCCAAGATCACTAAAGTAACATTAGTATTTGTAGTCCAAAATCGTGGTTAGCAGGTCAAGGGAAGTAATTGTCCCTCTCTACTCTGCCTTTGTGAAAACCCAGTTGGAATACTGTGTCCAAGTCTGGGACCCATAACACAGGAAAGATGTGGTGCTTTTGGAGTGGACGCAGAGAAGGGCCATGAGGATGATCAAAGGGCTGTGGCACCACTCCTATTAAGACAGACTGAGGGAGATTGGAGAAGAGAATGCTTTGCAGAGATCTCTTTATGGACTTCAAATATTTAAATACACATTACAAACATGAGGGAAATCAACTTTTACATGGATAAATAGTGATAGGACAAAGGAAAATGGTTTTAAAGTAAAGGAGAGGAGATTTAGATTAGATGTCTGGGAAATTTTTTACTGAGGGCGGTGAGGTGCTAGAACAAGTTACCTAGATAGGTTGTAGATACACCATCCCTAGGGGTGTTCAAGGCCAGGTTGGATGGGGCCCTGGGCAACCTGATCTAGTGCTTGATCTAGCAGTTGGCAACCTGCCTGAGACAGAGTGGTGGGAACTTGATGATCCTTGAGGTCCCTTCAAATTCAAGCCATTCTATGAATCTATGAATGATTCTGCTTGTTAACCCTAAGAACAGAAAGGAGACTGACAGCATAGCTGCAAAAAGGAAAAGTCAGAAAAAGGTAGTAGCACAGAGTTTGAGGGAGTTTTCTCCCCCAGTACTGCTGAAATGGCAAGTGGGAACAGAATCAGGTGGAGAAACTAAGCCTAATAGAAGTTTTTGACCACTGTGCAATGACAGGATGGTTAAATTCTGCTGAATTCTAGCAATAGGTTGATATATTCATGTTGTATGGAAACTGTTGAATCACGGCCTGAACCTCTGATTGATCACCTGAGGTGAGCAATGAATCAGTCACAGGAGCACAGGTGAAGGCAAATCACCTGTGCTGCAGGAAGGGGTGGAGCCTGGCTGCACCTCTCCTAGACCCATTTAAGGGCTGACTGCCACTTAGGGAGGATCTTTTTCTGGGGATGGCTCCCTCTGGAGTTTTCCTGCAAGCCCAGGATGTAGGTGAGCATTTTCAATTATTTTCAATTATCCCTTTCCACCATGATAATCTTTCTAGCTATGTGATCTGTAGATACCAGCCTAACTACTCTGTACTTTTGTTGATTATACACATGTGATAAACCAAAGTTTATCTCACCCAAAGTGCTCGTGCTACATGGTATGTACTTTATCCTCACTGTTACTGTGTTGTTAATTTTGTGTGATCTGTTCTGTAAAGTTGGATAAATTCACAACCATAGCCAAAGTTTTAAAGTATTATGTGTTGACACATCATATTCTACACATTTATAGCTGGTTAACTGATAGCTGTTATTTACACAGTGCAAAATTGTATTTAATTCCTTTAGCTCAGTGCTCTGAAATAGTTAAGTCTCAAAGTGCATAAAATTATTTACCTGAACACTGCGACTGGCCAGGATCTCCTTGCTTTGTATGATTCCTTTATCATCACTTTATCTGGTTTTAACTTTTTTTTTTTTTAAAAACTTCCCTTTGTTTTTCTCCTTACTGATCCTTGAATAATTCTTCCCTTGTGTTGAGTTCTAACCTTTTCTTCCCATGAGCCGTTCTATCCAAAATAATGGAGTAGAATAACTTTTAGCAAAGCTGATTACTATTTTCTGCCTTGGCAAGCAGTAGGAAAGGAAATAATCATGCAAGTACCACCTACTCAAGATGCTAAGTCAGTGAAATCCGTTACAGTTGACATTATACACTATGAATGGTTTATCTCTCAAAAATCTAAGTTTCTTTGTGGGGAGAAGTAAATTGTATGCTTTTGATGAAATTATTTCCCAAGGAGTTCTAATCTATGATGAGTCCACTTCAGTATTATTTTAATACAGTTATAAAGGGTGTGGTGCCCTCCATTCTGTCTCTCCTCTCCATTTTTATTATATAGTCATACTCAGACTTATATTACAAATATGTTGTTTCAGGGCATATCTGCCAGTGGATAAATGACCTTGAAACTGCTTTAAAGAATATCTTGGAAGATGATAAATTCTCATGTTTTTGCAGACTGTAAATTATGTTTTTGCTTGTGCCAGAAGCATACACGATTTCATATTGTAGTAGATTCACTTCCTCTGAACAGAGGAATTGCTTACTTAAGAAAAAGGAGAAGGCTTTTAGGCTATTTTTAATTGGAGGTGAGTTTTACTTCCTGGACCCCTTTACCCTTGAGAAGCGACTCCCAGGGGACCTGCGCAACAAGTGCCCTGAACAGATTAAAGTCTGCCCTCTGGAATTCCTATCAATTTCTACCAGTTTCATAAAAACAGCTATGATGAATGAAGGAAAATCTAAGCTCTCATGTTATGAGACACTTTGGACAGCTCACTTTCTAAATTTCATAATACAGTAGAAAGTTTTTAAGAATTTACAAGTTTCATCACACAAGTTCCTTGTAAGTGAGGATTTTTGTGCTTCACTCAAATATGGGAGAATGGAATTTGGGTTCTACAGACAGGGGCCTAGTAAATTAATGTTTTGACACAAAATATACAGGATAGTTAATTTAACCTTTCCCTGTTGAAAAGGATGGTACCTAGCTTTCACTAATTATAGAGCAAGGTGCTAAGCTTTGTGGTGAGCCAGCTTATTAGTATCAGAACACTCTTTAATTAACTTGAAAGAATTAATATTTCTTTAGTACTTAAGCAGACAAGATACATTGCAAAGATGAATGTTCTTTTTAGTAGTGTATTCAGTTTAACTGTACAAACTGGTAGTTTTGATATTTTAAATGCAAACGCTAAACTAATTCAGCAGAATATAGTGCACCAAATTTACTTTTACTTTCTTACACTTGAAGTCTTATAGGAAAAAAGGTAACACTATGTATTGAGCCAAGAATTCATAACTGCTCTAGTTACTGTTTTAGCAGTACAAAATAATTTCATCAACACAGAACAGTTCAATTGGTAGTACAGTTGCATAGCTTCATACAGAAAGTTAGGTAATAATCCTGCTCTCTGGTGTTAGTCACTGCTTAGCTGTATCTCTTGATCCGAAGGCTGACCATTTCAGTCTTCCTTTAGGATCCAGGTGGTGGATGGAGTTACAAGATCTTAACATCCCAAGGTCTCCGCTCTGAAAACATTGATGGAGGGATTTTCTTTGGTATTGAGTCTGTTCAGGATTCTATTATAAACTTCTTATCCAATTTCATTCATCTCCAGAAGATCTTACTGAAAGCTTGAAAGCTACAGAACAGCATCACCTAACCACAGGGCAGCTGTTGTGTAAACAAGGACCAGGGGGTCTGTCTTTTTCTGTCCCAAGCACTCGCAAAGCTGAAGCTCAGCCATGTCATCAGGCCTTGGTCAGGGAGCCAATTGCAAGTATTAACAAAACTACAGCCAGCTTAGAGCAATGCAAACCCAGATGTGTCTTGAGACTCTACTCTCAGGTTCACACAAAGCATGGAGCGTTTTATAAGTGATTGCAAAAAAAAAAAGATAAGAGTGTGCTCCATCCTAAGACAGCCCAAACCATTTTTAATGGCTTACAATTTATGCCATATATTGCTAAGTAATGTACAAATCAGACAGCATGTAGATAAGGTGGCTGTTAAAGAATGGCTGTTTGTCCCAAGGTGATTTTACCACAGCTGTCATTCACATTATTTCTGCAGTGCAGCAGGTGTTATGCACAGTAAGCTTGTGTCTTGTAACAGCTAACTTTGATTGTAAAAAAAAAAAGTGTTTCATTGTTTGTTTTTCTTTTCTGTTAGAAACACAGCTCTCTTCAGTAACTTAATCTGTGACTTAGTTTTTAGATTTGTTATGTTCATATCTCTACTAACCTTAACAATGAACTTTAGTAATAGGAACTCCACTGAACAGTAAGCTCAATGAAATAGGAAATCAGGCTTCATTAGTTCTAAGGTTCACAAAGCTATTCAATGTGTAGTGCCTCAGGTTAGATCAGAATTTCTCAGAGCTTTTCCTAAAATGGTAGCACAAACTGAAAGCCTCAGCAGAACTCTAATGGTGGAAGGGTAGTGTATAGTTAATGAATATAAAGATGTCATAATTATGAAATAATCAACAAAGTTTGGCAAAGCAGATTTTAATAACAAAAAGAAAATAGATAGAAAGCTTACCCATATCCTGAGCTCTCTGCAAAAGTCCAGAGGAGGAATCTCCAGAAGACATCCTTCCCCAGTGGCAGTCAGCTCTTAAATGGGTCTAGGAGAGGTGCAGCCAGGCTCCACCCCTTCCTGCAGCACAGGAGAATTGCCTTCACCTGTGCTCCCATGGCTGACTCATTGCTTGCCTCAGGTGATCAATCTGAGGTTCAGGCTGTGATTCAGCAGTTCCCATACAGGTGGTCATAGAGACATGTGATGTGTGAAATCCAAGGCATTCAGGGGAAGATTTGGGGAGCTTTTATTATATCATCACAACACTACTTAAGCCACTGGAAGGAACTGGAAGACTTCTCGATTTTCACAAAGTAAAGAACTGTCAGAAGAAGGCATCAACAACTCTTGTACTAGCTTACCATGTAATAAACATGATTATTTTTTTGGTTAGCTAGGAAGAAACTAAACTTCCAAATAAGTCCATACTTGTTGACAAAAACTAGTGCAACAGCTGTCAATCCAGTGGGACATAACAAACTTTCAAACTTCAGCGTGTCACTTCCAATGTTCCAGCTGAGAGCACATAGACAGCATTACTTTTAATTTTGTGTGCTTGATGGTGAGAAGAATATTCAGCATGCCTGCAGGGCTTGTATAACACTTACCAGAGCTTGCATAGCATCTATCAAGTGGCCACTAGCACTGCAGGATCAGAAAACATTTATTTGTCTCTCCAGTGGGGAGCTTCAATGCAAATTCCAAGTATCAGACCCATTAGATAAAGTGAACGGGTTGGTTAGAAAAGAGGCAGCTAACCATAACAATCCTGTAGGAAACCATTTCATGTGCTCAGAAAATGTTTCATTCTTTAACAACTACCTGGGAAAGGAGTTGATAGCAGGGTATGATCAGTGGATAGATCTTCCATTCACAGTCCAGGAATGAGATTGTTTAATTCATAGAGACAAAAAGGCTGCAAAGTGCTATGTGAACCCTCTAATTACAGAGAGATTTCTCTTGTATGGGAAGATATTACTTTTTGTATTTTAAAGATATATGCATCCAGCAATCTCACAGCTATTTGTCTCACTTTTCCCTTTTTCCCCTCCACTCTCCATCCCAGTCACTTCATTTTTGTTTTCATGGTCAGAAGCTATTCAAATATCTAAATCCATCAAAGACCATATGTTGCTCTTTCCTTTGACATATAGCCAATATCCTGATTATTTTGGACATAGTCATTCATACCATTATTGCTTCTGACAAAATAAATGATAATCACTGCTCATTTGCCTCCCACTACTGAAGCTGTGTAAATTGGATGATGGCACTGTTCAAGTGAAAAACAAATTTTGTCAGTTCCTGATTATTATCATTTACACAGTGACTTCTCATCAGAAAATGGTGTCCACATGTTGATGAAAAGTGAACCTAAACTTGGATTTTTTTAGTGTGTACGTATGAATGCTAATGTCATTGCCAAGGGCTATTGGGAAGGTATTAATTCTCCAACCATTATCTTTTAATACTTTTTATTTATAGCAAGCAAGCTTTGAATCAGATTCTATTCTCAGTGATAATTTGAAACGAGCTGTTTTGGCACACCTGAACTTTCAACAGTAATCAAACAGAAATTCACGCTTTAATTAAGCCTGCACTTCAAGACTGATTCATAAAAGGGTCTGGCTAGTGCAGTAACACTTAAGCTTCCTAGTAGGGTAGTCAGTCAGAGACCCAACTTCTTATCTGCACTGCAATAAATTGTTAAACTGGTAAATGTTTTAGACAAAATAACAGTTTTTTTTGTTTGTTTGTTTGTTTTTAAGGGGGAATCAGAATCTATTGAAGGATTTTCTATAACTCAGTGAGAGGTTCTTGAAAGATAGAAGGAACCAAGGTTCAAGTCTCCATTTTCAGTCAAGAAGAGGGACTTTTAATTGCCCTTTCCTATGTAATTTGAAATCCCTCCATAGCTTCTATAGAGTAACCTTTAATACAACAATCTGTTCAGTATAAGTAAAGAACATGCATCAGTCCCACACTTTGTCTTTATTAATCTTTTCCATCTGATCTCTACTCATAACTTCTTCTTTCAGTAAGCACCACATCTCCCTTCTTTCCTTCAAGCAAAACAGTAAGCATATAAATACTATTTTAAGAGTAGCTTTGTCTATACATTTTCCTGGTCCATTAACATTTTTTTGCCTTTCTTACAAAACAAACAAAACCCTTGTGAAATTGCTTATCTAATGTTTTCAAAACTAGATTTCCTAGGTTTCAAAACCCAGGACAATTTTGTTGGGGGGAAAAGATAGGGCAAGTGATACTTGCTTCCTCATGTTTCACTAATTCCTACAAATGTTGCAGATTTTTTCTCTGTGCTGTTTTATGCAGCGCTTAAAGCACTCACCTAAAATTATTTCAGAAATAATCATTCTTTGTGTGTAAAGTAATTGACATGCCAGTGTCATGATCAGTATCATGAGTCAGAGTTCTCTGTTACTACCAGAATAGTGGGAGCATGAAGGCATAAGGCAATTTGCCATTTATTAAAACTGGCAAACATTCTCATCCAAATTGATTTAAATGGGTTACACCAAGCCCCAAACCAACCATCTCTCCAGTATGTATCTCTTTTTGCAGAAGCCAACAACAGAATACTAAAAATTTTGCTAGGCACCATTTGAACTTCAGCTAGTCATGATTTCTCACACTTAATGAATGTTCCAGGTGGAGAAAATTCCAGAACACTGTTGAAGCTGATAAATCACATGTGCATTTTTGTGTTTAGAGCTAAAATTGAGCCACATCTGAAACAATATGCAGCAGCACTTTGCTGCTCAGCATTAGATGCAAAGATACAAATGAAACAAAATAATTAGGTAAAAATCAGGTAAAATTTGTTACATCAAATGAATTTATATGACTTTGAGCCTCTAATCAAAGGGGATAATAAACTTGCATTTTTCAAAACTGACAATGGCTTTAGAAGACACTTTGGGAGTAACTTAAAAGCAGTCAGAATCCTTCATGTATGTATTATCAAAGAGCTCTATTGCCTACATCATCATGTTTCTCTGCTATTTTCTGCAATTCTCAAGCCTGTCTTGATGTAAGGAGCACTCTAATAGTTCTGCATCACCACAATTACCCAAATCCCAAGCATGCATTGATGAAGGATGTTAATTCTGTTGTAGAGAGTAAATGCAGATAGTTGCAAATGGTAAATCACAGATTACTAAATAAGCAATGCTTGAATGGTCTTTCAAATGAAGACTTTCCCATACTACAAAAAATAATCTGTTTTTACCATTTTTATTGCTACATTAAACTAAAAAGCAATTAATGCAAAGCTACAATTTCAGGGAAAGAAAATTTACTCTTTTGGATTTAGCTAGATATAAACAATCAAAGCACTAGAGATCTTATCCATAGTTCTTGCGTTAAGCCACATAAAAATTGATGTCAAGTCTTACTTGTTTACTAATTTAAAAAAAATAAAATTATAAAGCTTACTTATCATCAAGAATTTTGCAGCACTTGCATTCTGTAAGGACTTGTCAATTTGTGATTAGTCTATAGATAAGTAAGACCTTTAATTGGACTTGCCATGATATACTATGCTGTGTAGATACGACCATAATTTTCATCAACATTGCTTTTTAAATCTACTTGATATTTTAAACCAGGATACTTGTCTGGCTGATCTTGGTTATAAGATGCAATCAAAAGATCTATGTTTTAAGTTTTAATACACTTTGAGACATTTTTCTTCTAAACTGTTCTCAATAAAATATTTGCAATGTATTTTCTGAGGTAAGTTCCTTTACTCTAATGATGTAGAAGGCACAGCACCACTGAACTTCACAGGCAGAAACTTCCAGCCAAGCCAACAATCTCAAACAATGCTCTCTGAATTTTGTATAGGAAAGGACATGAAGTTGCATTATGAGAGCTGTCCACCTCCTTTTTTAACTAAATAAAGGACAGGGAGAAAAGTGTACATTGAAGTTCTTGTCTTCTCTGTTTTTGCTAATGTTATGCATCAGTGAAGAGCTTTTAAAGAAGACAAAACATAAATGCAGAGCACATTACAGGTGAGGGACACCATTACAGTGAGTAGCAGCCACACTCACTAATGTTGTCATCCTGCCTTTAGAAATTGTTTTTTGTTCTTCAGAGCCCCAACAGACTTCAAGGAATCTTTGCCAAGCTACAAAAGCTTGACAATTAAAGTCTGTGTGGAAATATTATGAAGAAAGGGACAATTTTCGTAATGAGAGATAGATGTACTGTACCTAAAAGATTGCATTTTACTTCTTTGAGGGTAATTACAAAAGCTGTTGGGAAATTATCACACCCCTAGTCAAGCCAGCCAGGAAGATAGGATGCAGCTGAACAAATGTCAGTGTTCATTATGAAATGCAGTGGAAGATGAACTGGGGACGCTGGAAAAAGATGTAACTTTCTGTAATGTAATCTTTGTGATGTAACTGCTTGAAGGTGAATGGACAGGTTGGTGGAAATGTGTAGTCATCACAGGGGCTGGCTGCTGAAGAAACAGTCAAGTGGTAGTACAGGGGCTTGTCCTGAACTTGGTTGGTATTTGGCTTTATTGTCTCCTGTTATATACTTAGGCACAGCACTAAGGAGTAGCGTGGACACTTTACTTGCCAGCCATCCCTACTAATGTGAGTACCTCTTTATAAAACCAGTGAATATTAACCAGCCCCTGTGTGCTTTTTTGGGGATCAGTAAATCATGCACAGAATCAGTAGCACTTTTGCATAAGAAGCATGGTCTTGTAGAGCTAAAAATAGACAGACATCTACAGCTACTGAATCACCAATGTCTCAGATTGTACTATACCTTTCACCTGGAGATGTTAAAGTTCTGCATATACAATTAAATAAACTTTGCCATAGGTCAGCTTTAGAATGGTATTTATTTTTACTGGTGAAGGCAAAATGCTTAACCACCCTTGTTTGTTTGCCAGAGGTGTTGTAAATCCTCACTCCGAAGAGTAGTGGTCAACTCTATTTTATAATTTTGTCCCTAAACTCACAGTACTTGTGTCACCTCTATCTTCACCGTAGTAGTAAGCAGATCTTTCTATGAATGGCAGAGTGAAATAATTTCAGAATGATGCCTGTTTTTATTTTTCATGATATAGTGGTATTAAACCAGAGTTCTGACTTCTCTGCAGTTGTCTTTTTGTATTTTGAGACCACAATGTAACAGATCTCACTTCTAACAAGTTAAGGCATAAGTCCTTTTTTTCTCCTTTGCTTCTGGGAGGTGCTTACAATGTTTTGCTTATGCTTGTCTGTATTATGAGTTTTTTTTTTAAAGCCCTGGTATGGAACCTTGATTAATGTCTAGTGCTTGCAGCTTGCTGGAAAGGCGGAAAACATGAGTGAAGATTATTTCATGCTTGATACGAAGTCAAGCTTTTATGGCTTTCCAGCTAAAGGGAAAGAAGCTGCACATAAAAATTGCCAGAAGTTCACTTTGGTAGAAAAAAAAAAAAAATGTAGGGGATTTTTGTGTTGTTATTGTTGAAAAGTTGAGAGTCTCAGATTTTTCATAGAAATTGGGCAAATTCAATACTGATCTGTTGGTAGATTCAGTTCATGATATGCAGTGAAGAAAAAAATACTCTTGAAATCTCTTTTCCAACTGGAAGTGTTACCACTGAGCTGTGTTGAATCCTTAAAAATAAGTAATAATAATAAGAGAGCAAGTGCTTTGCGGTTTCAGGCTGAGCAGTTTTGGGAAGGGGAAGATGACCGGATGAGGACTTTGAGGTATTCTTTCTCAACAATCACACAAAGGTTGAAAACAAAAAGAGCAGAGAGGATTTTAAAATGAAAGGAGGGGAGGGCAGAAGGAGAGTGTCTGGGTCTGTTTTGGTAAATAGTTACACTCTAAAACAGAGACGGCAAAAAATGGAGAGGATGGCATTCATCTGCATGTCACTTTTCATTGGCAGTGTGATGCTAGTATGGTCCTGGCTTTAGCGTTGACATGGAGGGCTGGATATTCTCGCAACCTGGCTATGACAATTTAACTTACCAGCTGCTTTCCCTGGACTCTCTCCGTAGTCAGTAGAAAGAAAATACTTCTCTGGAGAGAAGTTAGAAAAGGAGCCAAATTTGGTTCTGCAGAATTGGTTTCTGGAGAAGTCCCACTTCTCTCCATTGACTGTAGAGGATATTTGAATTTGGTCTTAATGATAAGCGGGGTGAGTACTTCCTTTTCTTCCCCAGCTTCCTGCTTTGATTTAAAAGGCCCAGATCATACTGTGCTTCTTCTCAAAATGCACACAAGAGAATGCATTTTAGAGGCCAGACTTGAAATGCCTGAATGCTTAATTTAATGGATTTACAAGACATAGGATCAAAAATCTCTATTAACCAGCAAGTAATGAACCACAAAGAGTATTTAAACAGGCTACAAAGAGAAGTGCACAATTGCTCTTGAGGGTTGCTCTTCTATATGGGGTAGAAAGTGGGGAAAAATGACACATAACATTATAGACAAGTATTCAGTATATGACCTGAATTTTGGAAATAAAAATCCAACTTTATTTGGGTTTATATAGGTGACAAATTATTTGTAGAACACAACAAAATGGTGCTTCCAAGGAAATGATGCTTCAACAAAAATGATGCCTCTGTTAACCAGTATTTAGCCTCACATTTTTTGTCTTTTGCCCAGGGTATGCAGTTTTGTGGTATGAATAGGATTTTTCTCTGGGCTAGTGTCAGTCTGGACCTGGGAATTGGAGCATCAGCAGGGTTGGCTGCATTTAGTTCTCTGCTGGAACATCTTCTGATTTCTGTGATGCATGCCGAGACAGTGGCACAACGTGAATTGATGGGCAGTAATTAGTGGAGATTGAGAGATGTACCTCAAAAGTGCTTTCCTGATCCAAATCAAAACACTACAGCACACTGCCCCAAATACAGCTTAAAGGGACAGACATTTCTTATAAGGTCCCTGGATGCCCTTCACACTGCTGAATAGACCTGCTTGAATTTTTTTGTCCATTGAAAAGAAGTAATTTCCTTTAGAATTCTTCTTCCCTTTCTCTATAGGAAAAAAAAAACAACAAACAACTTGTCTGTAAACTCCTGTCGGAGCTCACCTTTGCCTGTTCTTAAGAACATTAGAGCCCAGCACTTCACCACCTTAGATCCCAATGCCTGGTTACTACAGCTCACCAGAGCTGAGACATGTTGCGCCTCTGATTTAGAGTAGTTTGTATTTTCATTGAGCAGGAACAAGGAAGTACCCAGAGCTGTAAGACATTTGGGTGACACACATTTGTCTTTCACAGGGCAAGGAAAGGAAGAAAAGTAACAACTATTTTAGTAAAGGATCAAGCTTTCTGTACTTTGACTCTTATCACTGGCATGTAGAGTTACTGTTTCGATAACGGTTGCTGAGCTTCTGTGAGTACTGAGGTATTTTGTGAACTCTGAAATAAAATCTCAATTAATGCATTAGTTATCTAGAAAAGATACCAATAGGCAGTGTTTACCTTTTTCTTTCCAGCGAATCGATTTTCAATTTTTGTTATTATTTATATACTTAATATATATATTTTTTTCCTTAAACTTCCATTTAGGTTTGTGCATAGCACAAAACAAACACTACCCTACACTCCAGACAGTATGCCATATCAAGATAAGTGGCATATGCACAAATTCTTTAAGAACTTGGCCACATTTTTGAGTGTGGGTAGTGTTAGATCTGCCAGCTCTGTCTGTGACACAACTGCAACAGCTTTCTCGTACTGTTTCCCTGACAGACTGTTTCTCTGTTAGCTTTGGGGGAATAATCACCAGCAAATTCCATTCTAGCATTTGCTCTTTTCCAGAGGTTCACAGGAGCTGGAGAGTTGCATGTGTTTGTACCCTTTAATGCGTAAGCAGGAACCATGTGCCAACCCTGAGGATTTGAAAGACAGTGAATACAGCTTGGTAGCAACTGGAGCAGGAACAACCTCGAGGTGAATGTGTACAAACTGGGAATTTCATTTAGAGAGATTGTGCTCAGGTATGATGTATTTGTTTCAGAACTTGGAAACTGTACAAATCAAAACTTGAATGGGAAAGGAAAAGACATTATTGGCCTCTCCTAAAATCCAGAGGTAGCAAGCCACTTACTGGAAGAGCAGACTCTCCCTTTACACTTTTTTTTAGCACACACTTGACATTTATTAATATTGCAGCAGAGAAAAATACAAATGTAATAATGAAATTTCAATAACAGGTCTATACACAGTTCATCAATTCTGTGTTTCTACACTTGTAGAATGCTACAGCTGAGGAAGATGTACTGAAAATATAAATATTTCTAATGGTTTACGTATTACTCTCGATTGCCTGGAAGAACAAGACAGCTACAAAATTCACTGATCCTGGTAATCCCTGATACTAAAACTACTGCAGAATACATGAAGAAACGTAGTTCACACAACAAGAAAAAATTGCCCAATGAATCTGAGTTTTGAAAACAGTGTGTAAACACTGAATTTTTAGCTCTTAATTATGCAAATAGGTTTTCATGTACCACAAAGACAGATCCATTAGAAGGAACTCATTTTCCTGTGTCTTTTGAACATCTAGTACATATGAACATATTTCTGTTGGTTGTCCAAAATACTCAGCTATCTTCTTCTTTTATCAATTCAGTTTCTGTAGCAATATATATCAAAATGCCATATGATGTATAGTCAACCACAAGACCCAAGGTAGCAGTTTTCGTATAATAGAGCTTCAAAAATGGATGTGAAGTGAGGCATTCAGGTGTAGGAAGAGGAACCTTAACACTTCATGAATCTGAGTCTGATAAATACAATGGTTCTTGATGTTTTGGGGGATAGCAATGTTGGCAGCTTGAGGTACTTTTTCTGGTCTTAAATTCTCTTGTTCCAAAATTCGGAATGCTGTGATGCTGTGAAAGTAGACCATCATCAAATTTCCTCTGGTCTAACAGCCCACTGATCTTCTTTTCTTATTTCACTTATTGTAACAACAATCAAGACGACAAGAGTAGGAATGAGAATCAGAACTGTACTGCTGAAGGCCTTTAATTTTGGCTAGAAAATTAGGAAAGTTGTATTGACTCAGGATGTGGGGAGAGGGCTGTGATGGCAATGTAGAGAGTGGACTTTTTTACGCTTCTACCCACATTTAATTTTAAATAAATTACATTTTAAAATATAACTGCAATAAATGCAACCATTTATATTTAGCAGTAATGACCTGTCTGATATTGGAGCCTCCATGGGGAAATCTACCCCCTGATTTTTCTTTAAGCTCTGTGCTATTTTGTGTCATCTCACAAAATCAGACCAAGCCAACTTTAGATCCAAGCACAGTGTGCTTGCTAGGCATGCTGTATGCATTCCCTCTTTACATGGATTCCCTTAGCTGCATGAAGCAAACCTTCCTACCTTCAGAATGAACCATATGTGAAACTTACTAAGCAAACCTTAAACAAGCATGTAGAAGAAAGGAATCTCATATGGGTTATGTGATCCAGTAGTAATATTTAAAATTTAGCAGTAGGTGCTCTTTTGTTAGATGGAATTTTGAAAAATGCTGTCTTTACAAACCAAACTTGAAAAATTCTGGAATCAGTGGAAATTGAATGCCATCTGAACAGAAGCAGTTCTTGCTCTGTATCTAAAGTTCAGTCATGTTCTCTAGGTGCTTGCCAAAATGCAGTATGCAGTAAATCAGAATATGGATTGATTGCCAAGCTGCGGTAACCACAAAAGCACAGTTCACTAAGAAAGTATTTTCCCTCTATTTTTTAATGATGAGTATGTGCTATAGCTTGCAAAGCTTCAAGCTTTTCCTTGAATACAGGCAGCTTCCTTGGCTTTGGGGGTTGCTATTTCCACCTTCAGTGCTGGAGCACTGCCTCACTACTGATTGCTGTTGGGGCTGCTGAAGAGACAACATAGTGTTGCTAAAAGTTTTTGTAGTGCCTCTGCCCTTGCTTTGGTCTTATCAAGGTGGAACACAGCTGCTGTAATGAACAGCAGAATCCACAAATTAAAAGACTGAGTCTGATTCCATGTTGCCAGTTCATGGAGCAACTTCAGTTTGGCAAGGACTTAACTGCATAGGACAACAGGGCAGGATCCTCTACTGGCAGGCCAGGTATATATGAAAAGGCTATGACGTTTGTCATGCTCAGTGGCAAGAAAGACTCTTTCCTGGACATAAAGTGTAACCACTGCCACAGGTAGGAATTTGGGCTTAGCTCTTTATTTCTTTCATAGAATAATAGAATCATTAAGGTTGGAAAAGACCACTAAGATCAAGTAGCCTTTAACCCATCAGCACCATGCCCACTGAACCACATCCCTCAGAGCCGCATCTACTATTTTCTTGAACAGCTCCAGGGATGGTGACTCCACCATTTCCCTGGACAGCTTGTTCCAATTCCTTACCACTTTCTGAGAATAAATTTTTCCTACTATCCAATCTATTTACATTATTTGTCATTGAAATATGGAAAATTAATGGAAGTTGAGAGTACTCCTTGAGAGTAGCCCTACTTAGAAGGACTTAGGGGACATGGTTGATGAAAAACTTAACATGAGCCAGCAGTGTGTGCTTGCAGCCTGGAAGGCCAATGATGTCCTGAGTTCCATAAGAAGGAGGGTGGCTAAAAGGGCATGGGAGGTGATTGTTCCCTTCTATTCTTTGTGAGGCCCCAGTTGGAGTATTGTGTTCAAGTCTGGGGCCCCCAACACAGGAAGAAACTTTTGGAGAGGGTCCAGAAGAGAGCCTTGAAGATGACCAGAGTGCTGGAGTACCTCTTCTATGAAGATAAGCTGAAGGAACTGGGCTTGTTCAACCTGGAAAAGGCTGTGGGAAGACATCACTGTGGCCTTCCAGTTTTTAAGGGAGTTTACAAACATGAGGGAAATCAACTTTTTACAAGGGTAGATACTGATAGGACAAGGGGAAATGGTTTTAAACTAAAGGAGGAGAGATTTAGATTAAATGTCAGGAGATAAATTAGATGATGGGGAAGTTTTTTACTGAGAGAGTGGTGAGATGATGGAACAGATTGCACAGAGATGCTGTGAATGCTCTATCCCTGGATGTGTTTAAGGCCAAGTTGGATAGGGCCCTGGGCAATCTGATCTAGTACTTGATCTAGCTATTGGCAACTGTATGGGGCTGCTGAATCACGGCCTGAACCTCTGATTGATCACCTGAGGCGAGCAGTGAGTCAGCCACAGGAGCACAGGTGAAGGCAATTCACCTGTGCTGCAGGAAGGGGTGGAGCCTGGCTCCACCTCTCCTAGACCCATTTAAGAGCTGACTGCCACGGGGGAAGAATCTCTCTGGAGATGCGCTCCATCAGTTCATCTCATGAGCCCAGGACAGGGTGAGTGACTTTCTCTTATTTCTCCAATATAAATTATATTAGCCAAGCTCCTGGATATATATCTGTATATCCATTGATTAAACAGCAACCCTGCCTGTGATGGGGGTTTGGAACTTGATGATCCTTGAGATCCACTAAAACCTAAGCCATCCCTTATTCTGTGAGAAACAGGGTGGGGAGACAAGAGTGGCTTAGGTTTTTTTGTTTTTTGAAGAGACATCTGGTTATATGTTTTAAGCTTTTGAAATTATTGGTGGGTTAAATTTGTAGTTCTTTTTCATTGATGACGTGAAAATTTTATGATTTAAAAAATAACACTTTAAATGTGATTTTAATTAGAATTATTAAAATAAAACTTCAAAGCTCTTGTTAAAGTGAATAATTCCTGCCTCAATTTTTACTAGCACTGATGCACTTTTACTAGTATTCACATAGCCACTGCGAAGGGACAGAAAAGGCAAGGAATTCACAGCTGGAGGGTATTTCTCTAAGTCTTTACTGTTAATGTCAAAAACAAACACACACACACACACACAAAAAAAAAATTCTTTAAGAACAGAAATAATATGACAAATACATCCCAAGTTCCCACTCTCCATTTTCCAGGTCACAAACTTTTGGTCTCTAACTTTTGTGTGTTGTTCTGGTAGCTGACATTTTCAGATGAGAAATACCAATACCATTTGTGAGGAAGAAGGGTAGTAGGGAATGGAGATGGGGAAGGCAAAAGTACTGCAGGCCCCAAGAAATATGGAAGGTGAGCAGTGGCAGAAGAAGAGCAAAGAATTGTGAAGTGATCAAATTATTTTGATCAAATTTGATCAAGTTAGTTTGTTTTCCAAACATTAATATTCATAGGATGCATGGCATGTGTGCATGTAAGTAGGATAAAATCATATAAAATAGTCTGCCACATCCCGAGGCTGTATTACTCATGCCTAAACATTTTCAGGGAAAGAACTTGTTCTTTAAAACACATGGTGATTAAGGACCTCTACTCTTGTTTGGCAGCATATTATATTGCTTAACCGTCATTATTTGTTTTCCTAATAGTTAGTATAAATCTCACTTGAGGCAGTTTAAATCCACCCTTTGTTCTATTCACTGTGGAAAAAGAGAAGCAAGCTATGCTTCTTCTCTTTGCAGCAGGCTGCTACACATTTGAAGTTTCAGTGCTAACACTTAACTGCTCCTTTCTCCAAAATTTATAACCCTTGCTTATTCAGATATATTTACTATCTGCTGTCATGCCCAACAGTGTCAATCTTAAATAATCTACTCAAAACTGCCCACAGAACTCCACTTGAGACCACTACAGCATCAGAATACTACGAAAACAGAATCAAAGAATCGTGGAATATCTTAAGTTGGAAGAGACCTTAAAGACCAGCTAGTTTCAAATCCACTGCAATTGGCAGGACGCCCAACCCAGGCTGTCCAGGGCTCCATCCAACCTAGCCTGCAGGGATGGGGCCCCCACAACTTCTCCGGGCAGCCTGTTCCAGTGTCTTAGCACCCTCTGAGTAAAGAATTCCTTCCTAACATCTAGCCTAAATTTCTCCTCTTTTAGTTTAAAGCCGTTCCCCTTTGTCCTATCACTACTTGACCATGTAAAAAGTTGGTTCTCCTCCTGCTTATAAGCTCCCTTCAAATACTGGAGAGCCTCAGTGGAGTTTCCCCAGAGCCTTATCTTCCCAAGGATGAACAAGCTCAACTCCTTCAAACTTTCTTCACAGGAGAAGTGCTTCAGCCCATAGATCATCTTTGTGGGCCTCCTCTGGACCTCCTCCGACAGCTCTGCATCCTTCCTGTGTTGGGAGCCTCAGGAACAGTTTTAAGGGAAGTGACATTTGTGTCTACAGCAAATATTGTTTTGTAGAGAGAGCTGACCTTGGTAGTTTATCTTGCTTTTGCAAGAGCTTGTTTTGAAAGCAGGTGTTTTACTTGGGTTTTGTATCACGCATTGGCCGCAGGGGTACAGTGTGCAAGTGGAAAAATCCCTGCAGACCCTGGGGAGAATAAAGCATGAAAGAAGCTGCGGTGAGGAAGAGAGGGAAAGTGCACTTTGAAGCAAGGGATGCCCTGCTGGCACTATCTATCGAATCCACTGCTGGCATGTTCGTTCTTTCCCCTTTTCAGCGGTTTGTTGTCTCTCAAGGATCAGTAAGTAATAGTGTGCTTGCTTTTGTAATTTTTGCTTGCTGCTTACTGGGATTATCTAAAATGAACGCCTGTGTGTGAGTGTGTATGCCAAATAAAACTCATAATCCTCTGTGCTGCTCTGAATGCAGTGTTTGCTTACCTGTGCTCCTGAGACATCCTGTCTCTCAGATCCAAACATACCCTGAAACATCTGGTGAGCATCAGGCCCAATAATGCTCTACCTGTAGTTGGTCTGTTCAATAACTGGACCAAGAAGTTATATCATTGTACTCTAGGAATCTCCTGGATTGGTTGCAGCTGACCATGCTGTTTTCCCAGCAGATATCTATGCTTGAAATCCCCCATCAGGCTGAGATCCTGTGAGCATGATGGCTCTTCTAGCTGAAGCAAGAAGGCTTTGTCAGCAGACTCCCCTTGATCAGGCTGCCTATAGCAGACACCAACTACTGGATGTCCTTTACTGGTCTGATTCCTAATTCTGACTCACAAACTTGGTTCAGGCAGAATTTTTCATCTACATTTTTTCCACACGCTTGTGTTTTTAAAACATGAAAATCCTAGCGCCAAGCACAGAAGCCTTGCAGAAATCAGTACTCAAGAAATTATACTTTTGTTTTGAGTTTGCATAGATTTATGTTATTGCACAAGTCATCAAATACTACTTTGAATAGAAATGTATAACTGTAGATTCTGAATTGTATTTTAAGTGAAATTTAGTTGAAGTCTGTATTTTGTTCTATTCTCCTTGTGAAGTTTTTTCATGCTAGTTCATTATCAGATTTGTTAAAACTTCAAATGGTGTTTAATGAACTATTCTAATTTTATCCTTTTTCATGAAGTGAGATATAGGACTGAATTCTTTCTATATTTCTGCAAGGCTATAGCAGAGATAAATTTATCCAATATGCATTCATAGTTCTCCTAAATACGTTGCATTAGCTATCCTGTGATATTGCATAGAAGAGCCAAAAATAACTTGTTTTTCCAATGTCCTCATCTACTTCCATGACAAATATAGTTGGTGAATGTAAATTAATGGCTATTACATTGTTTGCTCTGCATTTCACTTATTTTTCTAGTGAATGGCTGACCTGACTTTTTATTTTGCTATTGCATTATTAACACACCTGCTGAAGCCTGCTATATTACTACTCTAGGGAAAAACAGTTGATTAAATTTCTACTTATTAAAAATAGATCTTTAGATTTAGTATCATCTTCCATAAGGCTCTTTGAATATCTTATCAAAGCTTTCTAATGCAATAAAATTCTCGACCCTCCTTACTGCCCACCAAAAAACGTCTGCCAAAATAAACTAACTGGGGAGTGAACTCTGTCTTAGTAAGATATTTAATATGTAGAATGACAAACATTCCTGCAGCTACAGTCTTAACGATTACATTAATAACGACTTGTTTTCATGTACAAAAACAACACTTTGGAGGAGGATGAACACAGAGTGAACTATAAGTGTTAAATATAGTTCAGAAATTAGAGTGCAGTCTTAGAGAAACAGAGAAAACCACAGGTATAGTTATGGGCAGAAACAGTTTCTCTTCCCTTTAGGAAGGAATGGGAAAAGATAACCAATGGCTAAAATGCTGTGCTCACGTAAGTTTCGGAGTACAAACTTTTCACACGCATTCAACAAAGAGGCACTAAGTATACTGTTAACTTGCTAATAGATGCATTGCCAACAGGCTGGCAAGGGAAAGTGCTGTTAGCAGCAGCTGGTAGGTGATCTGTAACAGGGACAGGACTCCTCGCATCCTACTAGGGAAGAGATGGGGTGGGGTTGGGGGGGAAAAGAAGGAAGGGGGGGGGGGGGAAAGTCAAAGCCTTGACCATTTTTTTTTGTTTGCCTTGACAATAGCAGTTTTGCTTTATGAATGACATGGAAGGATCTGGTTAATGTGCCTTTTAGTTACCAGTTAAAAGAAAAAGAAACACATGTTAATGACATGAGAGTCCTGGAGAGATGTGGCAAATGAGAAGCAGTATTCATCAGGCACCCACAGTAGGAACAGCTGCTTGATATTGCCCATGAAAGGAAATAGAAAGAAGAGAAAATAAAACAATACAAAAGAAACAACCAGGCCTGAAGTAAGAGAAAGAAAAGAACAAGAGGAAAATTAAGTAGAAATTAGGAAAGCAAAGCCGAAGTCAGCTTTTATTGGCAGGTGTTACAATTACCATTGGAACCATTAACAAAACCCACAGCACTAACCATAAAACCCTTTGCCATTTGTCAGGTTCGTGAGGACATCTCTCTCCTCCTCTTCTCAGTGTTGCAGTACATACTGTAGTGTCGAGTTCCTGTCACAGTTCACATCCTACCATCCTAGGTGAATTAGGAGCCTTGCTTCTTGCCTCCACCCACACAGGAGGCAGGATGTACATCTTGTGTAAGAGTCTGGTTTTGAAATCCAAATTCAATTGCATGAACTTTATGTCCTTATGGCTTCAGGCAACTGCTCCTCCCAGCTAAACTAATTGTGTCACATAATTCATCTTAGAGTAACAGGCCCCCAAAACATCTTAGGTTCTTTAGAAAAAAAATGAGAAATAATAATAATTAAAAAAATGAAAAGCAAAACAAAACAAAAAACAAAAAAAAACACACAAAAAAAAACACAAAAAAACCCTGCTCCAAAACAAAAAAAAAAAACAAAGAGAAACATACAAAAAAAACCAGTCAAAATAAAAACCCAGACCTCACAATTTTTTCAGTGTCTGAAATATCCAACTTGCATTGCAGTATGTCCTCCAATGGCCACATCCTGTAGTGTTTACTTGTGCAATGTGCAGTTTGCATTTATTTCTGTTATTATTAATGATAGCGTAAGTCGAAATTCATTTTCTCAAAGTATGTAAAATTACATGGCTATAAGGACAAAGTAAATAAAGAGACATAGGAATGAGTCTGAAAGCTTGATTTCACAGTCAGGCTAGTTTAAAACTAGCCATGCTTTACTATCTTCAATTCATATTCATGCACAATTCCCTCTTCAAATAAAATCACCTCAGATACAAGCCTGTATCTTAAGCTGTAAATAGTTCAAGTTGGGACTGTGAGATTTATACAGTTCCAGAATAACCTATCTGCTGCTTTCATAAACTACCACAACAGAAATGAATCCTACAAGGAAAAAGAGCTAAACAGGAAAGAAGAATTGACTGCATATGGATGAGAGAGAAAAAATTTTTAAAAAGTAAGGAGCATAGGTATTGGGCAACTAACAAGAAGGCTGAAGATTCTTCAGGGATAGAATCTTACCATTTCCCTGTAATATCTGTGTAATGTGGAAGCTAGTGCAATATCTCTTAAGAGACTTGAGAGCTTTACAGTAGTGCAGATAAGAACAGCTTCTAGTTAGGGGCTTCAGGCATTTAGGACAATTTCTCTTCAGGGCAAATAGACCTCTGACAGTGGGTGTGATGTTAAATTTTCACAGCAAAATTACGAAAAATAGTTTTTTCAGATTAAGGGAAGGATTTATTAGATGTGTAAAATGGAATTGGACTGTAAAATACAGACCAGAGATATAGGAAAACAAAACAAAACATTTTGATTCTTCTTGAAAGTTAGCATACTGCATTATAAAATATTTGAACCATGACTAAAATAAGACGCAACAAATGCCTAGCAACAAGAAACTATAGGAAATGGAACAGTTACTTGCCACCATGAATGTTTTTCAAAAATTTGTTCCTCACTTGTCCAGAGCAGAGAACTCGTTTTATCAGGGCAGCAATGCTGAAAATCCACCTCTCTTTTGGAGTGTGAGTGGGGATTTCACCATATGTTGTCAATAGAATGTTTCTGAGGTTGTTGCCTGAGGGAAAAATAGCACTTTCAGAAGAGAAAATCTACAAAGAGGAAAAACCTAGCATTCACTTTTTGGATGATGAGGATGAATTAAAACACCCACTCAAATGCTGTAGTTTAAAGAAAGTTCATTGAATGAGCAATAATCATAAACAATGCAGTTGGAAGAGAATATGCTAGGTTATGAAAGAGGCTAACATATAGCAGAATCAGAAATAAACTCAGTCTGCTCTCCAGGGGACTAATGGCTACTGTTTTGCTTTGTTTCCATTCAGACATCTGTTAAATGGATATAATTATTCTTTTACACTTCACAGTAATGCTTTGTGACTTAATTACTGCTTATAAAGTGACCGCAGATTATAGGGTATTTTGTCCTAGAAAGGCACATCCTATAACTGATAATTTAACATACAGCTCTCTTCATCTCTGTTCTGTCCATGTCTTGCACTTCTACAAAACACTGTATTATTACCACCAGTATCTGAAAGCTGTAGCTCAAGTTTTTTCTTTCACCTACAGGTTAGATCTTCTACCTGGGGTATTGCATCCATGCACCATGGTAAGTCAACAAGAAGTGACACTCTTGCCTTTGGCAGGAGACTCAATTTGGAATTTCAAAAAGAGGGCAGACCTTGGTAAGCATCCATTTGTACTTCCTGACTTAGGGTAGGCAAATGCTGTATTTGTTCTTTCAAAAAAAAAAGAGAAATCAAAATATCCTCCCTATGCCACACTTGTACTATAACACAAAAAAGTTTGAGTGTGTGCATCTGCATTTTATATATGTATGCATGTAAACAGATAGATATATAAATGCAGAAAATTTTGACCGAGAATATAGTTAAGACAGTCATTATCATGACATTAGATATGGCAATTGAGCAATACCTCTTATAAGGTGTAACAATGCCAGACAGCAGATTCTGCTGCTAGACTCATATAGCAGTCTTCCACCCTAGAGCTTGGGCTAACTCCTTTACATCAGCTTCATTAAGATCATACAGAAGCCACCTTTACAGAGAAAAATAGAAATCACTAATGAGTTACACAGAAAAACTCTCATCCACCTAGCTAGGGAATGCATTAAGACCTCTTCCCTTCTCTGATACTCCAGGAACATAACAGAATTTGAAATTATGCTAAAGCCAAGTTCTATGCAGGATTCAGTACAGATTGTCTTGCAGTAGCTGAACTGTGTGACTTCTGGTAGCACTTTCTCAGGAGCTCTCCTTGACTAATGCAATGAAACAACTTAAAGGGTGTGATTTCCATGGGTGGAATTGGTTAAATATGTGCCCAACAACTTTCTTCATTTTACCTCAGGGGATAGCTTCCTTGGTCATCATAAAGCAGTTGAGTTGCATGTTTCTGAAACAGTAGTGCAGTGTAAGAACAATAATTACACATAAATGGATTTTTCATGTCTTTACCTTTACTGAGGTTCTAATTCTCAATGCCCCAGTTGGTACCTGTGGTTAAAGAGCCTAAATTCCACTTGCTAACAAACACAACGCTTAAGTTGTAAACTTTGTATGCCTAAGGAATTATAAGATGTTAAGAGTAATCAAGTGCTCAGGAATCTACTAATTTTAAACATACTGAGTTGTCGTGGTTTTATGATTTGTTACCGGTATTCCATGTCATATCATGATGCAGGTAGTTGGAGTTAATACTGCAGCTCTGGTCTCAGAAGAGAAGATTCTACTACAGGTCACAGAAGACTTCAATATTATGTTTTCATTTTCTGTTTTGAGGGAAAGATAGAAAACTGACTGGGAGTCATGAGACCAAGCTCTTTCTTTCTGCACATCTCCCTAGCCGTCTCACCTACAGCATTAGAGTAAGACCTTTGATATTGTACACACTCTCTCTCTCATTTATTTGATTTATTAGCTTCAGTTCCAATTATTGTATTATGTTGTGCTATCTCACATTCCACCACCATATTTAGTAAATTAGTTTTCTTCCCTAGCTTGTTGCTGCTGTTATTTTTTTTTTTCTGACTAGGCCTACTTCCCTACCTTTTCCTTCTCCCTGAGATGTGGGTCCTGGGCCTTTCTGCCCCATTAGTCACAAATGTAAGCCGAGCCATGCCAGAACTGTGATATGAGTAAAAACAAAATTCAAGTAAAAGCTACTTGATTAGCTCTCAATTAAAGTGATTTAAATGTCTAACACTGGACAATCAGATTGAGCCACAGCCTCAGGCACACTAAGAGGAGCAGTCAAAATAGCAGAAGTGCAACTGGACTGTAGCGAGGGCAAGAGCAAGTCAACCATGTACTCATGGTGCTTTGCTGGAGAAGAGGCTGTTGTGGTATTGCAGGTTGGGGCTGCATCCAATGAAACAGAACTGTAGTGCTCCATTCCACCATGGCTTAATCAAGAGACTTGAGTCTGTTAGTTCCAAATGAGGACAAAGTGTGAAGCCACTGCTGCAAAAGAAGCTGGTTGCTGTTTGGAAGTACATAAACAGTAGCATTACCAAGGAAGGAATCGAGGGAGTAATATGAGTGCTGTTTTATATCAGCACTGAGAGGCCAGATTTGCAGCTGTGCACACCGCTCTAGTGCTGTTGGTGCCTCTCTTCTGTTAGGCTGAGATTTATTCTATACATGACGTTGGTGCTGGTGGAAAAGTTCTAGCTGTTACCCAAAATATAAAATAAATCAGAAGGGCTTTAATGAGGGCAACTACAGTGATAAAAGCCTGAGGAAATATGTTTAATGCAAACAGTTAGGAAAACTGAGTGTGCAACAGGCCAATCTGATAGCCCACCCAGGATTAACTGTGGCAGCACATTATTTTCAGTCTTGAATATGAACACAAGAAAAGAAAAATCAAACTAGGTTTGAACACTGGAAGCAGTAACATCTGTTTTCTATGGATAAGTTCCTATGTGTATTCTTTGTCAGTACATAAGACACAATTACCTCAGTTTTCCTTACCCATCTCTTCTCAACACAAAATATACAGGGACTTAATATTTTTAAGGGGTCTACACATCTAAAAGAAAAAGAAAGAAAAAACTAAATGAAATCAGAAAATAGTATAAAAAATGTTACTGAAGAAATAAAAGTTAACAGAAAACCAGCCTACTGAACACAAGTTTAGCAATAGAAGTGTTTGACTAAATACCATGAAGCTTTCTTCAGAAGTTAAACACTCTTGTATTATCTATCTAAAATATATCAGGATAATAAATGGATGACAGATACGGACATCTCCTTATGTCATCCTTGTATTATAACAGGAGAAACATCCATAGAAAAAATTAAAATGGGTCTGTTAGCTCTCTTTGCTTCTATTTCTAGATCTCTTTGACACTTGACAAGAAAGTTACTGAGGAATGCAAACAGGCTGCCAACCTCAAGTTAAAAAACCCAGACTTTTCAACACATCTGACATTGAGTGGGAAGTTCAAAATATAAAAGCATGCTGCCTGAATTTTGAAAAAGATATTAGTGGTTGGCTTAAAACACAGAATCTTAATGATGCATAACAAGCCACAGAGCTACACAGAATCACAGAATGGCCCAGGTTGGACCTCCTCCAAGAGCTATGCATCTTTCCTGTTCTGGGAGCCTCAGGCCTCCAGATGAGTACTCCAGATGAGGCCTTAGAAGGACAGAGTAGAGAGGGACAATCACCTCCCTTGCCCTGATAGTGTTGCCTCTTTTGATGCAGCCTATGATACAGTTGGCCTTCTGGACTGCAAGTGCACACTGCTGGCTCATGTCCAGCTTTCATCCATCAGAACCCTAAAGTCCCTCTCTGCAAAGCTGCTCTGAAGGAGCTCTCAAAGACTATAAACATATATCTTGTATTGCCCTGACCAAAGTGCAACATCCTTCACTTGTCCCTGCTGAATCTGACTGGATTCTCATGCACCCACTTTTTGAGCCTCCCTGTGTCCCTCCAATTTATTTATTTATTTATTTATTTAAAACTGCTGAAAACTGCTGGGAAAAACTGAAAACTCGGAAAATAATTGCAAGATCATAACAATATTCTGATTAAGTTAAGTTTAATCATGGTCTTTCCTTTGTATTTGGGCAATTAGACATTTTCTTAAATTCAGAGAAAGTCTTTGGAGATTGCAGGAATATCAGAGAGAACAAGAAATGGCCAATAGTGATTTAGATTTAGAAGACAAAAATGCAGTGTTTAACAATGGAAATCACAATCCTTGTCAAAGCAATTACATTTTTTTCAAGTTGGACATAAGTTACTGTCTTCTTTTGACAGTAGTAATATTGGCAATAGCTGTGATATTCCAATGGTATAAAGAAGCAAAGATTGAAAGAAGAAGGCAGAGATTTAGAAAAATAATTGGAAGACAGACAGAATCGCAGGCGCAAAGTGCCTTTCTCTGGGTCTGAAGTGTAAGTAGCAAAGTTCAAAGTTAAATTCAAACTAAAAAAAGCTCCTTTAACTGGGCCATATCTTTCAGATTAGGGCACTGTGCCTATGGAGCAGAGAAATATAGACAAGCTTGTCTCTGTGGGGCAGAAGCAGAAAGATGGTCTTTCTGGAATACAGAAGAGGCCTCAGAAATAGGTAAAACTAAGAAGTGCCATAAAACTGGTATCACTAATATATCCATATTCTTAATGCCTAACAGATGATTCCGGAGTTTTTGATTTGTGCTCATCTTTAGAAGGTGTTTTGCATGACAAATTTTTGAACTCTTATTGTAGCAAACAATTAAAAGATTTGCAGTAAAAGAAATGCACTTTCAATCTAAGGAGAGGTTAATTTCTCCAGAAAAAGAAATAATTGTATTCAACTCTGTAATACTGTTTCCAGGTAATAAATTTTGTAGGCAAAGAAAGGACTTGCTGCAGTAAGGTGAATAACAGTGATACCAATGAAAATGCTAGCACTAGAGACTGGTCTTTGGTACCAAATTTAAGAAGTAGCTTTAGCTCCCACTAGAGAAGGTAAAGCAGCAACTTACACAAATAGCTGTACTGTTGAACATCAAGTAGCCAAGAAAAGAACCTAGGAATCAGTTCCATGTCATGCATCTGAATTGCTAGGCAGTGCTGCTTCCTTTTGTGCCAGTAACAGGTTAATCTCACTCAATTCAAATGTTCGCAAGCAAACTTTGAGTGGAAGCTTTTATAAGTAGTCCTTTTTATAAATTACCAATCCAGTTTTTCAAGAACCATCAGTCAGATTTTACCCTTTCTGTCCTCTTGAAATTATAGCTGTCAATGACCGTAAATTAGAACAATAGAAGAAACTGAAGTTATTAAGTAGATAATCTCTTTTCTTGTAATGCTAAATGTGAATCACTATTTGCACCGAGGACAGTCTACATATAACAGGTATCATGGAAACATACCAACAAAATTTAGATAAAATTACAGTGTTTGATTAAGTGTTCAAAGAGAAATGATTGAATATCTTCAAAGCTGGCACTGAGAGCTATGGGGTGATTTATCTGATAGATTTGAAACTTTTGATCAAATGAAGATTCAAAGGTTCACCAAACTCAGTTGTGTTTATGGAATTACTACACTAAAGGAAATATTGCTTTGGAGGTGGAGATCAATAGCAGTTTGTGAAAAGCCAAAGTTAGAACCATTTTAAGCTAAGACAAGCATTCAATATAGAGTTCATCATTATAGATTTTACGTTGTCTGGTATAAAAAGACAGACTGACGTTTGACCTTCACCAATTCCTGTGTGAGGGAGAGAAAATATATTTTCAGAAAAAAAGAAGAAAGAAAGGAAAAAAAGGATGACACAAAGCCCTAGAACTGGGGTGGGAAACTAGGCACATTAGTTAAAGGCAATTTATGGACATTTCCAAGCAGGCCTTGACAAGGCAGCACAAAGGCTAATGCTCACTTAGTAGTAATTTGCAAACATCTGACTGAACCAGCCTTTCTCCCAGCACCATGATCCTGTAGTCAGATAGCAAATATATGTTGCATATGTCGTGTACTAAGTAAATTACAAATCTATGTGTAGGTATAGATTTTTAATGAAATTACAGATTTAGGACTTCATCTGAGCAATGAAAAGGCTGACAAGGATTCTCAGCCACTGTCCATGGGATGAGACCTTAGCCTGAATTGTTCCCATCTCAGGGAAAATTTATTCATTAATCTCAGTGAGGAAAGGATTCCACCCACAGTGACTAGCTTTTAATGACAGGCTCAGTCATGTATGAAAAATTCTTCTTTAATATATCTTTAACTGTTCCCTTCTATGAAATGAGGCTGACACTGATTATTTTGCTCTCTTGTTTAATTTTAAACTATTAGCTTCTGGAAAAAGGACTGTAACTCCTACTAAAGAGAATAAGCCAGAGGACAGTTTTCAGAACACTGAAGTGATACAGGAATCTGAAGTTTAGTGGGCTTCAGTGAGATTTGAAAATAGAAATTAGCACTTTGAAAAAAAAATGTGTACAGTGTTTGATCCACTGAATTCTCATTCTTATAAAAAAAACCAAAAAACTGAAGTATAGTATTACAAAAAGTAGTAAATCAAGAACTAGGTAAGGAGCTGTCTGAAGCAAGCAGATAGGGAGACAAATGGCAGCACAGTCAGGGAAGGATGTTATGCAAATTTCTGAACCAGCATCAAATGTATCACCTGAAGTGCTTCCATCAGAGAATGAAGAATAACTACAGTCCACTGAGAGAGAGGGGAAGGGAGAGAGAGAGAGAGGGAAGGATGGAGGGAACCAGGTGGTTTTCAGAGTGGGTAAAAAGCTCGATCAGCAAGATGGCGGTGGTGATTCATGGAAGATGCAGCACTGTCTGCTTTATTTCCTTGTTAAGAAACCCCTTAAGAAGCCAGGCTGCAGAGGTTCCTTGGGCAGATGCTGAGCAGTGTCACTGGCTCCTGCTCCCTTCTTGTGACGGTTAATTAGAAGAATTGTAGTCCAGCCTGATTCTCGGGGGAAGGAGAACTATAGCCAGTGGGTTTGACTTGTAATATTCTGTCTGGTTTTCCTCCTTGTGATTTGACTTTAATTTATCCTGCTTCTTGAACAAGAGCACTTCTGTCTGATAGGTGAAACAGATTCTGCTCTCCTTGAAGGATTAATTCAACCTACAAACTTATCATCCTACCTGCAGGGTTATCTTTGTTTTCACTCTGAAGGGTGCAAAATTGGCTTTCCAACTCTGGCTGGCAGAGCAGTACAAAGAATTAATAGTGAATTGTATCTATTTGCTTGTATTGCTTTGGCTAGAGATTATAGCATCCATTGTTAGCTGCCATCCCAACATAGTGTGAGAAAGAACACCTCTTTGCAGTTCATCAGAAAATGTATGATCAAGAAACGAGTATTTTGTAAAGAAAGGCTGAAGCATAGCGTTTACAAATACAGTACAACACTGAGCACAGATAATCCAGCTTGAATGACTTCCCTTCTCAGTTAGGTTTTAATATTCTGGATTTTCAAATAAATAGCAACCCTCTTCTTGATTAACTTGGTTAACATTTCCAAAGCATTGCAAGATCTCTGGTAGTTAAATTTACTCACGAAAGGTAAGGAAGGAATTTTGTGCCCAATCCTGAGACCTCTCATCTCCACTCTAAAACAAATTGGCTGGTCTACAACTAATTAAACACAGAGGGGATTGAACACTGATGTCAAGATCTTCTAAATAACAACAGTCATAAGAAAGTTAATAATAACAATAACAATGTAAATTCATGGGACAAACTATCTTCATCACTTCTAATAATGTTTGAAATATTTTCTGAGGGCCACTATGAATCCTGGAGATTTTAAAGTATCTTATGCACTTGCCACAATTTCACCTCAAATACTGGAAGATAAGTAAAATGAGTCTGTGTCACAAAAGTTTGAACTCCTTGCTCTTTAGGAAGTTCTCTGCTCACAATTGACTTTAACAACTAGCAGGAACTACTTGGCTACAGACTTCCTTTGCCTTTTAAAATATCTCAATAGAAGGGAGAGGTGCATATAGCAGGAAGAAGAGGGGATGGACCTTGGATAGAAGAGTACGATGGCAGTTGATGACCAGTTTTTTCGCCCTTCTCTGGACTTGCTCCAGTTGCCTCAATGTCTTTCTTCTAGTGAGAGGTCCAAAACTGAACAAAATACTTAAGGTGCAGCCTCACCAGGACTGAGTACAAAGGGACAATCACTTCCTGCTCCTCCTGGCAACACTAGTTCTGATACAAGCCAGGATGTCATTGGCCTTCTTGGCCACCTGGGCACACTGCTGGCTCATGTTCAGCTGAGAGTTAACAAGTATCCCCAGGTCTATTTCCTCTACAGTTTTCCAGCCACTCTGTCTGCAGGATTGCTTGGGATTGCTGTGGCCGAAGTGCAAGACCTGGTACTTGGTCTTGCTGAACTTCATCCCATTGGCCTCAGCCCAGCTATCCAGCCTGTCCAGTTCGCTTTGTTGGGCCTTCCTGTTGCCAGGCAGTTTGACCCTTCTAGCCAACTTGGCATCATCTGCAAACTTACTGAAGATGCACTCAGTGCCCTCATCCAGGCCATCAATAAAGATATTGAACAAGACAGGCCCCAGTACTGACTCCTGGGAAACATCACTTGTGATTGGTTGCCAGTTGGATTTAACCCCATTCACCACCACTCTCTGCGCCCAGCCCTCCAGCCAGTTCTTTATTCAGCAGAGCGTGTATCTGTCCAAGTCATGGACTGCAAGCTCCCTCAGGATAATGCTGTGGATTAGGTAGAGTTCATCAACAGCCTTTCCCTCATCCACCAGCTGGGTCACTCGATTGTAGAAAGAGATCAGCTGGTCACCTGTCTTTTGTGAACCCATGCTGGCTAGGCCCGATCCTTCAGTTGTCCTGCACATGCAGTGTGATCTCCCTTACTTTCTGATACTTCTTAATTTCTCTACCTCCTCCTTGAGTTTCGCCACCATACTGAGCAGATCATCCACCTGCTCACACCTCGAACAGATGGAATCTCTGCTTCCCTTAACTGGCAGCAACAGGCTCGGGCGCTCGCTGCAGCCTGTTAAACTTAGACTTAAACCACCACTTTTTTAGCCAGGCACTCCATGTGAGTCTCTACATTCTTTCTTGCCAGAGCTTTCTGGCTAATGAAGACCATGGCTAGATTTGTTGCTTGGGAGGCAGCCTATAGATAAGCAAGTCTCCTGAGTGAACAGAGGTACTATGTCCTTCTTGCCCTCCCTGTTCACCTGGCCTGTGTGAACTGCTCGTTCAAACTGCCACGCCACACCCTTCTGTCGGGCTACGTCTTGTTTGCTTGTCCTATTTGCTCTGCCCCTGTGTCACTGCACTCCTTATTTTAAGATTTTATACACACAGGGTGATCCCTTTACTGATCCTGGCTCCACCCCCACAACATCAGAATGGTGCTGCCAAGCAGAGGACAATGGCACCCCTCAACCAGCAGAGGAAATTTCCTGCTTCGGCACAGAATACATCCTCCCCAAAGCCAATGCATATACTGATGGCACATACAAACGACACTACATCATGTCAGCGCCATAGTTGAGCCATCTTATTTGGTAATAAGACAAGACACAACAGAAAAATGCACCCTTCAGGAGTACCAATCAGTTACCCATTTTACTGGAAAAAATAAGAAAGTAACATCACATTCAGAAACAGAGACTTAATTTAAGTTACATAAATGTATGCATTATCAAAAGAGAAAATACTGTTAAAGAAGACAGCACTAAAATAAAAATGAGATTTTTCCGTGAATTTAACTCATACATTTCACAGATTCATTACAAAACATTCAAATTTTATGGGTCTAAGAGATAATAGTGGATGGACTTTTTGAAAAGCTCTTATTACTCCATCTCTGCAAGAAAATTCTTTCTATTCAGTCACTTTGGAACTGATGGAGCTAATTTGACTTTGTCCTAAAATCTTCTGGATGGTTTAACTCAATACACTTATTGTTTTGCTGCATATAAAATTCTCTGAAGATTTCTGACAATAAATACAGCCTAAGTATTTAGGATTACTAAACATTAACTACAGTTGGCCAAACTATTCTCCACACATACTGTGTAGTAGATATGGTAGAAGTTATACAGTTCTACATCTGGTTCCATAAGCTAAATATGCTGATTTGGGTTTGCACTTTACAGAAAGTTTGTAATATTTCTGGATTCCATGGCATATACATATGTATTTTGTATTTTAAATATATCCTAAATAATATACTGTAGCTCTACAAATTGAGGAATGCATCTATACTGAATAAGTTATTCCAGACTTGGAACCCTTTCATCAGGAAGTTTTTGAAGTAAACTGTCATCCTGTCATGTAATGAATGAAAAAATTCCTTGGCACTTAACACCATCCTGTTCATAGTATTTACAGTACAGAGCATTAGTTGCCAGAGCAAAGATTTACGTGGCGCATCATCTAAATAGCTAGATTAGATGCATCTGAAAACAACTTGCCATCCCATTCCTAGTTGTCATTACCATTTTGTTTATTACTCCATGACAGTGTTCACCAGCTCAGTCACTCATAGTACAATGTTCGCCTGCTTTGGGAAAAATCAGTGGCTGGGTAGAGGAGAGAGTCCCAAAACAGAACATACTTGATGGGCAGGCTGCAGCATGAGTGTGGAGCTATGTCTGCTAGCTGGCACAGGTTGCACTATGCAATGATATAGGCTGGGGGTACTGTTTGGGAGCAACCGTAGTAGTCAAGTGAGCTGCATGTCCTGGTGGGCAGCAGCAGCCTGGCTCTGCTCATAGTAATGTAGACAGAAGAAATGAATTTCTATCTTTACTCAGGACTTTTTAGAACACATCTCACCCAGTCTTGGACCTCCTGAGACAAGAAAGATGTTAGCGTACTGCAGAGTTTATGACAGGGCACCAGGGATGTCAAGGATAGAGCACTTGTCCTGTGAGGAGTAGCTGCAGGACCAGGGCTGATCTACCTTTAGTGGGAGCTGGCAGCAGTCATCCTGCCTGCGTGTTGTCAATACAAGATTTGTTTGACTAGATAGTGCCAAGCTCCTCAAAATGGTGCAGGGCAGGAGCACAAAGGTCAGCATATATATGAGAGATTCAGAGTAGATGTATGTTGTGGTTTTGTGATTTTTTGTTGTCAGTATTCCACATCAGAACATCCTGTGGACCAGTGGGAGCTAATGACTTTATGTTCTGGTTCCGCTTACTGTTTTTTATGGGTATTTTGAGTATCCTGATGGGTGGGGAGGTGGCAGCATCTCCGGAGGACCTGGGAGGAAGAGAAAAGGAGGTGAAGCTCCGGACAAGACCCAAGCATCTGCCTCTCTCCCTCTGGCCCTGGCTCAGCCACCTCATCTCGCCACGGAGAAAGCACGTGCTTTCCCTCACACTATCGTGGTTTGACTTGCACTTTGGGTACTCTTGTCTCTCTCATTTTTTTGATTTAGTTAAATTCAGTAAATTACCATTCCTCCGTAGATCGCTGCCATTGTGTTTTCTCTTGGTTAAAACTATTGGCTAGCTCTCTGCCCTTCACCCTCTCCCGGAGTGCACGCGGCCCGCGGCTGGCCAGCTCGTGGCAAACCGTTTGGATCCCTTCCTTTTTTTTTTCTTTTTTCTGGGGCCTGTGCCCCCTTGTCACGGACTTATATCTAAGGATAACCCCGTGACAATGTAACAGAAAGTTTTTTCCATTTGGGGGTAGCCAGGTAAGGCAGCAGGTTGCCTAGAGAGGCTGTGCAATCTCAATCCTTTGAGGTTTTCAAGACCAGCAGGAGAAAGTCCAGAACACCCTGATTTAATTATGTAGTTAACATCAATTTGAGCAGAAGGTTGGACTAGAGACTTTCTGAGATGCCTCCTAATCCAGATTCTCCTATAACCTAGTCAGTCAGCAGTGGCTGAGAACACTTATAACGTCTCACCAGCTAACAGAGGGCAGAGTGTTAAAGAAGCTTGAGATGAAAATATGACATTATTATGATGGTGTTTTATCTGTACAATATAGGACGTAAAATCCAGCGAAAACCAGACTTCAGTAGTTTTGATGTCCTCCCCAGACTGCATTTATTTTATATTCCCACAGACAAAGTTGTCTTAATCTATTTCAGACTTAGAAATAATGGGATGTGTTGATAGTAAAGCTTGTAACTTATGAAAAAAGTGCACTAACTCTCACTAGTGCACTAACTTTTATGTAAGAAGTGATGGAAAAAACAGCAATAATCTGATGTTATCTGATGAACTTTTTTTCTTAAATACTTCAAAGAGACTTGATTTGGAACAGTGCACAATCTGAAATGATGAGTTCCTTGACAGTCACCCATGGCATCAGATCCACTACTGAAAAGCTAATTATATGTGAGCTCTCTTTTGTGCAGGAAATATATATGTTATAATTGCTCACCCTAATGGCTGCTCAGAGTGCTGAATTATACACAACCTATTCAAGGCATGATATCCATTTGGCTCTTCCTTTGGCAAGCAGTATCTAACAAGCCTGCTACCAGGTACAGAAAAAGAACTGGTGATCAAGAAGTCTTGGACACATATCTCATTATTTATTAAGTTTAGGCTCTGATGATTCTCCAAAATACGTAGGAGAGGCAAAGTTAAGAATATGGTCAGCAGGGACAGTTCCTATACTCAGCATAGACGAAATCTGTGGCACTTTCTCCAATGAACAGAGAAAGTAACTTAGTCAACACCGACCTAGCAGAAAACTCAAGTTCATTTGCCTAGATAGGCTGATGTGGGCCATAGTTTACAGAAAAGTCAATAGGGCTGCTTTTCTTTGTTTCATCTGAAACACACCACACAGCAAACAGCACGCAATTCAGTTTAACTGCTTTAGCATGGCAAAGGGCTGAGTCAACTCCACTGGATAGCTTCATCACTGCTTCTGCCTAGGATATATCCTGACGAGGTGGTCTCTGCTCTCTGCAATTTAGCATTAGATAGATTCCCTCTTATGATAAAATATATTTATCTGCTACTGAATTTAACTGACCTATGACACCAATTCAAAAAACTTAGAGTCACTTCAAATGCAAACAAATAGTGAATAATGACTTTTTTATCTTTTTTTTCATATTGACAGGGCTTTTGCTAATGATTTTTTTATCTTTGTTTTCCCAAAACAGCACAGCATTTACTGAGCAATGAATTACTCATTCCATATTAAGAAAACAGTGCAAAATATGCTCAATTATTTCTTCATTCATAGATGATATTTAACCCTTTTCACACTGTAACAATCATTTTCAGACAATGGTATTTCCAGCCAGCCTGTCAGAGCACTCCTTAGTGGATTATCATAGAATCATGGAATCGTAGAATCATAGAATGGTTTGGATTGGAAGGGACCTTTGAGACTGTATAGTTCCATCCCCTGTGCTATAGGCAGGGATACTTCCCCCTAGACCAGGTTGCTCAAAGCCCCATCCAGCCTGGCCGTGAGTACTTCCAGGGAGGAGGCATTCACCACCTCACTGGGCAACCTGTTCCAGTGTTTTACCACTCTCACAGTAAAGAGTTTCTTCTTGATATCTAGTCTAAATCTACACTCTTCCCCTTGTCCTGTCACTGCCTGTCCTTATAATAAGTTCCTCCCCTTCTTTTCTGTAGGTCCCTTTCAGGTACTGGAAAGCTGCTAAATGGTCTTAGAGACTTCTCTTCTACAGGCTGTACAGCCCCAACTCTCTCAGCCTGCCCTCGTAGGGAAGGTTCTCCAGCTCTCTGATCATCTTTGTGGCCCTCCTCTAGACCAACAACTACATGTTATGCTTGTATTGGAGGCTCCAGAACTGGACGGAGTACTCCAGGTGGAGTCTCACAAGAGCAGAGTAGAGGGGCAGAACCACCTCCCTTGACCTGCTGGCCATGCTTCCCTTGATGCAACCCAGGATATGGTTGGCCTTCTGGGCTGCAAGCACATATTGATAGCTCATTTTGAGTCTTTCATAAACCAACACCCCCTAAATACTTCTGTTGAGGGCTGCTCTCAAGCCATTCTCTGCCCAGCATGTATTTGTACTTGGGATTGCCCTGACCCAGGTGCAGGACCTTGTACTTGGTCTTGCTGAACTTCATGATGTTGGCTTGGGCCCACCTCTCAAGCCTGTCCAGGTTCCTCTGGATGGCATCTCTTGCCTCTGATGTGTCAACTACATCACTCAGCTTGGTGTTCTCTGTAAACTTGCTGAGGGTGCACTGTCAAAGTTCTCTCATATATCTTGATGACCAAACAAGTACTATTGTAAATAGCATGGATGCACTCAGTTCTTCAAAGATAGCAGATTATCTGAATCTTATCTCCTATATTCTGGCTCATTTTTAGTAGCAGACCATACATGAATCTTAATTCCTTTAGGCTGTCTGTTAGTGTATAATTTAATAGCTTTTAAAGAGAAATCTAATATGAGTCCCAGCTCTATATACTTGTATATCCATACACAGCAAAGGTGTCTAATGTTTTGCCTTGCTTGGCCCACATTCATTGAAAAGGAATTGTCTTGAGTTGCATATAATATATATAATACAGTTCATGCATATAGGTAACAGAATTTTTATTTTTTTATTATTATTATTATTATTATTATTATTATTTAAATTAAAACCTAGAAAAAGAGAGCAATAAAAACATAAAATTGGATGGTGGGATATTTGACCTTGTTTGTATGAAATGTTCCAATGACTTTGACAGTGAGACTTTTCTAGAAAGGCTCTCTGTGTCCAGAATGCAACAGTCCCTTTGCCTCCACCTCCTCAGCCCTCCATTGTATACTTTCTTATCATCCAATACTCCATATGGTGGTCATTTCTATTTGTTTCTTCTTAAGAAAGACAATTGCCTCCATTTTTCAGATCAGTTAAAAAAAAAAAAAAAAAGAGAGAGAGAGGTGCTCTTGGGTTTGGCAGTGAAGTTTGTAAGTAAATTTAAAAGTTAATTGATCAGAGTTGATATGGATGAAGGAAGTAAGTTTGGTTACTTTTGGTACAAAACATTGTAAAAAAGGCAGGAACTAATTAAAATAAATTAAACTATTAGAGCAAAAAGTAGGAAACAAAACCTAAAGGGATACCTAAATTGTTTGTTAAAGAACTATTCAGAACTTGACTGTCCTCCCAGGTTCCTCCACCTACCACATGTCTTTTAAAAAGAAACCAAAGACAAACAACAGGTCCAAGCTTTTAAATGTTATTGTTTTGGTTTTTTAGGTTTTTTTTTTTTTTTTTTAGAAAAAAAAAAAGGAAGAAAAAAGTGTCTGACCAATGTCCAACTTTTTCCTGTTTCATAATAGATACATATAGAAAGATATCTTAGTTTCATCTGGAGCAGAATTACAATGTCTTCACAGTGTCTTATGTGATGCTATGTTTTGATTCTAGAAGAAAAACAATGTTGCTAACACACAATGCTTACAGTTGCCTACTAAGCAGTATTAGTATTAGTATTATTCATCAATGACCTTGATGAGGGGATAGTGGCCACCCTCAGCAAGTTTGCTGATGATACGAAGTTGGGAGGATTGGCTGACACGCCTGAAGGCTGTGCTGCCATTCAGCGAGACCTGGACAGGCTGGAGAGCTGGGCAGTAAGAAACCGGATGAGGTTCAACAAAAGCAAGTGTAGGGTCTTACACCTAGGGAGGAATAATTGCATGCGCCAATACAGGCTGGGGGATGAGCTGCTGGAGAGGAGCTCTGCAGAGAGGGACCTGGGCGTCCTGGTGGATGACAGGTTGGCCATGAGCCAGCAGTGTGCCCTCGTGGCCAAAAAGGCCAATGGCATTCTGGGGTGCATTAAAAAGAGCGTGTCCAGCAGGTCGAGAGAGGTGATCCTCCCCCTCTACTCTGCCCTGGTAAGGCCTCATCTGGAGTACTGTGTCCAGTTCTGGGCTCCCCAGTACAAAAAAGACAGGGATCTCTTGGAAAGAGTCCAGCAGAGGGCCACAAAGATGGGGAAGGGCCTGGAGCATCTCCCCTATGAAGGAAGGCTGAGTGAACTGGGTCTGTTTAGCCTTGAGAAAAGAAGACTGAGAGGGGACCTGATCCGGGTTTATAAATATCTGAGGTGTGGCGGCCATAGTGGTGAGGCCAGTCTCTTTTCAGTGGTACGTGGAGACAGGACGAGGGGAAACGGACATAAGCTGCAGCACAGGAAGTTTCGCACGAATGTGCGTAAGAACTTCTTGACGGTGAGGGTGACGGAGCACTGGAACAGGCTGCCCAGGGAGGTTGTGGAGTCTCCTTCTCTGGAGATATTCAAGTCTCGCCTGGACGCCTACCTGTGCGACCTGGTGTAGGGAACCTGCTTTGGCAGGGGGGTTGGTCTCGATGATCTCTAGAGGTCCCTTCCAACCCCTACAATTCTGTGATTCTGTGATTATATAGAGTCGAGACCATTCACAGCAAAGGGCTCAAGGGAGGGAACAGAATGAGGACAGCTGACATAAACTCATCAAAGGGATATTCCATACCTTATGACATCAAGTAGAAGGAGTTGTGAGTGGGAGAAGTTCATCTTTCACTCTTCCCCTGAACAAAGAGTTAACTTGGCATCAGTCAGAGGATGGTAAGCAATTCTTTGTGCATTGCTTGTTATATACATATATGTTTAAAAGCACACACACACACATATACATGCATCCTTTTCCTTTTATCTATCTTAGTAAATAGTTTTATCTCAACCCACAGGTTCTTCTTTGTTGTTTTTTTTTTTTTTCAGTTCTCACCCCCAGCCCTCTGGGAAGGGGGGGAGTAAGCAAACAACTGTGCTGAGCCACTTGCCGGACTAAACCACAACAAATGACTGCTGAAATACATAGGTTGCTCTGAAAGAAATGTCTCCTATTTACGTCCATGAAAAATATAATATAAAGAGCAAAAATAATGCTATTTTATAGCACAAATTGTCCACTACAAAACACTTTGTTTCAATGTTGTTGCCATCTTTGAATGGCTACAAGCTGTTCAGAAGGGATAAACAAGGAAGGAAGGGTGGTGGTGTAGCTCTTTATATTAAAGAGTGTTTTGATGTTGAAGAGCTTGGGGTTGGGAATGATAAAGTTGAGTGTCTATGGATAAGGATCAGAGGGAAGGCTTGTAGGGGCAACATCTTGGAGCCCATCTTGTTTAATATCTTTATTGATGACCTAGATGAAGGGCTTGAGTGTACCCCCATTAAGTTTGCAGATGACACCAAGCTGGGAGGGCCAATGCCATCCTGGCTTGCATTAGAAATAGTGTGGCCAGCAGGAGCAGGGAGGTAATTATCTCCCTGTTCTCAGTACTGATTAGGCCATACCTTGAATACTTTGTTCAGTTTTGGGCCCCTCACTACAAGAAAGACATTGAGGCCCTGGAATGTGTCCAGAGAAGGGCAATGAAACTGGTGAGGAGTCTGGAGCACAAGTCTTATGAGGAACAGCTGAGGGAGCTGGGATTGTTTAGTCTGGAGGAGGCTCAGGGGGGACCTCACTGCACTCTACAACTTCTGAAGGGAAGTTGTGATGAGGAGGGATTTGGCCTCTTCTCCCAGGCACCAAACAGGATCCAAGGAAATGGATGCAAGTTGTACTAGAGGAGATTTAAAGGAAAAACTTTTTCTCTCAGAGAGTGGTCAGGTGCTGGAATGGCTGCCCAGGGAGGTGGTGGAGTTGCTGTCCCTGACAATGTTCAAGAGCCATCTGGATGAGGAGTTACGAGATATGGTTTAGTGCTTGTGGTAGTAATGGTAATCGGAGGACAGCTGGACTGAATGATCTTGTAGGCCCTTTCCAACCTTGTGATTCTATGATTCTATGATTCTATGTATTTTTACCAGTGATGAATAAAAGCCTGCATGCTATACTCACAAAAATCTATATGGCACATCACTATCACCATCACTACTGCTGAAATGCAACACCCACCTGTTCTGCTCACGTCTACTGTTTCCATAACCATTCAGCAAGTGTCAATTAATGTCAATTGATTCATTTTTTTCTGCATGGAGGAATTCAATTCCACATCTTTGCTTCTTATGCACTTCCATGTCAGACACTGTTTCGTCAGACTGCTGCCATGAGTCCCATGGCAATTAGTTTAATGAACTATGAATGCTGTTGGGAAGGTTCAGCCTCTACTACCATACCACTAAGATCTGTCTCTAATGTTATAGGCCAACATAATAAGATAGGAGGATTATCTTCAGAACAGCCCTCATATATTTTTTAAATAATTTAAAAAATTATTCCCATTGATCTCTTATCCCAATGAATTACAAACACTGCATAATAATGTGTGTAAACACTTTTTTTTTAGTGTAACTTCCTTCATCATTAACTATGTATAACTTTAAAGAAGCGTTAAAAAAATCAATTATCCACAGGCCTGAGCTCTGTTTGCTCTTTATAAGAATGATCTATTGGACATCGGTATTAACTGTTTCATCCTTGCAGTCCAGTGACATCACTTCAAAAGAACTATAATGTATGGATTTTACATGTGGAATTTCTTTTGGGAGAGTTAATGAAAGTCTTGCAAGACTTCAAAAAAAGCAAAGGATACACACATTTCTTTCATTCTGACTTATTCAAGAGGATAGGAAGCATCCATTTCCAGTGGGTACCAGAGAACTTCTGCATGATGATTACTTTGTTCACAGTTAAAGAGAGCACATTAAATCATGCTTAGAAACCAGATTATAAAAGAGAAAATTGGTACACTTGAACTAATAATAGGGAACTGGTGACAAGGACAAAGATAGAAGATTTATAGCAATTTTGTTTCAAACCTTCAGATGACAGAGAGGTAACTTTATTTTAAAGTCACAGGACATGCACTAAAGGACTGGAAAACTGGAAACCTACAACCACTACTGAATAGAAAAAAGATGAAAAAGAAAGCCTACAAACAAATTATAGCCTGGTTAAGGGAGAAACAGGACAGGTGAAAAAATGTTTTGAAGGACATATTATGGAAGACCTTGATGTGAATAATTTGATTCTAAATACCCAATGTGTAGTCATAAGTCTTGCTTAGCCTAACGCACTTTCATTCTTCAGAGATATTGCTGCTGCAGCAGGAGGAAGGGACTGGCAGGATTTTATAGTCTTTTCAAAGATAAAATGACAATGAAGATAATTGAATAAAGCACAGAATTATGACATATAGATCAAAATAATAGTTTCAGGACCAAAAAATACCTCAAAAATAGGCAACAGTGTAGAGGCAATAAGTGGTGGGAAAGAAGAGAGTTTACTAGTGAGGTACCTCAGAGGTCAGATAGCTTTTAACTAAAGCATACAAAAAATTACGTTAGAGGAAATTTCATCTTTTCTGTCTCTGCTGCACAAAATATACAATGGAAAACGAAGAGGTATTGTTGAAAGTTGAAGGTTTGTCTGAGTTTATTAATGAAATAAAAACAGGAGAGACCACACAATCTTCATTATACATAGGTATGCAGGGATGCCGTATGTTTCCAGAAAACCAGGAACACGCATTAGCCGATAGCAGAGGCAGCGTGGTCAGTAAACAGTAGCAAATAAAGTCCTGTGCTGATATATTCAAGGTAATTTATTACAGCTCTGATACAAGAAAAATCTGCTGGTTTTCTCTTCAGTAGATAGACACGAGCAGCCATAATTTCAGGTCATAGCCATGGTCCTCAGAGCTTAGACTGAATTTGGAGGGAGAGAATAGACAGTGAGCTACAGATGGAATTCCCTGGGAAGTGAAGTGGTGTTTACATTAGGTATACCCACAGCAAAGATAGAATAAAGGCTGGATTACCCACTTCTCCCCAGCTTTATAATATCTTCAAAAGACTACTGATAGTTCTGCTCAGTAAACAAAACAAAACAAAGGAAAAACCTCTTTACTTTCCCGTTTAAGCAAATTCAGATGCAAAAATCTTAGAAAAACAAAAAAAGTCCAGTAACCTGTTGATGTAAAGTCAATATCAAACTTTCTCCATAGGCAGTATGGGACCCAAGATGTGGAGAGTGTGAGAAAGGAGACATTGCTGCACTTTAAAAGTTTATAATAGAAGCTTCAGGTGTGTCAAGCACTTCACATTATGTTGGTTTCCCCTCCCCTCCCCTCCCCTCCCCCTCCCCTCCCCTCCCCTCCTCCCTCTTTGTCTAAGTTCTACCTGAAATAGTTAGCTCTTCCTCTGCTGCTGACCACTGTTCATGAGTACCACACACTGAGATTTCACAGGCAGCTAACATTCTCCTCTGAAAGATTAAAGATTAAGTCACTCCTCTTTTAGTTTTGAAGCAACATTGGTTGCACATTCAGCTATAACTCAAATGTAGAACTGAATTAAGTAGCTTGCAGCCCAAAAAGCCACTCTCTTTTTCATTACACTAACTTGTTAGTTCAAAGAAGGAGCCTCAGGATTTCCTTAATCAGAGCACAGAAAAATCTGAAGTCCACTAAGCCCTTTTCCAAATGGAGAGCTCAGTGTCTCAGCAGCATGGATTTTGATGCTTATACAAGGGCAAGGCTCCTGATCTGCATCAGAATAAATGGAGGCAAGGAAAATGACTTTAGTGTATACATGAAACTGACAGCTGTGTAAGCAAATATTTTACTGCTGAAATTTGCTCTTCGATACTAAAATGGGTGCCTTGTGATTTGCACAAGTAGGGACAATTACAGAAGAGAGATGAAATACAGTGGTTCATTAGAGAAATATTTGTACCTTCTGTTTGCTCCCTCACCAGTGTAGGCCTCCAAAAGCCATCTGTTCTTCTAACTAGTGATACATATGAAGTATATTTACATTCCATTTCAGAATATCTCAGTGTATATATTAAAGCACGTATTCAACAAACAGACACAACCAGTTTTTGTGGAAGCTTGATCTTCATGAAACCAAGGAATTCCCTCTGTCTTTGGACTATTGTATGAAGTAGTTAAAAAGATATGTTATTATTCATTCAGTCTGTGTCAAAATTCAGTAAATTAATGTAACCTTCTTTGCTAATAGTGTTTTCTATTAAAACAAAGTTATAGGCAATTATTTCCCAATGTGACAGGTAAGATTTTATTTTACATATATATATGTATAATGTGTTTATATGTAGATATGGATGTATATAGCTTTGCTGAATAGCCACAAAATAACATTTCTGATTTTCAAGCATTATGGATTCAAACTAATCTTCAAACTGATCATAAAATGTTGTTATGTTGTTTTACATTCAGCATTTGTTCTAACCAATTTTTAGAAGAGGATTTAAAAATAATTATTACAATTAGGCAAATTTTGAAAGGAATTATATGTCAAAGTGACAAAAACAGCAGCAGTTTCATAGCACTGTGGGATTAAACAAGATAAATAAAAATATAATATTAACAATTCTGCTGTAACTTCTTATGTTAGAAACAGCTTAGTGGAGAGAAAACATATTTTACAAATTCTATTGATGGACATGATTTTTAGTATATACATGTATGAATCAAAGAATGGTAGGTGTGTTATATATTCACTGGATAAGTTAGGGTTGAGTTTGAATTGTAGAGATCTGTAATGGAAACATTAAAATTGATGTGAATGAAATCTGAATGGCAGTACATGTGTTTATAAGCTCTAGAAGAAATATGACAAGAGTTAAAAGAATAGCTTGTTTTTATGAAAATATAATTCCCAAGATACTGCTCTCAGGAAGAAGATAATTACCCCAATCTAGAGACTTCATGGTCTTCTTTTATAATTCTTCTTTTATAAGAACTCATTCTGAATTTCACTGCACAAATTTCTTAGTGTCTTTAGACTTAGTTTTAGCCAAAATCTCTATATATCATATAGGATAAAATGACTGGAATTAGTTATAAGAGTGAAATAATGAGGAGTTTTGGTTTGGAGCAGAGGTTTTTGTAAAGTGTTGGATCCTGTTGAAGAATGTGTTTTTATTCTGGAGGATGTATAGGTTTATTGGAATAGCAAGGAAATGTGTCAGTCTTCTGATTCTAATTCATATGGGAATATTCTGATTCCACCTCACAAACTCAGCATACAGTGGACTTATATTTGGACACACGGAAAGACCTTGCCAGCCTGGCTCTTCACTGGAACTTTAGTATATTTTATCCAGTATCATTTCTAAGCACTGAAAGATGAATGGCAATACAGGTGAGAAATAATCTGGATAGCAAAATATTCCTATAAGAATATCAAAGTTATTGAAGCAGGATTTAAAGACACTGCAAGCTGAAAAATTCCTATGTGTTAAATGGAAACAGGCAGAGAAAGTAGTCAATGTAAAACCACCATAATTCAAATGTAACTATGTAATAGTTTTATGATTTTTGGTATGGGTATTCCACATCATAACACCATGTACTGCACTGGGAGTTAAAAAGTTAGAGCTCCAGTTCCAGGTACCTGGTTCTCGGAAGAGAAGAACTACATACTATGTACCCCAGAGGACTTTGTGTTATCTGTGTTTCTGTTTTCCATTCAAAGGGAAAAGATAAAAATGGTCCACAAATCACTTTCCCTCCCCTTTTCAATTGTCTGACTCATATTTGCTCCCAGTTGTATCACATCAGCATTAGAGTAGGGCCTTCGGTTTTTGGACACTCTCATTTTATTTGATTTATTAGCTCCAATTCTAATTATATTATATTATAGTATATTATAGTATGTTATCTTGCATTCCGATATCTTATTTAGTAAATTAGTTTGTTTCTCCTCAGATTGTTGCTGCTGCTTTTGTTTCTTACGTCCATCTCTCTACCTTTTTTCCCCTTTTTGCCTTTTTCCCTTTCCTAGAGTGTGGGTCCATGGGTTTCCCCTCCCTGCTAGTCACGGAACTGGGCCGAACCAGCCTGTAAACTGTTAACAAAAGAGATCTCTGTTATTCTCAGAAGCAAGTTTGTTTCTATTTATTTACCCTTCACCATCCTTCTTTTTATTACTGTCTAAACTTATATTTATAAGATGCAACCAAATGAAGAACTTGTAGGAGTAGGAAGCATAGCTACAAAGCCTGTAAGTGCCAATTTTCACATATTTAAAAATGACTTCAGAAAAGATTGCACACTTCTCAATAGCAGTAAGTATCAGTCCATGCTATACTCTAAATAGCATAAATGACATTATATGCAATTAGGTCTGCCAGAAAATTATATGAAATTCCACTTTATTAGACTCTTTCATTTAGAAAGTGCAGAATCTTCACTCTAACTTGCAATGACCAATTCCTCACAGCATTAAGACTGTTTGCACGAGGAGCCTGTTAAAAACAGTCTTAGACCTAGCTAAGTTGATCAGTGTTGAAGAAAATACCCTTAAATGGTGATATTAAGATCTACCTGTGAACCTCCTTTACATAAACTGTCAGGCAGCCTCTTACGCAATCTCTAGATCCTTAATCTCAATCTAAACTTTAGGAACAGCAACTGAGTTATTTATAGGGCATCATATGTGTTGTAGATAGTATCAGGTTTCAATGGCCTGTGAGGACACATTACAGATCCTACTGCATGTATTACCAACATGCAGAATAGCTGCTTTACTCACACTGAATTAGGGTTTCTATTTGAATCTACTTCCAGGAATAGTCTGGCTACACACAGGCATTTTTGCCTTCTCCTCCTTTGAACTTTATAGATTAGTTTGTACAGGAACAGAAAAAGAGGCATCAGAAAATTCACATGAACTGTGTTCAAAGCTGTGAATAGAAGTGTCAGCACAGCCCAGCACTCTGTAAAGACGCTTGAACTAACTCTGAAGGACTGTCATGTCACTGGAGCTCTACTCTTACAGAGTAATACTTCCAACTTGCATTGCTTTCCAAGACTAGAAAGCTCTTTCAAAATATTCCAGGGTTGTCTTCAATCATTCTTATTTCATGCCTGTAGTACAGAAAACTAACTTAATTACTCTAGGCTTTAAAGTAAGATGCCACAACTAAATAAGGAATTAAAAAAAGGGTCAAAACTGCAAAATCTGAACATGACTAAAGCATACTGCAAGTATGTAAGTCACTCCAAAAGTAATGCCTTCAATTTATTTCCATAGAAATTAAACAGATACAAAGAGAATAATAGCATTATTTGATAGTGAAAATTCTCAGCTACAAAACACTTTTTCAACATAGTCACCATCATTAGCTATGCATTTTTGCCTGCAATGAACAAGAGCCTGCATATCATGCTTTTAAAAAATCTGCATCAGCAAAAGTGATCCACTGTTTCACAGCTACTTTGATGGTGTCATTTCTATGAAAATATTGCCCAGGCAATCCATCAATCATTGGCCTGAACAGATGAAAGACAGAAGGTGCCAAATCCAGATAATATGGTGTGTGTGGTAGGACAGTCCAGCTAAGACTGGCAATGTGCTCCATGGTCTTCAAACTGGTATGGGGCCTAGTGATATTGTGATGCAAGATGAAGGTTATCTTCTCTGGTCTGACTCTGGAAGTTCAAGCCTAAGGCTTAGTCAGCATTGCAATATCATTTTCAGAGTGGATGATTTGTCCGAGTTTCAGGAAATCCTGTAGGATCAACTCTTTCCTATCCTAAAAGACAGTGAACAACACTTTGTCTGCTGTGGGCTTCATCTTGAGATTTTTCTTCAATGAGGAAGTCATGTCACCAATCTGTGGACAGCCGTTTTGGCTCTGGGTCATAGTGGTGACACATATCTCATTACTGATAATGATGTGATTAACAAAACTGTCATCTTCAGCCTCGAATTGGTTTAATAGGTCCTGATATGTGTGTTCTTTCTGCTCCTGTGCAACCATTTGTGGGACTCATGTGGTGCAAACTTTGTGATATTGCAACATTGCTGCCATCATTTCCAATGCACTGAAGCCAATACTTGCTCTGAATATAGTTTCCTGGTCATAATTTGCTGATTCACATGGATAAACTGATTGAGATGCTTTTTGCAGTGTGGTATGACTTGTCTTTCATGTTGCTTATCTTTCATATCAATGTTCTCACTGCTGAAATGCACAATCCACTGCTTCATTGTGTGTATATGTTAGGTCTAAATGTTCAGTAGGCTTTGATGAATGTCAAATGGGTGCTTTTTTTCCCACATTTCACGTGCACTTCCACGTCAGATGTTATTTGTTGTTGTTGTGCCATCTGTTGCAAGACAACAAAATGTAACAGAATATTGTGAGGAAGATTCAATCCCTAACGCCATATCACCAACATCTGCTACAGACATTGCAGGTGAACATAATGAAATAGGAGGCATTATTTTTGGAACAGCCCTTGTAATCCAAAGAAAAAAAAAGCCAACATCAACAAACAATGCTGTCTATAACTATTTGGAATAGTATTAGGCTCTACCCCTTTATTTTTTGCTCTCTTATTGAAAGAATGAATCTGCTGCAAGAAAATATTTTGCACATACAAAAATAGACTTTCTAAAACACCAGAAATTGAGCTTTCTGTGTTTTATACTACAGGAGAGTCTGGCCAAGAAGGCCAACGGTATCTTGGGTTGAATTAAAATGAATGTGGCCAGAGGGTTAAGAGAGTCAATCCTCCTCCTTTACTCTGCCCTAGTGAGGCTTCACCTGGAGTATTGTGTCCAGTTCTGGGTTCTCTAGCACAAAAAGAAGACAGGGAAAGAGTCCAGCAGAGGGCCACAAAGATGATAAAGGGCCTGGAGTATTTCTTGTACAAGGAAAAGCTGAGTGACCTGGGCCTGTTCAGCTTTGAGAAAAGAAAGCTGAGAGGGGATCTAATCAATGTCTATAAATATCTAAGGTGGGAGGCAAAGGGATGAGGCCAGACTCTTTTCAGTGATGTGTGGTGACAAGACAAGAGGAAATGGCCACAAACTGAAGCACAGGAAGATGTATATAAGAACTTCTTCGTAATAAGGGTGACGTAGCACTGGAACAGGCTGCCCAGGGGGGTTGTGGTGTCTCCTTTTCTGGAGATATTCAAAACCTGACTGGATGTCAAGCTGTGCAACCTGGTCTGGGGAGCCTGCTTTGGCAGGGGGATTGAACTAGAGGTCCCTTCCAGCCCCTACAATTCTGTAATACTGTGATTAGTTCTGAGTTCCACCATTGTTTTTTATCCATTTCTGCATTGGACAAAGATAAATTATCTGATTAGCTTGATGATGATAGAGTTGCTTTATTGTTTATTTGTGATGCCTGCACTCAGATTTAAGTAGAGAATGGTTTTATTACTAAGCACTCTGTGTAATGTCTTTGAATAGTTAGGAAGATTACTGTAATCTAAAAGTTTTAAATAGCTGATCTAACTTTTATGAAGCATCCGCAATTTGTGGATACCAGAGGGCCCAGAAATGAAAAAAGTGACTTGGAATACAGTTGTTCTGATCAGCAAAAATGTGAAAAAAGTACTAATGAGAACTAATGTCTGGAACCTGTGGTAGGCCCCACACTCCATAGAACTTTAACTCATTTTAGAATTCTAGCAGATGTTAGAAGTTTTATAGAAATTTTATCAGAAATAAATCCTTCACATGGGAAGTTTGCAAGTTCTGCAAACTTCATGCTGAATTTATAAACTTTGCATAGACTCATGTAGAGTTTTCTGCACATAAGCAAGGGATCATAGGAGATTTGTGGCCAAACTGTGTTGATACTGAGAATAACTGACAACTCAGAAATCTTGCTCGTTGTCAAGATGAGACTGTACAGAAGTTTATAATGTACTACTGTTCTATAGTTAGAGAAAGTACATCCTTTTCAAAATCTGTGGTCAATTACCATATCACAAGAAAATGGGGGCCAATTTTTAATATGTACTTTACACTAGGTTAGAAAAGTTCAGTGAATAGTTATGGAAGTTACTAAGCTTGAGGCTGTAGGCTTGAAGAATTTTCAGACTGCCACAAATGTATAAATGAGTTTCCTGCAAGCTAGATTATTTTTCTAACAATCCTCACATGGAACTAGGTTAAGGTATTAATTTAAAAACAAGGAGGAAAAAAACATTTTTATAGAAAGAATTAAAAACACAGAGAAAACAAATATGGTGTTGGAGGTTAACCCTGGTAGATGGGTAATCACCACGTATAAACTTACTCATTACAGGTGAGGGATGGGAAAAAAAACAAGAGCTAAAGCAAAAAAAAATGAGAGTCAAAATAAAAAATAGCTAACTAAGTAAGAGAGAAATGAAAGAAAGATAATAAAATAGATGAAAACTCAATCACTTATCCCCTCTCACACTCAGACAGATTCAAAGATAGTATCCAAGTATTAGATGGCTAACAATGTATCTTCTTCATCTTGCTGTAGAGCACAATATTGTATGGTATTGAACATCTTTGGTTAGTTCAGGTCATCTGTTTGCTGTATTCTCTTCCTGCCTACTTCCAGACTATTCCCTGGAGGAGCAGAGCAAGATGAAAAGAAGGCCTTGATGCTATGCCAAATTGCTACACATTAATAGAAGCTACTGGATTTCATCAGAGTAGGCAAGGCTCCCTCTGTTAGGTAGAACAGCAATTCAGCATGATTACTTCTCCATTCAGGTGTAAAATCCCACAAGATGGCTAGGCATCCACTCAAATCCTTCCACATATGCAACAACCTCAGAGCATGTTTCATTATCACCTCACCAATAAGTCTTATGACTTCAGGAGCCTGTGCAACAAAGTTGTCCACATCAATTGCAGAGCTCTTCACAGAACAGCTCCCCTCGCACAACAAAGTTAATGTTAGGTCAAAGTATATAGCCAATGTTTGTATCAAAGTATTACTAGACAAAGAGAAGTAAGAGACTAAGCTGTGTAGCAAGAAAAACCCGTTATCTACACAATAGCTTGACAATTAGCAACTGCTATAGCCATAGCACACTCATTTAAAACTGCTGTTGTCTTGAGCCCCATAAGTTGGGGTTCAAAAAGAACTAATAGGTTAGCCTTAGCTGGCAAAAAAAAAAAAAAAAAAAAAAAAAAAAAAAAAAAAAAAAAAGGTCATAATTGTCAGATTTGTATGTGAAGTTAACTTTGATGGTAATCAACTCGGATGACTATGGATTTATAGATCACTGAATCTTTAGAGTGTTATGGTCCAAATTTACAAACTAGTGATTTTGCTAAATAGTCTAATGCACCTTTAAGAATGAATAGATATTTACAGGTTGCAAATTTATCATAATCCTAGGTTCATTTGTTTATTTTTAATTAAATATATATATTCCAGGTGCTTTTGTGGGTGTTGACACTGATGACATTGATGAACTATTCTTTAAGGAACTAAGAGAAATAGCTAGATCAACTGCCCTTGTCCTTATGGGGGACAGATGTTACAGAACTGTTAATCAGACATTAAGTGGAAACTCCAGAAAGCTGATACAAAGAGGTTCAGGAGATTCCTAAAATGCTTTGATGACAGCTTCCTGGTCTAGATTCTAAGGGAGCTGATGAAGAAAGGCGCCCTCCTAGATCTATTGCTTATGAACAGAGGAGGTCTCATGAGTGAAATGGCACTTGGTAGCTATCTTGGCCATGAGCAACCATGAATAGGTCAAATTTAAAATCTTTGCTGATAGAAAGGAAAACTGCCACCGATACCTCAACTCTGGAAATTGGGAGAGCAGATTTTAGACTGCTCAAGAAGGTTGTAAAGTCTCTTGGGAAACTGTTTTTGAAGGTATGGGGTCCATCAGTACTGATCATTTTTTAAGTACCACCTCATAAGAGCATAGGAACAGGTAATTCCAAAATGTTTGAACTCATGCTGGTGAGCAGAAGGCCACCTTGACTAGATAGGGATCTTCTATTACAGGTGAGGTGGAAAAAGAAAGTGTATAGCCACTGAAAGTGAGCGTAGGTAACATGGAAAGACTACGGGCATGCTCTTTGACTTTGTAGGGAGAAAATTCATGGTGATAAAAAGCTCAGTTGGAGTTGAAGCTTACCAATATTGTAGGGGACAATAAAAAACGTGTTTTTTAAAAATATGTTAACAACAGAAGAAGGACCAGATAGAATATTAGTTCATTACTTAATGATAATGGTTGTCTTACAAAGAGAGACTCAGACAAAGCATCTGTTTAATGCTTTCTTGGCCTCTGTCTTCTGTACTGTTGATGGGCTCTGGCACCCCAGGTGGACTGAGCTGTAGGTTTGTAACTGTGGTATTAATCAATTCCCAGCCAACCCAAACTTGTGCAGGATTTGCTTCTCCCAGACTACTTGGAGAGCTAGCCAATGCCATTGTGAGACATCTCTCAATTATTTTTCAGTGATCTTGGGAACCCAGAGAGGTTCCAGTCAACAGAAAGCTGACAAACATTGTTCCAATTTTTAAGAAGGGTAAGAAAGAAAACCCTGGTAATTACAGGGTTATTACCTGATAAGTTTCACTTTAGTGCACAGTAAATTTATAAAAAAAAAACAAACTATGCTAGGATTTACTGAAAAACACCTGAAGGAAAATGTGGTCTCATTAATCATAACCAACACGGGTTTATGAGGAGAAGATCTTGTTTAACTTTTTCCTTTTGTGGCAAGGTTACCCATCTATTTGACCAAGAAATACCAATTGATGTTACCTCTTGGAACTTTGGTAAAGATTTAATATTTTTCTCACAGTGCCCTTCTAGACAAAATGTCCAGCATACAGCTAGACAAAAACATAATGTGATGAGTGAGCAATTGATTGATGAATTGGGCCCAAAAGGTTACAGTAAGTGGTACTGAATCATTCTAATGCCAGTCACTAGTGGTGTTCCCCAGGACTCCATTCTAAGGCCAGTTCTCTTTAATGTTTTCATAAATGACTTGAATGTAGGTCTAGACAATGTTTTGAGTAAGTTTGCTGATGATACTAATTGGAAGGAGCTGTTGACTCTTGTCAATAGCAGAGAAATCTAAACAAATTAGAGAGCTGGGCAATCACCAACAGTCTGAAGTTTAATAAAAGCAAATGCTGGATTTTGCACCTGGGAAGAGGTAACCCTGGCTACACATACAGACTGGGGGATGAGACACTGGAGGGCAGCCCTGCTGAAAGAGATTTGGAGGTCTTGCTTGACAGCAAGTTGAATTTGAGTGAACAATTTGCTGAGGAAGCCAGGAAGGCCAACTGTATCCTGGGGTGCATCAGACAGCATTGATATTTGTTCAAGGGAAATGGTTGTCCAGCTCTGCATTGCACTGGTGCGGCCTAACTTTGAGTACTGTGTGCAGTTTTGAGTGCCACAGTACAAAAAGGGCATAAAACTAGTAAAGCATCCAAAGGAGGCCTACGGAGATAGTGTGGGGTGTAGAGGGGAAGACATATGATGAGTGACTGAACTCCCTTGGTTTATTCAGCCTAGAGAAGAGGAGGCTGAGGGGAGATCTCATCATGGACTGTGGCTTCCTCATGAGGGTGAGTGGAGGGATAGGTGCCGAGCTCCTGTTTCTGGAGAATGGTGATAGAACCTGAAGGAACAGCATGAAACTGCTACAGGAGAGGTTCAGACTGGATATTAGGAAAAGGTTCTTCTCTGAGAGGATAGTCAGGCACTGTCTCCTCTGGGAAGCAGTCATGGCACCAAGCTTGCCAAAGTTCAAGAAGCATCTGGAAAATGCTCTTGCACATGTGGTCTGATTTTTGGATGTTCTGTGTGGAGCCAGGAGTTACACTCAATGATTCTTACTGGATCCATTCCAAATGAGAATATTCTTTGATTCTATGAATTTCTTCTTTTATAAATACTAATCTAATATTCTGTTATTTTTCAACTGAGGCAGAAGGGCAGTTGTGATTTCCCACCTTATAAGGTGTCCAGATAATTTCTTTCTCTGTGCAGCCCCAAACTTGGCTAGTTTTTAGGGAATAATCTCACTTTAGGCTGCTGTTGACCATATTCTGAATTATCAGTATAACAATATTTCAGATGAATATCAACTGAGAACAATCATCTATATCTCATACAAGTAGTGGAGGGGAAGTTATCACTATGGGAAATTCTGGAACAGTCTGAAGAACAGAAGAAAAACTCCCTTTATTCAAGAACAGATGGACAAGGCAGATCAGGTATGTGTAAAACTAAGAAGCATTTTTCACTTATTTCCAAACTCAAGGTAGTAACAGTTTTCTCAACTTCAGATCTTGATCTTCCCACTTGTTAAATCTGTCTTTTGCCAATCAGCTATGTATCAAAAGCAGAAATACACGACTTCAATCGGCAACAGGGAACTGCTGATTGACAGTTAGTGCTGATCTACGTTGTTACTATTAAGACTGAAGATGTCTTAGCCACCTGAAGTAGATCATCACATACTTGTAGCATGCACTGAAGTTTGCTTTATTTGTTCTCTAAAGAGGCTGAAATTATTTCATTTACACAGTTAATTTAAAACTCATCCTCAGTTAGTTAAAAGCCTCATCCTGAGAAACTGCTGAGCAATTTCTGAAATAAAGTCGTTTTGATTACTTTTTATTCTTTTTGTCCATACAGCGACTTCTCCTAGATCAGAGATTTATATTTATTATATCATTACTTATTGTGATAATGAGAAATACAAAATGGTCATTGAACAAAATTAATTTCTTTTAGGAATATTTTTAAAAGTATATGGAAACTACTTCATGGTTTAGCTTTCAAATTATAAGCAGACTAAATTTAATCTATAAAGTCATTATTTACAGCAGTGACAGATTACAGTGAGAAGAACAAATTCTGCACAGATGAAATTAACCAACGTGCATAATAAATCAAACTGAATGCCGCCTTATTTTGTGTTCTTTTTGAATGTTGTGTTCTTTTTGAAGTTTCCACTATGGTTTATAGAATCCCTTTTGGATATAGGCTTAAAGGATTATTGGGCATTCTTACACAGATTATCTGAACTCCATAGACAGGTCCAAGACACAAAATTAATATCTGGAAGTGTATCTAATTTTGCCATATCTTAGAATATTGTTATCTGGGCTTTGTCCTCCCGGGTACACATTCCAAAGCTATAAGGAAGTGTTTGCCATTCCACTGGGAATCATAGAATAGTTTGAGTTTGAAAGGACCCTTAAAGGCCTTGTCCAGCCTGACGTTGAGTATCTCCAGGGATGTGGCGTCTGCCATATTTCTGGGCAGCCCTTCCAGTGCTTCACCAAGCACTGGAACAAGCTCCATGCCATTCCCTCAGCTTCTGTCACTATCACCATAGGAAGAAACCAGTGCCTTCCCTTCCAATCCCCTTCTGAAGAGGCTGTAGGCCACCATGACGCCTCTCCTCAATCTCCTCTTCTCTGGGCTGAGCAAATCAGGAGACCTCAGCCACTCCTCATACATCTTGCCCTCTAGATCTTGATTATCTAAAGGCCATGGGGACCCAAGTGATCTCTTTCTCATCAGTCAGAGGCGGGAGTGAGGGCAGAAGCTGATGCAGTTTAACATTTGGGTATGTGGCTAGTGTCATTGCCAGGGCTTTGGCTTCTACAGTCATGGAACTTATTTTGATAAAAATTGGGAGAGATGAGAGATGAGATCCTCCTGTTTGGGAAAAGAAGAATATTTTCTGTTATTTTAGCTGACTTAGTGGATCAAGCTTTAAACTAATGAACTTGGGTAGTTAGGTGCTGAGATGATGCTCATGGTCACACATGACAGGGTAGAAAAATGCACCACCAAAATAGTGAGGAATAGTCCCCTCAACCCTCTACTAGCATATGTAACATAAGTCACAAACAGGTGGCTGCTGTCCAGCTGAAAATCTATGATCTGATTTCTATCACTGAAACTTGGTGGGATGAATCACATGACTTATAGCACCACAATCTGTGGTTATACACTGCTCAGAAGGAACGGGCTGCAAAGGAAGTTTAGCGTGGTTTTACTCTACACAGAGATCAGCACTGATTACACAGAGCTGTCTCTGAAAGAGAACAGTGCAAAGGCTGAGAGTTTATGGGTGAAAGAGACTAACCAACACTTGCTACTTGGTCTAGGGGAGAATGTTGATGATGAGTTTTTTTTTCCCAACTTACTTCTGGAAGCATTATTCTTGCAGGCCATGGTACTGTTAGGAGACTTCAGCTACACTGATGTCTGCTGGAAAAGCAGTAATGTAAGCTGCAAGCAGTCTGGGAGACTCCTGGAGCATGATGAAGATAACTTCCTACTCCAGATGATAGAACGCCCAACTAGAGGAGATGCATTCCTGAACTTGTTTCTCAGCAATGCAGAGAAACTTACTGGAGAGGTAAGTAGTGGAGGAAGCCTGGGTTGCAGTGATCATACTCTATTAGAATTCATGATCTTGAGGGATTGTGGAGCAGACAAAATGCATAATCATGACCCTAAATCACTGGAAGGCAAACTTTCAACTTCTTAAGGGATTAGTTGTTAGGACCCCTGGGAAAATGCCCTCAGATATAAGGGAGTAGAAGAGAGCTGGGAGATATTGAAAGGTATTTTTCTCAGGTCTCAATCCCAACATGCAAGAAATTGGGCAAAGAAAGCAAGAGATAGGAATGGCTGAATAATTATCTCCTGTCCAAACAAAAACACATGCACACGCACGCAGACGGGGAAAGCAAGAACAGATATCCTTAGAAGATTATAAGGTTACAGCTCAGGAGTGTAGGGATTAAAAATAAAACAAAGCACAACTACAGCTAAACTTGGCTAGGGATGTGAAGAATAACAGGAAAGGTTTCTACAAGTTTGTAAGACAGCAAAGGACAACAAAAGCAACTGTATTCACCTAATGAGTGAGACAGGGGACCTGGCTACAACTATTAATAAGAAGGTGGAGGTACTCAGGCTTTTTGTCTTAGCGTTCACTGCCAATTACTCTTGCCACACCTCCTAACTCAAACAAGGCAGACACTGAGAGAATGAACTCCCACTCATCTTAGAAGACAGTCAAGTTCAAGTCCATCCAAGTAAACTGAACATCCACAGGAATAGGGTGGTCTTCAAGCACAAGCTGACGCTACAAGTACCATAAAAGACAGTCTATTGTCTTGTCAGAATTTGGGATGTTATTTCAATTAAATGGGAAAGAATTCATGATCCTTGAGGTCCCTTCCAATCCTGGCCATTCTGTGATTCTGTGATTTGGTTCCAAGTTAGGATGGTATCAGTGGGAACAATAGAGCAACTCACTGCAGCTGAGAGTTTGCCTGTACAAAGAATGCAACTCTGAGGAAGAACATTTGTTATGCTTGGCAAGATCCTACTATCAGGCATCCTGAATCATCTCTCTACTGTTTGACGTACTGCTTAATGTCAGAAAAGCTCATTACAACAAAGAATCATTCTGTCAAGGAAAGTTACAGTCATTACATATGCATCATAGTCTAGACATGGGAAGAAGAGAGATGGGCAAGGACAGATAAACACCAAGGCCATCAGAATTGCAGTTGTCTGTTTCATCTCAGGAGCACGGGTGAAGAATTACTGAAATCCCCAAAGACAATATAAGTAAAAAGGATATCCTCAATGCATTGAATAGAAACCATTACATGGGTTGATGCTACTACTCAGATCAATCTTTAAGCCTTCATTACTCTTCAACTTTATGGATGGAAAACTAGAAACATGAAAATTGGTAAATAAAGGAAGAATAAAGGAACTGGAGAAAGCAAAGTCTAAACCCCTAAGATTTCTTGGGCAGAGTGCTGAGATCCTACAGTGCATTGCCAAGTATTTGGCAGAGCTCAGAGAGCTCTGGACAGACTGGATGGAGATGAACTTGAGTTTCAAAAAAAGGCAAGTGTAGGGTCCTGCACTTAGGGAGGAATAACCATATGCAAATTAGGGGATGATCTGCTGGAAAGGAGCTCTGCAGAGGACTTATGGGTCTTGATGAACAGCAGGTTGGCCATGAACCAGCCCTTGTGGCCAAAAAGACCAGTGGTATCCTGGGCTGCATTAAAAAGAGCATAGGGGAAAAAAAGAGCAGGTCAAAGGAGCTTATCCTCTCCTTCTACTCTGTCCTGGTGAGACCACATCTGAAATACCATGTCCAATTCTGGGTTCCTCAATTTAAAAAAAAAAAAAAAAAAAAAAAAAAGACGACATGAATCTTCTAGAGACAGTCTGGTAAAGGGGCACAAAGATGAGTAGAGGCCCGGAGCACCTCCCTTACAAGGAAAGGCTGAGATACCTTGGACCTAGAAGAATGAGAGGGGATCACATCACTATTTACGAATATTTAAAGTACTGCAGTCAGATGGATGTGATGGGCTTTTTTCAGTGGTGTGCAATGACAGGACAAGGGGTGACAAGCACGAACTGCAATACAGGAAGTTCCATACAAACCTAAGGAAAAAAAATTCTTTACTGTGAGGGTGACAGAGCCCTGGAACAAGCTGCCTGAGGGCTTGTGGAGTCTCCTTCTCTGGAGATATTCAAGACCTGCCTGGAAACTTCCCTGTGCAACCTACCCTAGGGAGCCTACTTTGTCAGGGGTTTTGGACTTGATTATTCCTAAAGGTCCTTTCCAGTCCATACGATTCTGTGATTTTCCAGAGTCTGTCTTAAGAAGGTAGTGAAATAGGACATCTCACACACGTCTAGTGTCAGAAAAGCTCATGACAACAAAGCAACATTCATACAAGGCAAATTACAGTCATTACATATGCATCATAGTCTAGCATTTAATTAGAGCAGAGATCCTGTATGTTTGATGGGAGTTCATCAAATCTTTCACTTCATATTTATTTTGAAATAGTTTCCCCCTAGATGTGCCAGCAAAAAAAGTCACAGAAAGGACTCTGAATTGCTTTTATTATCAGTTACACAGCAGTGGTGAGTGCTCCACGCTACCGTATTAAGAGCAGGCTGCTGTGGCTGCTCAGTGTTGACATTAATTACATCAAGGGGACAAAAAGGTAGCATGGAGTTAACACCAGAAATTACCTGCATGAAGAAGCAGCTGAGGGAAAAGATGGTGTGGCAAGTGGAGGTGCAGCAACAACTGAACTCCCAGGGGACAGACATTGTTCCGGAAAGCCATCCCCCTTCTTGCCTTTCTCTGCACAGGAAGGAAATCCAGTGTAGAGATGCAGGGTCGCACACTGTCTTCCAGAAGAGCTTCCAAAGGCAGACATGACAAGCTAGCTGGCAATCAGCTGCAGAAAACCACAAAATTACACAGACTATAGCTTTTCAGATGTCATCTGTACAGTTTTAATTCTACACGAACTGGAGGCACACCTTCCCAAATACAAGCTTAGTCTCACTGTTTCTTCCCACATTTGAGTTAGAGAAGCTGGAGGAGGATAAAGATTTTTAAACCAACTTTGAATATCATCACTGTAGAGAAAATGCAAAGTCATGGCCTGAAATAGTGATTGAGTACCTGGAGGGAAGGCAGAGCCAACCCATTGGAGCTCAAGTGCATGCAATGCACCTGAGTGACCAGAAGGGGTGGAACCAGGATCTGCCCTTTCTCAGACCTTGCTTAAGGGTTAGGTATCTTACAAGAGCTCCTTGCCTCCCAGAATCCTTATGACAATAAGCAGTTTTTCTTCCTTTGCTTCTGCATTCCTAGGATTGTATCGCCCTGCTACTATGTCATCACATTATAGCATTACAGTCATGTTTTGTGTTTTCTGAAAGATTAACTCTGCTATTGCACTTTTGTTTATTGCAATTAAAGGACAATATTTAACTTAAAGAGTAACTTCAAGTCTCTGGTACTCTTTCAGTGCTCTCAGACTTTAAACTGCTATATGTAGAGTTTAGAGTTAAAGACTTAAAAGCAAAGCAACAACAAAAACCCTAACTTAAACCCCAAAACAATAAAGAACTTCCAGCTATTTTACTGTACAAATCCTAAGGATTAAGAAGTACCCATACTTACATACACTTACCAAGGGGTAGTGTATCTCCCTATCCAGAGCTCTGCAGTCTATTTCCCTGCAGAGCATCCTAGGAAGCATAAAGGCAAGACAGACATCTAAGTGCAAAACAATTTTTTTCTCCTTGAATGCCTGGCACAGCTCCACATCTTCCATCTTCAGTTTAGCTTATCTTTCATACAGAGAGGTCAATCTGAGGACCAAATGAGACAGCTAACAACTACTAATGGCCAGCTGACCATATCAGCAGTGTCAAGCCAAGATGACCTCCTATATTAAGCTCAGATCCAGGTGCAGTCCCAGCATTATAGTTCACATTTTGGTTATTCTAGAAGCCCAGGAGGATTTACCCCAATCAAGAGTTGCAAAGGTTACCTCAATACTTACATTTGGGATCATTAACTGGGCAGAGGATCAACGCAGATGAAGGGTGGATGAACCCAGAGCTATGGCTGATCACTACAGAAACAACACACCAACAAGGTCATAGTCCTACAGCCCATGAGCCAAAGCTCAATCAGCAGTCTCAGACAAAGTAAACAGATAAATCAGGACAGGGGCCATGGAGAGAGCCTAGTCCAATTAAGGAAAAAGAAGGGGCTAGAGACACAGCTGCAACACTGGTCCAGCATTCCTCAATACAAACAAAATTATCTGCATTGTAGGCTCATCCAGAGTATTCAGACAGGAAGCTAGAACAACAGACAAGTCCATACACAAGTGTTCTTGCAGTAAGGCCTGAATATGCAGATATAGAGACTGCAAGGCCAAAAAGAAGGTATAAGTAGAGGTCCCATGTGAAAAGTAGTAAGGAAAATTAAGGCTTTCTGTTGACCTCAGGGCCCAGATTTTCCAGGTCTTTTCATTCTGGTGAGCTTCATAGTAAAGACAAAATGGATTTGCAGAGAAATTGATGATTGAGAACCTGGTGGAGCAGTGTGAGTGGCCTAGGGAGCACAGGCAAATAGCAGCTGCTTCCTTAGAAGATGTGCTATGGCTAGTCCCTTCACCAGTTGTGTGAATTGAGCTCTTCTTTCAGTATATTACTATTGGCCTATCTGTATGGGAAATATTGAATCACAGCCTGAAACTCTGATTGATCACCTGAGGAAAGCAATGAGTCAGCTGCAAGAGCACAGGTGAAGGCAATTCACCTGTGTGACTGGAAGGGATGGAGCCTGGCTCCACCTCTCCTAGACCCATTTAAAGGTGACTGCCACTAGGGAAGGTTTTCTCTCTGGAGATTGTTCCTCTTGTAGTTTTTTTTCTGTGAGCCCAGGACATGGGTAAGATTTTCCATTCAGTTCTGATTAGCCCTTTCCATCATGATAATCTTTCTAGCTATATGCTCTCTAAAGGCTAGCCTAACTTCTCTGTATACTTGTCAATTATGCATCTGTATAATTGTTGATTATACACTAGGCAAGCCAGCAGGTTAAATATACTAAAATATATAATGCCTTTTCTCTGGAATTTCTATAAATGGGTCAGGGTGGATAACATTACCCCCCTAGACAAAATGATTCTGGGACGAATCCCGGGATTTCTGGGATCTCCCTATTATGAACTAGCAACCAATATTGAAAAATGGGGTCCCCTATGTGTTATGAGAAATATCTTCCCATATTATATGGCTGACTATTTTCAGTGGCTAAGAAAGATATATTAATTACAAAAGAACGGCAGTTAGCTGCCTCTACAGTGGCATGGCCACTGTTAAATGCTTTAAACCAGGCTGAAATAAGGGCCAATACTTTAGAAAATGAAGACCAGTTGTTGAAAGTCCACATTGAAAGGTTAAAACAAGAACTTGGTATATTGATAGGGAAAAAAAAAAACTTTGCATTTTCCAATAGGACAGGTTCATAATATTTCAATAGACAATGACCAGATTTCTGAATCAATGGAGCTGGTGGATCAGGCAAATAAAAATTCTAAATTAGATCTTGAGTCTCTGCTTGCAACAGATCCCCTAGAGGCTGCCTCCTGATCAGTGGCCCCCTGCCCAGACTCACTTGCATGTAACAGCCCGGCCATACACAGCAACAGAGTTAATGGACCTGGTACAATGGTTCCAGCAAAAGTGTAGAGAAAGAATACCAACTTAGCTACTGAGACTATGGGACTCAGGGGCAGAAATTGGCCATCATGACTGTGCACCCTGCCCTTAGGCAGTGATTATATGCAGGTGTCCAGTATGTTAATGAAAAATAAGATCTGCACATAGCCCATATAATTTTCCCATATGGCCAGTGTGCAAGTCGGATGGAACATGGAGAATGACAGAGGACTATAGAGAATTAAGTAAGGTCACGCTGCCTATTGCTGCGATACCCAACACTGCCTTCCTAATGGACATATTGAGTAGAGAGATAAAAACGTACCATTGTGTTCTAGACTTGGCAGATCTGTTCTTCAGTATCCCAATTGCTGAAGAGTTGCAAGATCAGTTTGCATTTACATGGGGAGGTAGGCAGTGAACCTTTCAGGTCCTGCCACAGGGGTATGTGCATTCACTGACATACTGTCATAATCTAGTGGTGCGTGACCTGGCTAATTGGAAGAAACCTGATAATGTCAACTTGTATCATTATATCGATGATCTCCTGTTGATATCCAACTCATTGGAGGTGGTAGGTCAAGCAGCAGCTTTGTTAACTACCTATCTGCAGGAAAGAGGATGAGCTATAAATCCTCGGAAGGTGCAAGGTCCAGGCCTGTGAGTAAAATTCCTGGGGATGGTTTGGTCAGGAAAGACCAAAGTACTACCCATTGCTGTCATAGATAAGGTTCAGGCATTCCCAGTCCCTACAACACCAAAGCAGCTGCAGCAGTTTTTAGGTATATTGGGATACTGCCACTCCTTCATGCCTCATTCAGTGCAGCTGCTGAGGCTGTTTGTACAGACTCATGAAAAAGGGTCAGCTATGGGACTGGGGGAAAATGGAACAAGACACTTTCCAACAGACGAAACAGACAGTCGAACAAGCCCAGACATTGGGTGTATTCGATCCTACCCTCCCAACTGAACTGGACATTTGTGTCACTCATGATGGCTTTGGCTGGGGCCTGTGGCAACACCAGAGTTCTGTTTGGATTCCCCTCATTGGATTCTGGTCTCGGGTCTGGCACAAAGCAGAAGAAATATATAGTATGATTGAAAAACAGTTATTGGCTGAATTACCACTGAATTACAGGTGGTAGAACCAAATGGCTGAAATCTTAGTTAAAACCACTCAGCTGATTAAGGGGTTAGTGAGAGATCTGACCCACCTTCCTAAGACAGGGGTGGCCCAGGCACAAACAGTGGCACGACGGGTTGCCTACCTCAGCCAAAAGAGTAGCCTGTCTTCATCACCTTAAAAGAAGAACTTCAGAAGATCCTAGGCTCAGTGATGTATCACTGTGATGCACCAAAAGGAATATTGGTCTCTTCACCAGAGAAGAGTCCTGTTCAGGAGGGAAAATATCCTATCCCTGAAGATGCCTGGTACACAGATGGGTCCAGCAAGGGCAACCCGAGCAAGTGGAGAGCAATAGCATGCATCTTTCCACTGAGACAGTCTGGTTTGACGAGGGGGATGGTCAGAGCAGCCTGAGCCGTGTGGATGTTCATAACCAAGGAACCTGGTGATGGTATTCTGACTATCTGTACAGATAGTTGGGCTGTGTACCAGGGGCTCACTCTTTGGATTGCACAGTGGGCTACCCAGGAATGCACTATCCATGCCCGGCTGATTTGGGGCAAAGACATGTGATTAGATGTATGGAATGCAGTCAGACACAGGACTGTATGTGTCTACCACATCTCCATCTCTGGTCACCAACCCCTACAGTCACCAGGAAATGATGAAGTTGATGCACTGGCACTAGTTTGATGGATTGAGAATTCACTGTCTGAGAACATCACCCTTTGGTTACACCAAAAATTACAGCATACATGACAAAAGACAATGTGGGCAGCTGCTAAAGCATGGGGGCTGCCCATACAGCTATCTGACATCACCCAGGCATGCCAGGATTGTGACACTTGCTCTAAGGTGAGACTGAGATCTTTGCCCAAAACAACAGCCCATTTTTGCTAGAGGACACAATTTTCTCCAGCAATGGCAGGTTGATTACATTGGACCCCTCCCTCAGTCTGAGGGGGCGAGATATGCCCTGACTTTTGTCAGTACTGCAAGTGGGCTACTGCAGGCCTATTCAGTACCGAAAGTAAACCAGGCATATACCATCAAGGCACTCACTGCCTATGGGACACCTCAAGTCATCAAGAGCAACCAAGGGACCCATTTTACTGGTGCAATGATACAACGCTGGGCAAAAGAAAATAACATCAAATGGCGATTCCACCTGCCATATAATCCAATGGGGGCAGGCCTCCTTGAATGTTATAATGGTATTCTTAAGGCTGCCCTCTAGTCAGACTCCCAGTCCCTGCAAGGGTGGACAAAGAGACTCATTGAAACCTTGCGGTACCCGAATGAAAGACCTCAAGACAGCAGACCCAATGCCCTGAAAATGCTACAGACAACATGTGCCTCCCTGCTTAGGATCCAAATTACGGGCACTGATAATCAGGTAAGACCCCAGATCGGTAATGAAAATAACCTTCTGCTCCCTGCCCCTGAGAATTTAGATCTGGGTACCCATAGAATAAAATGGCCTTGGAAGGGGCAGGTAGGACCCAAGTGGTGTGGCCTACTTGCACCTTGGAAAAGATTATTGGAGGTGGAAGGCTCAGTAATCCCTCCAGTAATAAGTACATGGCCTACTGATGTTGTGGTCAACCTCCAATCGTCATTGCTAAAGGGACCCTCATCATGTCCGTATGGCAGATCAGGACACCCCCTTTGGTGCCTGATATAGTTACGCAGCCGCAGACATCTGGCCAGAAAGTGTGGTACAGGTGGCCAGGACATGCCCCAGTACAAGTGGAAGTATTGACCCATGATAGTCAGGCAATCTTGTGAGACAGAACTGAACAGAAGATACCATAACCCAGGCAGGTCTTCTTAGACTTGTTGGAAATTTCCAAATAATTTTCTAGGATGGTTTCTCTGATAAAGCAGATTTTATTCGCGATTGCAATAGCAGGCCTCCTGCAAGCAGGAGCACACCAAGAAAACAGTGCTACATCTTTTATCCCTGATTGCCTGACACTTATCTCTTTCAGCCCTGGTTCCTCGTTGGCTGAGTACTGCAGATTCACACTCTTTTGTGATGCTCCACTAGTCATACAAATACCAAGTAAGCACAAATCTTTGCCACCCAGACACAAATATCTTAATTGATTAATTGCCTTCTAACAATTGCTTTCTTAACAAACATTTGGTCATAACTTTTCGATGTCTGTTTTACAGCAAAAACATAAACATAGCCTCTTAATCGTTTAATAATCCCCCCTAACACTTGTGCCCCTTTACACTGGGTCATTGTTCTGGTCATTTATCTGTCCTTGCATAGAGACAAGCTTGAAAGGAGGATAGAGGGGAGTATCTTGGAGCCTGCACATGACATCCTCACATTCCCACAGAGTGGGACAGCTCTGCTTTGTGTAAAGGTCCTGACTCCTTGAAGGTTTGTTAAATATATTTCACTTTTGCCGGTCGAATGAACAACCTTTCAGTATGTTTCCTAGTTCAGAACACTATACCCACATTGTTTAGAACATTTAAAATCAATTGCATCTTTGTGAGAAAGTATTTTTTAGGTAATTCGGAAACTATGTTTCTATGCTACTATGTCCTACCATATTCTACTAATATGTATATGGTTTTCTTACCTTCCACATCAGCTAATTCTAAAGATATGTTACAGCTTAATTCTTTAGATCAGTTGCCCTTTTCAATGATCAATGCAGAAACAACACTTTCACTTTCCACAAATTCCCCCCTCTTTTTCTTTTACAATGTTGATTTCTGCAATTCCTTTCTAAGGTACAATTGTAAAGACTACTTCTTCACTTTCTTCGTTCTCCCTTCCTTCTAATATCCTGAGAGACAATAGTGAGGAAGACAATCCAAATATATAGTTCTTAAGAAACATATCTTTAGTTTCAAACTGCAGTGCCTCATTTTTCCTTCCTAGATATGGTATCTCAATTAACATTTCACATGGAGAAACCCCCATGTCCTTTCTCAGTGCTGTATGGATTCGGAGAAATGCCAGAGGCAAACGTTTAGTCCAAGGTACAGACCAGTTTAGCCATGGTATTGAAGGGTGACCCATCTTTCAGTAATCTTTGTATCATGGGTTTAAGCCCAGTATGTCCCTCAAAAGGAATTGGATATTGTTTCTGTCTTATGGTCTCATATTTTTCCTGCAGCTTTATTTTTAAAGGGGTTATTTTCAACCCCCCCGTTCCTTTCCTTTGCCCAGACCATGGGATCTATATCTTTCTCATCTGTCTCAGTTAACACATTCATTGATACTGTAATTCCCTCCTGATAGGTTATTATTTGTATTCCCAATTTCATTATAAGATCTCTCTACAATAAATTAGTCCCTGCATCAGGTACATACAATAATTGTCCTGTTATTGTCTTACTCCCTAATCTCAATTCAGTGTTTTCAAAAAGTGGTACTGTCATCCCCTTTCCCTCTACCCCACTTGTATCCTGTTTCTGGTACTAGGATTATGTTTTATTATGTTCCCTTAGAACCAAATTCTATAAAATACTGAAGGGCACAACAATGTGTATGTCTGGGTATACACCCATCTGTCAGCTTGCTCTTTTCCCTTCTAAATCATTAATTAGATTCCTATTCTCTTTCGAATATCTCATAGGTTCTGTCTAAGATTCAGATATTTTAAGTTTACCGTCTGGAATTAAAGCCAGTTCACCTATTTCTTTCCCTTCTGCTGCCTGTTTTGCCCCTGATCCACCATCACATTCCCAGTTTCCTGTACAGTGTCACTGTTCTGATGTCCTTCACAATGTATAACAGCCATGCTGCTCTTTGGTAGATTTACATCATGCTGAATTTGTTTTTCTTGTGTGCAAGCAATCCTCGCTCTTTCCAGATGGTACCATGAGTGGGTACCACCCCAAAGCATGTTTAGCATCTGTCCATATATTTCAGGTTCTTGTCAAGGCAGTTATTTTAGCCTTCTGAGCGGAAGTCCCTACAGGTAATGGTTTTGTGTCATTTACCTTGTCAGTAGCGGTTACTGCATATCCTGCCTTACAGTTTCCTTGTCTCACAAAACTGCTTCCGACGATGAATCCAGGAATCCTCAGCATCATCAAACGGTTCCTCCTGTAGGTCTGACCAGCTGGCACAGACAGTCTCCATGCAGTCGCACACTGCTGGTTTGGAGGTAGCTCTCTGTTGGTGTTCTGAGTGTTCAGCAAATTGCTTCCTTCTCCTTGATCAGTTACGCTTTCTGTTGAGAAACTTGATAGCCATTTAAATCAAGAAATTCAACAAACTCACATCCGTTGTACACAGTCCTCTTTTGTTACTGAGGCATCCACATGCTGCAGTGAAGTTTCACCATGGGATAGAGGAACCCAAATCTCAGGCTCACAAGCTGACCTGTTCTCAAAAATCATTGGGCTATTCTCACAACCCTGGGTAACACTGTCCAGGTTAACTGAATTTTATTTTATTTATTTATTTGGTTTTTTTTTTTTTTTCTTCTCCCCATATTGGAGTTTTCTTCTGCAAAGGCAAATAATTTTAGACTTTCTTTGGCGAAACCAGGCAGAAAAAAAAAAAGTGTACTTCAAATCCAGGACGGCAAACCCCACTTACTTATTCCTTAACTTTTTTTTTAATAAAGTGCATGGATTTACACCATGGATTGCGTATCTTCAACATTTCTATTAATTGCCCTCAAACCTTGTACCAAACTATAGCTCTTGCCATCCAATTGTTCATTTGCAAGATTGAGGTGTTGTATTTCAATTTCTATGCAATTAATAACACAAAATCCAAAAAGTTATTTATTATTTCTTTTATTCTCCTACAATCTCGTATCCTCAAAGGGCATTGCTTTACCATGGCTGGGCTGACTCTCATCTATAACTTAACTTTTATTGGGTTGCATTTTTGGCTCTGCCAGGCATTCCTGATGCCTGCAATCCTGTGTATACCTGATTTACGATTTATGTAACTTCTGGGGGTACAATATTGCTTTTCCCAGTTTATGTTAAAGCCAGACTTATAATTTTCAGTCTAAAATTTTCTCTACTGAATTTAATCTCTACATTCAACTGTTCTAATACGTCATGCCCAAGTAATGGTTTTGGAGAACCTGGCATGTACAAGAATTTATATATTCCTACTTGTTCTCCTAGCCTGTATTTAATTGGTCACCAAAAAAGTAAACTTCTCTTGCCAGTAGCTCCTACAACTATAAAAAAATCATCTACGGGTAATAATTCTTGATGCAGCACAGATAAGAGGCACCCCGAATCATAAAATAATCCTCTTTACCCTGCTTCCCCAGCTGCTTTCAGTCCAGTGGGGGTGGAACTCTCCCTGAGCCCTTCCAGACTCCCCCTTACCTCTTCTTCTAGGTAAGGACATCCCTGTTACACCTTGCTCAACTTTGCCTTCCTCAGCCTGTGTTTTTCCCAAATCCTTTTCACTTTCCAGACTTTCGTCATTACTGAAATACAATTTTAGTAATTTCAGTTTCACCCCCTCCTCTCCCCAGCATTCCGGTGCTTACACTGGATATCGGTTTCCGGAGCTCTGCTGATGACGGCTATTGTCGCTTTCAACGTTCCGTCCCATCCCCATTCACAGCAATGCAGCCTTTGCAGTTACAGCGGGAGGCTCTGGCCCCCAGCTTTTCTCTCACTCCGAGTTGTTCTTACAAGGGGGGTGGTATGGGGATGTGTTCTCGTTCCCACCCAAACTCTAATATCCCAAACTCACTGTTTTCCTTAACCTTTTTGCCGTTGTTGTTTTTTTTTTCCCCCACAATTCCACCATTTGTACCCTCAATTACATTTCCATGTACCATTAACAAATGCACTTCCATACAGCATCAAGACAGTTTCTCCCACTGCCTTCAAAATCCACAAATAAAACAACACAGTTCTTCAACTTCCACAAACATCCAGCACTTGGTCTCATCATTAGGGTACTCAATTATAAAACTGGTCCATTACTCCATTTATGTTCCTGGTTTCTTATTCAGTATCCCCCTGGCTGACCAGCAATGTTTCTCCAGTGAGCCAAAATACAAACTAGGGTTCTATTTGGTATCACTTTAGACACTCTCTGTTCCATAACAGCCTCGTACACGACATAACGCTTTCACAACATAAACATTTAACAATCACAAAGACAGTGACAATAATCAGTACAATTTATCTTCAGGATCCTTCCTCTCTCTGCCTCCCTCCAGGGCCCAACCTTCCCTCTGTATTAATTTCCCACACTTGCACAGCTGACCACCTCCTTCTCCAATAAGCAACATATCAGTGATAAACATTATTTCCATCCATAAGTAGAAATTAGGCCCTAGAAATTGATCTAATTTTTCTGCTACACTTACAGAATCCTCAATTAAGGAACTCTTTTTGAAACTGCTAACTTTTTTTCTAGTAAAAACAGCAGGCATTAACATACCCTATTTCCCTTTGACCTAAGGAGACTGCCCTAAGAGGATAAAGTGAAGTATTGTAAGGTTAATGTTAGAGAAAGGAAAACCTCTCCAGGTCCCATTCACACTGCTCCAACTCCCTCAGCAGTCGAGAGCGCATCCTTTCTCCAGGACCTGCACAGGATCAGCAGCACGGGCAGCACAGAATGAATTGTTTCTGTGGTAAGCAAAGAGGAAATCTCATTTCGTATAAATATTGCAAAAAACTGTTAAAACCTCCATGAACATCTTTCATATATAAACTTTAACATGGAGTATGAGGTATAGAGTTTCTTTTCATATACAAGGTTTATAGCAGAGGTTCAAGTACATATTAATATAGAAGTTATAATGTACTCTGAATTAAACTGTCAGAATCTAGGGCTTCTCATATCACTTTTGAAGAGTGTCACAGAAAAAGAAGCATCTGTACTGGATTACCATGAAGGTTTCTACTACGTTGCAATAAATACGGCAATCTGTTTTATTTTTATATATTTTTTATGAAGAAGCAAAAGTGCATCTTCTACAGTTGCCTTTCAAAAATCACTTATCTATATGGAACACCTATAAATAATTGAAGCTAAACATTATTTATGGATACATTACTGTAACGATCAGAAAGGTCATCACAGTGAATGGAAAATACAGGAGTGCAGTAACAAAGGGACTAGCGAGAATGGAATGGTGTTACAAAACTCCTATACTTCATAGAAGGGTGTTCCATTCCTTGGATGATTTTTGTGGCCCTCCTCTGGACACATTCCAACATATCTATGTCTCTCTTGTACTGAGGATTCCACATCTGGACGCAGTACTGCAGGTGAGGCCTCACCAGTGCAGAGCAGGGGGGTAGGATCACCTCCCTTGACCTGATGATCACACTTCTTTTGATGCAGTCAAGTACACGATTGTATTTCTGGGCTGTGAGGACACATTGCTGGCTCACATTCAGCTTCCCATCTACCAATACCTCAGGTCCTTTTCAGCAGGGCTGCGCTCAATCCTTTCCTCCCACAGCTTGTATTGGCAGTGAGGGTTGTCTCAATCCTCACAAGATCTTGCATTTGTATTTGTTGAACCTCATGAGGTCTCCTGGCTCCACTGCTCAAGCCTGTCTAGGTCCCTCTGGATGGTGTCCTGTCCCTCTTGTGATCAACCACACCCCCCAGCTTGGTGTCATCAGCTACTCATACCACTGTCAATGTCACTGATGAAGATATTACAGTCTATTGGTCCCAGGAGCATTGATTTTTCTGAGCACGAAGCTGTTGCATGTACATTCCAGGAAAATAAGAGAAAAGGTTCACTGTCCTATTTAGCTTTGCTTCCTAAGTTTATTTTTCTTCCTCTAAGTTGATTATGTCAATTTTGCTCCTTTTGTATTTTCCTTATCCTAGAGCCTCTAATAAGAACTGCAATTTTGCAGAATTCGGAGTAATGTCTGCCCCTCACTGTGCAGCTATGAAAACCAGCTGTTATTTAACTGTAAAAACTTTGGAGTGCAGAAAACTGGAAATGTCAAAGCATGAACCTAAGAAATGGTTGTAGCTGCTTGCCTCTACTTGGGGCCTCATAGAGGCTGGTAAGACATTGAAGAGGCTAAGATCAGTTTAAGAAGTAATATGAGGAAGAGATCAGATTATAGCCTTCAAGTTAGATTTAGTCGGCACGGAACTTGTCAACATGCAATGCTTGATATCAGTGTCTTAGATTACATGTTGGCACAGAGAAGTGCAGACAGCCGCAGGACACACCAGCATTGCACCTGAAGAATAGTAGGGAAGAAATACAGGCACATTAGTGGAATATTCTGTCTGGGCAAATCTGGGCTGTCAAGAATTCTGGCCCTGATTTTTATTTGCATCAGATTTTTATTTGTAGTTAAGCTGCAGGATTAGTGTTGGGATTGACTAAGGGCTTGACTGTCTCTGAAACTCTCCTCTGATCTGATTAAATGATCTCTTCAGGTCAACATGACAGTGACAAAGGAGCAAAGAGGCTGTACTGCAGCTACATCTTGTGACAATTTTACATGGAGGAACTGAAGTCAGTCTGATTGCTGACAGTGCAGTCAGATCCCAGAGTAATAGAAACTCATTCTGTATTCTAGTATACCCAGCAGATGCAGGTAAGAAGACACTTAAAGGTTTTCATCAGTTCGTAAAAAGAAAAAGCCCAAGGGAAGAAGAAATAGTAGTGACTTCCAGTTACGCATCTATCCCAGAGCATCAGACTGCTTGGAGGCACCTTTTCAGGATGGCTTGAGGCATACCCTTGCAGAACTAATAAGACTAGAAAAGTAACAAAGGTTTTTTACAATAAATAATTCCGAGGTTCAGGGTGCCAGGAGCAATCTCGTCAGATCGAGGCCCACATTTTATTGCTAAAGTGGTCCAGCAAATTAGCACATTACTGGGAATTGATTGGCAATTGCACACGCCTTATAGGCCGCAGTCAAGTGGCCAGGTGGAAAAGATGAATCATCTGATCAAGATACAAATAATAAAACTCAGCCAAGAGGCTGGGATTCCATGGCTGCAGGTGCTGCCTCTGGCACTTCTAAGAATTCGGACTAAACCTAGTACCAAGGAAGGGTTAAGCCCATATGAGATTCTTTATGGGTGACCTTATACTGTACTAAAGGGAATTTCTATGCAGGTGGGGGATGAAGTGTTGAGTAAATATTTGATTAACCTAACAAAGCAATTAAGGAAAATTGAAAGAATGGTATTTGGTACCAGAGCACAAGCCCTGGACAGACCAGTGCATGATATATTGCATGGCGATTATGTCTATGTTAAATCCCTCTCAGATTCACCTTTGGAACCAAGGTGGGAAGGGCCCTATCAAGCACTTTTGACCACTCATACAGCAGCTAAGGTGGAAGGACTGATCCCGTGAATATAACATATCCGCCTGAAGAAGATCGCCCAACCACGGTGGACTGTTGAAGAGAAGGAACCTCTTAAGCTTAAACTTAAGAAGACAACATGAAGATATTATTTCTTGTAAATAGTGTTTGTATAGAACTTATTTTGGCTTGGTGGAATAATGCTTTTATACAAATGACAGGAAATCTCACTTGGGTCCTGAATATTTCAAATTGTTGGGTGTGTACAGCCTTCCAAGAGATGGAGGGATGGAACTTGAACTCTCTCAATATGGGATTCCATCTGCCAATTGGACACTATGGAATGGGGCAGGAGGTAGACATAGTGTCTAAGTGAAAATATGAGCATAGAAATAAAGGGACCTAAATTCAATTTACAACTTTGGGCAGATAGTAATATTTCATTACTTAGGAGAAATGGTACAGGTAGGCAAACAGATACAGGGGAATTTAATTTATCTCCTCATGATGGAGTACAGTTTTGTAATCTTGAGGGTCCAAGGAAGGGTGGAATAAATGACGCTTTAATATTGTGTTCTGTAAAGGAGAGTGCCCCTTGGGCCCAGGGTTGTAGTGGCTCTGTAGTGATGGACAGGCAAGGAAGACCCTACCAAAGAACTGGAAAGGACATTGTGTAGGGGGATATTTAGTGCCTCAGAATTCCTTTTTCAATGGGACAGTTCTTCCTTCCAGGTTACTGAGAACTCATTGGAAGAGGGTGAAACATGTAAGTAATTGCCTTATAGAAAAACTGACCGGCTTCCATAGCTTTGCTAGATGATTTATCCCGTTCCTGGGAGGAAGTGAATTAGAAAAAACAATAGTTAATATTTCAGCTACTTTGGAGATAATAGAAAATGCAACAGTGGACACAATAAGAGCATTATAAATAGAAGTTTCAACATTAAGTAAAGTAGTGCTGCAGAATAGGATTGCGCTAGATCTATGAACAGAAAAGAGGGGAGAGTTTGTGTAGTTACTACTAGCTGTTGTGCGTACATAGCTGAAACTCAAGGGATAGAAACCAATCTGTAAACTATAGGGGAACGCCCTGAGTATGCACAGCGCTGATTGAAAACATACCTGCTTTTATAACTACTTTGTGGTTATAGAGTCTGATTCTGCAAGTCATATCCCAAAGGACTGTTCTGTTTCCATTTTCCATTCAGAGGGAAAGATGAAACTGTTCACAGGTCATGAGACATCCCCCTTCTTTTTCACTTTCTGCTCATCTCTGCAGTGTGTGGTCCCTAGCCATCTCACCTTCAGCATTAGAGTAAGGTCTTTGGTTTTTGGACACTCTCTCTCTCATTTTATTTGATTTATTAGCTTCAATTCCAATTGTATTATATTGTTTTATCTTGTGTTCCACTATCATATTTAGTAAATTAGTTTTCCTCCTCAGATCATTGCCAATGTTTTGTTTTTAAGCCTATCTCCCTACTGTTTCCCCTTTTCCCCCTTCCCCCTTTCCTGGGATGTGGGTCCTCCCACCCCACTTGACCTAACCAGCTAATAGATCATTGACAGCATCTTCTGTGGGCTTTTATGTATCTTGGTGCTGCTCAGTATATGCAGCGTCTGATGCACGGACTCAGATGTGAATGATCCAAATAATTTATTACAAGTTCTCACATCACTTATATACCTTCACAAGTTTTCTTTTTCTAGCTTTCCCATCCATCCCTACAACTTTCCCATCCACCTTTACATGTCAACAGAGCGTTCTACAAAACACTCTTCAACCGTTCACACAGGCGCTTATCCAATCAGAGCCGTGAGACGTTCTTTCTTCTTCTAGAGGTGTCCTTGGTTCTCATGCTGTTTATCTTGCTCCACAGCTTCTGCTCCGAACAGTTTTTCTTGTATTCCCACAAGTATATAACTGCCAAAAATGACAAAGGGCTTTCCCAGTGACTTGTGCCATCCCACTCTGTTGCCTTGCAAAGGTTTTCAGAGTTGCCTATGGTCGCTTTGCTTAGAGATGTGTTCTCTTGGTGAGTCCATCCCCTCCTGCTGTGAGTCATCACGAAAGTTTTATTCAGAATATAAATGGTCTCTATGGGAGGACCTCTCTTTCACAGCAGCTACAAGCCTGAAAAAAGAGAATCCATCTGCAGCAGTTCTTTTCCCATAAGTAACGCAGAGTGAGTTGAGTTTTCCTGTATTAGAAATACTGGTTACCTTTTTCAAGGTGACTTTTTTGTATCACTATGCATTTAGTTCTGATAGATCCATCTATTAACTAAATAATATCAAAATATTCTTCAACTTCTTGGAGAATTTTCTGATTAATGATGATATAAAATAGTTACAATTCTATGAACTCACAATCCTTTTTGACAATTTATTCACACACTTTAGGTGAATACTGGATTTTATGTCTGGATCTATCTTAGATTGAGGAAGTGAGAATATAAGCAAGGCAAGTTCAGTGCAATATCATGATTGTTTTGGAAATATTTTATATTATGATGTGACTGAAAAAGGAACATCCTCAAGCAACTAATCGACCAATCCATTAAAAAAAAATCTCAATACAACTTTGCACTCCTGATTTGCCTTTTCATCATAATAAGATTTACCAAAACCAACAGTCCCATATTTTAAATGTATGACCATGATTTTCAAGTATCTCAAATTTTGGGTGCCTGTATCACAATTAGAACAATATAACACGACAAAAAAAAAAAAAAAAAAGGTTTTATGAAAACATAATTCTAGGTGGAAGCATGAGGATTTAAGTTCAGTTCCATGAGCCAAGATGATCAACTGCAGGATGTACTCAGTTAGGTGGAGAAGAGTGGATCACTAGACAAAAAGGCTTTGTGATCCCAAACATCCATGACTAGAATAATATTTGTGATGAATAAAATCAAGATTAAACCAATACATTTTGTATCTGAGCCTACAATACCCAAAGTTACGTCAGCTACCTAGTTAATATCTTGTGTTCTCTGGCTTTTCACAAAAACTTTGAATGATCCTGGCTTGATCCCATTTGAAAAATGAAATTAAAAAAAAAAAAAAATCTCTTGTAACTGTCAGAGAACAGAAAAAAAAGTTCACCTGCATATCTAGTTTTTTCTGGTTTTGGTGAAGTGAAACGGAAAGTACTTGAAGCCAAGGAAAAAAAAAAAAAAAAGAACAAACTCTCTTTAGATTTGGATTGGTATCCTAACAGAAAGAGCTCCTGCATTATCATTTAATTATTTTAACTTAGGTGAGAGCACTTTTTTTCTGTTTTCATTTAAATCTTGTTTGGAATTACAAATATAGGCATAAGTCGCAACAATCAGTTGATAAATACTGAGATATTTATTTGAAAGTCTGTATCTTCTCCCACTGATAGCAGCAATAAAGTTTTCAGCAGTGTAAGAGTCTAGAAAAATATTATGTGAAACTATGGCTAAATGCATCTATTTTTCAATCAAACTGTATGCCATATGCGGGCCATAAACTGCTACAGGTTCATATTTAACAGAGGAACTGTGCTAAATAAAACAAGAACACTCCAACTTTTTTTGTCCAGCAATACGAATCTTAGTGATTTGAAAACATAGCTGATTTTGCTTAATACAGAAATAAATCACTTACTTTGGTGTTTTCTGAATGTAGCTGGAGGCAAAAAGGGATCTTATAAAACCTGTTTGCTCTTGTACTGCTTCTGACAAAAGCTAAAACTCCAGCAAAAACGGAATTTTAAAAAGATACTTTTTTATTTTCCAGAGATCTATAAAGAAGAAATAGATATTGTGACTTCCAAAATTCCCAAATACATAGTACAGAAGGACACAAAGAAAACAAATTAATCAAAAAATGTTAAATTTTAGGTAGAATCTGTTAATATTTATTGACAAATTCTCGTTGCTGTTGCAGAGCATCTGGATGGACTTGGTGCTTGTGTCACTAAGATGTGTATTATTTTTTCCATATGTTTTCTGTCCGTGAATGACAAATGCCTTCTGGAAAAGATTTCTTAGTGTTTGTGCTTATTTCTGTTACTGCTTGTGTTTGGATAAAAGAAATAAAATACTCTCTGATTTTGTGTTAATTTTTATTGTTTCATTTGTCACAGACAGATTTACTATTAAAAATAAATTTAAAAAAAGTGTATTTGTTCCAAGACCAAGAAAAAGACTTCCAAAGTGTCTTAAAAAATTGCATTTTAAACATCATTTATCTAATTTTACTGAATAGGTCTTTTCAAAGCCTATGGTACAAAGAGACATTTTAATGCAAGTTTTAGAAAGCATAAAATTCTGGAGACTCAATTTTCTACATATTTACACATCTATCATGGCCATCACTATTTAGTTAAACTGACCTTCAAAGCAACAAATTCTAGTGCTGGCCAGTCTATTCTGAAACATCTCTGGCAAATTCTTGTTTTCTTACTGCTTTGATTTTTACACTTTTCACTAAAAACTGTTAAAAAAATCAAAGATATTCAAAACCTTGTTCTTTTTTAGAAACCAAAATGACCCTGCCCCTTCACAGTGCTCCTAAAATAGCCCCAAAATCTTACAAAACATGGAAAGCTCTTCAAACTTTATTGCCTAGTAATGGAGATTGCTGTTACCGCATCATGTTTCTTGCTTTTGGGAACATGAGGTTTAAAGGTTTATTATAATCTTTACACAGTTCTAGTATCAGTGTCATCATGGCTTGAGTGCCAGTGTTTCTGTGCAGTCTGGTATTTAAACAGACATTAAAATGTATGAAGAGCAGTGCAATAATTTGTTTTTTTTTTTTTTAATAGAATTATCCAAAACCACTTTCTCATCATCCATAGATGAAGATCCCAATAAGAGATGTAATTTCCTTGCAGAAGAATTCAAGAACCACTTAAACAAATTGCTGCTGTAATGTGGATGAAGAAGAGAAAAAAAAGATAACATTTATAGATGATGCTTTTTTTTGAGGCTATACTGGATTTTTGCAGGCAAAGAACATAGTTTAGTTCCAATCTTGGACTAGTCCTATTCCTAGACCAATGACTGGACTAAATTAGGGCATGTTGGGTAATTGTTACAGAAGAAAAATTGAGAAATAGAACGGTGATTGTAGGATGGGTTAGGAAGTAAAAGGAGATGATAGACTGGGTTGATAGATAAGGAAGTTTCAAACTAGAGGCAAGCTGTTAGGAGAATATCCTGAATTTTGGCTGTAGGACATGCTATATTCAATTCGATGATATTAATGTAAGAAAAAGACTTGTAACACTACTAACAAAACATGGAGCTAAGGCAGGCCTGGAAGACATCACCAGGAACAAGAGCTGGATTATCATGTACAGTTAATCAAATGATCTTAAGGAATGGATTGAGAAATGAGAGAAAATGTGGCAGTATTAACATTATATTGTAGTGGAAATTTACAGTTTATAATATAACAATTAAACATTTAAACATTTAAATATAAACAAATGTTAATTATAAACAATACTCATAATAATTTATATAACATTATATTATAATAGCAATTAACAAGTATTAAGCAGTAATACTACACAGTGCTACCAGAGAAAAACTTCTTATGTGACAGGATATGATAGGACAGCTGGAATTTATGCAGAAGAAAGAAAATGTCCTTGCAGCTAGTCCACTTGGAAGAACTGCAATCTAATTGGTCATTAGAAAGACAGCTAATATTTATCAGACAAAGTACGTCCAGAATAGAGACTGTTAATGCTTCTCCATAAAGCTCTACTAAGTGTTTATTTAGAACTTAACATACAATTCTAATTGCAAAATTTCAAGAGAGACAAATTCTGAAAGGAAGAGCTGCACAGCATGGCTAAGAGAATGGCTAAGGAAATGTAGTGTCTCTCCTGTAGAATGAAACAGACATGTCTGGCACTGAAATCTCACAGAATCTGTATTCAGAAAAAAATGGTTTAGGTAACTGCGTTTTGAAAGTTTTGGATGCTCACTGTTTTGGTGAGCATCATTGCCTTTTTTCTTCTGATGAAATCCTTTTATACTTCTTTAAAAAATTGCCAACCCATCTCTATGATTTTGTGTAGCACAAACCAAAACATTGTCTTTCCTAGCCATTACTTCAAGAACTATTTCAATAAGATTGATCTGTAAAGCCTTATTTATGTGTTCACATAAATTAGTGTTCACAGTGAAGAATCTCATAATATAGACTCCCAATGAGTATATTAGAAAAATACTGAGAAATATTTCATGTGCTCCTTAACAATGTTTTTCCTTCCTATTCAAATCCAAGCAATTATCACTTTCTTTTAAATTGCAGTCTAATACTGTTGTGACACAAATTCTCATTAATTGATTCTTTTTTACAGTAGAAATATCTTGAAGTCTTCATTCATTTAGTTCTTAAAGTTGAGAGAAGTAACATTTCTTTTAATGCTCATCAATGCTTTCTGATTCCTAACATTTCTGAGTTCTGTTCAGTGAAAACAGTTATTTTCTGTTGTTAGAATCCAACCACTCTGACACAATATAGTTAATAAAATTTAACTTCATTTTCTGTAATGTTTAATCAAAAATGCATCACAAAACCAAAGCCAAACGCTGTTTCAATTTCTCAATTTAAAAAAAGTTCTATGTCTAAAGGTGGAATCTATACTACTGGTGTTCGAATACAACAGTACTTTTTCAAATGAATACTTCCTTCATCTTCTGTTCTATTTTCTCACCTTCATTTCATTTCTTGTCTTTAATCTTGAAAAGAAATTATACAAAAAGAACAAAGAATTGTCTTCGTAATAAAATTTATTAATTATGGATTAACGGAAACGGAGGGAGAGTAGTATAAGCCATAAATTCCAGCTTTGCTTTGGAAAAAATCAATTAAATAAATACACCTGCTTCCAAAACAACTCAATACATCATATTACCTTCTGACAGCATGCAAAAAAATTTTCATCTCCCAGTCTCGAATTTCCTTAGTGAGTTAATGAAGAACACTGTTGAATGAGATCCTATTATACAAGCTAAAGACCTAAAATGATTGGTTTTTAAATGATTCACTATCTATCGTCTTACTGTTCAAAACTCAGCCTTAGAAAATCTCATTGTCACCATCCTTCAAAATAGAAAATTCTCAGTACTGACCTTACACTCGTACACAAAATGATTTAGAAACTAACTGGATGCTCAATTCTCCATTCCTTTTGCTTAATTTATCCCTCACAATGTATATTCCTAAAATGCGGGGGAAGATCAAATGACCTTTTTTGGACTTAGTTTTAGATCAGTGGGGTCTGTGACCAACAGAAGCCCCATTGCAGATTTACATGTAACATTTCTGCTTTGAGTATTTGATTTTGCTTCAGTTTTGTATGCTCATAAAGGTTTTAAGATTTACTTATCCAATGCACTAACATTTATTTTTCCCCCAATCAACACATATGGTTTGTTTGATGGTCTTCTTTAGCAGGTCCAGTCTGCATTTGAGGGTTTTTTTGTTTGTTTGTTTGTTTGTTTTTAATGCAGTTCACCTGAAAATAATACCTCCTATTTATTTCCATGGAAACAAAGAGCACAATAACAATGTTAGATAGTACAACTTCTAAGCTACAGAATGCTATATTGCAACATAGTCACCATCATTAGCTATGCATTTTTTGCCAGTGATGAACAAGATCCTGCATGCCGTGCTTGTAAAACTCATCACGGATATCCAGAATATGGAATCTCATTCACCTCTTTGTTGCCACTACTGAAACGCACCAACCACCACCTCACTGAGCTAACATAAACATTCAGTGAGCATTGATGAATATCAGTGAGTGCAAGTTTTTCTGCATTGAGGAATTCAATTCTACACCTTTGCTTCATATACACTTCCATGTCATATACTATTTTGTTAAATACCTATTTGTCAGACTGCCTTTTGTTGCCATCTGTCACATGGAAAAAAAAATTGAATGGAATATTTTTGGGAAGGTTCATTTTCTGCTGCCATGCCACCAACATCTTCCTCTGTGGGCCAAAGCAATAAAATAAGAGGCACTACTTTTGGAGCTTGTAGGAAAAAATTTCTGGGGCATCTAGTCTCTGTTATAATTTGACTTCTCATTACAAATTAGATTAGGCAATAGGAAGAAATTCTTTACTGTGAGGACGGTGAGACACTGGAAGAGGCTGCCCAGAGAGACTATCAATACCCCATCCCTGAGGTGTTCAGGGCCAGGCTGGATGGGGCTTTGAGCAAACTGGTCTAGTGAGTGGTGTCCCTGCCTATAGCCAGGGGGTTTGGAACTAGATGGTCTTAAAAGTCCCTCCCAACCCAAACCATTTTATGATTCTGTGGTTCTAGAAATCGAATAAGCACACTGTTCTAGCTTGTTTTACATAAATTTCAAATGTGAGGATGCACAAAAAAACTAATCTTTTTCCTTGTTTCATCAATCGAATACATTGCACTCAGAAGTTCAATTATTTCTTATAATGATACATGCTTTAGTTTTTCTTTTAGCAAAGAAAAAAGCCTGCTAACTGTCAGGAGAAAAAGAACAGACTCTGACACTTTATGGAAGTGATAACAGACAGTTTATTGGAAAAAATACAACTCTTATATAATTCATAACTCTTATATAATACAAAGTGTACTTCTGATTGGATGCAGGCATGAATCACACGTAATGCCTTCATAATCAACTGGTTAATATGTGAATGGCATGAAGCAATCACGTACCTAAGTTTCTTCTCTGATTCGCTGGCTTGTTACAACTTCTTGTCTCATCCTAAATTGTAACTTATTTCTCTTTTGCTAATGCAGATCTTTTTCTGCTTAAGCATCTCCCTTTTCTTGCTGACTTTGTCAAGGACTGTGACTGACCAGAGTCAGTTTCACATACATTATAGCACATAGGCCTTAGCCTAGGCTCACATAGTCATGTCCTCCACTAACCAAGTATGTCTCTATAACTAACTTCTCTGTTCCTCTTATCATTTCAAGATATCTGTTGTCTTCCTGGACAGCCCCTGTTAATCTGGCGACTTGACTGTTTTCCATGCCACTACATTTCCATTACTTTTCAGTTTGAATAGCACAATTTTTTATTTTGGAGTCAAAGAGAATGTAAGGTACAAAATTCCATAAATACGAGGTATACATACAACATAAATGTGAGACTGAATAATTTGTAATGCAAGTTTGCATGAGATCCCAGAGTACTGCTCTGAGGCACCCAAGACCACCATGGACCTGCTGGAGGGCCAAGGGGATAATTTGGCCAAGGACTGGATTACCTTTCTTATGAAGGCCTGAGGGAGCTGGCCTTATTCAGTCTGGAGAAAAAAAGGCTCCATGGAGACCTTACAGAAGAATTCCAGTACCTAAAGGGAATCTACAAGAAACCTGAAGAAATCTTAATCAGGAATGCAGTAATAGGATAAAGGTTAATGGCTTTAAATTAAGAGATAGTAGATTTAGATTAGTTATTAGAAACTCTTTATGATGAAGGTGATGAGACACTGGAACAGACTGCCTGAGGAAGTTGTGGATGCTTCATCCCTGGAACTAGATGATCTTTTGGTGCCTTCCAACCCAAATGATTTTACGATTCTATTATTACAGATGAATAAAAATATTGTGAGGAATTAAGCCACTTCTAGCAGCAATTCTAGTTTGGTTTCTGTATATGTTACTCAGTTTGAAATGGCCTATTGAAGAGTCAAGATAATAAAAGAAAGCAACAACAGAAACCACACAGTGGGTATTAAATTTATTGTAGCATTAATAAACTGCAATTTCATGAAATTTTAATAGGATTTTATCACAATTAGTCTGCCCTTTCAGCAATTTACTTTTAAACCAAGCAACTAAAATATTACACAGAAAAGATACCCTCTGAGAAAGAATGAGTTTTTGTTGCAATGAAAAAAATCAAGGTAATTTTGTTTAAAATCATTAAGTACTAGTCACCAAATTTTAAATATTTTTAAATTGAGACCTTCAGAAAGTTCACACCTTTATATATGTTTTCAGAGATCCACTGAATACTAGCTATGAGATGGCCTCCATTTATCAGCAGAGTTAAAATCAGCAACTAAAAGAAAAGGTTGGACTAATAGTGTTGGAACAAGCAAATCTAAAAGCCTAGTATATGTTTTCTGGAAGGCTGTTTCTAGAGGATTTTTCCCAGGGTCTCAATTTCTACTTCAATTTTTTTTTTGTTTTCAATCAACCTGCAGTCATAATTTGAAAAGATAGAAAATAATACAGGTCAGATTGTCAGCTGTATATTTCATTCATCTAAAACTTTGCATTCTGAACTGCTACACCCAGCAGGAGTCTCTGATTTGCAGTAAGTAAGTGGATTTTTTTTTCTCCTGAAAGTAATTTAGCTGAAAATTAATAGTCTTCATATTACCTCTTCCTTTCCTGCCTGAGATCTCCCTCCTCTCTGCACCTCCTATTCTCCTAAGTTTTTGAGTAGAACAGAATCTGGATCTTAGCCTGTGATCCAGATGTGAATGTTGTTTTGTTTTTTATCTTTCTGTTCAAGATGAATCAAGCTCCATTTAAATTGCTTACTGAAACAATCTAGGCCCATGAAGGTCACAGGCCGGAGTGCAGGATTAAATCCAAAGTAACATCTAGAGTTGGAGCACAGATACAAATTGTACAAATGTATTAAAATGCTTCAAACACACAACATGGAAATAACTCTGAGGAAGGTGATTAATGGTACTGACTCTCATTTGGCCTTACCTAACAATAGTATTTTCCCCAGTTGGGTACTGTTTACTTAACAGTTTTATTAGGTTTAAATCCCACATGCCAGCATCAGGCTTTAGGATGAAACTTCCACAAAATTTTGATTGTGTGATTTAGATTCATCTGTTTTTCTGAGATAAATCTGTTTGCTTTTAAATCAGTTGCTCCTAAAAATGCCCATTAAAATAATGATTAAGCTTTCTTTGTCATATACATATCTTTAAACGTTTATTTTTACTTCTACTCATCTACCAGAGAACTCCTCCAGGGATAGCTCTAAATTAATTAACTTGTTGATTCCTCCTGGGCTATACATACTTTTTTACTACTGAAAATTTTCAAAAGCATTGGACAAATTTTGTTTCACTTGGGTCACATTAAGACACAGTATTCTGTAATATGATTGTGGTAATTGAGGTGATGGAGATGATAGAGGTGTGAAGTATTAGAGTGAGTGGGGACCTAGCAGTCTAAGTTTTGAAAACATCATTCTTCCACTTTCTTCATCAAACATTGGCTACATTTTTCACATTCTGTATTCTGTCTATCTGACAGCTGTTCCAGTCCATGCTTTTAGACAGCAGGCCTAGGCTGTCACTTCTTATGGCAACAACAATAAACATAAGAAAGTACAATGACATTTTCATAAAAGTGTTACAAACCTTTCTTCCCTCTAGTTCTTCCAAATATCAGTCTGACCAAGGAGCTCATAGGAGGCATAGCTTCCACTCTAGGCTAACATATTTGTTTTTAAATAAACTGTTAGACATGTATAATGTTCACAAAATGGCAGAACAAATATTTTGTTTTTTTTTTTCCTGTAAAATGTTTCTATTTTAGAATGACATCAACCAACGTAAACGTATTCTAAACAGCATTTCCATTATTTTTATGATTGTTTTTTAATGGAGTTGAGGTGTTTTTCTATTCTATTTTAAATCACAACAGAAACACAAATTGTATTTTTTTTTTGCACAGATTTTGACCCTAGACGCATACAGTTTCGCACTGGAAGCTGCAACTGATATAGCACCTGCGTAACAAAAATTTATTTCAAACCTAATTTTTAATGTACCACAGGGCAAAAACAATAATCACACTGTAGTTGGGAACCATGGAGAGTTCACTAAGGAAGGAGCAACAAGTAAATCTTGAAGTATTACAGATAGTTTTAAAGTTTCAGAATCAGCCTGTATCTACTTCAGCATTAGCTACTTTTCTTAAATGGATAAGCAAAAAATATCCTTGAATTTCTAAAAAGTTGGATTTCTCTTGATGGAGAGCTTTGGGACAAAATTGGCACAAAACTCTGGGAGGCTTCTATTACTAAAGACAGAATGGCTGCTAAAACTTTTACCTGTTTGGCGCCAAATAATGGAAGGGCTTAAACAAATTTGACAAGGAAGAATCTCTACCGACTGTTCCCCAACCTCCCCCCAACCCTGCCACTGCCCCTCAGTGAGAAGCAGCGTCAGCCTGGATTCGATTCGTGGCTCTGACCCCACCCCTGGCTGGGGAAAGAAAAATCGCAACCACCCTGCTGTGCTCACGCCCTCCGCCCTGCCCACGTCGCTTACTCCTGAGACTGCCACCTGCATGTGATTTGGTTAAAGACAAGGACAGACCAGAACCAGAGGATCTTTTTGATCCTGGTCCAGTAGATCTGGAGGACGAAGAGAACCTTCTCTCTCTTGATGATAATTTGAAGGGAGCAGGAAGGAAACATTTTTCTACAGTGTACTACAGTGCTTTAGAGCAGTGCAGAAAAGAAGTAATATCACGGGGTGATGCTGTTATGTTGCAAGCCTTTCCTGTGATGTGTCATCCAAATCAGCCCCCCCAGTGGGAATCTCTGCATTATGAGGAAGTAAAGGAGCTAAGGAAGCCAGTGAGAGATTATGGAATTTAATTTACCTTTGCATATAATCTTCTGGTTGCAATTGGCGACAGTTTTGCTTGACCCCCATAATTGGAAAATTTTGTTACAAACAATCCTGTCTCCCATGCAATATACTGTATTTATGACTGAATACTGCAAACAGGCTACCATCCAGGCTATGAACAATTTGAATAACTTAAATCATATTGGCATGGAGGAACTCAAGGGGGAAGGGTTCTGGGCAACACCTCAGCCCAGGCACAGATGGATAGGCAATGCCTTGAACAAGTTAAGACTGGTGTTACATGCTAACAGTTGGATACCTGATACTAATTTGTCTAATGCCTTGTTTACATCAATTAAACAGAGGGCTGCCAAGCCTTACATTAAATTTCTTGACCATTTACAAAATATGTTAGAGAGACAAGTAGAAAATCAAGCCGCCCAGGATGCTTTGCTTCAGCAATTAGCGGTAGAAAATGCAAATACGAACTGTGGAAAGGTTTTACAATCCTTCTACAAGAATCTACAAGAACGCAGATTCTTCAATTACTGACATGATTAAAGCCTATCAAGATGTAGGCAAGGAAAGTCATAAAATGGCCTTGCTAGCAGACACACAGGCAGCCCAACTTGATACAGGGATAGCTCAAAGAATGAAGTGTTACAATTGCAGGCAACTCAATCATGTACAAACGGATTGTAAAAAGCCTAAGCAAACAAATAAAAATGTTTGTGCTATTCCAACTCGACCCTCTTCTCGGTACAGGAATGGGCTACACTGGGTGAGAGAATACCGATTTAAATTTCCTGTTGCTGCATGGCCCTGCAATCTGCCAGGAAACGGGAGGAAGAGTGCAAGACCGCACACCATGACAACCAATATGGTCCTGAACCAATCGCCACTGCCTGGCCAGCTCACTCAGACCAGGCACCGCTGGCAGTGCAGGAGTGGATTTGGCCACCGCCCCGTCAGTGACACTGACTGACAGCACCGTGAGTCTCATTCCAACAGGTGTAACAGGCCTCCTAGGGGACGGGCATAGCGCCCTCTCGTTAGGACGTTCTTCTATTACACAGATGGGACTTTTTGTTTTACCGGGAGTTATTGATGCTGACCACATTGGGGAAATTAAGACAATGGCATGCACGTCCTCCCTGCTTTATTCCTAAGGGCCAAACAATAGCACAATTAATCCCTTTTCATTCTATGGCTGAGTGTGGCATCAGGGACCAAAGTTGTGAATTTGGGAACACAAACAAACCTGCCGCACTATGGACTACACAAGTGTCGAAAGACAAACCATTATTACCATGCTTACTAAATGGCCAATGGTTATTAGGCCTAGTGGATACCAGAGCTGATGTTACCATTATTAAGACCAGTGAATGGCCCTCTGAATGGCCGCTAAAAGACCCTAATTCTGCTATTGTAGGAGTTGGGAGCTTGCAGCAGCCCAAGCAAAGTGCCTGAATTTTATCTTTTGAAGGGACTGATGGTTGCATTGCTCACGCTGCTTCTTACATCTTGCCAGTTCCCTATGCTTTGTGGCGTTGTGATCTTTTAAGTCAATGGGGCATGATTTTGCAGACAAATTTTCAATAAGAGACACTGATTGGCAGCAACCTACATCCCTAGCTTGGAAAACAGAACAGCATATTTGGGTAGATGAGTGGTCCTTAACAGAGGAACAGTTGCTGCATTTACAAGAGCTAGTTCGAGTACAGCTAGCTGCCTGTCACATAGTGCCTACTACCTGCCCTTGGAATACTTCAGTCTTCGTTATTCTCAAGAGGAGTGTAGGCTTTTACAGCATCTGCACACTGTCAATGCAGTAATTGAGCCCATGAAGGCATTGCAGCCTTGTCTTCCTCTGCCTTCAGTGTTACCTTCAAATTGGCCTATAGAAGTCATTGATTTAAAAGTCTGTCTTTTTACCATTTGACTTAATCCAAAAGACGCACCACGATTCACTTTCTCAGTGCCCTGCATCAACCAACAAAGCCCTGCTCAGCGGTATCATTGGACACCGTTATCACAAGGAATGCTTAATAGTCCAACAACATGTCAATTGACTGTAGCAAATGCTTTACAACTGGTACAAAAGGTAGAACTCATGTCCTTATTTATCATTACATGGACGATATATTAATAGCAGCAGAACAAGAAGAGGGTCTAAGGGACGCTTTACTGCTCATTTGGCAGGCAGTCCGATCTGTCAGTTTACAAATAGCTGAAGAAAAGGTGCAACTCAGTTCTCTTTGGAAATATTTAAGATGGAAAATTACATCTCACACCATTCAGCCACAAATCCTCAAAATAGTACCTCACGTACAGATGTTAAATGATCTGCAAAAATTATTTGGTTGTGACCTCTTTGGGGTATTACTAGTCAAGAGCCGCGCCCTCTGTTACGGCTACTCAAAGGAGACCCAGATCTAACCTCTAGAAGACAATTCACACCAGAAATGCTAAAATGCTTAGACTCTGTAATAACATCATTGCAACATCGATATAGCCATTGTGTTTCTTTATCACTTCCAGTATCTCTTATAATAATAACAAACTCCGATCAGCCATATGCCTTGTTATGTCAATGGGATACCTCAAGAAAAGATCCTCTCATTATCCTCAAATGCATATTCTTACCACATACATTTTCAAAAACAATTACATCACGAGTGGAGATGTTTGCAATGCTAATGCAGTGAGGTCGACATGGTCTACGAGCTCTTGACCCTGATTTCATTTTCATACCTGTTACTAAAAACGATTTATATTGGATGCTTGCGCAGTCACTCGCTTTACAAACTGCTATGGCAGACCATACCAGACAAATCTCCACCCATCCCCCCAAACATCATATTTTACATACATAATTTGAGTGATCTGTCCCTTATTACTAATATTTTACTTTCACATGTTCTAATACTTAATGCTGTTACCGTGTTTACAGATGGCTCTGGCAGGACACACCAAGCAGTGGTTCTCTGGCGTGTGACTGCTACATGATGGCAGTCAGACCTACATATTGTTGATGGATCACCTCAAATTGTAGAACTTGCTGCTCGAGCCTTTCAAATTTTTCTCAGAACAAAAGCTTGATATAATAACCGACTCTTTGTATGCTACAGGTATCATTCAGAAGATTGAAGAATCTTTTCTTAAGGAAGTTAACAACCGCCTTGTTTGCACAGCTCAAGTGAGTTTTGCATTATGTCTCTCACTGTTCTCTTCCTTATTTCATTATGCATATTCAATCACACACTGCATTGCCTCGTCCTTTAACTGAGAGCAACCGCAAGGATGATCAAGCCAGAGTCACCTTTCCTACCTCTCAGTTATTTCAGCAGAGCGTGACTTTCCCATCAGTTTTTCCATCAGAATAGGAGAGCCTTCCAACTGACAGTGGATCAAGCCCGTAACATTATTCTAACATGCCCAGCCTGCCAGGCAATTGCCCCTTTGCCTCAAACTGGGACAAATCCCCGTGGCACAGCACCTCTTCAATTATGGCAGACAGATGTTACTCATGTTCCTGAATTTGGCCGTCTAAAATATGTGCACATAACAATAAATACTCATTTTTCTTATATATTTGCCATAGCACATATAGGTGAACGCAATCGCGATGCCCGTAAACATGGCTTATGCTGCCATGGGGATTCCACATACTGTAAAAACAGATAATGTATCTGCTTATACTTCTAAAGCCACTCAAACTTTCCTCCAAAAATGGGGAGTTAGATATATTACAGGCATTCCTCATTCTCCCAGTGGACGAGCTATCATTGAGAGTACTCATCTAACATTGAAATCTATTCTTAATAAACAAAAAAGGAGGAATACGGGAGACACACCACAAGAAAGATTATGTAAAGCTTTGCTTGTGCTGAATTTTTTGAATCGCGATCATACAGATACAACTTGTGTGGACCATCATTTTGGGGCTTCCCCAATGCTCAAGGGATGGCCAAAGGTTAACATTCAGAATATGGCCACAAGGCATTGGGAAAGTCCCTTACCACTGATAATCTGGGGTCGTGTCGTGGATATGCTTGTGTTTCCAGAGGGACTGGCCCTATGTGGGTTCCAGCATGATATATTCGGCCTCATTTCAAGAGGGAAAATAGCATCCAACCCTTATAATGACTGGGATTGTGTTTTTTCTTACTTATTGGTATTGTTTTGTAATTTGTTGTATTGTAAATAACAACATTAGTAATGGTATGACAAAGTGGGTGACTTTCCTGAGTTACCAATGCAGTCTCAAGAATTAGAATTATTAGGCATTATCTAGGTTGCGGTGTGCTTCTTCTATTTCAGTTGTAGGTTCCACAACTAAATCATGAGGTTCCACAGAGCAAAGATGCAAGATCTTGCACCTGGGTTGAGGCAACACCTCACTACCAATGCAAGCTGTGGGAAGAAAGGAGTGAGCACAGACCTGGTGAAAAGGACCTAGTGATATCAGTGGATGGGAAGCTGGACATGAGCCAGCAATGTGTGCTCACAGCCCAGAAATACAACTGTATACTCAGTTGCATCAAAAGAAGCATGGCCAGCAGGTTGAGGGAGGTGATCCTGACTCTATTCTCTGCTCTGGTGAAGCCTCACCTGCAGTACTGCATCCAGATGTGGAGTCCTCTGTATGGGAGCGACATGGACCTGTTGGAATGTGTCCAGAGGAGGGCCACAAAAATTATCCAAAGGATGGAACACCTCTCCTATGAGGACAGGCTGAAAGAGCTGAGGCTATTCTTCTCAATCTTGAGAAGAGAAGGTCTTGAGGTGACACGATGGTGACCTTTTAATATTTAAAGGGGAGCTACAGTAAAGAAGGGGCAGACTCTTTATCAGGGTCCGTGGTGATAGAACAAGAGGAAATGGCTTCAAGCTTAAAGAGGGTAATTTTGTTTGAGATAAGGAAAAAGTCTTTCACACTGAGGGTGGTGATGCACTGGAACAGGTTGCCTGGAGATGCGGTGGGTGCCCTATCCCTGGAGACTTTCAAGCTGAAGCTGGATCAGATCCTGGCCAACCTGATCTAGCTGTGGATGTTTCTGACCATTGCAGGAGAGCTGGAGTAGATGATCTTTAAAAGTCCCTTCCAACCGTAAGGTTTCTAAGATTCTATGAATCTGGAAGTTGGCCTAAGTACTAGATTACTTTTTCTGGACTCCTGATGCATGGGGGGTAAAGGGAGTTCTGTTAAGTGCATTAGCAGCACTGATGTTTTTATCTTGTTTGCTCCATTGCTTTATCCTACTAATCTGAAGTGCTGAATGTCTGACCACTGTATAAACCAGATTTAGAATTTGTACATGTATCTTTCCCTTTTCTCCTCATTCCTCTCAGTGCTTTTCTCCTTAGTACCACCATGGGACAGTGTTAACAAACTGAGGCACGGGGTGTTACAAGAATCTGGAACTTTTTGGCTCAAAACTTTTGTCAGTTTCATCCATTTGATACATAACCTGGTTGGCAAGCTTTTGGGTTTAATGGTTACCATGATTTCAATGGTAAGAGAAACATATGCAGCTGGGCTACCAGGAGAAACACTTTTTGGCTGTTGCTTCTTTTAGGCACTCAAGTTGATTTACTGGGGTTGTCTTGCTGACACGGATCACGATACAGTCAATATGCATACATAGCAACCCACCATCTGACAATTGTATGATGAACTGCTGATTACCCAATGGGAGGGGCATGTACTACAGACATACTGCTGCACCTAACAAATAGAACATAAATACCCCTGACAACTAAAGGAAGCCCCAGTGAGCCAAACAGAAGTGCCCTTGACAACAAACTGCTGCTACTGGCAACAAAAATATTCTATGAAGAACATAAAAATCCAAGGAGACCCAAGGTAGAATGAGTGCCCCTCCTCTGAACTGCAGCTCTGCAGGTCAACAAGACATCACTGAATGACTTGTAGCCCCCTATGGACCAACAAGTTGTCACTGGATCCATGGTGGTAACTATCCCTGCTTTATAAACTGTTGTCTAGGATTTCTGTCTTTACTATCACTAACTTTACCATCTTCTCCTCATTCCTTAGCTGCTTAGAGTTTGTAATAAATCAGTTGGACAGCATTTGGCCTCATTTGCTGCCATAGTCTCACTTCAGGTATATATAAATTGAACTATGTTCTCCAATAATAGGAACACGACATCAAATAATAATGAAACTCTACATGACCCTCTGTAAATTGTACTTGCTCACCTGATGTCTGCAACAGTTCCAAAACATTAAAAACATTAGTATTACTAACAGCTATCTGAAATATTCAGTGTCATAGGCCACCAAAAAGGGATGAAACAATCAAGAAAAAAAAGGAAGAAATAAATAGAAATAAATTTCCTTCCCAGACTGCACAGATTGTCTCAGGTTTTTTTTTTTTTTTTTTTTTTTAATGCTACTTCTATAAAATGCATGATATTTTACTGACAAGCTACAGAAAACGTTTTATCCATAGCCTACTTACAAGCCTAATGTAACCCAAACGAAACAAAAGTAAACCAAAAAAGAATATCTGTCCTTACCAGCACCAGTTGTTGAAAATATCCAAATAATTTATCAGGACGGTATCTCTGATAAAGCAGATTTTATTCGCAATTGCGGGCCTCCTGCAGGCAGGAGAGTACACAGAAAACAGCATTACATCCTTTATGCCCTATTAGTAGATGCTTATCTCTTTTTCCCCTGGTTCCTCATTGGCTGAGTACTTCAGGTTCACAATCTTCCCAACGCTCAACTAAACATACGGATACCGGATAAATTGTTGCTTGCTAAGCATATATCACTACTTACTTAACTTCTCACACTTGCTCACTCAACACTCAGTCATTGTTTCTGGACATCTGCTCACCCTTGCATAGAGATCAGCTTGGAAGGAGGATAGGGGGGAGTATCTTGATGCCTGCCTGTTGCATCCCAACCTACCCACAGACCCAGGCAGTCTAGCCTTATAGGCCCTGCCTGCTTTGATGTTTAAGTCTGTTTTTCTTTTGCTGAGGGTCTCTTATCCAAACAGAATAGCCTTACAATATGCTTTCTATCCATAACGCTATACCTATACTATTTGGAAAATTTAAAAACCATTGCAGTTTTGCAAGCAAGAATTAATCACATAATTCAGCAACCATATTTCTAAAGTGTGTTAGTAACGTATATGGTATTTCTACTTTTTCACATCAGCCATTTCTAAGGACAAGTTACAAATACACTGCGCTCTACTTCTTCAGATCAATTCCCCCTTTTCAATATCTAATGCAGAAACACATTCCATTCCGACACAGTTCCAGTTGCTGAATGACTAAACATGAGGAATAGGCTCTCTAGAGAGAGCAAGTTAAATTAAGAAAGAGAAGCACAGGTCCTTCTTAGTAGGGGAGGAAAAGTTTACAGTAGTGTAGGAAGGTAATGTTAAATTTAGTTTCCAAAGAAAGAACATTTCCAGATGGTGAATGACTCTTAATTGTAGCGAGATGCCTTGAGGAAATAAAAATGTTTTGGTTAAAATTCTTTCCTGAAGAGAATTGTTTACCCTCAGCAATTAAAAATCAGATAGACAGTTATTCCTGTAATAACTTTGGATGATTTTATAACACATGCTGGTGGAGGGCTTCGATAAAAAGTATAAAGTATAGAGGTGTTCAGTAACTGTGTTGTGGCATCTCTGTTACTGTAACTTCAGAATAAGAGTTATAAGAGCCTTTCTATTTTAATTTTTAATTCTTGTAGCTAAATAAATTGCTTTGCAATTGCATGTGCTGAAAAACCAAAGGGAAGCTTTCTTCCTCAGAACACTATGGGACAAAATGTTTTGAGATTTAGATAAGAACTGGATAAAACCCACTCATTATCTGAATCAGAACACCACAAACTAGTCTCAGCAATCTCTTCTGTGGTTTAAATAGTCTGCCAGTGAAAAAAATGGATATAGCATAATGTAAGAATAGTAACCATTTTATTAAATTACTAGACACATATTTCTATCCAGTTTGTCCCACTCTGTAGCAGCAGATGCAAGAAGTGGCAGCGCTGCTGAAAACCATTTGCAGTAATTTGAAGATTAAATGTTTGTTAACTTATATTTTGATTCACATTGCAAAATAATTTGCTGGCTTATTTAAACTAAAAGAGTGAAGATACAGACTCTTAACTCATTCTCTGTGAGCCACTGTTTTGTATTGTTCGAGAAGTTACTTCCTTTGCTGTGAGGAATCACCTCACTGTGAGGGGCCAGCAAGCAGAGCATGAGCCTGCATAAGCTCTTTCATTTTCCTAGCATCTAACACATCTTCAAGCTGCCCTGTGACTTGCAGAGTCTGAGGCATGGACATATTTCCTACTCTGACTGCTCTTGAATGTTTGGAATAGGGAAGAACAAGAGCAGGGCAGGTGGGTAGATGCTGTGGGACAAAGAAAGTTATTATGAACAAAAGACCTAGCAAATGAGTAAACAAGCTCAACAGTTACTTGCCCCAGACATAAACACGAGGTGCCTGGCTCCTACATGTGACCAAGGAGTTGTGTGTCTATAGAAGGTTGTAAGCACGTACAATAAACATCTTCGTTCTGCACCAGCAAGGAAGCCCGTGCCTCTCTTGCCACAACTGTTACCCCAACAGGGACACAAAAAGCAGACTGGTCTGGAGAGGGCTGAAAGAAGCCCTATTGAGAGAGGGCTGAGAGAAGCCTTACCGAGAGGGTATTGAGAGAAACGCAAAACTTGGAGAAGCCATAGAGTGAGCATTGAGAGAAACGTGAGGCTTGACATAGAAGTGTGAATGGGGGGAGCTTTGCATTGCACAGCAAGAACTTCTGCAGGACAGAGGTGAGCAACGGGGAACAATGGCAACACTTATAACAAAGGTGCAGAAGGCGGTTTGCAAAATAACGAGAATGATTTTGCAAAAGCACCACACTAAAGAGGAAAGCTTCAATTTAAGCTCTAGTAATGTAGAAGTAGATGGGACTACAATCTAAGATGCGAAAACGTGGGCCAAAGCGGGAGCAAGGCTGTGGGATGCAGCTACGTGCTCTGATCCTGTGGCTAAAGACCTCTTGGTTTCTTGGAGACTGGTTTTTGAATCACTAAAAAGACATGTGGAATTCACTGTCCCAGTAGAGCCCACCACTCCTCCTGTGGTGGGGGCTGCTGTAAACCACTGTGATGATAAGGACAGTAGCCCTTTATACCCCAGACTAGTGACCTTGGGGACGGAACCTGACTTGAAACCGCTCAGTCCACATGAAGTTTGGCAAGTGATCTACAAAGAAAGGGAGCAGGAGCTCTGACATCTTTCAGACACTGCATTTGTCTCTTGCCTGCCCTATGATCTTTTGAACTGATGCTCGGCTCCCCCTATACCAGTAATCTGTTGAGCTCTGTTATGAAAAGTTACTCTTTGTCTTCGTTATTGCAAGACCTTGGCACAATTGACAAGTACTCAATATGGGCTTTTGGAGAGAATCAGTGCAGCAAAAAGCACTAGAGTAGAAGCTATGAGAGCTGCAGCAGAGCAGACCCTGAGCCTATGGCTTATTCACTCGGTGGTCATGGTCAGTGTGTGGGAGCAGGAGCTGTGAAAATCTGCTTCTGAGACTTCATGCTTTGTATGATCTCTCACTCATTCCAGCTGCTGGCGTTGTTGCAGTGTATTCTTCTGAATCTTTTAGCTGTTGTAGCAGTTGCTTTTCCTTACAAGAAAGGGAATCTCTCTTATAAACAGATTCCTTTTTCTTTCTGTTAAAAGAAAACATTATGGGGTACTTGGGGGAATCCAAAGACTCTCTTTTTTAGAAAAAGGACAAGAGATTGACTAAAAGCAAATATTCAAGGTGAATGCATTAGAAAACCCTATTTACTATAAAATGACGTGTGCTCATGTGCAGTAGACTGGCAATGCAGGAAGTTCTCTCATCTTTGGTTGTATAATCCAACTTGACTGGATGAATATCTTCTGGTGTAAATATACACATTACATTCTTAAACAACAGTATATCTTACCTGTACCTGCCTGGCTTTCATAATTCTGGTTCTGAATATGTAATTTCAGTGATTTAAAAAATAATAATAGATTTCCCTATTAAAAAAAGTGCAAATATGACCCCTCAGGAAAAAATAGCTAAAGCATGCTATGTTCTTAATTTTCTAAATCATTGGACAACAGAGGGCCCCCAAGTTTACAAGCACTTTGGTCATAATGCTTTAACTCCTGCCAAGGAAAGAGCACAGGTTATTGTAAAAAATATCCAAACTCTAACCAATGGGAAGGGGCCTATTTATTGATAAATGTGGAGTCGAGGCCATGCTTGTGTTTCAACAGAGACAGGTCCAAGTTGGGTATCAGCACAATGGGTAAGGCCATGTGTCTCATCATCTGCTGTAACGTGATCACCGTGCTTTCATGGATTCTCGCCTACAAGACAGGACACACTTTGCTTGTAAACTGTGTCACTAGGGAACCACAAGAATTGGAATTATTGGGATCGGTTAAAATGGACTATTGTTTGTAGTTTAACTATAGTGGAAAGAGTTCAGTTTATTAATTTTTGTTTAGCTGCTAATAGGAATGTTTCTGATCTGCGCCTTTTTATTAATAGAGAAGGGGGAGATGTGGGAGGGAGAAAGACGTTATGAACAAAAGACCTAGCAAATGAGTAAATAAGCTCAGCAACTACTTGTGCCAGATGTAAACACATACGAGGTGCCTGGCTCCTACTTGTGACCAAGGAGTTGTTGCATGGGTATAAAAGGTTGTAAGCATGTACAACAAACGTCTTAGTTCTGCATCAGCAAGGGAGCCTGTGCCTCTCTTGCCACAGATACCTGTACACTTGTCTTCTGCAACACCCAAAGTAAAGAGGCAGTAAACAAACAAAGAAAACAACCAACCCTAATAACACAACATCATGCTTGCTTTTTTTATGGGTGGCTTTAGATCTATTATTATTATTATTTAGGATGAGAAATAATCTCATCCTAAGAGAGAGGCCTTCCCTTGCTTGCAAGAAGTGATCAACCTTTCCCTAGCAGCTGCACCTCTCAAGCAAAGGAAAACTGCTGCCTTTACATATAGTGAGTTCCAGCTCCATCATCTTAAAAGTTCCTGAAACTGACATGCAACACTACTGTGTCACAGACAGCAGAAAACCAAGGTGGCTAAATTTTAGATCCAACTTCCTAGTAATGTGCAGTGTAAGGAAACAAAAACAAAAAACCTTCCAAAACCTAAAACCTATAAGTTCTTCATCAGACAGGATGCTCTGAAGAACATGAAGGGAATTTGTTACAAACAGATCCAATACCCTAGTAAATAAAGCCTGCCATTGCATAATTTTTCACTTGTTTCTTCTTCTTTTTTTTTCTTTCCTTGCACAGATATCAGAAAACATTTGATCTTTCTGATAAGCTTGGATTACTATGCCAGGCGAGTCATGTAGACTTGTCTCAGTCTTTCTTCTTTATTGGTATTCAGACTTGTTACTTTAGGCTAAAGCTTTGTAGGATGTTTTTGCATGGTCTATACTAATGGATCACCCAAGTCTGTGTATAGAACCTTTATTTAGGAAAAAAAAGTAGACTATAGTTACTTAAGAAATTAAAATGCACAGCCCTGACATCAACAGTTGTGGTGCAACAGCATGACACTAGCAAAATAGTAGAAGAGCACATTTTTCTTATAAAATTCTAAGCCAAATTGTGGTTTGCAGCAAGGTATCAAACTCCATTTTGTCTTTACAAGTCTAACTCTGAAACAGATATCAAATTAAGCTACCATTTGCATTTCCAGCAAGAAATAGATGTCTTTAAGCATCTACAGATTATGTTCCACAGCATTTATGTTCTCTTTGTTTCTTTCCTTTTCCTTCTCTAATCACATGATCCCAGACAACAGTGGATGCAACAGCTTTGGCTGTTTCTAAACTTGTAAGTTTCCAATCATAATGCATTCAGGATTGGATGGTGTATAATTAATGAATGCACTGATGCTATAATTATGAAATTGTGTAATCAATGAATATTAAGATGTTATAATTATGAAATAAACAAGAGAGTTAGGCAAAGCAGATTATAATAACAAAAAGAGAATAGATAGAAAGCTTACCCATATCCTGGGCTCACTTACAAAATTCCAGCAGAGTGGATCTCTAGAACAGATCCTTTCCCACTGGCAGTCAGCTCTTAAATGGGTCTAGGAGAGATGCAGCCAAGCTCCACCCCTTCCTGCAGCACAAGTGAATTGCCTTCACCTGTGCTCCCATGGCTGACTCATCACTTGCCTTGGGTGATCAATCAGAGCTTCAAGCCGTGGTTCAGCAGTTCCCATACAGATGGTCCATTGCACTTTTTATTCTTATTAATAAAAGTGATTGTTTTCTGAACAAATTTTGTCTGTCTGTAAAGGATAAAGCTCTGCTTTCCATTACTCTTATCTCTATGGACAAGTATGATTAGAAATCTCATGTTTCTTTGCCATGTCTGTGGAAATACAAATATTATTCATATGCAAGGGCATGGCAAAATCCTCTCTAGATATCAGAGCTTGCAGGTTTCTCTGTTCTCACTTCTGGCAGCAAGACTATCGTTGTACAACTGGGCAGACAGACAGGTATCTGCCTTGATTCTGTTCATGATCAGTTTCCAGAAACCAGGCCTCTGATGTTGGACTTCTGTAGGATGGGATTGCCTATGACTTCAGTGAACAAGCAAGTGTGGAAATGTAATCATTCTCCTGTTCAGATAACCTGACTTCAGCTGGTATGTAATAAGAGAAAGAAGAAGGTTTTTCCATATGGTGATCTTGAGCTCTGAGCTGCTGTGAGAGTGGGTGGAGCTAGCTGAGGACTAGCATGCTTGTCTGGCATCTTCACTGCATATCTAGTGTTACGAATTATAAGTACTCCTTGAGTCTGTGCAGACACTGGATTGCTACTTCTCCATCACTAGACCGAGGCCCAGCACCACCTACCAGTTTGCCCAGCAAATATGCTCCAACATGAACTTATATCTGTGCTCAGAGCAGCAGCATTTCAGTAGCTGGTGGAGACAAGTGTTTCATACTGACCACTGAGAGAGACTCTGCCAGGGCAAAGATGCAAGTTTAGGTGAATATAACCAAGGAATTCCACATTTGAAACAGATTTCTAAGTTCTTCCCTTTTCATTATAGACTTAACAAATGACTTGATCCCTACAGCAAGGAGACAATTCCAAGATCTGAAACAGAAAAATGAAGTGATAGATTTTCAGATCAGCTTTCTCATTTTCTCCCAGCCACTGCTGTGTTGTCTGTAGTTTCTGAATTTTGAATGTTTTTTCTTCCCAGAGATGTGCCCAAAAAGTAAAAGATAAATGCATATCACTTTTATGTTTATTTTTTGTGATTTTTTACCCAGACGAAATATCTCTTTGCTACCTAGCATTCTGTGTTTCTGAATATTAAAAGTTTTGCTCCAGCCTCTCAGCTTTGGCAGCTGAAAATAAAAACTCACAGGAAACTGATTGAACGGGCAGATGCAGTAACAAAAAATGCAACTTCCTCTCCTGCCAGTGTTTTATTTCTTCACAATTTTTGGATTCTTTTCAACTTCTCTGTGCAATATCCTTTACATATCTACATAATTACATGATTTCTTCCTGTAATTCCCAGGCTTCTAAGGATATTTATCTAATGTGGAACCCAACAGTACCAGCTCTGCTAGAGATGTATGGGAGCAAGTCCCTCATTGCTAAGTCCATTACTTTCAGATGAAGTTCCACTCTCAAATTATTCTTTGCTTCTGTCAAAGCTCCTTCAAGGGCACACACTGAACCAGACTAATTTTAAACTCTTTCCAGCTGTAATGCAGAAGGAAATTTCCCCAATTAAAAATAAGAACAACAACAAAACCCATTAAAATTACAAACATCATCACCACCACCAAAACTCTAGCTTGTCCCTCCTTAATTCGGAGTAACAGGGAAAATAAGGTATTTTAAATGTAAAGTGTTGCTGACCCCAAAGCTTTTCTGCAAACTACTCTCAGTCAGAAATGTCCATATCAATCAAGAAAAAGAAGAGGTCAAAATCAAGTGATCCTCTTCACTTTAGTCTATCAGTCGCCACTCTTGAAGCAGTAACAGTGTTGAATTAGTATTTCTGGAAAGTTTTCAGAATGTCTGAAAATAGTGTAGAAATTTCACTGTCAAATTCTTGTTCTCAAGCCTTGTTCATCAAGCCTCTGAAAACTACAGCTTCAACATTAATCTGTCAAGCTAAGGAAGGCTGAGTGCTACCAGAAGATTTATCTGCTGATAAACAAAGAAAGCCTTTGAACATCTGAGAGGTTAAACATGTGCTAACTGCCACGTAAAGAACTTTTGCCACTTAAAGAATTTTAGCCTCATACAAAGTAATATGCATGAAATGGTTGGAATATTATTCAAAGCCTGAAAGCAAGGTGGAAGATGACCCACAGGATCTGTCAGTTGTTGCGGATTGGGCTACAGTGTAGCAGGGACACTTGAGGTTTGTCTGTCAGGAAGAAACAAAATAGAAATAAATTACTAGCAGAAAAAGCCAAGAAAACAAGGAGAAAATTAAAAATGTACTGGTACCACGGTGCTGAGGAGACAGAAAAAAAGAGCCAGATTGGAACACTGGTACAGGAAATTACCTCTTATTTATTTTGTTTTTGTTTTGAGGAAAACAAAACATTGCACACTTTGTCCTCAAATCAGAGGAATTACATGCAGGAGATGGTTGACTGCATAATGAGTTTCTCTTTTTAACAGAAAAAATCAGCAAGACCCTGAATATTGAGTAATCATTCATGATAACATGTTTGGGATAAATTAATGAAGAAAATACTTATTGTGTTACATTGTGTTACGTTGTGTTTTCCATTTTTTCTTAAATTTGTAATTGTTTCCAGTGAAAACATTGATAATGAAATTAAGATTACCAGTAATATGCCTATTCTGTGGTGTTTACAAGCCCTTGAAGATATCCATGAGACTTCCAAAACATCTGTGATTGAGAGACGAAAATAAACAAGCAGCTTATGACCAGCTGCTGTCAAACAACTTTCCTTTTACATTTAAGTAATAGGTAACTTCTTAATTCATAAGCAGAGTGACAAAGCTAGCCTTGCCTGATATTTCCATTACATATATATGTATGTTTGCATTTTAATACAGCACTTCTTTTTTATGACATTTCAGAAATTTCTTAGGCCACTCTTGTCCTGCATATCAGAAACAACACATCAGAAAATATGTGAAGTTTACGTCACGTGGTTCAGAAAAGTTACCATCATTGCATCCTTGCAAAAGTAAAGACAACAAATGTTAATTATATTTATCTCTGGCTTTGACCTAGAAATTTCTCAGAACATTGCAGAGACTACAATTTGAAGGAGCATTTTGCCTTTCACTGAAATTCATTCACCTCCGTATCATCTCTATACATTGCAATACTCCCATTACAATTATTAATGGACCAGTAAAACATTCCTTGGTATATCTTGATAATGCAGAACATTTCTTCGTAAGTCAGTTCCCACTTGAGGGAAAAGATCAATCTTGCTATTTTTTTTAATATGTTTCAAGATTTTTAATTTTTGACACATTTCAGCATAACCTGAATATCTTAGGGAACATATCTTAGGGAGATATCTCAGCCTATGATATATGTTACTTTATTTCTTTCATTCTATAAAATACTCAGGTCACTAACAATGGTGCATCCCAATGAACACATAGCAAATGCTTTCTTATGAAGAATTTTTCTTAGAATACTTGGGAAATAACATTGAAATTACTCCATTATTTTGCTACAGAATCTCTTTAATCAGACCAAGAAACATTTAACATATTGAGTCAATGCTCTCAGAAAGGTATGAAGTCATGGTGATTTTGTCTTTTCGTATGATGTATGTATTTTAACTCTAAGGAGATGGACCATCTCCTAAGTCAAAGAGCTGATTTGTTTAATTTTCAGCACATTTTAACAGTGTCTGTTCAGACTTTCCTGTCATTTTCCCTGTCATTTTTTTCTCCTGCTGTAGTATTATAAAATAACTAGAGAGTAGCTCTTCGTACTGAGGTTGATTCTGCTGCCCTTGTACACTTTGAACAACACTTTTGATGGTGAGTGTATGGGGCTGCTGAATCACAGCCTGATTAATCACCTGAGGTGAGCAATGAGTCAGCCATGGGAGCACAGGTGAAGGCAATTCACTTGTGCTGCAGGGAGGGGTGGAGCCTGGCTGCACCTCTCCTAGACCCATTTAAGAGCTGACTGCCAGTGGGGAAGGATCTCTTCTAGAGATCTGCTCTACTGGAGTCTGTCACATGAGCCCAGGATAGGGTGAGTGTCCTTCTTTCCTACTCCAGTATAATAATTACATCAGCCAAACTTCTGGATATACTATATCATCTATATATTCAGTGATTGTACAGTGAGGAATTCACAGAACTCATTGAAGTCAAATGGCAATCAACTCTCTACTTCTAATAGTCATTTCCAAAACCTTCAATTGCTGAAAAACATAAAATCTTGCAACTTTCATAGGTATGTGAACCAGTGTTCTTGTGAGTGAAATTTTGTGTGACGCAGTATGGAAGTATAAACATGACCTATTAAGTTTAATATTTTTAAACAATGTACTGAACAAAAACTGAATGTACAAAGAAAATCTAGAATAAATCTCTTTACTTCCAACTTATGTCAATTCTTACGCGACTCACAGGTTTCCATGTTTCTTCATCTTTGTTTGGCACAAGTTGGATCTCCTTTACTGCCCTAGTGACTTTAATTTAGTCTTTTACCTACAGTATTTGTTGCTTGTCCCTTATTTCACTTCAATTGTCTTCTCATAGAATGTCAACTGATAATCAGCATAGCTCTCTTGATCACAAAATGTTTTTACTAGAATACTGATGTCTCTTAAGAAGCTATAGACCATATATACTTACATGTTTATCTGGGAAAGCAGTGCAGAATTCAGAGTTTGCTCATGATAATTTGGCTTGCTGAAGGTTCCCTGTAACCACTGTGAGTACAATACAGTATCTCTGATACTGTCTTTCTGTACAGGGAATCCAAAGAGTACTATACTCCAAATAAAAATGAGATATTAGCTGTGAATGAGGAGGGTGGGCTGCTTCTGAAGTAATCAGTATTGAATAATCAGTACTGAAATGCAGCTCCATCAGCACATCTATCACTACCAGTGATAAACTGGATGTTTAAAGGGAAGGTTCCCTCCACCCATCGTTGCTACTGATGCCACTTGGAGTAAGTCAATTGTGTTTATTATGCAATGAACTTGGATCTGGAACCTCAGCCATCCAGGAATATTAGAATCATGGACTGGACTGGCCTGAAAGTAAAAAAAAAGTTTGGAACATCACCAGAAGATGATGTATTGTGTGCTAAAGAGGCCCTACGTACAATGAACTACCAGAAAATGAAAAGAAATATGCCCTGTTCACAGATGGATCATGCTGCATTGTGGGGAAGCATTGTAGAAGGAAATCTGCTGTGGAGCCTAACATGACAAGTTGCAGAGGCCACTGAAGAAAAAGGAGAATCAAGCCAATTTGCCCAGGTAAACACTGTCCAGCTGGCCTTAGATGCTGCTGAAAGGGAGAGGTGGCCAATGCTTTATCATTACACTGACTCATGGATGGTGGCAAATGCCTTATGGGGGTGCTTACAGCATTGGGAACAAAACAACTGGAAGTGAAGGGGTAAACCTATTTAGGCTGCTGAACTGCGGAAAGACACTGCTGCCCAAATAAAGAAGATGGTTGTAAAGGTACATCATGTAGATGCTCATGTGCCCAAGAGTTGGGGTACTGAAGAACAACAACATAGCTGATAGATGGATTGGTCTGCCAAAATTAAAATGGCTCAAGTAGTTCTGGACTGGCAATACAAGTGTGAATTATTTCTAGCTTGGTGATCCCATGAGACTTCGGGCCATCAAGGAAGAGATGCAACATATAAGCGTTCTGGAGACTGAGTGGTGGACTTAATTATTGCATAGATTATTTATGAATCTATGTGAAACATGCACCACAATTAAACAAGCCAAGAGGATAAAACCTCTCTGGGGGGAAGCCAATGGCAAAAGTATAAATATGGGAAGGCACAGCAGTTTGATCATTTGACCTTGCCACGAATACGTGATGGTAAGAGTTATGTGCTTACCATGGTGGAGGCCACCACTGGGTGGCTTGAAACATATGCAGTACCCCATGCTACCACCCAAAATACCATGTTAGGCCTTTAGAATCAAGTCCTGTGGCAACATGGCACTCCAAAAAGAATTGAGTCAGAGAATGGCGCTCATTTCAAAAATTCTCTGAAGAACTCTAGGGCCAAAAATCATGGCATTGAGCAGATTTATCATGTCCCCTATCATGCATCAGCTTCTGGTAAATTGGAATTATACTGTGGGCTGTTAACAATTATGTTGAAGGCAATGGGTGGCAGAACGTTTAAGCACTGGGGGAAGCGTTTAGCTTCTTGGTTGGTCAGTACTCAAGGATGTATCGATCATGATCGTCCTGCCCAATCCAGCTCCCTACATACTGTACAGTAAGATAAGGTCCCTGAGGTTCATGTAAAGAGTATGCTGGGAAAAGCGGTTTGTGTTCTTCCAGCTTCTGAAAAGGGCAAGCCTCTCTGTGGAACTGTTTTTGCTCGAGGGCTTGGGTCCATTTGGTGGGTGATGCAAAAAAAAAAAAAAAAAAAAAAAAAAAAAATGGGGATGTTCAATGTGTACCACAAGGGAATTTGATGTTGGGGGAGTGCAGTCAGTAATTTCATGTATATATGCATGTGTGTGTTTAATGCATGTTAATTACTGTTTGTATATATGATGTATAAAGCATAATGTAGGATGTGGAATAAGGGGTGCAATTTCATAGTTTTGATTTTTTTTTTTTGTTATTGGTATCCCATACAATAAAATCATGTGGTGTACTGGGAGTTAGTGTTAATGCTCCAGTTCTGTGGATTGTCAATATTTCCAGGTACCTGGCTGTCAGAAGAGAAAAACATCAAATCCCAGAAGACTTTCACCGTTCTTTTTCCATTTTCCGTTTAGAGGGAAAGATAAAACTGCTGGCAAGTCAAGAGACTGCCCCCATCCTTATTGCTCATCTCTGCAGTGTATGCTCCCTAGCTGCCTCACCTTCAGCTTTAGGGTAAGGCCTTTGGCTTTGGACACTATCTCTCTCATTGTATTTGATATACTAGCTTCAATTCTGATTGTATTGTTTTATATTGTGTTATCTCACTTTATGCTATCATATTCGGTAAATTAGTTTTCTACCTCATTGCCACTGTTTTTGTTTTCAGGCCCATCTTCCTACCCTTTTCCTTCCTTTCCTTCCCCTTATCCCAAACCATGGGTCAGGGAGTCTTTCTGCCCCATTAGTCATGAAATTGGACCAAATAGGTCCAAAAATCATTGACACCTTCAACCCCCTACTGTACATCTGCCCACTTTCACTCAAATCTGTAACTTTGCTATAATTTCTTCTTCAGCTTTGTCGTGTATTCGCAGGATCTTGCTGTACTCTGCTAACATTTATTCTCTTTCCTGGTATTTACATAGCAACCTTAGTGTGTCAACTGAAAGCTATACTCTCAGTAGTATCCAACATCTGCAGTACTGAAATCAATAACATTGCTCATGGATTAAGACTGTACCCATTGTAAAGAAAGAGAATGTAATCTGGACCAGAACCAACTCTTGCTACTACCCAGATAGGCACCTAAAATGTCTCAATTTGCTCTGCATAATTTGTTTGCCTTATGTGAGACATACATTGATACATGACATCAATTGTTGATGGGATTAGTTGTTCCCTAGGTTAGGAGTAATACAGCAAATCACCACTTTTATTCTGCCTGCATCATTGTGCTGGTGCCTTACACAGATGAAGCACAGGTTTCCAAACGCTGCAAAGAACTAACTACATGGAAAGTGACATGCAGATCTGGCACTTACAGGCCTCGTGGTATCTTCATCAGAGAAAATTTACTTCAGTCAGACTAGACAGCTCATCTTGTCTGACACAATAGATCCACCACCATAGATTCTTTCCCTCTCTGTTTCCCACCCTGTTTTCTGTCCCCAATTCACACATGCTGGACCCCAGGACCTCTCCAGTCTTTGCGGTAACAGCGAGCCTGGCTGGCTCACTCATTTTTTACCCTGCTGGCTTGGATTTCTGCTATGCTAATGATTATGGCCTGAAGCTGCGCTTTCATTGGATGTTTGCCAGGGAAACTCTGCTGTCTTGGGCATTTCCTTCTGCTAGATTGTGTATGGGAACTGCTGAATCATGGCCTTGAACCTCTGATTGATCACCTGAGGCAAGCAATGAGTCAGCCCTGGAAGCATGTTTGAAAGCCCAGATATGGTAAAGTTTTCGGCAGGTATAAGAGATTTAATCTTACAGCAGGCCTTTTCTCTGGGACCTTAGTTTCCATATTAAACCCCTGGTGGCCTCGAGGCTGTGATTCAACAGGCTGCGCAATCAGTAGCTGATTTGGGAGAGACAGAAAGTCTGCAAACTAGGCACAATATTCGAGTAGTAGAAGAAGCAGAGGTGCTTCCAGTAGTTAAAACCAAGAGGCCACCTGTACAGAATCCTCAGTTGGGGCCTGTAAAGGTCTCACGAAAACAAATGTTATTTATTTGGGATGGGGTCCAATTTGTGATAATCGACCTCCAGCCCAGTCACATCTTCCTTCACATCTTCCTTCAGCTGTGGGACTGTGGAGACAGCTGAAGGATAATCAGAGATTACAAAATTACCCTCAGAAACCAAGGGTAAGAGTTACAGTAAGAGTACCAATGATGGCATGGAACCTAGAGTATTTCATTGTTCCCAATAGAAAAAAGAAGCTCCCTCAGGTGGCTCGGGCACCTGAAACAAAAGGCTTAACTTTGGCTCAGTTCATGTCGTGACAAGAGATGTTAGTCCCCGTAGGGCCTCCAGAAGGGACTGGAGGCCCTATGTAGAATTGACAATATTCTGGTCCCGGAAAAATGTCCAGGGAGTTATGGCACTTGTCGATACTGGAGCAGAAACATGAATTATCTACGGAGATCTGACCAAATTTGATGGAGACAGAGTGATGATTGGTGGTTTTGGGGGACAGACTAATCCTATTGCCAAACATGCTTGAAACTGGGGGATTGGGCATCTCCCACTCCAGGAGTATAAGGTGTCTATTGCCCCAGCCTAGGAATACATCCTGGGTATAGATATTCTATGGGGTCTGGCTCTCCAGACAACTGTGGGAGAGTTCAGACTCTGACAATGGTGTACTAGTGTCCAGGCGATTCAGGCAATATTAAGAGGCCATGTGAAACATGGGCCAATTTGCCTGCCAAAACAGTGCCGGCTTACCGATGTAAGACAGCATAGACTCCTGGGTGGGCAGGATGAAATATCAAGAATGGTGCAGGAATTAGAAAAAGTGGACATTATAAGACCTGCACACAGCCCATATAATTCCCCCATATGGCCAATGCGAAAGTTGGATGGCACATGGAGAATGATGGTAGATTACAGGGAGTTAAATAAGATCACGCCGCCTATTTATGTGGCTGTACCCAATATTGCCTCCCTAATGGACACACTGAGTAGGGAGATAAAAACCTATCATTGTGTCCTTGATTTAGCAAATGTGTTCTTCAGTATCCCAATTGCTGAGGAATTGCTGGATCAGTTTGTGTTTACGTGGGGAGGCAGGCAGTGGACCTTTCAGGTCCTGCCACAGGGGTATGTACATTCACCAATGTATTGTCACAATCTAGTGGCGCGCGACCTGGCTGATTGGAAGAAACCTGATGATGTTTTCTTGTATCATTATATTGATGATCTCCTGTTGACATCCGACTCAATGGAGGCGGTAGGTAAGGCAGGCTGCAGATTCATTAACCTCCTATTTACAACAGAGGGGATGGGCTATAAATCCCCAAAAGGTGCAAGGTCTGGGCCTGTCTGTAAAATTCCTGGGGGTGGTTTGGTCAGGAAAGACCAAAGTACTACCCAGTGTTGTCAAAGATAAGATTCAGGCGTTCCCAGACCCTACAACATCAAAGCAGCTGCAAGAATTTCTAGGTATATTGGGTTATTGGCGTTCCTTTATACCTCACCTAGTGCAGCTGCTAAGGCCACTGTACAGACTCTCAAAAAAAGGGCAGCTATGGGATTGGGGGAAAACAGAACAGGATGCTTTTCAACAGGTGAAACTGGCAGTTAAACAAGCCCAGGCATTGGGTATATTTGATCCTATCCTCCCAGCCGAGTTGGACATTCACGTTACTCAAGACGGCTTTGGTTGAGGCCTGTGGCAATGCCAGAGTTCTGTTCGGACCCCCATTGGTTTCTGGTCTCTGGTCTGGCATGGAGCAAAAGAAAGATACAGTATGATTGAAAAACAGTTATTGGCTTCCTATTTGGCATTACAGGCAGTAGAGGTGATAACTCAAACGGCTGAAGTTATAGTTAAGACCAGTCTGCCGATTCAGGGGTAGGTGAAAGATCTGACCCACCTTCCTAGAACAGGGGTGGCCCAGGCATAAACAGTGGCACGACGGGTTGCCTACCTCAGCCAAAGGAGTAGTCTGTCTTCATCCCCCTTGAAAGAAGAACTCCAGAAGAACCTAGGTCCAGTGATGTATCTCTGTGATGCACCAAAAGGAATATTGGTCTCTTCGCCAGAGAAGAGTCCTGTTCAGGAGGGAAAATATCCTATCCCTGAAGATGCCTGGTACACAGATGGGTCCAGCAAGGGCAACCCGAGCAAGTGGAGAGCGATAGCATGCATCTTTCCACTGATACAGTCTGGTTTGACGACGGGGATGGTCAGAGCAGCCAATGGGCAGAACTGAGAGCTGTGTGGATGTTCATAACCAAGGAACCTGGTGATGGTACCCTGACTATCTGTACGGATAGTTGGGCTGTGTACCAGGGGCTCACTCTTTGGATTGCACAGTGGGCCACCCAGGAATGGACTATCCACGCCTGACCAATCTGGAGCAAAGATGTGGTTAGATATATGGAATATGGTCAAACACAGGACTGTACGTGTCTACCATGTCTCTAGTCATCAGCCCTTACAGTCACCGGGCCAACACGCTGGCCCAAGTTCTATGGATTGAGAATTCACCATCCAGGAACATTGCCTGTTGGTTACATCAGAAGCTACAGCATACATGACAAAAGACAATGTGGGCAGCTGCTAAAGCTTGGGGACTGCCCATACAGCTACCTGACATTGTCCAGGCATGCCAGGATTGTGACGCTTGCTCTAAGATGAGACTGAGACTGTTGCCCGAAACAACAGCCCATCTTACTAGAGGACAAAATCCTCTCCAGCGATGACAGGTCAATTACATTGGGCCCCTTCCTCGGTTTAAGGAGCGAGATATGCCCTGACCTTGCACCTTCGGGGAGATTGTTGGAGGTGGGAGGCTCAGTAGTTCCTCCAGTAATAGGTACATGGTCTACTGATGTTGTGGTCAACACTCCAATCTTCATTGCTAAAGGGACCCCCATCATGTCCCTGTGGCAGTTCAGGCCACCCCCTTTGGTGCTTGATATTATTATGTAGTTGCAGACATCTGGCCAGAAAGTGTGGTACATGCGGCCAGGACATGCTCCAGTAGAAGCAGAAGTGTTGACCCAGGATAGAAATACCGCCTGTATCTTGCCCTGGAGAGCAGACCTTCCCCTTCTGGTACCTCTGAAACATCTGTATTTCTCCCTGTGAGTCTCTGAGCCTTCAGGATCACTGGAAGGAACAAAATGCCATCACAGCATTCCAGTGTTACTGTCAGATCACGTGCAACACCCAGTTTACGTGGGACTGATGGAACAGAGGACGGACCTGCACCTCTCAACCTCATGCCCCCTGTAACACCATCAAGCACTGACCCATAAAAGAATATGAACGTTCACCAATTATCACACATCTTGAATTGTACCAACATGCGTTGCGATGGAAATTGTATCAGCTTTGTAGTCTACTGGATCTCTGTATTAGGAAAAGCTCACCCTTTAGTCAACCTAATCATTGGTTCATGCTGTGAAGGGGTGAAGTGTATGGGAACTGCTGAATCATGGCCTGAAACTCTGATTGATCACCTGAGGTGAGAAATGAGTCAGCCACGGGAGCACAGGTAAAGGCAATTCACTTGTGCTGCAGGAAGGGGTGGAGCCTGGCTTTACCTCTCCTAGACCCATTTAAGAGCTGACTGCCAGTGGGGAAGGATCTTTTTCTAGTGATGCCTCCTTTGGAGTTTTACATCAAGCTGCAGATGTGGGTAAGTACTCTAACTATTTTCTTTTGGTATAATAACTTGCTTAGTTAAGCTTTCTAGTATATTTCATAATTATAACATCTGTATATTCATTGGCTATATATACAGTTAGTTATTGTACTCCTGTGTCATGCACAGTACTGCATGTTGCAGTACTGGTAGTACTCCTTATGGGGCATTACAAGGAAATGACTAAGTGTTAAAGGTAAAAAAAAAAAAAAAACCAACAAAAAACAAACAAAAAAAACCAAACCTCCCTTTTCATTTATTTTATTCAGATCACATCATGCTCTTACTTCTCACACAGGCAGTTCTTCAACCAACTCAACCATGAGAATAATTAGGGCACATATCTGAGATCAATAAGGAATCTGTTGACTCAGACAACTAGAGAACAACACAGAGTAGAGTCTAAATGAGTCAAATACTCAAACTGGAAGCAGTAAGACTTATTTACACTCACTGTGGAGGCAGTGATAAGCTCTTTGTCTTTACTTTCTTCAATGGACCGCATCTTTTTTCTCTTATGGATGAAAAGCATCAGTTAAGGAAAAAAACTGTGGTGATCCAAACTGAGTGCCTACATAAATATGTGTCTGTGTGATTGTCTGGCTTCAGGGAATGTCTAAGCCTGGCTTACTTGTGGGGGGGTTAGCAGAGGTACCACCAGTGTGTAATGTGAGCAAGTGGATGATCTACTCTATTTGGTGGAACAGCTAAAGGAGGAGGTAGAAAGATTTAGAAGCATCAGGGATTGTGAAAAGGAGATCAACTGGTGAAGCCAGTACCTGACATCTCTGCAAGAGAGGCACCAGGAGAACACTCTGCAAGTAGGGGTGGATCCCCTATCCTCTCTCAGCCAGTTAGAAGGAGGGTATCTGGGTGGCAAGGAGGAATAGAAACAGGTTTCTGCTTGGGGTCGTTGGTGATGCCTCTCCCATCTAAGCACATTTTTCCAGCAGCCCTTGCATGACAAGTATGGGGCCCTGGGACACAAATAATAATTTAGTGAGAACATCGAAGAAAGTCCATCCAGAAAGCAGTCTAGAGTGAGGCAATGAACATCATTCCTCGACAGCCTCTGCCAAGAACAAAAGGGTGATTGTCAAGAGTAAGAGTCACTGTAAGATTAAAATAGTTCATTAACTGATACAGAAAACTGAAGGAGAAAATTTTTGGCTTACAGCTTCATCAAAATATATTGTCGAGATATTTCCAATTAGATTGTTTACTGAATTTCGCTAATCTTAGAAGACAGATGACTGCTCCAGAGTTTACCTTACAGTTCAAAGTTTTCTTATAATATGACTTGGTTGAATTTCTCAATACTAATAAAAAGTGACTGAGGATGTGGGTTTTAGGAGTACTAACATGCTTCTTCCTCTTCTCTTTCCAGCAGACATTCTTTCCTAAACATAATGAAAACAAAATTGGCAGAATCACAGAATCACACAATGGCCCAGGTTGGAATGAACCTCAAGGATCATGAATCTCCAACCCCCTGCCACAGGCAGGGCCACCAACCTCCACATTTAATACTAGATCAGGGTGCCCAGGGCCCCATCCAATCTGGCACTGAACACTTCCAGGTGTTTCCCAGTAACTGTGGGACAAAGAAAGTCATTAAATTGCTAATGAGTAAGCAAGAACATTAGAAACTTGAGCTAGACATAAACACACACAAGGCATCTGGCTCCTACATGTGACCTGTTGTTGCTGCATGGGTATAAAAGCTCGTAAGCACCTACAATAAGCTTTCTTTGTTCTGTACTAGCAAAGGAGTCCAACCTCTTTTACTACACCTACAAGGGAGCAAGGAGCCTCTTGCCTCACATAATGTCCCCCCACTTGTGTAACAATATTTCCAGCATTATATATGTTTCTAATTTTTTGTTAATAACTATGTCCTTGAATACTAAGTATAGGAGTATTCTAAACTAATAGTTAAAAACTTGTACCTTCATATTCCTTATGAGTCATTCATCATAATTCAGTGTTACGGTTAATCAAAATCTATGCAAGGGCATAATTCACAGAATGCAAGTAGCCTTAAATAAAGGCTCTTTTTTTTGTTGTTTCTTTAAATTGAATAGAAAAAGTACAAAAATAATCACTTCAGTGAAGTTTAATTAAGGTTCACATGAAGCTAAGTGCGAATATAATCTCTGAGATTAAAATTTCTGCATCTCTGCACAGGATGGGTACCAAGTGCCTTGTTTAAAATACAGACTACTAAGTCTTCCATTAGGAATCAAATTTGGCATCCAATTTGAACTTCTGCAATTAACATTAACAAAATGGGTTTGCACCCTAGTTTTGTTGGTATAAGTGAAGTCAAATCTGAATCCTACCCTCCATATGTATCAAATGTTCTCTTTGGATGGGACCAAAGCTAGAAGTCTAATTGTCAGTGCAACTGGGATATTTAACTTTCTTGTAAATGAGAGAGGTTTCTGAAGAGGGTTAATATGTCTTGAATTCTGCTTCTGCAGTTATGTCAGAGGAGAATAAAATTATTTGTAATGGTGAAAATGAGGAGAAGGAAAGACAATGGCTTACCATTCTGACTTACCAGGGTCTGAGTGTAGTTTTTAAATCTTTAAGCACAGAATTAATTAGAGCCCACCTGTGCAGAAAACTACAGGGGGGAGACCATATCTTCAGTGGAGATGCTGGGAGTGGGCTGGGTGTGAGCCAGCCCTGGTGTTGGAGTCTATAGCAGTGTGACTGTGGTGCTATCACCAGAGCTGCTGGGACTGTCTGGTCCACAGCAAGGCCATGCCTCTGTGCAGATATTCCCTTTCTCCTCTTAGAAGGAAAGCTGCAACTTGATCTGGCAGGTTCACCAGCTCCTCCTGAACTGCTCTTTGCAGCTGGGACTGGGAATAAGGCCAGTCTGTAGCCCTTCTGACATCACACCAGTCAGAAAAAAAAAATCTTGTGCAGTGTTCAGGGGCCTAAAGACTATACGAAATCTCAACAAAGTAGATTAAAATCACCCCTCTGCAATAGAAATTGATTCTCCAGGAAAAACAGTGCACGAAGAAGACCTCCAAAAAATTATTCCCAAATTAAAACTGTAGTTAACAAAATTAATAATATGAATATGAAAAGATATTATTCTTCCAAACTCTCACCTTGTTTGTTCTTTTATAGTGTTTTAATTTTTCATAATAAAATGAAAAGAAAGATTATTGTTTTGTGAGTGTTAGGATCAGCAGTGACATTAGAACCAGTCATTACAAACTGTTTTTAGTTGTTGGCCATTAAACACAACATTGTTAGTTGTGTTTAAACATAAGAATTATCAGTCCTGTACTAAACAGAACAGTAAATAGTAGTCTTTTGAGATTTAGTACCTAATCACAGACTATTAAAGAAGGCGGTAGCTGTGTGAAAGAATCTTGTTCCAATTGCTTAGCAATCCATTACACAAATCCTCAAATAGAGATCTCATGCCCAACAAAATGAGGTTCTTGTTTCTGTGGAAGATGTATTTTTAATAGCAAAATTATTATTAATTTTAATAATTAGCCAGTTGACATGAAAGGCTTTACATGGAAACTACTCAGTGCTATGCGTGAAATCATTTCTAAATGGAGAGCTTTATTTACTGGAGTGTTCAGAGCAAAAAGCTAGAGACTTTGTATTTTTTATTGCAGTTTGCATATTTAATGAAATGGCTTGACTTTTTTTCTGTTGCTTATCTTCCCTTACATCAGAAAGACCTATATTTCTCTGAGACAATTTCATCTGCTGACATTGATGCATTTACACCACAGATGAATGAGGCTGTTTTTGTCTTGTCCTGGTAATGACAGCAGCTGCTAGGCTTGATTGTGAGCTCAAGAGTCCCATCATCTGTCACCGTCTTTATTTCCCCAACAAGATTTTTGTAAAAAGAATTGTGATGATGTAGACAGCAGACCTCAGCCTTCTGCTTGAATCCAGCACAAAGGTGCACAGCTTTGTATTTCATTTTCTTGCCACAGGTCCTACAGTTCAAGAGAAAAAAAAAAAACAAAAAAACAAAAACACACACACACACACAAAACAAAAAAAAAAACAAAAAAAACCATGCTCATTGTAAAGAAAGCAACTTCAAAAGAAATCTTTGATTTTGTTAGAGGGGGCAAAAGGTGATTACTTCAGAGTAAAAATGAACACAGACCCTGGGCGGGGTAAAGTATAGATTGAATAACACTGTTCATGTACATCTGTGTCTGTATATATGTCTATACACATCAATGAAATAAATTGCTCCAGTGTGCTTTTTTTTTTTTTTTAAACTCCTTTGCAATACTTCTTTTTCAGTTTTTCCCCTGCTTTCTTCCCGATAATTCCTTTTGTCCTGTGTTATCTAGCACTATAGGCTGTAGGCTAAGAAAAAAAGTCAAGAGGCAGCATATTAAACATGCTGTGCATTTGCAGTGACTACACTGGAAGCATGTAGAATAGTGAGGTAGGGAGGAACAGGAGAAATGCAATTTTGCATTACCACTTCTGTAGGTACATTGAGCACTCTCATTGCTCATTTTTATGTGCTATATCAGGATTCTAAACACATTCAGCATACTGCGAAGGATGACACACACAACTGATTTCAATAAGAACTTTTCCTTCATCTTTTTCTACGTAATAATAATTTTCTCTTGCTCAGGTATAAATCAACTGAAAATATATCTGAAGGAAAATATTCTAACCTAATTTATAGGAAAATTTTGGAGGCATATTATGGACAAAGAATTTTTTATGATAACCCGAATTTGGATCTTTAAATGCATTTGTTTCGTTGAAACAATGAATGAGATGTGAGTCAAATGCTTCAAATGCCATTGTTTTCCAATTGGACTATAAGTCTGCCACTTCTTACTGGGCGTTTACTTAGATATGATTAAACAACTTAGTTCTTGAAATATTTCAGTTACACTTTTTACCCCAAGATTTAAAAAGTCGTTGCTAACTGCTACAGTTGCACTGAAAGTAATGTCTCCAATTTATTTCCATGGAAACTACAACAGTTACAAAGAGCACAATAATATTATTTGACAGAGCAAATTCCCAACTACAAAACATTATTTTTCAGTATAGTCACCACCATTAGCTATGCATTTTTGCCAGTGATGAACAAGAGCATGCATGGTAGACTCATAAAAATCTGTACTCGTAGAGATGACCCACATTTTTACAGCTGCTATTACATTGTTTCTGAAACATACCACACACTATCACTGTGATAACATCCCCTGTTTTGACCTCTACAAATTTTCAGCAAGTTTCAATGAATGTCAATGGGCAATTTTTTCTGCGTGGAGGAATTCACTGACATTCTTTTGCTTCATATGCAACTTCCATGTCAGACACTATTTTGTCAGCCTGCCCCTCTTCTGCAATCTGTAACATGGCAGCGAAATATAATGCAATATTGTTGGGAAGGTTTAACCCCTACTGTCATACTACCAACATTCATGTCTGATGTCATGATTCAACATAATAAAATAGGAGAGATTACTTGCAGATTGAAGTATTCAACAAATTTTGGTCTCACTCTTCACTGGCAGCTACTCTACATATAAATGGATGGTTCTGTAGGTGAGTACTGGTGGAACAATTCCCTCCCACTGTAGGCAAAGATCAGGTTCATGATCACCTGATGAATGTGAACATCCATAATTATATGGGTCTTGATGACACACATCCCAGAATCCCAAGGGAATTGACTGATGTAGTCATTAAGCCACTTTAGGTTATATAAGTAATGGTAATCAGCTGAAGTATCTGGTGACTGGAAAAGGCAACACTGCACCCATTTTTAAGAAGGCTAGAAGGGCAGATTCAGGGAAGTACTTATCTGTCAGCCTCATCTCTCTGCCAAAGAAGGTAATGAAACAGATCCTCCTGGCAGCTATTCTAAGGCATTCACAAGAGAGAGAGGTGATGGGGGGCAACCAGCTCACCTTCACCAAGGGCAGATCCTGCTTGACCAACCCAGTGACCTTCTATGATGATGTAACTGGACAAGGCAAAAGTCACTGCTGTCATCTATGAACACTTGGCCTTGTGGCATCAGTCACTACCAATTATTATTATTATTGTTTTTTAATATCAGAATGCCCTACATGTTGCTGGATTGCAGGCATGAAATGATTTTCCCTTCTCAAAACAGGAAGAGGGTACTTGCAGCAAAGCTAATAAGGTTCATGCTCATTGGCTGGGATTTAAACAAGGTTTGAAGTGGGCAGGGGTTACTAGTGAGACTGCTCATGATAAGGTGTGGTGCAACGTAACTAGAGTGGAATAGCGAGGTACTAAGGGGTGCCCTCAACTTGCTATCCTGAGATGTGCTGACAATAGTGCAGCACACTTGGGATCTTACATCAATGAGCCAGAAACCACTGAGACAATAGGAGAAGGCAACAGGGAAACTCTAGTGAAATACTTCAAAGGAATTAAGGAGTTATCCTCTAAGAAGATAGTATAATTGTCTGTGCAACTTAAGTGCCTGTGCACCAACACACAGAGCCTTGGAAACAGTGTTGGAAGTCACTGTGCTAGCAGAAAACCATTACACAGTTGCCATCACTGAAACATGGTAAGATGATTACTAGAATTGGAGTGATACCTATAGACAGCTATGAGCTGTTCAGAAGGGATAGGCAAAGAAGGAGAAGAGGAGGTATTGCTCCCTACATCAAGAAAAGAAGAGAGTGTGATGAGCTGCCCTGAAGAATGGCCAAGAGCAAGTAGAAAGCTTATGGGTGAGAGTTAGAGACTGAGGCAACAAAGGGAGCATTCTGGTTAGTGTCTTTTACAGGCTGAATGATCAAGCAGAGCCTTCTGATAAAGCCTTCTTCTAGCTACAATAGGTGTTGTGATAATAGGCTCTCATCTCATTGAGGATTTCAACCACCCTGACAGCTACTGGAAAAGTTGCACAGTGAGCTGGAGGCAATTCAGGAGGCCCCTGGAATGCATCAAGGATAACTTCCTGAGTCAAATAATAGACAGTTCCAACAGGGAGTTGGAATTGTCATTCACCAATACAATTGAACTGATTGTTGAAATCAAGATCGGAGGCTTCCGTGGCTGTATTGACCATGCAATTTGTGTTCTATATCCACTGAAGGATATATAGGATAAACAAAAAGTAAAATTAGAATACTTTATTTTAGGAAAGCCAAGTTCCAGCTTTTCAGGGAGTTAGTCAACTAAAACACCGGGGAAATTGCCCTCAAGGACAAGGGAGTGGAGCAGAACAGCAGGTCCTTAAGAAAGCTTTTCATAGGGCACGAGAGCTCACTGTCCTCAGGTATAGCAAATCAGGAAAGGAAAGCAAGAGACCAGCATGGCTGAACAGAGACCTGCTGGTCAAACTGGAGAAGAGGAAAATGTTTAGGCAGTGGAGACAGGGGTAGCTACCCTGGAAAGAGTAGTGGGTATTTTGCTAGGCTATGTAGGGTTGGTGTCAGGATGACCTTGAGAAGGGGTGTAAAAAAGAACAAAAAAGGTTTCTACAGGTATGTAAGTCAGAAAAGGAAGTATCCCCCATAGCGAGCAATATAGACTGATAACAACAGACAAGGAAAAAGCAATATTTTTGCCACAGTCTTTACTGGCAACTACTCTGCACACTCCTTGAGTGGATCGCCAGTTCACAACCACCTGGGAAATTTCAACATCTGTACGTCTACAGATCAAATGAGATGCATGCCAGAGTCCTGAGGGAACCGGCAGATGTAGTTACCAAGTCACTCTTGATGATATTTGTAAAGTCATGGCAATCAGCTGAAGGTGCTGATGATTTTATAAAAGGCAACTTCACACCCATTTTTAAGAAGGATAGAAAGGATGACACAGGGAGTTACCTACGTGTCATCTCATCTCTGTGCCAGGAAAGATCATAGGACATATCTTCCTGGAATTTATGCTAAGGGACATAGAATAGAGGGAGGTAGTATGGCATAACCAGTATGGCTTCACGAAGGGCAGATCCTTCTTGACCAATCTAGCGGCCTTCTATGATGATGTAACTGCACAAATGGACAAGGGAAGAGCCACTGATGTCATCTATCTGGACTTCAGTAAGGCTTTTGACATGGTACCCCATAACATCCTTCTTTCTAAATTGGAAACATGGATTTGATGGGTGATCTCTTTGATGGATGAGGAGCTGGTTCCAAGATCATACTCAGAGGGTGGTGGTCAATGACTTGATGAGATGGTGGAGCTGAGTGACAAATGATGACCCTCAGAGGTCTGTACTGGGACTGCTCCTCATTAGTATCTTCATCAATGACATTAACAGTGCATCTGAGTAGACCCTCAGTAAGCTTGTGGATGACACCAAACTATGTGGTGTGGTTGACATGCCTGAGGGACAGGATGCCGTGCAGAGAGACCTAAACAGGCTTGAGCATTGAGCCTAGGAGACCCTCATGAGGTCCCACAAATCCAATTACAAGGACTTATACCCAGGCCAAGGCAACCCCCACTATCAAAACAAGGTGAGGAACAAAAGGATTGTGCACAACGCTGCTTAGAAGGACTTGGGGTACTGGTGGATGGCATGCTGGGCATGAGCCAGCAGTGTGCCCTCACAGCCCAGAAAGCCAATTCTATCCTAGGCTTCATAAAAAAAACAAAAACAAAACCAAAACCAAACCAAACCAAAACAAAAAACCATGGCCAGCATGTTGAGGGAGGTGACACTACTGTTCTACTCTGTTCTAGTGAGACCTCATCTAGAGTACCGCAGACTCTCTAACAGGAGAGACACGGACCTGTTAGAGTGCATCCAGAGGAGGGCCACACAAATGGCCCAAAGGATGGAATATCTTCTCAGAGAAGATAATCAGAGAGAGCTGAAATTGTTCAATTTGAAGAAAAGAAGTTTCCAGGAAGACATGATAGCAGCCTTGCAGCATCTAAGGAATCATGGAATAGTTAGGGTTGGAAAGTACCTTTAAGATCATCTAGTTCCAACATTCCTGCAGGGACACCTCTGTCTAGACCAGGTTGCTCGAAGTCCCATCCAGCCTGGCCTCAAATGCTTCCAAGGAGGGAGCATTCACAACCTCACTAGACAACGTATTCCAGTATCTCACCATCCTCACAGTAAATAATTTCTTCCTAATATCTAGTCTAAATCAACACTCTTCCAGCTTAAAACCATTCTCACTTGTCCTGTTGCTACTGACCCTTCTAAAAAGTAACAGCATCACAGAATGGCCAGGGTTGGAAGGGACCCCAAGGATCATGGATCTCCAACCCCTCTGCCACATGCAGGGTCACCAACCTCCACATTTAATACTAGATCAGGGTGCCCAAGGCCATCCAACTTGGCCTTGAACACCTCCAGGGATGGGGCATCCACAACCGCTCTGGGCAGCCTATTCCAGCACCTCACCACTCTCATAGTAAAGAACTTCCCCCTGACATCTAAACTAAATTTTTCCTCCTTCAACTTAAAACCATTTCCCTTTGTCCTGCTGCTATCTACCCTTTCAAAGAGTTGACTCCCCTCCTGTTTGTAGGCTCCCTTTAGGTTCTGGAAGTTCGTAATTAGCTTATCCCACAGCATTCTTTTCTCCAGGCTGAACAAGCCCTGCTCCCTCAGCTTGTTTTCTTGTAGGGCAGGTGCTCCTGCCCCCTGATCATCTTTGTGGCCCTCCTCAGGACTCTCCAACTTTTCTGTAGGCCCCTTTCAAGTACTGGAAGGCTGCTACAAAATCTCCTCGGAGCCTTCTCTTCTCCAGGCTGTAGAATCCCAGCTCTCTCAGCCAGTCCTTGTAGGGAGTGCTATAAGAAAGAAGGGGACAGTCTTTAGTAGGGTCTGTTGTAATGGTACAAGGGGAAATGGTTTCAAACATATAGAGGGGAGATACAGATTGGGTAAGAGAAAGAGGTTTTTTACTATCAGTGATGAGGCTCTGGAACAGGTTTCCCAAAGATGTGGTGGATGCTCTGTTCCCAGAGACATTTGAAGTGAGGATGGGCTAGGTTCTGAGCAACCTGATCTAGCTATAGATGTCCCTGTTCATCACAGCGGAGCTGGATGAAATCATCTTTAAGGGTCCCTTTAAACTCAAAGAATTCAATGGTTTTGAAAAATGTATTTTTCTGTTCATTATGATTTCTAATATTTACGTTACCTAAAATGATACAGTAATATTTGAATTGGTTCTGCTCATACACTTTAGAGTTAAAAAAGCTTTTCATATATATGAGGCAATGACACATGCTGCATACTTCATCCGTGGAGGCAGCTATTAAGGAGAACAGATTTGTAGGAAAGTAGGATCCAGGAAGAGGGGCAAATAAACTTTCAGAAAATGGCAGGCATCAAGAATGATACTCAGGAATAAGCAACAGGAGCTGCATGGCAGAGTAGATGCTTATCCTGGATCAGCAGGCACAGAAAGCCAGCACCATGCCTACTTTATAGTTCTTTAGAGAACTATAAAAAAAAGCCATGCTGTTTAGTCCTGTACTCTCCCCCAAAAAATGAATGCAATGTGCTTGTCTTACCAGCTGCTTATAAAATATTGCTCCTATAAAGTCATGATCAGATTTAACACATGAAAAATTTGAGTGCTCTTACTGCTTTAAAGTGAGACTGCAGATCTCATGTTCTGACTCTGATGACAGTGTAAAGCTGGTTAAAAAATAACAGCAATTCATCTTCTTTCTACCTCCTTTCTCCCTGAAAGAAGGACAAAACTCTTAACCCCACCATTTCATATTTTCTTCCTAATGTCTTTACGTGGTTTTCTTTTCAGAAAACTTTCTGCCCTCCTTGTATTTGTGCCACAGAAGAATTTCAACAACCCATTCTTTTTCGTGTCAGAGGTGAATGGATCTAGCCTGCAGGAACATATACCAGTACTTTGATGCTCTGAAGGTTAATGCAGAATTTTGATGGGTGAATCTTGTGTATAGCAATAAGGGAAAAGGGAAAGCAATCTCTGCTCTCGTGTCACAGGCGATGAAAGAGCCTCATCTGAAGGGAATAAAGTTATCTTCTGTTTTTAAAATACGTCTACATCACCCTAAACCAGCAATGATTACCCCTAGCCCTATGAGCATTCTATACAAGCTGCACTTGAAGGTTAAAGTCTACTCCTGTTTGCAGGAATGGGGACAATATATGTTGTTTTTTTGTTGTTGTTGTTTTTTGTTTGCTTTTTATAGCTCCTTTAAAAAGTAGGGATAGCATTTATATTTGGAACGTATTCCCTCCACCTCATTTTTACTGTGGTAAATTCTAACATTTTCAGGACAGCAAGGTCAAGCTTACCTCAGCCTCTCTTTGACAATCCTAAAACTTCCAGTGTTTTTTAATGTGGCATTATGAAGTTAAACTGACATAATTTCAACAAGGACATTTGGGTTTCAAATTTTAACAAGAGCCAATTTTCTGAACAGTAAAATGAAAAAGCTTGTTGAAGTTAAAAAGAACAACCCAGAGCATGCTACTCTATCAGCATTTGGCATTTTCACATCTCTCCTGAAATTATCTAGAGGAGATTGACAAATGAATACAGTTCTGCATGCATTTGATGCACTTCATCATTCATGGTAGGGTAGGAAAGATATAGCCCAGGACAATTTAAGGCAAATTAAAAAAAAAAAAAAAATCAAATGCTTGAGATTATCTGAGGATCTTCTTAGCCTAACTAATGGCTATTTAGATGACATACAGCAAGTGAGATAGAAAATTCTGACTTTAGTTAGAAGAGCCTTATTTCCTATGGTCTTTTTCTTCAAGCACTAACAGAACTGGAATTGCACCAACAGCAACAGCAATAAGTCTAAAGATAGGATGAGAAGTTTGCTGAATTTTTCACTATTAAATGGACATTGTTGTGTTCTCATTAAAATAACACCCAGAATCTAAATTAATTTTAGTATTCTCCCAGTTATCTAACACTACTTGTAACAGATAGTGAAAAAATTCTGAATAAGAAGTGGTCCTTGAATTCAACTCTTCAATTCAGAAAAGTAGTGAGTCAGCACCACAAGAAAAACATTGCTGAAAATGCCTTTAACATTTGATTAAAAAAATTAAGGAGAAAACTTTTCTTATTTTCTTTTAAGTATGTTCTCCCTGTCCAGCCAAAATTATAATAGCAGAATCACAGAATCACAGAATCATAGGGGTTGGAAGGGACCTCCAGAGATCATTGGAGATCAACCTGCCAAAGCAGGTTCCCTACACCAGGTCGCACAAGTAGTTGTCCAGGCGGGTCTTGAATATCTCCAGAGAAGGAGACTCCACAACCTCCCTGGGCAGCCTATATCTATTTTCTGTTGTTCACGGTGGGATTACTCCTTGAGAAATGTCCATGGATTAATGTAGCTCTAATGTGGCTCTCCTAAGGTCTATATAATTCTCGCCTTTGTTTTCTCTACATTTCAGTGAGCCAGGCAGCCAAATATCTTTAAAAGTATTCAATTATAAGCCTCCTAAAATAGTTACCATGGCATTTCTGAACAATGTCACGGTATGAGGAAAGACTAGCCCTTTGAGTAAAGTTTTTCCAGGGTACATCCCAGGATTCCCAGGATCCCCACATAATTGGATTGCTTCTATTTTTGAATAATGGGCCCCTTGAGGGATGGAGGAAATGTCCAGGAGTCCCCACCCTGCCTGGCTGAGTCTTAGCAAAAATGTACTCACTTCTTGACAACAACAGTTAGCTGCCTCCATGCTGGCCTGGCCACTGCTGATGGCCTTGAACCGGCTCTCACTGATCAAAATCAACTATTGTGTGATTGTGTTGAAGAACTGGAAAGGCAGGTCATAATTTTGACAGGGAAAAAACCTAATCCCATCATTCCCCTACAGAAGATCTGGAATATCTCTCCAGAAATTACTGGGGACCCTGTACAAGAGAATCCACATAAACTGCACTAAGAGTCAGATTTTGAGGCTCCACAAGAGCTAGAACTCTTTGCAATCTGACCAGTTGTAACTCAAAAAAAGAAAAGAATGCAGAATAGGCTAGCAGAGTTGCCCCCTGACCAGTGACCCCTTGCCCAGACCGCACTACATGTAACAGCTTGCCCATACATGGCAGATGAATTAATGGATCCAGTACAGCTGTTTAGACAAAAACCGAAAAAGAGTGTGCCAGCATGGCTGATCTGATTATATGGCATGGGGGCAGAAAGTGTTGTGGTGAATGGACTGGAAGTTTCAAAACTGGCATCCATTACCACTTACCTGCCCTCAGGCAAGAACCATACACAACAGTTCACCAAGATGAAAAAAATCATTCATTGATGAAATGGTTAATGGCTGCATGCCATATAACGTGGCCAAATAAGAGTGACATAGTGTTAAATACTGGCCTATGGTCCTCTATGGAGGACTTGCAAAACTACATTCGAGAATTAGGCATGAAAGAGGCAATCTATGAGGAGGATTTTGAGAGCCTGGGCTTGATGAAATTTTCAGCAGGAATGAGGGATCTCATCCTGCAGCAAGCTCCACCACATCATTGTGGTACTTTGGTATCCAAACTGAATCCCCTGGTGACCCCAGAGGCCATAATACAACAGGCCTCCCAATTGGTGGCAGATCAGGGGGTGCCTACAGGCCAGACACAATGTTTGAATGGTGGTGGAAAAGTCAGAGTTCCATCCACCACCATCACCTAGGAGACCTGCCCTAAGGTCATTCAATCTGGACCCATCAGCGTCCCAAGAAAACGAATGTTCAATGACCTGATTAGAGTGGGACTTCAATTTCAAAAGATCAGTGGACAGCCTAATCAGCTCTTATTACAACTATGAAAACCACTACCAGACAGGCAGAGATTCCTCCCCTAAAAGGGAAGGAGTTAGATTCGTAGACTGGATTCCACAAAACACATGGAATCTAGAAAACTTCATAGTCCCGTCAAAAAAACATAAACCTCCCCAGGTGGCCTGGGTAGCCAGTCAAGCCATAAGAGGAAAAGTACTTAGAGACTGCAGAGCTGATGGCGTGACAGAGAAGCAAAATTCCCCAAGACTAGGATCTCTATTGGGGACCAGAGACCCTACATTGAAATAATGATTCACTGGTCCCGAAAAAATGTGCAATGGGTTATGGCACTAATAGATATTGGGGCAGAAGCATCAATCATATATGGGGACCCAATCCAGTTTTCAGTCAAAAAGGCAATGATAAGTGGGTTCAGGGGGCAGATGATCCCCGTAACCCAAACGTGATTGAAACTGGGAGTTAGGTGTCTACCACCCTGAGAATACAAGGTGTCTATCGCCCCAGTTCCAGAGTACATATTGGGGATAGTCATCCTGTCGGGTCTGACTCTCCAAACCACTGTGGGAGAGTTCAGATTAAGGGAAAGATGTATCAGTAACCAGGTGGTACAGGCAATTATAAGGGGTCATGTGAAAATGGAGCCTTTTTTTTGCCACAACCACTCCAAATTGCAAATACAAAGCAGCATGAACTCCCGGGTGGGCAAGAGGAAATTACCAAGACTGTGCAGGGGCTGGAGAGAGTAGGGATCATTAGACCTGCACACAGCCCATACAACTCCCTCATATGGCCAGTCAGGAAGTCAGGTGGTACGTGGTGAATGACTGTAGACTACAGAGAACTAAATAAAGTCACACCGCCGATCTCTGTGGCTGTACCCAAAATCACCTCCCTCATGAATAAGTAGAGAAATAGAAACAGATCACTGCATTCTGGATCTGGCAAATGCACTTTTCAGCATTCCATTTACTAAGGAATCACAAGACTAGTTCACATTCACATGGGAGAACAGGCAGTGGACTTTTCAAGTCCTGCCTTGGGGCACATGCATTCGCCTACCTTTTGTCATAAGGTGGTGAGTGACTTGGCAAGTTGAAACAAACTTCAAAATGTACCACTACATCAAGGAACTTATATTAACTAAATGGAGGTATTAGAGAAGACAGTAACTTCACTAACTGCCTATTTATAGGAAAAACGGTGGGCTATAAACCCAAACAAAGTATAAAGACCAGGGCAATCTGTTATATTCCTGGGTCTTGTTTGCACAGGTAGGACTAAGGTATTACCCAGAGCAATCGTAGACAAGATTCAAGCATTCCTGGTTCCCATCAAACCAAAGCAGTTGCAGGAATTCTTGGGTATTTTAGGATACTGGCGATCCTGTATGCCCCACTTAGCACAGCTACTAAAACCTCTGTATCGATTAACAAAAAAAGGCTAAGTATGGGATTGGGATAGAACAGAATAAGAAGCCCTGCAGCAAGCAAAAATATCTGCTAAACAGGCTCAGGCACTGGGTATATTTGATTCAACCCTTCCATCTGAACTAGATGTGCGTTTAACTCAAGAAAGGTTTGGCTGGGGTGTGCGGGCAGCACCAGAGTTCCATTCAAATCCCAATTGGATTCTGGCCACAGGTTTGGCATGGGGCAGAAGAGAGATATAGCATGGTTGAAAAGCAGTTATGGGCTACCTATTCTGCACAGCAGGCGGTAGAACCAAAAACTCAGGCTGCAGAGGTTATTGTTAAAACAATTTTGCTAATCCAGGAGTGGGTAAAAGACCTAAGCCACATTCCTTAGTCCAGGATGGCCCAACCACAAACAGTAGCATGCTTGGTCACCTACCTTAGTCAGAGAAGCTGCCTGTCATCATCTCCACTGAAGGAAGAACTGTAAAAGATACTTGGGCCAGTAACATCACAGTGAGACACCTGAGGAAATACTGGTTACTTGCCCAGAGAAGAGTCCTGTACAGGAGTGGAAATACCCTATTCCAGAAGGTGCCTGGTACACAGATGGATCCAACAGAGGGAACCCAAGTAGGCGGCAAGCTGCTGCATACCATCCCTCAATTGAAACAATATGGTTCAAAGAGGGGAATGGATAAACGAGCCAGTGGGCTGAGCTACAAGCAGTATGGATGGTGATAACTCAAGAGCCTGGCAACAGCACGCTGAACATCTGCACAGATAGCTGGGCAGTCTACCAAGGGCTCAAGCTCTGGGTCACTCAGGATTGGATGATCCGTGCTTGACCTATCTGGGGCAAAGATATGTGGGTTGATATATGGAACATGGTTAGGCACAGGACTGTATGAACATACCAAGTTCCTGGACACTGACCTTTGCTGGGCAATGATGAAGCTGACACACTGGCTCAAGTTAGATGGCTGGAAAATACATCAGCAGAAGACATAGCCCACTGGATGCATCAGAAACTATGACAGGCAGGACATACGAGCAGTGGCCAAAGCATGTGGGCTGCCCATAGAGTATTGGATATTGTCCAAGAACATCAGGACTGTGACGCTTGCAAATGAGACCAAGACTTCTGCTGGAAACAATAGCCCATCTTGCTAGAGGGCACAACCCATTACAGTAATGGCAGATTGACTATATAGGTTTCCTTCCTTGATCCAAGGGCGCAAGATATGCCCTATCATATCTTGATACAATGAGTGGACTGATTCAAGCTGATCCTTGTACCAAAGAAAAACCAAACCTATGCCATTACAGCACTAACTAGGTTGATGGTGTCATACAGGACTCCTCAGGTCATCAAGAGTAACCAAGCTACACATTTGATGGATGCAACTGTGCAGAAGAGGGCCGAAGACCACAGCATCAAATGGTGGTATGGTGGTTTCACTTGCCCTATAATCCAATGGGAGAAGGCCTAATAGGTAAAACGGGATCCTGAAGGCCACTCTGAAAGCAGATTCATAATCCTTGTAGGTCTGGACTTGCAGGGGTGAAACCTGGCAGGATTTGAAGGAGAGACCAGGAGATGGCAGACCCAGTACTTCAAGAATGTTGCAGACCACTTGGGCCTCCTCACTTAGGATACAAATTACAGGCAATGACACCTCACTCAAGCCACAAGTTGGCACCATAAATCATCTTGTGCTTCCTTCCCCTGAGGACCTAGAGCCCAGAAAACACAAGGTAAAATGGCCTTGGAAGGTGCAAGTTGGTCCAAAATTGTGTGGTCTCCTTGCACCTTGGGGGAGATTGTTAGAGGCTCCAGTAATCAGTGCATTGCAAGCAGAAGTAGTAGTTGACACCTCTGTTTTCACTGCAACGGGGACATTAATCATATCCATGTGGCAAATTAGAACCCTTCTTTTGATAATTTACATGGTGATTCAGCCACAGATATCAGGCCAAAGGGTGTGGTATTGTAAACCAGGACGTGTTCCGATACAGGTAGAGGTGTTGACTCAAGACCAAAATACAGCCTCTATTCTATCATGGAGGGCAGAGCTACCCTCCTCCTCCTCGTAACTATTAAACATCTATTTTATACTCTTTGATGTTATAAGTTCAAAGGACAGCCAGCAGGAGCAGCATCACTCCAGCACACTCCAGTGGCCATGAGGTAACATCGTGACACCCTGTGGCACACTGCTGAACTTTTGGGAACTGGCAAGCATGAATCAGAACTGCTACTGGTCCTTGAAGATGATATGCCTCGAGAAAGAACATCAAGTACTGGCCCAACAGAACTGCAGAAAAGACTGCCAATAAATGCCTCTATTGTCTTAACATTCTACAATGCGGCAGGTATTGTACATGCGTGGCAATGTATTTTGAGTTCTGGAAAGCCAGCTGAGGCTTTGAAGAGTCCAAGATGGCAGAGTACTTTCAGCACTTTATTTAGGGTGAAACTCATGTTCCAGCCACTCCAAATGTAGTATATTTCTTTGTGCTTGACAGCATATTTGTTATATCAGAATAGTCCCCAGAGAAATGGTGATAATACAGACATCCATGAAGAGTAAAAACTGAAATCTACCCCATCTATTTTACAAATATGAATAGGCTTTTCTCTCTCATTCATACTGAATGCAGGATATTGGCTATTTACCAGCTCCATATGAAACTTAGCAAAATTATTAAGAAATTATCATTTATCTGCAGTGTACAAACGTTACAAGATGATAGCTTTTGACAGGCTGGCTAAACAATGACATTCTAGGTCTCCATATTCAATTCCTGGCATTATGTGTAATCACCTGCACCTGAAGGTTACCAGGCTATCAAGGCCCTCTTTGCATCAGTGAGAAAGCAACAGATACTTAGTTTTACTTCTTTGGTTACCCTGAGTGTTTTCAGAAAAAAAACATGAGGCATAAAACATACAGTGATTACCTTCAGCTGGGATTTAGACATATGCAAAAAATAAACATTATAGTCATATTGTTGAAGTGTAAAAATTCACAAAAAAATAATTTGAAAATGAGCCCTCATTACCATTCATAAGCAGGAGTTTATCATGTGTTCCATTGATAGTCTATCACCTCTTTTTTAACTGCATGTCCTAGCAAGTATCAGCACTTGCTATTTAGTAGCCCTTTATGTATTGCATTACTTTTACTGCTCAGACAAGACACATCTCTGATCAAAATTTGGTAATAAGTGATTTTTGCATAGCAGCAAGAGATAATTTATTGCTGACTTGAAAAAATATTTTCAGTGAGCTTGAATCATAAAAGAAAAAAAGGAACCATAGCTTTCCTGCCTTTTTGCAAAAAAATTTTGATAAGGACTTTTATTTGTTTAATGGTATTTATTCCACCGTGATCAATATTTTTTTCTTCTTTTGTTTGATTATGTTTAAAAACAGCTGAATTGGGAAAACATCTGTCTTCCATAAGTTGTGTAGAAATACTTAGTAGTATAAATATTTTAGCAGTTTTCTCAATCATGCTATGCACTATTCTGGGGGACACGGATGATTTCACAGCATGTAATAAAATATCTGTATTTTTTATTATCAGCAAGAGGGTCTAATCCACAGGTGTCCAACCTTTTGGCTTGCCACGGGCCACACTGAGTGAACAGGAATCATTTTTGGGCCACATACACAAAAAATCACTCTGAAAGCAATTCTTCCTATATTTTCATGGATCTACAACTAATACAAAGAGCACAGTAATACTATTTGATAGAGAAAATACTCAGCTACTCTCTTTTTCAACATATTAGCTACCATTAGTTATTCATTTTCACCACTGTTGAACAAGAGCCTGCATGCCACTCATTAAAATCTGCACCAGTGGATGTGTCCCACTGTGACTGTTGTCACTTCTGAATTTCACCACCCACCACCTCACTGTGCTCACATCTACTGAATGGTCTCCGTAAACTTTCACAAATTTCAATGAATGTCAACGGATGCCATTTTTTTTCTGCATGGAGGGATTCAATTACAAACCTTTGTTTCATCTGAGCTTCCCCATCAGACAACATTCTGTCAGACTGCCCCTCTTTTGCAGTCTGTAATATGGCAATAAAATGTAACAGAATATTGTCAGAAAGGTTCAACCTCTACTGCCATATTATCAACATCCACCTCTGACTTCATGAGCCACCATAATAAAATAAGAGGTGCTACCTTTGGAGCAGTTGTCATAAAATAAAAAATGTAGTTCATGTTAATAAATAGCAAAACTTATTTTAATCTTACTGTTTTCTATTAAAGCAAACAAACAGATAACAACAAAAACAAAGAATTTGTGGGATATTTGTCTTATTTTTGTGAAGCCAGTGTACCAGTCTGGTTCAGTTGCTGTAACTCTCAGTGAGTTCTCAAAGTATTCATCAGATATTTTTGATGAAATTTTACTCCTGTATTTCATCCTTGAAAATAATTGTTCACAAATGCCAAAAAGTGGTGACATAAATAAGAGTGATTGTGAAGGGAGGAATGTTTTTCACTGGTAAGATAGTGGTTATAAAAGTAAGGCAACATGGTCAGATTTTTGAGTTGAATTCTGATTCCAACTCTATACACTCCATTTGAAAATTCCCAGGTAATGTATCCATGTCTACTGAAGATGAAGTTACAAATATACTAAAAAAATGAGGATTTTTTTTAGGCAATCTTGATACTTGTTCTCAAATTCCTTTATCAAAATGGAAAGCATAGCTGAATATTTTTTACTGTTCAGAGTGGTTTAGATAATGTATCAAAATGCATACCCTTATTTGCAATATCTAGATCTGGAATAACACTGTCCTCCCTGTGCCCTGGTTTCAGCTCAGACAGTGCTAATAGAGCACTGACATTTGGCTGTTCTTGAGCGATGGGTGCATTCTCAGGGCAGGGTATAGATACTTGGTGGGGCAGAGCCACAGTGTCAGCAGGAGGCAGATGGTATGGGACAGGGGCAAGGCTACACTGCCAGTTGTGCTGGGCCACATGAGGCCCACAGCCCATGTGTTGCCATGACCTCTTAAATACATGGAAGAGTTCAGGTAGGAAAAGACCGTAGGAGTTGAACTTACTGAAGCTGCTACTTGAGTACAGCTTGTAACAGCTACAGTTGAATAAAACCAGGCTACTAAAGACTTAAAAAAGAATGCTGGCACCACTCATTTTTCCAAGTCCCTGACTAAATTTTGACCTGAATTCCTTTGTCACCTCAGATACCTAATTGGAACAAATTAGAACTTATACAAGCCTAATTTGTTCTCCATTTCTCTGCTGAAATACCGGTCCCTTTATGGAAATAGTCACTGTGGAAAGTAAGGATGGTAAAGAAATGTATTTCAAGCTCTGCTGCAACAATTTTTAGGCCAAGCTCCTCCTTCTCCCTGCACAGCATTCCTCTGGCTTAATATCATGGATGCTGTATGCTCTGGGAACTTCTCAAATGTTATGAGGTAAATTAATAAAGCGAGAGTACTTGCATTTCTCTATACCTTGGTATGGCTGATCAAGCCTCAGGTATCCAGCTCCAGCAATGAAAGAACTGTCAACATACCTTTTCTAAGCTTTCCTAGTGCCTAGTACCAATGAGACTAGACTAGAAAAAAACACTGTTTTCTGTTCCAAATTCATAAATCTGGCTTAAATTGGAAGGCTTATTCAGGGATTAATTCTACCTAAGTGCTTGCATAGGATCAAATACAGCAGTGGTCAAGATGAGGTGCTGGGCTTTATTTAAATGTAACAGTAAATAAATAAAAAGGCAAGACTTGTCATTCTGCAAAGATTGTTATCAGTAAATAGTATGAATCCTGGTGGCTCTACTGTAATGTGCAATGTGAAAAAACCCAATAATCAATGTCTGTGTACTGTCAGAGAGCTGTAGACTTTTCCGTCTCTAGGCTTTGCCAAATCTACATGTGAAATGCAGCCCTTTTGCTCAGCAGAAGTAGTCACACAAACTTTCCAAGCCTTCAAATCAATGCTGCCTTCACCTTAGTAGGTAAGAAGGTGAGTATGTCACCAACTGTGTCACTGATACCAGCAATTATTGTTTCTCATAAACAGCATCAGCCAGATGTGACCTATAAGACACTACTTGGGATTCAGATTCAAAAAGCTTTTGAGGTTCTTTTGATGCTTAAGACAGAAATTGAAGATATTAATTGCACTGCTTATAGCTTCAGCCTCTCCATCTGAATGAGATGCTTTGTGATTTCTATAAACCCCAGAAGTATGATGCTTGAAGATGAAATATATTTCCTGACAGATTGGCAAATAGGGCAGATTTTTTCCTTATTATATCTATTGGAATTGCAAACATTACCACTTAGAAGTGCCATAAAAACCTATATTTATACATAATGGTATTGTTTCCAGAAATGCTTTGAAAGACTTTCTCCATTTATATTTATCCTTCTTGTCTCACACAGGGAAGTTCTTTTTTGATTATATATAGTATAACCAGTGTCATTCTAGAAAACACTGAGAAAGATTGTATAATAAAAAAAGCTTCATTCTGCCATTGTACAATCTGGAGATAAAAGAAGTTTTACTATTACTGTGGAGACTGACAGGATAGTGATCAAAATTGCAGACAGATGATTTTTTCCCCCCAAAATGTGCTTGGAGATAATGACACTACTGTATTTTTGTTATACACAAATGAATTATGATAGAATCATATGCCATATGTTCATGCTAATTATATTAAATAAATCTGAGATAAAATCTAAATCATACTTTATTTGTTTTGCTTCTGAAAATCAGACCATTCCTATAGATGATTTATTAATTTGATTATAATTTCATTAACAGTTTATTTATTTTGAGACCATCTAAAGAACCTGAAGGTGCACAGGTCCATGGGGCCCCGATGACGTCGATCCATGAGTTCTGAAGGAAGTGGCAGATGAAAATGCCAAGCTGCTATCCATCATATTTTTGAAAGGTCATGGCAGTCTGGTGAAGTTCCCACCAACTGAAAAAGGGGAAACATAGCCTCATTTTCAAGAAGGGAAAAAAAAGAAGATTCAGAGAACTAGAGGCCAGTCAGTCTCACCTCTGTGCTTAGCAAGATCATGGAGCAGATCTTCCTGAAGGCTCTATTAAAGCACATGGAAAATAAAGACAAGGTGGCTGGTGGTAATCAACATAGCTTCACCAAGGGTAAGTCATGCCTGACAAACCTGGTGGCCTTTTATGGTGGAGTTACAGCATCAGTGGATAAAGGAAAAGTAAATGACATCATCTACCTGGACTTGTGCAAAGCACTTGACACTGTCCCACACAGCATCCTGGTCATCAAATTGGAAGAAAATAGATTGGATGGATGGACTGCTCGCTGAATAAGGAATTGGCTGGATGGTAGCACTCAGAAAGTTGCGGTCAATGGCTCAATTTACAAGTGGAGATTGGTGATGAGTGGCGGTCCTCAGGGATTGGTGTTGGGACTGGTGTTATTTAATATCTTTGTAGGCAACATGGACAGTGAGGCCAAGTGCAACCTCAACAAGTTTGCAGGTGACAATGAGCTGAGTTGTGCAGTTGACATGCTAGAGGGAAGGGATGCTATCCAGAGGGACCTGGATAGGCTTTAGAGGTGGGTCCATTCCAACCTCATGAAGTTCAATAAGGTCAACATATGAAGTCCTACACCTGTGTTGGAGCAATCTCAAGCACAGACACAGGTTGGGCGGAAAATGGTTTGAAAGCAACCCCTAGGAGAAGGATTTGAGGGAGCGATTGATGAAAGATTCAACAAGAGCTGGCAATGTGCAATTGCAGCCCAGAAGTCCAACCGTATCCTGGGCTGCATAAAGAAAAGTGTGACCAGCAGGTCAAAGGAGGAGATTCTGTCCCTCTACTCTGTGGACAGACCTCACCTGGAGTATTGCATCTAGTTCTGGAGCCCCCAGCACAAGAAGGACATGGAGTTGTTTGAGTAGGTCCAGAGGAGGGCCACAAAGATGATCAGAAGGCTGGAGCACCTCCTCTATTAGGACAGGCTAAGAGAGCTGGGACTCTTCAGCCTGGAGAAGGGAAGGCTCCGAGGAGATCTTATAGTGGCCTTCCAGTACTTGAAAGGGAACTACAGGAAAGCTGGGGAGGGCCTTTTTAGATGGGCAACAAGTAGCAACAGGACAAGTGAAATGGTTTTAAGCTGGAAGAGTCTAGATTTAGACTAGATTTTAGGAAGAAATTATTTACTGTGAGGGTGGTGAGATGCTGGAACAGATTGTCCAGTGAGGCCGTGAATGTCCTCTCCTTGGAAGCATTCAAGGTCAGGCTGAATGGGACTCTGAGCAACCTGGTCCAGACAGAGTTGTCCCTACATATAGCAGGCTTGTTGGAACTAGATGATACTAAAGGTCCCTTCCAACCCAAATTATTCTATGATTCTATGATTAAAGCCTCTGAATTTTAAACTGGAATTTGGAATCCTGCCATGAAATAATCTTAAACAAGATGGTATGCTATTTGTTGAATAAATGGAGTTTTAATGTCAGCAACATTCTTCTTGTGAACTATCTATGCTATTGTGTAACTTCAGTTGCTCTGAGCAGAAGTCAGTTCAACCTGAAATTCAAATGGGAGGAAGCAAGCATGAACCTTTGTAAAACAAAAGCAGAAAAGAGCATTCTTGTGCATCTCTTGATGATTTATCGTCAATTACCAGTGGTTTTATATAAATTAGTGTGTGAATCGTTGTGTCAGTACAAATATCACAAAGATGAAAGCCAGCAGTTCTCCCTCATGCTTTTTGTGAAATAATTTGTGACCCTGAATCTCTCTTCCCAGAGGTGTGATCTATTTCTCTTGTCGCTGCAAGGCAGATTGTCAGTGACATTTTTCTAGAGACAGAAGAGGTTCCATGCACAGTCAGTGTAAATGGCAGTGGAAAGGATCCCCCATGTAACAGTGTAAACTTGTCAGGAAGAAAAGAAGTGGATACAGGTAACTTAACACCTGAATTTTGAGCAATGACTTGCGTATCCAAAGTGTCTTTGTAGCCCTTTCTATGCAATTTCAAGGTGCTTAAGGATGCCCTTGGAACTGTCAATCTTCGTGTGAAATGACTACAGGCTATGAAGCCTCATTTCAGGGTTTTTTTACAGTGTTTTATTAATGCAGTGGGCTGAATTAAATTCCAGCATCAATAAACTAAATAGATAGAACAAAATGTGTGGTTTGTAATGTAAGGGAAAGCAAGTACTTCTGCGATTTATGAGATATAGCAGGTATATTTAAGCATTTTGATTTTAAACATTCAATCTTTCATTGGCTAGCTTGAAAAGAGGTTACAGAACTTATTATTTCTGTCAGTGATGGAAGAAAAGCACTTGGGTACAGACCTAATCCAGTGAATAGGAAGGACTGTATATTATGGATCAGAAGATAAGATTCTGTTTCTAGCTTTGCTATCTGCCTTTTATTTTTTCTGTCTTCACAGTGGAGATAATACTTAACTGCAGAAAGAAAATATTTTGTGATCTATAGCTGAAACCACGATGTAAGTCTAAGTATTATTTCAGTACCTTCTTTCTCCCCCCTCAAGAAAGTAAAACGTGAGTGTTATTGAAAGTAATAAGATAATTATTATACAGAGACTAAGTTTAGAAGTTGAAAGCATGTTATAGCTTATTATATGTAATCCTTCTCAAATACTATGCCAGTAAGCTTGGTTTGAAAACATAGTAGAAAATATTCTTAGCAGGATAAGGTAGCCATAAATAGAGTAGCACAACTGCAGTTTTCTTGCATGAGCAACATAGCAACATACATAGATGTCACAATGGATGTCATAGGTGTTTGGCTGCACAGCTTCACAGCATTCTTCACCCTCTGATTACAGTGCAACAACGGATGCAGTTACTCTCCAGACGAGACTGAGTGATGCAGTGCATTTACGGGGGAAGTGACAAAGTGCAGTATATAAGGATTTTGGATCCTCTTACTGTTATTAGGATGTCAACCTGTTAAGTTATTAGGATGTCAACCAGTTAAATAACACTTTTCTCAGGCTTTAAAACCATCCTCTAATTTTATTTATTTATTTATTTATTTATTTATTTATTTATTAAGATGCCTTATAATGCAATTAGAGAGCTCCTGGTGGCACTAATTGGATCGTAAAGTGCCTTCTTCCTGTTCCAGATGAGGAGAGAGGAAAAAAGGATCACTTCATGTCCTATTTGTGCCTGCTAAGATGTTTGTTAGACACTCTACAATTAAATCATAAGAACCAAGAGGAAAATTTAAATTATATACTGTAGAGCTTGAACCTTGGGTGCATATGGCAGAATCCACAAACTCAGATTACAGAAGCCTAATATTCAACTCTTGACACATTTTTATCTCCTGGAGTAGAAAAGGAAAAAGACCTTTGTTTTTTAGTACCCTGAGTTCTTTGTATTATCTCTCAAAATTGTGGACTAGATATACCCTAGGCTAAGTGCAATTTTTCACTGTACATGTAATGTTTTTTTGACACTGGCTCAGGGGGGAACCTAACACCAGGTATAAAAAGTAAAGGTCTTATAATTACTAACAACTCGTGGGCAATGATTTCTGAAATGGTGCAGCCCAGCAAACATAAAGAGGTAAGGACTGTGAAAGTTTTATTCCCTCTGGAAGCTGATATAAAGAAATGAGAAAATTATGGTTCTAAAAACAGAAATTGTATGACAACAGTTTAGGCTACAGTAACCCCTACGCAGTGTGAGGCAGAGTTGTTGTGCTGCACTCTCAAGTATTCTGCTTACTATGGAGTAAGTATTGGTCTCCTTCTCATGCGTTTACCAACATTAAATAAGTTGTCCACAGTCTGGTGAAGAGGTTTTTGATCATATTTCTGACTCCTGTATTAACTAGCATCAAATCTGATACAAATACACAGAAACGTTGCCTAGTCAAATAACATATACCAAAAAGTCCAAGTGTGTAGAGAGCAATGTATCATTTACTAACAAGTCAGTCTGTGAGAGGTTCAATAACTATAAATACATGAGTACTTTCTCCTACAACTAGAATTAAAGTGGAACTTCTTCATACCTTGGGCTATTTTGAAATTTCTCTGCATAGATTGTTCCTGATTAGAATATAGCTTTGACTTTAATTTGTAGAGACACTTAGGATTCATCTAAATGCCTTTATGAATTAGAGTCCTATTGAAATCCACCATATGTAGGCTTCTAAGTGTATATGTGAACCCAGATATTTGCTTTTTTTGAGTAAATCCTGGACTTCTCTGTAGAGACTTTCAACAGGTTTTTCTTCCTTGTACAATCATTTTGCCATGAAAATCTATATAAAATGAGAGAGTAGAGCCCACAGTGTTAAGAGGTAAGAATGATTCTGTGAGCTGCCTCACAGCTGTGAATCCTACTAAAATGCCAAAGAAAGTTGTAAGCATTTAGTCTGACAGTATTCTGGTACCTTTCTTTATCAAAATTTATATCAGCATAAGCTCACTGGAGCAATAAACCATTTCATAATTCTATACTGGAAGCACACTGTATCTGGTCTGAATTGAGACATAACGCTCCAAAGTGTTGCTATGAAATTTTATCATTGTAAGAATGCCAAAATTATTTAAGGAGAACACTTTGTAGCAGTTTTCAAAGCAATCAGAAGGAAAACATAAAATCCTGATCCATTTTCATACCTTTTTCCTATACTACTGTTTATACAATAAAGATCTTTCTTTAGCTTCCACATTCAAGAGATTGCAAATGACCTGTGAAATAAAATGGAACAGTATGAGGCACATGGCAATAGCCATTAAATTTCTCCAGTATGCTGTAATGATAAAAACAGTAAGTACTGGGGAAATACAATCATCAAGGTATTCAAATAATTTTAGAGCTCTGCTAGAAGTAATTATTGCTTAACAGGGTTTTTAAATTTTTAGAAAAGCATTTATGGAAAAAATCTTTGCCCACCCACTTTTTTCAGCTTGTCAGTCAAAATATATAAATGCTAGGACATTAATAAAGAAAATAGAATCTATTTTGGATCAGCTGTAGAAGAAAAATGAATATTACTAATTAAACATTATGGAGCTACTGACATTTTACAGAACCAACATTAGCTTGTGAAAAGGAAAGAGAAATAAGAAGCAAGTTGATAATGTTAGTGTCTCTAAATCTCTAAAATGCTATGTGACTGTATTAGGAATGTCATGGTTCAGCCTGGCTCAGCCTACTTCTGTGATGGAGGTGAAGGGATCCAAGCCCCAGGAAAGAGGGAAGGGGGGAATGGAAAAAGGTGGGGAGATGGGCCTAGATGGGGAATACAGCAGAAACGGGCTAATAGAAAAGGCTTAATTTACTAAATATAATAGTGGAGTGTAAGATAATACAATATAATACAATATGATTGGAATTGAAGCTAATAAATCAAATAAAATGAGAGAGTTTCCAAAACTGAAGTCCTTACTTTAATGCTGTAGGCAAGATGGCCAGGGAGAACAGAGAGCAAAGAGCAAAGAGGCAGTTTTGTGACTCCCAGTGACTTTTTCTTTCCATCTGAACAGAAAATATAAATGGTACAGTGAAGTCTTCTGGGAGTTGTAGTTCATTCTTCTCTTCTAAGACCAAGAGACAGGAAATATCTACAGTCCATGCAACTATAGCATTAGCTTTTTAACTCCCAGTACACTACATGATGTTATGATGTGGAATGCTGATAAAAAATCATACAATGATGACATTCCACCCCTTATTCCACATCACTACCTCATGCTTTATATATCATAGAACATTATGTACAAACAAACAATAATTAACATGCTTTACATGCCCACACATACACATGTTTGTACATGGAATTGACTGCACTCTCTCAACATCAAATTCCCTTGTGGTACTGAACATCACCATTTTTCTGCATTACCCACCAAATGGACCCAGGTCCCTGAGTAAAAACAGTTCCACTGAGAAGTTTGCCCTTGCCTGAAGCTGGGAAAACCTAAACCACTTTTCCCAGCATGCTCTTTACATGTACTAATGACCTTTTCTCCCTCTCTAGGGAGCTAAATAGGAGAGAAACATCTCAGTTGATAAATCCTCAGATACTGACCAACCACATCATCACTACATGATGTTATGATGTAGAATACCAATCAAAAGTCATAAAATCATGACGAAGAGGAAGATATGTACTAGAAAAAAGTATCTAAGACTACTGTAACCTTTGATGCTGTGTCAGACATGATGATACACGTTTTGGCCCTCACATTCCTTACTAATGATCATACTTACCAGAAATCGTTATTCCTCACTGGAAACCAGCATCCATATCAATGATCATTAACCAGTTCTGTATAGGCTGTTTTGCCTAGGTGGAGAAGGCTACAGCATGATTTGGAGAGATCAGAAGAATATATCTGTCAGGGGCAATGACACTGCACAACCTTTTGATTTATATCCCACTCATTCTTCCCTAGAGATATTTAGATAAACAAAGCCAACAAAAATTGATACAGAATAACCACTGCTTTACTGGCTTTACCTAAATAATTGCTGCTTTTAGCTGCTTCAGCAATAGTTTATAGATAAATATTTTCTTTGTGCTTTGTTGTTTTTTTTTTCTTCTTTTCTTAAAGAATAATAAACCTCTGAATTGTTTGTCCTTTCCTAGAGTTGGAAGGAGTCTCTCTGGTGGATAAAGGTATGCCTTGTCACTCTATAAATTTCAGATATTGTTTAGCTCAAGTATATTACTTTGATTTTGGATCACAGATAGTGGAGGCAAGAGACCAGTGATTGAAGGAGGTAGGTGAGATTAGAGAACAAAAATCAATAAAAGTATAAACAAAAAGAGGTTTTCAGACTTCAATCAGGTGATTTATTACACAACTTTGTATCTTTTTTGGAATTAAAGATGTTAATATAATTCTACTAATTACAACTAACTTGGGCGCACTTTGCTTTGTCTTCAGGAATATCTGGTGCAAGAAGTGTAGTATAAATGTGTAACATATGAGTTGAAATAATATTAGTGCGAAAGAAAAGAGAAAAATAGAGAATAGAGGAACTTGATTACAAGAGATGAATGCAGTATCACAAAACTGATTGCATATTCACAGAACAATTCCTTTCCGGCTGACTAGGGAGAGGTTTGAACTGTGGATAAAACTTGGAGAAAAAAACCACTATCAACCAAAACCAACCAGTAAACCAAACTAAAGAACCCACACCCACATTTTTCTGCTTGAAATCTTCTGCAGTCTGTTTGCAAAATTACATGAATGAAAGGCAGTAGAAGAGGCTACCCTTTGTCAAATCACTGTTTTCTATTTAGCTAGATATGGGAAAGTTTATAAGCAGGCCTGTGCTGCTACTGAGTCTTTGCATGAGAAAACCTTAAACAACACTGGCTGTGATGGTCTTTAGTACCTGCCTGGTTGATGTAATTTCTGACTCAGAATTGATATGAAGATGACAGTCTAGGCTGAATCCCTGTGTGCTGACTGCATGCTCTTTCTCATAGAGTTTTCTGCATGTTATCACGTGGAATGGGAATGGTTCCTTATGTTGCCTGGAAAACTCATAATTAGACACATATCTTTTTGTAGCTAAGATATGCCATGTTGCATCTTATCTCTGGATGAATTTCTTGTAGATTTACCCTACATCTAGCTGGATGCAAAACAGTTTGAATGATGTGAGGAATCTTCCTCATACATGATCTTTATTTTTGCTTATGATATTTTCTTGAGATGCCAGGTCCAGGTGATCCTTGTAAAATATTCTCATTCATTCACCTTGTCTTCTTTTTTGAGGTGTTTGAGGACCAGAGTAGAGGTTCCATGAGCATTTAGCAATATTATATTAGAGTGAGACTTATAATAATTGTCTTCTGAAAGTCTCAGAGGCTGAGTGTGTACCTGGATTGAGGCAATGTAAGCAGTCCAGTACTCTGAGATCTTTACACCCCCTACATTGTCCAGCATCCACTATTAAACTTTTTAGATCATCAAGAGCTGGGATTATAGCTTTCAAACTTCCTTGTTGCAAGTTCAAACAAAACTTATAAATCCTTTACATATAAAGGTAAAGCATATACTTTCAGTCAAGTTAATTGACTTTTTAGTTCAATGAAAACTCAGAAGATGTGTTAACCATACACAGTAAGTATGGTTCTGCAGATCTCAATGGAAAATGAATCTGTCCATCCAGGTAGAAAGGTACAAAGAATGAAAAGGGCCTCTCAGTTCAGCCATTATTAACTAGCATCTTCTCTCACCTTAGTAATCCAGAGCTTCAAGATTTCTTCATAGCTATGTCACTAAAAATCTGTGCAGCTTCTGACCTTCATGCCCTTTTACAACTCTAATAGAGAAACCTAAAAAAAGCAAAAAAGGTGATTTCATTCAGATTGGCTTTACAGATTACCTTTCGCTGAAGTTTGAATATGGATGATGCCTCAAGAAAAACATGTTAGTCACAGAAAAGCTTAACTTTCTTTTTGAAAGGAAAGTCATGTTAATGGGGTTTTTATGCAAAAAAGCAAACTTTGCCAATTAATATATAATTAATTATTTAATAGGATATATGGAAATTTTAGAAAGCAAAACAAAATAATGTCATTTAAGTTCAGGTTAATTCATTCCATTTTGTGTTTCAGTTACAATAGATAAGGAAAATAAGTGTCAGTATTCATTGGCAAAGTTCTTGCAAAGGCTATCAAGATTGCTTGGCTTTGAACAGACCATCCCCCAACAGCAGAATTTCATCAGCATAAAATTTGCACACCTGAGTGAAAAGTCAAGCATGTGGTATTACAGATCCAAGGTCCAGAACCAGAATGTGCTGGAAAAGGTTACAAAACAGATGATCTCGGTAGCCATCATAGACAAATTAAAGATCAACCATAGGATCAGGCCCAGTCAGCACAGGTTTATGAATGGTAGATTCTGTCCGAAAAACCTGATTTCGTTCTATGACAAGGTGACCTGCTTAGTGGATGAAAGTTGTGGCTGTTGATGTGGTTTACCTGGACTTCAGTAAAGCCTTTGACACTGTCCTCCACTGCATCCTCGTGGAGAAGCTGGCTGCCCATGATCTGGATGGGCGTATGCTCCGCTGGGTGAAACAGTGGCTAGATGGCCGGGCCCAAGAGTTGTGGTCAGTGGAGTTAGATCCAGTTGATGGCCAGTCACAAGCAGTGTCCCCCAGGGCTTGGTACTGGGGCCGCTTCTATTTAACATCTTTATTAACTATCTTGATGAGGGATTGAGTGCACCCTCATTAAGTTTGCAGACAACACCAAGCTGGGAGAGAGTGTTGATCTGCCTGAGGGGAGAAAGGCATTACAAAGGGACCTAGGTAGACTGGATCAATGGGCCAAGGTTAACTGCATGAGTTTCAATAGGGCCAAGTGTTGGGTCCTGCATTTTGGTCACAGCAACCCCAGGCAACCCTACAGGCTTGGGGAGGAGTGGCTGGAAAGCTGCCTGATGGAAAGGGACCTTGGTGTACTGATGGACAGTTGGCTGAACGTGAGCCAGCAGTGTGCCCAGGTGGCCAAGAAGGCCAATGGCATCCTGGCTTGTATCAGGAATGGTGTGGTGAGCAGGACTACTGTACTCAGCACTGGTGAGTCCTCACCTCAAGTACTGTGTTCAGTTTTGGGCACCTCAATACAGAAAGGACACTGAGGTGCTAGAGCAGGTCCAAAGAAGGGCCACAAGGCTTGTGAAAGGCTTGGAGAATATGTCCGACTGAAGGAACTGGGGCTGTTCAGTCTGGGGAAGAGGAGGCTGAGAGGAGACCTTATTGCTCTCTTCCAATAACTGAAAGGTGCTTACAGTGAGAACGGGGCTAGTCTCTTCTCACTGTTGATATGACAAGGGGAAATGGCCTCAGGGGTAATTTTAGGCTGGATATCAGGAAACACTTCCTTAAGGAAAAGGTTGTTAAGTACTACAATTGGCTCCCCAGGGAGGTGGTTGAGTCACCATCCCTGAATGTGTTTAAAAACTGTCTGGATGTGGTTCTCAGGGACGTGATTTATTGGATGATTGTTAGAGTTAGGGTTGTATGTTAGGTCGTGGTTGGACTTGATGACCTTCAAGGTCTTTTCCAACCTGAGCAGTTCTATGATTCTATGATTCTATGATAAAAAGATCTTTCTAATGGAACAAAAAATATTGACTCGCTTCTACACCAGATCCAGATGACATCAGCAAACATTTTCCATGCAAAGATATAGAGTACAAGCAGTCAACGATCAAACAAGACAAATAACAAACACCTTAAAAAAACAGTACTTTAGTTCTCCTATAAAGATCCTAAGGAATTGATTTAAAAGTGTTAGTATGCCATTTTTTTTTGTGCTTCCAGCTAATATGAAGGCATAAAGTGACACAAAAAACAACTCTAAAGACATTAAAAGTTGAAGCCAAATAGTCTTTCAGCTGAGTTATTCTTAAATTAAGATTTTTATTCTAGTTTTTCAGAGGCCGAGATATCCGAGAGCTTTTCTGAATCTATTCGACTTGACAACTCAATGTCATGGATTTCGGTATCTGGCAGAAGTAGTTCCCATCCTTCCAGACATTTTAAGATCTGTCACAGCCATGAGTCATCTTAAATCCTAAATCTGAAAGTCAGAATTGGTAAGTCTGTTGACAAGTGTTAAGATTATTTTCCAATTGTTGCCCAGTGTGAGCTACAATAGATCACCTTTTTCTCAAGTCTTCTCTAGTTACTCTCATGCTTTCCTGCATAGCGTCTTGAAATGATATTCTATTTCTTGGCTGAGATTTCCTTTTCCAAGGTCTTCGAGTTTTGAATATACATTGGCTTACTTTGTTTTCAAACCTGATATTGGATGTTTGAATAATGTACCATTATATGGCAGCTTAATCCGTCTGTTTGACTAGATGAGTCAAGGTTTAATAGATAAAAAGATGAAACAATGAGTATGATAAAAAAAGGAAAGTAATTTTACCTCCAGTATGACAAGGATGTAACAATTGTAGATAAAAACTTTTCTTTTTTGTTATAATGAAAAACTGATGAATAAAATAAATCTTACAAGCACAGAGAACAAACAAACACTAAGGATGACAAGAATTGAGGTAGTTTCTGGAGCTATATGGTAACAGATTAAAACTAAAATTAATAGTTACCAATCTATTCATTCTTCTAGTCCTCTCCCCTCAAAAATAGCCTCATGTTTTCACAGTTTTTTCTGCTTGATCTTTCACCTCTGATTGTCCTAGTATGTTGTCACAAAGCAACATACTCATCATTGTGAAGTAAGGGGAGAAAAGGTGCCTTTTCTGTAAAGTACCTTAACAAAATGAGATAGCTGCCAGTGACAAACAGACAGGGAAACTGTTCAACATGATGAGACTTTCAGTTCTGCTACTAGTTGAAGCTTTGCCTTTACATTTCCCATACCTATTCATGGAAGTGAGTGTTCAGTAAAGATACTAAATTCGTCACAGATAAAGAAAAATAAAAAGAAAGAAAGGAAAAAAGTCTGTGAAAAGGTGAGTAGCCAGCAGAGATCTATGAATAATTTAAAAGGCACCTTTCTCTTCTCATATGGGCAACTTCAAAGTGATCTTGCTTGGCAGATATATTTCAACTGTCAGAGCAAAATGGAGTGCATCAAAATCTTGCAGAAATTTGAAGTTTAATATTCCTCAAAGATGCTTCAACAGAAACTTTATTGCTATACAAAAGTGATTTAGAATAGACTGTGCATACATTTACTGATGGCAGTTATCTTGCAAGGAATGCGTAAGTAGTAGACTCTTCATTTAGGCAGAGAATCTTTAACATCAAATTACACATTTTCACTTAAAGTTTAGATAGTAGTTCAGCCACAGTTTGAGTTCACATAGTTGGAATTCAGGCAGTGACCCCAGAATGAATTCTATGAACTATGTTATGCAGGAAGCTGAGTGAGATGATCATAATGATCCCTATTAGGTTAAAAATAAAAATATTTTGCCAAGAGAGTCTGCCTTACTATCAAGAAGAGTAAACACTGTGACCTGAGCCAAATTAAAGCATTTGTTCTAATATTATGATCTTTTTCCTATTTAGTTGGAAAAAGAAAATACCCCAAATCCAAATCTTACAAAATAGTGCTGTTAAGCAAGGAAGTTAGTGATGCAGTTGTGATAAAGTAGTGGTAGCAGTATTCGGTGTGAACACCTGCTTTTCTGCAGAATCATTCATTATAAATTGCTTATTCTTCCTACGTGTTGTGAAAGGAAATTTTATCAACTTTGAAACTTCCTTTATGCAGATGAACCATAGCAAAGAGTAAGGTTATAACAGGTGCATGAACACCTGGATAACTTTTTTCTTTTTAGAATTATATTCTAAATGTGAGAGCTAATTGCTTATTACAGTATGAAGTAATGTAGCAAGTATTATAGAACCACAGTATGAGTTGAATTGGAAGGGAATTAAAGATCATCTATTCCAGTCTCTTCCTGGAAGGTACCCCTGCCCATAGAAGATTTAATGGATAATAATGAATAAACTAATTAAAATCGACATCTTGTAATTCTGCTATGCATTTCACCCTCCCTTTTATTTTTCATTTTGCAGCAGGAAGAAACTGTCGTAAGAAATTTTGATCTTAACAGATAGATGTATGTTTCTTGAAAACAGAAGAATCCAGAAAACAGACTAGATTAATATGAAGAGGTTAAAACATTCATAAAGAGAACTAAAATTATTTTTTACTTATTTTTAAAGCAAACGCCATTATTGAACTTCCAATTTTTCACATTAAAAATGAGAATAAAGTAAAAATCAATTATGCTTCAAAAAACTGATACATTGTGTAGACAAATACAGAATTAGAGAAATAAAACTGTCCAAGTTTTGGCTGGGATGCAATTAATTTTCTTCATACTAGCTGCTATGGTGCTCTGTTTTGGATTTTTATGAAATAGCAGCACACTGCTGTTTTAGATTTTGTTAGCAGTGCTTATAAAATTTATTCTGCTGCTCTGCCAGAGAAAGCTAGGGGTGTACAAGAAGCTGGAAAGGGACAGAAACAGAACAGCTGATCCAAGCTGACTAAAGGAATATTCCAGTCTATACAATATGATGTCATGCTGAACAATAAAATTGGGGTTAAGGAGGAAGGGGATAATTTGTCCTCCCAAGAAATAGCTACATGTGATGAGCCCTGCTTTCCTGGAAATCTACCAGCGAGAACTCATGAATGAATTCCTTGTTTTGCTTTGCTTCCATGTGCAGCTTCTGCTTTACCTATTAAAGTGCCTTTAACTCATCCTCAGACTTTCACTTTTCCGATTCCCAATCTCACACCATTAAGGCTGAGCAAACATTACAGAGCTTCCTGCCAGATATAAACCATAACATCAGTCAAAAATCATAATCAGAATAAACTTGCACAGAGAATTGGATTCTGCCAGGTTGTGCACACGTATAAAAATGCTTACACATTTTACACTTTTTCTTATATCATTTGGAATTGATAACTGTTGGTACTGTATCTTCACAAAGGTAATTTTCCTTAATATTTCTGCAAATTCTCAAGCATAATCAATAAACTCAGTTTTATGCCATTAATTATTTTAAAATGCTTGACACTATAAGAAAACTAAAAAGATATTTAGTATATTCACCATAAATATTCCATTTTAGGAGATGCAGCTCATTTTATATATTATCAAAGTATATTTTTGCTTAGTAATACACAGATATTATCTAAGAACTTCATAGAAACAATGTAGAGACAAGGTAGAGTTTTTAAAAATATTGGTAGTATTTTATTACATTTCAAGATAAATAAAATTAATAAAACTTGTGATTTCTTAATTCTGCATTTATTTATGCAGAATGTACCTGTGGCTTGGATGATTAGGCTCAGTAGTCATATAATGAAAGACAATAATACATCTTCTGAATTGTAATATTATGAAGAAAAGCAAATCTCATGTAAAAAAGCAAGCAACTCAAAATGAAAACACATGAAAACTATTATTTTTCCAAATAATTTAACAATGAAGTCAGAAATAATTTGATACTACTTTTGAATTAAACATTACTGCTGAAAGTACCTGCATACAATCGAAGTTATTTACTTATTTGCTAATTGCTCCACGTTTTCTAGAAATACTGGAAATCCCAGATTTTTTTTTGAAAGTAAATGTATGTATATGTAGATGTGTATGTAAATCTTGTACAATGCAGTAATAGAAAAAATGGAAAAGAAGCAGTATTTTTTCATTTCTTCCCCCTGCTCCAACATTCAATTTCTTTGATGTGGTCCTGATATGAACATCCAGACCAGTGGATCTTCTTTCAGTTTCCTTCTTTTTACTCCAGGTTAATATAATTACTGCACAAAATGGCTATTGCCTTATTCAACTGAAACCTAGGCTTTGCTTTCTGATACTGTCTTCAGAAGAACTGTCTTTAGTTGCAGATACAAATGTTTGTCTATGGTTATTAAAGCATTTAATTTCTGCTCACAAAGAAAATTATTCTGTTGATTTCTGTTGATTTAAGAAAAATCTTCAATTTCCAGAAGGAAAAAGAATAATATGCTATACAAATTTATGTAGTTGAAATATATGACATTCAGTAATTGTGTCAATGCTATTATGATATTATGAAAATTGTATTTTTTATGACTATGGCAACATATCTAAATTTGTTGGAAAAGAAAAACAGAACATTTAGTACCACACTGCAAGCCTATGGACAGTGCATCTGCAGATATTCTTACTGGATAGCTGGGAAATTACCAGACAGGCCAGGCATCTTGAATGAACCTACTTTCTATCTTTGTAGCATGTTTTCTTTGTAGGTTGTCTGAAAGGTCTTTCCTGCCTACTTCCCTCTCTCCTTTTAATTTCGAAGCTGCCTCCAACAGAGTGTTCTGACACATGCAGACAAATCATTTCTTAGCACTAGAGTGTTACCCTATATTTGTCAGTCTAATTCTGCGTTGTTTCAATGCTCTGTGCAAGTACAACACATAGTTTACATCGTTACTATAAGATAATTAGATATTGCCATTCCCACTCTTGCTTTGTAATGTCTTTAGTAAGTCATACTTGATAGTTAACTGTAATCTGGCAGTAGCCATCAGTTTCTCTTTTTTTATTTCTGGAAGGATCACTGAGAAAAGTGCAAAAATGTATATTTGTTGTTTTATGTATTTATCTAACTCAAATAACAGCATCAGTTACAACCAAGGTGACTGTTGAAGGGAATTACAGCACCATTGAAAGCACAGTTTCTGAAGTGATCATTTCCTGGAAGCCATTCATTGGAGACAAACAGCACAAAAGTCATTTGAGTATGGATAGCTTTTCAAGTAAGTGAATTTTAATTCTACAGATTTTAGGTACATTCTTTCCCCTAAGCTCTAGGTCACTCACATTTTGAACAAACAAATGTCTGTCAGATCTTTTTTTTTTAAATATTTAAGCTTGATTGGAGATACATTTCACATGCTCAACTCCAATTGGTCTGATCCATGGAATGGATCAGAATTATGCCTTAGTCTTGCTCTTTAGAGCACAGCAGAAAATTTATGCATTGAAAAGACTATTAAAACACAGTTGTGTAAACATGACATTGCCTAAGCATATTGAAATGCATCTTCCTGGAGAAACATTGTCTTTTAACTGTGCACTCTTTGCATAACCAAAACCTCTACTATACAATACAAACCTCTACTATACAACACTATACCAGACTATTTCAGGACTCAAAAGGCAGGTGCTAATTATCAAAATTCAAAGCCTTGGAAATTCCACTATTTTACTCCACAAGAACTGATTCTCGAGTTTGCATACCACTTTCTTCTTTTAGTTTTGTCGTTAAGAATTATGGAGGAGTATTGCATGGTATGTCAATTTGATGTGGTATGTCAACACGACAGGGTAAGGGACAGGCAAACAACTGCTTGCTTTGGATTGTTCTTCTGCCAGTATACTAGATTTTTCTGTGAGTGGGAAGGGCTTCTATTTTACTGTTTACAGGGCTCTCTCACCATCCTCAGGAGGATGCAGCCATAGTTGATACATCATTATTGATGGGTAAGTTAACTTGCCAGGATGGGAAAGGAAAAAAGGAGCTCTTTTTTTCCATGGGTGGGATGGGAAGAGGCAATGAAGTCTTGGAGAGTTTGTATAATGTATAGTTTACTTTTTTTTGGCCTGCAGCATCCTGTAGGAGTGCAAAAACATTCTTTCAAGGGAAATGGTAGCTCTTAGAACAAAAGATGTAGAGAATTATGACTTGATGAAAAATCATAATGTAATTTGAAACCATGTGATTTGCCTTTCTGTGTTTTCTGCAAACTACATTACTTAGTACATCACAGCAAAACTTAGAAAACTGTAAGTCATTCAGGACTTAAAGGAGTTATTTGTGTTTCTGATTTCTTTCTAAGCATTTCAGCAGAGCTACCTTAACACTTCTAATAGATGTGACAAATTTCTTTAGTTGATGCAGTGTATTTCCAAATGATATCATGGACAATAAGGTACATTGTAAAAGCTATTAATTCATTTCCTATTTCTTGACAATTTCTAGAGTGTTTTTCAACTTATTTTTTTTATATTGGCTATTTTCAGAAATACAGCAATATAGGCACTAGTTTTGCAGTTTTACTTCTCTTGAAACAGTAATGTCTATCTACTGACAGATCTGGTCAAGTAAAAGCTCTAGTAACGTAATTTAAAACATGGATAGTACTATGCTTGTTTTGCTTCTGTATTTTGGAACCTATTACTATTCAATTTAATACTCTAAACAAATTCATACTATATCCCATTATTCAGGAAAATAACCACCTGCCTCCCCCACCTGTTGATTTTAGTTTTAAATACTTCTATTAGAAAATCTTGAAACTCATCACAGTGACTGTGCTTTCAGCACACATTCTGACACTCAGAACAAAAATAAGGGAAAGCACTGTTTAAATTAGTAAATTATTTCCAAACAAACTCTAATTTCACTATCCACTTCTTTTTAGCTCCTATGTAGCTTTCCAACTTTTTTTGATGATGCTACAAATACTATGTGTGGGTTTTCAAAAGTGCCTCGGGGGTCTTTATTATCTCTACGTACTATTCTTCAACTATTCTGCCCAAGGTGGACAACTGAAATATCATACAAGTTAGATTGCATCATTCAAAACTGAGTCATAACTTGGAGAGATCCAGAGGCATCTTGTGACAAAACTACAAAATATTCAGAACTCAAAATGCAGTTTATAATATTATATCCAACACTAGACAGGAGAAATATGCTTCCTTATTTTCAGTGTTGTAGAAGCCATTAATGTATTCTCCACTGTAAGACAATATCTGACTCTTTTTTGTGACAGGACACACTCATTGAAACAAATATTTAAATGGTCTTGATACAAAAGGAGGCACAGCTGGGTTTTCCATACTGCAGGCTAAATCTCAGGAGGTGTGATGGAAATTTGTTTTGAACACGATACATGCCCTCACTTTGAGTATAGTTTGTACACTTCATTTGTAGACTTCTGCACAATTTTCATTACTCTGGTTCAAGAACTTTGAGGCTTCTCAGAAAACTATTGTCTCTCACTTCCCCAGTTAACAAAGGTAGTATTTTTACTTTGCAGGTAAGTTATGAGGATAAGGATACCTGCCATTACATGGAAAGACGTAAATAATGCCATGTTTCACAGTTTCCCAAACACTCAGTAGAAAGGAACTTTTCAGTTAAGTCTGATAGGAAATCAAGTTCTCTAGACTAAAAATTTGAGACTCCAGAGATCTAAAAACAAATGTATGCTCATTAATTATGTCATGACACAGTCTACTGCTCATATTGGAGGAGCAGACATTAAATGGAAAAACCTATTAGGCCTGCATTATTCTGTGAGGAAGGCCAGAAGGTTAGGGATCTCTACTTCAGGAGTAGTTTGATAACCAAGTACCCTCACAGGGGCACAAAGTCAGTTGAGAGTTTGTACCTCTAAGTAAGGAACACTGTAAAAAACAAAGGGCTATTACTCTACCTAAAGAAAGCAGATCACCCTGCATCTGTTTTATATTTAGCCTGTATTAAAGGTCTGGAAAACTTTTTTTTTTTTGCCTACTGCTTGGAGCAACTTAAGCAGAGAGTTGTTCCTCCTGATAAAACCAGGATATTCAGATCCATCCCTTCTCATTTGCAGAGGCAGGAGATTAAAGTCTGGCTCAGCAGACATTTTCCCACAGGTCTCCATCCCAGTCATGAACTTTCTCCATTGTTTAACTCTATCTGTGGCAGGAGAAGCCAGCCCTTGTTCCTTTCTCTTTCTGACACTATAGAAAGTCTTGAAATAACTTTGACAGTGATTATGGCAAATTGACAGCTATCTAGTCTCAGGGAAATTAGCATGACACGGGATGTATTTAACAACTATGGAGCCTACAGGTAACAATAGCTCTCTGGATGTTTTGTAGTTTCTCTAAAAATGAAAGCAAAGAAGCTGACAGGGATTGACACCAGTACATTGAAGCAATATTGGTTCTAGAAGCAGGATACTAAACATTGCCTGTCAAATCTTCTGCAAAATCAAAGAACAATTTGAATTCATAGAAAGTGTCATCTAAGGAGAATACATTTCCACGACTATTAGTGAAAAACATGAAGGGACAAAGGAAGAGTGTACTACTGAACTGCTTCCAATTTCTTAGAATGATCAAACCTGAAAAAGATTAAATAATTTCTATAGAGCCACTGATACAGTTGGAAAGATTAGTGCAGTGATACAAGAGCAAAACGGCAAAAGGACAAAGAAAGAAAGAATTCTTACCCACCTCCAAGGATCTAGATTTGCAGGGAAAGACTCCACAAGGGCAGGATCTCCAAACAGAAACCCTTCCACAGTGGCAGTCATCTCTTAAATAGGGTCTAGGAGAGGTGCAGCCAGGCTCCACCCCTTCTGATCACAGAGGTGAATTGCCTTCACCTTTCCTCCCAGAGCTGCCTGGGTCTTTTCCCCAGGTTCAGGCCATGACTCAACAGTTCCCATATAGCTGATACATCTTGGATTTTTTCCTTCTTGAAACGGGAGGTTATAGAGGACTATTAAGGTTACACTTTTCCAGTCAGTGGAAACTTCACCAGACGGTCATGACCTTTCAAATAGGATGGATAGTGGATGTGCCTGTTCCCTCAGATCCCATGGATGGATCACATTGGGTCCCGAGTACTTGTGCACCTTCATGTTCTTAGATGGTCTCAAACTTGATCCTCACTTACAGGGGACAGATCTTCCTACTCCCAATTCTTACGTTTTCTTTTTGCGGTGCAGCTAGAGCCTTTGCTGGTGAAGACTAAGGAAAAGAAATCATTGAGCACCTTAGCTTTCCACGCATCCCTTGTGACAAGGTCTCCAGTTTCCTCCCAGAGAAGGCCCACATCTGCCTTAGCCTTCCTTTTATCACTGATATAACTGTAGAAATTCTTCTTGTTCCCCTTTATGTCTCTGGCTAGATTTAATTCTATCTGGCTTAGGTTTCCTAACCTCATTCCTGGCTGCTTGGCCAACTTCTTTGTAGTCCTTTCAGATAATCCATTCCTGCTTCTGCTCCCTATGGATTTTCTTATTGTGCTTATTGATCCAGAGAGGCCTCCTTCCTCTTTCTTGGGATGCACTGCTTCAGGGCATGGAGGAGATGGTCTTTGAGTACTTACCATCTTTCTTGGCCCCCTCTTCCCTCCAGGGCTTTATCTTATATCAGCCTGCCAAGTACTTTCCTGAAGAGGTCAAAGTCTGCTCTCCTGAAGATCAGAGTAGCAAACTTGCTGTGCACCTTCTTTGACACTCTAAGGATTTTGAACTCCACCACTTCATGCCACTGCAGCCAAGGCTGCCCTTGAGCTTCATGTTACTTCCTAGCCCCTCCTTATTGATGAGGACAATGTTCAGCATAGCATCTTCTCTTGTGGATTCCTATACCACTTGGAAGAGGAAGTCATCATCAGTGTATTCCAGGAAACTCTTTGGTTGCTTGTGCCCAACACTGTTCTCCACCCAACAAATATCAGGGTGGTTGAAGTCCCTCATGAGGACCATAGTTTTTGAACACAAAGCTGCTTCTATCTGTTCAGAGTGGGCCTCATCTACTCAATCTTCTTGATCAGATGGCCTGTAGCAGACCCCCACTACGATGTCTCCTTCCCCACCTTCTCTTTAACTCTAACCCATAAGCTCTGTCAGCTCCTCATCCATCCCCAGGAGGAGTTGTAGGGATTCCATTTGGTCACTGATATAGAGGGCAATACCTTCTCCCTTTCAACCCTGCCTGTCTTTCCTAAAGAGTTTATAACCATCTATTCCTATGAGAGCCATCTCACTACGTCTCAGTGATGTCAATTACATCATAGCCCTGCCAGCACATGCATGCCTGTAACATTTCTTGCTTGTTCCCCCTGCTCCATAAGTACATAAATGTACAGGCATTTGAGTTGGGTTTCATTGAGGCTGATTTACCAATTGGAGTTCCATTATCCTGCACTTTAGGTGCTGTCTTACTGGTCTGTGATCCAGCTCCAGGCCCAGGGCATCCATTACCATCATCAGCCTCAAAGTGAGATGGATAAAGGATTACCTTCCCCAGTGACTCTAGTTTAAAGCTTTCCTGACTAAAATGGAAGACTTGTTGCCAAAGATGGTCTTCCCCTTCTCTGAAATAAGAACCCCATTCACTCCCAGAAGACCATATTTCTCAAAGCTGGTTCCATGGCATAAATAGCCAAAACCTGCTCATGACACCACATCCTTCAAAATTTATTGATTTTCTTAATTCTATCAGACCTTTCCCTCCCCATCCCTTTAATTGGGAGGATTGAGGAAAAGACTACTTGTCCTTCTAAGGCCTTCACTGCTCTACCCAGCTCCTTGTAGTTCCTCCTGGTATTCTTCAGGTTGCTCATAGCTGTGTCACTGATGCCTAAGTGAAAAAGCGCAGCAGGTAGTAATCAGACTGTCATGAGACAGTAGTGAGACTGTCATGATTTTATGATTTTTGCTGTTGGTATTCCACATCATAACATCATACAATGCGCTGGTAGTTAAAGAGTTAATGCTCCAGTTCTCTGGGTTGTCAATAGTTCCAGGTATACATCTCTCAGAAGAGAAGAAGAACTACATACCCCAGAGGATTGCTTATTATTCTGTTTCCATTTCCTGTTCAGAGGGAAAGATAAAACTGTTCACAGGTCATGAGACAGCCCTTTTCCCTTTGTGCCCGTCTGAGCCGTGCATGCTCCCTAGCTCATGTCTCACCTTCAGCATTAGAGTAAGGCCTTCATATTTTAGACACACTCTCATTTTATTTGTTTTATTAACTTCAATTTCAATGATACTGTATTATATAGAGTTATCTTGCATTCTGATATCTTATTTAGTAAATTAACTTTCCTCCTCAGATCATTGCCAGTGTTTTGGCTCCCTATAATTTTCCCTTCCCCCCTTCCCCAAAGCATGGGTCCATGGGTCCCTCCACCACGTTAATCATGGAACTAGACCAAATCAGCCCATGAAGCACTGACACACGATTTCTGGCAGCCTCACTGTCACATTCTTGATGTGAGCCCCTGGCAAGTAGCAGACCTCTGTAATTAATGTATCAGGATGACAAACAGGTGTCCCTGTACCCCTCAGAAGAGAATCACCCACCACTATCACCCATCATTTTTTCTTAGTTGCATTAGTTGTTAGTAAAAACTGGCAGAAGCAGCATATAGTGACTGGCCCAGGGGCTCCATGCATACTCGGTGTAGATTAACTCAGAAGGGAGCATTTCAAGGATCCCAAGGAGTATTGATGGGCTTTTGGAATAGCTGCTGTACATACAGACAACATTAAACAGCTGTCTGTTTTGCCTGACCTCTCAGAAGATCCGTCTGTTGTGGAGTTACTATAGGTAAAAGAGAAGCAGGTACCGATCACTACAAAAGTGGTGCACAGAGGGCAGTACCGCACCAACAGGGATTCCCTGCTTACCATTCATAAGTTAATTTGTCAATTAGAGAGTCAAGGAGTGATCAGCAAAACTCACTCATCTTTTAACAGCCCCATATGGACAGTGCGTAAAGCCAATGGAGAATGGAGGTTGACAGTATCACAGAATCACAGAATGGCCTGGGTTGGAAGAAACCTCAAGGATCATGAATCTCCAACTCCCCTGCCACATGCAGGACAACCAACCCGCACATTTAATACTAGATTAGGGTGTCCAGCGCTCCATCCAACCTGGCCTTGAACACCTCCAGGAATGGGGCATCCACAACCTCTCTGGGCAGCCTATTCCAGCACCTCACCACTCTCGTAGTAAAGAACTTCCCCCTGACATCCAATCTAAATCTTCCCTCCTTCAATTTAAAACCCCTTGTCCTGCTGTTATCTACCCTTTCAAAGAGTTGATTCCCCTCCTGTTTGTAGACTCCCTTTAGGTACTGGAAGGCTGCAATGAGGTCACCCTCATTCAGAGTTATGGGACTCTTTTCTCCAGACTGAACAAGCCCTGCTCCCTCAGCCTGTTTTTGTATGGGAGGTGCTCCAGTCTCCTGATCATCTTTGTGGCTCTCTTCTGGACCCTCTCCAATAGCTCTCTGTCTTTCTCGTACTGGGAGCTCCAGACTTGGACACAATACTTCAGACGGAGCCTCTTGAGAGTAGAGTAGAGAGGGACAATCACCTCCCTGTCCCTGCTGGCCACTCCTCTTCTGATGGAGCCCAGGATACATTTGCTTTCCCAGCTGCAAGAGTGCACTGTTGGCTCATGTTAAATTTTTCGTTCACCAGGACCCCGAGGTCCTTCTCCACAGGGCTCCTCTCAAGGACTGCTCCTTCCAGTCTGTATAGATGGCTGGGATTCCTCCGGCCCAAGTGCAAAACCTTGCACTTTGCTGCATTGAACCTCATTAGGTTCACCTGGGCCTGCCTTTCAAGTCTGTTGAGGTCCCTCTGAATGGCATCCCTTCCTTCCACTGTGTCAGCTGCACCACTCAGGTTGATGTCATCAGCAAACTTGCCTAGGGTGCACTCAATTTCATCATCAATGTCACTGATAAAGATGTTAAAGAGCACTGATCCCAAGACAGACCCCTGGGGGATACCACTTGTTACCAGCCTCCACCTGGACATAGAACCATTAATCACCACCCTTCATCTGCGGCCTTTCAACCAATTCCTTATCTATCGGGGGGTCCACTCACCAAATCCGATTTGGAGATAAGGATGTGGTGGGGAACCATGTCAAAGGCCTTGCTCAAGTCCAGGTAAATGACATTGGTCACCTTTTCCTTGTCCACCAATGCTGTCACTCCATCATAGAAGGCAGCAGATTGGTTAAGCATGACCTTCCCCTGGTGAAGCCATGCTGCTGTCTCGGATCACACACTCATTCCTCATCTGATGAAGCATGTCGTCCAGGAGGATCTGACACTGCTAATGCATTCTTTTCCGTTCCATTGGCCATAGAATGCAGGTCACAGTTTGCTTTCACCTGGACAGGTGTTCAATATACCTGGAACTGTTTGCCCCATGAGTGGAATCACAGCCCATGGGTTGATCCAAGCTGTGTTGGAACAGGGCGGTGCTCCTGACTACCTGCAGTATATTGATATTGTTTTGTGGAGTGATACAGCCGAGGAAGTTTTTGAGAAAGGGAAGTAAATAATCCAAATCTTCTGCAAGCCAGTTCCGCTATTAAGAAAAACAAAGTGAAAAGACCTGCCCAGGAAATTCAGTTCCTAGGAGTAAAATGGCAAGATGGGCATCATCGCATCCCAGCACATGTTATCGACAAAATCACTGCTATGTCTCCACCTCCAGCAAGAAGGAGACACAATCTTTTCTGGGTGTAGTGGGCATTTGGAGAATGCACATTCCAAACTATAGCCTCATTGTAAGCCACCTTTATCAGGTGACATAGAAGAAGAAAAATTTACATAGGGCCCTGAGCAGGCTTTTGAGGAAATTAAACAGGAGATAGCCCATACCATGGCCCTGGGGCCTGCAGAGACGGGACAGGATGTAAAGAGTATCCTCTATGCTGCTGCTGGAGAGAGAGGCCCCACTTGGAGTCATTGGCTAAGACACTCAGGAGAGACTCGAGTCCAACACCTTGGATTCTGGAGTTGAGCTTACAGGGAGTCTGAGGAGTACTATACTCCAAATGAAAAGGAGATATTAGCCATGTGTGAGAGGATTTGAGATGCTTCTGAAGTAATCGATACTGAAATACAACTCCTTCTAGCACCTTGACTGCCAGTGTTAAATTGGATATTTAAAGAAAGCATTCCCTCCACCCATGCTACTGATGGCACTTGGAGTAAGTGGATTGTGTTGCTTACGCAGTGAGCTCAGATGGGGAACCAGTCATCCAGGAATCACAGAGGTGATCATGAACTGGCCTGAAGGCAAAAAGTTCAGCACATCACCAGCGGAAGAGGTGTCATGTCCTAAAGAGGCCCCACCATACAATGAACTACGAGAAAATGAAAATAAATATACCCTGTTCACACATGGATCATGTCGCATTACGGGGAAGCATTGTAGATGGAAATCTGCTGTGTGGAACCCCACATGACAAGTTGCAGAGACTACTGAAGGAAAAGGAGAATCAAGCCAATTTGCAGAGGCTGTAAAACTGGCCTTAGATGCTGCTGAAGTGGAGAGCTGGCCAATGCTTCATCTTTATACAGACTCATGGATGGTGGCAAATGCCTTATGGGGGTGGTTACCGCACTGAGAAAAAAACAACTGGCAATGAAGGGGTAAACCTATTTGGGCTGCTGAACTGTGGAAAGACAGTTCTGCCCAAATAAAGAAGATGGTTGAAAAGGTGTGTCATGTAGATGCTTATGTGCTCAAGAGTTGGGCTGCTGAAGAAAAACAAAATAACCGACAAGCAGACTGGGCTGCCAAAATTAAAAGGTTCAAATCGATTTGGACTGGCAATACAAGTGTGAATTATTTCTAATTCAGTGTGCCCATGAGACCTCAGGCCATCAAGGAAGAGATGCAACATATAAGCGGGCTAAATACTGAGTGGTGGATTAAACTCTGGATGCTATTGCACAAGGTATTCATGACTGTGAAACATGCACCGCAATTAAACAAGCGAAGAGGATGAAATCTCTCTGGGCAGAAGGCTTACGGCAAAAGTAAAAATAAGGGGAGGCACAGCAGTTTGATCATGTGACCTTGCCACGAATACACAATGGAAAGCATTATGTCTTCAAAAAAGGTCGGAAAGGTGATTCTGGTAGCTACAGACCTGTCAGTCTCACCTCGGTACCTGGGAAGATTATGGAACGGATAATCTTGGGTGCCATCATGGACCAATTAAAGATCAACCATAGGATCAGGCCCAGTCAGCACAGGTTTATGAATGGTAGATTCTGTCCGAAAAACCTGATTTCGTTCTATGACAAGGTGACCTGCTTAGTGGATGAAAGTAAGGCTGTTGATATGGTTTACCTGGACTTCAGTAAAGCCTTTGACACTGTCCTCCACTGCATCCTCGTGGAGAAGCTGGCTGCCCATGATCTGGATGGGCGTATGCTCCGCTGGGTGAAACAGTGGCTAGATGGCCGGGCCCAAGAGTTGTGGTCAGTGGAGTTAGATCCAGTTGATGGCCAGTCACAAGCAGTGTCCCCCAGGGCTTGGTACTGGGGCCGCTTCTATTTAACATCTTTATTAACTATCTTGATGAGGGATTGAGTGCACCCTCATTAAGTTTGCAGACAACACCAAGCTGGGAGAGAGTGTTGATCTGCCTGAGGGGAGAAAGGCATTACAAAGGGACCTAGGTAGACTGGATCAATGGGCCAAGGTTAACTGCATGAATTTCAATAGGGCCAAGTGTTGGGTCCTGCATTTTGGTCACAGCAACCCCAGGCAACTCTACAGGCTTAGGGAGGAGTAGCTGGAAAGCTGCCTGATGGAAAGGGACCTTGGTGTACTGATGGACAGTTGGCTGAACGTGAGCCAGCAGTGTGCCCAGGTGGCCAAGAAGGCCAATGGCATCCTGGCTTGGATCAGGAATGGTGTGGTGAGCAGGACTAGGGAAGTCATCCTGTCCTTGTACTCAGCACTGGTGAGTCCTCACCTCAAGTACTGTGTTCAGTTTTGGGCACCTCAATACAGAAAGGACACTGAGGTGCTAGAGCAGGTCCAAAGAAGGGCCACAAGGCTTGTGAAAGGCTTGGAGAATATGTCCTATGAGGAGTGACTGAAGGAACTGGGGCTGTTCAGTCTGGGGAAGAGGAGGCTGAGAGGAGACCTTATTGCTCTCTTCCAATAACTGAAAGGTGCTTACAGTGAGAACGGGGCTAGTCTCTTCTCACTGTTGATATGACAAGGGGAAATGGCCTCAGGGGTAATTTTAGGCTGGATATCAGGAAACACTTCCTTAAGGAAAGGGTTGTTAAGTACTGCAATTGGCTCCCCAGGGAGGTGGTTGAGTCACCATCCCTGAATGTGTTTAAAAACTGTCTGGATGTGGTTCTCAGGGATGTGATTTATTGGATGATTGTTAGAGTTAGGGTTGTATGTTAGGTCGTGGTTGGACTTGATGACCTTCAAGGTCTTTTCCAACCTGAGCAGTTCTATGATTCTATGATTCTATGACTTTATGATTCTATGATTCTATGATTCTATGATTCTATGTGCTTACCACGGTGGAGGCCACCACTGGGTGGCTTGAAACATATGCATGGTACCCCATGCTACCACCCAAAATACCATATTAGGCCTTTAGAATCAAGTCCTGTGGCAACATGACACTCCAAAAAGAATTGAGTCAGAGAATGGCTCTCATTTCAAAAATTCTCTGAAGAACTCTAGGGCCAAAAATCATGGCATTGAGCAGATTTATCATGTCCCCTATCACGCATCAGCTTCTGGTAAATTGGAATTATACTTTGGGCTGTTAACAATTATGTTGAAGGCAATATGTGGCGGAACGTTTAAGCACTGGGGGAAGCGTTTAGCTTCTTGGTTGGTCAGTACTCAAGGATGTATCGATCATGATCGTCCTGCCCAATCCAGCTCCCTACATACTGTACAGTAAGATAAGGTCCCTGTGGTTCATGTAAAGAGTATGCTGGGAAAAGCGGTTTGTGTTCTTCCAGCTTCTGAAAAGGGCAAGCCTCTCTGTGGAACTGTTTTTGCTTGAGGGCTTGTGTCCATTTGGTGGGTGATGCAAAAAAAAATGGGGATGTTCAATGTGTACCACAAGGGAATTTGATGTTGGAGGAGTGCAGTCAGTAATTCCATGTATATATGCGTGTGTGTGTTTAATGCATGTTAACTACTGTTTGTTTGTTAAAGAGTTATTGTTCCAGTTCCATGGATTGTCGATAGTTCTGGATTTCCGGTTCTCAGAATAGAAAGAATGAACTACAGATCCCAGAAAACTTAATTGTTCCATTTCCATTTGCTGTTTAGATGGAAAGATAAAATTGTTTGGGAGTCATGATACTATCCCTTCTTTCTGCTCATTTCTGCTGCGTGTCCTCCCAAGCCATCTCACCTTCAGCACTGAAGTAAGGCCTTCTGTTTTTATTTGTTTTATTATCTTCAATTCCATTTATATTGTACTACATTGTTTTATCTTATACTCTGCTCTCATATTTAGTAAATTAACTTTCTCTCTTAGCTTGTTGCCGCTCTTTTGTTCTTAGACCCATCTTGGGGTGTGTGTCCATGAGTCCCCCCGCCCCATTTAGCTACAGAAACAGGCCGAACTGGGCCAAATCTGCTGACAACAATATATCAAAATGCATAAAATTATCTACCATCATTTGAGTCAGCACTGCACAGCACTGCCATCCCTGTGCCCTGGTTTCAGTCAATACAGAGTTAAAAACACACTGATGGTTTGGTTGTGTCTGAGTGATGGGTGCATTCCCAGGGCCGCTTCTGGAGAGCAGATGACATCTTTATAGTGCGGGACAGGGAGTGGATTGCATTGCGAGCCATGCCGGCATGATCATGGCCCAAAGGCTGCTGGTTGGGCTTGCCTGCCCTACAGGATCCTCAATCTGTGCATAATCAAATTGTCCTTCCTCTAAGCAAAGAATATGAAGTCATTATGATCAATCGCACTTATAAAAGTTCTAATTCTAATTCATCATTTAGTTTTTGCCAAATTTAAACTCTCCAATAGAAATAAATGTGCAATGACAACTGATCTTGACCTAATTTTGAATTGAAATTATGAGAGTGTATCATACATTCTCACAGGAAATTTAGAGGAAAAGCTTGGGAAGAAGATGAGTAGCATAGTTCCTGAATGAATGTGCTTTGCAAGTCTACCAAAAACCAGTGTTTTGTGTGACTTCAGAATGGAAACATCATTCCAGTTAAAAATTATGTACGTTAGATTTTGATTTATAATTAGATTTAGATTTATAATAAACCTTACTACAAACTTAGTTGAGTTTAAGTATGAATTTAATGATGAAATGACACAACTTTCTGCAACTGCAAATTCATCTTACAATTAGTTTTCTCTGCTTTTTGCAGTAGTTCAGGTTGTTTGGTTTCCTACTGATTAAATATAGTGTGAATGGAAATGGCTTATATAACATTTTAAAAGTTAATAATACATATTACAAACATTAAATCAAAGGCTTTTTAAATAAAAATGGAATAACAGTGGAAGCTTAAGTGCAGTTATTCACTGATCTGTTTTTCTTGTCGCTTTAATAAAATACTTGCTCATGTCAACTAGATCATCAGAATCACCTTCTAAGCAAATAAAAAAATTGTTACTGTAGTTACTAGTTACTATGAATATGGAGTGAAATCTTTGTTGGCTTCAGGAGAACAAAGTTTTAACTAGAGATTCCTATTAAGCTAAAAATGAAAAATTAAAAAACACTGCAATTCAGATTTCACAGAATGTCATATGATTTTCATTTTATGCCTATTATTGTCCTATTACAGTAATAGTACTTTTTTCATTTAAAGTAGTCTGGTGAACTGAAAATTTTCCATCCTTATGTTTTAATACAATTTTAATTGTTAGACTCCACAGAGCTAATCTAGATGTTGAAACACAAAGCACCTTGTCCTTTAATTTCAAATAAACTACTCTTTGAGTAAAGTTTTGCACCAGTATAGTTCATCAAGGAGACCCTAATAAATAAATTCCATCCTATAAATGCTGCATCCTGTACTGTACTGTTGGAAATCAAAAAGCTCTGTGACACATGCTGTTTATGAGATGACTAGCTGTCTAAGAGGAGCAATGTAAAAGTACTTGTAAATTGTGATCTACCCTTGAGAAAGCTGTTTCTTGTTTAAAGTGTTTGTTCACAAACATATTTTGCAGCAAAAGAGCTGCGTGAGTGTTTTTCCTTGCAATATTCTGGTTCCTACCTTGGGATAAACTGCTCAGCAGAACCATCTTATGGCCTCATAAAACAGAGCAGCAGTGCTATTATCGCTTAACTGCACTTGAATTCAGGCAGAACTGCTTTGTTCAAAAAGTAGTAAACACTTTGACTATGTTGTAAAGTCAAGTCATCTAAGCAAAAACATAAATAGTAGACACACAGAACACTTTCATGAAGTAGATTGAAGGATACAGTGACAAGAAAGGATGCAAGTAGAATGAACTGAGCTCAAGAAAGACATTTCTCAATGTTATTACTACAAATTATCCTTTTGTAGAGAGCGAGTACAAGGCCTCAGTGGCACTTTCACCTTATATGGCCCTATGTGAATTAAGCAGGATATATGAGCAGCAAATTTTAGCCTTGATAAAGAAGACTTTGATTAGTTTAATAACCAGCAGAAACACAGTATTTAGTCCTGTGTACATTTAGAACAAGTAGCTCCTTGAAAAATGAGTCTACACTTAATTATTTTCTTAACACAGTCTGTTTGCATTTCTTTCATTTCACTAGTTCTCAACTGGAGTTGAGTGCCAATTCTACCCAGGTCAGAACTTCCTTTGTTAAAAGCAACTTATCCTACACTACATACAGAAATACTGGAAATTTCTACCGCAAAAACACAATCTACTTTTCACATGAGGGAATTTGGTGCTGGGGGAGTGCAGTCAGTAAGAGCATGTGTATATATGCATATGGATATATATGTTAATTACTGTTAGTTTGTATATAAATACATGTTAAGCATGATGTAGAGATGTAGAATAAGCAGTGCAATGTCGTGGTTTTGTGATTTTTTGTTGCTGGTATTCCGCATCATAACATCATGTAAAGCAGTGGGAGTTAAAGAGTTAATGTTCTGGTTCTGTGGACTGCCTCTTTTGGACATTTTTCTTCTCAGAGGGGAGGGGAAGAACAGCATTCCCCTGAGGACTTTTCACCCAGAGGAAGAAAGGTGGAGCTCCTGAAAGACACCAGCCCCTCTCCCTCTGGCTCATTCATTCAGTTCACCGTGGAGAAAAGCATGTGGTTCCCCTGCAGTGTACAGAGTAAGGCCTCGGCTTTGGATACTCTCTCATTTTGTTTGATTTTGTTGGATTTAGCAATTTCGTTGGACTGGTGTAAATGGTTAACTCCTTTTCTTTTCTCTTCTCCCCTTTGTTTTTTTTTTTCCCTCTTAGGGCCTGTACCTCCTGTCACGGACACAGACCTAGAGATAACTCTGTGATGTCATCTCGTCCCACTCCACTGCAATGAACAGGGATATCTACAGCCAGATCATGTTGCTTAGAGTCCCATCCAGCCTCACCTTGAATGTCTACAGGGACAGAGCACCCACCACATCTCTGAGAAACCTGTTCCAGTGCCTCACCACTATTACTATAAAAAATATCTTCTTTTTTAATTCAGCTTAAATCTTCCCTTTTTTAGTTTGAAATCATTTCCTCTTGTCCTTTCAGAACAAACCCTACTAAGGATTCTGTTCCCTTTTTTCATATAGATCTTCTTCAGATACTGAAAGGCTGCTATCAGCTTTCCCTGAAGTCTTCTCCAGGCTGAACAGAACTAGCTCTTTCAGCCTGTCCTCATAGGAGAGGTATTCCATCCCTTCTATAATTTCTGTGGCCCTTTTCTGAATGCACTCCAACAAGTCTGTCTCTCCTGTACTGAGATCTCCACATCTGGATGCAGTACTCCAGGTGAGGTCTTACCAGTGCAGAATAGAGGGACAATGTCACCTCTCTTGATCTGCTGGCCATGCTTCTTTTAATACAGCCCAGGATAAAAATGGCTTTCCAGACTTTGAGGACACATTGCTTGCTCAAGTCCAGCTTGCCATCCACCATTACCCCCGAGTTTTTAAGTGAATTGGCAAGTGAATATGAATTCAGAAGAAGTACATACAGAGGGGTTAATACTCTTTGATGTTGTATCCACTGTAGATGCTGTTACCATATAGTTAAGATACTGAAAAAGAATATATGTTATATTTGCCTTCTGTCTCTCACTGTTTTTTATTTTTTATTATTATTTTTTTTACCTCATTCTAAGACACATTTGTGTGCATATTATTAAGTTATAAAGTTATATTCACTAAACACTTGCAACATGTTTCTTCAGTAGTGTACTTTAACCTCAATAAGAAGAACAATCATTATGCCTAGTATTGTTCAATACAGACATCCCTAGATCACTGCAAGTAGAGGACCTGATGCTTCTGAAATAGATCTCTTTTGCAGTAACTCATCCTTGTCTCCTTTCAGAGACAGAATCCTAGAATCCCAGAATAGCCTGGGTTGAAATGAATATCAAATGTCATCTAGTTTCAACCCCCTGGCTGTGGGCAAGGTCGCCAACAGCTAGACTAGGCTGCCCAGAGACACATCCAGCCTTGCATTTAATGCCTCCAGGGATGGGACATCCGTAGCCTCTCTGGGAAACTTGTTCCAGTGCATCACTACCTTCTGAGTGAAAAACTTCCCCCCTAATATCTAACCTAAATCTCCCCTGTCTTAGTTTAAAACCAATCTCCCTTGTCCTATCACTATCTATCCATGTAAGCAGTCATTCCCCCTCCTGTTTATACGCTTCCTTCAAGTACTGGAAGGCCTCAATGAGGTCTCCCTGGAGCCTTCTCTTCTCCAAGTTAAACAAGTCCAGTTCACAGAATCACAGAATCACAGAATCATAGAATCACAGAATCACAGAATGGCCTGGGTTGGAAGGGACTTCAAGGATCATGAATCTCCAACTCCCCTGCTACATGCAGGGTCACCAACCTCCATATCTAATACTAGACCAGGCTGCCCAGGGCCCCTTCCAACCTGGCCTTGAACACCTCCAGGAATGGGACATCCACACTTCTCTGGGCAGCCTGTTCCAGCACCTCACCACTCCCTCTGTGAAGAACTTCCCCCTGATATCCAACCTAAATCTTCTCTTCCTCAGCTTAAAACCATTTCCCCTTCTCCTACTGTTATCTACCCTTTCAAAGAGTTGATTCCCCTCCTGTTTGTAGGCTCCCTTTAGGTACTAGAAGTTTGTAATTAGCTCATCCCACAGCATTCTTTTCTCCAGACTGAACAAGCCCTGCTCCCTCAGCCTGTTTTTGTGTGGGAGGTGCTCCAGTCTCCTGATCATCTTTGTGGCTCTCTTCTGGACCCTCTCCAATAGCTCTCTGTCTTTCTCGTACTGGGAGCTCCAGACCTGAACACAGTACTCCAGATGGGGCCTCTTGAGAGCAGAGTAGAGTGGGACAATCACCTCCCTGTCCCTGCTGGCCACTCCTCTTCTGATGGAGCCCAGGATACCATTTGTTTTCTCATTGCTGGCTCATGTTAAGTTTTTTATTCACCAGAACCCTGAGGTCCCTCTCCACAGGGCTGCTCTCAAGGACTGCTCCTTCCAGTCTGTATAGATGGCTGGGATTCCTCCGGCCCAAGTGCAAAACCTTGCACTTTGCTGTGTTGAATCCATTAGGTTCACCTGGGCCTGCCTTTCAAGTCTGTTGAGGTCCCTCTGAATGGCATTCCTTCCTTTTGTTGCGTCAATCACACCAGCTTGATGTCATCAGCAAACTTGCAGAGGGTGCACTCGATTCCGTCACAGATGTCATTGATAAAGATGTTAAAGAGCACCGGTCTCAAGACAGACCCCTGGGGGACACCACTCATTACCAGCCTCCACCTGGACATAGAACCATTAATCACCACCCTTCATCTGTGGCCTTTCAACCAATTCCTTATGGATTGACTGGTCCACCCATCAAATCCACATCCCTCCAAGCAGGAGAGGGTGACGATTGCTGCCTTCTACTCTCTTCTCGTGAGGCCCCATCTGGAATACTGCTTCCAAGCCTGGGGCCTCCAGCACAAAATAGATGCAGAGCTTTTGGAACAGGCCACCAGGATGATCTAAGATGTTTTTTATTTTAATCTGTTCTGTTTGTTGTTTTGTGTTGTTTTTTTTTTTCTTGCTTTTTATTCCAAACTTTTAATAGGCCATCTATAAAGGTGTTTGTAACCTACCACTTTATCTGTTTCTCAGATCCATAGCAGCACACACTCTTCAGTGCATGCTTTATCACCACAGTTGCTCCCCTGTCATGTTCCAATAATTTTTATAACACCCTACATCATATTCTGCTTGATAGTTCATGCCTTTCCATTTTGTTTCTCAGTTTTTATCAGATAAACCTAGCCACTGCCTAGCCCTGCAACATTCACACTTCTTAAACAGTAATCACAAGAAGGAAACAAACAAACAAACAAACCAGAAAATAGGCAACTCATATGAAAAAAAAAGTAAGAAATAAGGCACTACTCTTTCAAACAAGGCCAAAATAAGATGGAAAACAATTTCAGTCCTCCATGATTTTCTGGTACTATAGACACTAACATCTCCAAACTGTAGGGAACTAACCTCTCTGAGGGATCACACAAAATAGGAGAGCTTGTTTGCAGAATTGCCAGACCACGAAGACCAAGACCAGACAGTAGTTCTCTGAATTAAGAAGAGGAATAAGCAGGGTCTTTTCCTTACAGGAGCTGATAATGCAGAACTTGGTCATGTTAGTTCCTGTACCTAAGTCTCATAACTCTACCTGCTTATTCTAGCAGCTCACAGTTCCATGTTCATTCACAAACTATGGTGTATGATAAAGAGAAGAGAAGCTCTGAATCTATAGAACAAAGTAAGACTCTAAGCCATACAACACTAGGAAAACAGATAGAAAATATACGCACAATTGTATATGACCATACTAGAGCAAAAAGATGTGAGGATTTAGGCTTATGAATAATAAATAGAGTTTAAAAGCTTACCTAGTATACTCTTCTCATATTGCTGGTTAACTTGTTTGTACTTATGCAGAACTATCCAAAGTAAAGAGATATTGTACTTTTCTAGAAAGAACCAGTTTTGTTGAAGTATGAATTGTATGTTTTAAGTAATATTTTATTAAAACTTTTCAGAGGAACATACATATCGCAATATGAAAATATATTTCCTTTGCATGAATAAGTTTAAAGTTTTATTAAAAATCATAGTATCTCATATAGTGAAATATTAATTTCATATCTTGTGACTGAGCTTATGAATATTCCCTAAAAAACAATACAATGCAAAATACAAAGAAAATACCACAGCTAAGTTTTAATAATGTAGAGACTTAAGATAGTGTCACAATTTTATGGTCTTTGTTATTGGTATTTCACATCATAACGTCATGTAGAACACTGGGAGTTAAAAAGTTAATGTTCCAGTTCTGTGGACTGCCGATTTTCTGGGTACCTCGTTCTCAGAAGAAGAGCTACATATTCCAGAAGTCTTTTTGTTTGTTGAAGGAAAGATAAAGCTGCTCATAAGTCACGAGACTACTCTCTTTTACTGCTTGTCTCAGCAATATATGCTCCCTAGCTGTCACACTTTTAGCTGTAAAGTAAGGTCTTTATTTTTTTCCCCTCTAATTTAATATTATTGCTTTTCCTCTTTGTTCTCTTCTCTCTCAACGTCCCTTACCCCCCTGCCTTTTCAGGCTGATGACCCTGTGGGCCTGCTGTCTCTCTGTCACAGACATAGATAGATATAGAGATAACTCCATGACAGATAGTAAAACCATTTTTTTTCTTTTACAAAAGGTAGCTTGAGGCAACTGTGATCACATGTCCCATGACTTATTTTACAAATCTTTTGGTCAATCCTTGATGAGTTTTCTTTCTTTTTCTACTGGATGAAATTTTTCACTGAATAAAGGACTGCTCAGAAGTCTTAAATCTTGATCTAGAAGTATAAACGATTTAGTCTTTCAGTTGTACATTTCTTTGGCTTTTTGTTTAATAGTTGTTGTGGTTTTGTGATTCTTTTTTTGTCAATATTCCACATCAGTCTTCCACATTAGAACATCATGTGGACCAGTGAGAATTAAAAGAGTTAACGTTCTGGTCGCGTTTATTGCCTTTTATGGGCACTTTGAGTATCCTGATGGGAAGGGAGGGGAGGGACAGCATCCCCGGAGAACCTGGGGTGAAGGGGAAGAGAGGTGGAGCTCGGAAGGACTCCAGCCTCTTCTTCTGTCCCCGTGCTCAGCCATCTCAGCTTGGCGCGGAGAAAGCATGTGCTTCCCTCGCACTATCGTGGTTTGACTCAGACTTTGGGTACTCTTGTCTCTCTCGTTTTGTTTGATTTAGTTAAATTCAGTAAATTACCGTTCCTCCTCAGATCATTGCCATTGTGTTTTTTCTTTCTTAAACTATCTGCTAGCTCTCTGCTCTTCCCCTCTCCTGAAGCAGGTGGCCCACAGCCGGCCGGGTCGTGTGGCAAACCGCTAGTACCCCTTTACTTACTTACTTATTTATTTATTTATTTATTTATTTATTTATTTATTTATTTTCTTTCTTTCTTTTTCCCGGGGCCTGTACCCCTCTGACATAGACTTGTATCTAGGGATAACTCTGTGATAATAGTTCTTCTAATGACACTACGCAGAATCCAAATGAAGTTCTCATAGAGGCCTTAGATATCTCATATATTTGCAATTCAGTTCTTTATGCCCACTGGAATATAGAATCTAGTTTTTGAACTATGCCAACTGCTCAAGTGATGGGAGTAGCTAACACAGAAAGGTAATCTTAAAATCCACTCAATTCAGACAAAAGAAGCAAGAAGCAAATGCATAGGTCTGCTGTTATGTAGAGCATGAGCACCTACGTTTGTGTACTTTGCCATGCATATACCTCACTTCCCCTTTCAGAAAGGGGGGAACCTTTCTTCAGACTACACATCTATATGCAAACATAAAAAAACTGAGCTTATCATTTTCTTTAAATTCAACCAGTGAAGACAGAAGAGTAGTAACGAAGAAAAGTATCTTACAGGGAGAAAGTAACTCACAGGTTATCAGGTTATAGAACACATCCAGCCCATAAATTTTCTTACGAATTTAACACAAAGTATTGCACCAAGGAAAAAAAGTCAATAGCAAATGGCTAGTTAGTGTATTTTCATTGCTGTAGCTGGCTATGGAGTGAATGCTGATGCTCATTGTTCCATGAATATATCTTCAGTAGTGCAATTCAAAGCTAGTGTCATTTCTCTTGTGAAGATACAGAACACCAAAAATCTGCATTTTTTGCAGTCATCAGCAAAGAAGCACAAGGTAATATCCAGGAATCAAAAACAGCAGACAAGAAATGATAGTTCATGTGATAAGGTGAAAGGAATTATGGAAATCTGAGATAATCCTGACTCCCTCTGCTAATTCCTCCAATCCAGATGATTTGATTTTCTTCCACTATATTTCCCATAGCACTCTGATCCTGTTACACACATGGATTATCAGTCATGCTGATGAGACACTTTCCCATGAAGTATGCTTTGTCAAAGAGCACTTTCTCATCATCGTGGAAAATTTTTTGGACTGTAGTAGGAGACAAGTAGCTGTGTGGATGCTGTCCTTGCTTATGGACCAGCAAAAGCCTGGTATGTTTTCCGTGTGGAACTGATAGTTCTCGCAAGACATTGAGATCTAAGGTAAGCAATAGATCACTAAACATTTCTGTTTGCACATTCTTTTTTTTTTTTTTTTCCAATAAATACCTGTGCAAAAAGCTTAGCAGGATCTATAGCTCTGTTGAGACCATTGGGATTTGTAGGAATCACTTTTTTTTTTTTAATCTACAACAACGAGTTTCTATTTGATTAGTTGATATCTTTATCAAAAAGAAAGTGTACCTACTTACCATTAAGTCCTTCAAGTCTCTACCTTCAAACATACTTTTCATTCCCATCTATTTCAAGGAGTAGGGGAAAACTGCTTTCCTGCTTTGTTCCCCATATCTACCTGTTTATAGCTTACTAATAGTGATAGATACTAAAACTGTCTCTGTGTGATATCTGAGAAGTGAAGAAAGAGGATGAATTTATCTTAAGGGAAGAAAAAAAAAAGACATCATACATGAAATAAGATATCAGGCTTGCTTCAAGTATTGTATTTTGAGACCATATCTTTCTAATGAAGGATCCTAGCAGAGACTGCAGGAATACAAGAAAGACTATTCAGAGTAGCAGCTGTTTCATCTGCAGGAGAGGGATTGGGTTCTTTTTCTGGGTCCACGGGCCTGGGATCTAATGGGTTGTCTGACCCGTCCTGATGCTTATTTAAGGTTGTACATAACAATGAAGGTGCCACAGATTCTGTTGAGCCTGCTGAACCCTTATGTTTCTTTAAAGTCTCAAAAACAGCTCTCCATGGCCCTAAAAGGCTTTGCGCTACAGTACCTGAGCAAGTATGGCATTGGTGGACAAAGGGAAGGTGACTGATGTCGTTTACATGGACTTGAGCAAGGCCTTTGACATGGTCCCCCACCACATCCTTACCTCCAAATTGGAGGGATGTGGATTTGGTGAGTAAACCACCTGATGGATAAGAAATTGGCTGAAAGGCTGCAAGCAGAGGATGTTTATCAATGGCTCTATGTCCAGGTGGAGGCCAATTATGAGCAGCGTCCCCCAGGGCTCTGTCTTTAACATCTTTATCAGTGACACGATGTCACACAGAATTGAGTGCACCCTAGGCAAGTTTGCTGATGACACCAAGCTGAGTGGTGCGGTTGACACGGTGGAAGGAAGGGATGCCACGCTAGACAGCAGCCCTATGGAGAAGAACCTGGGGGTCCTGATGGATGAAAAGCTTAGCATGAGCCAGCAGTATGCCCTTGCAGCTCAGAAAGCAAATGGTATCCTGGTTTCCATCCATTTTTTGTCCCTCCTTCATATCCTAAACACACAAGCTTCCTTTCCCTTTTTGAAGTGCTGAATTTAACTGTAGTACAAATGCAAATAATATGTAGAATGGTGACCATGAAGGTATTTTAAACAGATCAGTGTGAGTTGCAACTTGTATAATGGATAAGAAGATCTAGTACATACTCTGTATCTGTAATTGAAAATATAGCAAAGTCATATCAACAACTCTGACGGAATCACATTGATTGGCATGCAAATGTGGAACAAAAACAGCATTTGTGACAAGAATGGGAGAATACACATGCCACAGGAATATTCAGAGATAAATCCATTGTAAAAGTGAAGAAAAAAATTTGCTATGAAAAATGTATTGAATCAAATACAGACACCATACAGTGCAGAGGGTGTTTCCATGGAAGCAGTTTCCCACATGACAGTAACATCAATAACTGGTGTTACAGAAAGAAGTCACCATGTTAAGCCTAAATATCACAGTGGTTTGTAAAATGATGTGCATCAGAACTTAAGCTGACTGTATGTAGGAGGAATGCAGAAAATTCTGTGTTGAATAAATATTAATAAAAAGTGTGAATGCTTTGTCTTAGGCATGTTTTAGTAACTAGATTGAGAAGTGATTTTTAATCATCCTTGTTCCATTTCCACTGAATCTTCTAAGATATAATCTATTAAATAAAAAAATAAAATAAAATAAAATAAAAAAGCATTTTATGTCTAGAAGCAGCTTCTTAGAGGGATCTAAGATTAAAGTGGGTTCCACTATCAATCTTGGTACACACAGTGCATAAAATAACTAATTCAGGAAGAAAAATAAAAGAAAAAAAAAAACATTTAACCTGTAGTACATCAAATTATTCAGACTATGTACATATTAAGTGAAAGTCTAGAAATCATGACTTATGTGATTGATACTGCCTAGATCTAGATGTAAGAGTAATGAAAAACATTATTGAAAACATATGATGAGCCACCTGGTGAACTAGCAAGACAATTAGATGACATTTTAGTTTTCAACAGTCTTGACCGCAGGACAGTTATGTGAGAAAGGCTCTGTGCTATGCAGATCAAAGGAAGATATTCATGCAACCAAGGTGTTTCAAAGATTTTTAAATACCAGTCTCTCACATTCACAGAAATAAACCATAGGATGTGCACAACTGTTTGGGTGAGAATGTCATACATGTATGAAAGGTATTTCTGTCAGCTGTGACAAGCCTTCATTACCACAGAAAACAAAGAGTTCTACATGCTTCTTTTGCATTTTTTTTGTCTCTTTTTGTCCCTTTCTCTTTTATTTTTATTTATGCTAAAGAAAAAAAGACAGGATTAGCCTTAGGTGTATATAATGTTCTGGTTATGCAGACAAGGGTTGAGATAGGAAATTGACAATGAATAGCTGTGCAGTTGAAACTGTGTATAAAAACAAAAAAATTATCCTACTTTTGACTGACGCTCCCAACAAATTGACCTCTACAGTAAGAGTTATCACACTGTGAGTCTAGACAAATCCAGACATTCAGATTTGTGTTAAAAATTTAGTACTTCCTTCCCACCATATTGTTTTTTTGCAGGGATAATTTTAAGTTGCTGTAGTTGAAATTTACAGCACACATTGAGTAGACGCTCAACAGATTAGTAGTAAAGAATTTCAAGGCATTTTCTTACTTCCGTATAGAAAATGATTGTGTTGCTTTTTTTTTTTTTTTTTTTTTTTAAACTGATTGTGAAGATGAGATTTACATAATTTAAGGAGTCCAGATAGAATTAGAGAATCTTCAGGGTTGGAAAAGACCTCCAAGATCATCTAGTCTAACTGTGCACCTACCATCATATTGCCTTCTGAACCACGTTCCTTAGTATCACAGCTACATATTTCTTGAATGCTTCCAGGGATGATGACTCTACCTCCTTCCTTGACACCCTGTTCCAGTGTCTGACCACTCTTTTGGAGAAGTTTTTCCTAATATGCAGTCTGAACCTCTCCTGTCAATGTAGTCATTTCCTCTCATCCTATTGTTAGTCACCTGGGAGAAGAGGCCAGCACTCACCACAACCTCCTTTTGGATTGTTGTAGAGAGCTATAAGGACTCCCCTGAGCCTCATTTTCTCCAAATTAAAATAATAATAATAATAAAAAAAATAAATCTCTGTTTCCTCAGCAGCTCCTCATAAGAGGAGCTTTCCTGAACTGTTTACTGTTAGAATTCCCAACTTTGAAAAAGATTTTTGAACCAAACAGTCTTTCTACAAAGATGACAATGTTTTCTTGGTCAGAAAAAGGAACTCTGAAGAAAGCCATGTCTATGTAATGACCTACAAAAAAAAACTATCAGGTTACATTGACCAAAACACAGTTTGGAGACTAATGTCAATACTCCTAAAATAGGGCTTTGGAAGAATAATTTCAACAGTAAAACGAGGCAGCAATGTTGTACCAGCATAGACAGACCTTAACAGGACTTCTTGAATATTCAGATACTGCTATTAGCTAAGTTTTGTACGTATCACAGGAAGCTGAATCAGTAAAGTAGAGTCTAGTGTTGAAAAGTTTGTGCAAAGTTTTTTAATCACATAATAAATAATTAGGCTTGTATTTAGTGAGAAGTAAGGCTAATGTGGCTTCAGGGCTTCCTGTCTCCTATATAAAAATTGGAGATGATGTCCTTCTCCTTGTTAACACTCCTTAATATAAAGCATTGGCTCAAACATCCAGGAGTGCATCTAGATGCTGTTGCCCATTCAAAAAGCTTAGTGAAACTTACTGCACAAAATGCAGATAGGGCATCTGCTGCATACAGAACGTGTTGGACATAATACTCTACATTTGTATACGTATTTCCTTGTGCACCTATTTAATTATGCAAAATAAAACATGCACTGTATTCTTTTAGAGATTGTTATTTTCTTACTTTTACTTTTTTTACATTGTGCTTTTTTTTTTTTTTTTTTTTTTTTTTTTTTTTTTTTTGTAACACCAGATTAAAATTTATGTGAGTATTTACAGATCTTTACTATTTCTGAATCTGGTAGGATAGTTAAGATTGATGTTTGGCAAAAATACATGCTAGGTGCCTATAATTATCAGTCATTTATTAGTGAATTCCCATCATGCTTGACACTGCTGCACCCAGAACACTAAAGGCTTGTAAGATGCAGTTCATCACTTCACAGTTACAGATATTATTCCACTTTGCCATCATGACCAAATTGATTAAGTGCTTACACTAAAAAAAATACAAAATACTAAGTACCACACAGGTATATTACCCTAAATACAATTGGAAGTTCAAGGGTTAAATGTCAAACTGTTCAGTCCTTACCTATGTAGGATTCTGAGGAAAAGAATGACTCATATTCTAGTCTATGCTATATTGGAATAATAGTTTATAACTTACCCACAAACTTACCATTTATATTTAACCTTTTGAAGCAAAACAATATTCATTCTGATCAATAAAATATAAACTTCTAAGAGAACTAATTTTTTCAATTCTTTTGTCCGTTGGCTTCCAGAAATTTTCAAATACACAAATATCATCATAAATAAATAATAATACCAGAAGTATATTTATTGAGTGTATTTAGCTAACATTTTGACAGTTACCTGCTTTTTTTTTTTTTTTTTCCTTTTTCCCAGGATTATTTTTATGATTTTTAAGGACCAAATAACATCTATAACAATTAATTTTCCATAGATTATTTCTTCTTTTTTCATAATTTTGTGTTCCCTTACTTTCTGGTTCTGAACTTCACTTCTACAATGCAAAGGGATTCCAGCCACCACATGCATACAACCAAGACAGTTTAATGTGAATTACATACTCAGGCATACACAACCTGTAACCCGCATGCTGCATGTATCCCAACTCAACTTGCACTGCAGCTTGTACCCCCCACAGCCGTATCTATCATGGCAGCAGCTCTACCCTGATGAGTGTCCAGGCCTAGCCCAGAGTCATAGCAAGGTTTGCAGAGTAGCATTGAAAATAATACAGCACTATGCTTAATTTGCAAGGAAATTGTTTCAGTTTTCAAAAAATTTCAGTTTGAAACAGTATATGAGAAGTATGCTGCTAAGTTCAACACATATCAAGGAATGCCTTGTAAAGACAAAACAGCAGAACTGAGAAAAGGCTGTCACCTTAAGAAAATATTTTAAACAAAGTTGCATGGCAAAAGAATGTAATGACAGTGCTTTCTAATGGAATACAAGCACCATAGCAGGTAACCATACAAGACCATACAACCACATCTAGCAGGTAACCATACATAACCTACAAGAACCATAGCAGGTAATGAAGAAAAATTAGCTCACCCCTCCCAAAAACTAGTGACAACTCAAAAGAAGAGCAAACTCTACACAGAGAGATACTGCTCCCTCTGCTGCTAAAAAATAAAAGTGAGAAGGGACTTTACCTCTTCCAATCACTCATTGCTTGCATCTGAGCTCCCTGGGATAGCCTCACCCTTTCAACTGGTGTTCAACCATTGGTTCAGGCTGTGAAGGGATAGAGTGCAGCAGAGTTGCCAGGTCACAGCCTGAACCAAAGATTGAGCAGGTCAGGGATAAGCTCCTGCTGTTTTGGAAACACAAAGCACAACATACATCATGATGCAGGTACAGTACCTGTCATGACATAGACTGTCAAGACACTGAAGGCAATTGTTGACAGTCTTTTTATGGGACAGTACTTAATGTTCCTTCTAGAGGCTTATCTTCTTCAAGAACCTGTTCAGGTTTGTGTTCACTGGTTTCCAGAAGTTCAGCACTCCACCGCCTGGTGTCATGACATATCCTCATAGACACTGAAGCATGCTGAAGTAGTCCTGTGAACTTAACAGTCTCAAGCGGAGTAGTACAGATGTTTAAAAGGTACGAGGAGAGGTGGGTCTGCCCCTACTGGTAGGATACAGGCTGTGTTTCTGTCTTGAGTCAACACTTCCACTTGCACTGGGCCATATCCTGGCCTTTGGTACCACATCCTTTGGCCTGATATCTGGGTCTGGATCACTATATCAGGTACTACAGGGGAGGGGCTCTAATTTGCCATGTAGACATGTTTAATGTTAATTTTGTGATGAAAACTGGAGTGTCAGCCACTATCTTTACTGGCTATGTACTGATAGCCATAGGGTTTACCAATTCCCCAACCTCTAACGAATTCCCCCAAGTAGGGGGGTGCAAGTAGATGACACCATTTCAGTCCTACTTGCACCTTCCAAAGCCATTTTACCTTGTGTTTCCTAGGTTCTAGGTCCTTAGGGGAAAGGAGCACAAGATGATCCATGGTGCCAACTTGTGGCTTGAGTAAGGTGTCCTTGCCTATAATTTGTATCCTAAGTAGGGAGGCCCAAGTGGTCTGCAACATTCTTGAAGCACTGGGTCCATCTCTTGGTCTCTCCTTCAAGTCCTCCAAGGTTTCACCCCTGCAAGTCCAGATCTGCAAGGACTATGAATCTGCTTTCAGATTGGCCTTCAGGATCCCATTTTATCTATTAGGCCTGCTCCCATTGGATTATAGGGCAGGTGAAACCACCATTTGATGCTGTGGTCTTCGGACGTGGTATGTTTGTACAGTCCTGTGCCTAACTGTGTTCCAAATATGAACATACATATCTTTGTTCCAGATAGGTCCAATCCTGAGTGGCCCACTGAACTATCCAGAGCATGAGCCATTGGTGGACTGCCCAGCTTTCTGTGCAGATGTTCAATGTGGTCTTCCCTGGCTCTTGAGTTATCACCATCCACATGGCTTGTAGCTCAGCCCAATGGTTACTCCATCCATCCCCCTCTTCAAACCATATTATTTTGGTTGAAGGATGGTATGTGATGGCTCGTCACCTACTTGGGTTCCCTCTGCTGGATCCACCTGTGTACCAAGTGTCATTTGGAATAAGATATTTCTCCTCCTGTGTCCTGATGGGACTCTTCTCCGGGCGAGTGACCATCATTTCCTTGGGTGTCTCACTGTGATACATTACCAGACTGAGTATCTTCTGCAGTGAGGATGATGACAATCTTGGCTATTTCTCTTTTTTTCCCATCTGAGAGTCTACACTGTTTCATATTCGTGATCCAGCATGGTTGTGGCAAAAAAAGAAAAAGTTTTTGCACGGCTCCTTAAAATTGCCTGTACCATCTGGTTGGTAATACATCTTTCTCTTGAAAAAAAGTCTGAACTCTCCCAAATTTGTTTGTAGAGTCAGATACCACAGAATGTCTATCCTCAATATGTACTCTGGAAGTGGGGTGATAGACACCATGTACTCCTGGGATGGGAAACACCCAAACCCCAATTTCAACCACATTTGGTTTACTGGGATCATCTATCCCCTGAACCCACCTATCATTGCCCATTTTCAGTTGACATCAATACAATATTTGCAAATTTTCTTGTGGAATGTATGGAGTTGCAGTCAGACATTTAACTGAAAGAAAAATTTGGTCATATCTCTTTAACAGACTTTCATAAGCCCTATCTTTCCAGAGAAAAATATATTTCTGTGCACAGTTACACCATATTCATGTTGTAATTCATATCCCTTTCTGGTTGTAAGTACATTTGTGAAAAATTATTGTCAAGCGTGAAGCACAGGAAGAGTAATATTTCATCAAAAATCTCTGATGAACACCTTGAGAACTCACTAGGAATGGCAACCACTGCCATTGAACCAGCCTGATGCATCAGTTTCACAAAAGCAAGGCTTAACATCCCACTAGTTTGGGTTTTGTTGCTCCTTGTTTTTCATGTTTTTATAAAAATATGTAAAACATGCATTTTATTCTTTATATATATTAAATTTATTATAGATTTTATATGCAGCCCATGGCAATTTCTGTTACTCAATGCAGCCCTGCTAAGCCAAAATGTTGGATGACCATGTTCTAGATTAATAAAGGACAATGAGAAAACCCTGATCTTAGAATGATCAAATATTCTTGTAAACTCTCAAAACTGTACATACATTTTTTTTACATATACTGTAAAAAACAGTTTACAGTGTGTATCTAATTCTGGCCAAATGGAATAGAACCTCATATATACCATGTGGGAACCTATCTAAAACATGAAAAAAACTTCCCAAAGGATAAACTAGTGAAAAAAATATATATATCTTTTGCAAAGGGAAAAAAGCATGATGAAAAGTCTCTGTCCTACATACAGTAAATGTGCTGCCCACCTACGTCACAGTTTTTGCACATAAAGCAACCCCTAGCTTTAATTTTGAATCCTGTGTATTCTGAACTACAGTCAAAGTCTCAACCAGTTGCAGAGCAAATGAAGGCAATGACAGAGCCTTTATTTGAGAAATAGGTGCTATAGGAAAAGATATCCAAGAGGAATTAACTCACCCCTCCCAGTAACAGTTTGGAGAAAAGGACGAGCAGAGGAATATGACCCTCCCTCATTCCTACCGTCCGGCTGCAGCAGAGAAGGGTCGGGGGAGAGGGGGACCTGCACAGACTTAGATGGCATGGGAAGTATCATGGAGACAGAAGGGGTGGCTCTAAACCCCCGCTCCCTCCCCCCCCCAGCTGAGACCTTGGAATTCCAGTACAACAGTGGAATATGAAAACACTGGCAGCCTTCTTGAACAGAAAAATTACAAAGATTTCTTTATTTAATTTCAGTACAGGAACTGTTCTTATAGTCCAAAGGCATGATCCTTTGTCATTTGCTTGTGGCAGAACAGAACTCTTGGGAGAACCAACTCAACAGTGAGATGCAGATCAGATAAGGGAGAATCAATGACAAGCACCACTGGTCCTGTAAATTCCATTTTATTAAGAGAAAGGAAAATTGGCTGTGACAAAATAAAAACAACAAGATTTCCAAGGAAAAGAAAATTTGTAAAAATACAGATACAGATCTCTTTGATTGGAACTGGATGTCAACATACTGTAAACAATTACAAGACAAGTCATGCTGATTATCTCAAAATGTAAAGGGAGGTTGAATGATTATAGAATTATCCTCCATTGATCAGTTCTAACATAAAGTTAGAAGGGCTTTGAAAATATGGTGTGATTAAAGCCTACTTCCTGTCTCAGAATCCATACCAGTGCACCAGAAATTTCAGTACTATTCCAATAACTGTAGAATTGTAGAATGACTTCCTCTTACAGAACATAACTGTCTGTGCATAAATGATTCTGTGACCTGAGCCACTTCTTTTTAGCACTCCTCCATGGCTAGAACAGTGTTTGCTGTTTTTTATATAGTGTTGAATTAAATTGAAACTCTTAAGTTGCAACTCCATTTTTCTTGCTACTTTTTTTTGCAGATTGATGTTTCTGATCAGTAAGAGTTACTTGCATATTGTAATTAAGTCATTGGAACTTATCTCTTACATTTGAAACAGAAAAAAACGAAATGCTAAGAACCATATGCCTGAAACAAAGCTATTTCTACTCTTGGATTTTAAACACTTGTAATTTGCATGAGTCCATTTTGGAAGTCATATAGTGGTAAAAGGGGCTAATTTAGCACTGTGATCCTATCCAGGCACTTCCAGCTCAGATAATGAGACCTTCCTCCAGTTCTTCTATTTTTTTGATAAAATAAATACACACTTTGTTACATTGTTTGACATAGGAGCCTGGGAAGATATTGAAAAAGTTGAAGTGACTTTGGAGATTACATTTAAATTTTGAAAGTTCCTTTAACTTCTTTCCTGTTACATTTATCAATTTTTCAGAGATTGTGGGTAGTATTTGTGAAAATCATTCAAAATAAAATGAAGTCCGGAAATAAATTCAGAGGTATTATTTAGTGAAATGCAAGTTAACTTTAAATTAACATCTATATATCTTTCTACCTTTATCGTCATTCCACTGGTATTTGTTCATAATATAGTACCCTTGTCTCCCTAATACGGGAGGCAGAGAAGGTTCTTTTAATATATGTATACCTGATAGCGAAATTAAGGCATGATGGGTCAAATGTTAGCCCAACCAGATTACTACAAATCCTCGTTGCTTAAGGAGATGGGGAAGGGAAGGAGGGCGATAGAGACAGGAAATAAAACAAAGGAGTCTTTGTAGAAAGCAAGAGAGAGATGGTCACCACCATGTGTGGTTCGTAGTTCAGACACTGATCTTCAGTACTGATGGGTTGTCAAGGATTGTTGTTCGGTTGATGATGACAACAATGACAACAGTACCAACTTATAAATAAGTCTGAAGTGATCGAATCAGCTCTCTTTGGAGTGGCAGCTTCTGGCTTTGGGATCTTAGCAGAAACTCCTTTGTTCCCATCTTCCAAATAAAAGGGAGTTGGGAGGTGCTCACCTGCATCCTGTTTTTCACAGTATATGATGGTATGATTCCCCAATCTCCCACACAAAGTTGGAGTTATTTGCTCACAGGCCAGATCTTTTTCTAGTAAAAGCTCCTGAGCACTCTCTTTCAGAGGCAAACAGTTCCAAAGGAAATGCTTTCAAATGTCCACAAAGATATGTTGATTGTCTCACGGTGACGATCACCAGTCACCTCCTTGATAAGTCTTATCACAAAAAAAACACTCAGAAAGCAAGTTTTGAGCCAAGAAAAAAAAAAAAAAAAAGGGTTCAGACACTTGTATATTGCCATACTTAACGTGAATACTCCTACATAATTGCCAGTCACTGATAGCATTCCTGTTTTATGTACTAATTAGATAACAGAAAACTCTTACATAGAAATAATACTATTAAATTGCAAAGTCAGACACATAAATATTTGCAAATGCTAGATTTAATATTTCCCAATGAAGTGTTATTCTTGTGCTATTGAGGATCCATTATTGTATAGCCTTGAATTACATGATCACTTGCTATTTTTTGTCAAGTCTTCATCTTAGGTACAGAATGTAAGTCGCTTACTTAGTCAGCAACTTTTCAGTATTTTAATTTTTTCTGTTCTGTAAATGGTCCCATACCTTATTTACCGCATAGTATTCAAACTGTGCTTTGAAAACACAACAGTTAATTACTTTCCAGGCTTTTCCATAATATTCATCACTGTGTGAATGCTTCACAAACTCTCATCAATTCAGTATTACAACACTGTTTTGTTATAAAAGAATTATCTCATCTTTCCAAGTAAGAAATGGAGGCATGTAGAAACTGAGGTAAAAATAACACCAAAATTCTTATTTATAACCACTATTACCTATTATAACTGCAAAACAATTTAAAACAACGAAGCCTCTATTTTTCAATTGCCTGTGATTGTATTCTTTTACATTTTCAAAACATATTTTTGCTTGCTGCTGTATGTACAGTCTTTGTGCACCAGATGCAGAAATCTCAAAGACAAATTCCCCCCAAATTATGTATGCTTAGTGTCTACCTGAGAAGTGTTACTAGCTACTAGCTATCAGTTACACTGGATTTCTGAGTGAGACACAGAGAGGCGATTCTGTTTCTTAAGCAAAGTACCGATTCTAAGATTCTCCTTTATCTTAATCATGCTTCTTTTAGCCCATATCTTCCTAGTAATAAGTAATCTGCTTTTTTTGTTTTAACCCAACTCGGATCAATTATTAAATGTATGTTCACCCTGTTCAATGAATATTACCAGTGTCCTGTCTATATATAGATAAATAATAATTGATAACATAATTCTAGAATGTAACAGAAAATTCATGTAATAGGCCATTAATCAAGTTTGCAAGTAACTTCTTAGTTCTGAAACTTGCTAACATTTGAATGCTTGATTTGATAGTAATAAGAGTCTTACGGTAGATATTTTATATAACTTCTACATTTTCTAAAAACAAAAATTGAAATTAAGACTCTTTGACTGTCTTGCACTTTGATAGACTTAAACTTAGTCAGTAGTTTTCAACCATTAGAAACTATTATTTGTCCCTCTTTGTCTTGATCATCCATGCAAGTTTTGAGCAGGACTGAGTACAAGAACAGAAGAGTAGGATTTAGAAACAGTGATTTCCATTTGGGTCTGGAAAGTATTCTTACTTTCTAGGAGTTGGAATAGAGGCTTCTTGTTCCCTGTGCACTTGACCTTTTTGTTCTACTGTTTCTTTTGTTCTGTTCCTTTCCCTACCTTTGTATATATTACTTCCTTGATGATGCTCTTCACTTATTCTCACGCTGTGTACTCCACGTTACCAAGCAGTATTTCAAAAGCAGGCATAATCAGAATGTGCTTTACATCTAACATTTTCTGCATTCCCCAAATTGGCGGCCTATCAATTTTGTATTATCTTTTGTTAGTGAATCAAGTTTTTTTTAAGCGGGAACTATGTTCGTTTGTCTGAACATCAGTCACAGTATGATGATTAGAGGCACAACACATGTTATACCAAAGGACCTGAACAAGTCCCATCAGAGAGAGAAATCCAAATAGTTCAGGTGTAAAACACATTTGAGTTTCAGAACTGGCTTTGGAGCTAAATCTAAAAGACTACTAAGCTATAGGAAGCCTGAGATTTTGAGTCCCACACTTTCATTCCAATCCTGCTACAGGATGAAATCAGATTGATATCAACATTGTCAGTATCACACCATTTCTATTCACCAGCGTCAAATAAACTGTCTTACTCTCTTTGCTCTGCAGCTTTTGCTATTTTCCATCATAATTTCTGGCTCCTACTGCTCCATCAACTTTAACTCATATTCTTCTTTTCCAACTTCTCCTTCAGCTTCTGTCTGATCACAAGGTCCACTAAGACACTCAGATATTCACTGCTTTTCAATGTTTTACCAGTCCAGTTAGCTCTGGAACTCCCTCTTTTCCAGTCATTTTTACCTCAAACTACTTGTTTTTCTCATTTCTTCTTACTCCTATCATCTGCTCTCGGTCCAGGTAGTTTTGCAATTTGTAAGGTTGCATGCAGTGGTTGCAGTGAGAGCTAAAGATGATGACTTTGATACTCTTGGTTGTGACGTCTGCGTCATGGGCCACAGACAACTATTATTAAAATTACAGAGTAATTTCTTGCTATTCCAGCACAGAAAGAATTCAATGATAGCAGAATCTTGAAGAATATAGATACAGAGACCTTGATGCTTTCTAGAGAGCAGGTGCAAAATGATTTTTCAAAAACTCTTACCCTGAATAAATTTGGGCAAATTTTCTAAGTAAGAACGCATATTACTGAGCTAATACCATTCATTTACCTTCTTCAAAACATGGGAATGCTAGGACTTAACAAAGAAAAGATCATTTTTTACATAGATGAAGTAGGAAAATAGTGCTTAAAGCGAACCAAACCGTGAGTAGATGCTATCTATCCATCTCACTAAGAAATTTTTGGTTCAGAATAGTGTTCGGAAAAGCAAAAGATTGCAAATAATTGAATATAATTTTATAATATCTGTGGTAGTTTTTGTAGTAAAACAGAAGGTAGTGATTCTGGAAGTCTTAAAATTAATGCGAGACAGAAAATACAAAACTCAGTTACTTTCAATCTTGATTAAGATAATTCCAACAACAGTGATTTGCTGCAACCCCTTACCTAATTGCCAACAATAAACAATCTTGTTTTTAATGTTTCTGTGATACAGCCTGTAGTACCATGCTGCTGAATTTAATGAGACTCATTTCAAGGCTCATCTGCTAATACATAAAAATTAGCTAGCAGATGTGGAGAGTATCCAAGAATCATTGAATGTCTGGGATTGGAAAGAAAATCAAAGGTCACCAAGTTTCAACTCCCCTGTCATGGGCAAGGTTGTCAAGCACTAAATCAGACACTAGGTCAGGCTGCTCAGGGCCCCATACTGTCTGGCCTTGAGCACCATCAGGGACAGGACATCCACAACTTCTCTAGGCAGCCTGTTCCAGCACCTCACCACTCTCTCAATAAAATAGTTCCTTGACATCTAATCTAAATCTCCCCTCTTATAGTTTATAACAGTTCCCCATTCACTGTTTATCCATGTAAAATTTGAATTCCACTCCTGCTAATAAGCTCCGTTTAAGTATTGGAAGGCCACAATGAAGTCTCCCATCAGCCTTTTCTTCTCCAGGTTGAACAAGCCAAGCTCCCTCAGCCTTTCTTTGTAGGAGTGGTGCTCCATCCCTCTGATTGCCTTCATGGCCCTCCTCTGGACCCATTCCAAAAGCTCTACATCTTCTCTGAGTGGAAGGTCTCAGGCCTGGACACAGTACTCCAGATGGGAGCTCACAAGGACAAAATAGGGGGTAACAATCACCTCCCTTGCACTGCTGGCCACCTCTCTTTTGATGCAGCCCAGGATACTGTTGGCCTTGCAGGTTGTAAGTACGAATTGCTGGCTCACGTTAACTTTTCCATCCATCAGGATCCCTAAATCCTTCTCAGTAGGGCTGCTCTCAAGGAGTTCTTCTCCCAGTCTGTACATGTGTCTGGGACTGCAACAGCCCAAGTGCAACACTTTGCACTTGATCTTGCTGAACATCATTACTTTCTGGTGGGAACAATTTTCAAGCCTGTTCAAATCCTTCTGGATGGCGTCCCTTTCTTCTGTTATATCACCTGTACCACTTAACTTGATGTTGTCTGCAAACTTGCTGAGGGTGCACTTGATCCCATCATCTATGTCATTAATGAATTTGTTAAAGAGCACTACTCCCAAGAGATACTACTGGAAGACGCTACTCCTCACCAGCCTCCAGCTGGACGTAGAGCTGTTGACCACAACCCACAGGCTGTGACTTTTGTATCAATTCTTTATCCACCAAATAGTTCACCTTCTGAATCTGTAACTCTCCAATGTAGAGATAAGGATGTGAAATGAGACCATATCAACAGCCTTGCAGATGTTCAGATCAGACAACCCTTCACTGACAAGTTTGAACTCAATCGTTTTATCACTTCATACTGTGTATTGCTACATTGTTGAAAAAAGGGACTAATTACTAAGGAATGTAGCAAAATATTCCAGCACTTAAAGTATGAGACTGCACCAAGCACTAAAAACTGGGGTGTGTAATTCTCTGGTTCATCCAATTCACATCTGTAGGAGAGATTTTGGTTTTGCTAACTTGCATGAATAAGGGAAAATGTTACTCCATACACAATTTTATGTTATCATAGAATCACAGAATCACAAAGGTTGGAAAAGATCTACAAGACCATTTAGTCCAACCATCCACCTATCATCAATAGTTCTCACTAAAACACATCCCTCAACGCAACATTTAAATGTTCCTTGAACAACTTCAGGGTCAGTGACTCCACCACCTCCCTGGGAAACCCATTCCAGTGCCTGACCACTCTTTCAGATAAGTAGTATTTCCTAATGTCCAGCCTGAATCTCCCCTCGTGCAGCTTGAAGCCATTCCCTCTAGTCCTATCACCAGTTACACGAGAGAAGCAGTTGATCCACAGCTCACTACAACCTCCCTTCAGGTAGTTACAGAGAGCTATAAGATCTCCCCTGAGCCTCCTCTTCTCTAGACTGAACAATCCCAGCTCCTTCAGCTGCTTCTCATAAGGCCTGTGCTCCAGACCCCTCATCAGCTTTGTTGCCCTTCTCTGGACATGCTCCAGGGCCTTGATGTCTTTCTTGCAGTGAGGGACCCAAAACTGAACACAGTACTCAATTTACATTTATGATTTAAATGAATTTAAAAGCATTATGAAATCATTAATAGTATGCCAGTGGAATCTCATATACAGAGAGATTTATAATATATTTTATTTTAATGAAAGGAAGATATAAATCTAGATTCGTCTGCCTAGTTAACAATATCTGAATCTGGAAACAATATCTGAATCTGGGAACACTAAACACAGAGCCTAAATATCAATCTGTAGCTGTTGAAGTACATAGACAGTGCTATAACACAACTAGAAGACAATAAATGCCTCAATCATGTATTATGAAAGAAAGTCAGGGAAAGCTAATTCATTAAGGATATTTGAGCTTTAACTAAGCTATCAGCTAAAGACAAAATGGAAAGGGAGAACAAAATTAATACATTTTTGTTCTGTGCTGTAATGTCATCCTGCTGAGGAAAAATAAACTGCACAGCAAAGTAAGAACAAGATGTAAAAAAGGAAATGAAACCTGAAGAGATTGATAGTTGTCAGGTAATTTAGGAAAAAGCAGTTACTGAGTGTGAGAAAGTTAAATAAGCCTGTGCTCAGGAGAAATGAGAGAGCCAAGAGAACAGCTCAGCTTTTTGCCAAGACATGAACTTGTCAAAACATAGATTTATACTATGAATCATAGTCAAAGAATCATCCAGGTTGGAAAAGACCTTCAAGATAATCGAGTCCAACAATTAACCCAACCTGCCATGTCCCACAGCTAAACCATGTCCTTCGGTACCACATTCACACCTCTTAAATACCTCCAGGGATGGGGATTCCACCACTGCCCTGAGCGCTCCTTTATTTTATATCAAGCATACCTGTAAAGCTCCCTTTGCAAAGCCTTCCTACCTTCATACACATTAAGTCAGAGCTGAAATCAGAGCAGTACTGCAGAGGTATTGAAGCCAGGTCTGATGTCTCAGATGGACGAAGCTGTGAGCATAGAAGACTGCAAAGAAATACGCATTGGCAAGTGAAATAATGAAGCTAGAAATGGCTGATCTCCAACAAAGTGCTTGGGAAACAGGTATACTCTACACAGAGTGAGTGGAAATGTACATATTTTTTTGTGTTATTCTCCTGATCAAAATTATAGGTAGATCTGAAGAGGTCTGAGCCAGAAGAGTAGTGATGAATGGAGCTAAACACAGCTGATGACCTGTCATGAGGGGTCAATATTGGAGCCTGTCCTGCTTAATATCTTTATTGATGACTTAGATGAGGTTATTGAATGCACTCTTGGTAAGTTAGCAGATGACATCAAGTCGGGAGGAAGCATCAATCTTCGTGGAGGTAGGAATGCCCTTCAGAAGGATCTGGACAGGCTGGATCGCTGGGCTGAGGCCAATGAATGAAGTTCAGGATGAAGTTCGGGATGAAGTTCAGGAAGACCAAGTGCTGGGTCCTGCACTTCGGCCACAACAATCCCAGGCAATGCTATAGGCTTGAGGCAGAGTGTCTGGAAGACTATGAAGTGGAAAAGGACCTGGGGTTGTTCATTGACACTCAACTGAACATGAGCCACCAGTCTGCTTAGGTAATCAAGAAGGCCAATGACATTCTGGCTGTATCAGAAATAGTGTAGCCAGCAGGAAGAGAGAGGTGATTGTTCCCTTGTATTCAGCTTTGCTGAGGCTGCATCTTGATTTGTGTTCAGTTTTGAGCCTTTCATTACAAGAAAGACACTGAGATCCTGGAGTGTGTCCAGAGAAGGGGCAACAAAGCTGGTGAGGTGGCTGGAATACAAGTTTTATGAGGAGCAACTGAGAGAACTGTGGTAGGACTCGATGATCTTTAAGGTCTTTTCCAACCTATGGAATTCTATGATTCTATGAAGTGTGGAGAAGAGGAGGCTCAGGAGAAATCTCATTGCCTGTTACAACAACCTGAAAGGAGGTTTTGGTTAGGTGAAGGCTGGCCTCATACTTCAGGTAACTAGCTGTAGGACTAGAGGGAATGTCCTCAAGCAGTGCCAGGGGAGGTTCAACATGAATACTAGGAAACTCTTCTCTGAAAGGCACTGGAACGGGCTGTCCAGGAAGGTGGTTGAGTCACTGTCCCTGAAGGTGTTCAAAAAACATGTAGGTGTGGTACTAGGGAACATTGTTTAGTGGGCAATATTGGTGGTAGGTGGACAGTTGGATTAGATGATCTCTGTGGGGAAAAAATGTCATTTTTGCTAAACAATAAGATGTTGTGACTCCAAATAGGTCCAAAGAGATGCCATGGAGCTCTGATACAAGATAAATTCTTGTTTGCAGAGTAGAAGACCTGCATTTTTGAGTAACATCAGGAGATGTTCAGGAGATGTTCAAATGATAGCCAGAGGAGAAGGTTAACTATGAGATTATCCCAGCATATCATAATTGGTAAAAACTGAACAAGAATAGGAGAACAGAGAGTGGTTAACTGAGCAGTAAACAGAGGCAGGACATACACTAAGAGAATTAGAAGTGTTGGATAGGCTGTAAAGTGTAAACTCAATCAATGAGGAAATGAGCGAGAATTTGTGCCAGGAAGTAGGTAATATAAACAGCTGTTTCCCTCCAATTCAATGCGCCTGTTCTTCAGGTTGCCACTATTGTAAAAGTATGCAGTAAATTGCGATTCATGGTGAATTTCATCTGAGCTTGGACTATTGAACACAAGCATTTTTCACATCTTGGAGTTCTTTTCCAACCTTAATCATTCTATGATTCTATAAATACATGGACCCCAGTGAGATGCATACATGTGTGTTGAGGGAGCTGGCAGATGTGATAGTTGAACTACTCTGTCATCTTTGAAAAGTGATGGAGAAAAGGAAAGATCCTAGAAGACTGGAGGATAACCAGTGTCACCCCAGTTTTCAAAAAGGGCAAGAAGGACTATTCAGGAAACTTCAGGCCAGTCAGCCTTAGTTACATCCCTGGAAAGACACTGGAACAACTTGTTCTGGTTGCCATCTCCAAGCAGCTGGAAGAGAGGAAGATTATCAGGACTAGTCAACATGGATTCACCAAGAGGGAACCATGCTCGACCAAACTGGTAGCATTATATGATGCCATCACTGGCTGGGTAAATGAGAGGAGAACAGTGGATGCTGTGTATTTTGATTTCAGAAAGGCTTTTGACATTGTCTCCCACAGCATCCTTGCAATGAAGCTTAGAAAATGTGAAAAGTATCTAATAACTAGCCTATAAGTAGTGGTGTTTCCCAACAGTCAATACTGGGTGTGGTCTTGTTCAACATCTTCATCACAGTTTTGGATGATGGGATAGTGTCCACCTTCATGAAGTTTGCTGTTGATACTAAGCTGGAAGGCATGGCTAACACACCAGAAGGCTGTGCTGCCATTCAACAAGACCTGAGTTGGGTGAAGAGAAAGCTGATGATGTTCAGCAAGAGCAAGTGTAGTGTCTTGCACATGGAGAGGAATTACCACATACATCAGGTCAGATTAGGAGTTGACCTGTTGAAGATGAGATCTCTAGAGAAGGAACTAGGTTTCCTGGTGGACAACAGGACAAGCTGTGGGTCAAGATTTATTTTCATGTAATCCAGTTCTCAGTAAACATTATCAGAAATGAATAGGGTATAGTATATTTTGAGATAATCTAAAGTTTAGAACAAATATTTAAAATTGGCCCCATTAAAATTTATAATTATTTTTGAAAGCAATATATCAACAATGGTACTGGGAACAGAAATTTATCAGCTATTAATATGTATTTATTGAAAACACAAATATTACAAAATTAATGTATTTGTATGTACTATTGCTAGCTAGTAATAAATTGTATATACATGAGGCTAGAATTTAAAAACGCTCTCCAATTTGCCTTTTCCTACTCAAACAAATTACTTTTCTTTTGTCTACGACAATTAAAAATCATAGATAGAATGTCTGGGGTTGGAAGGGATCTCTAAAATCAGCTAGTTCCAACCCCCCTTGCTATAGGCAGGGACACCTCCTACCAGACCACCTACCAGATGTGGCTCAAAGCCCCATCCAGCCTCGACTTGAACACCTCCAGGGAAGGGATATCCACAACTTCTCTATGCAGCCTGTTCCACTGTCTCACCACCCTCACAGTAAACAACTTCTTCCTAATATCTAGTCTAATCTACCCTCTTCTAGTTTCAAGCCATTTCCCCTCAACCTGTCACTACATGCCCTTATAAAAATTCCCTCCCTAGCTTTCTCCCTTTCAGGTACAGGCTCTCTTCAGGTACTGAAAGGCTACTATAAGTGATCCCTGGAGCCTTCTTTTCTCCAAGCTGAAGAGCCGCAACTCTCACCCTGTCTCTGTTGGGAGTTGCTCTTGCCTTCTGATCATCTTTGTGGCCCTCCACTGGACTTGCTCCAACAGCTTGATCACCTTCTTGTGCTCGGGGCCACAGAACTGGACACAGTGCTCCAGGTAGGTTCTCACAAGAGCAGATTAGAGGGGCAAAATCACGTCCCTCAACCTGCTTATCAGGCTTCTAATGATGCAACCCAGAACACAGTTGGCCTTCTGGGCTACAAGTGCATATTTCTGGTTCATGTTGAATATTTCATCAACCAACGCCCTGAAATCCTCCTCAGGGGTCATTCTCAAACCATTCTCTGCCCTTTATTTGTGCTTGGGATTGTATTGACCCAGGTGCAGAACCTTTTGCTTGACCTTGTTGAACTTCATGTAGTTGATATGGGACTACCTCCCAAGCCTGTCCAGGTCACTCTGGATGGCATCTTTTCCCTCTAGCAATTGAATTGCACCACTCAGCTTTGGATCATCTGCAAATTTGCTGAGGGTGCACTCCATACCTCTGTTCATGTTGCCTACAAAGATGTTGAACAGCACCAGTCCCAGCACTGATCCCTGAGAAATGTGACTCATCGCTGGTCTCCACTTGGACTTTGAGCCATTCACTGCAACTCTCAGAGTGCAACCATCCAGCCAATTCCTTATCCAGTGAGTGGTCCACTTAGCAAATCCATTTTTCTCCAAGTTGGTGACCTGGATGTCATGTGGGATAGTGTCAAATGCTTTGCACAAGTATAGGTAGATGACATCAGTTGTAGTTACAGCATCAGTTATCCACTGACATTGTAACTCCATCATAAAAGGCCACCAAGTTAGGTATAATTTGCCTGTGGTGAGGCCATGTTTATTACCACCAATCACCTCATCGTTGTTTTCCATGTGCTTTAGTATGGCCTTCAGGAGGATCTGCTACATAATCTTACCAGGCACAGACATGAGACTGACTGGCCCGTTGTTTCCTGGATCTTCTTTTCTTCGCATCTTGAAAATGGGGGATATGTTTTCCCTTCTCTGGTCAGTGGCAACTTCACCAGACTGCCATAACCTTCCAAATATGATGGCTTGGCAACTTCATCCTCAAGTTCCCTCAGAACCAGTGGATGGATCTCATTGGGTCCCATGGACTTGTGCACCTTCATGTTCTTTAGATGGTGTCAAACCTGATCCTCACAGTCGACAGATATTCCTTCTCCTAGTTCTTAAATTTTCTTTCTGCAGGTTGGGCGGTGCAGCTAGAGCCCTTGTTGGTGAAGACTGAGGCAAAGAAGTCATTGAGCACCTTAGCTTTCCCTGTATCCCATGTGACCAGGTCTTCAGTTTCCTTCCAGACAAGGCCCACATCTGCCTTAGCCTTCCTTTTATCATTGATATAACTGTAGGAACTGTCTTGTTCCCCTTTATGTCTCTGGCTAGATTTAATTCTATCTGGCTTTTAGCTTTCTTAACTGATCAGTGGCTGTTTGGACAACTTCTTTGTAGTCTGAACAGGTAAACTGTTCCTGCTTACACTTCCTATAGGTTTTCTTTTTGTGCTGAATTAAGTCCAAGAGCACCTTACTGATCGAAGGAGACCTCCTGGCATTCTTGTCCACCTTCCTCTTTCTTGGGGTGGACTGGTTCCATGAGGAGATGGTCCTTGTGTACTTAGCAGCTTTCTTGGCCCCCTCTTCCCTCCAGGGCTTTATCCCATGTCAGCCTGTCAAGCAGCTTCCTTTAGAGATTCAAAGTCTCCTCTCCTGAAAATCAGAGGAGCAAATGTGTTGTGCACAGTGTTTGATGCTCTAAGGATTTTGAACTCCATCATTTAATGGTTACTGCAGCTGAGGCTGCCCTTGAGCTTCACGTTACTCACCAGCCCCTCCTTGTTAATGAGAACAAGGTCCAGCATAACACCTATTCCTATGGGTTCCTGTACCTCTTGTACCTTGAGATCAGTTGCTCCGGTTCTGGCCAGGCTGGCTCCAAAGCAGCTACTCCTGACAATTCTGTCTTTTTTTAGTAACTGTTTTAACTTAATTGCCTATCACTAGTTTTTCAAAGTCAAAATCCAGTTGGGTACTGATGAAATGAGAAAATTCTCTCTATTCAACTACTTTGAAAAATTGTCTCTATATCAAACTTTCAATAACTAATCTGATTAGTGGATTAATTCACTCTTGCACTTCCCATTTTTATGCTATATCTATATTATATGATTGATCCTGATTTCTTCTGAGATGAGATGCATGAGCGTTTGCCTACCTTCTAAGAATATATTATTGGCAGAGTTAAACTTACTAGTTAGTTTGATTTTTTTTTTTTTAAGGGAAAGAAATTTAACATATTTTCTGCTCTATGCAAGTGTACAGAGAACATAATAGTGGTCCTACAGATATAAATTATCTATTTTTCTAGTTTTTGATAAGATAGCCAGTAAGAGAGATTTCTTATAACAACACCCTTGTACTAGAAGACACTATTCTTATAAAATATTTATTAATTAATTGCAGAAGTTATAAATGGTTATACATGGTATTACAACTTGGAACAAGGTTTTCAGGTCCTAAGAATAAAACTAGATTCATACTAGATTCATCAGGTGTTTACCACAACTAATCAAAATGAAGAATAATATGAAGTATTCTCCAAAGATGTATGCATAATCTTTGGAAATTTTGTTCTCTATATAATGATTTTTTGTTTTGTTTTGTTTTGTTTTTTGTTGTTTTAATGATTATGGAGATTACAGTTAATGGCTAAGTGAGGAGATTTGTAGGTAAGAAACAAAATTAAGCTTAGTTATTGAACTAAGCTTAGTTACTGAAGTACTGAACTATTTGCTTCACTGAATACTAAATTCAAGGACTAGATAAGGTTTTCTGATGAACGAATAATACACATTTTACATTACAGAATGTCAGAATGGGAAATTATTTATTATAAATTGAACAGGTGATTAATTTGCTACTGAATCTTTTTCTCAGAAAACATATTTTCTTTTCACTTAGATGAAATCATTTCTTATACATTTGAGCAAGTAACGGATTCATATATTTTAAATCTGATAAAAATCCTGTAGTCAGGTAGGTCAATCTTTTGTACCACATAGGCCATAAAAAATACCCTCATAGGATATTCTTTTTGTCAGTGGGTATGTATCTTCAAGGGAAAAGTCTGATTTGTTTAGGAATGAAGAACCTATAAGGAAACATTAGCTGGTTTTGTCACTAATTAACTTCTAACAACTAATCAGATGCACCTTGACTCTAATTTGAATTTTTCCAGCATCTCTTTCAGCCCTTGAATCTCATTACAACTTTTCTCTTCCAGGCTTGAATGATTTTCTATTCCAAGGAAGAAACAAGTATCTCAGAATCACAGAATCACAGTATCAAAGGACCTCTGTAGATCATCTAGTCTAACTTCCCTTGATAAAGCAGGATCCCCAGAGTCTGTCACACAGGAAAGTGTTTGGGCGGGTTTTGAATATCTCCTGGGGAGACTCCACAACCTCACTGGTCTGCTTGTTCCAGTGCCCTATCATCCTCATAGTAAAGAAGTTTTTTCCTTGTGTCTGTATGGAACTTTCTGAGCATGCATTCTCTCTCTTTATCTGGGTTACTGATGAAGATGTTAAACAAGACCAGACCCAGTACAATCCAGTAAGTTATGATCAGGTCACCATTAACTTTTGCTATTAAGCTATATAAATTTTAGTCTTACAGCTCTAGCTGATCATGGTAAGTCATGGTTCTAATCCTTTGATTCTCAGTATCAAATGTAAGAGTAATATAAATTTCCAAATCCTCTATGAATCCTACATGAATTCTATATGAATCCATAGAAAACAAAGGACTAAACTAGCATATTCCACAACGCTGTTGTGGTAAGGGTGAATATTTAGCTATGCATATAGAGAGACTCCCAAGTCCCATTATTTTCCAAGATTACTTTCATGTTATCCATCTTTTGTAATGGATATGTTTCCTGAAAATATTCATTATATGTCAATCTAAATAGTCTATTTGCAGCAGCATTATATTTTGAATAGTGAAATTTGATTTGCCAATAATAAGTCAGTCTGATTGCTCACTTCTACAGTAATCAGGTAAATTTTAAATTTCTTTCCTTTCCTGGAATGAATTTGAGATTTGATTGTATATCAATAAAAGCCTTTGTTCACACAGAAATTGTGACATTCCTGTACTTAGAAACTGTGGCTAAACTGATGCCTAAATATATATCACATGACTCTACACCAGTGGCTGACTGAAGATTGCAGGTTAGGAATAGTTTTCTTTTTCAGTCACCTAGGAGAAATAACTTTCATCAAAGACTATTTTGCTTATTTAACTGATGAGTTGCATCACAGAATTCCTTATTTCTTATTTACCTGCATTCCCAATATTCAAAATTATTAATTGGTATTAACAAGAATATCTGTACTGCCAAAGTAATTCCTTTCAACTGGCGACCTGCCTATTTCTTATCAAAAATCATATTACATTACTGACTGTTGTAAACTGAATTTTACTCATCTGAATTAAAAAAATATTCTCAGATCAGTTTGATATTTTTAAGTTTTCACTGAATTGAAAGCATTATTTTTATTAAAAATCCCATTTGATGATTGCATTGTTAAAAGTCCATGCGACTAGGGAAAAGTAATAGACAATACCATTTGTGATATGAATTGACATACTTGAATAAAACAGGCATAAATTTTAGGATGTTTCTGAACCAGAGAGAGAATTTATTTATTTATTTTCCTTTTTCACTAGGTGAGAGCTCTCATGCTCCAAAAGATACACATTAGAGTTTCTGAGTTTTATGTATGAATCAAGTTAATAATTTTACAGTTTAGGTTCTTGCAGTTTAGGTTCTTTCTATAGGTCTCCTTTGAGACTCTGAATTAACAGGCTAAATAAAAGGTTTTCCTTAATGAAATATATTAATACCTTACAAGCAGGTATTTCAATTCTTTCACAGTTCCCTGAATGAATACATTCGGGTACACAGTCATTGTTCTTTTTTTTTTTCTGGATTATAGGAGAAAATGTACCACACAATGGGATGTGCTTGTGGAGAATACATGACTAGAATGAGTGGTAGTGAATGGAGCAAAATTCAGCTGGTGACTGGTCATGAGTGGTGCTCTCCAGGGATTGGTGCTGGGGCCTGTCCTCTTCAATATCTTTATTGATGACCGGAATGAGGGCATTGAGTGCACCCTCAATAGATTTGTGGATGACACCAAGTTAGCTGGAAGTGTTGATCTGCCTGGGGGTAGCAAGGCCGTACAGAGGGATCTGGATAGGCTGGATAGCTGGGCTGAAGCCAGTGGGATGAGGTTCAACAAGGCCAAATGCCAGAGTCACTGACCCTAGAGGTGCTCAAGGAACAATTGGATTTCGTGTTGAGGGATGTGGTTTAGTGAGTACTATTGGTGATAGGTGGACGGATGGACTGGATGATCTTGTAGGTCTTTTCCAACCTTGGTGATTCTGTGATTCTGTGATTCCTGCACTTTGGCCACAACAACCCCAGGCAATGCTACAGGCCTGGGGAGGAGTGGCTGGAAGACTGCGTAGAGAAAATGGATCTGGGGGTATTGATGCTTGCTTGGCTGAACATGAGCCAGCAGTGTGCCCAGGTGGTCAAGAAGGCCAATGGCATCCTGGCTTGTGTGTTGCCAGCAGGAACAGGCAAGTAATTGTCCCCTGTACTCAACTCTGGTGAGGCTGCACCTTGAATACTGTGTTCAGTTTTGGGCCCCTCACTGCAAGAAAGACATCAAGGCCCTGGAGCATGTCCAGAGAAGGGCAACAAAGCTGATGAGGGGTCTGGAGCACAGGCCTTATGAGAAGCAGCTGAAGGAGCTGGGATTGCTCAGTCTGGAGGAGCTCAGGGAAGACCTCATTGGTCTCTATAACTACCTGAAGGGAGGTTGTAGTGAGCTGGGGGTCGGACGCTTCTCTCGTGTAACTAGTGATAGAATGGAGCTAATGGCTTCAAGTTGCATCAGGGGAGATTTAGGACGTTAGGAAATACTACTTATCTGAAAGAGTGGTCAAGCACTGGAATGCCCTGCCCAGTGAGGTGCTGGAGTCGCTGACCCTGGAGGTGTTCAAGGAATGTTTGGATTTTGTGTTGAGGGACATGGTTTAGTGAGAACTATTGGTGATAGTTGGATGGTTGGACTGGGTGATCTTGTAGGTATTTTCCAACCTTGCTGTTTGTGTGATTCTGTGATTCTGTGAAAACAGAGGAGGAGCAGGATTTACTGATGTTAGATTTGAATTTGCAGCTCACCTTCTTTGTACTGGTTATTTGGTGTTTCCAGACCTGCTTAAATTTGAATGCAGTTATGTCTTTATTTTCCAGGTGGTTTCTTTATATTTATTTATTTATTTATTTATTTTTCCTGTGGCATGGTCATCTTTTCAGTGTAGTTTGTAGTTTGTTGTGTGACATTTAACTTTACTCTATTCTTAAATCCTCATCACTACATTATTGTTAATAGAATGCTAACTACAGTCTTTTTCACTGAAAGAAAAGCTCTGGATTTTAGTTCTCCTAAAAGAATCTCCATTTTCTCCTTTTTTTTTTTTTTTTTTTAAATGTGTATGATAGCCTATCCAGAAAGCTGCTAAATCTAAGAACCTGCTGCATAAAAATTCTGACTTCTATTTTATTTAAAGTCAGATGCTTGCAGTTGTGATTGAGAATAAAAAATTGAAATCTCTTTCAGAATAGACAATTTTAGGAAATAAAACAAAACACCCCCTCTCAGGTCATATCAAAAATCTGCAATTTAGTAAATTTTGATTTAGAACTTGTGTCCTAAATTCAAAGCTTTCAAAATTTTAATTTTTTACAGATCTTGTATACACATGAGAACATTCCAATTGTGTCAATCCAGCACTGTAAATTAAAAACTTACTTCTAATAACAGTCACCCAGATCTATGAGAGATGCTCTGAAAGTAATGCTGTCTATTTTATGTTGGCCTAAGATGTCAAAGATGGATGTTGGAATTTCAGCAGTAAAAGTTAAACCTTCCCACCAATATTCCATTACATTTTGATGTGCAATAGATGATAGCAGAGGAGCTACCTGTCAAAATGACATAGAAGTGCAGATGAAGAAAAGATGTGGAATGTAATTTGTCCATGCAGAAAAATTAGTACCCATTGATATTCATCGATGATTGCTGAAAATTTTGGAGACCAAATAACGGACATAAGAACAGTGAGATGGTGGGTGATATATTTCAGCAATGATACCATTTTAGCAGATGTGAACAGTGGATCACTGCCCCTGGTGCAAGACATGCACTCTAAAGATGGGCCTGGGTGGACCTGATGAGGTTCAACACAGCAAAGTGCAAGGTTTTGCACTTGGGCCGGAGGAATCCCAGCCATCTATACAGACTGGAAGGAGCAGTCCTTGAGAGCAGCCCTGTGGAGAAGGACCTCAGGGTTCTGGTGAATAAAAAACTTGACATGAGCCAACAGTGCACTCTTGCAGCTGGGAAAGCAAATGGTATCCTGGGCTCCATCAGAAGAGGGGTGGCCAGCAGGGACAGGGAGGTGATTGTCCCTCTCTACTCAACTCTCAAGAGGCTCCATCTGAAGTATTGTATCCAGGTCTGGAGCCCCCAGTACAAGAAAGACAGCTGTTGGAGAGGGTCCAGAGGAGGGCCACAAAGATGATCAGGAGACTGGAGCACCTCCTATACGAAAACAGGCTGAGGGAGCTGGGCTTGTTCAGTCTGGAGAAAAGAATGCTGTGGGATGACCTGATTGCAGCTTTTCAGTACCTAAAGGGAGCCTACAAACAGGAGGGGAATCAACTCTTTGAAAGGGTAATAACAGCAGGACAAGGGGTTTTAAATTGAAGGAGGGAAGATTTAGGTTGGATGTCAGGGGGAAGTTCTTTACTATGAACGTGGTGAGGTGCTGGAATAGGCTGCCCAGAGAGGTTGTGGATGCCCCATTCCTGGAGGTGTTCAAGGCCAGGTTGGATGGGGCGCTGGGCACCCTAATCTAGTATTAAATGTGCGGATTGGTTGTCCTGCATGTGGCAGGGGGGTTGGAGTTTCATGATCCTTGAGGTTTCTTCCAACCCAGGCCATTCTGTGATTCTGTGATTCTATGATACTGTCAACCTCCATTCTCCATTGGCTTTACGCACTGTCCATATGGGACTGTTAAAAGATGAGTGAGTTTTGCTGATCACTCCCTGACTCTCTAGTTGACAAATTAACTTATGAATGGTAAGCAAGGAATCCCTGTTGGTGCGGTACTGCCCTCTGTGCACCGCTTTTGTAGTGATCGGTACCTGCTTCTCTTTTACCTATAGTAACTCCACAACAGACGGATCTTCTGAGAGGTCAGGCAAAACAGACAGCTGTTTAATGTTGTCTGTATGTACAGCAGCTATTCCAAAAGCCCATCAATACTCCTTGGGATCCTTGAAATGCCCCCTTCTGAGTTAGTACGAAAAAATCATACTGAACAATAGATAACATGCTTATATTGTCGTTTGGGGAAACTGATAGATCCTATGCCTTTTCACACGTATTGTTTTCATTAATTCTTACAACTTTGGAAAAAAATATATAGAAGCCTTGTAATGACAATGTATTCTCACGGCAACTGGGCTTATTAGCATCTTAGTGGATAGTGGATATTCTTTTTCATGTTCTTTATTATTTTATTTGCCTGAAGTATGCCAGCCATTTGTATCTCAGAGGCCTTGCATTAACCTACAGCTACCATCTAAACTATCACAAACCATTGTACTAAATATTGATTTTTCAACAATATTAAGCTCAATGAGCAGATCAATGCAAAGTATAGATTATTTTTATTATAGTTAATTATGTCAAAATGTTATATCTAGCATTCACTATGCATTGCTGTAACTTTCTGAAGTATTATCTGTAACATTGTAGTTATTTATAGTGACTTTGGATTCTTATTACTTATAGTGAGTAAATATTATCATGAAAATTCCCAAATATCTCTTCTGCATTCATCTGTCGTGCTTTTACTTGCTATCAAAAAATCACATGGAATGTTTATAAAGGTTCTTGTGTGCTGAAGGCCTATAAAATTATTTCCTTCCCTGTAACACACATGCACACTGACAATTGATTCCTGTGAAAACTATTGGCAATAAAATAAGTATTTCACTGAAATAAAACCCAATGCATATTCAAGGTTTATAGACTCATTCTGTTAGATATAATTCCATATAAAAAATGAATTCACACTGTTAAATTTTCAGATGCAGTTAAAATATAACTAAATGTATGTGGAGATTTTAACTGGTAGCAGAATACAGGTATAAGCCCAAAAATTACTTAATAAGCAATTCCACATTATCTTCAAATCCCTTACAATCTTTCACTCTTGTTTTTTAAAAAACAAGTAGTACATTTTTCAGTCAAATTAACTTAATTGGTTAGATATTGTTAAACACATATTCAGTGCATTGAAGTATTACAGTCTGCAATAACTTAAAACAGAACACTATTTTAAATGAATATAAATGACATTATGGTAAGAAAAAAAATTTAGTCAAATTGTTGCTCCACCATCAGGGTTTAGGTAATAACACATGACTACTTATAATAATAATAATAATAAAAAATCTACAATCTGCACTACTTCTGGGCTATGAAGGCAATCTCTGTATCTAGTACAAGAATTTAGGATCAGTCTATTTTTATACCATGATTTATACTACTGTCATTCAAGTCCTGAACAAAATAAAACTTAACTTCTTACTTTGGCCTCTACCATCTGAAGAAATTATTTTGCTCTCAGTTCATACACACAAACAGAAATAGCTTATAGTGCATCTTAGACGTAATGGCAGCATAACACCAGCAAGGACTGAACTTGTGATACCTAACAAAATCATTCATTTAAATTAAAATATTTATCTCTTTTACCCACGGCTAGAGCGGACAATACCATATGAATTATACAGTTAGTATTAGTGCTGTAAAAATACTACACTGGAAATGATCCTTGTGTAGATATATTTCTATAGCACTTTGGTTTACAACCTCATTCATGTAAGACTACGACATTATGCTGCTGTTACAGAAAATAGATTCATTGTTCACAAAGAGCTACTGCTGAGGAATGTTAAAGTCACCTTTAAATCAGTACTATTAGCGAAATGTAAATTAAAATCTTGTGGCAAAAGTTATTCCAGGTAATCATAATAAAATAAATTAGTTATCAATCCCAAATAATGTGTTCTATTTTTTCACTAGTAAAACATTTTTCATTGCTTACACACTGAATAGAAATAAAATATCATCCTTTAAAAAAAAAACAACAATCTTTCAAATAATGACTTAGTTCAAGGAAAAGGAGAAGCAAAGAAAGCTGGACAGTGCTCTGAAAGGTGGACACTCAGAACTCCTCTGTGCCAGATGGATTGCACCCTGGAGTGCTAAGGGAGTTGCCGGATATGGTTGCCAAGCCACGCTCCATCATCCTGTGACAGTCCTGGCTAACTGGGAATGTCCAGGTGGTCTGGAGACTGGCAAATATGAGGACTATCTTCAAAAAGTGTTAGAAAGATGATTCTGGTAGCTACAGACCTATCGGTCTCCCCTTGGTGCCAGGGAAGGTAATGAAACGGATAATCTTGGGAGTTATCACGGATCAATTAAAGGTCAACCACATGATCAGGCCCAGACAGCATGGGTCTATGAATGGAAGATCCTGTCTGAAAAACCTGATTTCGTTCTATGACAAGGTGACCTGCTTAGTGGATGAAAGTAAGGCTGTCAGTGTGGACTTCAGTAAAGCCTTTGACACTGTCCCCCACAGCACCCTCGTGGAGAAGCTGGCTGCCCATGGTTTGGATGGGCATACGCTCTGCTGGATGAAACACTGGCTGGATAGCCAAACTCAAAGGGTTGTGGTCAGTGGAGTTAGATCCAGTTGATGGCCAGTCACAAGCAGTGTCCCCCAGGGCTTGGTACTGGGGCCGCTTCTATTTAACATCTTTATTAACTATCTTGATGAGGGATTGAGTGCACCCTCATTAAGTTTGCAGACAACACCAAGCTGGGAGAGAGTGTTGATCTGCCTGAGGGGAGAAAGGCATTACAAAGGGACCTAGGTAGACTGGATCGATGGGCCAAGGTTAACTGCATGAGTTTCAATAGGGCCAAGTGTTGGGTCCTGCATTTTGGTCACAGCAACCCCAGGCAACCCTACAGGCTTGGGGAGGAGTGGCTGGAAAGCTGCCTGATGGAAAGGGACCTTGGTGTACTGATGGACAGTTGGCTGAACGTGAGCCAGCAGTGTGCCCAGGTGGCCAAGAAGGCCAATGGCATCCTGGCTTGTATCAGGAATGGTGTGGTGAGCAGGACTAGGGAAGTCATCCTGTCCTTGTACTCAGCACTGCTGAGTCCTCACCTCAAGTACTGTGTTCAGTTTTGGGCACCTCAATACAGAAAGGACACTGAGGTGCTGGAGCAGGTCCAAAGAAGGGCCACAAGGCTTGTGAAAGGCTTGGAGAATATGTCCTATGAGGAGTGACTGAAGGAACTGGGGCTGTTCAGTCTGGGGAAGAGGAGGCTGAGAGGAGACCTTATTGCTCTCTTCAAATACCTGAAAGGTGATTGCAGCAAGAATGGGACTGGTCTCTTTTCACTGCTGACAAGTGACAGGATGAGGGGAAATGGCCTCAAGTTGTGCCAAGGTAAGCTTAGATTGGATATCAGGAAACACTTCTTTACAGAAAGGGTGGTTAAGCACTGGAAAGGTTCCCCAGGGAGGTGGTTGAGTCACCATCCTTGGATATGTTTAAAAACTGTTTGGTGGCACTCACGGACATGATTTAGTGGAAGGTTGGTAGAGTTAGGATTATAGGATAATAGGTTGCGTTTGGACTTGATGATCTTTAAGATATTTTCCAACCTGAGCAACTCTATGATTCTATGATTTACACTCCTTTTCAAAGCATAAATACAGTGAAAGCATGGAATTCTTACATGCTATGAAAGCTGCTTTCAGCTAATTTGCTCTGTGAAACAGTGTTATTGTACTCCTTCTATCTGTTGTAGTTTCCATGGAAGTAAATAGGAAGCATTACTTTTGAAGCAAAACCATGCACAAACTCCATTTTGTCTCTATCTAGGCCCTCTTTCATACACTAATTTTTCACAAGGCTTTGTAGTAATTCATAATGACCATCCTTACAGACTCTTGAAGCTACTTCAGCCTTTGACTTTTTAAAAAATTTTGCAGGAATACTGGGGAGAAGATCATTTCCCCTTGCTTATGCCAGGTATCCTAGCATATCATGTAGTATAATACACTTTGCTAGATCTGATTTGTTCACCTGTTTGTGAATATTGTGAATGGGAATATTTTAAATGAAAGAAAAGGAAAATCCTATGGAGGAAAGGACTAGTTGTCACAGCTCATTACTGCTTCTTGATAGAAAGAGCATTTGAAATCTATAAGTAAACCAGGAGACGATTAGACAAGCTGTCTGGAATTTGAGGACAATCAGTTACTGATAAACCATGATGATAGATAGCCAACAATGCTTTCAAAAAATCAGAGTGTGCTTTTAGAATTGTTTTCAGGCACGATATTTCTGAAGAGCTATTCTTATGTTTCTTATCTGTCACACTGGTACTTGTAAAATGCTATTGAGATTGTGGTTTGCAGCCTTTAACATATCAGCTAACAGTACATAATTTCGTACTATATAACTAATACGCATTTAATTTCTGGTTAATGCCTTTGAATTACAGTAATAGCACTGAGGACCATTACTGCTTATAGGCACAGAGGCCGGACACATGGACAGAATGAGAGAAATATAATAGATATATGGGCATACTTACCTACTGTCAAGTGCAGAGAAACTACATCAAACTTTACATGAGTATCAACCTAATTTTTTAGTCCATGTTATTGTAAATACTATAAAGTAGGTTATGTAGAAGATCTGTGCTTCAGCATTTTCACATTTCTCTAGGTGCATGGATAATTAGACTTCATACAGGTTGAACATTGGATGGTAGAATGATCTTGGTAGAACTTAAGTGGCCATTTGTCCCCTGAATAATCGAAGTAGGCTTTTAAAACAGTTAAGTGAAAGGTATGAACTCATATTTTTTACATCCACTAATACAACATAATAGACAACTTTTTTATTGTTTTGTTTTTAAATTTCTGTGTTACAAAATGTGCCTCAAAGTAGAATTAGTAAATCTTCAGTCAGGCTTGGAGAAATTTAATCATATATAATACACAATACATACAAGACAACACAACATCTTGTGAAGTGTTAAAACTGGATTTTGACTTCCATTCATTATACTACTGTTCAAAGAAACATTAAAAAACGATGAAAGAGTGACAGTAAATGTGAAAATGAAGGAATGATTTCAGGAATGTAAACAAGAATCTTTTCTAATCACAGCTAGATAATTCTGATGACTTCTTCATGCTCTCTTTCTTCATGTTACCTCAGTTCTGTTTAAGCTAGCTAAATACCATGTAATCATTGAATCTGAGCAAGCTCTACTAATTCAAGTGAAGAATTATACTATTGTATATTGTACTGTTGTACCTGTTACACTGAGTAATGCATTCTTACATTTCATTATATGGAAAGTTTCTGTGAAAAAGAAAACAAATTCAGCACTTTTATTAAATAGCTCAAATTCCCAGAGAAGACTCAGTATAAAAACATTTGCATATACATTTACCATCCCTTTAAACAGAGAAAATTAATATGAATATTAGGAAAATGATTTTCTCAACCTCCCTTTATTTCATCTTAAGAAAACTAACACTAACTCTTTCTGTTATCGTAACTCCAACTCACATATTTCACAGAATCACAGAATTGTAGGGTCTGGAAGGAATCTCTAGAGATCATCTAGTCCAACCTCCCTACCAAAGCAGGCTCCCTAGACCAGGTTGTACAAGTAGGCATCAAGGTGTGTCTTGAACATCTCCAGAGAAGGAGACTCCACAGCCCCTCTGGGCAGCCTGAGCTCCATTACCCTTACTGTGAAGAAGTTCTTATACATATTTGTGAGGAACATCCTGTGCTTCAGTTTGTGGCCATTTCCCCTTGTTTTATCACCAGGCACTGCTGAAAAGAGCTTAGACTTGTCCCTTTGCTTCCCTCACCTTAGACATTTATAGACATTGATCAGATCCCCTCTGAGTCTTTTTTTCTCAAGGCTGAAAAGCCCTAGGTTGCTCATAAGAAATGTGCTTCAGGCCCTTTATCATCTTTGTGGCGTTCCGCTGGACTCTTTCCAGAAGATCCCTGTCTTATTTATCTGTTTCACTTTATGTCTTTGCTAAAACAAACAACCTAATAATTATAATAACAATTACAACAACAGTAATAATAATAACAATAATAAATCAACATAGAAAATGTTGCACTTACCATATGTAAGGCCTGGATGCAGTTCTGCATATATTGGAAATCTCACTTGCATCTTGCCTTCACAAGATTTCCAGAATTTTAGAATAAGTATGGCAGCATAAACTCAGTTGAAGGATTCAGGAGGAATCTCTGATGCTACAGTAATATTCCCACAAGACAGTCAGGATATCATCATTATTTTGATGAATATTCATATTGAACTTCCAGCTCATAAAAGATGTAAACTTAGACAAAGTTCCAAAAATCTTTTTTTTCCCCTTTGTAATCATATATACTTGTTTATTTGCTAAAAATCTGACAGTGGATTTTTTTTTTTTTTTTCCAGTGAGTGACATAATAGTATTGTTTCTTCTTTGGCTTTGAACTACTATTCAGAATTGTAGTCAGTGTCAATAGCTCCTCTAACTTCAGGTCAGAGATTTCTTATTCTCTGGTCATCACTTACAGCTATCATTTGAAATTACTTCCCTGTCCTTCCTTGAGTCCTTTAAAAGCGCTTCAGGTAAATGCAGTAAAGGAAGACAGTGTTAGTACAGTTCAACTGTAAATAGTTTTTTATTCTTGTAATACACTTGGGATGAGAGAGGAGAAGATGGTAGTGACCCATGTAGCAATCACTAACTAGCATTAATTTACAGAAGAAAAATAATAATAATAAAAGAAAGAGAGAGATGAATATGGGAGTTTAACCAGAAAGGTATCTTATGCAGACCTTTGAAGTTAGACATGAATAAATAACAAGAAACCCAGTAACTTGAGAGTAGAAAGAGAGTAGCAGGGATGGTGGTGATACAACTGGATATTTTATATTGTGATGAAAGCTGAGCCTCGGGAAAATCTAATATAACTCTTTGTTTTATCCATGGGACTTCAGATTGATTTCAGTGATAACACAATGGATATAAAAGGCAGCAAGACTAAGATTCCATCAGGAACAATAAATCTTGTATGTACTGCTTTTCAAGTTCAACTTGAATTATCTTCAATTAGTAGAGTGTAAGGAGATGAGAGTCAGTTAATTCATTTTTATGTCATTAAATCTATTGTCCCGAAAAAACACCTGAAAATAGTGTGTAAGCAGCCTTACCTTCATTATGTCTTCAGATTATAGAGACCAGATTCAGTAACTAAGACAAGGAACATTTGTATGACCTCTAATGCTTCTGCTTAGGTCAGTGTAGGATAGATTTGTGCAGGCAGGTTCTGTCCTTCCATCTGCAATATAAAGGAGTTCATTCTTCTCTCAAACAAATTCCATTATATGTACGTTGATGAAGCAGGTAAAAAAAAAAAAATTGTCTATTTTTTCTTCCAGGTAGTGTATTAAAAGGTATTGCCTCTCCTCACAGATACTGAATCAATTACATGGATTTCTCTGGTTTTGCTGCTGAGAGATTACAGATCAGTAGCATTATGCTGTTCACTGATGCCAGAGTATCAAACCCTCGTTTCATCAGTTTTTTCTGACTATACAGCGTTAGTATACAGCTCCCAGAAAGCTGAAATAACTTTGACTGCTCAGTAAAGCAACACACATGCTTGTGTTTCCCAAGTCAAAGAAATAATGTGTGCACCTTAAAGCCAAACAGAAGCTTAGTTTTTCTTGGGACAAATCAAATTTCAGTTATTTTAGCACACTTAATAGAAATGTTTCATGTATATATATGTTTCATGCATATTTTCATGTTTCTGCAGAATAATTTGGCTATAATTGCTATGTCTGGAGTGTTTGCTGATTTTATCATGAAATATCTTGCATTTTACACAATGTTTTTACCTCTTACTCCTGTTAATATGCAACATCATCTAGTAACGTTTATGTAGATAAGTGATTTCATTATAGATTAAACAACCATTGGATAAAAAGATATCAGACATTCCCATTACTGTGTGATCAAAATACTTTGTGAATAACTGAAAATTCATGAAGGAAAAAAAATGGCTGGTGGCTGAAAAAGGTTAAAGATACGTGGTGCTATATATCCCCTAATGGCACTGCAAATTGAATACAAAGAAAGATACTGAGCAGGTCCCCACCTAGTATCTTCACAGTAAGCTACACAGTAAATAGCCAATCAACATCTTAATGCCACTGTTTGATAAGGATAATAACCTCCAAAACAACTTAATTGAAAATCTTTTAACTTTCACTAAGATAAACATTTTATTAAACTGTTTTGAGAGAAAATTTGTGTGCTCATCCACTAGGATGAGAAAAGTGGCTCTTTGCATAAGAGGCTTCTCAAATAAAGCTTATGTATCGTTCAATGAGTGCTTTGAAAATTTTGCACGTTCATTTTCATTACTAAAATCACATCAAAAATGCATAGATAATGGTAGTGACTATGTTATAGTATTTTGTAGCTGAGTTTTCTCTATCAAATAATGTTATCGTTGTATGGGAACTGTTGATCACAGCCTGAACCTCTGATTGACCACATGAGGCAAACAATGAATCAGCCATGGGAGCACAGATGAAGGCAATTCACCTGTGCTGCTGGAAGGGTGCCTGGCTCCACCTCTTCTAGGCCCATTTAAGAGCTGACTGCCAGTGGGGAAGGATCTCATTCTGGAGACTGTTTCTTGTGGTGTTTACTGTGAGCCTATGAAACTGGTGAGCATTTCCATTTATTTTGATTATCTTTCCATTGCAATAATCTTACTAAGCCTAATGATTGTACACGTGTTGATTGTACACGTGTTGATTGTACACGTGTTGATTGTACACGTGTTGATTGTACACGTGTTGATTGTACACGTGTTGATTGTACACGTGTTGATTGTACACGTGTTGATTGTACACGTGTTGTTGTACACGTGTTGATTGTACACGTGTTGATTGTACACGTGTTGATTGTACACGTGGTCATCTGCATGGAAATAAATAGGAGACCTTATGGGGTGACCAATGAATTTTTTTTTTTTAGTCTTATCTGTTGGCAGCAGTAGTTCCAAAACTTATGTGGTGTTATCTTTTAAAGTTTTCTTAAAGCATTCACTTAAGAAATGCTTAATGAGATTAAATTAGTGAGATTAAAATATGTAACAAGACAACCTCCCTTCTTCAAATAAATTAAAAATTTTCAGAATATGGCTGAATCTTCAGATTATCATCTCACAGTGGCCACTCAAATGTGTCACTCACCATACTTAATAGAACTTTGAGACAGCAGAAGGTGCAACATTCTAAGAACAATGCATACACTACTATTTATAAATAACCTTTTCTATTGTAGGTGCAAAGTACTGTTCTCAGACCTCTGGGGGGAAAAAAAATTAAACACCTTATCTGCTGACACATTTAAGATGAGGTATGTGTTCTTAAAAATGGGAAAATAAATCAGAAATTAAGTTCAGATACTAAAAAAGGCAGATGTAACCAGGCATGTCTATGCAAAACGGCTTGGGTCAAGTATTTTTGAACTGAGGCTCAGTCTCCCAAACTTTTGTTAGACAACAGAGACTTACTTTAGGGGTTTCCAAGCATAGCAAAAATTCAAGGAAGAGAGAAAGTAATAGCCATTCTGCAAAACTGTATCAAAATTTTAGGGAAAAATGAATGAACTTTTCCAATCTTTATATATACTCTGAAATTGTGTAGATGTTATTTTACTTTAGAGTAATGAAAAATGATATCGTTTCCTTTTGTTCTAACTTATGTCCATTGTGTAACAAAAATATCTTAATCTAGGAGACAAAAAGGGCATTTTCTTGAGCAGAGACAATGATATAACATTCGTTGGGGTGCTTTGTTACTTTTTTGAGTCAGACAGCAGACTGATTTAAAGACAATTTTAGGTAAATCAATTACTATGGAGTTAAGATATGACTTCCCCAGTTACTACTTATTTTTTAGACATTTTTCCATGCAAAACTGAAATAATTTGAGTACTTTTAGCTCAGTTCATTTGGAAGGCAAATACATTAAATTACATTAATCTCCTCATAAAACTGAATGTATATAGGTCCATGGAGTGAGATGATATCCATACTAGGGTTTTGAGAAAGATGGCTGATGTGGTTGCTGAGCTGGTCTCCATGATATCAGAAAAAATGTGGCTGCCTGGTGAAGTCCCTGGTGATTGGAAAAAGGGAAATATTATTCCCGTTTGTCATGGTTTCATGAATTTTTGTTATCAGTATTCTATATCATAACATCATGTAATGCATTGGGGATTTGACTGCTATGCTCAAGTTCCAGGTGCCTGTCCAGAGGAGAAGAGCTACGTTTCCCCAGGGAGCTTTGCGGTCAGCGAGGAGATATAACTCCCGGCAAGGTCACCTGATGTTCTCTTCTCTGCCTGCGCTTCTTCATTGGCTCAACTGGACTGCACTTCTCATCTCAGCGTTGTGGTGAGGCTGATCCACCTTCAATTTCACTCTCTCTCTCTCTCTCTCTCTCTCTCTCTCTCTCTCTCTCTCTCTCTCTCTCTCTCTCTCTCTCTCTCTCTCTCTCTCTCTCTCTCTCTCTCTCTCTCTCCTTATAAAATTCTGCTGATACCATATTTAGTAAATTAGTTTGTTTCACCTCAGATTGTTGCCGCTGTTTTCAATTATTTCAGGGTCCCCTATTTTCCTTTTCTGGGGGCATGGATCCGCGGATCCCTCCGCCCTTCTAGTCATGGAACTGGGCCGAGCCAGCCCGTAAACCGTTGACACCGTTCTTAAGAAAGGGAGAAAGGATGACCCAGGGAGCCACAGGCCAGTGAGCCTCACCTCTGTGCCTGGGAAGATCATGGAGCAGATCCTCTTAGAAGCTTTGCTAAGGCACATATGAGACAACGAGGTGATCTGAGACACAGCACAGCATCACCAAGAGCAGATCTTGCCTGACCAATCTGGTGGCCTTCTATGATGGAGTGATAGCATCAGTGGGTAGGGGAAGAGTGATGGATGTCATCTTCCTGGATTTCTGCAAAGCCTTTGACATGGTCCCTCACCATATCCTTCTCTCTAAATTGGAGAGGTATGGATTTGAAGGATGGACTGTTTGATGGATTAGGAATTGGTTGGCTGGTCACACCCAAAGGGTTCCGATCGATGATTCTTTGTCAGGGTGGAGGCTGGTCACAAGCAATGTACCTCGGGTTGGTTGTGGGACCAGTGGTCTTCAACATCTTTAACAATGACATTCTATGATTTTGTGCCCAAAGAAATTGTTTATTAAAACATGAAATGAGCAAAATTGGTATACATCAAATTGCTCATTGAATATTAGTAATCTTATATTCTCTTAAGGCAGATTGTTGAAAAGGAACTAGTCTTGGAAATACTTAACTATATGAAAGATTTTTTTTAATCAGAAGCTCTTCTTTATTTACAAAATTCTTAGAAATCCCAGAAAGAATTTTGACAAAGATTTTTTTTATGAAATCTTCCAACTGTGATGCTTTTACTAAATGTATTACAAAAATAAGAAAATGTTACTTGAGATTATACACCTCATTTTTTTTATTCAGGATTTACTGACTATATAAGTGAAACTTAACTACAACATATTCATTAAAATATGAATGTCAAAATATATTTCAGTGCCTTCAAATATTAAAAATATAATACTACTTCTGTGTTTTGGTGTGGTTTTTTTTTTTTTTTGAGTTTGCAATCTTTATGTAATTCAAAACTGAGCAGATCCTGGGTGGATTTGATTATATGTTTTAGCATATCAAGCATATCCTAGGTTAGAATGCCTATGTCAAGGTCAGGTGTTTTGGTGTTTTTTTTTTTTTTTGGCATTCTCCTTTTTCTTTATAGTTCTAGTTTAAAGATTAATAAAAGGAGGAAATATTATATAGAAAGCTAAATAGTTCAACAATGTTTGTTAAGAAAAAAATATTCTTCATTTAAGTAATCTATTTATAGAAATAAACTGAAACAAATTTTCTCCGGAGCTATTGTGAAGGGCTTTTTGAAGATGAGATGGGAAATGCAGAAGCTTCAAGGAGACTGAAAGAGATTGTTCTATGCCAAGTTATTTCTTGTGTTGGGTTAAGTTTATAAGGGGACAGAGTAAATAGCCATAAAAAACTGGTTAAACTTTTTAATGTTAATGTTAAGCTAGATATTACTGCACTTGATTCTGTTCTAATTTCATTTCACAAGAATGTATGGGAACTGCTGAATCATGGTCTGAACCTCTGATTGACCACCTGAGGTGAGCAATGAGTTAGCCTTGGGAGTGCAGGTGAAGACAATTCTCCTCCCCTACTGGAAGGGGTGGAGCCTGGCTCCACCTCTCCTTGACCCGATTTAAGAGCTGACTACCAGTGGGGAAGGTTCTCTTCTTGAGATTGCTCCTCTTGGAGTCTTCTCAGTAAGCCCAGGACAATGGTAAGCTTTCCATTCATTCTTCTTTAGTGTGATAACATTTTTAGCCTAAATCCTATATATTTCTTAATTATAACATCTGTATATTCATTGATTACATAAAGAAAAATAGTTTAATTCGTCTTCCAAAACTGTTAATGCAAGATAATATTGGAATATTCAGCCATCCTAGTTGGCTCACACAATTCCATAATTTTTAGATTGAATTTTAAACATTAGTTTTTATGCTTAGATATAAGTTAACTTTAATTTTTATTTGGTGATTCATTAGGGCTCCTAAACAATTGAGACCTGAAATCCAACCTTTAAAATAATCATTTTGGACAAGATAAAAAAAATGTCTCAGAAAAGTTCCTTCTATGTTCAGAATTACCTCTTTAGAAAGGTTAAGAGATACTATACTTTTCTAACTCATTCTACCCATTGAATAATATGAATATTGAGCTGGAGTCTAATCTGGCGGACAAATCATAGAATGGTTTGGGTTGGAAGGGATCTTTAAAATCAGCTAGTTCCAGCCCTCCTGCTATAGGCAGAGACACCTCCCACTAGACCACATGGCTCAAAGCCCCATCCAGTCTGGACTAGAATACCTCTAGGGAGGAGGCATCCACAACTTCTCTATGCAAACTGTTCCACTGTCTCACCACTCTCACTAATACCTGGTTAACCTCCTAACATCTAGTCTACCCTCTTCCAGTTTCAAGCCATTTCCTGTCAACCTGTCACTACATGCCCTTATAAAAATTCCCTCTCCAGCTTCTCCCCTTTCAGGTAAAGGCTCCGTTCAGGTACTGAAAGGCCACTATAAGTGTTCCCTGGAGCCTTCTTTTCTCCAAGCTGAAGAGCCCCAACTTTCTCAGCCTGTCTCAGCATCAATCCCTGAGGAATGGCACTCATCAGTGCAAGAATCATCATGTTTTAATTGTGGACTTCAAATGAACTCATTTTTCCAATATTTTAGTCTCGCATTTTTTCTTGTAGGATATTGATGGAAACAGTAGAAGCAGCATAGCCAAAGCCCCATCTGAAGTATAGGAAGGCAACATGAAGAAAATGAAAGCACACTGTAACCATAGTCAAAGTAGTTGTAAGGGAGAAGTCTCATGTATGGTCAACTTTGCAATGGTGAAGAAATCTCTGAATACTATTATCCCAACAAGGCAGTGGTATTTTTTCATTCTTTTCCTCCAGTTTTTCATTTTTTTTTCCTCTCCTTTTTCTTCCTCTTTCATTTTCTTTATCTTTTATTTGTAGTCTGTGTGTACTAAGTTAAAAAAGAGCAAAAAATTAAACAAAAGATCAAAAAGTATCAATGAAGACCAAGAACTAAGTTCTAGAGTCATTGATCAAATGACTGCAGAGAAATTAGTTCAATTTCCACTTACTAATTCAGAACCAGGAGCATAGCAATTACTTTTTGATTGTGTATATTTATTAGTTTGATCACCAAAACGGAAAATTAAGGAAATTTTGATTAGCTCATGAGCTTACTGTTTTTAACTTTGCATATAAACATACTTGTAAGATATGTCATCTGGGTAGCATAAGAAATTGATGAGCTTTGCATCCGTAGTGCATCCGTAGTAAATGTTTTTAAACATTAAGGTGATCAATTTTTTATACATGCTTGCTGCAAAAATGAACATTACTAATGTTCAAGCTTTTCAAGCTTTAGCAGAGCTTGTTTGCAATTACAGCTCAGAAAAAGACAACGCAACAATTGTGTGCAAGCCAATGGTCACAGGATATACTGAGCACATCATTGATTACAACTCTGGTTGCACACAGAATTAGTAAAACAAAACAAAAAAAAGCTCCATGTCCAAGTAGTGTTTGAAGAAACTTCTTAAACTCTGGCAAGGTTGGTGCCATTACCCCTGCCCTTGAGAGCCTGATCTAGTGCCAGTGATGCTATACAGTATTTCTTGCTAGATGCCCTAAGAGACTGAAAGTTCAATAACCTAGATTTTAATATAGTATTAAGCAGTTTGACAATCTTATAATTTGTACTTATTTCCAAAAATCATAGTTCTAATCAACCTATGTGCCCATTTGCTCCACAGACTCAACTTCTCAGATAGGTACCTTAGGCTTTAAGTGTATGCAGATGGAAAGTTCCTGTGCTAGCCTGAACAAAGTTAGTGTGCCTAATTTATTTTTCTTTAAACTTTTATTTATTCCAGTTCTATTCATGGCATCAGCATTTGTTTGTTGCATTTCACATCTACAGAAGGTTATGAATTTATGAATGTCAAGAATGTAGCAGCATTTTGGAGGTCAGTGCCTGACAGATTAGGTGGCTTTATTAGTGCTAATTACACACATAATCTGAGCACACCCTTAGAAACAGGAACAGTAGGATTCAGGGACATTGCCTATGCTCATTACAGACTTGCTGGTTACTATTAAGCCACTGCTAGAGGTGGATATTTGGGGTAGGAGAAATTTTTTGTACTTGTGCATTATTCCTACTCTATTACCAGCTATTTAGCTACAATAAGATATAAGGAAACATTCAAAGATAAGTGTTTGGAGACCACAGCTCTAAAGCAGGTTAGTCTGCCTCTGTATTCAAATTGAAAAACACAAAAAAATTAGAAGCTTCACATCACTGTTCAATTATTTCTGAATATCTGTTTCCTTACATTATCACATTACATACATACCTAATCGCTGTTTTTGGTCACATGATAGGTAAGATATGAGGGATGATTAATGTTTTTTTTTTTTAAAAAAAAAAAGGAAAATGAGTTATGAGAATTTTGTGAAAGAATATAGCAGATGGTGTGTGCTGGATGAGTTCATACAGGAAGAATCTTGAAGCATCTTTGAGGAAGAGGATGGCAAGATTGTGGTGTATATCAGGTGATTTTTTTTCTAATAAGATTACTGCCATCTATATCATGAAATGCCTGATTTAGTTCAATATCCATTTATAGCAAATGCTTTTATCTCTTCACAGAAGTTTTGTTATTGCCACAGCTAGTTCATGCAGATGATAAATGGGTGCACATACCTTGCCTTTCAAGCTTAATTAGTGAATTAGCATACCAATAACAAGAACAAAAATTGCATGCACCAATGAGACACACAAAAGCACGAAGAAAGTAAATTGTGAAAGGAAGCTGAATAATCTTCCTGCATGGTTAGCTTTTGACTATAATGACACAGGTTTGATAATTAGGACTGCATGCATGTCAGGCAGAGATTTCTCTCAGCATCTTTCTCCTCTTAGTGCTCTGGATAACTTGAAATGGGCCTGTGTATGCTTTTGAAAGAGATGCTAAAATATTGTATTCTGTAGTACCAATTACAAAGGAAAGACTATATTTCATGTATATTCTTTTCTCTACTTTTATTTCAATAAATCTCTAGACAAAGTGGTGATTTCCACAATCTGATAAAGTAGAAAAGACTCAAATGTATATCTGAACTCAGTTTTCATGTAAAGCGGCTGAAATACATATTACTTGCTTTTTTTGTATCCTTTCATCTATGTAACATGGGGTTTTACATATACTGTAGTGAATTCCAGCCTATTTAGAGAAATATATGCAAAAAGTGATCAAGTAGTTCACAGCACAACTGGCTTGACCAAAACAGTCCTCTTTTTAGCTCATTTTATCACACTCTTTTTACATTTTCTTGTTTTCACAGAATATCAAGGATTAGAAAGAACCTCAAAAGACCATCTATTTCAGCCCTCCACCCAGAGCAGGAACACTTGATTAGGTCACACATTCATTCCCATGTAATTTAATTCAGTTAAAACTGGATCCAAGTGAATTCTGCTTGCCATTTCAGGACAGAATCCCCAAGGTTGGAAAAGACCCACAGGATCACCCAGTCCAGTCATCCACCTATCACAAATAGTTCTCACTAAACCATGATCCTCAAAACAAAATCCAAAGGTGTTCCTTGAACACCTCCAGGGTCAGTGACTCCAGCACCTACCTGGGTAGCCCATTCCAGTGCCTGACTAGTCACATAAGAGAAGATGCTGACCCCCAGCTCACTACAGCCTCCCTTCAGGTAGTTACAGAGAGCAATAAGGTCTCCCCTGAGCCTCCTCCAGACTGAACAATCCCAGCTCCTTCAGCCGCTCCTCATAAGGCCTGTGCTCCAGACCCCTTAACAGCTTTGTTGCCCTTCTTAGAACCCACTCCAGGGCCTCAATGTCTTTCTTGCAGTGAGGGGCCCAAAAATGGACACAGTATTCAAGGTGTGGCCTCACCAGAGCTGAGTACAGGGGGACAATTACTTGCCTGTTCCTGTTGGCGACACCGTTTCTGATATAAGCCAGGATGCCTTTGGCCTTCTTAACCACCTGGGAACACTGCTGGCTCATGTTCAGCCGAGCATCCATCAAAACCCCCAGATCCATTTCCTCTACGCAGTCCTCCAGCCACTCCACCCGAAGCCTGCAGTGTTGCCTGGGATTGTTGTGGCCAAAGTGCAGGAACTGGCATTTGATCTTGTTGAACCTCATCCCATTGGCTTCAGCCCAGCTCTCCAGCCTGTCCAGATCCCTCTGTACGGCCTTGCTACCCCCAGGCAGATTGACACTTCCAGCCAACTTGGTGTCATCTGCAAACTTACTGAGGGTGCACTCAAAGCCCTCATCTAGGTCATCAATAAAGATATTGAAGAGGACAGACCACAGCACCAACACCTGGAGAACACCACTTGTGACCGGTTGCCAGCTGGATTTAACTCCATTTACCACCACTCTCTGAGCCCCGCCCTCCATCCAGTTGCTTTACCCAGCCTAGAGTGCACCAGTCCAAGCCACGGGCTGGCAGCTTCTGCAGGAGAATACTGTGGGAGACAGTGTCAAAGGTTTTGCTGAAGTCTAGGTAGACTACATCAACAGCCTTTCCCTCATCTACCAGACAGGTCACTAGATCATAGAATGAGATCAGGTTGGTCAAACCTGCTGTCTAGGCCTGATGCTCCGGTTGTCCTGCACATGCCATGTGATCTCCTTCAAAACAATCTGCTCCATAACCTTCCCTGGCACCGAGGTCAGGCTAACAGACCTTCTGATAATTTAGGTGTTGTTGGTCCCCTTCAGAACAAAGTCAAATGGATTTGTTTTACCTGTGGCTAAAATTAATTTTTACCATACTTATATATGTATGCTTTATTTTATAAACTGAGTAGTTCTACTGACCTGAATAAGCATTTCTGAGATAGTAAATTACTGAGATACAGAACTCCTTTACATTTATCACATTTTTCTTCTTTTATTGCATTAAAGTTTTTCTTAAATAATTCAAGTATTACAACTTCTTAGATTAAAGATAATTATGCTGATATCCACAGAAGGGGAGAACTCTGTGAGAATATAGTCCCAGTACAAATATAAACGGACAAGTATTTTGTCAGAGGAGCATACATACTACATCAGGTGACAGTATCAGGAAGCTACAATACTGACAGTCTCCTTCACTAAATCCATGTCTGAATGACATCATCATAATGTTTATTTTCCTTTTTCTTCCTTTTGTTTATTGAGCTTAATCATGTCAATACACAAGATACATCTTGTCCTTGTTGCAGAATCACCAAGTCTGGAAGAGTCTTCTAAGATCATCCAGTCCATCCATCCAACGTATCATCAATATTTCCCAACAAACGATGTCACTCAGTGCAACATCTAAACGTTTCTTGAACACCTCCAGAGTCCATGACATAACCACCTCCTTGGGCAGCCCATTCCAGAACCAGACCACTTTTTCAGAGAAGTATTTCCTAATGTCCAATCTGAATCCTCCCTGGTGCAACATCAGGCTATTTCCTCTAGTCCTATTGCTAGTTACATGGGAGAAGAGGCTGGCCCCCACCTCATCACAACCTCCCTCCAGGTAGCTGTTGAGAGCAATCTCTACCTAAATGTTTCATATCTGGGAGTCTTGACAGACAGCAAGTTGAACATGAGTCAACAGTGTGTCCAGGAAGCCAGGAAGGCCAACTGTATTCTCAGATGCAGCAAGTGCAGCACTGCTAGCTGGTCAATGGAAGTGATTGTGCCATTATACACTACACTGGTTCAGCTTTACCATGAGTACTGACACTGAGCTTATGGAGTTCAAGAAGTCTAAACAATGCTCTCAGATATGTGTATCTGATGTTTTTTGAACGGTCCTGTGTGGAGCCAGGAGTTGGACTCAGTGATCTATATGGATTCCTTACAACTTCTATGATATTTTCCTTAATTACCAATTACAATAATACATGAAAAAGGCAACTTTTGTTAAAAAAGAAATGTAAAATAAGATAAATCCATGTTTTCAACCCCTCTTTTCTCCCAAAGAGAAAAAGAATGTAATTTTGAAGTGATTCTAGAAAGTATAATTTTAAAAAGGTAACATAAATACTACAAAATGCCATTGGTAGTTTTTAGATGATGAGTTGTTCTGATGCTTATTTTCGAGCTTCTGAGTAAGCCAGTATGTCCAGTTAGGAAACTGAGTATGAAGACTACCACTAGTTTTCCGTAAATATACCAGTCCAAAAGTAATGTCTCCTATTTCTTTCCATGGAAAATACAACAAATATGAATAATACAATAACACTATTTAATAGAGCAAATTCTCAGCTACACGTCACTTTTCTTCAGCGTAGTCACCACTGCTGGCTGTGCATTTTCATCAGTGAAGAACAAGAGCCTTCATGCCCTACTGGAGGGGAGATGATTCACTGTTCACAGCTGTTACAATGGTATCATTGCTGAAATGCACCCCACACTTTACTCTGTTCATATCCTCAGCTTGGTCTCCATAAACATTCAGCAAGCATTGATGAATGTCAATAGGTGCCATTTTTTTCTGCATGGAAGAATTCAGTGACACACCTTTGCTTCATATACACTTGCATATCAAATGCCATTTTGTCAGACTGCCCCTTTGCTGTCCTCTGTTGCGTGGCAACAAAATGGAATATTGTTGAGAAGGTTCAACCTGTCCTGCCATACCACCATTTGCCTCTGATGTCATGGGCAATGTAATAAAATAGGAGGGATTGCTTTTAGAGTAGCATTCATATTTCATACCTTCTTCCAATTTTACTTTTCATTCCTCCTGCTATTCTTTCTGATAATCCCAATTCCCAGCTCTGTTTAGTTCTCATCCTGATTTCATTGGCAAATCCTTCAGATTTATCCTACTGAATTCAAAGCTATTTTCAGTCTCTTGCTACGCTCATAAAACATTCCCATTATGTGACCCCCATGTTACGGGACACAAAACGATGGAACATTTCACAAAGTCCTGCTCTGGGAGAATAACAACACCAGGTCATGTTGGGGTTCATCCACACAGAAAGCAGCTCTGCAGAAAAGGACCCGTGAGTTCCAGTAGAGACCAAATCAACCATGAGCAGGGAGCGTGCCCTTGCTACTAGGAAACACTTCTGTACTTTGTAGGTGACATAGCTCTGGCAGAGATGCCCAGAGAGGCTGCAGAATCTCTTCCTTGGAAATCTTACAGATGCCACCTGGACATGGTTCTGGGCACCCTGCTCTGTGTCTCCCTGCTTGAGCAAGGATTGGAGCATTTGGTCCCAGAGGACCCTGCCAACCCCAGCCATTACGTGATTCTGTGATAAATAACAGTAAAGTAATTTTTTAAAGTTATTTATGCATATTTCTTTTCAAGGGGTGGAGTGAATCATGACTGTTCCTTTTACTTTTTAACAACAATATTTTCACCTGTCTAGATTGATTTGGTTATAAATATTTTATCACAGTCTATCATAAAGAGAGGAGGAAACAGTAAAATAAAGAATCTACTACAGGTTAAGTTGGTACTTTACTGTGACTTTTTAGAGTGAACATCTGTATTTGTTTAAAATATCCTTATTGGATTCATGCTAAGGTCAGACAAGCTTTTATGCAGCAGAAGTATTGTTTTTCATTAACATAAAGCTGAAATCTACATTTCCACGAAGATATTATTTCATGCTCTATGGGAATGTTGAATCACAGCCTGAACCACTGATTGAGTACCTGGGGAAAGGACCCAGTCAGCCCTGGAAGCACAGACAAAGGCTACATGCCACTGTGATACATAATGATGAAAGTCATTATCTAATTCAATGGTGGCGTGTAGAATCACATGGCCCAATAAAAATGGTGCTCTGACTAATACTGATCTATGGACTTCAGTGGAGGAAATTTAAAATTATATTGGAGAATCAGGAATGAATGAGGCAATATATGACAATGTCTTTGAGAGTCCAGACTTGGCTAAATTTTTGGTAGGGATAGGGGACCTCATATTACAACAAGCTCCTCCCCACCAGTATGGGGCACTAGTGTCCATACTGAACCCCTTAGTCACCTGAGGCCATTATCCAAAAGGCTGCCCAGTTGGTGGCTGTGGTCTAGGGAAGACAGAGCACCTTCAGACCAGGTACAATATCCAAATGTTGAAAGGGGCAGAGGTCCTCCTTGTAACGAAAACCAGGAAACCCCTCCCACAGACTCCTCAAGTGGGACCTATACAGGTATCCCAAAAACAAATGAATCTATGTGAATTAGAACTTTGTATATCAATAATTGGGAAGCAAATTATACTTCTCTATTCTCCTGTTTGGTTTATCTTAATTTTCTTCTGCTATGTTGTCCTTTACTTGTAAACCTAGGCAAGTACTTTTTGTTCTGTAGAATTCAGCATATGCTGGCAGTTATTGAAAAAAAGAAGAAATTTTTGCAACAGCGGCATTTGCTCTCTGTGTTTGTATATGTGGTGAAAGCGAAGTTATTCTGATTTTGCCTCACCTGCTGTTTGTTTTGCGGATAAGTTCCATTTTAATCTAATAACAAAGTTATCTCTTTCAAAGTTCATTAGCAGTGATAAATGGTTGTCATATGTACTGCATTGTTTTTCTATCTTATTCCTTGATAAGTGTTTACTGTTTTGAAAAACATTTTGATAGAAGAATTCACTCCTGTGAAAACACTGTTGAAGTGCCTGCAAGACTAAAGAAAAAGTTTCCCAACATATGTTATGGAAGACTGCAGATGACCCTTTAATTCTTAGGATAAGCTATTTCATGGTCTTGAACTATCTCCCCAGGAAATATCTTGTCCTGTACAGATGAGCTTTATCCTCATCGTGGAAGGTTCTGCTGCAGAAAGTTTATGACTGCAAACTTTACCTTTGAACTTCAGGTCTTCTATTGCTGGGCTGCATCTATGTCATGAAGCACTTTAAGAACAAAGAATACAGGTTAAGTCCAGGTCATTTCAGCTATTTGATCACATTATTCTTACCTCAAAAATAAGAGAAATTTTAACATAGACTTTTCACTTTGATTTGACAACACCTGACAGAAATGCTTCAGTACTGTATGCTAACTTAAATTTGGGAAGGATAAAAAGTGGGAAATGATAAATATAAAAATCTTAACATCTCTGGTATAGCTGATACCTGAGAGTAGTCAAGAGTGTGCATGCAAATGATGTGTAATAGACATACATATAAATATACTATCATATGAAATCTTTTAAAATAACTGCCTTTTCTAGAATACACCCGTTTCTGTTACACTTTGCCAGTATTACAGATAAAGTAAGTATTTTACAGGTTTTTCATATCTGGACTGTCTGCTGAAGCAGTATATAGGGGAGATTTTTTTTTCAGAATAAGTATTCAGGATTAATTAATAAATCCTATTGCTATCTGTACTGCTTTCTTTAGTCTTTATTTTCTTCTCAGGTTCTTGCTGCAAGGTGGATAGATTTCTATATTCCAGCCTTGTAAGCTGCATGGGCAGATGTTTTTTTCCTCCCAAAGGAAGCTAGGGATCAAGTTAAGGAACTGAAAGGAAGCAACACCTTCACACTGACATTTTGATTTGTACTGGATCTTAAGATACTAATTTTCTTGATTACGTTATTATTACTGATCAGACAAAGAACAAATACTGCAGTGGAATTATTGCCTATCACCTCTGATAAATAGTTACTTTGAAAAAGGTTTGTCACTCTGAAGGAGAAAAAAAAAGGGATCAGTCTGTTGTTTTTGTGCTGCATTTGAACAGACTGTGGTTCTGTGATGAAGTCAATCCAGTTTTAGTTCTTTCTCCAGATTAAATCAGTTGAAATAAGGGATTTCAACAGCTGATCAGTGTAAAATAAGTGTTGGATCAATGGGACAAAAAGAAATAAACAGTGATGACTGACATACTTCAAATTCTTTATTTTTTGCAGAATCAGGTATTATCTAGTAGGATCATTTTAAATTGATTGTGGAAAAAAATGTTACCTATTCTCACACTATTAGCATGAAGCTGGCACAAAATATGCCAGAATGGGTTCCTTAGTAGGTACACTGGATAATTCAACAGAATTGCAATGACATATTTGTGTCTGAGCTAGACTAAACGTGCAGTCAATGATTCATAGTTCAAATACTAGTAAGCAGGTCCACAGCTTGTAAAGGATTATCCTAAGGACAAAAATATGGTCTAACTGCAGTAATCTCAGTATAATTATGTGACTGTTTCTCAAAGCCACTTTCAAAGAGTACTGTAAAAATAATTGTAGTGCTATTTCTCTTACCACTCCATTCATACTCCAACATAACTTTTGGGAATCTTAACCTTGAAGTTTAAGGAAGAGGGGAAAAAAAAAACAAATTTTTACAGCCATTTCCTTTCCATTCTCTGAGAAAAATAAAGTTACTATGACAGAGAACAGAGGGCAAAGTTTCTATTTTACCTCTAGGAACAACTATCAATTTCAGAACCTGAATTGCCATTCTCTTGCAGAGACAACAAACACCAAGAATTGTTGGATGAAAAGTAAGAAATAGAATAGTTTGAATAGGTAACAGGGAAAAAAAAATGCTAGAAAATTAGCAATAATATTCTCAATTGCAATAACTCATTGCAAGAGAACATCCAGGAGGTTGAAACCAGAAGGGCAGAGCAAACATACTTAAGCCAAAAACTGTTTAATCCTAAAACACAATATATTAAGAGTAAGTTAAATAACTATCACTTTCAAAGAAGTGCTGATTGGTGGCATTCTGTTGCTTCATCTTCAGTCTCTTAATTAGATAAAACTTTTGCATATATTTCACACATTCTGTAGTAAAGGCAAATGCATTCTGGAAGTAAAATCAAAGAGGGTGAAGGAGGAACTAAAAAGAATTTCTAAAAAAGAATGTACTTTCCAATGCAACTCAGCTGATAGACTTTAGGGCTGACATAGCAGATCTTTGTATTTTGCAAAGCATATTGTTTTTCTTCTTTACTGAACCTCAGAAGTGCTAAAGTAAATAAAAATTTCTAACATCTACACAATTGTACAATTAATGAATATACAAATAGTATAGTATAACCAGGAGCTTGGTTGATATAATTGTTATATTGGAGTAGGAAAAGAAAAACACTCACCCTATCCTGAGCTCACAAAATAGACTCCAGTGGAGCAGATCTCCAGAAGAGATCCTTCCCCACTGGCAGTCAGCTCTTAAATGGGTCTAGGAGAGGTGGAGCCAGGCTCCACCCCTTCCTGCAACACAGGTGAATTGCTTTTACCTGTGCTCCCATGGCTGACTCATTGCTCGCCTCAGGTGATTAATCAGAGGTTCAGGCCGTTCAGCAGCTCCATACAACAATATTTGCCTATGTAAAGATGTATTAAAAACAAGTCTTTTCAATCTTTTTTCTTGCATTTTTATTTTATACTCCTATAGCGTCAGTGGAAATTTATAGTTTGACTAACAAATCTTTCTTCCTTAGCCTGTGCATTTGTACTTAAAAAAGAACCATCTCCAAATAGAAGTAGAGAATTAAGAAGCAAATACTTCCAAAGCTCTTTGTCTTTTTTTTCTCCCAGTTCTTCTGTCTTAAAGAATTGAATGGTGTTAAGATGTTCAACACTTTGATAAAACTTAAATGGACCTCTAGTTCTATGTTCGTTATGAACTTAATATATTTCCACAAAGGATATTGTACTGGATTCTATCAGTAGAGATAGTTTGCCTGAGTGGGCTGTGTACGTAATGATCTTGGTTCTATCAGCAATAAATGGATGTCACCCCATAGTTAAATGTCAGCACACAGCCAGGTTATGTTTGTTTTCACTGTTCCATATGTCAATTTATCCCTCAGCCATATCCAGCATTTTTCACTGTGCTTCTTCCTGGAACTGCACTATTATTGGAGCAGTAGTTTGTCAGTAGAACCTTACGTCTCAGCTCCTTTCAGCTGTACAGCAAAATCCTCAGTGAACAGAAATTAGGCTCCTTTGACTGCTTATTGTCTAAAGACTGCGTTGTTGCTGCAGTTCTCCAGCCTGTGAACTTCACAGTACATTTCTAAGAGGAATATGAAAGGGAAAAAAATCTGACAGTATCTTTCTACTTAAAACTTTTAAAACATATATATTTAGTTCATTCCTTTCCAACAAGCTACAGTTTGTACCTTGTGTTCAAGAACTGTGCTGCATGGTTTTTCCAAGATTCTTTTCAGTCTTACATGGTGCCTATTTTTCTTCTTCCTTTCTGGTATTTTTAGAATCAGTTGCCGGAAGTGAAGGTAAGTTCTGACTGAAGCTACTACTGCAGAAAATCTTGGCCAAACTGTAAGATCTTCATGGTTGAAACATATCAGATATGTGTAGCCAAGGGACCCACACATGACTTACAGTATGGAGCACAATAATGGCTGGTTGTTTCTGCCCTGATATCTCACTGTGTGCCGTAAAAAAAACCTAATGCGCATATTTTCCAGTAGGAGCATACCTTGGTCAAACATCTGCTCTACATGCCACGAGACAATGTCTCATTATGAACAAAAACCTACCTATCTGAATATAGTTTCAATATGCTAAATAATTCATAGTAGTTATATCAAAAACACCACGTCAAAATTAATCTGTTTGCATGTCACTTCAGTGAAGCTTTCCATTTTCCAAGGTTTTGTTACAGAAAAGCAGATAATCTCTCAAGTTGACATACATAAGTAGTTAAAGACACGCTACTAACTCTTCAGAGGTCCTGGAAAACAAGTATCAAAGGCCCAGTCACTTCAGAAACCTGGTAGTTCAAATAAATGTCACCTTATGATTCAACCACATACCTCAAACATCCCTTAAAGAAAAACGTACAATCATAGAATCATAGAATCATAGAATGGCCTGTGTTGAAAAGAACCTCAAAGATTATCTACTTTCAACCCCACTGCTGTGGGTAGGGTTGCCAGCCACTAGACCAGGCTGCCCAGAGCCACATCCAGCCATGCCTTGAAGGACAAGGGGGAATGCTTCTAAACTGAGACAGAGGAGGTTTAGGTTAGATATTAGGAGGAAGTTCTTCACACAGATGGTGGTGACACACTGTAACAGGTTGCCTGGGGAGGTTGTGGATGTCCCATTCCTGAAGGCACTCAAGGCCAGGCTGGATATGGCTCTGGGCAGCCTGGTCTGGTGGTTGGTGACCCTGAACATAGCAGGGGGCTGTAACTCGATTATCATTGTGGTCCTTTTCAACCCAGCCCATTCTATGATTCTACGATTCCCCCTCCTGTTTATAAGCTTCCCTCAAGTACTGGAAGGCCACAATGAGGTCTCCTGCAGCCTTCTCTTCTCCAAGTTAAACAAGCCCAGTTCCCTCAACCTTTATTTGTAGGAGAGGAGCTCCAGCCTTCTGATCATCTTGGTGGCCCTCCTCTGGACCCGCTCCAAGAGCTCCGCGTCCTTCCTGGATGCATCCCCAGGCCTGGATGCATTATTCCAGATGGGGCCTCACAAGAGCTGAGTAGAGGGAGACAATTACCTCCCTCCCCCTTCTGCTGGGAGATGGAGAGCTTTTGCCCTCCCAGAAGGGTGTACTTAAAGAGCTACCAGCTCTGTTCTGTACCTATGCCCTTAAGGACCGTTTCCTAGGGAATCAAATCCAGCAGTTCTTTGAGCAGCTGGAATTCTGTTCTCCTGAGTTTCAGAGTCCTGACTTTGCTTTTTGCCAGACCTGTATTCCTCAAGATCACAAACACTACAGCCCAGGCTGCATCCAGTCTTAACCTCTCTAATGCTCTTTTCTGCATGATGAGCACCAAGTCTAGTAAGGCTTCACTTTAGGTCGGCCTGTCTAATACCTGCACAAGGAAGATATCCTCACTAGACTTCAGGAATATCCTGGATTGTCTGCCACTCTCTGTGCCACTATTCCAGCAGATATCCAGGTGGCTGAAATCTCCCATGAGGACAAGAGCCTTCAAGCATGACACTTCTTGCAACTGAAGCAAGAAGACTTCCTCGTCAGGCTCCCCTGGTCCGGTGGCTTGTAGTAGTCCCCAACCACTAGATATCCTTTACTGGACCAATCCCTGACTTTAACCTATAAGCTCTGAATCATGGCCATTATTCAGACACAGCTCTTCACAATCTATCTACTTCCTAACATAGAGGGTGACTCCACCTCCCCTTCTACCCTGTCTATCCCTTCTGAAGAACCTATACCCTCAATCATAGTACTCCAGTCATGAGAGTTGTCCCACCACATTTCTGTGATAACAACCAGATCAGAATTTTCCAAGCACATCATAGTTCCCGACTCCTCCTGCTTATTTCTCATGCTGCATGCAATAGTGTAAAGGCACTTCAGCTGGGCTTCCTGGCACACTACCTTTCTAGAGTAGCACGCCCTCAAACTTCCAAAAGAAATCTGAAGTTTTCCTCCACTGCTTCCTAGAGGGACATGAGAAGGTTTCAGACAGGGTGTTGGCAACATTAACTCCTTTGAAGAGGTCCCAGAAGATCCTACAGGACAGTTTGGAGATTTTTCCCCACCGTATGCTGGTGTGATGGCAACCCCAAGCCTTGCTCTATCCTAGCAAGCCTCATTGCATCCCCTTTCCCCTTCCTACCTAGTTTAAAGCCCTGCTAGCTCTTGGGCTAGGATCCATTTCCATCTAAGAGACAAGTGACAACCATCTGCAGCCATTAGATGAGGTACCGAGTAAATTGCCCCATGGTTGAAAAACCCAAGATCCACTGGCAGCACCAGCCTCTCAGCCACTTATTCATTACCTGGGTTTTTCTGTCTCACTCCATGTCCTTCGCCACCCCAAAAGGGATAGAATATCACTTGTGCTTCCAAGTGCACAAGTGCAACCAATCACTCTAAAACCCTGAAGTCTGTTTTGATCGTTCACAGGCCTCTCTGAGCTACTTCATTGCTGCCTGCCTGAACTATCAGTAATGGGTAGTAATCAGAGGGGTGAATCAGATCTGGGAGTCTTCTAGTTATGTCCTTGACACGGCCCTCAGGGAGGCAGCACATCTCCATACGAGTTGGATCTGGTCTGCATACTGGGGACCCTTTTCCCATGAGGAGGGAATCACCTACAACAATAACTCTTCTGTCTTCCTTAGTAGAGGCATTTTGGAGACACAGAGTTGACCACCTTGCCCTTGGCAATGTCTTAGGCAAACCTTCCCATGCCTCCTCACTCACCTCCCCTTCAATTTCCAGTTCCTCAAATCTATTACTTAAGGGCACCTGGGAAAATGAAGTTGGCAGGGAAGAGGTTAACCCATGATGCCAAGCTGGGTTTGTGTTCTAATTCTCCATGTCTCTAAAGTCCCTCCTCTCTGCCAGACAGTGGCAGGGCAGGGGGGTCCATCAGTTTCTGGTGGGTATCTCCTTAGCTCCTTTCTCTCTGGCATGCCAGAGAGTTACTCCACCAGCCAATCTCCTTTTCACACTCCCTGATGGTCCTTAACCTCTCCACCTCCTCCTTCAGCTCTGCCACCACATTGAGCAGATCTTCCACCTTCTCACACCTCATGCAGATGGAGTTCCTCCTCAGTATGCTGAGGAGCATGGCTCTCATCCAATCCTTACTTACATTTTCATGCTGCATCATTGGAGGAGATTGTAAATCCATCAGATCTTGCACTTTCTTTCCAGTCCTGATAAGGCTTTGGAGCATAGTAACATTTGAACTCTGCCCTTTTCTCTACATCTATAACTATCCATTAATCCAACAATCATTTCTCTTTGCAGGTAATAACACCCAAGTCATGACCAAAGCACTGTTCTCACCTTGTCAGGCAAACAGAATAATATTCAACTCATCTGATTTTGATATTTATAACGTAGAATCTTATCTCTCAGTTACCTTTGAGTTACTTCTCAGTGTGACTCATTTACTTTATTTTAGAAACCTACATTTGGATGAATCGCTCTGTAGGAGTGCTTTTCCCTTTCCATTTACTATAAAGGTAGCTTAACATGCCACATCCTTTGGTCAGCAAATCCGTAACGACTTTTCCCATGGCTGGTCAAGACTCCAGCAACATACCTGTTACAGCTGCACAGAGCATAAAACTATTTCCTTCAAGTCTGGGAGAAGTTTAGTTCCAAAGCATTTTATACATGGGCCTCATAGTCCATATCCTGAACATGTTAATCCTAATTGGCTGAATTAAAGATCAAATCATTAAACAACTTGGTGTTTAACAGAAAACAGACATAGTAGTGATCTACACTACTATCAGATTCCCTGCTGATAAACAGCAGGCATTTCAATATCATCTTTGCTTCAGTTATTCAGTGCTTTTTTTATAGCTACAATCTTTTATACCTTTTCTTAAAGTAAAGGCAGCACGTTTTCTTCTGTTTTTGGTCTTTAGATTTGCACTTAGGATTGTTTTACAAAAAGAATCTGTGCCTTTTGTGTAGTACCTTCAGCAGATTAATTATTATAAAGTAAATTGCAGTTGCAGCTGTTATCTATGTCATGTTTATAATTATGAAAAGTTTTATTTAGAAACAGTAACAGAGAGATATGAAGAGAAAATATCAGAATATGAGAATATAGCACACTGAAAGCAGTGAACTTTCTAAATTTTGGAAATAACATCCTCATCTTATCTTGATGAAAATTATTGGGGAAAAAAAGGATGGCTTTTCTTTGCAGTGGGAGGGAATTAGAGTATAGCTGAAAACAACTTTCTCAGATCATGTCTTTCAGCTTGTCTTGGGAATTTCAAGAATATCCTCACCTTCATATTTCCCTGAGAATAGGCGAATCTTTCCTCTGACTTATATACCATGTGAAAGTATTTTATATGAAATAAAGTTTCAAAACAAGTTTAAAGGGACTAAGTAAAATGTAAAGTCTGTTAAGAAAAGAGAATAAAATCATTCTAGATCTAAAAATAAATAAATAAAAGCCTTACAGGTACACAAAAGTTATAATTGAGGCATTGAATTTTAGCAAGGAAAATATCTGATTTAGGAACTGGCTTCCAAATTTAGACTTATAAACATTCTTATATCTGAAGTCTGTAATTCAAGACTGAATTCTGTAAGATACGTGATCATCAGACATGAGATCTCAGATTCAAATTATCAGATAACTAAATGAATGTTATTGTTTTTCTTATATAGAAGAATAGAGTAAATGGTCAAATGAGTCTTTATGACTTGAAAATCTTTAAATTTATAACTCTTGTTCACCTGGCAAAGCATAATGTACATCCTAAACATAACACCATTTCAACATCATGACTCTAAAACCAGCAGTTCAAATTAGGATCACTAATAAAACTGCTTATTTATTTACCTCCATTATTGAAATCAGGAAACATAGAAAAGAGTTCTGTAACTCTGTCATGCTTTTCTAAGCAAGATTTATTGCTCACATGGAGCAAAGGGTTTCTTTCAGATGTCTGACAGCAAGTACTTGTGAGCATTACACTCGGTTTCCAGCAATAGCAAAATGCTGCCAAATGACTATTTGTGTCTCTATTCTTCAGCTCATAAATAAAAGCAGTGGGAATCCTCAGTTCATCAGAAAATGAAAAATACTGAAAGAACAGCAAAATCCTACCACCTAATCTTCAGTCTACTCTGAACCAAGCTACAGCTTGTCTCACTCCAGTTTATAGAAGGGAAAGGAGGTTCTTTTAATATGTGTATACCCAATGGTGAAATTAAGACACAATGGCTGAAATGTTAGCCCAATCAGTTTCTTACATATCCTAGTCATTTAGAGAGATGGGAAAGGGAAGACGGGTAATAGAAAAGATAGGAATTAAAAGCAAAGATTCTTAGAAGGAAGCAAGAGAGAAATAGTCACAACTATGGGTCCAGTGTGGTTAATAGTTTAGTTGCTGATCTTCAGTAATGATGTGTTGGTGGGGGCTGTTGTTTGGTTGACAATCATGTCTCTTTCCAATGGCAAACTTAATAACTCAAAAGTGGTTGAGTCAGATCCTTTTGTATCTCAGCAGGAACTCCTTTTGTTCCCATCTTTTGGGACTTCTCAGCAGATAAGAGGGAGCATGGAGGTGCCAACTTGTATCTTGCCTTCACAGAATACAATGACATCATTCCTCAGTTCTCCTATAGCAAGCTGAAGTTATTTGTTCACAGGCCAGATCTTCCACCAGTAGAAAGTCCTGATGTACAGTCCTATCCTGGGTCAACACTTTGGTTTGCACCTTCCAAGGCCATTTTATCCTATGGGTACCCGGATCTAAATTCTCAGGAGCAGGGAGCAGAAGGTTATTTTCAGTGCCAATCTGGGGTCTTACTCGATTATCAGTGCCCATAATTTGGATCCTAAGCGGGGAGGCCCATGTTGTCAATAGCATTTTCAGGGCATGGGGTCTGCCATCTCGGGGTCTTTCATTTGGGTCCCGCAGAGTTTCACTGAGTCTCTTTGCCTACCCCTGCAGGGACTGGGAGTCTGTCTTCAGGTCAGCCTTAAGAATACCATTATAACTTTCAAGGAGGCCTGCCCCCGTTGGATTATATGGCAGGTGGAATTGCCATTCGGTGGTGTTTCTTTCTGTCCAGCGTTGTATCATTGCACCAGTAAAATGAGTCCCTTTTTCGCTCTCGATGACTTGAGGTGTCCCATAGGCAGACATCAGCTTGGGAAATGCCTTGATAGTATATGCCTGGTTTGCTTTTGGTACTGGATAGGCTTGCAGTAACCCACTTGCAGTATCGACACAGGTCAGGGCATATCTCGCCCCCTTCAGACCGAGGGAGGGCCCCAATGTAATCAACTTGCCATTGCTGGAGAGGATTGTGTCCTCTAGCAAGGTGGGCTGTTGTTACAGGCAACTATCTCAGCCTCATCTTAGAGCAAGTGTCACAGTCTTGGCATGCCTGGACGATGTCAAGTAGCTGTATGGGCAGTCCCCACACTTTAGCAGCTGCCCACATTGTCTTTTGCCCTGCATGCCACAGTTTCTGGTGTAACCAGTGGGCAATGTGCTCAGATGGTGAATTCTCAATCCATCAAACTCAGGCCAGTGTGTCGGCTTTGTCATTTCCTGGTGACTGCAAGGGCTGGTGACCAGAGACATGGTAGACACGTGCAGTCCTGTGTTTGACTGCACTCCATATGTCTAACCGCATGTCTCTGCCCTAGATTGGTCAGGTGTGAATAGGGTGGCACACATTCCTGGGTGGCTCACTGTGCAATCCAAAGAGCGAGTCCCTGGTACACAGCCCAACTATCTGTACAGATGTTCAGGATCCTGAAATCTTCTGGAGTTCTGCTTTCAGCAGTGATAAAGACAGACTACTCGTCTGGCTGAGATAAGTGACCCATCATGCCACTGTTTGTGCTTGGGCCACCCGGTCTTAGGAAGGTGGGTCAGATCTTTCACACATCCCTGAATTGGCAAAGTGGTCTTTTAATTTTTTTTAATTCTTTTTAATTTAATTTTTAATTCTTTTTAATTTTTCATTTCAGAATATTGTGTTATGAGAATGTAAGTGATAATATTTTTAACATAGTTTGTACTGTAATTCTCTCAGATTGTAAAAAATGTTTTGTTTTCCAGCAAATATAGAGATGTACATCAACAAGATAAAAAAATCTGAAAACAGCAGTTATTAGATGCTTTATTTGAAAGATAGTCTCACCTTGTAAATGTGCACAGACTTATTCTTTGTTGTACAGAAGTAAGAATTAGCTGAAAATTGACTAATTTGAGATCATGGTTCTCTCTTTTGTAAGAACTGAAAAAGCTAATTAAGATATCTACACATATATTTTCATTTCTGTGATATTTGTTTTAAATGAATTAATTCAAAAAATCGAATTTTTACTGATGTATTTCCTTAGACAACCTGGTATTACTGCGTTTCTAATTGGTAGTGTATAGAGACTAACACATTTGGAATTGATTATTTTGGAGGAAAGTATAGCAGATACTGGACTTTAAAGTGTCACTGAGATTATAGGAACATTTCACTACTTTACTCTTTTTTTTTTTTTTTTTAGCAAAACTGCTTTTGCTTCTGTTGAGCAAACAAAGGCGATGACAGAGCCTTTATTTGAGAAATCGGTGCTATAGGAAAAGGTATCAAAGAGAAATTAACTCACTCCTCCCAGTAACAATCTGGGGAAAGTGGCAAGCTGAGGAACACAGCCAGCATACATACTCAGCTGGAGGAGAAGGCGGGGAGGGAGGGGGACCGGCGCAGACTCAGCTTTCATGCATGCTCCCAGGAGCATTGCTGAGACAGAAAGGGTGCAAGGATGCTCCCCCACGCTCCAGGCAGTTACGTGCTCATGTAGTGGCTCAGACTGTGACCTTGGAATTTGCTATGGCTTCTCTCTTTTTGCGTATGCATTGTGTAAGTGTCTTACCTACCAGTTTAAGGTATAAGGCTAGCAATGAGAGAGGTGCTTTCAGCATCAATTGTCTGGCTGCTTTTCCAGGTTCCCGGTTTATTTTCTTAAAAGTAGTAGTGATTTTCTAACGTAATAGTTCTGTAGGTAGATGATCTGTGATCCTGTGCTAACCAGGAGGGCAAAGATGTGACACTGAATTCCTCCATGCAGAAAAAATGGCACTATTGACATTCATCAATGTTTGCTGAATGTTTATGGAGACCAAACAGTGGATGTGAGCACAGTGAGGCATTTCAGCAGTGGTAACAACAACAGTGAGTAACCTTCACTGGTACAAATTTTTATGAGTTCAACATGCAGGCTCTCATTCTTCACTGGTGAAAATGGACTGCTAATTGCAGTGGCTATGCTGAAGAAGAACGTTTTGTAGCTGAGAATGTTCTCTAACAAATACTGCTGTTGTGCTCTTTGTGTCTGTTTTAGTTTCTATGGAAATAGAAGGCATTACTTTTGGACTGACCTTTGTACTTAGCAATAATGTATTTTCTTACGTATAACTGTATGTTTTGTCTGGTGCCAAAGCTAGCTTACAGCTATAAATCTGAAAAAAAAAAAATTAAGACTATAAGTTTCTTTTACGTTTAGAAAATCTAATATTATAGTGCCATGTGTATCTATGGAATATGAATTCTGTGGGAACATATGAAAATTACTTGGGTATTTTCTTGAACTACATAGAAATAAACGTTTATTGATATTTCAATAAACAAGTAACTTCTGTTTTAAAATTCGACTGTTCTTAATAACTGTTGTGGTTTTCTTATTGTAGAGTATCAGTAATGTTGCTGAATCAGTATTATAAAATTTAAGGGCCCTGAGGAGATGTTCAAAACCTACAAGCACCTAAAGTCTAAATAAGGTTGAAAATTAGGACCCGCAAATATTTATGTCATTTCAAGATTCTCTTTTGAACAAGCCTTTTTACCTTCAGGAACATACTAAACTATTTATCTCTATGTTATACTGCAGAAATGGATTCTAATAATTAATTATTAAAAAACCTACTGTCTTCTGCATAAATACAGACATTAACATTAATGGAACAACAGAAAAATATAATTTATCTTCCCTTTGTATTTCCATCATTTTTAGTTCTAACTCAACTTCCTGCAGTTCCCCTCACAGTATATTTGCATGTTGGAAAGAGTAGAGATTCATTTATTTTAAGAAAAAGGAGAGCTCAAGATTTCTTGAGAAAACTTGGTTCCCTCTGAAATCAGGAGTCTACAGAAAGCAGGAGTTCAGAATTACTTTGTCTTGTAGTTCTAGTGAGGTGGGATTGTTGTAAGCCTAGAGGAGACATTTCCTACAGGCATGGCTTTTGTTCATAAGACAGCAGGACATCCTCACTTGTAGTAAAGGAAAGAACACGTTCAACAGCCATGAAGGGTAACAGGTTTTGGATCACAGCAACCGCTAATGAAATCTGATCTCAGATTGGGCTACTTCCATACAGACATTATTAGCATTGAGAAAGGAAAAACGATAACAACCATGTGTCTTGTAAGCAGGGTTACAAGTGAATTTAGGTAATCAGTGTGGTTCTCAGTAGGAGTTGTTTTTGACCCCTTGTTTTTGACTCAAAGCTTGCATTCCAAAGCATTTTTTGCCCTAGGACTCTGAATTATCTAGGAGATGAGAGGTGGGTGTTGCCATGTGGCAATCAGCATCACTGTGTGGACAATTTTACACTTGAAAGTATTTATTTGGAGCTGTTTGCCTCTGAAAGAGAGTGCTCAGGTGTATAGGAACTGTTGATCATGGCCTGAACCTCTGATTGACCACCTAAGGCAAGCAATGAGTCAACCACGGGAGCACAGGTGAAGACAATTTGCCTGCCCTACCAGGAAGGGGTGGAGCCTGCCTCCACCTCTCCTAGATCCCATTTAAGGGTGACTACCACTGAGGAAGAATCTCTTTCTGGAGATCGCTGTGAGCCTACAGCACTGGTGAGCATTTTCATTTATTTTGGTTATTGTTCCACTGTGGTAATCTTACCAAGCTTAACCTTTGTAATAACTATTGACTGTACAGTTGGCGAGCCAGGCAGGCTAACTAGGCTGAAATAGATATAGTATCTTTTCTTTGGAACACCTATAAATGGGTTGGGGAGAGAACATCACTCCCCCTAGATAAAATGATCCCTGGGCAGATCTCGGGGTTTCTGGGATCTCCTTATTATCAATTGGCAACTGTAATTGAAAAATGGGGTCCCCTGCGTGTTTTGGGGAATATTTCTCCATTCCGCATGGTGGAATATTTTCAAGGTTTAGATAAAGACATCCTAATTACAGAAGAACAGCAGTTAGTTGCTTCTACAGTGGCATGGCCGCTGTTAAATGCCTTAAACCAAGCTGAAATAAGAGCTGATGCTTTAGGAAGCAAAAAACAGTTATTAAAAGATCGCACTGAAAAGTTGGAACAGAAACTTAGTATATGAACGGGAGAAAGACCATCTTTGCATCTCCCAATAGGCCAGGTCCGTAATATTTCAATAGGTAATAACCACACCTTTGAAACAACGGACTTGGTTGAACAGGAAAATAAAAACTCTAAATCACATCTAGAGGTTCCACTAACAACGGATTCCATGAACTCTGTCCTATTATAACGCAAAGACAAAGAAAGTACATGATAGCCAGCAAGAGTGTCCCCTGAGCAATGGCCCCCTGCCCAAACATATTTACATATAACGGCTAGGCCGTACACACCAACAGAACTAAGGGATATGGTACAACGATTCTGGCAGAAGCTGAAAGAAAGTATACCAGCCGAGTTACTTAAATTATGGGATTCATGGGCAGAAGGCGTCATGGTTAATGGACCAGAAATATCAAAATTGGCCACTATGACAGTGTACCCGGCCCTTAGGCAAAGACTATATGCTGCCACTCAATATACCAATGAAACCATTTGGTAATAGACTGGTTAATGGCAGCATGCTGCATGGTTTGCCCAAACAAATCAGATATACCATTAATCACAGGATTGTGGTTCTCCACGGAAGACCTTCAAAATTATATTTGTGAGCTGGGCATAAGAGAAGTGATATATGGGGACTCATCTGAAAGCCCAGATATGGTAAGGTTTTTGGCAGGTATGTGAGATTTAATCTCATAGCAGCCCCCTTCCCATCTATACGGGACCTTAGTTTCTATACTAAGCCCCATGGGGGCCTTGGAGTCTGTGGTCCAACAGGCTGCCCAATTAGTGGCCGATTTGGGGGAAACAGAGCATCTGCGCACCAGGCGCAATATTCAAGTAGTAGAGGAAGCAGAGGTGCTTCCAGTAATTAAAACCAAGAAGCCACTGGTATGGAATCCTCAATCGGGGCCCATAAGGGTCTCACAAAAGCAAATGTTCAACAATCTTGTCCGGGCTGGTGTCCAATTCACAAAAATTGATTGTCAGCCCAATCACATCCTCCCTCAGCTGTGGAGAGAGCTGTGGAGACAGCTAAAGGATAATCAGAAATTCCAAAATTACCCTAAGAAACTGAGGGTAAGAGTTACAGAAAGACTACCAACGACAGTGTGGAACCTCGAGGATTTCATTATTCCTAATAGAAAAAAGAAGCCTCCTCAACTGTCTTGGGCCACAATGCTCGAGCCACGTGGAACAAAAGACTTGACTTTAGCTCAATTCATGGTGTGACAAGGGATGTTGGTCCCCTTGGGACCTCCAGAAGGGACTGTAGGCCTTATATGGAATTGACAATGTTCTGGTCCTGAAAAAACATTCAAAGAGTTACGGCACTCATCAATACAGGGGCAGAGGCATCAATAATTTATGGAGATCCAACCAGATTTAATGGTGATAGAGAGATGATTGGAGGTTTTAGGGGACAGACCATTCCAGTCACCCAGAACTGGTTGAAATTAGGGGTTGGGCGTCTCCCACCCTGGGAGTATAAGGTATCTATTGCCCCTGTCCAAGAATATATTCTGGGCATAGATATAGATCCTATGGAGTCTGGCTCTCCAGATGACTGTGGGAGAGTTCCGACTCTGACAAAGGTGTACTAGTGTCCGGGCAATTAAGGCAATATTAAGAGGCCATGTGAAGCGTGAACCTATTTGCCTGCCAAATCCCCGCCAGGTTACTAATGTAAGACGGTATAAACTCGCGGGTGGGCAAGATGAAATTATCAAGAACGGTGCAGGGATTAGAAAAAGTAGGCATTGTAAGACCTGCACCTTGCCCGTACAACTCCCTCATCTGGCCAGTGCAGAAGTCAAATGGAACATGGAGAATTACAATGGACTACAGAGAGCTAAACAATGCTGCCTATTCATGCAGCAGTACCCAATATAGCCTCCCTAATGGACATATTGAGATAAAAACATACCATTGTGTCCCAGATTTAGCAAATGCATTTTTCAGTATTCTAATTGCTGAAGAGTCACAAGATCAGTTTACATGGGGAGGCAGGCAGTGAACCTTTCAGATCCTGCCATAAGGGTACGTGCGTTCACCAACATACTGTCATAATCTCGTGGCGTGTGACCTGGCTAATTGGAAGAAACTTGATAATGTCAACATGTATCATTATACTGATGATCTCCCGTTCACATCCGACTCATTGGAGGCTGTAGGACAAGCAACAGGTTTGTTAACTACCTATCTGCAGGAAAGAGGAGGGGCTATAAATCCTTGAAAGGTGCAAGGTCTGGGACTGTCTGTAAAGTTCTTGGGGTTGTTTGGCTAGGAAAGACCAAAGTACTACCCAATGCTGTAATAGATAAGGTTCAGGCATTCCCAATCCCTACAACACCAAAGCAGCTGCAGGAGTTTCTAGGTACTGGAGTACTCGTGCTCCTTTACACCTCACCTAGCGCAGCTGCTAAGGCTTTTGTATAGACTCACAAAAAAAGGGGCAGCTATGGGACTGGGGGAGAATGGAACAGGGTGCTTTCCAACAGGCAAAACTGGGAGTCAAACAAGCCCAGGCATTGAAAATATTCGATCCTACCCTCCCTGCCAAATTGGACATTCATGTCACTCAGGATGGCTTTGGTTGGGGCCTTTGGCAACACCAGAGTTCTGTTCAGACTCCCATTGATTTTTGGTCTCAGTGTTAGAAATATATCGTATGATTGAAAAACAGTTATTGGCTGCCTACTCTGCATTATAGGCAGTAGAGATGATAATTCAAATGGTTGAAATCTTAGCGAAGACCACTCTGCCAATTCAGGGGTGGGTGAAAGATCTGACCCACCTTCCCAAGATGGGGTGGTCCAAGCACAAACAGTGGCATGATGGGTCGCTTATCTCAGCCACAGGAGTAGTCTGTCTTCATCACTGCTGAAAGTAGAACTCCAGAAGATTTTAGGCCCAGTGACATATCACAGTGATGCACCAAAAGGAACATTGGTATCTTCACCAGGGAAGAGTCCTGTTCAGGAGGAAAAATATCCTATCTCTGAAGATGCCTGGTACACAGATGGGTTCAGAAAGGGCAATCCAAGCAAGTGGAGAGCGATAGCATGCCATCCTTCCACCGATAAAACCTGGTTTGATGAGGGAGAGGGTCAGAGTAGCCAATGGGCAGAACTGTGACCCGTGTGGATGGTTATAACCAATGAACACAGTGATATCCTGAACATCTGCACAGATAGTTGGGCTGTGTACCAGGGACTCGCTCTTTGGATTGCACAGTGAGCCACCCAGGAATGTGTGCCACCCTATTCACACCTGACCAATCTAGGGCAGAGACATGCGGTTAGACATATGGAGTGCAGTCAAACACAGGACTGCACGTGTCTACCATGTCTCTGGTCACCAGCCCTTGCAGTCACCAGGAAATGACAAAGCCGACACACTGGCCTGAGTTTGATGGATTGAGAATTCACCATCTGAGCACATTGCCCACTGGTTACACCAGAAACTGTGGCATGCAGGGCAAAAGACAATGTGGGCAGCTGCTAAAGTGTGGGGACTGCCCATACAGCTACCTGACATCGTCCAGGCATGCCAAGACTGTGACACTTGCTCTAAGATGAGGCTGAGATAGTTGCCTGTAACAACAGCCCACCTTGCTAGAGGACACAATCCTCTCCAGCAATGGCAAGTTGATTACATTGGGGCCCTCCCTCGGTCTGAAGGGGGCGAGATATGCCCTGACCTGTGTCGATACTGCAAGTGGGTTACTGCAAGCCTATCCAGTACCAAAAGCAAACCAGGCATATACTATCAAGGCATTTCCCAAGCTGATGTCTGCCTATGGGACACCTCAAGTCATCGAGAGCGAAAAAGGGACTCATTTTACTGGTGCAATGATACAACGCTGGACAGAAAGAAACACCACCGAATGGCAATTCCACCTGCCATATAATCCAACGGGGGCAGGCCTCCTTGAAAGTTATAATGGTATTCTTAAGGCTGACCTGAAGACAGACTCCCAGTCTCTGCAGACTACAGGCAACATAGGCCTCCCCGCTTAGGATCCAAATTATGGGCACTGATAATCGAGTAAGACCCCAGATTGGCAATGAAAATAACCTTCTGTTCCCTGCTCCTGAGAATTTAGATCCAAGTATCCATAGGATAAAAATGCCTTCGAAGGTGCAGGTCGGACCGAAGTGGTGTGGCCTACTTGCACCTTGGGGGTGATTGTCGGAGGTGGGAGGCTTGATAGTCCCTCCGGTTATCGGTATGTGGCCTACTGATATTGTTCTCAACATTCCAATCTTTATTGCTAAAGGGACCCCCATCATGTCACTTTGGCAGATCAGGACAACTCTTTTGGTGCCATATATAGTTAAACAGCTGCAGATATCTGGCCAAAAGGTACAGACGACCAGGGCATACCCAGTACAAGCTGAAGTGTTGACCCGGGATTGAAATACGGCCTGTATCTTGCCCTGGAGGGCAGACCTTCCCCTCCTGACATCTTTGAAACATCTGTATTACTCCCTGTGAATCTTTGAGCCTCTAGGACCACCAGAAGGAACAAAATATCCTCCTGGCAGCATCCCAGTGTTGCTGCCAGATCATGTGTGACACCCAGTGATGACCTACGGTAGGACTGATGAAACATAGATGGACTTGCTCCTCATGATTACATGCCCCTTGTAACACCATCAAGTACTGGCCCGTGGAAGAACCTGAACTTTCACCAATCATCGTTCGCCTTAAATTGTGTCAACATACATCATGATGGGAAACTGTATGGGAGTTGCGATGTGTCAGGTCTCTGATAGGGAAAGCTCACCCTTTAGTTAACCCAATCATTGGTTCATGCCGTGAAGGGGTGGAGTGTACGGGAACTATTGATCACAGCCTGAACCTCTGATTGGCCACCTGAGGCAAGCAATGAGTCAGCCATGGGAACACAGATGAAGGCAATTCACCTGTGCTACTAGGAAGGAGGAGAGTCTGGCTCTCCCTCTCCTAGATCCCATTTAAGAGCTGACTACCAATGAGGAAGGATCTCTTTCTGGCGACTGTTTCTTATGGTGTTTACTGTGAGCCTATGATACTGGTGAGCATTTCCATTTATTTTGATTATCTTTCCATTGCGATAATCTTACGAAGCCTAACCTTTGTACACCTATTGATTATAGAGGCCCATAACCTGCATTATTACCGTAGTAGTATGAGTGTTACAGTTTTCTGAGAAAGTAATAAAAAGGAGTAAAGAAATTTATCTTGTTTTGAGAAACATTGATTTCTCCAAGCTTTTTGAAGAAACATTAGACTAGAGAAGCTGTGATTACGCTGTATAATCATTCTTAATGCTTCTTATCTGCAACATCAACATTTTTTTTTTTTTCCACCTATTTTTATAATGAATACATGTCAGAATACCGTACCCATGAGTAGATAACTTTTTTCTTGAAAGGGTAACTTTTGACATTCTTGACATCAATACCTGAAATGCAGTTTGTGAGTCTTGGAAAAGGGAGGCAGAGGAAAAAAGGCAATATTTAGTCTGGATTTGATTAACATTACTCTGTTGTTTTCAGGTTGTTGCATAACTTATCTTCTAGAATGACGTGCAGTGCAGATCATAAAAAGGCCTTGGCAGAAGTTTTTAGTTATTACAGACTGGGAGAATTTTGTCTGCCTTTAAAATAATGTTCAGATACGAGTGTGTTAGAGATTTTGGCCACGTGAACAGACATGACCATTGTGGTAGAAATGCTAAGTCAGGGCTTGAAACAGCAACTGAGCACCTGGTAGTAAGGCAGGGCCAAGTAAGGGGAGCTCAAGTGCATGCAGTGCACATGAATGACCAGTACGAGTAGAGCCAGGATCTACCCCTTCCCAGATCTCATTTAAGGGTTGGCAGTGGAGGTGAGGATATCTCATCTGGAGATTCCTGCATAGCTGAGGCTTTCCAAGGATAACTAGCTTTTTTTTCCTTATTTCTGTGCCCATTACTGTTCTGTTTAGCAAGTTCTCACTCACTGCAGCTGGGATCTTGCTGCTTTGCTATCACTGTCGTGCTTTTCATTGTGTTACAACCACTAATTAAAGTGGCTTGCTAAAACTTACAGGACAAGGACAATGTTTAAGTGAGCCAGGATATATTGTATTTAATCTTTTTCTTCTTTCTTCTTTATTCTGTAGAAGCTGATTCAGGAAAACTTAATCTGTAACATTCCAAGGGGAAATCTCTCTGAAGTTATGACTACAAGCAGGCCAACAAAAACTGAATCTAATGTAGAAGTTTAGGACCATATCAAAAGACAGTTAAGTTAGTGAACTGGACTACCTGCATGAGTGAGCTCACTGGAATTCAACAAAATCCTCAAAATCTCAATTTTAATTCCATACAAATTTTCATTTCTTGTTGCATTTTTCAAAATGTTTAATACTACGTATACTTTATACTATATATACTTATAATAGTTTAATCCATCTGTAAGAGATAAATTATGGTTAGAGTTCACAATATTTTTAGAAGATATGTGCAGGTTATTTGACAAATTCAAGGGGAACTTACAGCGCTTTACTTGTTAGTTGTTATTGGAACAGATGGATGTGTTTCGCCCATTCATCTTGCTCCATGTCCTTCTGAATTATTAGTAAATATATCAGACAAACAAGATGGTGAGACTAATTTTTTATTGTATTTAAAGATGATGTTTATGCAATATAGTATACTTTGCATCTATTATCTGAACATTTGTATTAATAATATCAGTATGGCTCATAATTTCAGGAAATTGATCAGTCTCATCCGTGAAAACAATTCTGTGAAAATTCATTTATCATAAATATTACATTTCGAAATAGTGTGCAGACAGTACAGTGGATATTATTTTTTATTAGTATTATAATACAGTTATGTAGTCAAAAAAGTTAGTTACAAAAAAGTAGGCAAAATATCAAGGAGAATTTTTTTTTCTTCTTAAATTATATTTGAGTGTCCGCTGAAGTGAAACGGGATTTCTTTCAACTTTTATTGTTTTTGGATTAAGGTTCTGCAAAAAGAAGCTTGTTAGCTAAGCAGAATGTGTGATGTGAATTCAAGTGTACATACTGATTCAGGTAGGTTCTATAAAACTATTACAGAATTGCTCTTAATAGAACAGAGTGAAAGTTATGATTCCGTTTTAACTTTGATTAAGGACGTGTGTACCTTGGAATTAGCTACTTATTGGTGTCTGCAAAGATGAAAACATCTCTGTATGTTTATAAAGAACAAACACTTCTTTTTTTTTTTTTTTTTTTTTTTTAGAAAGCGAAAGTGTATGACAACTAGAGAGATGAAGATATTAAAAAAACAAACATTTATCTCTGACTCTAATTATAGGTATATATCCCTAAATTTATACATCTTTAAGAACTGTGACCAATGTTTCAAGGAGCCTAAACTCTAGAAATATTTCAGTAAACTTCTGTTAGCTCAGTGTTTACTGATTCATGCTAAAATTAAATGCAAGAAATAAATATCTTTACTGGGTAACTTATTTGACTTGAGTTTAGTGTTATCATAAAATTATGGAATCTCTTGAGTTAGAAAGTCATCTAGTCCAACTCCCTTGAAATGAATATGAACAGGTTGCTCAGGTCCAGTCTGACCTTGAATGTCTCCAAGGATGGGTAATCCATCCACCACCTCTCTGGGTGATCTGTTTCAGTGCCTCACCACCTTCATAGTAAAAACTTCTTTATATCCGATGTGAATTTATCCTTTTATATTTTAAAACCATTTACAGTTGTCCTATCACAACAAACCTTGCTGAAGAGTCTGTCCTCTTCCTCCTTATTGCCCTCCTTTAGATACTGAAAGGCTACTATCACATCTCCCCAGAGCCTTCTCTTTTCCAGGCTGAACAGTCCCAGGTTTTTCAGCCTGTCCTCACAGGGGAGGTGTTCCATTTCTGCTCATGCTCTAACAGATCCATGCCTCTCCTGTACTTGAGAACTCCACATCAGGATGGAGTACTCCAGATGTGGTCTCACCAGTGCAGAGCAGAGGGGCAGGATCATCTATCTTGACCTGCTGACCACAATTCTTTTGGTGCAGTCCAGGACAGGAGTGGCTTTCTGTCCTGTGAGGGTACACTGCTGGTTCGTGTCCAGCTTGCTATCTACGGGTACTTTTATGCCCATTTTGGCAGGGCTGTGCTCTGTCCTTATGTCTTTCGACTTGTACTGATAGCAGGGTTGGTTGCCATTATCCATGTGCAATACTTTGCACTTAGATTTTTTTGAACCTCATGAGGTTCTCTTTGTCCCACTGCTAAAGGCTAAGTCTTTCTGCATGACATGACATCCCTCGGTCATGTTGATCTTATCACATAGCTTGTCGTCATACACAAACTTGATGAGAATGTACTTGATCCCAATGTCAGTGTCATTGCTGAAGATATTAAGGAGCATTGGTCCCTGAGGAACACCACTTGTTACCACCTCTATCCAGCCATTGAGCCACTGACTACCGCTCTCCAGGTATGACTCACAAACTTTGTTCGTTAGTCACCTTTCAAATCCACGCATTTTCTATTTGAAAAGAAGGATACTGTGGGGACTATGTCAAAGCCTTTACTGATCTTCAGATAGATGACATCAAGGATTTTCCTCATCCACTGGTATAGTTATGCCATCATGAAAGCCACTAATTATCTTTTCAAAATTAGTTCTTATTTGTAACATTGAACTATGCATTATAATTTGTATTTTCTTTACATAGCAGTATCTAATAGCTTTTACCTGAAATGAGCTTGTTTCTGAAGAAACAAAAATTTGATTCACTACTTTTGAACATTTTAAATTTTTTCTTTGTCAAATCCTAACCATTTTAAATGTGTGGGTTTTCTTCAGTTTTATTTATTTTGGGGTGTAATTTTATAAATTAACGCATATTTTGTAAAGCAAACAAGTGTCTGGCAGTTAGTATATAGCATGATAACAGAATTGCTCTTTGATTTGCATAGTAGTGTTCCTGTTACAAATTCTGCTTGCCAGTCTTGAGATTAAACTCTTTTATAGCTAATGAGTGTGTTAAGTTAAATTATGTGAATCTGCCTAAAGCACTTTCTTCTTGTATCAAGCAGTCTCGGAATTCTATAGTAATCCTTCCTTCTTAAAACTTTGGAATTGTTTTTTAGACACAGTCTTCGTTTCTGTATTTACTTGTTACAATATCAGTATGTTTTATGTACTTTGATATATTCAATGAAGTGTACTAGCACAGTAAAATATCGTGGCTCAGTATTAACTGATTCATAGCAAAGAAATATATTTCCAAGAATAAATAAGAATTTTTTTTTTCTTTTCATTCCATATTATTAATTTCTTCTTCTAAAATTCAAGATTTGAAATGTAACAGTCCACGACTTTTTTCAGGGAATAATTCTTCCAGAAATTTAGAAAACAAAAGTTTATGGAGCCAAAACAATACATCTGAGACAAGGACCACAGTACTCAAAAATCTTCTTTCTGGTCAGTTCAAAAATCAGTTCAACATAATCTTTCTTGTTCTTCTTTGTATTTAAGTTCTGAAATGCTTTGGCTTATGACATGGTTGTCCAGCTTCTTGGCTTGCCTGCGCCATATCTGCCCATGACAATTTCTGTCTGCTCATATAAAATATACGATAGTCTTAATGCATAGAAGTAACAAAATTTATCTTTGTGTTTTTATAAAAACATAAAGAACATGAAGCAACAAAATCATAAAACTAGTTTGACGTTGTTTTGGTGAAACTAATGCATCAAGCTGATTTGATGACAGTGGTTCCTAGTCAGTTCTCAAGGTGTTCATCAGATTTTTGATGAAGTATTACTTTTCCTGTGTTTCACCGTTGGTAATAATTACTCACAAATGTATGTACTGCCAAGAAGTGATGACATGAATAAGGTGCAACTGTGAAGAGAGGGATATTTTTCTCTGGTAAGATAGGGCTTATGAAAGAAGGTAAAGAGACATGACTAATTTTTTTTCGTTGAGTTGAATGTCTGATTACATCTCTATATATTCCATTTGAAAATTTGCAAGTAATGTATTTATGTTGATTGAAAATGGAGTCACAAGTATATAAAAAATTATGATTTTTTGGAAGTCTTGAATCCTATTTTCATATTTCTTTCTCAAAATGGAAAGAGCAGCTGCTTATTTTTCACTGTTCACAGAACTGTGTTTAGCCACTGTATCAAAATGCATGAAATTACTTGCCATAACTTGAGCTTGTTATTGTTTGAAATGCTACTATTGTCTGACACATAACACAAATAAGGTGATTTTTCATCTTGGGGATGCATGTCTCTCTCATTGAAATGAGCGGTCAAATCCAACGGAAATGCTAAATCTGTTAACCATTTTTAATCTTCTCATTCCGGCACCATTTTTTCCTTTGATTGTGCAAAGGATTTGATCTGACGTTGTAAAATCTTTTTAGTGTTATACCCCAACTTAGCCATCTTCCTTCTTCTGAAGGAAGTATAATCAGCATCCACACTTTTAAGGAGCTCCTAGAATTGGCAGTGATTCAATCCCTTGAACTTTATGAAATTCTTAGCTTTGAAGTTTTTCATTACATTATCCATTTTTAAAGCTTTTACACATAAATTTCTTGGCCTACATTGCAGCAGTGTTTCATCAAATGAGTTACCAGATGTAATTGCATCATCTTCTATTAATTTTCTACGTTTTTTTTTTTTTTTTTTTTACCAATTGTCACTGGAGCACTATCAGTAGATATACCAGATATATTGACAAAGGTTAAAGAAAATTGTTCTGATGTTTTTTGTGGTTCTTTTTTTTTTCTGCTTCACATAAATCAGGATAATTATTTGTTTTTCATTGTCACCAAAGGAGCCACTTCTTCAGTGGTATTATATTCATTATGAATGCCTCTAACAAAAATGATTAGTTGAGCCATGTATGTAACACGAGCATTTTCACTTACTGCCAAAACATAAAATTTGAAATTAGCAGTCTAACTCTCCAAATTTTTTTCAAAAGACTTTCATATTTCTTCAGTTTAGCTGGCTACAGTCTTGTGAGTCAAACTCACCATCAGAAAATGGTTTTGATTTTTTTTTTTTTGCAATCAGATTTGCTGCCACATTATCGAATTTTATTAAGGATTCCCTTTGAGTTTTAACTTGGTTCAAAATAATTTGTTAAGGGAATTGTAATAATTTGTAGGGAACCTGCTTTGGCAGGGGGGTTGGACTTGATGATCTCTGGAGGTCCCTTCCAACTCCTATGATTCTGTGATTCCATCCCAGGATCGTTCTTCTGTTGGGTCTTTAGGCCCTTTCCAAATTCATATCTTTTCAAATTGTAATATTTGAAAGCTGAACTATTTTCTTGCAAATTAAGCCGTGCTATTTGTCTGCACTGCGCTACACCCTCCCTGTGTCTCTTGGCCAGGCTGGGCTGCTCGAGGAGGCAGATGACGTAACAGGGTGAGGAAGTGTGAACTGAGCTGAACCACGTGTGTCCTGTGGATTTCAGGTAGGACATGCCTAAATCTTAGTAGAATTGGTTTTTAGCCTTACCAAGTAAAAAACAAAAGAAAAAAAAACAACTTATTATATTACATAGTTGTTATAAAAAGTTAAAAGCCTTGTGATATATAAATGCACAGCATACTGTGAACAGAAAAAAGAATGAGATACAGATAAGGGTATTAAAATAGCAGAAATAATGGAAGAAATCACCTCCTTTCCTATCTTCCTCTATAGAAAAATCAGACTGCTTTGAGGAAATTACAAAACAGATAATCTTGCTCTTTACAACTTTTAGTAACAAATAGTGCAATTTGCAGTTGCCTTTTCGTACTTCTCCAATTTACATGTGACCCTAGCAAACTGCTGACTGTCATGCCCTGTTTTGTATAATCAGAAAAATGTTACTATTACCAGGAAGCCATGTATTACCTTTCATTAACCCTTACATTTCCTAGATGATTGTGTTTTTTTTCTCCTTTTGTGACATCCATTCGTCGCACTCTCAGTTGTAGGACTGATAAGATTGAGATCTTACTTCTTTAGAAGTTTAAAGCAACTATTTCTTCTTCCTGGTGATTACAGTGATAGTGAATTTTTCAGCTAGAAGGTAAAACTCAAGGGCACTATAGAATAAATAGGGTGGATATACAAAGACATTTTTAAGTGACAACAATTTTCAGGAAGAGAGGGTAAAGTTAAGAAATGAAGGAAGTCAGTAATCTGAGCAAAAGTGAAAAAAAAATCAATGAAGCAGAAAAATGAATAGATAGGGCATGCACAAATCAATAGCAGGATTGTCATTTAACTCAAAAAGAGGCAAGTTTTGTTCCCTAAAGAAGGACAATTTTTGCAATGACCCTCATTGTCCACCTTCCATCATATCTCTTTGAAATTCTAGGCCCCTTTCTGGCAAATTTGATAGAGAGGAAAGAGTTTTTAAAATGTTATTTTTTATTTATTTATTTATTGAAGATGATAATGATCCAATTGTAGCAATAACACATTTCTGTTTGAAAAGTGAGTAATAGTGGTATTCCCCAAGATCTATTTTTCAGCGTTTTTCAGACTTCACTTACAGTGCTACCAGATCAGTGACAGGTGAACACAGCTCACAGATAGCTGATCTTTGTTAACGTTAAAGTGCACACAAGGCACGTGATTCTGAAATTCAAAGGAGATTTCAAATGGTTGTATTTCAATATGCTTAAATAATGTTCTACCTATTCTGCATTTAGAAAAATCTGAAATATATTTTTCAGTAATTATCTTTTTTTCCTTTAAGAAGACATTCCAATAATTCATGAACTTTACCTTAATTATCTCATGTTCATTTTTGTAGTTCCTCATTGCAGAAAACTGACATGGCCCAATTTAGCTAGCCATGATAACAGAGAGCAGACTCATTAGTGCTAATAGACACGACCACAAAGGGGTGCAGAGTTCAATTGACAGCTACATACTAGCACAATAATGGTTATCAGGAGACTGTAGGAAGAAAATAGTTATCTCAGAATTGTACAAGGTATCAGCACTTTTTCCTAACTTTCAAAGCCTCTGCCTACCTCTGTTTACATTGGCTGACCTCTGTGAATTTGACAACTACTGCCAACGCACACACCAAAAAATGGATAATCAGATGGCTGTACTAGGCTTGTGAGATTTCTAATAATGTCTCTTACCCATTCTCCAGGGAAACAAAAGACTTCCCTATGTGTTGGATCTGGTTTACATATCAGGCCCTCTTTTCACCTCAGAAGGTTGTCACCTAGAACAACAGCCCTTCTTTTTTGTCTTGGTGGAGGAGATCACAATATAGGAGACAGGTTGACTACCTAAGGTGACTCTCCAGCCTCTTTTTCTTCCTTTGATATCTGAGAAAAAATATGTAATTTATATTTGCATTAAAAGACAATCTTTCATTCTTTCAATAATCTGTAGTACTGGGACTTAGCATTACCTTTTGGGCTTTTGATGACCTATAGTATAAAGATATCTTTCCTTAAAGTATTTCTAATGTATAGTAAACTCAAAAATTTTCTTTTTAAATGTTTTAAAAGAGTTTGGTAACATTTAGTGTTTTTTGCTACTAAATCTAGTTCTTTTTCGAGCTTCCTCCAACATTACATAATTCTGTTTATAAGTTGTTCTGTTTAAGTGGAAAGAACTGCCTTGTGCATAAGACATCTGATTCACTAACCGATCTTGCATACATGCAACTTCTCCAAAGGTGATAAAGGATTATGTATTTTGTATGGATATTTTCTATGAAAATTCTTTTTTTGCCTTCAAATATACAAAATCTGAACATCCATGCTGCTTGTGACTTTATGCTCCTTCTTCTGAAAATTCTTGCTTTTCTCCAGAGAAGAAAATATATATTTGTGTGATCCATGTTTTATTATCTTTAGATAAAGTGATGACCATTAGTCTTCTCAGTAAGACTGACATTCACTACCTAATTTTTCCGAAAGAGTGCAATAGTTAATATTAGCGAGGCTGCAAATGATGGAAGCCACGCAGAACACAGTCACTACTTTAAAGGTATCATTTTAAATCCTTTCTATTGAAAGTGAAAATGCCTAGTCATTTTTGAAAGCTAGTTGAACTTATTTTGGTAGCATATGTTTAAAGCATTGATCTGAATGATCTTTTGTAAAATCTGGTGATATTCAGAAGGTGAGCTGAAAGTATCTGGAAGACAGCTTGAAGTCTATAGAATATTATTCTAGGTTACTGCTATAACTGCTATAACTAGGTTATTCTGCTATAACCTAGTTATAGCAGTTACCAATCCACGTTCACTTATGTTACTCATTCTTTTAACTGAAGTTTGGTTTTCATTATATTATTGAACTTAAGGGAAATGAAGTAAAATTGATTTTCAAATGGATTCTAAAATTTCATTTGTGTTTTTAATCCCTCTTTATAGGAAGACATCATGTCAAGTTATGGTCAAGTTACGCAGTTTTACACGGTAGATTGAGGCCATGACGTTGGCTTTCTAAACAAATACAGCAACAGCGGTAGTGAAAATCCATGATTTTATTTTTCTGCAGCTTGAATGGTCATTTTTTATTTTTATTTAATTATTATTACTATTTATTTTTATCATTTTTTTAAAGTTTTATTTAAATTTATGCAAGTTCAGAAAATAATCAACTGGTTTTCCTTGGACAAAACAAAACACCGTGAGGTTTCCATGAATGTGGCCATGGCCTCTTGTTTGTTTGTTACTAGTAGTAGCTTCTTCTCTACTAATCAGTTTGTAAATGAACTGTTGAAGAATGAGATTTTCTTAGTTGAGTGAACTATTGGAATATCAGTGAAAAGGAGTCTGTAGCAAATATTTTTCATGTTTGCATTAAAGGTCATAATAAGAACACAGATAAGTTACACAGAAGTAACTTGGAAGAGGACAGAAAAGCAGAACAGCCAAACTAAAACAACCAACTCAACTCTCACAACCCTCAACCCCACCTCCCCCCCCCAAAAAAAAAAACCCCGACAAACAAAAACTAAAACAACAACCAGACTGACAGACAGACACACACACACACACACACACACACACACACAAAAGGAAAAAAGAAACGAAGAACAAGAAAAAAAAAAACAATGGCAAATATGAAAAAGACAGAGATACAGAGATGATGGGGAAGAAAATTCCCCAGCAATACCTGTAGACAGTATCTTCTAGAACTAACAATGCAAAGGCAGATATACATATGCAATAATAACACCAAAAACAACTGCAAGATCATTAACCATCATTATTGTATTATAATTAATAAGATACTCTCTTCTATGAGGCAGTTCTTTTGTTTATTATATAAGCCTAGAATGCAATAATATAATACGTATCAACTAGTAACAATGTTACCCTATCTCCAGCTTTAAAATTAGACTCCTTATCTGGCTTGGACTAATGGGCTTACAGCAGATTAGAAAAAGACTTGTGTAAATATTAAGGACAAAGAACTTTCTAAAAAGTAAGCAGCTAATCGACAGTATTTAATCTATATGAAAAAAAACTGCTGTTTTGACTAATTATAGAAAAAGTTAAAAGGCCTGCTCCATACAGAATTCAGAGATTTACAGTGCAAGGTAGTAAGAATCCCAAATGAATTTTTGTCTTTTTCTTAGAGCTGAAGTTAGAAAAGCACTGGAATAGGCTCCTCAGGGAGGTAGTTGAGTCACCATCCCTGGATGTGTTTAAAATCTGTTTGGATGTGGTGCTCAGGGACATGATTTAGCAGAGGGTTGTTATAGTAAGAGTAGTATGGTTAGGTCATGGTTGGACTTGATGATTTTTAAGGTCTTTTCCAACCTGAGTGATTCTATGACTCTAAATGAGAAATTTACCTGCTGGAAATCACAAAACATACATAGAAATTGTCTGTAGCTCTGTTGAGGGTTGAAGCCTAGCAAGAAACCTTTTGAATGTCTTTGAACTATTTCTGAAAACTTTCTGAATTCTGCCTCTTCTCCATCCTTTCCATCGCTACAATCTATTAGCCAATTATAATTATCTCAAATTTCTTTTTGTACTGTTTTTAATTGCTACAGTTTTCCTAAGCACATTGTATATAACACCTAACTATATAATCCTGACTGTGAGGGGCTATTAGCCCTTTCCATTTTGATTGGAGAAGGTAAAGCCATGGATATATTTTATTTAATTTATGATTATCAGTTTATGATCAGATATGATACAAACTACAGAACAATTATAAAGCTTTGCTTTCTGTGCTTTGATTGTTTCGGCATTTGCCAAAACTCTCTGTCCTTATTACTCTAGTTGTTTAACTATAAAATATAAAAAGGATATGATACTGTAGGAGTAGAAATTATCACACAAACAAAAACAAGCACAAACTTCAAGTGTAATTTCTTGCTCAAACCAGAAAGGCCAACGAATTGGTAAAGAGCTTGACATTATCAACACTTTTAGAGAATGCAAGTAACAAAAAGTTTTTCTTGTTGTTTTTGTTTTGTTTTTAACAGAAGAACAAAAATAAAAACAAAAAGGGGAAGGTCATGCTTAACCGGTCTGGTGGCCTTCTACAATGGAGTGACTGCATCGGTGTACAACGGAAAGGCGACCAATGTCATTTACCTGGACTTGAGCAAGGCCTTTGACATGGTCCCCCACCACATCCTTATCTCCAATTTGGAGGGATGTGGATTTGATGGGCAGGCCACCTGACGGTTAAGGAATTGGTTGAAAGGCTGCAGACAAAGGGTGGTGATTAATGATTCTATGTCCAGGTGGAGGCTAGTAATAAATGATGTCTGCTGGGCGCCTGTCTTGGGGCCCAGTGCTCTTTAACATCTTTATAATGACATCAGTGATGGAATTGAGTGCACCCTCAGCAAGTTTGCTGTTGAAACCAAGCTGAGTGGTGCAGCTGACATGGTGGAAGGAAGGGATGCCATTCAGAGGGACCTCAACAGACTTGAAAGGTGGGCCCGAGTGAACCTAATGAGGTTCAACACAGCAAAGTGCAGAGTTTTGCTCTTGGGCCGGAGGAATCCCAGGCATTTATACAGACTGGAAGGAGCAGTCCTTGAGAGCAGATCTGCAGAGAAGGACCTGGGGGGTCCTGATGGATGAAAAACTTAACATGAGCCAGCAGTGTTCTCTTGCAGCTCGGAAAGCAAATGGTGTCCTGGGCTCCATCAGAAGAGGGATGGCCAGCAGGGATGTGGAAGTGATTGTACCTCTCTACTCTGCCCTCATGAGGCCCCATCTGGAGTACTGCATCCAGGTCTGGGGCCCATAATGCAAGAAAGACAGAGAGCCGTTGGAGAGGGTCCAGAGGAGGGCCTCAAAGTTATCAGAAGTCTGGAGTACCTCCCCTACAAAGATAGGCCTAAAAAGCTGGTCTTGTTCAGCCTAGAGAAGAAAAGGCTGCATTACAGCCTTTCAGTACCTAGAGAGAACCTATAAACAGGAGGGGAGTCAACTCTTTACAAGGGTAGATTATGTCAGGACAAGTGGAAGTGGTTTTAAGTTGAGGGAGGGAAGATTGAGGTTGGATGTCAAGGGGAAGAGAGAGAGTGGTGAGGGGCTGGAACAGCTACCCAGAGAGGTTGTGGATGCCCCATACCTGGAGGTGTCCAAGGCCAGATTGGATGAGGCCTTGGGCAGTCTGAACTAGATATGGAGGTTGTCAGCTCTGCCTGTGGCAGGGGGCTTGGAGATTCATGATCCCTTCCAACCCGAGCCATTCTGTGGTTCTGTGAAAAGCATGTGGGTTACTCTGTATAATTATAGATGTTCATTTGACCCCAAACCAACAAGAAAGGTTAAGTGTCTTGCAAAAGCAGAACTGTACACATTTACAGTATTGCTACCCTAATACTATGTCTTACATGCCACCTGGTGGACAATTTTTCTATTTTAGTATTATCTTATACTACTCCTGGGAAGTAATTGATATGATTGCTCAGACGTGGGAGAAACGTCTCTGATTTTCCTTTTTTGGACTATATACACGAGTTCTTTCTTGTTTTAATAGCCTTAGAGAAAAAAGGTGCTATAAAGGGTTGAGAGCATGTCAAACATTTTGATTCAATAGTGCCACAGTACCTTTGATGTAGTGATGAGTTTCCTACATAACTGTAGCTGTATATGTCCACTTAATAAGTGCCAATGTTTATCCTGTCAGAACAGCTCTCATTACTACCGTGTGCAGAAATAGCGACAAAGGGAGAATTTAATTTGAAAATCTGTACATTTCATTAGCTGCATATCTTTATTTTCAACAAAACTTCTTAATAAATAAAGATCTATTTTCTTATTTTATTTTATTTTTTTCTAAGAGTAAAACTAATAGTGAGTCACATGCTATGACTGTTGAGATCCAATGACAGCATTCTTATTGAAAGCCTGCCCCATCTCCAAGAACTAACCAAAGTGAGCAGTGCTTCTTGAAGGTGGGCACTATGCATTACACATAGGACTGGGTAAAAAAAGTCTGTTATCATTTTAATACTACTAAAGAAGAAAATGTTTTCCAGCAGTCTTGTGTTCAGAATACTGCGGGCTACAAAACAGTGGCAAGCAAAAGGAATGTATGTGTTTTTAAAATAATGCACAATAAAAATAACAGTAACATTTGAGTCTTCTCTTACTCGTATTACCAAAGAGAAAATTGACTGAGAGCAGTAGAATGTCACTAGGAATCAGCAAAATCAATATTTCACCAGAATTTACCAAAATCTGGTTTTGTATGTATTTTTATTCACTTTTTTTTTCCTGATTTTTGTCAATAAATACTTATGTAATTATGAATGGCTAGAGCAGAATTAAGTGTGTTATGGAAGTCATCATTTTTTAGATTTTAGTGATCCACTAAGTTGAACTTTGCTTTTGTCAAACAAAGCAAATTTCAAGATAATGGTCATAGCTTATTTTGATATAATAATTTAGGACCAAAAAAGGAAGTTTTTAATGTTCTCAGTCATTACGTACAGAGACTTGTTCACAGATAGTATGTCGTTGTCTGATGAGATCTGTTGTTAGGCTATGAAAATAGTTGCACTGAAAATGTTCACTGGTGTCTGAAGGATGCAGTCTTTCTAGCAATTTTTTTACTTCCACTTAGGGAATCAATAGGTTTTGATGAGTAGTAAATTAGGGGGAAATATGTATTTATTTAACACTGGAGAAAAGAAAAACTGTTGATAAGTTTCCAATTCCATTTTTAGAGCACACATAGGCTTTTAGGATAAATCCAGTCCAACTTCTCAGTTATCTCAGTTTCCTCTGTTTTTATCTTATGATGACTAAATCTTTAATCATGAGTTGCTGTTGGAATAGGACACTTAATCTATTACAACAATTTCAGTGGAGATGTTTTTTGTTTTGTTTTGGTTGGTTGGTGGGCTAATATCACATGAACAGGTGACAAGGAGTCCTAGAAGTGTTTTCTCCCTTGCTTCCAACACTATGTGTTAGTACATGGACTAACGAATCTCTCAGAAGAAGGAAAGTTAAATCTCTTGTGGAGTTTTTTTTTGTTTTGGGTTTTTTTTTTTTTCATCTAACACTTCAGAAAAACAAACTTCTGGTTCCCAGAAGTCTGATACAATTCTTCCTTTAAATAGTCACAGAAATGTAAATTGTATACCTTGACAAAGTTATCCAAAATGTTTATGAAAGCATGTGTGTTGGAATGTTGCTGAACAGGAAGCTTGCACAGTTCTCATGTGAAATACACCACTGAAACCTCATCCTTTTGAGCAAAATATTTTACACAAAAGGAAATGTTCCAGAAAGTGTCAGTTTCTGATTAAAATGATTAAAACATGTGACTAGTTAAACCAGCTTCTCTTAATTCCTAAAAGGATGAGAAGAGCTTTCTGTAAAAGGGTGCTTCTACCTTTCTGCAAGTGTTCAACCTGCTGTATCTCCTGAACTGAAACTCCTATTTACAGTGGCTGATATCACTGAGTAAAAAGAAAAAAAAAAAACACAAAAAAAACAAAACCCTTCCTATTTTTTCCATAATGTTTCTGGTGGGGGGCCTGTGACTATATCATTATAAATATGTGAGCAATTATTAAATAGAAAAATGAATTTTTTTTCTAGAAAATTTCTGTGTTTTTCTAGTGTTCCATATTTAGCCTTGTTTTTAATATGACTATAACTCAATCATAATTTCATGATAAGGGGCAATGTTGGTACATAGGCAAATAGACATAAGCCAACACCAAATACATTTTGTCTGGAAGTTTAAAAAGATTATTGACCAATAAAATATTCTTATTCTGGAATAGTCTTCAAGAAGAGGGAGAAGGAAGAGAAGGATAAAGGGAAAAGTATAAGAATTTAACAAATTTTATGGTGGAATTCTTGAAATCACGAAGGTTTGAATTTGACAGATCTGGAAATCTGTTCTGATTTTTTATTCCACTCAAGAAATATTTCTCCTACACACCATTTTTAGTATTTTTACATCATCAGTCAACCCATTTTTTTTCTGGCTGTTGTGTCTCAAGAAGTGTGCAAGGTTTTTTCAGTGCAAGTGAGAGACAGATCCATAGATTTCCTTTGTAGATTGATCTGTCCAACTCATCTGCCTGTTTGAGCACACTGTGCAATTATATTAAGAGTTTAGAGCTCAAAGACTGCTTGCTGACAGACTGGGATAACAAACTGACTGTTGGTGACTTTAGGCTCTGGATCAAATAAGTCAAGTTTAAAGTTCACTGTCTTGGGGAAAGGTCATCTCAAAATGTTATGATACATTTTACTCCCTCCACTGTGGCTCTAAATCCCTTTACTAGAAACCAGCATGTGAACTTGTCATCTCTTACCTTTCCAACGCTTGATTTCTGCCTGTGCTTAGAGAAATAAATATTTTTTTTGCCTCTGTCCAAATAATAATAAAAAAAAAAGTGACATCTTACCTGAAAGTTTTTTAAGATAAGGGGAACAGAAGATTCTTCTATTGTAGACTATGAATCAAAACCTCCAGTTTCAGTAAGCCAATTGTAGAGTCTTAGAATGGCTTAGGTTGAGAAGAACAAAAACGATTATGTATTCTAACCCCCTTGCCATGGGCAGTGTTGTCAACCTCTGGATCAGACTGCTCAGAACCTGTTCAACCTAGCCTCCATAGATGCGGCATCTACAACATCTCTATGCAACCTGTTCTAGCACCTTACTACCCTCTGAGTAAGAAATTTCTTCCTAGTACCTAATGTAAATTTCCCCTTTTTTCATTTAAAGCTGTTCCCTCTTGTCCTATTTCTATCAGATCATGTCAGTCAGTCCTCCTTCTGCTTGTAAGCTCCCTTCAAGCACTGGAATGTTGCAGTAAGGTCTCCCCAGAGCCTCCTCCAAGATAAACAAGCCTGACTTCTTCAACCTTTTTTCATAAGAGAGGTGCTCCTGTTCCCTGAACATCTTCATGGCTTTCCTTGAACCTGCTCCAACAGCTCTTCATCCTTCTTGTGCTGAGGGCCCCATGCTAAGACACAGTACTCTAGATGGGTCTTCTCAAGGGCAGAATAGAGAAAAACAATCATCTCTCTCTCCTTGCTGACTATCCCTCCTTTGAGGTAGACCAGGATTATGCTGGCTTTTCAGGCTGCAAGAGCATACTCAAGTCCAGATTTTCATCCTTTGGTATCCCCAAGTTCTTCTCCATAATGCTGTTGTCATGCACTCTTCTCCCAGTCTGTACTTAAACCAAATGCAACACTTTGCACTTGACTTTGTTAAACTTCATTAGATTCTTGTGTGACCACTTTTCAAGTATGTCCAGATCCCTCTGGATGGTGTCCCTCCCTTTTATTGTCAAATAAAACAGCTTAGTGTACTCAGTAAACTTGCTGAGTATTCAATCAATCTCATTATCTAAGTCACTGATAAAGATGTTGAATAGTACTATTACCAAGATGGATGCCAGGATAGAGTCCACCAACCATCACTGGCCTACACCTGGACCTAGAGCCACTGACACCAACCCTCTGGCTATGACCATCCAGCCAATTCTTTATCCACCTAACAGTCAGCCTTCAGATCCATATCTCTCCAATTTAGAGATAAGGATGTGGTGTGGGACCCTATTGAATGCCTTGCAGAAGTTCAGGTAGATGATATCAGTTGCCCTTCCTTTACCAGTGCCATCACTCCAACACAAAAGGCCAGACTGGTGAGCCACAGTCTGCCCTTAGTGACGCTGTCCTGGCTGTCTTGGGTCACCTCCACATCTCACATGTGCCTTAACATTGCTTCCAGGAGGACCCACTCTGTGACCTTCCTAAGCACAGACATGAGGCTTACTGGTTTGTAATTCCCTGAGTCTTCCTTTCTCCATTTCTTGAATATGAGAGCGATGTTTCACTTTTTCCAATCACTGAGGACTTCACCTGACAGCTACAACTTTTCAAATATGATGGAGAGTGTCTTGGCAACTGTATCAGCCAGTTCCTTCAGAAACCTGGGATGCCTGTCAACTAACTCCATAGACTATCGTAGAATCATAGAATGACCTGAGTTGAAAAGGACCTCAAGGATCATCTAGTTTCAATGCCCCTGTTGTGGCCAGGGTCACCAGCCACTAGACCAGGCTGCCCAGAGCCAAATCCAGCCTGGCCTTGAATACATCCAGGGATGGGACATCCACAACCTCCTTGGGCAACTTGTTCCAGTGGTTTCAAGGTGTGGGAATCAAATGTTGTTTCTGCATTAGAATTGGATAATATATATATTTTTATTTCATTATCTCCACTGTCATAGTTCTTTCTGGGAGTCTTTCTGCTTAACTTGGGGAAGATCTCTGATAGTTTACGTCACTTATCGTCTAGATAACCTTTCCCAGGGACGCACGCTCTGTATATAGGTGTATATAGGTGTATATATGTATATTTTGTCATACACACTGCAAGAATATCCTGCACCAGATCAAACCATAGAACAAGTCGTGGCATGCCCGAAGAAGCGCCTGAAGAGACATCGGAAGGCCTGGCATCATCCCCCGCCCCGGTGATCCTTGTTTAACGAAGACTTGGAAGCAAATCACCATATCAATACGACAAGAAGAGCACTGAGACATCTTGGAAACGACAGGATGGCGACTGACTGACACCAGATAACAAACAAATTAACAAGTAAATAACAAATGTAAATCCTCTGATAAGATTGTGAACCTGGAGTACCCAGCCAGTGGGGAAACAGGGGAGAGGGGGGAGGCAAGGGGGAGAAAACAGGGTATAAAGGCTGTCATGTTGTGTCCATAGGTGCGCTCCTGCTTGCGGGACGCCCGCCATTGCAATCGCGAATAAAATCTGCTATTATCAGAGATACCGTCCTGACAAAATTATTTGGATATTTCCAACAAAGGGAGTTGAATGTTTTTCTGTCTCCTGAGTTACACCTCCCCTATTCAGCAAAGGTTGCTGCCGCAATGGAGTCATCCAAGACTCAGAGGAATATTACTAATCAAATTCAGAGCTTTCTAACCCCAACTCGTGGGAATCAAATGTTGTTTCTGCATTAGAATTGGACAGTATTTTTTTATTTCATGGTCTCTGCTGTCATAGTTCTTTTTGGGAGTCTTTCTACTTTATTTGGGGGGGGTCTCTGATAGTTTGCATCATTTATCCTCTAGACGAACGAACCTGGGAATACATGCTCAGTATATAAGTATATATATTTTATCACGCACATTGCGAGAATATCTTGCACAAGATTGATCAAACCAGAGAACAAGTCATGGCATGCCCAAGGAAGTGCCTGAAGAGACCTCAGGAAGGCCTGTCATCCCCCCTTCCCCTCCCCGGTTCTCCCCGGACTTTGAAGAAAATCACCATATCAATACGACAAGAAGAGCACTGAGACATCTTGGAAACAACAGGATGGCTACTGACTGGCACCAGATAACACACCAATTAGCAAATGTAAACTTCGATAAGATTGTGAACCTGGAGTACCCAGCCAATGGGGAAACAGAGGAGGGGAATAGGGGAAACAAGGTACAAAAAGCTGTCAGTGTGTCCTTAAGGATATACTCCTGTTTGCGGGACGCCCGCCATCGCAAACGCGAATCAAATCTGCTTTCATCAGAGATACCGTCCTGACAAAATTATTTGGATATTTCCAACAATTTGGGGGCTTGTCGGGGATTATTATCGCCTCTTTGGGTGTCCCCCTACTGTCCTGGACAGGATAGGTGCACCTTGCCGGTTTCAGTTGGGTAGTGACTCCTTAGGACGGCCGATAAGAAACCAAGACTGTTAGATAAAGGACGGGCTCTGTGAAAGCCGAGGGGCAGGTAGACACGTGTATTGACCCCCTGCAGACCCGATAACTTTGTGCACGGACAGGTAAGGGAATTTAATTCTTGCCTTGGGGGTCGGCGGAGACTCGAGTGAGTCTCGGGAGGGAGCTGTTGATGTGCGGTACCCTGTGCACTTGACAAAGTGCCCACCTGAATCCGAGAATTAGAGTGAGGTACCCTTAGATAACTTTCCCCCCTTCAATTTTTAGAGCAACACAACTGGCAGTGACCTCTCCAGAGAAGGAGAGTGGATGCGCTGCTGATCCCATGCAGGGTCCTGGAGAGAGAATGCACTCTCGATTACTGAGGGAATTGGAGCAATGTGAATGGGACCTGGAGAGGTTTTCCTTTCTCTAACACTAACCTTACAATACTTCACTTTATCCACTTAGGGCAGTCTCCTTAGGTCAAAGGGAAATAGGGTATGCTAATGCCTGCTGTTTTTACTAGCAGAAAAGTTAGGAGTTTCAAGAAGGAAATAAATTCTTTAATTGAGGATCCTATAAGTGTAGGAGAACAATTAGATCAATTTCTAGGGCCTAATTTCTACTCATGAATGAAAATGATGTTTATCATTGATATGTTGTTTATTGGAGAAGAAGGAGGTGGGCAGGTATGCAAGTGTGGGAAAGGAATACAGAGGGAAGGTTGGGCCCTGGAGGGAGGCAGAGAGAGGAAGGATCCTGAAGATAAATTGTACTGATTATTGTCACTGTCTTTGTGATTGTTAAATGTTTATGTGAAAGTGTTACCTACAAGGCTGTTATGGAACAAGGGGTGTCAAAAGTGATACCGAGAAGATTCCCTGGGTTGTATTTTGGTTCACTGGAGAAACATTGCTGGTGAACCAGGGAGAATATTGAATAAAAAACCAGGAACATAAATGGAATAATGGGACCAGTTTTATAATTGAGTACTCTAATCAAGAGACCAAGTGCTGGGTGTTTGTGGAAGTTGAAGAACTGTACTGTTTGATTTGTGGATTTTGAAGGGAGTGGGAGAAACTGTCTTGGTCGTATATGGAAATGCAATTGAGCCATGAGCCAGCAGTGTGCCCTCGTGGCCAAAAAGGCCAATGGCATTCTGGGGTGCATTAAGAAGAGCGTGTCCAGCAGGTCGAGGGAGGTGATCCTCCCCCTCTACTCTGCCCTGGTAAGGCCTCATCTGGAGTACTGTGTCCAGTTCTGGGCTCCCCAGTACAAAAAAGACAGGGATCTCTTGGAAAGAGTCCAGCGGAGGGCCACAAAGATGGTGAAGGGCCTGGAGCATCTCCCCTATGAAGAAAGGCTGAGTGAACTGGGTCTATTTAGCCTTGAGAAAAGATGACTGAGAGGGGACCTGATCCAGGTTTATAAATATCTGAGGTGTGGCGGCCATAGCGGTGAGGCCAGACTTTTTCCAGCAGTGTGTGGAGACAGGACAAGGGGAAACGGCCAGAAACTGCAGCATAGGAAGTTTCGCACAAATGTGTGCAAGAACTTCTTTACGATGAGGGAGCACTGGAACAGGCTGCCCAGGGAGGTTGTGGAGTCTCCTTCTCTGGAGATATTCAAGACCCGTCTGGACACCTGCCTGTACGACCTGGTGTAGGGAACCTGCTTTGGCAGGGGGGTTGGGACGGGACATCGAAAGTGAGAATAGCTGTCATCTGCAGAGATCTAAGGAAACCCGATATCCCAGTGTTAAGCACTGGAAGCCTGGGGAGGGGGTGAAACTGAAATTTAACGTTAGTAATTTCTGCAATGATGAAAGTCTGGAGAGTGAAAAAGGTTTGGGAAAAAAACACAGGCTGAGGAAGGCAAAGTTGAGCAAGGTGTAACAAGTTTATTTTTTGGGGACCAATTAAAAACAGGCTAGGAGAACAAGTAGGAATACATACATTCTTGTACACACCAGGTTCTCCAAAACCATTACCTGGGCATGACGTATTAGAACAGTTGAATGTAGAGATTAAATTCAGTAAAGAATATTAGAGCTAAGTGTCAAGCAAGACCAATTGACTGAAAATTTTAAGTCTGGCTTTAACACGAACTGGGAAAAGCAATGTTGTACCCTCAGAAGTTACGTAAATCCTAAATCAGGTATACACAGGATTGCAGGCATTAGGAATACCTGGCAGAGCCAAAAACACAGCCCAATAGAAGTTAAGTTAAAGATGGGAGTCAGTCAGCCCAATCAGGGTAAAGCAATGCCCTTTGAGGATATGAGATTGTAGGAGGATAAAAAAAATAATAAATAACTTTTTGGATTTTGGATTATTAATTGGCTATGTGGGAATCAAATGTTGTTTCTGCATTAGAATTGGATAATATATATATTTTTATTTCATGATCTCCGCTGTCATAGTTCTTTTTGGGAGACTTTCTGCTTAACTTGGGGAAGATCTCTGATAGTTTACGTCACTTATCGTCTAGATAACCCTTCTCAGGGACGCACGCTCTGTTTATAGGTGTATATAGGTGTATATATGTATATTTTGTCATACACACTGCAAGAATATCCTGCACCAGATCAAACCAGAGAACAAGTGATGGCATGCCCGAGAAAGCGCCTGAAGAGACATCGGCATCATCCCCCGCCCCGGTGCTCCTTGTTTAACGAAGACTTGGAAGCAAATCACCATATCAATACGACAAGAAGAGCACTGAGACATCTTGGAAACAACAGGATGGCGACTGACTGACACCAGATAACAAAACAAATTAACAAGTAAATAACAAATGTAAATCCTCTGATAGGATTGTGAACCTGGAGTACCCAGCCATTGGGGAAACAAGGGGGAGAAAACAGGGTATAAAGGCTGTCATGTTGTGTCCATAGGTGCGCTCCTGCTTGCGGGACGCCCGCCATTGCAATCGCGAATGAAATCTGCTATTATCAGAGATGCCATCCTGACAAAATTATTTGGATATTCCCAACAGATAGAAATCCAAATATAACACCCCAATCTTGCCAGAGAAAAATTGGATGGCAAGAGCTATAGTTTGGTACAAGGCTTGAGGTCAATTAATAAAAACGTTGAAGATATACAACCCGTGGTGGTAAATCCATACACTTTATTAACCAAGTTAAGGAATGAGTAGGTGGGTGTTACCATTGTGGATTTGGACACCTTTTTCTGCCTGGTTTTGAAAAAAAAAAAAAAAAAAATCTAAAATTATTTGCCTTTGAATAGGAAAACCCTAATACAGGGAGAGGGAAAAATAAATAAATAAATAAAAAATCAGTTATCCCAGACAGTGTTACCCAGGGTTGTGAGAACAGCCCAATGATTTTTGAGAACTGGTCAGCTCAGGAGCCTGACCTGGATTTCTCCGTCCCACAGTGGAACTTTACTGCAGTATGTGGATGCCACAGTAACAAAGGAAGACTGTATACAATGGACTGTGAGTTTGTTGAATTTCTTGATTTAAATGGCTATCAAGTTTCTCAACAGAAAGCACAACTGATCAAAGAGAAGGAAGCAATTTGCTGAACACCCAGAACACCAATGCAGAGCTACCTCCAAGCCAGCAGTTTGCAACTGCATGGAGACTGTCTGTGCCAGTTGGTCAGACCTACAGGAGGAACTGTTGGACGATGCTGAGGATTCCTGGATTCATCAACGGAAGCAGTTTTGTGAGACAAGGAAACTGTAAGGCAGGATATGCAGTAACCGCTACTGACAAGGTAATTGAAGTAAAACCATTACCTGTGGGGACTTCCACTCAGAAGGCTGAAATAATTGCCTTCACAAGAACCTGAAATATATGGACAGATGCTAAATATGCTTTTGGGGCGGTACCCACTCATGGTACCATCTGGAAAGGGCGAAATTGCTTTCACACAAGAAAAACAAATTCAGTATGATGTAAATCTACCAAAGAACAGCATGGCTGTTATACATTGTAAAGGACATCAGAAGAGTGACACTGTACAGGAAACTGGAAATATGATGGTGGATCAGGTGGTAAAACAAGTAGCTGAAGTAAAAGGCATTGGTGAACTGGCTTTAATTCCAGAAGGTAAACCTAAATGTCTGAACCTTAGTCAGAACCTATAAGGTATTCTAGGGAGGATAGGAATCTAATTAATAATTCAGAATGGAAGAGAGCAAGCTGACAGATGGGTGCATATCCAGACATACACATTGTTGTGCACTTTAGTATTTTATGGAATTTTTTTCTAAGGGAACATAATAAAATATATGGGGGGTACAGACACCAGAAAGTAACTGTACAATCCCAGTACCAGGAACACAGTACAAGTGAGGCTTGTTGGGAAAGGGAACCTTACAGGGCAAAAATGGCAAATTGATTTTTTTCAGGACTGCCAGGAAAAAGGAGGGTTTTGGTTTGTGCTAGTTCTAATCAACACCCTTTCATGTTGGCCAGAAGCATTCCCTTGCAGGACCAATAAAGCCAAAGAAATAACCAAGGTATTGTTGCAGGAAATTATCCCAAGGTTTGGGTGTCCTGCAACAATACCTTTCAACCAGGGAACTCAGTTTATTGCAGAGACTGTCCAACAGGTCAGGAAACATTGGGAATAAATTGGCAATTGCACATACCACACAGACCACAGGGAAGTGGTCAGGTGGAAATGATAAATCAACTAATTAAATCACAGGCTGTAAAACTGGGCCCTGAACCTGGACTATCCTGGCCACAGTTGTGGCCTTTGGCTTTCCTTAGGACCAGAACAAAACCTAGAGCCAAAGAGGGGTTAAGTCCTTTCAAAATACTGTACAAAAGGCCTTATGTTGTACAAACAGGGATTTCTATCCAGGTCTGAGTATGCGATAAGTCTACAGGAATAGCTTTGGGAAATAGAGAAACTGGTTCTGGGAACTAGAACCCAAGGCCTTGACGGCTTAATACATGTATTATATACACACACACACATTATTTATATGTGTATATGTGTATATATATATACATACACACACACACACACATATATATATAATCTCCTGGTAAAATATTATATGTAATATACATATAATATATATATATATATATATATATATATATATATATACACACACACCAGAACTCTTTCAGATTCACCCCTTTAATCAAGGTGGGTAGGTCTGTTCCAGGTGCTGCTAACAACAGTAAAAATTAAAGAACAAGCATTGTGGATACATCACACTAGAGTTAAGAAGGTCCCTCAAACACAATGGGAATTGAAGCCAGCTGGACCCTTAAAATTGTGAATCCAAAGACAGCAATATGGGCTCTTGTAATTGTTAGAAATGTTAATTTGATAAGTGCAGAGTTTGATGTAAATGCTTATGTATCTCTTGTGAAAAACATCATTGCAAAGCATACTAATATCAGTAATTGTTTGGTATGTGGGCAAGCTAAGGATTTAAACTTTTCAGTTCTTATTGTCCGTGATGATTTTAAGGTGAGAAATCAAATTGTTGCAGGGTTTGAATCACTGTTCTGGTGAGTGATGATCAACAAGAATGTAGACTGGATTAACTACATTTGTTATAATCAATGAAGACTTACAAATTATACAACGAGTGCAATAAAGGGAATTGCAGAACAGTTAGATGCCACAAGTAGGATGATCTGGGAAAATAGGATCTCCTGAAATGTGATACAAGCTGAAAAAAAGTGGTGTATATATATAATACTGAGTACCCATTTTTGCACCTTCACCCCAATAACACAGCTCTGGATGACATAAGGCTTACCACTCTTGCCAATGAACTGACAGAAAAATCAGGAATAGATACTTCTATCACTGGATATTTCCGACAAACTCATACTTGGAGGTAAAATTGGCTAATTTGTTAATTATGATTAATATGTGTTATAGATAAGACAATAATAGGCAACAGCTATTATGAGGAGTGAAAGAGTAAAAGAAGGTGAAAAGAAAATACAGAAAACAGGGAAAAAGAGGCAGACAGATAAGCAGACACATCCAAGCAAAGAGGTTCACCACTCCTTGATCCCGAGATGTCTTGATGTCAGGTGATGATCTTTGGTAGTGGTGGGTCATCCAAGGCTGTGGTGGTCAGTTGATGACTTACACGACAGTACATACTCTTACTTGTAGTCCAGAGTGATCAAGCCTGCTTTTTCAGAGTGACAGCTTTTGGCTTTGTGAATCTCAGTAGGAACTCTTTATTCCTGTCTTCCAGGCCTTACAAATTTAAATTAGCAGAGATAAGAGGAAGTAGGGAGATGCCAGCTTTTATCTTGCCTTCACAGGATACAATGGTATCTTCTCCCAGTCTCCTGCATCAAACTGGAATGCTTGCTGCTAGGCCAAGTCTTCAGCCAGAAAAGAAGCCCTCCCATTTGAAGGCAAACAAATCCAAAGAAATGCTTTCAAATGTAAAACTGTCCATGAAGTGATGTTGATTGCCTTCATTTGAGACATTCCTTACCAGTCTCAGAGACATCTATGAACGAAAAAAAAAAACAGTTGTTCTGACTTGAAAGGATCAGTACAACAGAAATAGGATGACTTTAGGATATTGTTAAGAAAGCAAAATGCTACATATCTTGTTCTTCAACAGTCACTCAAAGATCCAGTATATCTTCTTTTATATTTTACTTTGAGATTGATGATCTCTAAAATAAATGGAGAAACTGGAAGATTCCATAGGGAAACATAAATGTGTAACCTGGCATATAGCTTAGTGTAGAATAAATTCCAGATTTCTGAAAGAAATTGTGGAGACAAAGGAATTTTCCTTTATTTCAATTTCAGAAGGAAAATAAAATTAAACTTTTCACACAAAGTTACAGCAGAGCCCTCAGAATCTCAACAAGATTTTTCTTAAAGACAGTTTTGTTTAATTAATTTGTTTAAATTAATTTGTTTAAAGCTAATTAGTTATTAAATTTTGATAATTTGCATGCTGTTAGTACAGTGAAAAATCTTCAATTGTAGTTAAATGCTTTCTTTTCCATGCAGCATTTGCATTAATTTGAAGGGAAGCACAATACTTCGATCGTTCTATATTGCAGTTACTGTGAGTAGACTCAAAAAGTAATCCCACATCTTTTATAAGAGGAAAAAAAAAAAGAGAGAGAAACGGAATAATAATAATAATAATAAAAAAATCAAACATAAGAAAGTAACAAATTGCCTCCTACTTTTATTTTGTTGTATGAGCTGCAAAACTGTATATTGCTTACATGTGCTGCTAAATGCAATCTTCTCCTTGATTCGATTCATGAACACATTATTTCTTTTTGTTATATTTTATTGTTCTAATTGTTGTGGTTTCTTGTTAACAGTAAAAGTTTCAGCTTGCTGTTAATTAGTGAACTTGAAATCCATACTATACTTGCAAGAAAAAGGAACTTTAAGTATCTTGTACAGCAGTTCCATAGTTCCCAATGTATTATTCTTCTGTCTGCAGTATGAGTGAACCAGCACTGCCTGCACGAATAGACATGGAATTGAAGCAGATGCAGTGGGGAACAGCAAAATCTCTATTCTGTGTCAGATTTCATCTCACTCACATTTATCTTTTCACAGCTGTGTTAGACACTTGAAGATCTTCTCATAGTTAATTGAGAGAAACACACCCTTTTGTGGTGCTTCACTTGTCTGATCATGGGTGAATGGATGAACTACATGAACTTAGTGACTTTTTCCAGTCTTAATGATTTTATTACTATTTTGGTGTAACATGCATCTTATCACAAGTGACATTGAAGTGCTGACCAGTGCTCTGTCAACTGTAAAGGGAGGATTGTGAGAAGTTCAAAGTTAGATGCCCATATTCAGATGGAGTCTTACCTGGTTTGTTAGGGAGAAAGATGCAATTGTTTTGTTTTACCAGACATTTACTTGCTGTAACCCATAGACTGCTGGCTGAGCAGCAAGGTTGATGTTACAACAATCAAAGTTTGAAATGAAGTCATTGTCAACTGAAGCTGAAGGCTAATGAATAAGAGAAGTTTTTTTTCTATGAGGAATACATTTTTTCAATCTGAGTTGTCAAACCAACCCTGTGATTATGTCTATAAAAGCCATAGGTGTTTATTCACCTGCATCATCTGACCTGCTATCATTTCAAATAACCAGTTTGCAAGGAGTGTGGCTGCCCTGGAGCTGACAACATCTTCTATATTCATGCATGCCATCCTTGCATGGGTAAATATTTATCCTGAAAATTTCTCTGCCAGCATGTGTACTGCCTACTTAAAAGTTACCATATGGATGGTAAGCACCTAGAAAGCAGGTTATGTTGTATGTTTTATTTACAGCCTCTCTAGAGGAGGCTTTTCCAGAACAGTATCACACAGCCTAGAACTCTTATATGGAGGTAGTCTTCCCTAGAGGTAGAAGTGATGAATAAAGAATGTTCTTTCAGTTTTTCGTTTGCATCTAATAATCTCCCACATTTTCAGGCATGTCTGTGGGTAGAACAATGAAGGCCTAGTTTATAATGAAGTTGGAAACAGAATAGGACTGAGTGCTTTTGTCACAGCAGTACTTATAATTAGATTCTTTCTTTCTGTTTCTCAAGGAGATGCATACTTTTCTTACATTCTTACTTTTACTTCTCAACATTTACCAGAGAGATTTAAGGTCTTTTAAGAGTGATAATAAAATAGCATGCTCTTTTTAATTTTGCATAGGCACAAGTGAATAGAGCCATATGGACTACAATATATTTCAAGGTTTTTCACCGAGGTGCTGAACATCTGACACCATTCAGAAGTGATAGGTGATGATATTAAATACCTCACTGCACTCAACAATGTTTTAAGAAGCTGAGAAAGTTTTATGAGATTACAATGCATCACTTTTGAATGATGTAAAAAAAGTGGACAGTCTGTAAATTATGAATATTTTTCATGCTAGTTTAATCTATTTCACCTATAGAACTATCATGTTTTATATGCTGCTATACTCTGCTAATATTTTCCTGAGAGATTATCAGACTGATTACAATGGTACTACTCTGCACATAGAGTAAGCCAGTCATCACTTTTATAGCATGTAACTACAACAGCATAGAATTTATATCAATACAACAACAAAATATATTGTGGGTTTTCAGAGCACCGTACCAGAAAGTTTTCACCCACTTCAGATCACCAAAAGCTTACTGTCTACTTTTCAGTTTTAATTAGTAGGAGCGTAAGTGGCTCTAATGAAAGTCTCCAACTGGTGAATGGAAACATTCTTAAAGGCATGTGATACAGTAACAATATTATTAGCCTCAGGCACTGCTCAGAAACTCCCCCAAAGCCCACTCAGTCATTTTGCCTTCATATCTATGGCAAGTAACTTCTGAAAGTTATCAGAAAGCTCATTTGAGACTTTTACTTTTAAAAATCTTACCAGGCTTCCAGTCTTTAAATAGTTGATATTCCTGAAGTTTGTTTATATTTGCCAGAACTCAGAATCTTAGCAGAAACAGGACAAAATAGGAAATACAAGAAATGAATAGAAAATTATCTGACAGGTTCAATGTGCAGACAAGAAAAAAGAAAAAAAACAGTATGTATTTCTCTTTTAAGTGTACATATTCAAGTAGTACACAGATATATAATCAATGAATATACAAGTGTTACAATAAAGAAATAAACAAGAGAGTTTGACTAAGCAGGTTATTACACCAAAAAGAATAGATAGAGAGCTTATCCTTGTTCTGGGCTTGCAGGAAAACTCCAAAAGGAGAGATCTCCAGAAAAGATCCTTCCTCACTGGTAGTCAGCTCTTAAATGGGGTCTAGAAGAGGTGCAGCCAGGCTCCACCCCTTCTGGCAACATAGCTGAATTACCTTCACCTGTGCTCCTGTGACTGACTCATTGCTCACCTCAGGTGATCAATCAGAGGTTCAGGCCGTGATTCAGTCGTTCCCATACAGAAGAAGACTCAGTCATGTCTGACATCTACAGTGATTTGTACTAGGTACATTGTAGATGTTTAATAAAAGGCAGTCCTGGAGTCATAACGTAAAATTATTGGATCTTCAGATCTAACTGTAACACAAAATACCTAACCACAATCAATTTTATGAAAGAATTTATAGCGTGGCACAAGAGAACTCCGGATGTTCCTAATATTATAAGACAGAGTAAATTGTAGTACACTGAAGTTCTTTTATTGTCATATGTCTATACACTGTATGCAATAGGAGATGAAGATAACTGTGGTTTATTAGTGTGGTAATTGGGATTGAATGATGCAGGCAGTATAACAGGGAAGCAAATATATATTTGCTCAGAATGCTTCAATGCTTCAGTAGCTGTAGTAAATTACCATGCTAACCTCATATGATCTGTTAAATATGTCTTGAGTAGATAATGAGGCTGTATCCTCAGTGCCACGATTTATTTAATGTAAAACTCTAGTTTACAGCTACTGGTTGGGAATTATTTCTATAATGTCTACCAAACAAGTTCCCAAGATATGGACCAGAGTTCACTGTCAGTTTAAAGACAACAAGCTTTCTGGAATATGCTGTTTTTTTCCCTTGAATCCTGCTCATAATTTGAATTAAAATATAGCTAAAAATGCATCAGTGCTTTCTTAATATTATTTTACCATGGAATTATTTACTGCATTCACTCAATTGTGCCTGTCTTGCAAAAGTCACCTGGCATCTCCTTATCCAGATACAAATGACAGTACAAGAAAATCTGATAGTCTTTTCTCCAGGATTTGCCTTGCAGCCTATATATTAATAAAAGAATAGGATTTCTCTTCCCACATACAGCAGGAAGAAGTGTTCCAGATGGATTTAAATTTCCCCTTTAAAGATTACTAGAAGTATTTCCAACATAACTGTAATAGTTTTTTTCTATTACTCTAATTCAATGCCTATATAATGTTTTGATTTTTTTTAATGTATTTTTCCCCTGCATCCATGAATTGCTTCCAAAACATGTACTAAACTGAGCAAAAGACTATTTCAGTGCATAACTTTAAATGTATATTTTAAATGTATATTTTAGATAAATTGCTCTAGTAAAGTTTGTTGGATGGTTTAATACTTCAACTCACTTCATGTTTAACATTGATCTTGGAAAATGATTAACATCTTCAGTGTTATTTTATACACTTAGGAAATGCATGCTCCCTATCTCTTTGTGGAGACAGGACTTCCTCAGATGTTACATAAATATAAGGGATAGAACCGCACTGTCATCTGATTCCATAACAAAACTCTCTTTGGTTTCAGTAGGACACTTTTTTTGTCCAGTGCATACAAGATCCAAATAGGTTGTAGAGATATCATTTAATGTATTTGTCAGTTAGCAGAAATCTAAATAATGTTTCAAATTATGAAGTCAAGTTGAAATATTATTGCTATTGATAGTAGCAGTATATAACATTACTAAAAAAGAAAGCAGCTAGATAATCCACAAAAGCAAGAAAGAAATTGATAAAAAGGAAACTTTTAATATAAATGAGTTATAACTCTGCTCTTTGTTCCAGAAAGAAAAAGAAATAGATTTTTCCAGCTGTCAGTTTTTCAATAACTTAATGTGTTATGAAAATTATCTAAATATACTTCAGTATAATATTTTCTGATGAATTTGCTGAAATGCTCCAAGAACCACTGCATTCAGATGGTTATTACTGACCCCATCCTGTACTTCTTACTCAAAGAAAATTGTATACTGCATGTGTTATGTATGTAACATACATGATCTGATTGAGCTTCCAGTTTGGCTGATTATATGAATTTTGCCAAATAATTTCCTGAAACAATCTGTTTGTAAAAAAATGTATGCCCATGGAAGAACAGAATAACAAAATAGTCTGCATGTTAGTCAGTTTCTAGAAAGTGATTCTCAAATATTCTTTCCATTTTTCATTAATAGACTTGTAAGATTGAAAGAATGCAAAATTATTTTCCAATATGAAAACCATCAAAAAATTTCGCAAGTAGTGCTTAAATATGAGGATGGAAACATTTGATGCAGTTTTCTAAGACAAACTCAGAAGAAAAATAATAAGAAAATTAGAGTGTAGATGAATACTGTAACTTGGAGGAGACGATGATTTTGTATTGTTCAGGTATATTTGTAAATAGATTTGTCTATTTCTTCAAAGACTCTTACACTGGAAATGACCTCAAAATAAGAGTGGTGATTAGTATAAAAGAGCTGAATTTCTGTTAGGTAACCACTACATCTTTTTACTTGTTTTGATCATAATGCAGAATATGAATGTAATCAGATGAGAAAGTTTAATTGGAAGAATCCTTGAAAGGTCATCTTATCCAACTGCCTGACCCTTTCAAGGCTAACCAAAAGTTAAAGAATGCTATTGAAGGCATTGTCTAAATGTCTCTTGAACACTGATAGGCGTGTGCCAACAACAACTTCTCCTCTGATAATCCTCAAAATAAATTGTTCTTGATATCCAGTCTTAACATCCCCTGGCGCAGCTTGTTGCCATTCCCACTCATCCTACCATCAGTTTCCCGGCAGACGAGATCATTGGCTTCCTCAACACTTCCTCTGTTCAGGAAGTTGTTGAGTCAGAATTTAGTTTAGTTGTTTGCTTGTTTATTTTTCTCTATTTTAACTTTTATAAAATGCAAATTCTGTTGTAGTATAGGACTGAGATATATTGAATGATTTTTTTTTCTGTTGCCGAACGTTTTCACTCTGCAGTATAGATTGATATTCATCAAGATATTCCAAAATATAGTTGTTGTCTTGAGCACATGTTTAGACTACAGAAAATGTGGAATGAATCTGAAAACTTTTGTGCAAGACATATTTTGTCATTTCCATTTCTTTAATTTGCTTCTTTGTTTTAATTCAACTACACCAACAAAACAATGATGGACAATCAAAAATGTTTGCATTGCAAATCATAATGCCGTATTTTTAGCTTCATGAACCTGGAAGAAGCGAAAGGCTCATTTCTGCTAATGCATGCTCATCTTCATTTGCAGATATATTAGGGAGGTTAGGAAAATTCTAAGCTTCTAGAAAACAAATACTGTTTTTAGGTCTTAGAAAATTCTCACAGTTGATTGCAGTATTCATGTGCCCTCCTTCTCCCTCAGAGGAATCCCACTATACAAATCCATGTTATTATTAATAAACTCATGTGGTCCCTTAGTGATAGAGCTGCCTATTTTATGGTTTTTAATTCAATAAATATTATAATTAAGTCTTGTTTGGTCATAATTTGAAAAACATTACATTTATCTTTCCTCTATGAAGACCTCATATCTGCCATCCTTGAGACTTGGACAGAAATTCCACTATGGATAATTTTTAGAGCTCTGACATTCAAGTGATCTTCAGCAACTAAAAATATAAAATGGCAAAAAAAAAAAAAAAAAAAAAAGCACATTAAAATGGTAATTTTTAGGAATAAATGGCTGTTCCAAAATGAATTCAAAAGTTTCAGATTCAGTTTAGCTTACTTTCTTCTGCAGTCCCAGCTGATCACTTTATTGAATGTCATTTGATCCCCCTGAGTCTGAAATTCTTAATTATATTTTCAAGCTTTCTGACATTGTGTTTTTCTTCTTGACATTCACATAGTATAAATTTGGCCTCTTAGCAGGATTAATTCCATTTAGCAGACAATTCCTGACAGCCCTAGTAAATTCAGAATGATCGATTCATTCATCAATATGTGTGTGTAATTTCCATTAAGCTTAATAAAATTTGAGTACAGATGGAGTAACTGTAATAACTTTTAAAACTTCAGTGCCTTCCTGTTTGCCAGGAAGTGTTCAACTGTAGACTGGGATGTCTCTTGTGTGTTTGATTTTTATGTGGGAGTGTTGATCTGAAAAAAAAGGAAAGATTAATTTTTTGCCGGAATAGCTATGCTGAAGTCCCTCCTTCAGCAGGTCTTTTGTGTCTGTACCAGTCTTTGAAGACACTTCTGTAACCTATGTTGTGCAGGGCGATGGAACATGTTCCTGTTCACAAAAATTGTAGGAATTTGCCTGTTGCAGAACAGTTCAGATGTGCTGAATCTTGCCTCTGCCCAGATCAACCTGGAGGGAAGGAGAGTCTCACAGCTTGCTTAGAAACATTCTCACATTTACTCTCTGCAAATGGAAGGTTAAGAGGAAGAGTAGAAGAGAGAAGTATCTAATATCTTCATATTTTGCCCTAACAGAATTTGATCATGTTTTCAGTTCAGAGGTTAATGTATTCAACTTGGATTTCTTGAATTAGGGAGGACTGAGGAGAAAAATATAAATAAAATGCATATATACATTGGATAACATATTTTATAGGACTAAAAAAATGCCTGAGGTATTTGTAATAATTTTTGTGTGACAGAGTCAAAGTTAATGATTTTGTAGACCCCAGTTCTGATTCTACTAAAAAAAATTACATGAAGCTTGTACAACCAATTTATGTTGTTACTGAATTTAAATATTTTATGCAGTTTTTAAGAACTGATCTTATTCTGAGGTGGAGAAAAATGCAGTAATCTGTGCCATTTCTTCTACCTCAAGCCACAAGGAATCTTTGTACCATTTTTCAATCTTTCACTTTTCAATCAATCTTTTTACCAATTCTGAGATACTCATCAATAGACCTGCTGAATCTTCCAGTTTTATGTTAATTCTCTTATTCTTTATAACATCTTTCAAAACTGTGTTCCTACTTAGGAACAATTTGAGAATGATTTTGAAACACCAAATTAACAAATGCAGAAGTGTAAGTGTGAACAATTCAAATCAATTTTTTGTCCAGTGGAAGACTTAATTGTATGGGTGATGAGCAAATATTAAAAAAATAAAGTAAAAAAAAAATTGTTTTTTGTTGTGCTTTATGAAAGCACCTTGAAAAAATAAATATAGTTTGCAAATTGATCAGATGCTTACTTGGTGAATTTCTTAATCATTTACTCAGGTGAATAATAAAGGCCAGTGAACACCAAAAGTATTGCAGAACCTCAGGATAAAAGTGATTTGATGTTTTTCATATCAAAGACAGAAGCTTTTCTTTTTTTCCATGAATATATTGTCTGTTTCTGATCATAAAATACCTCTATGCTTCTGAACAGAAAATATAGGTGTACAAATTTGGGAATTTGTAAGATACAAGGCAGGAGGATAATAGAAGAGAGGTAAAAAGTAGTTGTGAAAAGAGGTAAGTTTGAGCTAGTTCAATGGCATTAGTTAATATTTGATTCTTAGTTCCTCAAAAACTTGCCTATCCTAATGATTTCTGAACATCAAAAAGTGTCTGCATGTAAAGAATGGGAAAGAGAAGATGAAGATTGAGGATGACAGAGAAAAGAGATAAATCTCTATAAGAATATTTATTCTTTCAAAAACAGAACTAAAGATAAGGACACTTAGCATTCACTGTGAACTTTTTCTTCCATACTTGCTACAGACATGTTGTTATTACTGCTCTGAAAGTACAAAATATAAATGTGTTAAAACTCTATGTTGATGTGGATAATGGAAGGGAAGATCCAACGAGAAAATGTTGCAGCATTTGGACAGGATTACAGGGACAGTTTCCCCCAGGATAAAAACTATGTCCTATACCTTAAACCTCTAGGCTACAGCTCTCCTGACATATCAAGTATTATGTATAGATAATTATTCAAAGTAACCTAAAAGGTAGGCAGTGTACTCCCTCTGAAAGACTATGGGTTTGAGTGTCCTAATATCCTGAAGCACTTCTGAAGATCTCATCTTTTAAACAGTCTTAACCACCTCATCATACTCACTAAATAACTGCAGATACTTATTAATAGTGTGTGTATTATTAATTAAAATAATTTGTGTTTGCTTTGGGGCACCTGTAAAGAAACTGTGTCTCTCAGTTTCTCACCTTTCTCTATATAACACCAGATAAATATATGTTTTCATGTTTCTCATTGACTGATTGTAATAATCCATGAATAGCTCCCTACCCTCATTATTCTACTGTATCTGGTGATAACTACTAGGTCAGTCTGTTTAAAGACAGTGGCGGGATGGATGTGGAGGGATGGAAAAGAGAAGTCAGTTTAGTAAAACCCCTAAACCATCAGGCTAGAATATGGCCACATTGGCTCAGTTATGTCACGGTGAAAACCATGGTCATACTTTAATGTAGCATGCTTCCTAGCTCGTTCTCAGAATGAGAATAAATTATGGAATGAACACATTGTATCAGAGGCTCTGCACCCCAACTCTCTGCAGTCAGGATGGTGCTCAGCCTCCTAAACTAGGACTGCTCGGAGGACTTGCCTGCTCCCGCCTGGCTCGGATCGCTTAGGCTTGTGCTTAGGGAGCTGCGACCACCTCGGTGCGCGAGAGAGCGGCAGCGAGGAAGGTAGCCAGTAGCCGATCGCGGGGTTGTCACTGCGCCCCGGGGCCGAGACGGGGGCCGTCTCTTTCAGCACTGCGGACAGCGTCACCGGAGCGCCAGCGGTTCCTGGCTTCCTGCTCCAAAGCAACCGCGGAAGACAGGGAGGATCCTGGAGGCCGGAGGGGCGCAGAGGAAGAGGGAGGAGCAGAAGGAAGCAGAAAAAAAAGGGAGGGCAGCGCTAGGGAGAGGATTTTCCCTTCGGATCTGTTTTCGGGCTGGCGGGTGGAGGCTGCTGCGGCTGGCGGTCACGTTTCCTCCTGATAGAAGATGGTGAATACGTGAGGATAGAGGCTTTTGGCCTGCTTCGCTGCTGCGGGAGTGCCTTTCCTTCCTCTCTCTTCCTCTCCCTTTCCCTGTTCCTGCGTCTGTGTGTTTGGCTCCCCGGCTGCCTGTGCATGCACATCTTGTACATATATCTGAGCAGGGATCTTCTCTCGGCAGCACAGCTCTGCACAGGAAGAAGGGCTCAGCTGCAGCAGCAGCATCAACAGCAGCATCAGCACCAGCAGCGCCACCAGCTCCGTAATTCTCTCTCCTTTCCCTTCCTCTCCATCTCCCTTCCCCCCCCCCCCTTTCCCCCCCACCCCCCGCATCTTCCCGGAGCTATTCAGAAATTGCATTTTCTCTTCTACGATATTCGTGGCTTCCCTCTCCACCCCCCACCCCCTTCATCAGAGAAGGCACACATACACACACAAACACAGAGAAACAAGAGGAAGACAAGTACTGCGACCTTCTCCCTCTGCTGCAAACACTGAAAGCAAACAGAGACGGGATTTGGCTTCTACCCCAAGGTAAAGCCCTGCCTCTTTTACTTACTCGCCACCTCCTCTGAGAAAGAGAAGCAAAGAGAGGATCTAAAGTGGAGAAAAGCAGGTATTCTACGTCTGGCATTTGGAGCACAGGGAGCCAGGAAGTGAAAGATGGTTGTGGTTGCCCGCGCTGGCTGCAGGGCAGCTGTCTTCCTCTGGATTTTCAGCAGCTTCAGTTGCAGAGCCAGGACTTCTCTGCCTGCTCGTAAGTACTCTTCTCTAAGAAGCATTCAAAATTTCATCTCCTCAATAAGGCAGGGGGGAATTCTCACAGTTCTGGGAGGTTGTTTATTTTATCTCTGATTGTGAATCTTGTGTTTGATTTTCTGTGTATTTGCCTGTGTATGTGCAACACCATGGTTTGATACTGTTCTCAGTGGTCACATTAGACCTTCCTTTTAATGATTTTAATGGTAGCTTGTGTGGAATGTTGAAAGAGCTGCTCTGTGATACAGTCTTCATTCTGCAATGAAGTCAGAGGGGAAAAAGAATTGAATGTAATCTGTTCAAAGTTTGGGGCTGTTTTTGCTTGTTTGCTTTTGTTGTTGTTTGTTTTGTTTTGTTTGTTTATTTGTTTTCCCACCTTCTTCAGAAGGTATGTAATTTGCATTTGGAAGTAATTCATTTCCACAGTTTTGTGAGGGAAAAGAGGAGACGTGAGCAGTTTCCATAACTAGTGTTTTATTAAGGGCCAGTGAGAGAGGATTTATCTCATTTGAAGAGGAAAGAATGATGTTAAGTAGATGAGAAGGAGCTGAGCCTGGGCCACTTTTTTCGTGAATGCCGTTTTGCTTTCCATAATAATATGAGGAGAGATATTTTAGAGGAGAGAGAAACTGCCCTCCTAGGGAGGCAGAAGTAGAAGAAAAATGTTCTAATGTTTGCTGAAATGCTGAACTTTAGACTGGCAGGATGCAAAACATCTGAACAGGACCCAATTCTGCTATCGGTATGAAAAATATCAGTGGATTCTTTGATTTCAATGTGTATTAGATAAACCCTTTAACACTGCATTGATGTGTAGTTTCCAGCAAGATATTTGCAGGTAGATGTCAGTGTTTTTAGTTTATTTGTTTGTTTGTTTGTTTGTTTGTTTTTCTTCAAAACAGGTAAAACGTTCATCATTTGCCAAGTATTTTTGAGATACATACTGAAGTATTACATTTTTGTAGATTCATCAAAAACAGACAACACTCTTTACTTCCTTCACTGTTTATAGAGGAAAGAAATGTACTGAAATGTTACAGATGGATGTGTAGGGATTGTGTACGTGTGAATGTAGGCTGATTCTACTGTTCAATTAGGGAACTGCCTGAGAATGTAACGTATACTGCATAGGTATAAGGCATATACATCCCTTTGCAGGATCATTTAATTTATTTGTTTTCGAGGGGGGCGGATGGGAGAAATGTAATAATTAGTAGCACTGCTACTTTCTCAGTATGTTCTTATCTGTTATTGTCTGGTATATATTAAAAAAATAAAACACGGTTATTGCTCCAGAATTTCCTGTACTTAAGTAATTACTTACATTTTAACAGAAAATGTACAGCACTGCCTGCATTGTTTCTTGGTCTGAGATACTATGGGGATGTTCTTTTTTTTTTTTTTTTTCTTTTTTTTTTTTACCTTCACTTTGGGAAATATTTATTATCCCTAAGGTTTACTGCTTAGTCTTGATAGCTATCTAATTTTTCTTCTGTATATTATTTCTTCACAATGTGAAGAAGGTCTGCATAATGGGATTGCACACATACACACAAAAATATGATTTAACTTGTCAAAAATGGCCTGGTCACTGATTTTCTCCATACTGTTTTCCTATAACAGGATTTTGATATTACTTATTTTTGTGTCTATTTATATCATCCAGTAGCTAATTACTGTAGTTTAATTTGAAAATGACCTACAGGAGGTTATCTGATTATCCAACAAAAACATTAACATTTCAAAGAAAGTAGCTGAGAATTTAATATTAATAGCTACATTACTGAAACAAAAAAAAATCAATTAATAATATTTAATATATATATATATAATGCTAATTAAAATGTACATATATACATTTCCATGTTTAAGATATTTTTGGCAGATGTTCAGAGAGTCCTTCATATTAATTCATCTTCCAAAGCTCATACAATACCCTCCTTATGTAGTCTATAGCATTAATTTCTGACTCCTGAAAGAGAAATGGAACTAGATTTCTTTAATGGAAACACAAACATATCTTGAAGTAAATGTCAACCTCAACATTTCAGAAAAGAGAATGCAAATACTTGGAATTTTTTTTTTTTTTTTTAAAGATACAGCAATGCTAGGGTAGTGGTACTACAGTAGGAACTAATGTGCTATGTCACAGTGTTTTGGTGCACCACTTAACTGGTTATTCTGTTGCACACTTTGATACACAAACTGATTACTATACTGCATATTCTTCTGCTGTTTGTGACTTGCATGAAATTGATCATGAATTACTGCTTTCTTTTATTATTATTTTTTCCTTGCTTAAGCAATGCTCAAAGGTGTTTTTTTTTTTGTATTATATCTTCTGTTTGTTTGTTTATTCTTTTGTTTCCAGTTGATTTTGAACATCATATTGATAATTCTTCTGAAAGACTTAAAAATAGTGTATAATGTAACTGCCGTACAGCTTATTTCTTGTATTGCAATTTATTTTTTTGAGTTTGTAGTAATTTAGCAAAGGAAGTTCATTATTTACAGTGTATATGAGAACATATATAAGTTTCAAGGTATAAATGAAATACTAATCTCTAGATATGACTTATAGCTCGTGATTTTCTTACAGTCTATTTGTGCTGACAGAGAAAATGCTGGTTTTCAGAAAGAATAGAATTTGACATATGCATCTCAAATTTTTCTCGAATTTACAATGTCAGCAAGTCTATAACTGTTGTTAAAATGATGTCTCTGACTACTTTTCTCTCTTGGCTGAGAATGTGAAAATTTTGTAAGCTCTGCATATCATTTAGTTTTTTAAGACAAAGTGAATGTTGGAAGTCCATTTTTAAGTCCAATCGACATACATTACAATATCACACATACTTTATTTAAAGAATCTTACTTTAGATTTCATTGTTACGATTTTCATGCTTCAGCAATAATTTCTGCTTTTTTGTTCTTGCTTGTTTTTGGAATAAGCATAGAGGAATCTCATGACTTCTGAAACCAAGGATAATGAACAGCTCAACCAGGAGAGGTCATCACAAGATAAAAAGGAGTACTGAAAATAAATTTTGTAGACTTTTATATGGTTTAAACCAGAAAGGATAACAGTAAGGCAATGGGTAGACTGACTTCCACTTGTACCCTTCTATTCTTAAAGAACATGTCAAAGAGATTCAACACTGGATTCCCTCACTACCTATGAAAATATAAAAAAATATTTCTTTCACAGCTAAGTTTTTTGGTTGTTTCTTTTGTTTTGTTTTCCTTGTGTGTGTGTGTGTGTGTGTATGTGTGCGTGCGTCTGTTTATGTTCAATGTAGAACTAATCAACACAGAACAACTAAAACTTACGTACAGTTCTGATACTTCAGTGCATTTGCAGTAGGTCCCAAATCAGTATTGGAGTTCAACATCACCTAACAGTAATTGATGTAGAAATTGAATGATGGACAAGTATATTGAATCATTAAGATTCGTGGAAAAGCAAAAATATGCATATTTTAGCTTTGAATTCGTGTCACTCAGATTTTCCTTATTTAGTAATTGATTGGGTAATTAGGAGAAGTACTCATTGTGATGTGACGTCCCTTCTGGAAGACCAGTGTATAGCACTGGAACAGTGGTTTAGAAATCCTGAAATATTTAGAATTAGTTGCAGTTCATGATGTTCAAATGAATGGAGAAAGTGTGGGTAGGGGCCAAATATTTAGGTATAGTTTTTTTTTCTAGATAATTTTTAAGTCATTATGTGAAATAATGTGAAATCTAGTGAATTCCAGCTGAGTTTTTGTTATATCTGAATAAGACGTTTTACTTTAGGTCCTTTCCTGGGGATATTACATCAAGGATCCCACAGACTAGTTTCAAATGCACAAAAACATTTTTCTTTAGGTTAAAGGTTTAATCATCTTTTGTATCCCTGGGTCTTAAAATACAAATAAACTGAGCTTTCAACTGAGAGCTTAAGTTTATTCTAAGACCATACCGTTTCTTAACATTAATGATGTGCTCACTTTTAGAACATTTTAGTTACAAACTAGATTAAAATTTTCATGAGTTATTATTTCATAGTAGTGTTGATGTAATATATAATAAAGCAAACAATCAAAAGGGAAATGAGATTGTGTTTATTACTTATTAAGTGACGTGGAACTGAGTTACAGTGTTTAGGGTGACTTTTAAAATGAATATACTTTTACTAGAATTTTGTATGTAAATAAAATATTCATAAATATTCTGTTGTCATCTCCAAATCAGCGACAGCAGCTAGGACCAACACTGGGGTGAAAAGCCAAACTTTCAAAGAGTTCTCAGTTTACATCTGTGCAACACTGCACACAGCCTGATTGCACACATTCATCTATATACAGAAAGTCAGATTCAAAGTTTGATCCATCCTTTGAGCACTGAATCAATTATAAATGTCATTGAAGTAATGTATTAAAAGCTGTTCCTTGCTTGGGTTTTTTGGCTCTGCTTGTAGTCTTAATTTTTTTTTTTTTTTTTTTTTAACTCAGATGCATTAATATGGACCAGGATACAAAAAGTACTTTAGTAAGTGGTCTGGTCAGAAAGAAAGTTTGTAAGCGTAGTTAAAGACCAGGAACAGAAAACTTGTCTCTCTGAAAAATGGCTTTTTCTTATACAGGGAAATAAGAAATATTTTCTGATTCACCATCATATTTTTACAAAAGAAATTTTATCACATTTGAAAATTTTTACTTCATGCAGTTGTGATAATATATTCTTTACTTATTACACATTAATCAGATATTATAAGCTGTAGAACTACTTGGATAACTCACCTCACTATGGAGCTGTGATATGCCATAGATCTTCCTGTAAGAGTTCTTTAGTTATTGCAACTAGGATCTTTAAATGCTATAAAGCAGCAGATGTCATAGCCAATGTTGATTAATTATAACAATATTTAATGCCTTGTAAGAATCTTAACATAATTAAGAGCTATGCACAAACTATAGCTTTTTTCCTACTTTTTAATAAATATATATGCAGAAGTTGGTTCACCTCAGCAACTTGACCAACAGATAATGCAAAAGATAACTGGTTAAATCTTGAGGTATGTCACTGCCCATGCCTGTATTTCCTAAATGTTAAGCATGCTAAGTCTTATGAAAGTACACAGAGTTGCAAGTTTCTGCATGATTTCAGTCACTTCACATAGAGAATGATGGAGAAGAAACAACAGTCTCCTCCATCAGGTGAAACTCTCAGTAAATTTTTACTTTTGTAAATCTTCAAAATTTTAGAAAACTATAGCAATACTTGGAAAAAGGTAATTTGATCAGGACACGATTTCCAGAATTTATTCTTTCCATAATTTCATCTTTGGAACAAATAATGCAGTTTTTCATCTTCACTGTTTTCTCACTGAAGTAAACAGAAACTGTGCCACTGATTTTAAGAAATGAGTGGTTATGACTTCTGTCAATGAAAAGTTCACCATTCAGTCCATAATACATTAGAAATGTTTAAAAGATTTTTCTCTGAACCAGTATGGATTTTACTTTTATCACACTTACTTTGTTCAGCTACTTTTTGGCATTATGTCGGTAACTATTCTGAGGCCACCAGCTAATTACAGAACACGTTGATTCTCTAAACGTGATAGGAGTTGGAAATCCTAGTAATCAGTAAACGATACTTTTGAGTCATTTTCTCAAGATATGAATTTATCATAGATTGAAAGGTATTCTCAAGACCATGATTGATATTTAGAAAAATCTTGTGCACATTCATATTTTGACAGTTCTGCAATTTTACAGTTATCTTTACAAAGCTGAGGCCTTTTCAGCATGTTGCTGTTGTAGTAGCAAATAATCATATTTGTTCCATAAGCCCAAAGAATTGATAAGTCAGAGCAAAAAAGTATACTGACTTTGACTATTGTCTCCTTCTTCTCCAAAATTTGATTGATATTTGGGTTTACAATCCCCTATGAAGTTTGTTCATTCGGACATTTAACTTAGGTAATCATGCTAAGCTTGCTGAGGGACTGAAATACTTATTTAAATTTGATGTTAATATTCATCAGTATTTTGTGTTTGTGTGTGTGTTTAAAATAAATAAATAATAAAGTAAGATCCATTCAACATAGCTAGAATCTTCGTTACTTGCTTTGCATTTATATCACTAAAAGCTCAGGTTAGGTTAAAACTTAAAATAAATAAAAAAAAAAATAGCAGCTAAAATTACTTTCTAGATGCCATAGAGTGTCTATACATATTTAGCCAAATTATTTCCCATGCCACAAATAAATGTGGTATATTAGGATGAACATCTATTATTTGCTTATTTAGAATATTTGAACACTCATTTTAAAGGGGAAGTATTATTTTATTGTAGAAATATTATATCTGTCTAAATATAATATTAACATAACATTTTGTTTGATTTTGTAAAACTGCTATGTTACTGAATATTTTGTAATCTCTGCTCATGGATGTCAACTTGTATACATGTTACATTTTACCTGTCTATAAACATTTTTACTTCAAGTCTAAAGGTGTAGCAATGTCCTTTTTTTATCAATTAAATTATGATGAATCTTTGAATTGCCTTTGCTCAATAGTCTTATATACTTACACTGATATTTACCATGGTGACAATCAAACCCGGAATTTAGAGGGAAGAGATATAGCAGATGAGTAGCTGGACCTAAAATAAGTAGACTGTAAGGGTCCAAATACTAATTTACACCCCTCTAATCAAGGTTTCAAACACTAGACTCTGCCCTAATTGTCTCTGAGATATAATGAGGGCTTGTAAAAATTCTTTTCTTTTACCTGTATGCAGATAAAAGATCAAATATATTTAAAAAGATGAAGAAAAATGAAAATTAAGAAAAATCAATTATTAGAAAGCAGAATCAACAATTAATACTAATCATTTCTCTAAAAAATGACTGTTTTAAATCATGAAAAAGAGTAGTTGCATCTCAAACAGTGAAAGTAAAATAATTTCTTTACACTGATGGATAGAGTGAGAGGGAGTAGTCCTGCCAGACAACAGCAGTTACAGTGAATTAGAAGACAAATTTATTTCTTGAGAAATTGAGTCAGAAGCATATTCTGCAGGGTGCAGTCTCTGCTGGCTACATGCTTCCAGGGTTCAGAAAGGTGTACACTAATGCTTTCCTTCAGTTATACATCAAGAAATGTTATGCTACCCGACAATCTCAGTTGTATGATGAATGTCTTACCTGCTTCTTACTCAGTATGGCCAGGATGTTAGAAATGATAGGTGAGCTGCCTGTAAGCATGGGATGGTATCCAATTGAGTTTCAGTCTTCTTCTGAAAACAAATACCTCCACAAACTTTTGCTTGTGCTCTGTAATCTCTTTGCCATTGATCACATAACTCCTTTCTTATTTTGTTAATCATTTTATTCTCTGCCCTTGCTCTACCCTTCTCACCCGAAGAGAGTGACTCTATGTTCAGTAATATTTTTATTGATTCATCACCACATCAAGTAATTTGCTGAACTTGAAGCTAGGAGAGATTGTCTTCATTGATTCCTGATTAATTCATCCGTATTTGAAAGCTGGGTACACAAGTAATAATTCAATTGAAATTCCTTCACTGCTTAATTGCTCTGCCCTAAACCTAGCATGTTGAATCAGATAATCAGGCATTATGAGTGGCATTAAGATATCTTTTTTTTTTCTTCCCAAAAAACAGTTATTAGAATATCATTATAAGGAATACTTTTATTAATATTTATTCGTAATTATACAAACAAAAAGAATATACATCCTTTCAAACTTTCAGTCAGTGTTGTGTATTGTACATATGGGAAAGTCTGCTTCAAAAGAATGCCATGAGAGAATCATGATCCCAAACCTGCATACTCGTAGCTTAAAAGGACAATAAGAATAGCTGATCTCAGCTACAATTATGTGGGTTTTTTTGTTTCACCTGCTTTACATGTGAAACTTTTGCTCCATTTCATTCCAGCATTGAATCTCTCTGAAACTATTCTACCTTCATGATTATATTCATGACCTCACTGAAATATGTAACGTTTCCTTACACCAACTGACCTACATGCCAAAAGCTTGAGACACATGAAAACTTAAAGTCATCCTTAGCTTCAAAGAGTGTGTATTTTACTGCAGGTCAATAATAAAGATATTTAACAGTGAAGGGCTGAAAAATAGAATTCCAATGCTTCTCACTAGAAAACACTCATATCCTTTGCTGTAGTTTCTCTGAGATATTTTGCATGTCACATTCATAAGAATTAGCAATGTTTGTTAAAATTATGTACACTGCCATTCAAGCACCTTAAGAGTTAAAAATGCATACTCTTACAATACACGTGGGAATAGACACAGATGCTTATACATGTACATTTGATGTCTTCTAAATTTGTCATCAGAAAAAAAAAAAATCCCTTCAAAATATTAAAGTGATTCAAAAAGATCTTTTTTCTATAAATGTTGATTTCTACTAAACTATATTTATTTCCTTTGAATTCTTATTCAATGCCAGTTGATACAACCTATAATTACACAATTCATCTTCTTCATTATTGACAATACATGCTTTCTTTCAATCTTCTGAAACATCTTCACCTTTTCCAGGATGACTGAAAATCAGCAGTAGCAGTGCTCAGAAGCCTTCTCTGTTACAAGTTGTCCTGCTGGTTTAAAACTGTCTGTCCTTGTTAGCTGCTATTTAACATCTTCCTCAGTTGCTATTGGAATGGAAATCAATTTGTTGTCACTCTGTGATGTGGCTATGAAGTATTGTTTCTTTTCCTAACACTGTATGCTTTTGGTGTTTCCTACAACTAACAATTTAGCCACTTGAGTGTAGTCGTATTTTGGTAGGGATCCTTTTATTTCTTATTGCCTCTCTCACTTTTTATCATTTTTCTTTTTTTTTCTTTCAAAAAACTTGGTGGTTGTTTTCTTTTTTTGTTGTTGTTATTTTGTTTCTTTTCTCTATGATTATTGTTATGATTTCTGTTTATAGATAAATTAAGCCTGGTATCCTTTTGATTTTATTTGTCCTGTATTTCTTAGACTCTGATTTATAGAATCAAAACACAGAATGGTTGAGGTCAGAAATGAGCTCTGGAGGCCATTTGCTTCAACCTGTACTCAAGTAGGGCCACTTACAGCAGGTATCTCAGGTCCGTATCCAGAAAGCTTTTTAATTATCTCTGAACACAGAGACTTCACCACCTCCCTTGACAGCCTGTTCCAGTCACCTTCAGAATAAAAAAATGTTGCCTGACAGTCAGATAGCACCTCCTGTGTTTCATTTTGAGCCCATAGCCAGACAGGTTTCTGTGGGCCCATTTCTCTTGCCTGTTGAGTTCCTTCTGGATGGTGGCACAACCCCCTGAAATAACCCTCAACCACACCTGCTGTTTTGTGTCATCACCAAACTTGCTGAGAGTGCATTTTGCTCTATTATGCAGTCCATCAACAAAGATATCAAATAGGACTGGATCACACTCTTGGCCAGACTCTGTAGCCAGTTTTCAGTTCACTTGTTGGACTGACCATCCAGCCCATGGCTATTTATATGACAGACAATGAATGTTTACTGAAGTCTACATAGTCAATATGTTCTGTTCTTATCTACCAGGCCAGTCACTTCATCATTTAAGTTTGCCAAGTTGGTATGACGAGTCAGCCATGCTGACTACTTCTCATGACTTCCTTGTGCTCTGTACCTCGAAATGATTTACAACATTAGTTAGCATCTTTCCAGTGACTGAAGTGAGGCTGACCAGCCTGTAATTTCCTCAGTCTTCTTTCTTGCACTTCTCTGAAGATTGGAGTGGCTATTTCTTTTCCCCAGCCATCAGCCAGCTCCTCAAATCTCCAAGCATATATTTAACGATTTTCAAATTATTCTTAAAAAATCAGAAGTCTTAAATTCTGAAGAGGTCTAGCTAATACTCATTCTACTGGATTTATATCACTATCAAAGAAGAACCAAAATATATCATTAATATTTGAAACACATGCAGAAAATATATGTATTTGGAGAAAGATCTACAAGACTAACAAGAACCACACTCAAGGCCACAATCAGTAGGCCATATGTATTCAAATAAACATCTAAAAATGTGTTTAAATAAAACTGAATAATAAGTCCCTGAAGTCATCTAAATATTCCTGATTTTTTTATAATTATAGAGATTTTATTAAATTCTTTGTTGAAATGAGGCAACTATATACATAAACACATACTAGAATCAATATAATATAAGTGACTATTCAGATATTATAATTGAATAATAATATGAGTATAGAAGTGTCTGTTAGCTATATTGTTGATGATAATGACCCTATTTTATAATATAAATTTATCATTTGATTAAAATATATGTATATTATTATGTGATAAAATATTTTCAAATAATTGTTTGTGATAGAATAGGAATAGCTGCATCCAATTAAAAAAAATAAACTACTCTATTTGAAGTAAACTTTCTGAAATGAGATTTTTTTTTCCCATGTATATGCACATATAGACAATAACATTATCTGAGGGATCTGACATATTTTGTTGGTAGTATATAATGAAGTTGCCTTGAGGTTCCTTTTGAATAGAGGGCCGTATCTTAAAGGAATTCTGTCTAAGTTTAGCTAATTCTTGAGGCTGTCTGTGTGATTCCATCTGTGGCAGGGGAAATTGCTCAGGCAGGGACAAATTATTTAATAAGTTTCTTAAGATGTAATTAGGCAAAATGGAAATCAGAAAATGAATAAAAGCAATGTGACACATTTCTCACCTAGCAATGAATTTGGAATGTAGTTTGATATTTATTATATTTTTAAAGACTCTATGTTAACTGAATGAATAGAGTATATATTCTTTCCCTGTGTTACAAATGCAGATGTTCATGGGGGAATGCTGGTATCTTGCAAGTTCTTCCACTGAGTCTGGTCTCCTGGCTCATAATGCTACACTGCCAAACCTTCAGATCAAAGGTAATTCTGTCCATAGTGTACACTTGATAATGTTAAATTTAAGCACTTTTAAGAGTCAGTCTGGCATGTGGGAAACAAGGTCTTCTGTCTTGGAATCTACTTAGTATAAGACAAAGAAAATAAACCTAGAATATATTTTCTCTAAGCAAAACATATTTGGTGACTTTGGAGTTACAAAAAAGCTATGTGAAGATGCAGCATCCTGGCAATAGTTTTAGGAATGGTAGTGGTAAGATCTAAGGCAGTGTTCTTTCACAGTTGAAAGGCATAAGGTACCCTAAGCTCTTTCTAGACAATCTGAACTTTCAATATTTAACCATACCAATGCAATGAATGACATTGCTTGGGACTTTACAATAGGATATATTGCAAATATTTTGAAATATTTTAGTACCCCAAGTGTATCAGTCACCTTCTATTTTAGAATTGACTTTGATCACAATGTTACATTCTATTTATCTTGTGTAAATAAACAGATAACATAGTTTTGCTACTGACACTTAAGTTCTGTACATTTCATTCTGTTTATCTTCAGAAAACTTCGTTGTGCAGGCTGAGAGTTTCACATATATCTACCATATTTGACTGAAATTCAGATATGTAAATTATAGAAAATGATAAGAAGAGCATGAAGGCACTGGACTGTGGTCCCTTCATGAATAGAATTTTCATGAATAGACCTTTTCTTTTAGTAAATGGTAATCAAACTGGGATGGAAATGATGACAAGTTTTTGACATCAGTGCTAAGACTGTCATGAGTAGACTTGTATAGACAGTAAACTACAGTTCTTTTTAAAGTAGTATATTAAAAGCACAATGCATATTAGCAAAATATAAAGGCTTGCTTTTATTTCACAGTGGAATACATTGACAAAGCCTGCCACTGGCCACTTTAAAATACATCCAAACAAAACAGAGTCTTAAAATATATAACTCCTTTATTCTTCTCCTTTAAAAAACTGCATCAAAGGAAACTGATTCAGTAACTACCAACCAAATATTTGCTTTCTTGAGTGCCTCACGGAAACTGGCTTTCTTTTGCTGGCCTACTTTTTTGATCGAAAATATGATTACTTTTATCTAATAAAGTTAGAGGGTGTGGAAGGAAGATGTTAAATTATCAATTTAATCCGTGAATTCCATCATTTTCATTTTTAAGTGACACTGTTAAGCAGCAGATTTAATTAGGCAACCTGCTGCTCTCACTTCAGTAAAATAGAGAGTGGTTAACATGCCAAAAGTTGAGTATGAAGATCTTTTTTTATTATCACCCTTGGTAATTCACTCTATTGTTCTTTCTTTTGCATGTTTTCTTTTTTTCCCTCTATCTGAATTTGGACTTCAAGTGGGTCAGTGGCACTTGGAAAGGAAAATGACACCCTGTATTATTCTTACTGAAGAATGATCCCAGATATTTTTAAATACAATTTTATTCTGCAAAGAAATGTCTGTCTATTCCAGAAGCAGACCAGTGCTTATTCATTGTTGGTCAGAACAATGTTTTGGTATCACCTAGCTCCAGTCATATGAGCTATAGTTCATAGCTGTTCCACTCATAATCCACTTTGTATTGTAATGCAAAAGGGATTCAGGTTTTGCCGTCCTTATTCATATGTTATGTACTGTGACATTAGCTCCACTGCTCTCATGGGGTACTAGTCAGCAGAATTCATGATGGCAAGATCTACTAATACTTTCTACATACTGTCCTCAGCACTTATCTGAGAACATAGCCCACAACTCATTATCAATGATTAAAAAAAAAAAAAAACAAGAAAAAAATTGAAAAACAAAATCTTACATTTAGTTCTGTTGTATCAACCCGAATAAAAGTAAGAGTTCCTGTTTGCCTTAAATTATTTTTTATTGGAAAGGAGAAGAATCATAGAATCAAAATAGCTAGGGATGGCAGGGACCATAAAGATCGTCTAGTTTCAATTCCCATGCTGTGGATCAGGTTGCCAACCACTAGATCAGGCCCCTCAGAGCCCCATTCAGCTTGGCTTTGAATGCCTCCAGGAAAGACGCATCTGCAGTTTCTCTTGGTAACATCTTTCTGTGCCTCACCATAGAAAAGAATTTGTTCCTAACATCTAACCTAAATTTCTTTTTTCATTTTAATTTAAAGCCATTCGCCTTTGTCTTATTACTTATAAGACTGTTTACAAAGTCAGTCTCCCTCCTGCTTGTAAGCTTTCTTCAAGTACTGGAAGGCCTCAATTATGTCTGTTTGGAGCCACCTCTCTCCCAAGGTTAACAAGCCCAGTACCCTCAAACTTTCTTCATAGGAGAAGTGCTCTGGTCCTGTGATCATCTTCATGGCCCTTCTCTGAATGTGCTCCAACAACTCCATGTCATTCCTGTGCTGGGGCTCCAAGGCCTGGACACAGTATTCCAGATGAGGCCTCCTAAGGGCAATGTAGAGGGGGACAATCACCTCCTTCTCCCTACTGGTCAATTCTCTTTTGATGCAGCCCAGGATACCATTGGTCTTCCAGGCTGCAAGTGCAACACTATTGATTCATGCCCCGCTTTTCGCAAACCAGGACTTCGGAGTTCTTTTGCACAGGGCTGCTCTCAATGACTTCTTCTCCCAGTCTGTACACATACCTAGGATAAGTACAGAGAGATATAGGGAAATGCCAAGTGTGCAGTGTTGTGATAATCTGATGCAAGCTGGGCAGTTCTCCAAGCTAACAAGAACTCCAGGGAGACTTTTCCTCTCAGATTCCTGAATTATCTATTCCAAAGCAAGCTCTTGAAGTTAAATGGAGGCATGTGCTCCTGTAATTTAGGTAATACTTTTAAGATGCTACAGAGTTTTCCTATAGCCCATTATCAAGCCACAATCTTCAAAGGAGTGAATTGGAGCAGTATTTGTTGAGCACCTTGAATTTCACATTCACAAAAGTTTGGGTTGTGCAAAATAAATTAGCTACAGAATGAATGTTAAGATCATAGAAACAACTGAACAAAGTTGAAATTTGTTTCATTTACATATGACTTTGAATGGAAAAAGAAGTAGGAATATCTTTTTTTTTGTTTTCATAATGGAACTCTTGTATATTTTGCTAAACAAGAAAAAAAGGTCTTTGATTTAAAACATTTTATATTTATTTTATATTTATTTTATAGGATTTCTGAATAAATATTTGAAATCCAAAATGAAAAAAAAAAATTCCAACTCAATTTTGTCCTTATTTTGGATATGTTTTTCTGTTTTGTTTGTTGTTGTTGTTGTTGTTGTTTTAACTGGAATATATCTCTTTCTTCCTAAATAAATAAAACCAGAACTTCCAGAATCTCCATTCCTGTATTGTTCTGACAGCAATTTTGCCTTTTCCCTTTTATATTCCCTATTACACAAAGTTATTCTATTTTCAAAATCTTATATTCTTGGAGGTGAACTGAACAGTCTTTTTGCATGTTGCCCTCTCGTATCTGAAGAGTGAATTTTCCTGCTCTTCTCCAGCATGACAGATGTGGAGCTTTTCCTTCAGTTTTGCTTTCTTGCCTGTTTGTCAATGGGTCATTGAATAAACAGAAACTGAAACAACATCAAACAGATAAAAGAATCAAAGCTGTGCTCAGAAAAAATCAATTATCTATAGAATAAAAGTCTACTCACTGAAGCTGAGAAATAAGTAAAAATAAAATCTTATTTTCATTATATATCCTTTATATCCTTAAGAAAGCTTCTTTTTTGAACATTAAATTGCTCTTTTAATAATTTCTGAATTATAAAAGATTCCCCCCCCCAACGCTGCATCCTCTCCTCTGCTTACTGCAGAGGTTACTCTGGCTCCCTGCTGTCAATGTAAGTCAGTATAGACAGTATGGCAGATCACTCAGAGCAGTGCACAAGTTACACAGACTAAGAATTATCAAAATACCTGTGCTGGTGCTTATTTCTGCAAGAGATGAAGAAAATTTATGATTGGTACACAGATGCAATTAAGCGTGTTGACACACACAAAATTTTGGAGCCAGACAGAATATGGCAAAAGGTGTTTGGATAACATCTTTCATACTACAGAAAAGTAACAGAACCCTGATTTCCCTGAGTCCTCCATTTTTATTATTATCTTAATGATATCGTGGAGCTTACAGCCATTTCTCTTCGGCAACTTCCTGTTTCTACTGACTCCAAAACGTACCTGTTACTGCCGTGAAGAGTTCCAAGAAAGGTTTTTTATGGACTTACAGAAGATATTATTTGCTTATATCTGCATGAATCACATCTTTTTTGACCTTATGTCTTCTTTCAGTACAAAATTGATGAACTTTATTAATGTTGCTCTTCCATTGAATAAGCTGTTAGTTTTAAATGGGTACTGCTGATTAATAATATTGTATATGGTTCTTTCTAATTGAAATAGCACATGTTTTTCTTGTCATCAAATTTTAATTGATAAGTCTATCAATTATATAAGTAGGATACTAGTACAAAGAAATAGAGAAAAACTGATAAGAAATGAAACAGTTCAAGTGGTAGGAAGTGTTAAAGGTAGATATTAATTTTCTTCCTCTGATAATTAGGTGAAATTTGATTAATGTTTCTCTGAATGTAATAAATTAAGCATGCTAATTTTCCTTTTTATTTGAAGTTATTTTCTAGTGTTGTCATGGAGTTATCTCTAGATCTATCTGTGTATGTGACAGGGGAACAGCAAGGCCACAGGCCCACTGGCACAAAAAAAGGGGAAGGGGGTGGTGGTGTATGGGCCAGTTCAGCCTGGTTCTGTGAATAATGGGGCAGGAGGACCCATGGATCCATACCCCAGGAAAAGGGAATGGGAAAAAGGGGGAAGGGTAGGGAGATTGGAGATGGGCCTAAAAACACAACAGCAGCAAGGCTCTGAGGAGGAAAATTAATTTACTAAATATGACATCGGAATGCAAGATAACTGTCTCACTCCAATTTATAGGAGGGAGAGAAGCTTCTTTGATATATGCATACCCAATGCAAGATTAAGAAACAAAATTCAAATGTTGGTCTGACCAGTTTATTACAAATCTTAATCAGGGAGATGGGCAAGGGGAGGCTGGCGGCTATTAAGAATTAGGGTGATGGGAAAGGGAAAGATAGGAAATAAAAAGCAAGGAGTTGTTGTGGAGAGCAAGAGGGAGATAGTCGCCACCACAGGTCGAACGTGGTTCATCTTCAGTAATGATGGGTCATTGGGGGCTGTTGTTCAGTTCACGATGGTGACTACGGTTACACTTTCCAATGGCAGTACAAACGTAGTTATAAGTGGTTTAGTCAGCTCCTTTTGGAGTGACAGCTTCTGGCTTTTGGATCTCAGCAGGAAGTCCTTTTGTTCCCATCTTCTGGGCCTTGCCAGCAGATAAGAGGGAACATGGGGGCATCAACTTGTATCTTGCCTTCACAGAATACAATGGTATCATCCCCCAATCTCTCATAGCAAGCTGTAGTTATTTGGTCACAGGCCAGATCTTCCACCAGTAAATAGTCCTGAGAACTCTCTTCCAGGGGCAAACAGCTCCAAAGAAATGCTTTCAAATGTAAAATTGTTCACACAATGATGTTGATTGCCACATGGCAACGCCCACCTCTCATCCCCTAAATAAGTCAGAGTCTTAGTGCAAGAAATGGCTCAGAAAGCAAGCTTTGAGCCAAAAAACAAAGGATTCATACAATAACACCATATAATACAATATAGTTGGAATCGAGGCTAATAAATCAAATAAAAATAAGAGTGTCTGAAACCAAAGGCCTTACCCTAAACTGAAATGGCTGGGGAACACCGACACTGCTGGGCAGTGAGAAAGGACTTGCAAGTTTTATCTTTCCCTCTGAATGCAAAGTCCTTTGGGGTATATAGTTCTCCTCTTCTGAGAGAAAAAAAAATGGCACTCCATGGAACTGGAGCATTAACTCTTTAATTCCCAGTGCTCTATATGATGTTATGTTGTGGAATACTGATAACAAAAATCATAAAACCATGGCAAGTGTTTTTGTAAATTCCTAGAAATCATTAGTGCACTGTACTGTCAATTAAAGAATAAGCTTTTGTTGTAGCTTTGTTAACCTATTTGCTCCCCTCCCTTTTGTTTTCTCCTTTTCCTCTGTGCAAGTGCCGTCTGTTTCATATCAACCATTTATGTAGTTCTCACTGCCATGTAAACAGATAGGAATTGGAGGCTGACCTACTGGAAAGCAGCTCTGCAGGGAAGTACCTGGGAGTCCTGGTGGACAACAGGCTGACCACGAGCCAGCAGTGTACTCATGTGGACAAGAAGTTATCCTAGGCTGTATTACGGAGTGTACAACCAGCAAGACAAGGGAGATGATCCTCCCCCCCCACTTAACCCCGCTGAGGCCACATCTGGAGTACTATGTGCAGTTCTGGGCTCCCCAGTACAAAAAAATTATGAAGCTCCTAAGCAATCCCACTGGAAGGCTACAAAGATGATTAAGAGGCTGAAGCGTCTCTCCAGTGAGGAAAGACTGAGAGAGTTGGGCCAGTTTAGCCTGGAGATGAGAAGACTGAGAGGGGATCTAATTAATGTGTACAAATATAGTAAAAGAGGGTATCAACAGGGTGAGGGCAGGCTGTCTTGTGTGATGGTTGGCAAGAAGACAATAGGTAACAGCCTCAAACTGAAACACAGTAAGTTCTATCTGCATATGAGGAAAAACTTCACTGTGAGGATGGCTGAGGACTGGAGCAGAGTGCCCAGAGAGCCTGTGGTGTCTCCTTCAATGGAGATATTCAAAACCTGCCTGGATGCAATCCTGGGCAATGTGTTCTAGGTGATCCTGCTTGAAGATCAGACTAGGTGATCTCAAGTGATTCCTTCCAATCTAAACCATCCAATGATTCCGTGATTGTGAGAAAAGCTGTGAACTTTAAAATGTGACTAATAGATAGTATCCTGATTCTCCTCTTCCTTTTTCTTCTTTGCTCCCCATTCTACCACTAAATCATGGAACATTTTCCCCCTTCCTCTTTTAATCTGCTTGCTGTTAATGTTAACCCACCAACTAACTTCCTTTACTTCTGGTTCAAAAGGAAGGTTAGACAGCAGCTGAAAACATGTCCTTGAGTAGGATAGAGAATTATGGTTGTTTTCAAGGTTTAAGAAAGTAATATCTTTTCCAACTAGTTCTGGCCTGGTTACTTCTATTGCTTCAAACCTAAAAGGAAGATTAAGTTGGACTTTAGGGATGATGGTCATATTCAATTTTTAAACATAATTGTCATATCACTCAAGTCCCACAGAAATGGACTTTCCAGTCTTTACTCTTTTCTTTCTCTCTGCTTCTAAAGTGCGTTTACTTCAGAATTCTGTTAGTCATAGAGAATGATTATAACTTGAATTGAAAAATCACTCTTTTTTTTGTTGCAAAACATTTACCTTTCATGAAATACCAGCATTATTTCTATAGTAGACCATGATCGGTGCTGGGAGTTGATTTGATATTTCTTCCCAGTAGGGAAGGACATTCCTTCCGGTTTTTTATTAAATCTGGAATGTGGCAGCTCAAATGATGCAGTTTCCATCACATTGTGATGCCATGTGTGAATATCATGAGTATTTTCGTAAAGGACACAGAAATGAGGATGATCTCACAAAGCAAATTCTGCCGTAGTATCAGACATTCTTTCTGATGAAAACCCTGAAATATTATATTGGCCATTTATATGAATTGTATAAGTTACATTGATCTTGCAGACAAGAAATTATTTTTCAGAAAGTAAGTTAATTTGGCATTTCTTTAACTTTCTGTCTCTTGAACGTAAGTTGATATTAAAAGAACGAAAAATCTTTTATTCATTCATCCATCCACTTGTTCATTCAAGACTATATTTTGCTCTTAGAAAAGGCAGCAATTGTGTCTATCTTGAAGAATATTGTCAAATGAAAGACTGAAAACTTTATGCACAACAGTGATTAGAGAGCCCTTTTGCTAGATTTTTCAAGGGTGTAGATCTTAGATGTTAACTTAAAAATATAGTAGATGATTCACTATACTATCTACCTCATTATTTGTAATTCTGTCTTCTAAATCAAGATCTAACCTAAACTCTCTGTGAAGACAAAATTTCAAAATTTCAGACCAAGGGAGGGCCCCAGTGTAATCAACTTGCCATCGCTGGAGAGGATTGTGTCCTCTAGCAAGGTGGGCTGTTGTTACAGGCAACTATCTCAGCCTCATCTTAGAGCAAGTGTCACAGTCTTGGCATGCCTGGACGATGTCAGGTAGCTGTATGGGCAGTCCCCACACTTTAGCAGCTGCCCACATTGTCTTTTGCCCTGCATGCCACAGTTTCTGGTGTAACCAGCGGGCAATGTGCTCAGATGGTGAATTCTCAATCCATCAAACTCAGGCCAGTGTGTCGGCTTTGTCATTTCCTGGTGACTGCAAGGGCTGGTGACCAGAGACATGGTAGACACGTGCAGTCCTGTGTTTGACTGCACTCCATATGTCTAACCGCATGTCTCTGCCCTAGATTGGTCAGGTGTGAATAGTCCATTCCTGGGTGGCTCACTGTGCAATCCAAAGAGCGAGCCCCTGGTACACAACCCAACTATCTGTGTAGATGTTCAGGATGTCACTGTGTTCATTGATTATAACCATCCATACAGGTCACAGTTCTGCCCATTGGCTACTCTGACCCTCTCCCTCATCAAATCAGATTTTATCGGTGGAAGGATGGCATGCTATCGCTCTCCACTTGCTTGGATTGCCCTTTCTGAACCCATCTGTGTACCAGGCATCTTCAGGGATAGGATATTTTTCCTCCTGAACAGGACTCTTCCCTGGTGAAGAGACCAATGTTCCTTTTGGTGCATCACTGTGATATGTCACTGGGCCTAAAATCTTCTGGAGTTCTACTTTCAGCAGTGATGAAGACAGACTACTCCTGTGGCTGAGATAATGAGATAAGCGACCCATCATGCCACTGTTTGTGCTTGGGCCACCCCATCTTGGGAAGGTGGGTCAGATCTTTCACCCACCCCTGAATTGGCAGAGTGGTCTTCGCTAAGATTTCAACCATTTGAATTATCATCTCTACTGCCTATAATGCAGAGTAGGCAGCCAATAACTGTTTTTCAATCATACTATATATTTCTTCTGCTCCGTGCCAACACTAAGACCAGAATCCAATGGAGATCCAAACAGATATCTGGCGTTGTCACAGGCCCCAACCAAAGCCATCCTGAGTGACATGAATGTCCAATTTGGCAGGGAGGGTAGGATTGAATATATTCAATGCCTGGGCTTGTTTGACTGCCAGTTTCGCCTGTTGGAAAGCATCCTGTTCCATTCTCCCCCAGTTCCATAGCTGTCCCTTTTTTGTGAAGCTGTACAATGGCCTCAGCAGCTGCGCTAGGTGAGGTGTAAAGGAGCACGAGTACTCCAAAATACCTAGAAACTCCTGCAGCTGCTTTGGTGTTGTAGGGAATGCCTGAACCTTATCTATTACAGCATTGGGTAGTACTTTGGTCTTTCCTAACCAAACAACCCCAAGAACTTTACAGACAATCCCAGACCTTGCACCTTTTGAGGATTTATAGCCCCTCCTCTTTCCTGCAGATAGGTAGTTAGCAATCCTGCTGCTTGTCCTACTGCCTCCAATGAGTCAGATGTGAACGGGAGATCATCAGTATAATGATACATGTTGACATTATCAGGTTTCTTCCAATTAGCCAGGTCACACACCACGAGATTATGACAGTATGTTGGTGAACGCACATACCCCTGTGGCAAGACCTGGAAGGTCCACTGCCTGCCTCCCCACATAAACTCAAACTGATCTTGTGATTCCTCAGCAATTGGGATACTGAAGAACACATTTGCTAAATCTAGGACACAATGATAGGTTTTTATCTCCCTACTCAATGTGTTCATTAGGGAGGCAATATTGGGTACAGCCGCATGAATAGGCAGTGTGACCTTATTTAATTCTCTGTAATGCACTGTCATTCTCCATGTGCCATCCAACTTTCACACTGGCCATATGGGGGAGTTATATGGGCTGTGTGCAGGTCTTATAATGCTCACTTTTTCTAATTCCTGCACCATTCTCAATATTTCATCCTGCCCAACCAGGAGTCTATACTGTCTTACGTTAGTAATCCGGCGCAGTCTCGGCAGGCAAATAGGCCCATGTTTCACATGGCCTCCTAATATTGCCTGCATCACCTGGACACTAGTACACCTTTGTCAGAGTCTGAACTCTCCCATGGTTGTCTGGAGAGCCAGACCGCATAGAATATCTATGCCCAAGATGTATTCCTGGACTGGGGCAATAGACTCCTTATACTCCCGGAGTGGGAGATGCCCAAACCCCAGTTTCAACCATATTTGGGTGACAGGAAGAGTCTGCCCCAAAACCACCAAGTTTGGTTCAATCTCTGTAGATAATTTATGTTTCTGTTCCAGTATTGACAAGTGCCATAATTCTCAGAATTTTTTTTCGGGACCAATAAATAATTAATTCTACATAGGGTCTCCGGTCCCAACTGGAGGCCCTAGGGGACCAACATCCCTCGTCACACCATGAATTGTGCTAGGGCCAGTTCTTTCGCTTCTGGTGGCTCAGGCATCGTGGCCCGAGGCACCTGAGGTGGCTTTTTATTTTCCTATTAGGAACAATGAAATTTTCTAGGTTCATGTTTTTGTTGATATTCTCTCTATAACCTTTACCCTTGGTTTCTTAGGGTAGTTCTGAAATTTTTGATTGTCTTTTAGTTGTCTCCAAAGCTGGAGAAGGACATGGTTGGGCTAGCAGTCAATCTTAGCAAATTGGACCCCAAATTAAATCATTAAACATTTGTTTTCTGGAGACCCTTATGGGCCCTGTTTGAGGAGCTCGAGTAGCCGGTGTCTTGGTTTTAGTCACCGGCAGGACCTCAGCTTCTTCTAACGTCCGAATGTTGCGCCTAGTTTGCAGGTGTTCTGTTTCTCCTAGGTCGGCCACTAACTGGACAGTCTGCTGGGCTACTGCTTCTGAGGCCACCAGGGGATTTAATATAGAGACCAAAGTACCATACAAATGAGAGGGGGCTTGTTGTAGAATTAAGTCTCTCATCCCTGCTGAGAATTTGACCACACCAGGGCCATCAAAGGTGTCTTCATAAATTGCTTTCCTTATGCCTAGTTCACAGATATAATTTTGAAGGTCCTCCATGGAGGATCACATCCCTGTATGTAGAGGTACATCAGATTTATTCAGCCATACCATTAACCATTCTATTATGGAATGGTTTTCATTAAGATATTGATTACCCACATATAACCTCTGCCTGAGAGCAGGATGGACAGTCATGGTGGCCAACTTGGCTATTTCTGGGCCATTCACCAAAACACTTTCTGCCCCAGAATCCCGCAGTCTTAATAACCAGGCTGGCACACTTTCTCTAGGCTTCTGCCGAAATCGTTATAGTCAATCCATCAATTCTGCTGCCATGTATGGCTGGGCTGTTATATACCCATGCAAGTGGGTCTGGGCAGGGGGCCAATGATCAGGCAGCACCCCTGCTGGTCTACCCTGTACTTTTTTTGTTTTCGGAGTTATAACAGGATGGACCTCTAGTGGATCTGTCAAAATTGGAGATTTGAGATCTAATTCAGAATTTTTATTTTCCTGATCAGCTAAGCCTGTTGATTCAAGAGTCTGGTCATTGTCTACTGAAATATTACAAACTTGACCTATTGGAAGATGCAGAATTGGTTTCTTCCTTTTTAATATGCCAAGTTCTTGTTCTAGCCTTTTGATACAGTCTTTCAAAAGTTGGTTTTCATTTTCTAAAGTACGTTCCTCATTTCAGCATGATTTAAAGCATTTAATAGTGGCCGTGCTATTGTGGAGGCAGCTAATTCCCTTTCTTTCATGATCAGTATATCTTTGCTAAGTCCCTGAAAGTAATCTGCCATGCGATACGGGGAGATACTTCTTATAACCTATAGGGGACCCCATTTTTCAATGATACCTGTGAGTTCATAATAGGGAGATCCCACAAATCCCAGGATCTGCCCTGGAATTGTTTTATCTAAGGGGGTAGCATTCTCCCCCCGACCCATTTACAGGAATTCCATAGAAAGGACATGATGTAAATTTTAGTATATTTGGCCTGCCTGGCTCACCAAGTGTATAATCAATGAATGTACGGATGTCATAATTACAAAATAAACCATTGAGTTTGGCTAAGCAGACTATTATATCAAAAGTGGATAGATAGAGTGCTTATCCTTTTCCTGGACTCACTGCAAAACTCCAGAGGAGGAATCTCCAGAGAGATCCTTCCCCACTGGCAGTCAGCTCTTAAATGGGTCTAGGAGAGGTGCAGCCAGGCTCCACCCCTTCCTGCAGCACAAGTGAATTGCCTTCACCTGTGCTCCTGTGGCTGACTCATTGCTCGCCTCAGGTGATCAATCAGAGGTTCAGGCCATGATTCAGCAGTTCCCATACAATGAGAAGCAAAACTTTCATATGTGTATACAGATTTGATTAAAATATGTTAAAAAAAAAGGAGTAAAAAACTCTGAAAATAATTGGTTATTTGACTTTGTTTTGTGAAACTGATGCATGAGTCTCATTGAATGGATGTGGTTGCAATTCTTAGTGAGTTCTTAAAGGTATGATTATGAAGCAAGGCATACTTTTATCTGATAAGATAAATATTATAGAAGTCTAGTAAATAGCCATGATCAGAATTTTGAGTACCTGATTGTAGCTCTACATATTCTGTTTGAAAATTCACAGGTAATGTAATTTTGTTGACTGAAAACTTAGTTGCAAATATGCTGAAAAAAAACAATTTTTTGTTATTATTCTCAATTTCCTTTATCAAAGCAGAAAACTAGACTGCCTGTTTACAGGAATGTTCTTTGCCAGTGTATCAAAACACACAAAATTAAAATTAAAACACATAAAACAGGCCTCCTACAGCAGGCTGCACAGGTAGGTGTTCAGACGGGTCTTGAATATCTCCAGAGAAGTGAATCCGCACCTTCCCCGACCAGCCTGTTCCAGTGCTCTGTCACCCTTACCTTGGAGAATTTCCTTTGCATATTAATGTGGAACTCCCCATGCTCGTAAGTTAATGGCCATTCCCCCTTGTCCTGTCCCCACAGACTGCTGAAGAGGTTGCCCATCTCTCTTTGCCTTTCACATTTAAGATATTTATAAACATTAATAAGATCACCTCTGAGTCTTCTCTTCTCAAGGCTGAACAGGTCCAGGTCACTCAGCCTTTCCTCATAAAGAGGGACCTGGATAGACTGGATTGGTGGGCCAAGGTAAACTGCATGAGTTTCAATAGGGCCAAATGTCAGGTCCTGCATTTTGCTCACAACAACCCCAGGCAATCCTACAGACTTGGGGAGGAGTGGCTGGAAAGCTGCCTGACAGAAAGGGACCTTGGTGTACTGATGGACAGTTGGCTGAATATGAGCCAGCAGTGTGCCCAGGTGGCCAAGAAGGCCAGTGGCATTCTGGCTTGTATCAGGAATGGTGTGGTGAGCAGAACTAGAGAAGTCATCCTGCCCTTGTACTCAGCACTGATGAGGCCTCACCTCAAGTACTGTGTTCAGTTTTGGACACCTCAATACAGAAAGGACACTGAGGTGCTAGAGCAGGTCCAAAGAAGGGCCATAAGGCTTGTGAAGATCTTGGAGAATATTGGATCTTATTGGTCTTTGAAGGTCTTGGAAAATAACACTATTGATTAACGTCAAACTAACCTTAGTCCTAGCTAGCTTAAATAATTTCATTTCTTCAGATATAAAAATTATACTTTAAATCCATAGAGAGTTTCTAATAATACAAAATGTCAACGTTTTACCTGCTCAATATGGATTTCTAATAAAACACTGAAATGGGCAATTAAAAGAAATATGATTCAGACCTATATTTATTGCAATGAAATTTTAATTTGGTTTTGTAAAATTAATCTTTTCTTATGTACTCTTATGCATATAGTATTCATTTTCATATAGGGGCTCCCCTTAAAAAATAATTTAGGAAATTGATTCAGTACTTGTCAGAAGGCCAGCCTTTTCTAAGTCTGTATGATTCACAGGAGAGTTTATTCCTTTACACCACTGCCAGAATCAGTCTGATGGAATTGTCCGCTAAAGAACTTTCTGGGATGCTATTGCTGTGAAGTCAGTCCCTGAGTAGCCACCACCTGGAGCTATTACATCTCATGTTTAACAGCCTCAATGTAGTGGCGATTTAGTGACACGTTAGCAAACGTTTATGTGAACTTAATAGTTTATTTAATAGTCTTTTTATCTGTTTGCACACTGAGTTCCATAACTCAGACTGAAGTTAGGACGTTTTTCTAAATATTCAGTGGCGGGTTTTTTCATTATTATTTATTTATTTTTATTTATTATTTTCTTTCTAGGTTTATTCTTGTCTTAAATATTTTTTGTTCCAGTGATTTTTCTTTTCCCCTTGAAAATTCTCACAAAGGAATTCTGTGTGTCAATGGATGGAGAGTGTCTGAGCCATCACTTTTTGCAATCTTTAATTATGCTTCTTCTAATAATGTAATGTGAAGAGTCTTGCACATTTGTGTCTAATCTGTCCAGGAAGATGAAGAACTACATTCTTCATTACGAATTAAATAGATGGGCATAATTACCATTTAAGTATTTATGTCATGTTGTTGTTGATTATACTTTTCAAGACACTGGTTGTATCTTAAGGAACCTTTTATATCTCTATACATCTTCCTTTCAAGACTGTTCAGTGGTGCAATCTAGAAGAGCTGACTACAATGCAGATTTCAGCACAACATAGGGATATCTGAACTAGCTATAACTGAGAGAATTTAGATCCTGAAATATAGTAATTAAATACTCAATGTATTTACCTTTTTGATAATAAATGGGTCTATATCTTTATATCAGAAAGCAAAGTGAAGAATTAGTCTGCTCACTTTGGACACTGTCATGGTTTCATGGTTTTTCATCAGCATTCCACACCATAACATCAAACAGTGCTCTAGAGATTAAAGAATTAATGCATGAGTTCCAGTCTACTCCTCCAGAAGAGAAAAATGAACTAAAACTCCCAGAAGACTTCCTTTCTCCTTTTCCATTTTCCAATTGGATGGAGAGAGAAAATGAACTGGAAGTCAGGAGACTTCTCTTTTTTGCTCCTTGATTCCTTTGCTTAAAGCATTAAAGTAAGGACTTAGGTTTCAGAAACTCTCTCTCTTTTGCATTTTGTATGATTTATTATCTTCCATTTCTATCATATTGAATTGTATTGTATTATCTCACAGTCAGCTATTATATTTAGGAAGATGAGTTTTTGTCCCTTTGACTCATTGCTGTTGTTTCCCTTATCCAGGCCCATCTCCCTGCCTTTTCCCATCTTCTCCTCATCTTCCCTTTCCTGGAACATGGATATGTGTGTCCCTTCACTCCATTGTCACAGAAACCTAGCCAAACAATGACAGTTCTGGTGCATTGGATGGGAAATGAAGTTTTAAAACAAAACTCTCTGAACTCTAAAACTACAGAGGGCTTTGTTAGAGATCTTAGCTGTATCTTGCAGGCTTTGATTTCTGGGAGTCCTGCCAACTTTCTGGGTGCTGCACCAATTTTTTTTTTTCTCTTCTTTCTGTCATCATGCCAACTAGCAACTTCTTTAAAGGCAAAAATGGTGTATTCTGCATTTAGAAGATTTTCTAAGATTATCTATAAAGTTGTTTACCAGACAGTGTTCCTCAGAACTCACTTTGTTTTGTCGTTTTTGTTTTTTGTTTTTGTTGGTTTATTTGTTTTGTTTTTAAACCAGGAGACCATTGTGTGCTACATGACTGAAGGTATATTCGGACATTTATGGTCTCTAGGGAGTACTCTTAGGTGGTACTTGGTTGTTAATAATTCTACAGAATGTATGATGATACATGACACACTTCTTGGGTGTTCTGCAAGTTTGTGGCATGTTCAAACAGTGAGAGTTGCCATGGATGTTCTTCTTTGCATTGGTATTATGGTTTGTTTTTTTTTGTTTTTATGTTTTTTGTTTATTTATAGAATCTGGAGAAAGTCTTCCCCACTCCTAGAGCCAGAAAGTGCTGAGTAGCAAGGGGAATGGGGAGGCTTAGGAGGGGTCCTAGTGAATTGGATGCCCTTGATGTCATAGAGTTTTACTCCTGAATACCTGCAAATTCCTGAGAATCTAAGCAGTTATTTAAAATGGACATGTTGCAGCTCAGCTAGATCTCCTCAGCTAGAGGAGGCACAAATTATTTGGGGTCTGTCTTATTTCTGCTAAGCCCTGTATAATACTGTTTTGTAAAAGGAGAGAATTTTCGAAACTGAGTAAGACAGAATCACAGAATCACAGAATGACCTGAGTTGGAAGGGACCTCAAGGATAATTAATCTCCAACCCCACTGCCACATGCAGGGCCACCAATCTCCCCATTTAATACTAGACCAGGCAAGCCTCTGAGCCTGATATAGTCTTCAAAGCAAAAAAAAAATAGCCTCTGAATCAAGCTAGAGAGAAAGAGCTTCAAAACTGCACAAGCTGAGTAATCACAGAAGACATGAATATTAATATTAGTTGCCTCTGTGGAAGGAGAGAAATAGGAAGTTATCATCTCATTTAGAACAGAAAGAAGATGAGGAGGAAGAAGAGGAAGACCCTGAGAAGGGGCCCACAACAAGACCACTATCACCAAGAAAGACAACAGCAAAAATTAAAAGACAAGAAGAGGAGAGTGAGGAAGACACTGTCACCACTACTACTATTTGACCTCTGAAAATGGCTGAAATTCAAGGTCTGAGAAAAGATTTTCTACAGCATCTGAATGTGAGGCCATTGTCAGCTGGTTATGTTGACGTTGAGTTGGGTTGTCACAGAAATCAGGCCAAACTATGAAAGACATCCACATATGGGTGTCCAGTCTAAGATATCTTAAAAGAGATTGAGATAAAGAAAACACTGCCTTTTACATCTGGGCTACCCTTAGCGTACTTTGAGTTGGTCTTCAGAAATCAGTAGCCACCCTTGAAGACTTCAACTTCAGTATCTACCAAAGTTGTTCTTTCTTCTCTTCCTCTCAATTTTTATGAAGCTCAGTTTAATTTGAGAGTAAAATTGCTAGATTAGTGTAATTTGTTTTTTGCTTGCTGTATGAGACCATTTATTGTATAGGGGACTTTCTGATAACATTGACTTCAGTTTTGTCAGCAAAATTTTATAGTTTCGGAGAAACTATATTCCAAGTTAATAACTTGGAATCATTGATATCTACAGTAAGCGAGAAGAAAGAAAGATGGCAATTTATTTAATTTTCTTTGAAACTGAGGATGTTAAGATTCTGAAATGTAGCACTGAACGCTGAATAGTTGATGAGAATAATCATGAAGTTAACACTTAATATTTATTCATCTATGGAAGTAGGAATCCATTTCTTCTGCATATTTTTTCATATAATTCTTTACTTCTCCATATACTTTTTATTTACAGAAATTTAAACTTTTTACAGTGTTTGGATTAAAAAAAAGCATTCAATTCTATACATTATCTAAATACGACTTTTAAAAACTGATACTCTGAGGTTTCATTGAATTCATTTGAGTTGACGTGATCAAAAGGGCAACAAAAAACAAAGTCTTATAAACTATGATTTGAATTCTCACTGCTAAGATCATTCAAAATTATGCTGAGCTGCATCTTCTCATCATTTCTGTAGTGTATCATTTTCTGCTTTACACTTAAATAAATAATTTAAATTATTTTTTTCCTTAGGTTTGATTTGAACCTATTTAACAGAAATATTTTTTTCACAGAGAATTCACAAACTACCACTTGGATTCTTGGTTCAGATTCAATGTACAATTAATCTGTGTGGATGTAATCAATATATTTTATATAACTTCAATTACTCTTATTCTTCACCTGAATTTGAATTGCTGTTTTTTTTTTCCAGGTAGGAGAATCTAATGGTCTGTTAGGCTGCTTCTATGATATTTCTTTGCAATTCTATAAAAAACTTATGCTTTGTTAAGCAAATAGGAAAGTAAACATATGTGTGTGTTTCCTTTTTACCATTTGTTGACCCTTACATTTGTTCATGACGCTATACTCTTCAAGTCATCCTTGTACTCAAATTAAAGTGAAGATACTTTCGATGTTTCAAATGTCTTCTTCTGGACAGATACAATCTTTTCCTGAAATCTCAGCTAAACAAAAATAGTCAAACTTGCTCATAGACAAACTCATCTCATTAATCATCATATTACATTAAGTGCATACCGAAACATTCTAATAATGAAAAAAAATCTTCTCATATTATGAGATTGAAGCCCATTGTGGGTTTGCAGATATGGAAGTTCCCTTTAGTCTGCAAGGAGAGAAAGAGGAGAAATACCTGCATACACTGTTCCGTCAAGTTCTCTGACACAGAATAGCACAGAACATTCCAGTTTGTCTTGTCCCTTGTGTGTACAATTCACAGTCATGAGGATGAAAATTATATGAACATAGGACGCCTTAGATGTAAGATATGCTACCTTCCTGAGAGCAATGAAATTGTGTTTTTTTAAACTGAGAAATGTAACTGATAGCAAGAAATCAATAAAACATGCATGAAAAAATATATTGCCCAACTAATTTCAAAATTTGAAAGAAGAAATTGCATGCTAAAATTGTTGCGTGCATACAACCACAATCTCCAACACATGTTTATGGATACAGTATAGATACATTAACTAGATAATTTTTAGACCTATTAGGCCTATATATACTTATTTACATACTTATATAAATATTCAAGAATGCTTATATTTAATGAGGCTGTTTGCCTATATCAACTGAACTCAAGGACATGTAAATGCCTAATGAAAACTAAACATCTACATCCCTTCTCACATTATGAGATTGAAAGTCATTGTGGGTTTGCAGATGTGGAAGTTCCCTTTAGTCTGCAAGGAGAGGAAGAGGAGAAATACCTGCATACAGTGTTCTGTCAAGTTCTCCAGCCTGGTTTTTTCAGCTCTGCAGCACCATTAAAGTTGGACTCAGAGAACGCACTAGAACAAAGTCTATGATTCTCAATTGCTGTCGTTAAACAGTAGTAACATTTGCCATGAAATCCACGTTGTATCTTGTTTGTTTGTTTGTTTTTAATTAGTGCATAGTGTTACAACAGACTTAAGAGCATTACCCTGAAGAGGAGCAAAACAGTTTATTTTTTCCAGAACACTGGAGACAGTAGTATAGCATGGAATGAACTGGTAATGATCTACCTACCAGCATGATGGGGTTATATTCCATTAGAGAAGGAGAACTTACAAATACAAACCTATACATTGGTAATGCTAGATGCCATAAAGTTGGCTGACTCGTATATTAAATTGGGACATATAGATATGAGTGGGACAATAGATATGAGTAGCAATGGAGGGGAAGTCTTCAATGTAGAAATACAACATTCTTCATTGTGATTATCTAAACTTCAGTCAGAAGCTGTATATTAGAGATCATATTTAAAAGTAGAACTTTGGATAAACCTTAGTTTTAAAATGTTAAAAGAAGAGAGACAAAGTTTTTAAACTGCAATATTTTTCTCCTGCATTTTGCATTTGTGAATGATTTTCTTATGATTTTATTTCTAGATAAATACAAGTAATGAATTTCAAAGTATTTAGGTTATTCAAGATTCACTTCGGAAATGTGACTGACCTTATAGCTAAAAGAAGCTATAAGAAAGAAGCATCTTCTTTCCTAATTCAAATTAAAAGGATTAAAGTGTTCTCATCTTAGAACATTTTGGCGAGATTTAAGAGGTCAGTGTTTCTATTTTCTTAACATATATTCAAAGACAACTCCGGCAGACACTAGTGTCTTCTTAAATAGAGCTTTGCAGAGGACTACTTGGAGAAATTATGAAAGGAGATTTAAATGCTTTGAGGAAATAGTTAAAAAAAAAAAACAAAAACAAAACACTACTGTCTTCCAAATGCAAAGATCTTTGCAAAAATAAGCATTCTCATTAGTTATAAATAGATGTTATCACATTTTACCTAATATCTGAGCACAGGAAAATTTTTCTGTGCAGCCTGCAAGTTCCATTTGAACTGATTGCTAAACTGGAAAACACACACTGGTCCATCTTTCAGCCACACATTTGACACATTTTTTTGGTGGAAGGATATCTCTATTTTAACATCCTCATACTTGCCCTTTAAAGTAAAAACATACATATTTTTTCTTAATATTTATAACAGGAAGAATACGACATATTACACAGTTTAATGAATATATATTACTAGTTGGGTTGGAGCAAACTTGTGTTTGAGCACACTTGTTTTCCTTGACTTAAGTTATTTGTAATGAATATATTACATTGTATTACTTTGAAGTAGGTGTATCTCAGAGATCTACCTCAACAGTAAAGAAAAACACTATCAATTTGAGTAGATTCCTTTTTTACTATCATAATATAACGTAAAATTTTACTTAAATGTTAACTTCATATCATCAGCTGACTTGGATAGGTGACATTTGGCACTTGAAGTGTCTATGTCCCTCGTGTCCTTCTATTCGTGTCCTTCAGCCACATTGTCTGCTTCCCAAACTAGCCTCACTGTCACTTGAAGTTATGAAGTTTTTCCTATATATGTATTAACTTTCTTCATAATTAGGTTTGTCTTATTACCTATTACCTTGTCTTGTTTTAACTTACAGTCTCTTGTGTAAAAATTGTCACCTAAATATATAGCATGAGATATGTTCATGGTGAAAAAGTTGAGAGAGAATCATGCGATGGTTCAAATAGTAATGATAATTCCAGCATAACTGAGCAAAATTCCTTGAGAGATGCTGTTTTCTGAATATCTTAGGAGCTCAACCTGACTGGCTCACCCAGTCCCATCTTTCTGTTCTTTTATCATTGGGAGCTGGAGGTAAAGGCATTGGCTCATATGGATATGCTTCTGTGCTCCTGAAAGCCTCTCTCAAGAGACTCAAAAAAAAAAAAAAAAAAAAAAAAAAAAAAAAAAAAGTATTCTCTAAGCTCTCTCTTACTCCTGAAGAATTCAGTGTAAGCTAACTTAGGATCTTCTGCTCTCTCAACTCTCTTCTGCATCTTGAAAGAAACAGAGCACATGCTAGCTCTGTACATGGAAGTAGTTACAGTGAATGCAAACAGCCTTTTCAGCATAAGTAGCTGTTTTTAAAAATAACATAAAAATAGGGCTCTGTTAAAAAAAGTAAAAGCTTTCACAATTACTTGAAGTTACTGCAAAAGCTTCAGTGTGAGAATCAAAGTGAGATTAAACTTGGTAGAATGTACAGTCATTATAATCTAATCATATTCATTCCTACTGTAAACACTGTAAAGTATTTTCATTTTAAGAAGAAAATGAACAATTTACTATTTATATATTTTTACAGACATATTTTAAGAAAATGGCAATGACATAAATATCCCTGAAAATATTAGCTCTAAGTACAAAAATTCAACACATTTTTCTCTGTCAGTGAGTCAGGTTCCTTTGAGGAAAAACAACAATAACAACAGCAACAACAACAACAACAAAAACAACAACAACAACAACAAAACACTCACACACACACACACAAAAAAAAAAACAACAAACCCACAACCATCATTTTTAAGTATAATTATTTAGAGTTCTTGTGGAATATCATATTTTATAGCCTTTTATATAAGAACTACTCATACAAGATGCTATCGGTGAACAAAATAACAAAAATAACCACATATTTATATATGATGATCAACTTTACCTTTTAGTCAGTTTTCAGAACATAGAGGAATCTTAGCCAAAGAGAATTTCAATCAGATTATCAGTAAATAAATTAGCAGTACATCAACATTTTACATAACCTGCATCAAATGCACATACTTTTATCAGAAAGGAGTGCTTTGAGTAAACTGGTGCTTAGAGAGCTGAAGAAAATATACTGAGCCATTTATCATACCATAACACTTGATCTTCCATGTACAGTTCAAAATATTTTGAATATGTACATATATCAGCCTACTTTCATTTATGAAAATCTCAATCTTTCAGCATATAAAAACATTAAATGTAACCAATGAATTAGTTTTACAACTAGATAACTAAATATAGCTCGTATGTTAGATCAAGGAAAGATTTACTTACATAAATTGCATTTGGTAGTACCAATAGTAGAGTTGTGTTTTGCTTTTCCAAGGTTTTTCTGGCATCATTATTATTTATTCAGCTATAATTGGTAGGGGATCAACCTGATGTGGAATACAATGCCACTCATATTTACTATTTTTATCAAGCTAATCAGAGTACTTATTGAACAAGAATTTTTAAAAAAGAAAAGAAAAAAGAAAAAAGAGAAAGCAAGAAGAAGAGCAGTCCTTCAAATATCACAAAAACAAAACAAAACACAGCAGCAAGCCATTAAGCTTATTACCTCTAAATTACACATAGAAAATATTTTTACATTACTAAATATCAAACAATAGAGTATTAAGCACTGACAAAGACTAGACTCTGAGCTTTTATTTCTTAGAAATATACAATCGTAGATAATAAATTACACAAAAATGACCAGTCATTTTTGCAGATTAACATAATACTTTGAATGCTTCCTATGAAAGCAAAGCACAGAAAGATATATTATGAGGTTTACTTACACACAATTTAGTTGTACTTTATAGTGCATTCTACCATAAACATGCAGATTTATTGTATTCATAAAATGTAATATTTCTTCCAGTGTACTTTTGGATCAGTTCTCTTTAGAGTAGGACTTAAAATATGTTAATGTATAGCTAAAGTATATTTGAAAAACATATTTTAAAGCTTTTAAAATAGGGTTATCTTCACACTAAATAATTTTCACATTAAGTTAATGTTTTCTACAACTAAGATCTGTATCTTTACAATGTCATAAAGCTGTAAAATGAGCAACATAGGTTTTCTTATCACACAAACACTAAAGTAAAAATAAGTTTCAGTCAACCTACACGTTTCTTTTATTTATAGTAATATAAAATAAAATTGCTAATATTTTTCAAATAGTAGTAGAACAAAACACTATGTGTCTCTGTAGAAGCCTATGTGGAAAAAAATCTCAGGCACATTGTTAACTCTTGTGTTATTTGCCTTTAAGATAGATGAAGCTGGTGAACCTTATTAGAGAATTAAAGGGATAGGGTAGTTGTTTTTTACTGGTGGGGGAAGAGGGCAGGAAGTCATATAGTCAGAAAAGCTGGAGGAAGTATTCTGGGAATGTGGAAAGATGTTGACAAATGAAATAAAATTAAGCTGAAAGTAGGGGCATATCTGTGAGAACCTAGCAGGCAGAGAAGCAGTTGCTTATAGCATCTTTATTTGTTTGAAAATTACCAGATAATTACAATGCTGTCAGTATGTCTAAAATCCATTTCTTGTTTCTGATATGCTACCTATGGTTATAATATGTATTTTCTTCTTTGTGTAAATTGAGGAATGGTGGCCTTAAAAAGTTAGAATATTCTTAATCTCCCTGTTGCAGGTACCGATGCAGTTTTCTATGGAAGTATGGGTAGACTCATTTCTTAGAAATCATTTTACTTATCATTCATTCTAAACCTGCTGCTCAGCATATTGTCAAGGAGGCAAAATAATATTATTTGAAGATTTTCTGAAATATACGAGCTAACTGTACCACTGTGAAAATGCACTGGAGCAAATCAAGGTTAGACTGAATACAGCCAGACAGAAAAGTCTTGGTTTCATGTTCATGTATAGCTGTTGCTTTACATCCTATTATCAGCAAAGGTACTTGACATTCTTGTATCTTGACTTAAACTAGTTTGCAAGACTGTAAAACTAGTTATCTCACTGAAAATTAGGTGCTGTAATTGAATGGAATCTTTCTGTGGTGATACCTTGCAAAAATAAGACACAATTAGCAATGGCATGGGAATAATTTTGCTCAATATGCTGTTGATGAATGATGCAAGGATGATAAACATATACTAAATTCTCATTTTATATTCTGTTTACTTAGTAAGTTAATAAGTCAGATGTGCCAGCTAGACCACCGTATTCACCTTTGCAACTGTTGTGCTTTATCATAAATTCCATTTATGGCATTAATGCCATTATGCTCTATACTGTTTCATTTTTCATTGCCAGACTTTTAGCAGTGGTATCATCCAGAAAAAAGAGTCAATTAAATAATGAAGAAAACCTTGGAATTAGTAGTGGTAGAATGAATATAGAGTAAATAACTTACTGGTATTTCTACGATGTAGATACAATGACTTCTATGTTTTCAGTAATTTAATTATTCCCCTATGTATACTTTTTATATTTCTATTTTCTGGTGAAGTGGAAGTTGAATGGAAAAGGTGGATTGTGAGGAAAAAGTGTTTTGGATTTCAGTCTTGTCTTTAAGTAATATTCTCAGCTCTTCCTTTTGTCATCTTAATCTCAGATGCTAGAAAGGGGGAAAAAAAACAAAAAACTGTCTTCTTTTCATTTCCAGCTTATATTAGTATTTTCACTGACAATGCCAAATATTGTATATGAAGTTCTGTTGCTCATATTTAACTACAGGCTTTTGAATTAGACTATCTATAAATGGGGAATTAACTGTCAGGAACAGTAAATATTTTTCTAAGAGGGATAAAGAGGCTTTTGATGACAGATTTTTATAAGGTAAAGTTTTTGACTGTGAATAGCTCATTATAATCATACATGGTCCAAGATTTGTACTTTTTAGTCTTTTTTCTTTTTTTTCTCTTTCATTCCTACAAAAAAAAAAAAAAAAGAAAAAAGCTTATTTAATATGGATAGTAAGCATTCTATGTCATCAGTTACATAGAACTACAGAATCATAGAATGGCCTGGTTGAAAAGAACCACAGTGATCATCTAGTTTCAACCTCTTTGCTATGTGCAGGGTTGCTGACCACTAAACCAGGCTGCCCAGAGCCTCATCCAGCCTGGCCTTGAATGCTTCCAAGGATGGGGCATCCAAAACCTCCTTGGGCAACCTGTTCCAGTGTGTCACCATCCTCTGTGTGAAGAACTTCCTCCTAATATCTAACCTAAACCTCCCCTGTCTCAATTTAAGACCATTCCTCCTTGTCCTATCACTACCACCCTCATAAACAACTGTTCCTCCTCCTGTTTATACGCTCTCTTCAAGTACTGGAAGGCCACAAGGAGGTCTCCCCAGAGCCTTCTCTTCTCCAAACTAAACAATCCCAGTTTCCTCAATCTTTCCTCATCAGAGAGGTGCTCCAGCCCTCTGATCAAATAGCTGTTAATGATTCTTTATAAAGTATAGTAATAGACTAAGCATAACTGCTCTCAGGGACTTATGAGCTCTGTCACAATTATTAAAAAACTGCTGGTATGATAGGTCCTATTTGTGTAAAGCTTTTACTCAGAATTAATCTGATGAAATTGTTACCAACTTCACACTGCTCTTGAAAAGCACTTAAGCCTAATTTCAAGTGTGTAAATAGTCCTAATGGTGCTCAGTGAACTTAAGGGGACACAGGTAGACGTGCATCTGTGACTTTAGCTGGTAAAAGGCAAAACCATTCTTAGCTGCCCCAGAAGTAGTGAATCCTATAAGTGACTTGGTATGAATATTAAACGGATCTGGGGAGAGGCAGAAGTGAATGCAATTTTTTTGTGTGAGACCAGCATTTAGATATTTTTCTTTTATGCTGGTGACATATCATTTTCCATTAGGAGCTAAGTATTCTTGAGTCTGGTGGAACTTCTGAAAAAAGGGACAGGCTACTTGGAGAGACTACAAGGAAGTTGCTAAGGTATGCAGGGAGGAAGTTAGAAAGGCAACAGCCCAACTTGAACTCAGATTGGCCACTGCAGTAAAAGAGAACAAGGTATATACTTTACAAATATATTAACAGTAAGAGAAAAACCAAGGAGAATTTCCATCCTTTACTTGATGCAGCAGAGAATGTGACCACTGGAGATAAGGAGAAAGCTGAGGTCCTCAGTGTGTTCTTTACATCTGCCTTTAACAGTCAGATCAAGTATCTTAGGGGTGCTTTATGCCCTGATCTGAAAGTCTGGGATGGTATGCAGAATACACCCCTGGTGATTCAGGTGGAGACAGAAAGCTCCTCCTCTATTTGGACTGTCGTAAGTCCATGGGACCAGACAGTCTCCACCCTAGGATGTTGAGGGAGCTGAGAGGTGATAACCAGGAGTGCTGATAGATGGCAGAAAGTGCGTCCACTTTCTGCCATCTATCAGCACTCCTGGTTATCTGGAGAGGTCCTAGAGTATTGAAGGCTTGCCGATGTGACTCCTATCTACAAGAAGGGCTGTAAGGAGGATATGGGGAACTACAGGCCTGTCAGCCTGACCTCGGTACCAGGGAAAGTTGTGGAGCAAATAATCTTGCACATGGCATCCAAGGGATCAGGCCAGCATGGGTTCATGAAAGGCAAGTCATGTTTGACCAACCTCATTTCCTTCTATGACTGGGTAACAGACTGGTAGACAAAGAAAAGGCTGCTGATGTAGTCTACCTAGACTTCAGCAAAGCCTTTGACACTGTCTCCCACAGTAGTCTCCTGGGGAAACTGGCTGCCCGTGGCCTGGACAGGTATACCCTTCTTTGGGTAAGGAACTGGCTAGAGGGCCATACCCAACAGGTAGTTATTAATGGAGTTAAGCTCAGCTGGCAACCTGTTATGAGTGGTGTCCCTCAGCGGTCGGTACTGGGGCCCATCTTGTTTAATATCATTACTGATAACCTAGATGAGGGGATTGAGTGTACCCTCAGTAAGTTTGCAGATGACAGCAAGTTGGAGGTAGTGTTGATCTGCCTGTGGGTAGGGAGGCCCTTCAGAAGGATCTAGATAAGCTGGATCATTGGGCTGAGGTGAATGAGATGAGGTTCAACAAGGTGAAGTGCTGGGTCCTGCACTTTGGCCACAATAACTCCAAGCAGTGCTATAGGCTTGGGGGTGAGTGGCTAGATAATTGTGAAGAGGAAAGGGACCTGGGGGTGTTGGTTGATGCTCAGCTGAACATGAGCTGGCAGTGTGCCCAGGTGGCCAATCCTGGTCTGCATTAGAAATAGTGTGGCCAGCAGGAGCAGGGAGGTAATCATCCCCCTGTACTCAGCACTGTTGAAGCCACACCTTGATTACTGCGCCCAGTTTTGGGCCCCTCACTACAAGAAAGATGTTGAGGCCCTGGAACATGTCCAGAGAAGGGCAATGAAACTGGTGAGGGGTCTGGAGCACAAGAAGTGGCTGAGGGAGCTGGAATTACTTAGTCTGGCTCAAGGGAGATCTCACTGCACTGTACAGCTTCCTGAATGGAGGTTGTGATGAAGAGGGGTTTGGCCTCTTCTCCCAGGCAACAAACAGGACCTGAGGAAATGGCCACAAGTTGTATCAGTGGATATTTAGATTAGACATAAGGAAAAACTTTTTCTCTCAGAGAGTGATTAGATGCTGGAATGGCCTGCCGAGGGAGGTGGTGGAGTCACCATCCCTGGCAGAGTTCAAGAGGCATCTGGATGAGGTGCTACGAGATACAATTTAGTAGCTTGTGGTAGTAGTGGTGATGGCAGGATGGCTGGTCTAGATGATGTTATAGGTCCTTTCTAACCTTGTGATTCTGTGATTCTTTGATTCTTTTCTGTCCCTTCCGAACACTTCTTTCTTGAAGAAATTTCCTCAAAGATCTTATATGCATTAATTTTATTGCCCTCCTTTAATGGAGGGAATATTGGAGAAATGGGAAAGAAAAATAATAAAAGAAACCAAGGGAAAAGTAAAATTACAAAACTTGCAAGCTGATGTTTATGCAAGCATCCTATGTACTCTGTTCTACACCTCTCTGAAATATACTACTCTAGAAACCATTTGAATTCTTAGTATTATGACTTTCAAATGTTTGTGATAGCTTTATATAATGGAAATACAATTTCACAGAGGAACAGTAGGGATGTGAGACTGGGATAGGTCATTTTGAAAGATCTTCCAACATACTCAGTTTTGGAATTAGACATTTAAGCTACAAGTGCATAAAGAGCAGAGCAGTACTTGGTATTGTAATAGGCTGCTACTGCTTCTGAAGAAGCTCTTCCTGAGCTTATTCAGACTTAACTAACTCAAAAGATGTATCATGTTCAAAAGTTGCCATAATGTATTTGTTGAAAAAATTAATTAGGAAAGCACTGTTGATAACATCCTTTATTATACAAATAATTCTTGTGCTTTCCTTATTCAGAAACATTTGTGGGGTTGTTGTGATGTGACTTTACTTAATTTTTTATTACTTTAATGCATTTTTATATGATTTTTTTTTTTTTTTTTTGCATAACTCAGTTGGTATCTATATTTTATTTTATTCAAAGTATTTCTCTGAGCTGTTTAACTGCAGTATCAGGAAGAAGTAGACAATGGACGATATCTGTTAAGTCCAACCCACCAATCTCATGCAGTACTGCAGGGCTTATGCAGGCAGAGCTCATTCTACAGCCCACAGAGTCATGGCCCAGCTTGGCCACCTTCTCAGCATGGCAAGGCAAAGTTAGTGCTAATTGAATTATAGCAAATAATTTTATATGTTTTGGTACACTGGCTAAGCACAGTTCTGTAAAAAGTGTAAAGCAACCAGTCGTGCTCGATATAGGAAATTGAGAATAATTTTCAAGATTAACAAGAAGTTGAGGTTTTTTTTCAGCATATTTGCAATTCAATTTTCAGTCAACAAAAATACATTACCTGTGAATTTTCAAATGGAAAATCAGGTATTCAACTCAATTCTGATAATGGCTCTTCTATAAGAATTATCTTATCAGATAAAAGATCCCTTGCTTCATAATCATGCCTTATTTGTGATGTTTTTTTGACAGTAAGTACATCTATGAACAAATGTTTCCAAGGATGAGGCACAGGAAAAGTAATACTTCATCAAGAATATCCAGCACATTGAGAACTCATGAAGAATTGCAACCATTTCCACTGAATACCAATGCATTAGTTTTACAAAAGCAAGGTCAAATATCCCTCTAGTTTTGTTTGTTTGTTGTTCTCTTTTTTATATTTTAATAAAATGCATAACATAATATAATAATCTTATATACAAGAGTTTCATTCCTTATATACATTAACTATATAATACTTTTTATATGTGGCTCAAGACAATTCCTTTTCACTCATTGCAGCCCATGCAATCCATGAGATTACAGCCATGGACTAGATGCATTTGAATGTGTATCGAGAAAATATCCTGCTAAAGAGAAGTGGATACAGATTTTCATTTTTTCAGTAACATCATATAAGATTGTTACCTTTCTTGTTAAGATCTTGTTAAGATGGTTACCTTTCTTTCCTATAAGTTCCTTCAGTCTTTCCATCTTTTTGTTTGTGGTCCTTTAGGGCACATAGGATACAAAAGTTGAGCCATATGAAATATTTTACTGTTTTTCCTTAGCATGATTTTACTTTTCTGGATTGACAATCTCTTAGTCTTCTTAAAAGGAAAAAAATATATATCAAAACAAACAAACAACAACAACAAAAAACATGTTTGCATACCAAAAACATTGCTAATCTACTGCAGTAATAAAAAAAAATAAATAACATTGATAAATTTGACTAGCACACTATAGCACATTCTGAGATGTGTTATTGGAAGTATGTCTAGCTATGTTCTTTGGTTTTATAAAAGCAATTCAGCACTAATAGTTCACAATACGATGTTAAACCAGCTTAATAAATTATTCCAACACTTTCTTTTTGTGAATGAGCATGTCTCTATATAGTACCTAATGAACGTTGCTCTTAAAGAAGAAATGAAACAGTACCCTTAAACTTGCTAAACAGGAAGGTGCTACTGCACTGAGCACTGTGAATCATCAGTAAGGCCAGAAGTCTGAATTTAGATTGCCTTTCATCAGTAGGTAGAATATTGAAGTAAGTCCTACTCCTTACTTTAGAACTGAGTCACATTTTCTGGCATATTTTTACAAAATTTATTTTTGTTACTACAGTCCTTGAACTACTGTTCCAAATAAACCAACTATATCAATGCCAAATATTTCCTACTTATTTCAAAAATAGTTCTTCTTCTTTTTTTTTTTTTTTAATCTCATCCACCTTTTCTGCTCTGAATAGGCGTATGTCAAGACACTCCTACAGCCTAAAACATGAAGAATATTGTCTCTTCATATTTGAATAAAGAGCCACTTCACACAAGTACTTTCTACATGCCAGATGACAGCAGTTTTTTATAAATCTCCTCTTGACTTGGTCCCTTATTTATAAAAGAGAGATCATAATACTGTCCTTTGCCCAGAGTAGTTGAGAACATCCCATCCCTTTAAGTGTTCAAAGCTGGGATGGGGCTTTGAGTAACTTAACCTAGTGGAAGGTGTTCCTGTCCTTTGTCAGGAATTTGAACTACATAAATTTTAAGGTTCCTTCCAGCCCGGACCATTTTGTGGTTCTACCCACAGAACAATTATTTCCAAGTAGGGACTGCCCTCAAACTTAATCAAAATGTTTGGACTGCAACATATAATGAGCTGATTTCAATAGCAATACTCAAAGAGCATTATGTTTTTCTTCTTAATTCTTTCAGCTCAATGAGCTATAAGCATTCTGATGTCTGAAGGAATTTGGAACTCTCTGTCTTTCTGTTGAAAAAAAAAAAAAAAAAAAAAAAGAGCTATCCTTTGTTGTGTTGTGGTTTTAATATGCATCAGATAAAGAGTTAAGCTTCCAGACTGGAGGTATGATTCTTTGGGTTCATATTTAAGTTTGAATGTAAGCAGGGTACTTTTAAATTTTTCCTGTTTCTTTCCAATAATGGTATTTAATATAGATGTTAATACTGGATATGGAAAAGAACTGTTTTTTGAACATGAGCAAGATGTAGTTTGCTTAGATATAAGGAAAGTGTTTGACTCTGTCTCCCACAGTATTCTCCAGTAGACGCTAACAGCCTATGGCTTGGGAAGTGTACTCTTTGCTCAGTAAAAAGCTGCCTGAACTGCTGGGCCAAAGGAGTAGTGGTAAATGGAGTTAAATCCAGCTGATGACTGGTCATGAGTGGTGTTCCACTAGTGAACGTCAGGATTTGGTACTGGGACCAGTCCTGTTTAATATCCTTATCATGATCTGGATGCGGGAAGTGCACCCTCAGTAAGTTTGCAGATGACTCCAAGTTGATAGGCAGTGTTGATCTTCTAGGGAGCTGGAGGGCCCTACAGAGGTTTCTGGACAGCTTGGATCAATGGGCTTAGGCCAGTTATATGAGTGTTAACAAGTTCACAACCGCCTCGTAGAACACTACGAGCTTGGGAAAGAGTGGCTGGAAAGATGCACAGAGGAAAAGGATCTGAAGTTATTAGTTGACAGCCAGTTGAACATGAGAACATTGTGCTCAGGTGACCAAGGTCAATATCACCCTGGCTCGTATCAAAAGTAGTGTAGTTAGCAAGACTAGGGAGTTGATCATCCTTCTGTACTTGGCACTGGTGCACCTCGAGTACTATCCTCAGTTTTGAACCCCTCACGGCAAGAAAGACATTGAGGTCCTGGTAGATGTCCAAAGAAGGGCAATGAAGCTTGTGAAGAGTCTAGAGCACAAGTCTTAAGAGGAGTGGCTGGAGGAACTATGGTTGTTTATTCAGGAGAAGAGGAGGCTCAGGAAGACCTTATCACTGTCTACAACTATCTGAAAGGAATAATGTTTTCTAGCGATAGGTTGAGAGGTAATGGCTTTAATCTGTGCCAGGAGAGGTTCAGGTTGGATATTAAGAAAAATTTCTTCTCAGAAAGGATGCTAAACATGGAATCACCGACGTTGGAAAGGACCTCCAAGATCATCTAGTCCAACTGTCCACCTACCACCAGTAAACCTGGTGTCCCATAATACAACATTAAAATTTTCTTAAACTCCTCCAGGGACTGTGATTCAACCACCTTCATGAGTGGCCCATTCTAGTGCCTGACCAATCTTTTGGAGGAGGAATTTTTCCTAATACCCAACCTGAACCTCCCTTGGGAAGGTAATGCATCAGAACAGGCTGCCAAGCAAAGAAAGTGGTGGACTCACCTTCATCCTTGGAGGTTTTCATGAGAAGGGTAGATGTGGCATTTATGGACAGGGTCTAATGGTCATGGTGATGATGGGTCAATAGTTGGACTAGATGATCTTAGTGACCTTTTCCAACATTAAAGATTTTAGGATTCTATGAAGGGTTACACAGCACTTCTATTGTTTTTGTTTAACAGTTTCTAATTATTCCACAGAATGTTACTTGACATCTTTCACAGCAACTGATTTAAAGCTTGAGCCCATATTCAGACCTGTTTATTGACAATACGTAGTAACTCCCTCATTTAAATAGAACATTTTATTTTATTATGCTATTGTGATAAGCTGTAACTTACTGAGTGCTTACTTAATTGCTATTAATTGCCCATCTGTGTCAAGAAGTAGAGCAGAACATGGATCAAGAAGAGTTCAAATGTAAGTGTAGATTTTTCTTTACTTTTTTTTTTTTTTTAAAGGCAACTTGTAAACAACACGTCAATATTACCCACGATGAATGTAATTTACCTACAGTATCTCAATCACTTACCAACTCATTAAACTATACAACTGGAAACTTGTGTGGCTTGTAAGAACTAGAGCAACTTTTAGCACTAGATCGCAATTCCTTTGATTTACAAGTTCTTCTTTCCTAAATTATGTGGCACATAATCACAACTTAGTACAATTCTCTGATAGATGTCACTTAGGAAAATAAGTATTATTACTCATTTAGGAGGGGATTTTTGGGAAACTTGTTTTAGTACTTCTGTTTTTACATGATTCCTCATGAGGAGGGTGGAGGGGCATGAGCAGATCTGTCTGACGACAGTGACACAACCCAAGAGAATGGCATGGAGCTGTGTCAAGAGAGTGTCAGATTGGGAGTTAAGAGAAGATTTTTCACCACAGGATGGTGGGGCACTGGAATAAGCTTCCCAGGGTCATGGCACCAAAACTTCTGGAGTTCAAGAAGCATTTGGACAATGCTCTCAGGCATATGGTCTTGTGTAGAGCCAGGAGTTGGCCTTAATGATTCTTGTGAATCCCTCCCAACTCAGGGTATTCTATGATTCCATGATTTTCATTATTGAATAACATGAAGAATCCACATCTCCAGTCAATCTTCTCTTTTGAATAAGCCCTATAAAATTGGAATAGAATAAAAACTGTACTGTGCAGCCAGCTGCAGTAATGTTGGATACTTTTTTTTTAGTTTGTCTAAGGAAGCACTGTTTTTTGTTGATTGTCAAAGCAGATAAGTTCAAGATTCCTGCAGTTGCAGTTTTCCCAGAAAAGAATAAGGCTTCACTAAGCAAAAGCGCTTCCAGATACCCCCTTATGGAGGATGAAAGCTTAACCCACTGGCACGCTCATAGAAGGAGGAAAGCCATCTATGACATTACTGTAAATAGGAAAATGTTTTTGGATAACTTCTGGGTCCGAGAATCTAACCTACTTTTTTTTTTTTTTTTTTTAAACTTTGTTTCAACATTTAAATATGGCTTCTTCTGTGAGGTCTCTGAGAATGCACATTTAGCTTGCTCTTCATCCCAGCCCTTGAATAATGCTTGAACAATGCAATGACCGGTTTCATAGGATAGGGAGGGCAGAAAAGGAGAGAAAGAGGAAGGGAAGTAAGCCAAGCTGACTGCAAATGAATAACAACAATTAAACCGTTATATTTCTGGAGCCATCTGCTTAATTCTATGAGTGAGTTGGCTTCTAGTGATATTAAACTTTATTTTAACACCATACTCTACCTAATGCAGAGAAGTTTATTCTGTAAAAGGCCTTGTAAATATTTTCTTCTGCCTGATAAATGCTGGCAGTGTCATGTAGCATATCTCTGCTCACCAAGAGTTAAGTTGAAGGATTTACTATCTCATGAAATTATAATACACATTAGATTCCGTTCTATTAATGTTTCATTCTTTGCCAAAGAAGGGTGGTCTTACGTTTCTCACATTGAAAAATCTTTTGTTAATTTTAAGTTCCACTGATAAGATGAGCAGTCAGTATGAATATAAATGGTTTGTCAGAAAGCATGAATAGCCTTATTGGTTTGGGAATAATAAATCCTATGGGCTCTTATCTTGCTTTAATACAACACAACATATGTTAAATTCTTGCTATAGAAAAGTTCAATGACATGGAAAGAAAGCTTCAGATTTTTTCAGTGAAATCATTCTTGCAGATTTATTAACAGTTTACAATGACTTTCAGCTTGCAGAACAAATGTCTCCCTGCATGATGGTTCTTGTACCGTTTTGTACTGTGGTTCTCTGCGTAGAGGAAGAGGTGTGGCTCAAAGAACAGGTAATCATAAGTCTCCACCACCTTCTTTTAAAAAATGGGTCTGCTCCTAAAGCTAACAACACATGAAATGCATCCAATTCTGCATGGGTATGGGATGAATCATAGAATCATAGAAATGCTCAGGTTGAAAAACACCTCAAAGATCAAGTCCAAACACAACCTAACCATACTATCCTAACTCTAACAACCCTCCACTAAATCATGTCTCTGAGCACCACATCCAAACAATTTCTAAACACATTTAAGCATGGTGACTCAACCACATCCCTGGGGAACCTATTCCAGTGCTTAACCACCCTTTCTGTAAAGAAGTTCTTCCTGATATTGAACCTAATCCTCCTCTGGCACAACTTGAGGCCATTTCCACTCAACCAGTCACCAGCGAGAAGAGACCAGCCCCACTCTCTCTGCAATCACCTTTCAGGTATTTGAAGAGACCAACAAGGTTTCCTCTCAGCCTCCTCATCCCCAGACTGAACAGCTCCAGTTTCCTTCAGTCTCTCCTCATAGGACATATTCTCCAAGCCCTTCACAAGCCTTATGGCCCTTCTTTGGACCTGCTCTAGCACCTCAGTGTCCTTTCTGTATTGAGGTGCCCAAAACTGAACACAGTACTTGAGGTGAGGCCTCACCAGTGCAGAGTACAAGGGCAGGATGACTTCCCTAGTCCTGCTCACCACACCATTCCTGATACAAGCCAGGATGCCACTGGCCTTCTTGGCCACCTGGGCACACTGCTGGCTCATATTCAGCCAACTGTCCATCAGTACACCAAGGTCCCTTTCTGTCAGGCAGCTTTCCAGCCACTCCTCCCCAAGCCTGTAGGATTGCCTGGGATTGTTGTGAGCAAAATGCAGGACCCGACATTTGTCCCTATTGAAACTCATGCAGTTTACCTTGGCTTATCAATCCCAGTCTACCTAGGTCCCTTTGTAATATCTTTCTCCCCTCAGGCAGATCAGCACTCCCTACCAACTTGGTGCTGTCTGTGAATTTACTGAGGGTGCACTCAATCCCCTCATCAAGATAGTTAATAAAAATGTTAAATAGAACAGCCCCAGTACTGAGCCAATAAAAATGTTAAATAGAACAGCCCCAGTACTGAGCCAATAAAAATGTTAAATAGAACAGCCCCAGTACTGAGCCCTTGGGGACACCACTCATGACTGGCTACCAACTGGGTTTAACTCCATTGACTACAACTCTTTGGGCCCAGCTATCCAACCAGTGTTTCATGCAGCAGAATATGCACCCATCCAAACCACGGGCAGCCAGCTTCTCCACGAGGGTGCTGTGGGGGACAGTGTCAAAGACTTTACTGAAGTCCAGGTAGATCACATTGATAGCCTTACCTTCATCCACTAAGCGGGTCACCTTGTCATAGAATGAAATCAAGTTTGTCAAACGGGATCTACCATTCATTAACTGTGCTGACTGGGCCTGATCCCCTGATTGACCTTTAATTGATCCATAATGGCTCCCGAGATTATCTATTCCATCATCTTCACTGACATTGAGGTGAGACTGATTGGTGTGTAGCTACCTGGATTATCTTTCTGGCCCTTTTTGAAGATGGTCATCGTATTTGCCAGTCTTCAGTCGACCCAGACATTCCCAGTTACCCAGGACTGTAAAAGGATGATGGAGAGTTGCTTGGCAACTACATTCACCAACTCCCTCAGCACTCTAGGGTGCAATCCATCTGGCTCCATGAACATGTGAATGTCCAGCAGGGCAGAAAGGCTTACTTACATAATCCACCAAAAAAATATCAAGTAATGATTAAGAATATTTTAAGATCCTTTTGAAATTAAGCCCAATATATTGCTAGTAAAACATTATCAGTAGATTTTCTACAAAAATTTATTTGGTCTACAACATTTTACAATAATTTCCTTTCCTTTTTTTAAGATACATTAGTACATTTTTCACCCTGTAGGACTCTAAAAGCCATTCAAGCAGAGACCTCAGAAAAATTCTAGTGCATCAGTACTGTCTGTTTTAGGCCTTTTATGTAGAAATCAGTGGTCCTCCAATACTAGTTATACAAAGTTATTTTCAGCAAGAGAACTCTAATGATTCAAGAGATACAATCATCTAAAAATAAATCAGCCTTTTCCAAAGTGCCCACAGCAGCACATCGTAATCAAAGTTGATTGCATTCACACTCTACATGAAATAGATGTATGAAATGGATGTACATCAAATCATAGACACATCAAATCACAGTAAACATCTGGCAGATACCTATTTGACATTTCACAGTAGTATTATAAGTGTTTCTGAGGTATGAGATTCACTATACTAGGCTCTACCATTCTTTATTACAGAACCATCTCAGTTAGTGCACATGATCATGTTCATTGAATTCTTTTAACATAACAGAAATTTTTCAACCTTAGTTCATCATAGAATTTTTGCCCCAATCTACTTTATGTAGAATGTTTTCCTCTGTAGCAAGATATTAGTATAACTTATTATCTTTCAAATTTTCTGTAACTTCTTGACTGGAATGATCTATTTTCCTGTTGCTCAACTTCATAGACTGAGAAACAGCTTAAACTCAATTTTTTTTCTGTCTATACATATGCACAGAAGACCATAAGAAGAGACAAGGCAAACATAACATAATGACAAGAAATACTGTTGAACCCGTTAAGAAAAGAACAAACACCTGTCATGGCCCAGGTTCTCGCAATTTGAAAAAGAATCCCTGAGGGTCTCATTCTGTATGTACCAGTAACTGATTAGAGAGAATCTTGAACTTTTGTATACTCTGATATATTGATTTTGAATAATCACTATAATTCATACAACACATGCTCTTAAAATCCTCATAAACATGCCATTGGGTTAATAATAGAAAATCAGCTGCATGATTTTATAAAGTTGCATGTAGGATAGGATCAATATCAGTGGGAAAGCCTCACAGAATATCACTAGTGGTATTTCTTTCCTTAGCCAGCTAACATCCTAACTTGGTGAGTGTGGCTGAAGTTTGAGCGGTGCTGTTTCAGAGTACATTTGGATCTGAGAGACAGGATGTCTCAGGAGCAAGCAGCCTATGCACTCAGAGCAGCACAGAGGCTTACGAGTTTTAGCCAACACACACACACAGGCATCCATTTTAGATAATCCCATCAGTGGGAAGCAAAAACTCCCTAAGCTAGTATATTATTTGTTTTGACATCTGAGAGACCGCAAACCACCAGAAAGGAGAGAGAAGGAAAATGCTGGCAGTGAATGCAATAGGTAGTGCCAACAGTGCATTGCCTGCTACAAGGTGCACTCTTCCTCTCACACCCATCACAGACTTTCTCCTGTTATTATTCTTCTCAGGGTCTCCAGGGTTTTTCCATTTGCACACTGCATCCACATGGCCAGCGTGTCATACAGAGCCCGAGTGGAACATCTGCTTGCAAAACAAGTATTTGCAAAAACAAGATAAACTTCCAAGGTCAGCTCTCTCTAAGAAACAAAATATTTGTAACTATAGCCAAAAATATCCAGCCTGAATCTCCCCTGGAGCAACTTATTCCATTCCCTCTAGTCCTATCCCTAGTTACACAAGAGAAGAGGCCAGCCCCCAGCTCACTACAACCTCCCTTCAGATAGTTGTAGAGAGCAATGAAATCTTCCCTGAGCCTCCTCTTTTCCAGACTGAGTAATCCCATGTCCTTCAGCCACTCCTCATAAGACCTGTGCTCCAAACCCCTCACTAACTAGTTGCCCTTCTCTGGACATGCTCCAAGGCCTTGATGTCTTTCTTGTGGTGAGGGGCCCAAAGTTGAACACAGTACTCAAGGAGCAGCCTCACCAGTGCTGAATACAGATGGAAAATTTCTTCCTTACTTCTGCTGGCAATACTATCCCTGATACAAGCTAGGATGCCACTGGCCTTCTTGGCCACCTGGGCACACTGATGGCTCATATTCAGCTGAGCATTGACAAATACCCCAGATCCATTTCCTCTACGCAGTCTTCCAGCCACTCCTCCCCAAGTCTGTAGTGTTGCTTGGGGTTGTTGTGGCCAAGGTGCAGGACCCGGCACCTGGTCTTGCTGAACTCCATCCCATTGGATGCTATCCAGCTATCAGCCTGTCCAGATCTCTCTGTAGGGCCGTGCTACCTCCAGTCAGATTGACACTTCCAGCCAACTTGGTGTCAACTGCAAACTTACTGAGAGTGCTCTAAGTGCCCTCATCCAGGTCATCAATAAAGGAATTTAAGAGGACAGTCCCCAGCACTGGCCTTTGGGAACACTACTTGTGACCAGTCACCAGCTGGATTTAATTCCATTCACCAACACTCTCTGGTCCCGGCCCTCCAGCCAGCTTCTTAGCCAGCAAAGAGTATACCTGTCCAAGCCATGGGCTGCCAGCTATTCCAGTAGAATACTGTGGGAGACAATGTCAAAGACTTTGCTGAGGTCTAGATAGACCACATCAATAGCCTTTCCCTCATCCACTAGGCAGATCACTAGGTTTGCCCTTCCTGAACCCATGTTGGCTAGGCCTGATCCCCCAGTTGTCATACCAATGGTTTTGTCATACCATTACCAGTGCTGTTATTGTGATGCCATACAGTGGGTAATCCAGCCATTTTTCGCCACTCACTACGGCACGCATAAGTTATCTGCAGTACAACAAATTGAAAAACAATATCAGTAAGTAAGAAACACAATTTCAGTAATTATGAGGGCTGGATGTTTTTTTCTGCCTTGAGATGAGGCCAAATGTATTGGACTGGAACCTAGGGCCAGTCCCTGTGGAAACACAAGCATATCCATGACCCCAAATTATCAGTGACATGGGACCTTTCCAATGCCCTATGGCCACGTTCCAAATATTAGTCATTGGCTTTTCCTTGAGCATCCGGGAGGCCCCAAAATGACAGTCTACTCAAGTTGTATCTGTATGATCGTGATTCAAAAATTCAGCACAAGCAAAGCTTTACATAATCTTTCTTGTGGTGTGCCTCTAGTATTCCCCCTTTTTTATTTGTTAAGAATACATTTCAATGTTTGATGAGCACATTCAGTGATAGCTTGTTCAGTGGGAGAATGAGGAATGCTGTAGCGTGTCTAACCCTCTATTCTCAGAGGAAAATTTGAGTGGTCTTACAAATATATGCAGGTACATTATCTGTTTTTATAGTGTGTTGGATCCCTAAAGCAGCATAAGCAGATAATCAGTGTTTACAGGCATTGTGACTGCGTTCACCCATATATGCTGCGGCAAACATGTAAAAAGAATAAGTATCTATTGTTACATGCACATATTTTAAACAGCCAGATTCATGAACATGAGTGACATCTGTTTGCCAGTGTTAAAGAGGTGCTGTACCATGGGAATTTGTCCCTGTCTGAAACAAAGGGGCAATCATCTGATAGTCCCCAGACATGTTAGAATAATGTTATGGGCTTGATCCACTCTCATTTGGAATTGGTTTTGTAAGGCTCTTTTATTCTCATGGAAAAACTGATGGGAGAGTTGAGCTTGTTGAAATACTTGAGGCGTAGCAAAAGTGACTTGATCAGCCTTACGGTTGCCCTCAGTTAACAGACCAGGCAATGTAGTATGCGACTGAATATGCATAATAAAATAAGGAAGAGTATGGTGAGAGACATAATGCAAAACTCGCTTGAGCTATGCAAACAAAGCAGGGTTGTTAACTTCCTTAATCCTTCCTTCAATCTGCTGAATAATACCTGTAACATACAAAGAGTGATTTGTTATATTAAGCTTTTGTTCTGCAAAAATTTGAAAAGCTCAAGCTACTGCAGGAAGTTCTACAACTTGAGGTGACCTATCAGTAATATGCACATCTGACTGCCATCACATAGCAGCTGCACACCAGAGAACCACCATTTGATATGTCTTGCCAGAGCCACCTGTAAATACAATATCAGCATTAGGTATTGGAACATGTGAAAGTAAAACATCTATAGTACCGGAAGGCCTTTAGAAGGTCTCTTCAGAGTCTTCTGTTCTCTAAGCTGAAAAACCCGAGAGCTATCAGTCTGTCCTTGTAAAGGAGGTTCTCCAACCTTCCGATCATCTTTGTGGCCCTCTTCTGGACAAGCTCCAGCAACTCCATGTCCTTCTTGTGCTGGGGGGTCCAGATGCTGCTTTTATTTTTGCTTTTATTTCGCCTGTTTGTACTCAGAGATTGAAGAAAGCATGACATTTTTTCAGGGGAGGCTTTTTGAAGGTACACGATTTACAATTGGCCCTGTTTCATTGAGTTTCTGTCATCATTGTTAAACATGTGATCCTCTACATGTTGGAATGAAGAATGAAAAAAAAAAAAACAAAAAAAACAAAACAGAAAACAAATAGAGGGAAATAGACATATGGAGTTTACTTCTATTTACTTCTATTTTTAATATTGTTGTGTTGATAACATTTCTTAAGGACTACACAAATATTAAGCACATCTCTGGATGTTTCTGGATTAACATATTTAATATTAGACGTTGCTTGGGAATTTCTTTTCTGTTGAAAATTCCTCAAAGAATGTTCTTGAATAAACAAAATATATCAGGATTATAGAATATAATCTCTCAGTAAATTCTAGCATTGAAGTTAAATATTTATTCACTGAAATGTGAAAAATACCATTTGTTGAAAAATTTAATTTAACTTGATTTCCAGATGACTTTTTTTTTTTTTTTTTTTGGTCGCAGTAGAACAAAGTGAGTGTACTGTTGTAATAGTGTACTGTTGAAAAAATTTCAAACAAGCCAGCAATTTTGTCTGTGACTGGAAACATGATCAATTTTGCTTTTCATAGTTGAATATTATATATATATTTTTTAAAAAAGGAAAATTATACTTCCTGAAAAAAATTATTAATGCTTTCTTTCACTGAACCAAATAAAGTTCGAAAGTTCTATTGTGTTTAATGAGCAACAAAGAATCTAAGGGTTAACTATTACGATACAAGACTGGATTGAGAAACAAGATTTTAGAAATGAGTGATGTGAGATGAAAAGCTGTACCCAGACCCACACAAAATACATACTTGATCTTCTCTCATCCTGTGTGACAGCACTGACCAGTATCATAAACATCAAGTTATACAAAAGAAAGGAAGGCTCAACTTTCAGTCTGAAAAACACTTGTTTTTTTTGTTTGTGGGTATTATTATTTTTTAATTACTAATGTGGTTAAATACTTAAATGGTTTTCAGTTCTACAAGGAATAGAGTTATTTGACTTCGAGCATTTTTATTGGAAACAATCATGACACATATTTTTTCCATCAGAAATGACTTAGAAACTTGCAGCCCATCTTTGTGACACTACAGGGTGTTTGACCACAATGTTATAATGTATGAAGTAGTACTATGAAAGATTAATTATGACATTGTTCATCTTCTGTAAAAATATTACGTCTTATTGCATTAGTGACAGTTGTATTACAGAGCCTCAGTTATTGACATAATTTTATATTGTTCATGCATTTGGAATTTTTTAGGCTAAATTTGGGAGTGGCTTTTAGTCTCCAGCTTGATTCTGGTGCAATTGCCATAGGAAGTACAAAAACTTATACAAAAAAAGAGGGAGGCTGGTAGAGAGTAGCTGTGGCATAGAATCACAGCTGCTCTGTGATTTATGACAGCCTTGTAGCACAGTGATAGCTGAAGTAAATTGAAATTATTTAATATTGCCTACAGGAGAAACTTATAGCCGTATGGACCTCAGTATGGATTTCTTCAAACTTCTGGATGAGACAAACTAACTACAAGTTAGCTTAAGTTTTCTTTTCAGTATGTTACTGCATGCAATATGATCATCTGAGACTAAAGATTCTATTTTGTGGACAATGTGTCTGGCGTTGCTTTATGAAGAAAAGCCTTGATTTGCTGAAGCTGAGAATTACATGCTTAATTTTCTAACAAACCAGTTTGGAAGGAGGAATTGTAAAGAAGTTCAGTGTTTACTAGTTTTGTATGAATTCATCCATACTGCTTCATCAGTAAAATAATTTTATTTAGTGGTAAATCACATAAGCTGCAGAAACAAATTGATATTTTGGTAAGAAATCCCAAATAAAACGAAACAAACAAAAAGCCCCCAAAACAACAACAACAACCACCACCCTCTTAGAAACTAGCAATGTATCCTATATGTTTGTAATATTAATCCTTTTTTTTTAGTGAAAGAAAAATTACATTTTTTTTCCCCCTCCGTGTGCCTGGAACTCACTCTCTCTTCAAAATAATCAACCAGAAAAGGGAAACAACACATTTCAAGTGTGGTATTAAAGAATCCTCAACTGACAGCAAACAACTTCTTAAAAAGCTGCCTACAGTCTTCCTGGCATTATACAAATAAACAGTAATTAATAAGTCACAAATATTTTTTAATACTTTTTCTGAAATTGTGTTTAGTCTACACAAGTAGAAGTCCAAAATACTGCAAAAATACTACTAGTGACGAGATGAGCAAATTTGGCACAAGGACCCAGTGAAGAAATCACACCATTCAGCATTTGAATGTTAACCTAACCTAGTTACTCACACAGTTGTAAGATTTTTGTTCCTTGAAGATCAAGGCTAAATAATTTCCTGTTTTGAGGAAATAACTAACTTCCAGATAATGTCATATTCATTACTTACACTTCAGATACATTATTCAGAAGCTTCTTGCTAGAGCCTAAGTCAAATCTCTCAGGTCATTGGAAAGATGACCTCATTCTCTCTAATGGTAAACAGATTGTTTTGACCACTAATGAAATATATCTACTACACACACCTTCACTATATAAAGAAGTTAATGACAAACAGAACTTCTGATTATTTACATACTTGGATTGATAAATGCAGCATGTCATCTTTATGCCCTTTGGACATATTCTTTGGGTATGTTTCTCTCTACAAAAAATTTAGAGGTCTTAAGTTTTCTAAACTATCAATAACATTCGTTCATGTGCAAATTGGCACCAATACAGAGAAATAGCTAAAGAAATGTTAATTGGAAAGGAAAACCTCAGATCTCTTCTAGTAGTGGTGACAAGGGCATTCCTACCTCTGAAGGAATAACCTGTTAAATTTCCTGTTTGTGTTCTCAGTTAAAACTTCAACAAAGCAAAATTAATTTAGGGATCAACTGTCTGAAAAAAAAGAATAATGCTTTACATATTAGCAATGGGAAGCCTCTGCTGTTAACATCTTCCAAAGTAGTTGACAGGTACTATGGGACATTAAATATTTCCAATTCTAGTTATTGAATGAGGGAGCTGAGCAAAGAAGCTGGGCAGAAAGCATATTTTCGCCCCATGTCAAACAAATGAAGCTATACAAAGGTGTATGGAAGAAAGAGAGGTGTTATGGGATAATCAGCATGGCTTCACTGAGGGCAGGTCCTGTCTGACCAGTGTTTTTCACAATGACATAATTGCATCAGTGGACAAGGGAAATCACTGATATATCATCCATCTGAACTTCAATAAGGCCATGATCCCCCCCCGTAAGAAGGATGTAAATCCTTCTTACCAAATTGGAAAGATACAGATTTGATGGGTGGATGTTCAATGGACAAGGAACAAGCTGCGAGATCAAACTCAGGGAGTGATGGTCAATGTCTCAGTGTGCAGATGGAGATCAGTGACAAGCGATGTCCCTCAAGGATCAGTACTGGGACCTTTAATACTGGAATCTTTAATATATTCATAAATGACTTAACAGTGCACCCTCTGCAAGTTTGCAGATAACTCCAAGCTGCATGGTGCAGTTGACTCACCTGAGTTCTCAACATCTATGTCCAGACAAGGAATACTCAAAATAGGAGAGACTTAAACCTGATACAGTGCATCCAGAGGAAGGCCATAAAAATGATTGGTCCAATGGTTAGAACGCCTCCAACTATGAATACAGGCTGAAAGAGCTGGGGCTGTTCAGCCTGGAGAAGTCTCCAGGGAGACGTGAGCATAGCATTTCACTATATGAATAGGACTATAAGAAAGACAGAGACAGACTCTGTAGCAGGGTCTATTGTGATAAGACAAGCCGAAATGATTTTGAACTAAAAGAGGAGAGACTTAGATTAGATATAGGGAAGAAGTTTTGTTTTTTCCCACAGTAAAAGTGATGAGGCACTGGAACAGGTTACCCAGAGATGTGATGGAAACCGTGTCCTTGGGGACATTCAAGATCAAGCTGAATGAGGCTGTGAGCAACCTGATTTTGCTGTAAATGTCCCTGTTTGTTGCAAGGGAGTTGGACTAAATGACCTTTAAGGGTCTCTTTCAATTAAAAAATTCTATTATTCTATGAAGCTTAGCTTACTTAATACTTCAAAAGTTGCTGAGAATTTGAAACATTTTTATGAAATACTGAATGCCAATTTTGGAAAAAAAGAATTCTTGATTTTTAGATAGAGAACAGACATTATTTTTTTTTTTTACAGAATTTGAGTAGACTTCCATTCTTATATTTTCTGAGAAGTTATGGAATCATAAAATCATTTGTGTAGAAAGAGACTTCTAAGGGTCATCTAGTCCAGCTCCCCCACAACAAACTAGAATATCTATGCTCAGAGTAACCTGACCTTGAATGTTTCCAGGAATGGGAGACATACTACCATTAAACTGAATTTCTGACTTCTACAGCAGTCAACATTCTTACTCTAAAAAAAAAAAAAAAAAAAAAGAAAAAAAAGAAAAATGTTTTTCATGTTCTTTCCACATTTTACAGCAAGAAAACAAATGCTGTTTTTCAATATATCAGAAAAGCTGTACTTTGACCGTCTCTCATTTTCAAAAGTATTAAGAGAATATAGTATTTGTTAGTATTGCAAAATATTAAACTCTGAAGTAAACCAATATAAATGCACAGTTGAGGAAAAAATCACATAGCAAAACAGAAAATAGCTCAGTATATTGATCAGTTGAAAGCTGATTAGATTCACAGAATTTAGGATTTGTAAAGACAGAACATTCATCAGTGGCTGAAATAGTGAAATAAAATAAAGAAATGCATTTGAAATTTTGTAAAACTAAAAATACGAAGTGCACTGCTTTTATTTCCATATCATATATCATGGATAACCAAGAAAAATAAATTACTCCATTTAAAATTCCCTAGAAAGATTCTTTACATGGATGAACTTCTTTTTTTTAAAGAGAAAGAGTCCTGTGAAGAATATCATCTTTAGAAAACAAGAAAGGAAGAAACTGAGATAGATATCACAACCCTCAGTAAAATACAGACACATAGAAGAGCCTTAATTTGTATATAGATAAGGGACTGTTTGGTCTTCATTGTTTTTTAATGATGCAAACCAAAAGTAAAATGCAACTTATTTCTGTGTTAGATATGACAGTCTCAGTACAAGAATGAAACATAGCTAGTCATTAATACAGTGGAAAATCTTTTGATTTCAGCAGGTTCAGAATATTACTCAGGATGTATTTTCCCCAGCACGTGATAATTTTCAAGAAAGTAAAAGGCTTCCCTATAGAAAATAGTAATATTCAATTTTAGTATATTCTTTGAAACCACAGAACCAGGAGAACAATGTATTCACATGGGATGTTAACTAAGGTGTTATAAAAATACAAGAAAATGAGTTTCATTATGCTGTATTGAAGTGTCAAAGTGCTTCACAGGAAAAAATAGCAGAATTAGATACAGCAGTGGATAATAGCATATATGAGTAGCAATGTACTAAGGTGTTAAGAAAACTAAATTCAGTGATTCAAAAGGTTAAATTCAGTGTGTTAAAAGAACAACGCTAAAACTCAGTGGTTCAAACATTATTGCTCTCTTGGCTATATTATGAAAGATGAACAGAAAAATAGTAATCATAGATGAATTATAAACACTTTGAGTTGAGGTTTAGAAAAAAAAATTGGTCTAGAACTACCAGATTAGTAAGTAGAGGTATGACATTACAGCCATTTATAGAACGTCAGAATATACCATCACTGCATATAAAAAACTGAGCTGAAATTTTGATCATAAAATTGCAAAAAATATACAAAATTTAGGTTGGAAGGATCTCAGAATACTATCTCTTTCAAACTCCTGCTCATAGCAAAATCAGCTTCAAAGTTGTAGCGGATTGCTCAGTGTCCATCCAGTTGAATTTCCATAGAAAGAGAGAAAATAAAGACACAAATACCCTGTATTTCTGAGCAAACTATGCATTCTTTTAGCGAAACATCCTTTTTGCTACATCAAGGCAGAATTTCTCATACTGGAATGCATCACTATTGCCTCTTGTCCTCTGAGACTTTTATGTATGAACACGTACGTAAAAAAAAGTAGAAAAATATTTGATCAGCAGTGAAATCTGCTCTTACTTCCATCAAGACAACACAGATAATTCTCTGGGTTCTAGTCTCACCCAGAACATAATTCATTTTCTTCATAGTCTCTGATATGATTGGCTTTAGGAGAAAAACAGTGTTGATAGCATACTGATGTTTTATTTGTTGCTGAGCAGTGCTGTACAGAGCCATGGACATTTTAGTTTTTCATCTTCTCTGTGAGGGGGGCTGAGGGGCACAAGGAGCTGGGATGGGACAGAACTATGACAGCTGACCTAAACCAGCTAACAGGATATTTCAAACCATCATGCAAAAGCAGTAAAACTGGAGGAAGTTGGTCAGAGTGAGTGCCACTGACTGGGGGCTGAACAGGCATAGGCCTTAGGAAGGCAAAGCGACTGCTTTGCACATAATTTGTTTTGTAAATATTTATAGAAATATATAGATATAATTACTATTATTTCTATTTTCCTTTTCTGTCTTTGTAAAGTTTTAGTCTCAGCTCTACTCTATTTCTGACTCTGTTCTCAGTCCCACTGAGAAGGGGGGAGTGAACAAACTGCAGTGTGGTCCTTAGCTGCCCAGTGGGTTAAAACACAAAATGCAAGGAAAAAAAGGAAATGTATTGAAATGAGTACTTTTTTTTTGCATAAAATATCAACATGTCATACAAGTTATGAATTCTGAAGCCTTGTCTGCAGTGTAGTTAACCTCACAGGGACTCCAGAAGAGAGCCTTTTACCCATCAATGAACATTTCATTTAGTGCCATTTGTTTACAGGAGGAGAATTAAAAAAACAAAACAAAACTGCTTTTCAATTTCTATTTTAAACTAAAATGTTATCTGCAGTAAATAGTTCAGCCTGCTTGAGTGTTAGACTGTTACAATAAGAAAGATTAACACAGTAGAAGGGTGATACAGGAGTGTGTAACAGCAAAGGGACCAACACAGACAGGATGGCATTTCTGTAATAACTAGATTTTCGGGATGTGCTATAGGTTTGATTATCTGGTTGGCAATTTGCCTCTGCATGTGTGTCACAGATGAGGGCAATAGATTCCTTGATTATTTTCTAACCCAGTGTCTCTGTTGTTTTATACTACTCTCTTTATTGCTAATATGTCTTTTATTCTTACCAGCACTGTCACAGTAGAAGCTGTTTGCTACAAACTGACAAGAAGCACGACAGTTTATTTTATTGCCTCTTCATTATTTAGAATCCATTTATTTTTACTAAAAGGCATGATGAACTTCATCTTAGCGAGGGGAGACAATCAAAGAATTAAAAATACTTATTTGTGATGTGGTAATTCAGAGGCCTTGAGTTTAAACACTTGAGTGGAAAACTCTGTATGCAGTTCAGAAATACAAACTTTTAAGGTTTGAGTTACTGGGAACAACATGTAAAATAGAAGAGGATGAGGTGAACATTTTCAGATTGACTAAAATAAGTGCTTATACTTTATCAATCTTGGAAAACTCCTTTTTCTTTTAGTGAAAATAACAAGTTTATGTGCTATTTATCACCAGACTATGAGAGACTATTATTTCTACACAATCCTTAGCCTCTTTTATGTTTTATTGATAACATTCAGCGCAGATCAACTGGCTTTTATTTAATGCATTCTCTTTACAAAGAATGTGAAGGAAGTACACAGTATGAACTGAAAAACATTGTCATACATAGATGTATCCCATTAAAGAAAATAATAAATGTTGGGAACTCAGAAGATAGCCAGATATTTATCTTTCAAGCTTTGATTTAAGTATATTTTCAAGTAATCAAAAAACTAAATCAAATTGCAGAAGTCCCTGCAGAAATGCTATGAGATTTTTTATATAGTTATTTAAAAGAGCATTTTTCTTTTAACGTGACCATTAGTTCTGCCTAGATTTTCAGTATTCACCTATTGAAAGACATTTGTTTTCTCCTATTCTTGTAATTGAGAAGATACTTTAAAAAGTTGGGTTTATGCCTAATTCAACATTATTTAGCTCAGATGTTGATCTGGATATGTATACAAACTATATATAAATCAGCAACTATACAAATGTATAATCAACAAGTATTCAGAGAAGTTAGGCTGGTCTTTAGAGAGTGCATAGCTGGAAAGGTGTAATCAGAAATAAACAGAAAAACACACCTGTGTCTTGAGCTTACAGAAAAAAACTCCCAGAGGAGTAACCTCAAGAGAAAGATTCCTCTTTAGTGGCAGTCAGCCCTTAAATGGGGTCTAGGAGAGGTGGAGCCTGGCTCCACTCCTTCTGGTCACACAGGTTTGCCTTCACCTGTGCTCCTGCAGCTGACTCATTGCTTGCCTCAGGTGACCAATCAGAGGTTCAGGCCGTGATTCAATAGATCCCATACAGACCATCATGAAAATAAAGGTATTCTTTTAAGGAATGTAACATGAGGGCTTCATGAGATTTAGTTGTATTTTAATGGAATTTTCTTTGCTAAGATTTTAAGGAAATGACTGGATCTACTTCTGTTGAAAAATACTTTCAATGTTAATTTACATTAGAAATAGCAAGCAGTAAACAGAGTTAAAGTAATAAAAACACTGTCATTTTAACTGGCAGTTAATTTGAACATTCTCATGAAACTAGCATCTTGAAATAAGACTTATTGAGTTATTATCAGCTGGTAAGTACAGACATAAAATACTGATTTTCTCTTTAAAGGGTATCAGTCATTTTTATTGAATTTCAGACAACTATCTCTGCAGTAACAATTTAAAACTTGATGTGATTTCTTCTTTGAGATGCTTGTAGTAAGTAGAAGAAAAGATAGAGGATGAAGGGAAAGCCAGATGAGACCACTGGTACTGTTTATCAGGTACTTGTAATAAATAAATAAAAATCATATCAATTTATTTCCAGATCTAGAAGAAAATTACACCAGACTCCATAATTTAATCTTTGTCACGTTTGTTCTTGGAGCCATATTCTAAAGGGATGTGGGAGCACAACCAATTAGTGCCCAAATATTGACAACTGAATGAGTTCATCTGGCGTATAAAGCATAATCAATTTCAGAGGAATGAGCATGTATGTTTTTTTTCCTAATGTAAAACACATCTGATGTTCATGTACTGACTTGTTTTTCATACACAGAAACATAATAAGGAATACTATTAGAAGACTCACATTTTCTGTCTGTTGTGGAGTAGTGTGGAAAGTTGTGTATGAAATCTGATTAATTTTCTATGGTCTCATTTGGCTTATTTTTCATGTTTTCCATTTTTCTCCTTTGTTTATTGAATATAGTAGAAAAAGTAGAAAAATAATTTTATTTGCTTTTTTTTTTAAGGAAGGGAAATCAGGAAAAAATATTTTTAGGAATCTGTACTGCAAGTTCATTGTTAGACTTATCTTCATTCTTTGAAAAGAGTTGGTTATAAAATATGAGTTATTATAATAATAAAAATAATAAAACAACCCATCTAAAGTCTGTTGATGTTTGCTTTTTGGCACAGTTCAATTTAACTTCTCTTTTTCCCCATTGTTCTACTTATAATAATAGTGAATGCTGTCATTTTATTGTCTTTAGTCTATGTGAAGATGTTGGACAATCTACTTTCTTTAAATGAGTATGGTTCACATTTAACACACAGTCTATTTATTGTCCTAAACCATCTTGAATTGAGTAATTCAGCAGTACTATCTAAAGATAGCCTGTTTTTCTTTATTTACAAGTGATGCACTGTCAAATAGTGTTACTGTGCTCTTCATATCCATGATAGTTATTGAGTTACCAGAGAGCTAATTTAGTGATCAAGTAACTTCATGAAGAAAGTTAGAGAGAAATTACATTTTTATTACTGGAAAACATTTACTGTGTGTTGTACATGAGCACCTCTAGAATAAAAGTACTTCTTCCATAGAAACAACCTTTCAAAAAGAACTCCAGTGATGATGTTTTTTCTCCTTGTACACTCCAGTTCTACTTTTTCTTTTCATTTATGTTTCAATGATGTTGCACTTTTGCAAAAAAGTAAGATTCAAAAATCACAATTCTTCCTCCTAATAAAAGTGCACAACCTGGATTTGGATTTTCTTTTCACATGGATCTACAGTTTGAACTTTCAATCAATTCCTTCTTGCAGCCCAGAAGGCCAACTGTATCCTGGGTTGCATCAGGAGAAGTGTGATCAGCAGGTCGAGGGAGGTGATTCTGCTCCACTACTCTGCTCTTGTGAAACCTCACTTGGATTACTGCGTCCAGTTCTGGAGCCCCCAGCACAAGAGCCATGAAGATGATCAGAGTGCTAGAGCACCTTCTCTATGAGGACAGGCTGAGAGAGCTGGCCTTTCAGCCTGGAGAAGAGAAGGCTCCGAAGAGACCTTACAGTAGCCTTCCAGTACTGAAACTTCTTTCTGCAGGAAAGCGAGGGAAGGTCATTTTAGAAGGGCATATAACAACAGGATGAGGGAAGTGGCTTTAAACTGGAAGACAGTACATTTATTAGATACATTAGGAAGACATTCTTTACTGTGAGGGTGGTGAGAGACTGGAACAGATTTCCTAGCAAGGTTGTACATGCCCCCTCCCTGGAAGTTTTCAAAACTGGGTTGGATGGGACTTTGAGAAACCTGGTCTAGTGGGAAGTGCCCCTGTTCATAGCAGGGGGGTTAGAACTAGATGATATTAAATGTCTCCTCCAACCAAAACTATTCTATGATTTGTTTATCTGCTCAAAGAAGGATTTGTTCTTTAAAATGTATACTTAATTTTAATAACATTTCTTTTTAATCATAATTAGCTCAATAGACAGTAAAACTGACCCTGGTAATTGTTGCTTGCATCTTCTCCTTTCACAGTAAAATAAATGCACATGGCCCTGTGTTATCGTCCAGTTTTTCCAAAGCTGGAGGTCAGAAAAACAACTTTAGCATATGTAAACTTTTCCAGGAATGAGAGAATGCCATTCTCAGAGAATGACGAGGAAAAATGTTTTAGATCTTTTATCTCATGCAGGTATTATAGCCTTGCTAATTTCTCCTTTGTTTGATGGGAAAAGTGTGAGAGAAGAACAGGTGCAAATGCTCTCCAGTTAATTTTAATGTTCTTATCACAGTCTGCCTTTTATTGCATACTAACAGGAAGCCATATACAATATGTTTCATATATGTGCCATATATTATCTAAGCTAGGTCTCAGTTATCAGTGTGCAGGTGTAGTTGAAACTTGAATGGAAACGAGAGAGGAACTGAATGTAATACACGCACACACAAAACAAACAAACAAAACAAAAAAACAACACCACAACTTATTTAATTTTAGCTGTTTCTAGACTATTTTGTAATTGTTCCTTTATGCAGTAATTGCATAGGAGTAATGGCTCTGGACTGTAAGATTTTAATCACTTGACCAATATGGTCTTTCTGTTCACTGTCTCCACCTGTCTAATTAGCCTCATATTAAAAGAAATGCAAAAGCAATAGTGACAGTTTTCCTTGGAGAAAGGCTTTCTTTTTTTGCATTCTCCTATCCAGTTTAGTTTCTCCTTTTGTAAAAAGCAGTTTGCTTTCACTATTACGTGCGCTCACCTGAACCAAGGGCATAAGAACTCCCAGTCTTGATGATGGACTGCATCTGCAAAAAACTGCAAAAAAGAACCACGGGATTGTAGGTTTGGGATTCATTCTCCTTTGTCCAAAGACCTGTGCCTTTCTTAACTTACAAAATAAAACAATAACACAAAATACATATATAAGAGGTACAGACTCACACAACTCCAACTGCTGCAAATGCTGTGTATTACTCAACTTGAATTTGAATTCTTCTAAAATAACCCACACTACTGTATCCACAAGGTATGTCTTTGTCATATCAATTTTAATTTTACTAGTAAACTTATAACTGGTGGTGTTTGTTTTCTTTTTCTTTTCCATGAAAGTCAGGAAGAAGTGATAAAATTGTTAATGTTTCTAATATTATTGTTAGTCACGTGCACTTGAAGAAGAAAAAACCCACCTCTCTTGTCTTTAAGTCAGTAACAAGTTCAAGGTACAATTATACTAATTAATCTCTTAAAATTACTCCATGTTTAATGCAACTGTATAAGAGCTGGACCTTTCTAGTACTTCAGAGCTTTAGGATTTCAGAATTCAGGTGCAATTCCTTAGTTATGCTGGCTGATATCTTGATGCCTTCTTTAACTTTATTTCTCTCCATTTTGCTAACACAATAAACAACTGCCCTACTCCCTCTAAGAAAAAAAGAGAGTAGTCAAAATTATACATAATGTGTATATGTAAATTTAGGAGATTATTTTCTTTCATTGAAAGTCTGAAAAATACAATTACAAAGGAGACTATAAGGGATGACACTACAAATGAGACAACTGGAGCCCTCAAATAAATTATTCCTAAAAGAAGTGTGATGCTACAATTGGGAGATAAATGCATTTCTGAACACTTATTTTATATTTGCCCATTTAAACATAGACCTAGGTAACAGAGCAGTACATTTTACATCCACAGTAATTGCTTAGTTGTGAAAATACCAAAGCAGTGAAAATAAGAGTTCTTTGCAGAATGAAACAGTTTAACAGTCTGATTCTTTGCGGAGACAGTCTGTAGATAACATGTTCACTGACGATAGATTTATACTTGAAATCAACAAGTTTTCAAAGAGACTGTGTGGTACCATTACTAATTGGATTAATTACTGTCATCTTGGTTTTCTTTCATGTTTAATAGGCAGGACTACAAATAAGAAAAGTGATTTGACCAAACCTTAATTTCCAGAAACTATATGAAGTTAATGCAAGTTACTGATGTTACTCTCATATTACTCTTAACATCCTTTTGAGTGACGTTTATGATTAATTTGGACGTACGTATAATAAATAAAATACTGTGAAGAATTTATTTTTAAATTTAAACATTTTATGTTGTATACATTTCATATTAGACAGAACATAGTACTGCGCTACTCTTAACTGGGAGAAAGAATCCTGACGTTACTTCTGTTCTTCTTCTGTTCAGTTCTTATGTTTTTGTGTTTTTTTTTTTTTTTTTTTTTTCCTCCAGCTAATTATTCATGAGTTGGGATGCTGGATATTTTTGGATGCATAATTTTTTTTTCTTGCTTCCTTTATAAGCTTGTGTAATATATCTGAGTAGCTAGCAGAAACTGATGGTTTCTCAGTAGTATTGCAAACATTTATGTAAGAATTTATAACCTTGGAAAGCACTAACAGTCCCAAGGATTCTAAACAGGCTTCTGTTGTAGACAATACTGTAAAAGGTACTCATTCACTTCATTTTTCTAGATGAGAGTACTCCATTTGGTTTTACAGTATTTTTTGCTTTTACAGACTTTCAGTCAGATCATCTATTACCCGCACCTTCTCAGAAGCATTTCTACAAAGCAGTCTCATCACTCTTTTCTAGTGAGGATTTGTGCCTGGTATTCACTTGAGCATGTAGCTATGCAAAATACAATGTAAATGCCTTTTTTTTTTTTTTTTTTTTTTTTCCTATTTCCACCCATGCATATCTGCAGTTAAATAAGTATGCAGAAAGCATAATACCAATTATACCAAATATACCAAACTAGGTAGGAAGAAATGGTGAAAACATAGCATGTGTAAGCAGGACACAACCACTAAGTACACACAATGCTAAAACATTTTAATTTCATAATATTTAACAAGTTTGGTGTTAATTACTAATGCTTGTATCTATTGCCTATATTGAAAAGTAATTTGGAAGTTTGATTTAGAATAGTCATCTTCTGTACTGATTTAGGATGTTCATATTGTAGTTGATGAAAGGCAATATTCAGTTTCCAGATTGTGCTGTTGTTAGGAGATATTACTCATTTAATGCTTTCTTTACTAATAACACCTCTTAAGATCTAACAAATAAATTATTTGACTATCTCTAGCCATCCTTGGTTATTTAAATTAAGGATTCTATAATCTTCTCAGTGTTTGAAAGTAGACAAAACTACTCATATTAGCATCCCACTCTATGAAGGTTATTAGATTACTAAGATATTTTCTTGAATTGTTACAAATGTCTTAGGTATTCCTTCAAGACTTAAAAAATAAAAGGAAATATCTTCTGAATACTAGTAGGTTTTGTTTACAGTTTCTTGAGGAATTAACTATGGCTTTTATAAACAAACACAAAATCACAAAGACTCTCTTTTCTGTGATTTAAATCCCCTGAGTTATGTATATCAACTGCATTAGCATAGCTGAGTGTTTCACAGTATTGATTATTCTCATTTTCCCATGTCACAGTTTGGTTGATGTTATCACGAGCAATGAGGGGGCCCTCTGGCATCTTTTACCCTCTTTCTCCCTTTTCAAGGAGAAGATAAAAAATGGAGACAGCGCTATTAAAATAAGGAGAGAGAACTAGTTTGCTACAAATGGTAAAAGAACTTAAGGTAATGATACAAAATGGGAATTACGGGTAAAAAAAAAACAACAAACAAACGGGAGAGAAAGTATTTCTCCATTAACCATGCCTCTATCTATGCTGCCCAGGAATAGAGTTCTCACTCACCACTTGGAATTGGAAATCACATGAGAAGTACTGGAGACTTCTGAAAACTGTAGCCCATCTTTTCTCAGCATACCTTCCTCTTGGAGAGTCAGAACCCATGTGAGAATAGCTGAGACTGCTAAGAGCTAGGACCCAGAAAATGCAACTCCCTGGCACTGTGTGCCAGTACTAAACAGCTTTCCACATGATGGAATACTGATAAAACCAGAACATCTCAACACTTCTTTCCAGCAGAAAGAATTTTTGAGAAATGTTACATAGCAGTACCATGGAGAGACTATCAAGCTTGTTTATTTACTGGAAATACTAACCTCAGTCTGTAAAGAGAATGGGTGGATGTCCAGGCTAAGGAGATTTTATCACTCTTGTTTTTTTACAATATCTTAGAGTCTAAATCTTTCCAGAAGTCTTGTGTTAGATCACATAGCAATTTTCAGACAAATGAAGTTGATCAGACATATGGCATTCAGGGTACTCATTGTCTTCTATTTGATAGTTTGACTAAAATCTCTGTAAAATACATTGTCTGGTTGGCAGTTGTTGTCACTGGTAATTAACACAATAGGATCTTTACTGGAATTTGCAGTTATAATTAAAAGTAATAAAGCAACCTGGGGTCATCTAGATCTATCTGTGTCCATGACAGGAGGGCATCAAGCCCACAGGCCCACCAGCCCAAAAAGGGGAGGGGAGGGGAGAGAGCGTGTTTATGGGCTGGTTTGGCTTGGTTCTGTGATTAATGGGGTAGGGGACCCACAGATCCACACCCTGGGAAAGGAGAAAGGGAAAAGGAGATAAGCCTAAAAACCGAACAGCAGCAACGATCTGAGGAGGAAAGTTAATTGACTAAGTATGATATAGGAATGCAAGATAGCAGAATGTAATACAATATATAATTGGAATTGAGGCTAATAAATCAAATGAAATGAGAGTGTGTCCAAAACTGAAGGCATTACTCTGAACTGAAGGCAAAATGGCTGGGGAGCACATCCACTGTATGGGAACTGCTGAGTCATGGCCTGAACCTCTGATTGATCACCTGAGGCGAGCAATGAGTCAGCCACAGGAGCACAGGTGAAGGCAATTGCCTGAATTGCCTCTCCTAGACCCATTTAAGAGCTGGCTACCAGTGGGGAAGGATCTCTTCTGATCCACTCTGCTAGAGTTTTGCAAGTGAGCCTAGGATATGGGTAAGCTTTCTATTTATTCTCTTTTTGTTACTATAATCTGCTTTGCCTAACTCTCTTGTCTGTTTCTTTATTGTAACACCTGTTACAATATATATATTATATATAATATATATTCATTGATTATACACCCATACACTGCTAGGCAACAAGAAAGAGAGTCCTGTGACTTGCTAGCACCTTTATCTTCCCATTTGAATGCAATGTTCTCTAGGGTATGTAGTTCTCTTCTGAGAGCCAGGTATTCAGAAAATCTGTGATCTCTGGAAGTGGGGCATTAACTCTTCAATTTCCAGTGTTTTACATGGTGTTATGATGTGGAATACAAATAACAAAAATCATAAAACTATGACAGCAGCAAAAAAAAAAAAAATCAGAACTAGCATTTATGAGGTGTACATATTAAGCACGATCTTTGCAGTTCCTTTTTGAAAGTATTTATATAATACTATGAAATCCAAAAGTTGCATCTTGTAGTAAGTAATGAGATTATTTGGTAACTAACAGTTCTGAGCTCATGCTCTTCCATATTACACTACTGTCCTCAAGTGCATGAATGAAGCCATCATTTGCATGTTTCTCAGCTATAAATTTTTATATTTCTTTCAGGTGATACTGACGGGTAAGACTGCTCAATATGTGTTAGAGTGTGCATAAAATTGATGTGAAATGTAAATAACTCTAATAAGCAATTTATTAATGCTTTAAAAGATGGATTAAACAGTCTCCTATTATGTTTCCTATTATTTAATGAGTTCCAGTTAATTAAATAAATAAAAATTAGAAACTAGAAATGAGTTAACATTTCAAGTTAAAATGTGATTTTAGGTTATCCCAAATATCTATGTTTATATATGTATTCATACTATATTTAATATCACTTTCAAAAAAGCAGTGTAAAGAACATTCAAACAGCTGAAATTCTGTGGAGGTTTTACTAAAATCTTGACATTTCAAAGCTTTTTTGTGTCTTTAGACTGAAAATTTCTAAATCAAAGTATTATGAATGCTAAGTGTGATATAATGGCTAAGGTTAACAGCTGATGTATTGTGTCTGATTCTGTGAAATGCTGGTAAATAACTGTAGAAACTTTGTATTCAAATTTTATTCATTCTTTGAGGAATGTAAATGCTTTTGGACCTCATTCTGAAATGTCAGCAGTACTAAAAGGATGGTGTTCTTTGTGGCAGAGGCCAGCAGAGTCTCTAGAACTTAATTATGCTAGCTGATTTCTATCTGAAGTTTGAGTTTTCTGCTGGTCCTCTACTCTGGGTGAGTTTTATATGAAAACATACAAGCAGACAAACCATTGCATGATCACTGGAGTGATTTCCTACTACAGAGAAGAATGGGAATGAAGGGTGTTCATTTTTTCTTTAAAAAAAAAAAAAAAAAGAAATAGCAGCATTATCAGCATTAGCATTTCCAAAGCTTGTCTGTTACCTCTTTCAGAAACTGATAGAACTGTTTTATCCTGTTACAACTTTTAAAGAGAAGTCTGCATACTATTAGAAAGGGATTTCACAACAGCAAATGTTGCTTGTTATGACACTCCAGCTGGACGTAGAGCCATGAACCACAACCCTCTGGCTTTGTCATACCAATCAATTTCTTATCTTCTAAATATTCACCCTTGTAATCCATTTATCTTGAATTTAGAGATAAGGGGGACCATATGAAACGCCTTGCAGAAGTCCAGGTAGGTGACATCAGTTGTTTCCCCAGTTCAGTTCCCATCAATTGCCATTACAGAACAGAACAAGGAACAAAGACAGCATGAGATAAAAGTTGTACAGAAGTACTTCAGAAGGTTTTGAAGGAAAAAGATTTCTTATTGCTTCATTCAGTTTACATTGCCACTGGATTCTTCTACATCTTGCTCTCATTTTTCCTGTTTTTCATCCTCTGTAATCTCTGTGTATTAATATCTGAAAGAAGAAGATGGCCAAAAGAATGACTGGTATACCGCTCTGGCAGCATCTATAGTTTAAAGTACTTGGAGTGCAAAGAACCATTTCCCTGGAAATGTTTAGTGGAAACCAAGATTGAAGATTCAGATTGACTCTGTAGAGTGGATTGCACAGCTAATCTGAAGTTTGTTCTTCTCACAAATCTTTATTGGGATGTTATTTTTCTGGCTCATTGATTTTTATCATGTGGAGTACAGATGAGGTTTTTCTTCCTCACCTTTCTCATAAAAGTATAAGTAGGGCAGCTAAAATTTTAGTGAATGGAGATATAGATAGAATTCCTTCAGGGGTATCAATGATACCCAAGTGTATATCTCTACCTTCTTCTAACAGCAGAGTTAAAGTAAACTCGTATTTTGGAAAGCAGTGGGTCTGTATTACACAATGTTGATAACACTATCCTCTGTGAGAAGACTTGACCTTGTGGTTTATAATGGCAAAATAGGTCAGCACTAATCAGTCAGCATGTACAATATTGTGTATGAAAATAGAATATTTAAAATCAGCATTCAGCTGCTCAGCAACTTTCTTCCTATATTTTCCCTAACGTGAAATAAAATAAATTAATTTTCATACTGACATATAATGATAGTTACACAGAAGCTATTATTTGTTTTGATAATATTCTAGTATCTTATTAGACTAAATTTGTCTTCGCATAAGTATGTTAGCATAACTTTAATTATTTCTTTCTCTACTACTCAACAGGTAGCAAGTGGAAGATGCATTGCTAAATACTTATAGAAAATACATTTCATTTTTCTTGGAAAAAGCAGGGATAGTGTTCAGGCAGTTATATTTTTCCCTGTTCTTCATCAGTATTTTCTACCGTGAATTCTAATAAGGCTGTCATCACAGCAGTTAGCAGGATGGTTTCAGGACTCTCAACAATATAACTTTTATCATGCTAGATAATATTAATTCCCTGTGCACCAGAGAAAAAGATCATCTTTACTTAAGCAAGACTTTTGTGCATTAACATCTTTGTTCCCAGAGGGAAAGAAGGGTTGTGGAGCAAATCGCCTTGAGTGTGATCACATGGTATGTGATTGCACAACCAGGGGTCAGGCTTAGCTAGCACTAATCTGTGAAAGGCAAGTCCTGCTTGACCAACCCGACTAGGTGACCCACCTAATGAGTGAGGGAAAGACTATAGACTTTAGTAAAACCTTTGACTTTGCCTCCCACAGTAGAATGTATAAGCTGGCAGCCTATGGCTTGGGTGGGTATGCTCTTCACAGGGAAAAAAATACCTGGACAGCTGGGCCCAGAGAGCAGTGGTGAATCTACCTGGCAACTGGTCACAAGTAGTTCTCCTTAGGGGCAGTATTTGGGCCAGCCCTGTTTAATACTTTTATTGAAATACTTTTATTGATGATCTGTAAGAGTGGATTGAGTGCACTCCCAGTAAGATTGCAGTTGACACCAATTGTTGATCTGCCTGAGGTTGGAAGGCTGTACAGAAGCATCTGGACAGGCTGGATCAGTGGTTTGAGACCATCTACATGAGCTTTAAGAAGATTAAGTGATGGGTCCTAAACTTTGTCCAAAACAACCTGATATGTGGCTGCAGGCTTGGGGCAGAATGGCTGGAAAGTTGTGTGGGGAAAAAGAAGAATCTGGAGATGTTAGCTGACTGAGAGTTCTTCTCCTAGGTAATCAGTGATAGGATGAGATGGAATGGCTTTAAGTTGTGCCAGAGAAGGCTCAGGTTGGGTATTATAAAAAATGAAAGCATGGTTAAATATTGGAATATGCTGTCAAAGGAAGTAATGCAGTCACTGCCCCCAGAGGTGCTCAAGAAAAGAGATGTGGTACTAAAGGACATGGTTTAGTGGTTGTGGTGTTGATGGCTTGACGGTTGTACTAGATGGTCTTTTCCAAGCTTAATGATTTTATGATGCTGAGACTGATACTGCAAGATCTTTTATCATATTAAATCCAGATGGCCTTGTTGACAGTGTGTATGTATACAGTCATGTTATGTAAAGCATTCTCTTAGCATCATGTTTTCTTGACTGACTGCAAACATTTTAAATAAGAAAAGTTGTGGGTAAATCCAAAGGTATTTTATAAAGGAAGGTGTGAAATAGTCAAAACCTGATATATCTCAATGAATAGGGACACAATTCTACTAACTCAAAAATGTATGTACTATGATTATTTTTGCTATTAGTGCAATAAGCCATTAGCTTAGGATTTTTTTACATTTTTTCTTCATAGTCACTCTTCATTTAGATCCTCTAGAGAAGTCAAGTGATCAGTGAACCTTCTGCTTGTTCTTGGATGATATGAATTGATAGCAAATTCTTTCAAACTGTTTTCAAGCCATCTAAAAATATCCATTAAAAAAAAAAATGCAGCATGCCCTTCTAGTGCTTTTCTGTTTATTACTAATGGATGGCGTTCATTGTCTAATAAACAGTTCATAGTGTTTTGCATGTTCCCTTGACAGAACATATCTGATACAGGAATTTTTACAGAATCATATACTTACAAATAAAATTTTTGTAGCAGGGGCTGAATCTATAAAAATAAAAGTGATCAAGAATGAAATAGCAATGTTACTTGGCCACACTCCATCTCACTGAAACTGCCTAAGTCCAGAAAATAATCAGATGAATTTCTAACTTGCCAGCTGCAAAATTTATTTTTTTTTCCTTTGGGAGAATTTACTACCACATGGTCTATTCTGTAAAATCCAGAGGGAAATCTACACAGCATATGCCATTTAATATATGAGCATGCATACAATAAAATGAAATACAGTATGCCAAATTTAAAGCACTTAATGTGATTTAGTTGCATATGACTGAGACTTTTTATTAGCCTTGAAGTCTCAAATGATGTATCTGCAGAGTATGTATCTGCAGTTCAGTATGAATCAAGTGTTCTTGATTTTTGCTTCAAAAGGATCTTTCGATCCTGTTTTGTATTTGACAAACTGAGAGTGAAATATTAAAGTATTGGCTCTGTGTAGATATTTGCTAAAATTGCAAAAGGATGGTATCTGTTACAAATTAATTATCTCTGTTGTGGCAACATCCAATAGAAGGTGGGATAAGATGCTGGATAAACTAATGCTAAACTAACACTAATAATTATTTGACATCTTCATTTTAGGATGAGTTGGTTGGTAAGCTCGTGGTAGAAAAGTATGCACCTTTTCACAAATTTCTTGAGCTATCTCTGTAGATTTAATATGTAACTTATTTGTATGCACAGTGAAAGTGCCTGGAGTTGTGAAGTGTAACTAGATAACATACATTTTTTTTAACATACATTTAACTCTTAAGCAATAAAGAAACACTGCTCCAAATGTAATGCCTTCATTTTTGTTATGGTGGCCCACAAGTTCTGCTAGTGGTATGGCAATAGAGATGAATTTTCTTGCCAACTTTCCATTTAATTTTGTTATGTGACAGGTAGCAGTGGAGAGACAGTTTGACAAAATGGTGTCTGACACAGAAGTACATATGAAACAAAGATATGTAATTGAATTCCTTTGTGCAGAAAAAAATTGCACTTATTGACATTCTTGGACACTTGCTGAATGTTTACAGAGACCAAAGAGTGGAGGCTGTGAATTCCCTCTCCCTGGAAACATTCAAGGAAGGCTGGATGGGGCTTTGAGCAGCCTTGTCTAGATGGAGGTGTTCCTGGCTATAGCAGAGGGGTTGGAACTACATGGTCTTAAGGGTCCCTTCCAACCCAAACCATTCTATGATTCTGTGATTCTCAGTGTAGTGAGGCAGTAGGTGATGTATTTCAGCAGTGGCAAAAGCAATGTGAAAAACAAGCTGCGCTCTGAAAGGCCATGCAGACATTTATGAGCATAACATGCAGGCTCTCATTCACTGCTGGCAAAAATTCATAGATAATGGTGGTGGCTAAGTTTAAAAGCAATGTTTGTTAGCTGAGAACTTGGTCTATGGGATAGTGTTCTTCTGTTCTTTGTATCTGTTATAGTTTCCATGGAAGCAGATTGGATGAGTTACTTCCAGAGCAACCTGCATGATTAGCACTAGTTGTGGAAGTGGGAGCAAATATTTTTCCAGAGTCATAATAATGAGAATTATCTTGCCTAAGTCCTTCCTTATATTATCTTTGTAATAATTTACCTATATGGTAAATTTAAAACTTCACCTAAGAAAAGAAAGAAAAAGCGCCACAAACCACTCATATCTGTACATAATATATAAATATATAAATATAGTCCACCTAATATTTCATCTATTCACAGAGGTATACAATATTACTTACCAATTTGAACAGAAAAAACTACTATTCAACTTACTTACCATTACTCAGCATTATTTACCAAATAATGAAGAGAGTGTAAGCAGACTTTGATATTAATGGTCAGTATTTATGCTTTCATAAACACTGATGTCTACATTTCACATGTCTGTTGTGGTGTGGATAAGTCGTTTCCCAGTTTGTTAGCTAGAGGTGAATGTATATGTCCTTAGTTCTGAGTGAACCTGTTGTGATTAATGATGTAGTTGCATGTTTTTTGTGTGTTTTTCTTATCTCCTCCATGCATCTCCTCCTGCAAAATCTTCCAGAACTTTCTAAGCCTTTTCTGTACTTGAAATTCTTTTTTTTTTTTCTACGAGATTACAAGATAAACTTGTTGGGTTTGTTTGTTTTTCTTTTTTTTTTCTTCACAATATGATTATGGATAATCTTAGTTAAAAAAAAAAAACTACTAGCAAAGATTTCATTTGTGTGTTCTACAAATCAGTGGTTGGTGGTACAGGATAAAATCCTAGAGAATTTCAGGAAATGTTTTTTATAGTGAATGAAGTAAAGTTTGGTGTTGTTCTTTTAAATTCATAATAAAATAGCATCATTAAAGAAAAAAATAAAGCTATTTACAAAACCAAATCATTTTATAATCTACTGTATTATTAGTGGCTATACCAGCTACTTTTTATGTTGATTAAAAACAAATTTCAAAAGATAGGTGGAATTGGATAACCTTTTGTTTTAACAAACTCTTTTACCCATGAATCCCCCAGAATACAAAAGAATGATCTTTTAAATAGAAATCTGTATTTCTGGAAGGCAAACCAAAGGAAGAGATAGTAAGGAAGAATAATATCAATGATTTTACATAATGTGTATAATGTGAATAATATTTATTTCCTGAAGGACAATTTGGCAATGTGAATGCAGCTCAGGAAATAAAGGTAAAGAACATAAATATTAGCTATTAACTGAAACTGAAAAAAACTGAGAAGTTTTCTCATCACAAGTCTCTATTCCTAGTATATTAAATTACAAGAGATATTTAGTCTGGAGAGATGCTTAAACAGTGATGGCTCTTAAGTTATACGCCATTCTTTCCTTTCCCTCAAGGTACTTCCTTCACTTGCTGTTTAGATCATTGTAATTTTCTTTAGTAGACTTGCTTTGTCACATGAGGAGTTGAGCAATTCTCACTGATCACCTTGTGAGAGCTTTTATGAAGTGAATTTTTTTTAAAAAAATCCTTGAATGTTTGGACTTTTTTACTCCCAAAGAAAGCTGTCATGATGGAATATGATTGTGCATATATCTATATTTGTATATTCTGTGAATGAATTTGAGGGTTTTCTGTAAGTGTAACACGTGATTTCCCCCAAGAAGATATACATCTAAAAAGTGGTGATAAAGTGATCTTGTACAAGAGAGTTCAGCTAAAATGTAGGTACGACAAGCATCAGACTCTAGAGTAAGTGGAGTTTAAGGCAGGAATATAAACTGTGCTTAAGCAAGAAAAACCCTTACAGTGTATGAAAGGTTCGCAGTTTGTTGACAGTGAAGTACAAATGGGTTGGAGAAGGTGTCAATGCAGTACTATAGCCTTCCTCCTTTAAAAAGAAATGTGGAACTTGATGTGCTTTTTGTGCTTTTTTAATAAAATGGAGAAAAATTATAGAAATTGCATGAAGTTTTATTTCAGCTGGTTTTAAATCACAGTGCCATTGTAGTGTCCATTAAAGAAAAGTAGCGGGTCCAGACTGATTTGAGAACAGTATTGTGCTTTGCCTTCTCTTTTCAAGAAACATAGGAAGTGGATGTTAATACTATAACTAAACTTTTTTTTTTTAACAGTTTTGTTACAAATTCTTTCAAAAGCCCATGAAGATTAAGTAACAAATTTATAAGAAAAAAGCCTAAGTGTCTTGGAATTGTATATTTTTTTTAAATATAGGCAAACTTCAACATATTGCTTATTTAAGTAAGCAAATCTCTTTAGCACATGGGTTATGGCATATTTCTTGTAGTTCTTTTGTCTCCTTACCATGAAAAGCATGAATGGATCACACTGTTACTATAGCCAAAAAATATGAAATAAGACCTTATGAATCTGTCTCATTAATCTGAAACTTCTGCATATGCATTCACTTTGCTTGCAGAAATTTTTAATCAAAAATAAGAGACTGCTGATAACTTGTTTTTCATAAAAATAAAGATGTAATTCTAAATGAAATGTATTTCCTGTATTAGTGATAATGAACAGATTAACCACTTTGTATCTTTTTAAATGTAAACGTGATTGTGGCATAAAAATACATAAGAACGTCTGGAAATGCATGAACTTATACTAGTCTGCATGGTTGTAAGGAAGGCAACTATCAAGCAGGCTGAAGAAAACAAGGATCTTAGTGAAGAATGGATTCCCTTTATCTTTCGATATTTCTGAATTTAAGCATGCTGAATCATTTTTTGTGTAAACTACACTTGAAATAGCTAAAAAGAGAACCTATGTTGTTGTGAAAGAATATGAAAGAAACAGTTGATAAGTAGATATGGATGTATAAAGTTATGGAAGAGGAAAAAAGTGGTTTAGATCTGGCTAAGGGATTTCTGCTTCGTTCATGTTTATTGATTTATTTCTCTGACTTGGTTCTGCATTGGTATAACTCAGGGTTAATACAAAAAGAAGAGTAAAATGAAATTGTTATTTTAACTTGTATACACCAGTGTGGATACTTTCAAATTCAACAAAGCAGAATTTGACTGTAGACTCATGCTTGATAAGTGCATGAAATATGGAAATGAAATTCATATTAAATTAGAAGTGTATTCTTCAATACCACTGATGAAATTGAGAAAGTAACACAGAGCATATAAATCTATGTTGGAAGACATTCTTCCTGAGCCAGCAGTACAGTATCCAAAAGCAATAATCAGTAAGTTTTCTTACTGAATATAAGCTATGTTATTTAAAAATATTTTTTACAGTGTAAAAAAGATAAAATATTTAAAGTTCTGTGTCAAAAAAAAAAATTGTGCGGTACTTCAAAAACAGGCTAAACTCTGGGCTAATTTAACAAAACCATCTTGTTTTCCCACAGAAACTGTGGATAGTATCTTTTCCCAAAATATTATTTAAGTTTTTTTTTTAAATGAATTGAGCAAATAATTTTTAATTTTTCAGGTTTAAATGAAATATGTCCTTGAAGTTCTTGGTCTAATTATTTACACTTGAAATGGTTATTTTTTTTCCCTTCCATAAAGCTGAGTAAATAGAAAAATAAAAGGAACTATACATGTTGGTCAGGGTTCTTTTTATCTGCAAAGTTTTCTATGATCATTAAAACAAACAACAAACAAACAAAAAAACCATGTATCTATTATACAAATAGCAAAATAAAAGCAAAAGCAAAAACACTCATACTAAAGAGATTTCTTCAGTAATTAAGACCTTCTAGAAGCAAATTTAATAATATTTTTTGAAAAGAATGTTTTCTTTCCTCCAAGTCTGCCATTATCTTTTAACTGAAATTTGCTTATGCTACTAGTCTTTCTAAATTTTTTTTGTTTCAGTAAGACAAATAACGACAAAGATTGAATGACGTGAAGAAATTTTAGCTGAATATTTCAGGAATAGTATCTTTCTGAATTCTTGATTTCAATAGATTATTTTGGAAAAATAATAATAAGATAAAAAACTTACAGTGATAATGCAATATGATAAAAGAAAATTATCCCCATGCAAATGACAATATAGTTGTTCCAGATTAAAATTATGAAGATTATATCTCTGATTATATCTCTGGCTTCTTTAGAACACCACTTAGGAGACCCAATCTGCAGTATGAATGACCAAGAAAATGAAGTTTCAATGTTGTGTGGAATAAAGAAATAAATGACGGGGTTTTTTTGTTTGTTTGTTTTTGTGATTGTTTTCTGTAGCTTTTAACAACAGAAAAACATAGGTATTGCCAAAGTAAGTGCTTCTTTACAGAGAATTTACTCATTTTCCCTAGTTCTTTAAATAACATTACATACCATGTTTTGAAATTGGAGAATCACACTTAAGAGCCCTTTCTTGGTAGGAGCTTAATTAAGTTGGTGCAGTAATTGGAGAGTGCTCCTACAACATTGTACTTCAAAGGGGATTAACTTGTGGTTGCACTGTACTGTTTTATTACATATTTCTAGCTGCTAGACATTATTAAAAGATGCTGAAATCCAATTAAATCCAGCCTTTCACGAATTACCTAAGCACGCTGTTGTAACAGCTCCCACGAATATATGACTTAATTGCATATAGAAGAATATGAGGTATAGACAATATCTTCAATTATATTAATTTGTAATATATTAATTGAGCGAGCCGAACAGTGGATCACAACAGGCTGAAATTAGTCTGTGCTATTTGCGTTTCTTTGTGGGACATATTGAAGACTCAGAGTAAAATGACATAAAAATATGTATAAATAATAAAACAACCCCAAATTGACTTTTTTTTCTACATAGTTTTTAATGTACTCTTTGCTGGACAACGCTAACCAACAGTTAATCCTAAAAACGAAGTTCTTGTGTGTGTAGCTCTGATTGTCTGTTTTCTGTCAGCATCATGTCTTCCTCTTCAAGAGAAGGAGGAGCAGGGGAAACAAGGACTGATTGTTTCACGCATGCATAGTCATTTTGAATAGTTCAATAGATAAATTTTATCTGGAAATCTGAAACTTGAGTGAACATATAGGAAAATCAAAATCAGGTCTACCATCCCCATTAAAGAGAAAGGATAGAAACTAATGAAACTAATGTTGCGTGATCAACTAATTTATGTTATTTTATATTTAGTTCAGCTTTTCCATACCTTTGAAAGTAAGTGTCCTTAGCAAAACAAGACAGAAGAATACACTGCTGCCATGTCCTTAGCCTTAGATTTATGTTTATTTGGGATGTAAAAAAAATATGGATTTTAAAAGCTATGCTTGCCTGCTTTAGGAACACGCTCAAAACGCTGCTCCAGTTTGTATTAAGAGGCAAATGAGTCATCTACAGGAAATTCACACATGGAAAAGTTTTCTGCTGATGTTGCATTTTAAATATATATATATATTACTTCAAGGAAGAATGAAATTTTTCTCTCAATTTTTGTGATTGAAATTGTAAGTATGCAAAATAAATCTTTCATTTCTATCCTCCCTCTTTCTTTTCCTCTAAAGAACTCTGATACATGAGCATTTAAAAAAGATGTAAATTCATTTTCTGCTACAGGTTACCAGTGTAAGTCATTTTTGGAAAGATATGCAGAATAACATTTTATAAATATTGACTCAGACCGAAACCAAAATGTTGTGTTGAATTTCTTTGTTTGTCAAAACTCTTTGCTCAACTGGTTATGAGATTACTAGTAATTTTATCTGTCCAAATTTGTACAAATATCTGTCCTAAAGGGAAAATAAAAAACAAATGAAAACCTCTATCTGCTCTGAGCAAAAAAAGCTCATCGAAAATAGCTCAGTAAATCACAGGCCACTCCACAGAATAAAAGAACAAAATGCTAATAAAGATAGTACCTCAGGATTATTAACTAAAACTGATATAGTAATCCTCAACAACAAAATAATATAGCTTAAAATCTTTGCTACCTGAAATGCCTAGATCGTTCTTAACTGTTAGTGCATATAGAATTTCCTTTTCTGTAATCACAGTTTGTAGACAGAGATATTCTTTCTGATGAGAAATACAACATTGCATTCGTCTTCTAAATTAGATTGTCTCTTATTTTTATTGAGCTAACAATCCAACTGGATATGTTTTACTTAAGCTCTAGTGAAGTATCAGTAATTAAAATTGATGCAGTGATATATCCCTGTGGCCAGAGGCTGAAGAGCCTGACATCCCAGAATTTGGCTTGATAGTGATTATCCGATTATTATTTAAACACCTGGTGCTGAGAGTTCTACAGTTTTACCTACATTCACTGGCAAGATATTCTGGACAGCAATATTACTCCAGATTTAGTTCAACAGTAAATTATGTTCAGTTAAACAGTAGCTATTAGTACCTCACAAGTTTACCTAGTATTTGTGGGGAAAGTAAGCCATATCTGTACTTTTTTTGGTTTCTTTGGCTTTTGGCAAATTCATCTTCCTTCCAAGTTACTTATAAGAAATAAAAGATAAAAACAAACCTCTTCCCCAGATTACTTGGCTTTGACTTCTGGACCATTTCCTTATTAATAAGGAAATCTATTTTGTTCAGTGTGCAAGGCTGAAGCAACTAAACAACTAAGGAATCTGGGGAAGATGGGGAACTTAGTAATAATAAAGAGAGAAATCCCAGTGAATGGTTTACAAAACAGGGATAGTCATCACCAGGGATCCAGCAACATCTCATTGGTCCATAGGGAGGCAGCAATGAGTTAATCAGTGATGTCTTGTTGACCTGCATGGCTGTAGTTCAGTGGGGGGGGGGGGGGAGGGGAGGGGGAGGAGGAGAAGGAGAGGGGAGTGGTGCCTGTTCTTCCTCAGAACTCCTCAGATTTTTATTCTTTCCATAGTGTTCTCTTGGTTGACAGGGGCTGCAGCTGGTTATCAGGGGCATTAATGTATTGTTTGTCAGGGGCAATGGAAGTTGCCAAAGGTACTTCTGTTTTGTCCGTTAGGGGCAACAGCACATCCATAGCACATACCCCTTGAATTGGGTAATTAGCTATTGATCACATGGTTGTCACATGCTGAGCTGCTAAGTATGCACACTGACTGAACGGTGGTTCTCTCCTTCGAGACGACCCCCATAAGTCAGCTTGAATGCCCAAAAGAAGCAACAGCCAAAAAGGTTTTTCCTGGTCTTTCAGACATGTATGTTTCTCTTACTGTTGTGCTCATGGTAACCATTAACCACAAAAGATTGTTGAGCAGGTTATGTCTTGGATGGGTGCTGCTGAGCAAGTTTTAAGCCAAAAATTGTTCCAGCTTCTTACATACAGTACCAAGAACTGACATTCTACTCTTTCTTTCTTACATTAAGGATCAGGTTATAAAAAATCATACATATTTTGTCTGTGTTCCTTTCAACTTTTCATCACCAATGAATTATTCCTTTTCCATGAGATCTTGTATATGTTACCTTGATAGATCCCACCCTGATATGCAAAGAGTGTGAACAGAAAAAAAAAAAAGAGAGAAAAAAAAAAAAAAAAAAGTTGGGAAACTATTGAGAACCTTGATCTAATTTATCTAAGCAATCAATCAAAACAACACCCACCTCCAGAAACTATTGTAGGTCAAACCATTTTACCAAAGTAGAAAAAGAAAAAAATGCTGATTTTAGCTATGCTCTCTGCTTCCATACTATCTTTTGTGCATCACATATTGTGGCAGCATACGAATGCTCTCAGTACCTGTGTGCAGTTGCAGGGAAAGAGCCCAGGGTCTAGATGATGAGGTAGGAGAGTTGAGAACAAGGTCTGGAACAGCTTACTGATAGATGGACATTAACACATGCAGACATGCATCTATTGAAGGCACAATTAGGACATTTATAGAATATATACTTAGGTATGTACTTGCTACAATTTTCTGAGCCTTTGGGATTTAAAACAGTTAAAAACAGTTGCAGAAGCTGTTTGTAGGGCTGTTATCTATTGCTTCAGTTCAGGCAAAGCCATCTGATAACCACAGATATGCTCAGCCTACCACATTGTATTGAGTATAGCAAAAAATAGACTAGTAAGTGAAAGCATTCATAGGATTTCTAGTGGGAAAAGATGTCTTCAGTAACAAAGATAGGCCTCAAAATTAAAAAAAAAAAAAAAGAAAAAGTAGCTGTGAATTTTGAAAAAAATAGAGAGAAGTCCTTTGATTTCTAGTAGAGATATAGAATAAATATTACAAGCTGAAGAGGCTTATTCTTTGTTATACTGATCCTAATCCTTGCAAATTAAGAATGGAGTCAATGTGTTGACTGAGCAAGAGTGTTTATTTATTAAAGACAAGACATCAAGAGAGGAAGAAGAGAAGAAAAGGAGGGAGAGAGAAAAAAAAAAAAAGGAAGAGAGAGAAAAGTAAGTCACCACTGTGGTTCCTGTGATGTCCTAAGGATCCATCCTCCTTCTTCTTCTTCTAGGGTGGTTGAGGATGTGCTGGGGTATGTGCCACTGGCTGTGGGGTTGGAAATGCCTTTTATGCCATATGATGGCATCTTTCAATTGGACCGGGAGTTGTTGCCATGCACAGAGCATTCAGTATCATTACTGTCCATATGTCACAGTAGCTGCACTTCTCCCTTTGCATGGTGGTCATGGAGGGTTGGGAGAGCAGGAGGGAGACAAGACTACCTTAAGCAAGACAGCTAACTCTTGGCTTCTCCATTGGGTTTGGCACAACAAGTGTTTATACTGCAATTTTCAAGAGTATTATGGTACCGGGGTTTTTTTTGTTTGTTTGTTGTTGTTTTTTTTCCTGCAGCCTTCTCATTGGTAAGTTTTGTTTTGCTAGTAACAAGTGACCAACAAGTCCATCTCTTAACCGATCAGAAAGAGAGCAAGAATTCAAAGTGTTACAGTTCTATATAGTGCTGTCACACTCTGAGGCAGAAAGAAATGCCACTTTACTGCCATATTCCACCCTGTGTCTCAGACTTTGCTTGACTTTGTGCTCATTGTCAACACAGCCACTGGTGTCATCCACAGCAGTGATGTATACTGAGTATACAGAAGGAGCAAAGAAATAAGAGACACACTTCACTAGGCCAATGCCTAGTATTAGAAAGATAATCCACCCACTATTGTTGTATGGATTTGTATCAAACAGGCTCCCCACCCTGTCAATCTCAGCGACCAGAGGAAGCTGGGAAGCCAACTATCATCATCTTGTTTGAGTCCATTCATCAATGATTTAAGGTCCTCAATTCTCCGTTCTAGTAGCTGGAATTTTCCAGAGATTTTGAATCTCTGTTCCTCACATCCATGATTATGGCATAGCAGCAAATAATCAATTGTGGCGTGATTCTGCAATATGGCAGCATGGATTTGTTCTATTTTTTGGGTTGTAACTTGCAAAGTAGCGTTAACTGTTTTGGCAGGCACACAGGCCAAAGTATTTAGCTGGTTGTTGTTATGGACAGTTATTACAGGTACAACTATTAGTGAGGCTATGAATTGCATATTAGTGTTACTGAAGTTATGCTGTGATGCAGTGCAATTTACTACTTCAAAACATTCCTCCACTGAAGTAATGTTTGCCAATCTAGAAGTGAAAATTGCTGGGGTTATCTGTCTGTCTTTTTGTCTCTTTACAACTTCTCTCTCTCCCTCTTTTTTATTTTTCTTTTCTTTTTCTTTTTTTTTCTTTTTTTTTTTTTCAGTATTGTCACTCACATCAGATTCAGCTAACAGTTTAAGATAATTTGATATGCTTAAGTGATTAGGCGACCACATTATCCAAAGTAGAAATAATTATCTGTCAAAATGCAGTGTATCATTAACAATGATAAGTAACCACCTGTCCTTGCTGTGTATATCTGACTGGATGTGTATCACAGGAAGCATCACTATCAAGATGCTGATGGGAACTAGTTGAGGGCACAAGTACTGCCATGTGATTGCCCATGTTGTTTAATCACCAGCATAGTCATAGGCAGTTTGGGTTAAGGCTGTCTAGTATTCCCAACAAGCTGACTGACTGCCACCAAAGTATGAGGGTGGTGTATTTAGGATGTGTAGACACCAGCTGTGCTATGCAGTGGCTTCATTGTGAGAGTAGTCCCTGGCCAATTTTCTTTGACAGTGTATGCATGGTCCAAACTCATTGTTAAGAGAAGGAGGAATACCCCTCCTACGTACTAATGTTGATATTTTGAGTTGCCTTTCAGTGCAAAAAAAGTAAATATTGTAAGAGAAAAAACATAGGTCCAATGATAAGAATGATGACAGAGTGAACTTGCAGGTGATACTGACATCTGGAGAGACCTAATAGTGGGCTTTCAGTATCTAAAGGGAGGCTATAAGAAAGAAGGAGACAGACTCCTTAGCAGTGTGTTTTGTGATAGAATAAGGGGAAATGGTTTCAAACTGAAAGAGGGGAGATTTAGACTGAACATAAGGAAAAAAGGTTTTTGCGGTAACTTTGGCGAAACATTGGAGCAGGTTACCCAGAGATGTGGTTGATGCCTTGTCCCTGGAATCGTCTAAGTAGGCTGGACTGGGCTCTGAGCAAACTGATCTAGCTGCAGATGTCCCTGTTCATTGCGGAGAAGTTGGATTAGTTGATCTTTAAAGATCCCTTACAGCTCAAAAAATTCTATGATTCTATGATTCTATGGTTGTAAAAATACATCAGAGAATAGTTGAGCTCTCTTTTGAGGGAAAAAAGGAAAAAGAAAGAAAAAGCGCTATTTGAAACTAAAAGAGAGAATGGATCAAAAGCAATCACTGCAGTGAGACTGCTCAACAGCATGAAAAGTAATACTTTAGCCTAACAATGTTAGATTAAAGTACATTATTATTTTAAGAAACTCTTAAGTACAGATAAAATTGGAAGAACTTTGGGATCTGAATGGTCTAATAAGCCTATGGAGAATTTCATATTTCCTAGAGACTAATTCTTTTCCTTTGCATTGTGGGCATAGTGTATGTCCAGTCCAGTTAAAAAAGTTTAAAAACTAAAATTAATTAGTAGTATCTATAAGCTATTTAACTAAAAATTTTATAGAGTGAATAAAACAATAGAGATTCATGCTTATGAAAGATCCCAACTTACATACAACTTGGGCAGATAATGAGGTTTTAAAAATTTAAACCTAAGTAAAAGTTGTAGAATATACTTTGATATCTCATTTTTACATTTTTCTTAAGAAAATAAATTTTTCACTTATTGGTGCATCATATTAGATGTTACAAAGTAACACTATGATCTATCTGCCATCTTAAACAAGGAAGAATGAATTAAGATTCAGATGTTACTGAGTATGAATATGAAAGTGAATCCTCCTTTTTTATTGTGTTGTTCTAAGACATCAGAGGTGGATGTTGGTGGTATGAAAGTAGAGGCTGAACCATCCAGCCAATATTGAATTTAATTTTGATGCCATGTGACAGATAGCAGCAGAGGGGCAATTTGACAAAATGGCATCTCGCATAGAAGTGCATTACAAGCAAAGGTGTATAATTGAATTCCTCCATGCAGAAAAAAATTGCACCCACTGACATTTATTGACACTACTGAATGTTCATTGAGACTAAATAACAGATGTTAGCTCAGTGAGGCAGAAGGTGGTGAGTTTCAAGAGTGACAGCAGCAATAGTATGTCACCTCTGCTGGTGCAAATATTTACAAAGGAAGCATGCAGTCTTGTTCATCACTAGCAAAGATAATGGTGGTGACTATGTTGTAAAATAGTGTTCTGTAGATGAGACCTTGCTCTTTCAAATAGTGTTATTTCTCTTTGTGTATGTTGTATTTTCCATCTGAATAAATAGGAAATAATACTTTTGAAGCATCCTATATTATCATAGAATCATATAAGCATAGAGTAATGGAATGTCCTGAGTTGGAAGGGACCTTGAAGATGATATCATTCCAATCCACTTGCCATGGCAGAACCCCAAGTGAATACAGTACAGGTTACAACAGTACTACGCATGCCTATGTTCACTTGCCATACCAGACTAAACTTTGAGCATGAGGACCCTAGGATCTTCCTTGGAATAGAATAGAATCATAGAATTGCTCAGATTGGAAAAGACCTCAAGGATCATCAAGTCCAAACACAACCTAACCATACTATCCTAACTCTAACAACCCTCTGCTAAATCATGTCCCTGAGCACCACATCCAAATGATTTTTAAACACATTTGGGGATGTGGATTCAACCACATCCCTGGGGAGCCTATTCCAATGCTTAACAATCTTTTCTGTAAAGAAGATTTTCCTAACATCCAACCTAAGCTTACCGTGGCACGACTTGAGGCCATTTCCACTCAACCAGTCACCTGTCACCAGTGAGAAGAGACCGACTCCACTCTTGCTGCAATCACCTTTCAGGTATTTGAAGAGTCCAATAAGGTCTCCCCTGAGCCTCCTCTTCCCCACACTAAACAGCCCCTTCAGTCTCTCCTCATAGGGCATATTCTCCAAGCCCTTCACCAGCCCTATTGCCTTTCTTTGGACCTGCTCTAGCACCTCAGTGTCCTTTCTGTATTGAGGTGCCCAAAACTGAACACAGTACTTGAAGGTGAGGCCTCACCAGTGCAGAGTACAAGGGCAGGATGACTTCCCTAGTCCTGCTCACCACACCATTCCTGATACAAGCCAGGATGCCACTGGCCTTCTTGGCCACCTGGGCACACTGCTGGCTTATATTCAGCCAACTGTCCATCAGTACACCAAGGTCCCTTTCTGTTAGGCAGCTTTCCAGCCACTCCTCCCCAAGCCTGTAGGGTTGCCTGGGGTTGTTGTGAGCAAAATGCAGGACCTGGCATTTGTCCCTATTGAAACTCATACAGTTTACCTTGGCTTATCAATCCCAGTCTACTTAGGTCCCTCTGTAATATGTTTCTCCCCTCAGGCAGATCAGCACTCCCTACCAACTTGGTGCTGTCTGTGAATTTACTGAGGGTGCACTCAATCCCCTCATCAAGATAGTTAATAAAGATGTTAAATAGAAGCGGCCCCAGTACTGAGCCCTGACTGGCCACCAGCTGGATTTAAGTCCACTGACCACAACTCTTTGGGAGCAGTCATCCAACCAGCGTTTCACCCCATGGAGCATATACCCATCCAAACCGTGGGCTGCCAGCTTCTCCAGGAGGATGCTGTGGGCTTTACTGAAGTCCAGGTAGATCGCATTGACAGCCTTACCTTCATCGACTAAGCGGATCACCTTGTCATAGAATGAAATCAGGTTTGTCAAACGGGATCTACCATTCATTAACTGTGCTGACTGGGCCTGATCCCCTGGCTGACCTTAACTGGTCCTGATGCTCCCAAGTTTATCCATTCCATGACCTTCCCTGGCACTAAGGTGAGACCGATAGGTCTGGAGCTACCAGGATCATATTTCCAGCCCTTTTTGGAGATGGGAATCTCATTTGCCAGTCATCTTGATTCTTTGAATCTGCTTGCACTGAACTGAACACATCTGGCAGCTAGGAAATGAGCATTTTAGTGGGATTATTAGATCAAGTTTTGAATCTCAAACAGCTTCTAATTAATCAAGAGCGTGAACCTTTAACATGACAGTGTTCTCTATAAAGTGAGATCCTGGTATTTCTTCTTATTGTCTGGAGGGGAGCACAAATGATTTAGACCTCCTGGGAAGAAATCTCTGATTCACTGCAATGTATATTTGAATTGATGACTGCCATTCGTTTTCTGTGAAGATCTCAGTAGATGATATTGAAGATAGAAGAGTCTTTCCAAGGCAGATTGGAATATTCTATTAAAACTAGTAATTGTACTGAATGTTCTAAGTATGATTGCTTTGGAGAATTTTGATTGCTTCTTAAAAATTATAGAAAAAAGATAATTGTCCAGAAACTCTTTCATTATTTTTGTAAAATATGCTGTTTCTGTAGAATAGAACCTCCACCTGATTTCCCAGTTGTAACCTTAGGAACATTCAAACATGAAACACAGAACATTGAAAATCCATAGAACAGACATATTTTTCTAGGGACAAACTCTAAGTAATGACCTTGTTTTCAAATTTAATCATAAGAAGACACCATCTGATGTGAGAATGCTTCTCAGAATTCAAAGTTCCTATGCCAACTAAATTTTGCTGTAGTTTGGTTGAGTTATGATGATAAAAGTTTCAGGGTGATGCAACATTTTTTTTTTTTTTTTGTATTTCTGAGCTGTTAAGTAGTATTTAGGAGCAGATTCACAACAATGTAAAAAAAGCAAAGCCAAACAAAATTGGAGGCTTTTCAATGACCCTGTTAATTCAATGCTAGGAAAGGAGAACAGGTTGTAAGTTAGAACTGCTGTGTTAGGCCATGAGTCAAAAATGCAGATGCCTGAGCACAGTGAATCGCTAACTCACTTGCTGGAACTTGAATCATTCATGTTTCATCTTCCTAATGAATTCCTCTGTGCAAAAGAGACTGTGTCTCTAAAAGTGCAAATTAAAGTGCAGTGGCTTTAGGTGATTCTTGTGAAACAAGAGCATTTTTTGCAGGTACCTGGAGAAGTGCAAAAGACAGACTCTTTTTCCTCATGGAGAAAACCTAACCCTGTGAACAATAATGAAAGTTAATACTGAGCACCAGGTATGAAGCTTTAAAAATGAATGTTCTGGGCATTATGCAAAATAACAAACATGTCTGTAGGCATGAGGAAAGTTAATTTGCATATTCGGATGTTATAAGTAACCACAGCTGTTTGAGATATTTAATATATTACCAGCAGATAGCAGGTCTATATAAATTTGCTCTTTGTTCTCTGAAACAGCTGTCAGATTAATGCACTTATGGCCTTTCAATATTTGAAAGGAGAGTATAAAACAGGAGGGAGAATGAGTGTTTACGAGGATGGATAGTGATAGGGGGAATGGTTTTAAACTGAGACAGGGGAGGTTCAGGCTAGATATTAGGAGGTTTTTCATGCAAAGGGTGGTGAGGCACTGGAACAGTTTGCCCAGGCAAGTTGTGGATGCCCCATCCCTGGAGGCATTCAAGGCGAGGCTGGATGTGTCTCTGGGCAGCCTGGTCTAGTTGCTGGTGACCCTGCACATAGCAGGGAGGTTGAAACTAGATGATCATTGTGGTCCTTTTCAATCCAGGGCATTCTATAATTCTATGATTCTATGATTCCATGATTCTATTATTTTGGTGGGTGTTCATCCTAGGCTTAATCTCACAATAACTCAAGATGCAAATAGTTTGAAATACTAAAATGCTATAATTTTCTTTAAGTTATGATTTAGTGAAATACATATCTCTAAGAGATCTTCTAAGATATGGACAATAGCAGTTTTTACACAAGTCTGTGAGGAAATTTGTTTTTTCAGCCAAGTATAAATGAAAGAGGAATGTCACAGAAATGGTGTGAGTAGAGAATATAATTTACGACAGCATAAGAATTTAGTTCAAATATCTCTTCCTCTTTACATTCCCATCAATGTTAATTTACACGTTCGTTTTACAACCACGGTTTCTTCTTTCTTGTAAAAATTCATGTTTTCAACCATTGTTTCTTCTTTCTCACTAAAAATTCATGTTTTTGATAATTGCGGTCTTTCACAAAGTTGATATTTATTTTCTGACTTTGGGATTTTGTGCCTAACTCCTATTTTTGACCAATTCATGATAAGATACTGAATTTAGCTCAGAGATTTTAATGGAAATTATTTCTCTGCCCATATCCCTTGCTTAATCCCTCTTATCCCTTGATCTCCAAGAATGCTGAAAATGTGACTGTGCTTTTGTGAGAACATCCTTAGACTTAAGATTTAAAGATGGGGAAAAAAGTGCTTCCTTTGGGTAATCTTAATTACATTTGTAAAGTATGTAAAGTACATTAATTTAGATACAGGAAAGAAATTGAAAAACAATCAAGGGGGATGCAACAAATACATATAGAAACCTTAGAATGATGTCTGAGCTTTTTATCATTTTTACCAAATCTTTGTTTTCGAAGTAAGCAGAAGTGTGTGTAAATTGATCAAGGTCAATGAAAGTTAGAGTATGTCTAACTCTAACACTCTACTGACTTAATAAAACACTATAAAAACTAAATAAAAAAAAAACCCTATATTAAAAGAATTATTCATGAATTAAACATCATTGCAAGCAAATTATTTTAAATTCAAATATATAATATTTAATATTATTACTGAAACCAATGAAATCTGTAAAAGATGAAGCTAAGGTGAGGAATTAGTCTTTAACATACTCTGTATGCAGGTAGAGTAGAGCTTACAGAAATGTGACGCTACTATCTTCTAGGATAACAGAAAATTCCTAATGCAGCAGGAAGATGTCTCCAGACTGCAGATGCAGTTCTTTCTGTGAGGCTTCTGGCATACAGATATATTCCTTGCAGCAAGCCTGCAAACTCGTTTTGGAGTCTTCCATTCTTCTATTGAGTATCGCCATAGGGAGGATAGCTATAAGGATAACATTTTTCTTATAGGTAGAAATATTTAAAGAACAGTGGAGAAAATGTAATGAATGAGGCTGGGTAGGTGTGAGGTAGGTTCAAGCAGTAGGCACTTTACTGTTCAGAGGAATGGACTACTTGGATAGTTTGGGTCTTTATTAAAAATGAAAATAGGCAATAGGCATAGCGATTTTCCATATATACATAGTTTTTATTCATACATGCTTCTTAAGCAATTGGGGAAATCTTTGAGCCTCTTCTCTTTCCCCAGAATAAGAGAACTTATTTTGGGGAAATTGAGAAGTTCATTTTCTGCTCCAGAAATGAAATGCAATAGGTAGCATATTGATTTTATAAAGAGATTTCATATTTACAATTATTAAATTATTAAACATAATTGAAAATACACAAAAGAAGAAAGCCAATACCTGGACAAAGTTGTATTAATTTAACAGCAAAACTCAGAGTAGAAATCCTCTAGTTTCAGATTACATTGTATTCAAATAAACAAACTTTATGTAAAAATTCATGCTTCCACTCACACTGGATAATTACAGTTCCGAAGTAGAGTTAGAGTAACACAACAAATACACTTTTTAATACTTAATAAATCTGACACACAAATTATATTGAATTATATTGAGTCTACATAATGGAGCCACTTCTGATACCTAAGTGCAACTGTTCATTCTTAATCTTGTTTTTTGTTTGTTTTTTTTTTCCTTATTCTGCTTCTTTTGGATATGTTTCATCTAAGTTATGCAACATTAGTACTTACTCATAACTCCTGCAACTATTCTGTAACTCCTTCAACATATATTCTGTAAGACTAAAGAATCATGCATGGGAAGGAGTGAGAACAGAGCAATATTGTAATGGACAAAACGAAAACAAGAAAGCTAATCTGGCTAGAATACCTAAACAAAAATTCAGTTTCAAATTCCATATAGGATATGAAAGGAATAAAAAAATACGTCTTCTTTAGCTATCAGTTTCACAATTCTTGTAGTATAAAAATATTAATTTGCATAACCCTTTTGAAGTTCATACTAAATTATTTGCATAGTTTATGCACAAACAGTGTTGTAAGGTTTAATGGCATCCTTTTCTTCAGGCTAAAATAAATCCAAATTTTATTTTGTGCTACAAACCTGAGACCTGGGTAGTGTGCTTAAATAGCAATGCATTGCTCTATATCACCAACTGCAGAAGGATTTCTGGTGCAGACAAAACTCACAGGGAATATGACTTGTAGAAGATCCGGGTGGTTTGGGACAAGCAGCTGGAGATAAGATACTTGAGAAGGTAATAGGGCAACTGATTTCCCAAATTCGGTCTTAACAAAAATTGTTACATAAGCAGAATTACTTAAAACATGATGGCTGCTTAGTCTTGTCCTTATTAAAATGTGTGTCCTTAGATTCTTATGAAGTGTTGAACTGTCACAAAGATTTTATGATTTAAGAATGAGTGTATACCTTTCCAAATCAAGCTACTATTAATATAAACAGCCTTTAAAATTTAAATTTGGTACTTAAAAGTCTACTTCCAGCTGTTTTTTATGCTAGATGACAATAATACATGGCAATTATTTGTCTGTTTCCTGCTAAAAATAACATCAAGACTGCATACAATTATTTAATATCATTGTTATTTTAGTTCAGTTCATGCATATCCCAATACATTTTTGTAAAACTGGATTTTCATCTATACAGTATGAGAGTTATCCACATGTTAAGGCCAAGGCAAATATTCAAACTGAAATGTCAAGCATCAATTTTCAAAATGTGGTTTTAAATATGGAAACAAAACTGTGTTCATAATAAGAAGCAAATTACTATGAGCAGCGGTTGTAAGACAGCCTGTTGTCTGCAAAATGACTACTAGATCTATCAGATATTTTTGAAGTATTATTATTATCTATAAATTTCAGTATTGCTTACTTTTCAATCATATCAGTCATCTTCTTAGCAACTGGGGTTGTTTACCATGTTGGTATTTCTTTTCTAAGGGACTGTTGTGTAAATCTTGTTTTCCTAAGTATAACTACTACAGGGATTGAAATCATACTGCTTAAAGGTATTCCCCAGAGACTAGCTTACCTTCATATCTGAAGAATCAATGCATTTAGGCCAATCTGAAGACTTTCCGGGATGATCAATTTGCTTTCCTAGACTACCTGAAAAACAACACTTATGGAAGGAAGAATAACCTTACATAAGAACTTGCAAGCATAAAGTTGACATCAGATTAAATGATCAGTATATAATTTAGTAATGAATCCCTTTTATAATGATAGCCTCCTTTACATTAGCCTGCAAGCAACAAAAAAAAACAAGTGAGCCACTCACATGAGTGTAATGTCCTTTACAGAGAAGATTTTGAGCTCAGAAACTTGGGACGTTATACTTCAAGGTGCTTACAGTGAGAGCGGGGTAGGTCTCTTCTCACTGGTGACAGGAGACAAGACGAGGGGAAATGGCCTCAAGTTGCGCCAAGGTAAGTTTAGGTTGGACATTAGGAAACACTTCTTTACAGAAAGGGTGGTTAAACATTGGAATAGGCTCCCCAGGGAGGTGGTTGAATCACCATCCCTGGATGAGTTTGAGAGCCGTTTGGATGTGGTGCTCAGAGATATGATTTAGCAGAGGGTTGTTAGAGTTAGGGTACTATGGTTAGGCTGTGGTTGGACTTGATGATCCTTGAGGTCTTTTCCAACCTGTGTAATTCTATGATTCTATGATTCTTTGCTCAGAGATGCTTGAAAGTCCTTTGGTCAGCCAGCTCTGAGATGGAAAGATATAGAGGCTTCATTAGAGTTTATTTGATTCCTATTTTTATTTGTCCTACTGGAAAAGTGGACTAATTGAGATGGACTGGTTAAAAGCTTAGAAAGCATGTCATCTTTCTGCTCTTTCCTTGAGAGAAAAAACTATGTCACAATATTTCTCCTCTCTGTTTCTTGTGATGAGAGACCTATCAGATGGCTGAAGTTGCAAGTAGAAAAGGCAGGAGTGTGAGAATTTGCAAAGGGAAGGCTCTTCTTCCAAAGGCTTCTCACTGTTGCCTAGCTGAAAGGTCAGTCAAGTTTCCCAACTTTTTTCTTGATCTGCCTTCCTCAACAGATTAAGCATTTGGCTAAGCATCTTGACTCTACCAGTTTCTTTGATTTCCAGACCTCTTTACTTATTTGTCATGTGCTAACAACATGTTTAAATACACTAAGCTCACCAGTGGTGAACTTGAGGATCAGACAAGGTCTCTCTGGGTCTCTCTCTGGGATCAGTTAGCAGTCCATCCTGGTTTTTGGATTTGAAGACAAGTAAGTGTGTTTGGATGGAGGACTGTAAAGAAATCATGTTTATGGTTTAAGAAATAATTAGTCTGGTCTAGCATGTAAAAGTCTATCGGACCTGCTTCTAGAAGGAGCAGAATCTATGAAACAATAGACAACAGATTATTCTCAGAAGATAAATGCAGAATTTTAGAATAATAGAAAAATTAGGGTTGGTAGTGACCTTTGGAGGCCATGTAGTCCTACCTCCCACTTATCACAGGAATAAATTTGGAGTTAGAGTAGGTTGCTTGATTTGCTTGTCCCACTGAGGTTTGAAAATTGCCAAGGATGGAGTTTCTACAGCGTCTATAATAAAATTATTTCAGTGTTGCACATTTGTCATTATTACTATTTCTTCTTATTTCCAAGGAGAATTTTCCCTGCTGTATCATGTGACTGTTATTTCTAATCCTCATACGGTATACCACTGAGAAAAATCTGTCTCCTTCTTCTCTGTAGCCACTCTTTAGGTAGCTAAGGCCACACTTACATTTATTCCAGTCTTTTCTGTGCTGAAAGCAAGTCATTTTAAAGAACTTGAGGTATTAAGATTCTGGTATTCATAGCAGTTGGATTTTTAACTCTGGGGTAGCAGGAATACAGAATATACTGAATAGTTTGAATAAGGACATACAACATCAAGACTGCCACCAAATTCCCATGTTCAAGCTGCATTTAAAAATACTGAGTATATTTAAGTAAGATTCAGCAAGGAGCTTTTCAAGTGTTCCTCATCAAAGTCAAAATTCTATAGCACAGTTGAATGACAAAGGGTTTTTTTCTGTGATTTGAAAATCCTTTAGAATGCAGAGAGAAACCTTGAAATTGAGATCTGTTTTCTTGGCCATCACTGTCTTTTAGTTACTTAGCTTGTTCTTTTCCATTGACAGATATTTGTGTTACATAAAAATGCTTTGCATAAAAAAAAAATGCTCTGCATAAAAATGCTTTGGCTTGTGAAAAATATGTCAAATTGTTTAATGGAGTAAGAACCATTCTGTCATTTTATAAATGCCATCAATATGTCATACTCTTCCACTTACAAAGTGGATCACAACAAAGAACAAAATCTATTTAACTGCTAATGCTTAGAATAAATAATATTTCTTTCTTTTCCCTGATGTATTGTAAAGTTTAATGATAGCCCCTTGCAAGTTATGTTTTATGTAGAAAGTACAGTTCTTTTCTTTGTTGTGACACTAATGTATCAGTTCCTTTGATCACACAGTAGACTAGTAATCACTTGATTAGATCTCCCAAAAATACACAAGACCAAATTCAGGGGAGTCTTAATCAAAAATTTAATTGGCTGCAAGTTGCAGAGCTAATCAAGAGAGAGAGAGATTCCTGTGCACAAGAGATTTAAGTACAGAAAATATCAGGTTTTAATTCCAAAATTATCCTGACATTATTTCCTTTTCACTTTAAACTCATGACTTGTAATATTTAAGTTTTGCATCTAAATCTGGTTTTCAGTTATGTATAGTTCAGTCTACATACTAAAGAACTAAGACAGAGTTAGCTTTTAATTTTAGTTATATTGAAATGTAATGATCAGTTGCATGCAATGGGCAGAGAAAAATAGTGATTACAGTACTCCATATGTTATACTCCATTAATTTCTATACCTACATAAAAGTGAATGAATGCACTGCAGAGACCAGGCAGCCAAAGCACTGTATAAACAAATAAACATCTGAGGAGCAAAAACTAGACTCAAGGCTGAAAAAAATGTAAATTCTCACTCTGTGTCATGAAAGAAACCCACCTATTTTCTCATGCCACATGTTTGTTTGTTTGTTTGTTTGTTTGATGCCAGCATCTTGTACTAGATTATTTGTCAGTCTCACTCATGGAACTGTCCCATGTAACATACTGCTGCTACCTCCCTGCTGTCCTGCCAGGTCCTTAGAATTTTGAAAGAAGCAAACATATTTCTGGAAAGCACTGCAGTTCCAGCAACTGATTTGCATAATGGTGAAATTGCAATAAGCATCCCAATATTTATTCCGCATCTTAAAGAGTTCTGTATTTTTCCCACCCTTTATTAGCTTTTTTGCAAAATGAGAGAATAAGATCAATAAATATCCCTGTAAAGTAAATCTCCCTCATTATTCATTTCTCTCAGATCAACACTTCCAGTAGAAGAAGGTTGAATGAGTATATTTACTGAAGAAAAACACATGGCCATATGCTTTACTTTGACTAGAGGTGAATAACCTGACTTTCCTATTAAAAAAAAAAAAAAAAAAAAAAAAAAAAAGTGTATTAATTAACTTCCTTTAATAAACATTTGGAAAACAGTACTTGTGTCTCTGAGCTTTTTAATACCAGGAAAATGATATCTGGAGCAGTAACAGCAAATTATTTCAAAGGATGATCAAAATAACATGTTGACTACATAATTTCTTTAATATTGTCTATGAAGTTGTTCTTCAGTGGTTTACACTATGATGTCCTTAAACCAAATATTCTTAATATGGATGCTTGCAAAATGTAGCTAGGAAAGAGTTAACCACATAAAACACTACAACTATTAGAGAAGAAACAACAGTTAGTCGAGAAGAGAAAGAAGCAGTAAGAATTGTGATTGTCTTGATGTTTCGAGCAATTTACTGGTCTCACCACTGAAAGCATAACAAAAGTAGCAAATGCAGGAAACTTCTAGTAATTTGTTCTTTAAAAAAAAAGAGGACTAGGAAAGAATTAAAAACTCATCAATACAGTGTCAACAGCAAATCAGAATACATAACAGGAGTCTCAAATTGGCATAAAAATATGTCAAATAATCACGTAAGCTTAGTGACTGACAATTAAAAGTCATAGGACTTTGGATGAAGCTGCTTTCTCTGTGAAGAAAATAAAAAGAAAAACAGGAAATCCTGAATATATCTGTATAAACAGAAAGAACATTTCAGTACAGAATAGTTCACAGATAGCATCTTTTTTTTTTTTTTTTTTAATAAAACTAGTGCAATTCACTGTTGGATAATAAATTAAACTCTAGTTCTTTTTTAGAAAAAGAACTCAAACGAGTACTTCTATATTTCTACCTTAGGTGAAAACTGTAGTGTGAAAGTAATTCTATAGTTACTTTCTAAAAAAAAAAAAAGGATACTGCCAAGAGCTAGGTTTCTCAATTTCTTCTTTAGACATGCTTACTAAAAGATACCAGATCTGATAGTCTCCTTGCCTACAAATTTTTACATTATGTAGAAAATGTATGTATTTAGGCTATTAAGGCAAAATTCACCACTGTAGTTGCACGTTACCTAAGATACGTACACAAAGCGGTTAGAAAGTTTTCTTAGCAACTTACTTTCATCATAGAATCACAGAAATATAGAATGGTTTGGGTTGGAAGGGACCTTAAAGATCATTTACTCCTCTGCCATGGATATCTCAGTACATAAATCTGCCCAAAATCACATCCACCTTAACCTCTAATACTTCCTATAATTGGGCATCCACCACTTCTCCAGGCAACATATCCAAGTGTCTCACCACCTCTGAGTTAAGAATTTCTTCTTAATATCTAATCTAAATACATACTCTTTTAGTTTAAAACAATCACGCATTGTTCTATCCCTATACTCACTTGTTTAGGGTCCTTTTTTTTTTTTTTTTTTTTTTTTTTTTTTTTTTTTTTTGTAGGCCTCCTTTAGATACTGGAAGGCTGCTGTAATGCCTCTCCAGGACTTTTTCTTCTCTAGTTTAAACACCTCAAGCTCTGGAGAGGTATTCCAATCCTCTGATCATCCTCATGGCTCTCCTCTGGACCCAATCTAGGTGCTCCATGTCTTTCTTATGATGGGAGCCCTAGAGATGAATGAAATAATTTGGGCTCACAGGAGCAAAGGGGAGAATCACCTCCCTCAACCCGCTAGCTACACTTCTTTTGATGTATCTTAGCATACAAATAGCTTTCTGGACTGCAAGCTCACTTTATCATCTTATTTGTATATTCAGTTTTTCATTCATCACAAGTCCTTCTCTACACAGTTGCTCTTAATCAATTCATGACCAAGGGTGTACTTGGGGATTGATATTGGGGATTGCCTCAGCCCATGTACACAACTTTGCACCTGACCCTGTTGAACTACGTGATATTCACATGAGCCCTATAGTATCCCTTAGAATGCCACTCATCACTGATCTCCATTTAGACATCAAATCATTGACCACAATATTTCAAAGCCAATTTCTTATCTACCCTGTGGTCCATCTAACAAATACATGTCTCTCTTAGAGAGAACAATGTTGTGTGGGGCAGTATGAAATGCACAGCTTGAAGTAGATGATGTCTGTTATCCACCCAGTTATTTTAACCCTGTCATAAAAGGGCACCAAGTTTGTCAGGTATGATTTGTCTTTAATAAAGCTGTGTTGGCTGTCACACATCACCTCTGTTTTCAATGTATCTTAGTGCAATTTTGAGTTCTATGATCTTCTGGGCACAGATTCACTGGCCTGTAACTCCCGAGGTTGTCCCTGTTTCCCTTTTTAAAATGAGGGTAATGTTACCCCTTTTCCAGTCAATAATTATGTTTCATTACAAGGGACTTTGAAAATTATAAGCAATACAGATTCTATACACAATAGTGATTTTTTTTTTTTTTTTTAATCAAGGATGAGTAAAGAGTAATGAGAGTTACCAGCAATTTTGTTTTGGGGTTAAAGGATTATTCTGTTCAACTTTTATTGTTAATAAAATAGTTATTAACAATAACTATTGATAGTTATTTCTGATAGTTATGAGTTAATTGCAATTTTCAAGAGTATAATTTTTTATTACATATATCAATCAGCAGTGGTTACTTGATGTTGGGGTAAAGACTGCGAGAATTCTCAGTTTTGGTTTTGGTCACAGCTGGCATATTTACAATCCACTCTTAATGCAGTTTAGATGAGAATGTGTGCTATAGTAATCCAATCAGTTAAAACAAACAAGATTGTAAATATAATCTAGAATTGTAACTTTCCAAATGTCCTAGAGGAAGAACTACACCCTGAACTGCCTATGTTCCTTTATTACAATTCTGTATCTCTCCCTCACACAACCCTTTTTATTGTGAAGGAATGTGTGAAAAAAATAATGTCAAAACATAAATATATGATAGAATACAGTATCAAATACAGGTGAAATTAATTGCAAAGGAGTTCTTTACTCTTCCCTGTTTTGTATCAATGCTGCTTCTTTACTTTTTTGCATGTATCTTTACACTGTTGGCAAAAACAATCAGTCACTCAAAAAGGATGACCTCTCAGATACATTATATTCACACAAGATTTAGATGACTCGTTTCCTTTCCTCCACCTCAATCCTTCATTTCCATATTATAGAGTCAGGGAAAGCATAGAAATATCTTGCAATAGATTATAATTAGATCAAGGTATCACTTCCTGCGGTAGGGTTTATTCTTTGTATTGTCTGGATTTAATTTGACAAGCACTGATCTACAGACATTGCTAAAATGACTGATGTGGCCATTTCAAAGCAATTACAAATTCTGCTTCTCTTCATTTGTGTCAAAATGGTACTTTCAAAAAATTATGTTAAGTTCAAAATATTCACAGTTATTTATACATTCATATAGTTCTGAACATATGCAAATTTGAAAACAGAATAAAAGGCATGGGAACGCATTCCTATTCTTGATGAAATGCCTGTTAATCTCTTAAATGCTAGTATTCTCCTCTCTCAAGAGAGACTCCTAACAAACTGTGTCACCTACAGTCTTTCTTCTTTCTGGACTACGAGGCATTCCAGCTCTGCCATGCTATACTCTTTCCTCCCTTTTGGAAATACATGCACTGTTAGTTTTACTGCAAAGTAATTTATTCTGCCTAGAAAACCTCCAAGTTCTACTTGTGAAATAGCTTTGAAATATGTTCAATTTCAGAGTCTTACAGTTTATGAGTGCTTCCTGGCTGCAGTCTGATACATGCAATTTTATGGTAGCACTCATTTCTTCATCATGGATTCATTATATAATACGTGCACAACCTATTGTTAATGGCGTGGAAATATGTTTTTGCAACTTCCTCTTTTAAGTACATCTGCTTCTACATTATTTTTCCAAAAGCATCTGTTAGGCCTCCTGTAAGTCACTCTCTATTAAATCACACTTTAATTTAGACTACAAATTACACAGTGAATAGAAATAATTCATATTGCTCAGTTTTTCCTTATCCTTTTCCAACTTTTGGGTGAATAACTCATGGTTGTCCAGTTATATTACACAATTTAAATTGCAGCCAGGGAAAGACAATATGCAAATAGAGTAATTAAATTACACTGTAAGTAGACAACAAAGTATATTGAAATTTGATAAAAGATTGGCGAAGAATTGAAAGAAAGAGTATACTTCAACTGATTAAAAAATAGTCTCTTTCTCTTTCAGCTGTGATTTTCTAGCATGGTGGCAGGCAGAGAAGTAGACTCTGCAAATACTATACCTTCAATTTCATCCCATTAAATGAAGCTACATTCAAGGATCTTTCTTCAGAATATATTTCTCTTCATGCTGCATCTCACTTCTTGCAGAAAATTTTTTATCAAAAGCCTCCCAATCTCAAGATAATTCTATATTTTCCCCCCTAATTTTTATATCCTTATTCCTTCTCTAAGAGGAAGGCTGATCTTAATTTCAAGTTTATTTGTTGTATCATTTGGACATGTAAAAATCTCTTTCTTCAGCTGGATATTATTTCTCATATTTGAATGGTTGCGACCTTCTCATTTCACTAAAGGGTAATCCCTCTGATTGTTCACTGAACATTTGTGGGGTTGAATACATCTTATTCTGGATGATTGATATGGGACAAACAGCATGGCTTCAGCAAGGGCAAATCCTGCTGCACCAACCTGGTCGCCTGTTATGATGGTGTGCCACTGCACCAATGGACAAGGGAAGAGCTACTGATATTATTTATCTCGACTTCAGTAAGGCTTTGACCCCACTACATCCTTTCTCCAAATTGAAAAGATAAGGATTTGATGGGTGGACTGTTCAATGGATGAAGAACTGGCTGTAAAACTGAGTCCAGAGAGTGGTAGCTAATGGCTCAGTGCCTGAATGGGAATAATTGATGAGTTGTATTTCCCAGGGCTCAGTACTGGGGCCGATAGTCTTTACTATCTTCATAAGTGACATCAACAGTGGAATCAGGTGAACCTCAACAAATTTTCTGAAGACACCAGCTGTGGGATGTGTTCGACACACCAGAGGGACAGGATGCCATTCAGAGGGAAACAGACAGGTTTGAGCAGTGGGCCCGGTGAACATCATTAAATTCAAGAAATCCAAGTGCAAGGTCTTGCACCTTGGTTGAGGCAACCCCCATTACCAATACAAACTGGGGAATGAAAGGATTGAGTGCAGCCTTGCTGAAGAAGACCTGGGGGTACTGGTGGATGGGAAGCTGAAAATAAGCCAGCAATGTGCCCTTGCAGCTCAGAAAGCCAATCATACCCTGGGCTTCATATCAAAAGAAGTGTAGTCAATAGGTCGAGGGAGGTGATCCTGCCCCTCTATTCTGTGCTAGTGAGGCCTCCCCTGGAGTACTGTGTCCAGATGTGGAGTGTGTCCAGAGAAGGGCTGCAGAAATGGTTCATGGAATGGAAAACCTCTCCTATGAGAACAGGCTGAGAGAGCTGAAGCTCTTCAGCCTGGGGAAGAAAAGGATGTGTGGTGGCCTGATAGCGGCCTTTTGGTATCTAAAAGGGAGCTACAGGAAAGAAGGGGACAGACTCTGTAGGAGGGTCTGTGGTGGCAGAATAAGGGGAAATGGCTTCAAGCTCAAGGAGGATAGATTTTGGTTAGATATAAGGAGAAAATCTTTTACAGGGCAGTGAGGCACTGGAACAGGTTGCCCATTGCTGTGGTTGATGCCTCATCCCCTGAGACTTTCAAGGTGAGGCTGGATGAAACCTCAACCTGATCTAGTTGTGGTGTCCCTGTTCATTGCAGAGGAGTAGGACTAGTTGGTCCTCAGAGGTTCCTTCCAACACTAAGGATTCTATGATTATATGATTCTATGATCTAGTAAGTTGCATATCATTTTGCATATTAAAGTACTTTCTACATATAACCTCTAAATGGGAGGAACCTATTGGAAGCACTTGATCTCAATAGGAATGAAGGATTTGAAATGATGTATTCTATAAATTTGAAAAGTCAGGAGCTGAAGTACACCTCAGTTGTACTGCTTTGTCTGTATTTAGCACTGATTACAACTAAGAACTGTACATTTGAATGACAGAAATTCGGTTTAAAATTTGATGTAAATGAAAAAGAGTCAGGCAGGCTAACATCTATTTTAGTAAGTTGATCTTAAATCACAGTATCATGTTTTATATTTTTACTTCATCATTTATTGTTGAAGTAGTTTGTGTTTCCCTATGTCGTGCAGATCTCTTGTTAGAAATGAATTGAGGTAGTGGAATTTATGCTGTTTTGAAATTTTCAGTGTTACATGAAATTATGATATTATTATTCTTTAATTTAAAAGCTTATTGTCAAATTAAACTACAAGTTTGATACTATAGGAATATTAACTGTGTTTTGGAGGAACCCACAAAAAAATTCCAAGTAAATCTATCTATCTTTTATTATGTACTTTTTTTTTTAATACTGATAGATAATATTTTGTCAGTATTTTTTTAATTGAAATTATTTTTTTATTATAAGAGCATTACTTTAAGACTTTATCTGGTAAAAGTGTTTAAGAGTTAAAATTTAACCCAAAATGTATAGTAATAGGAGGACCTTCCGTGTATGAGAAATATCTTCAGTTTCAGTAAATCAGGAAAACTGCACTGACTCCGGCAAAATTAAGCAAATTCTCACTAGCAGCAGGTATGGCAGGTTATGCAAATTTTCTTCTAATTTCAGCCTCTTCTTTATTATTCCCCCCCAAGTGTTTCACTCTACCTCATCATCTATCCTCCAGTTTTTGTTCTCTTCCCTTTCTCCCTACCCAAATGCAAGTTATCATCTTCCCCAGTTCTGTCTCCTTTCTTCTACTTACCACCAAGCTAACTATATTCTCCTGTCTCTCCTGTGCACAGCTACATTTGTGAGGAGTCTCTATCACAACACCTCATTTTTTTTCCTTCAAATACCTTTCCTAAATTTGCTTTCTGCTATAGAACTTGTGTCGAAGCCATTCTGCACTACTATGCTAATGTATTTGTATTCAGTTTTACAGTGTTTGCTGTCTGTCTCTTGCTGAGTTCACAGTAAGGTCTTGAAATAGAAAACGTGTAACTATTTTTTGTTTTGAGTTTACAAAGCAAGTAGGATACTAGAGCTCTTACTTTCTAGGCCATACGTGCAATATAAATTAACTCATATTCTATTGGATGTGTTCAGTGTTTCCTTATATATTCTTCTCTACTTCTATAAGTAAATTCATAACTTGTACGTCAGAACTGTAGAAAATGTTCATATACTGATGTCTGAATTTTCCTCAAAACTAGTTTAAGAAGAGAAGAGGAAAGGAAAAGTAACTGAGATAGAAATTTGTACAGATATATTCCTAGTTTTGGAATTACATTATGCTTTACTTTTGTTCAGCACTTCTGCATTAATGCAGAAGGCCAGAGAGCATAATGCTTTTTTTGCATATTTTGTTTCTAATGTTAATAGCACAAATGTTTATTTCTATGTTGTAACTTGTTGCTTTTTTTTTCCCCCTATACACACGTCTGTATAGATTATATCTGAGACAAGTAACGCTGATTTCACTCAATATTATTTCTTTCTTCTTATGCTGCTGCATGTGTTTCTTTAACTTATTCATTTCAACCTTTTGTTCTGAAGACTCTGCTGATTTCAAAATATTCATGATTCAGTCTATGCTAGCTGCATCTTTGCATGGATAAATATGATTTGTTTGTTATTTTAAAATCCCTTAATAGAGAAATTGTTTGATTTTACCAAGGATTTCTCTAGCATCAGATTTTTTTTTTGGATTTTTTTTTTTTTAATTACAAAACATTTTATTCAGAAAATGATTGCAACTCTCAGTTATTTTAAGCTATTGGAAATTTAAATATCAGAAAAATATGATTATTGCGAGTCATTAACCTCTTCCTTCTAGTAAAATATCCATTCATATTGCTTTTCACTGAAAGAATACATAAGCAGAAAACTGAAAAGTTGATGAAAGTCTAGTTTCTTGTTGGTACAGCATAAATATTCTACAAAGCAAATAAAAAACCCACAGCTTTTCAATTTCTTCCTTTTGAAGTTTATATTTTTAAATTGTTTTTCTTAGAAATTTAAATTATTAATGTTTATCTAGATTTCTAAAGCTTTGTCAAAAGTCCTTGCAATATAATATAATTAAGTTTCAATTAATTAGGCAATTATAAAAGAATGAGATTTTTTTCCACGTAAACAATGCACTCAGATAAACTGGTTTGTGGGACTAATGTGATAAAAGGAAAGCTGCTGAAGGATTGTCATATTTATTATTCAAATTTAGAAAATCCTTTGAGTTTGGAACTTATTCTGTTTTCAGATATTTTTTAAACATGGAAAAATAGATAATATGTAAATTATTGCCCCTTTATTTTCTTCAAGTCAATTATTCACATAAAGTCATTGCTACAATGTATGTATAATTCAAGTTTCTTTGTGGAAAAAAAAAAAAAGTTCTTTATGTGTTTCAAATATTTTAATTAAACTAATGACACTGGTGTGTATGAAACAAGAAGTAAATACTTTCATTTGTTTTACCAGTGATTACCAGTGAATGATAATTTTCTACTTCCGGACAGTTTTAAAGGTTTCTAAAATTCTTTTAAAGATTTTAATATTTGGAATAGAACAATACTTTTCTAACATTTAAGTATGCACAGCAGCAAATGAATGAATTCTTTTTACTCTTTGTGATATCATATGTATTAGAGATTAATGTGTAACTAGAACATGCAACCTTAATTAAGTGACAGATTATATAGACTGGATGCTTTATCTTTTTTTGTTTTGTTTTGTTTTAAGAGATGTGTGTTTATATGGAAATATTTTAGTCATTGAACTATTTCATTCCAAGAATGGTATATTCTGGAAAGAAATAATGATAATTTGTATCAGTATTTGATAGAAGATATTATGGAACCATGTTTTGATAATGAAGCTTTAAATATTTTCCTGGTAGACATACAATTTTTAGAATTGCACAGATTCTTATTTTTGTACCATCTTACTGTTTAAACTTCTTTTGTGACATCAGTAGAATTACTGCTCATCGGGCTTCATGCAAAATGAAGATCACTTGTATTTGACCACATATTTGAACATTTTTGTAACACTTCACTTGTAGTTCTTTTTCTTGAAGAATCCAGCTGACATACCACTTCTAGATGAATCATTTTTCCTTAGAAAATACATTAATTCACAAAGCTTCTGAGCAAGACTTCTGTACATGTAAGTTCTTCTCATACTGAGGGTAAAGTGATATATTTTCTCTTACGGATGAAAATACAAAGGAAAATAAAGTATCTATGCAGGAATATTGATATTTTACTTCTGATTATTTAATCAACAAATTTGAATGCACTCTGCATTCTTCATGACAAAATATATTCTTTTGCTTACTCCAGATTATAAAAGTTTAATTTTCTAAATATTTTCATTGATTTAATTTTTATTTTCTTACTGGTAAATCGTTGAGCAGTGTGTATTCCATTCAATTTCATAGTTCAGTTTTGGATGGTCTGTGGCAAGATTTGTTTTGTCTTCTCAGCTGCAAAATTGATCTTGCAATCCAAAATGCTTCTTAATGGTTATCTAAAATGCAGCTTGTTTATTTTTATATTTTTAAATACTATTACAGTTGTATTGTAAGTTTTTCAAGGATAGGAAATACATTCTACTGAAAAAATTTGGACTTGATGAGTGATCTGATGTTTTATTTGCCTTGCTAAGAGTAATTATTTCCCTTTATATATATACATATTATTTTTTTTATGGGTTTATGAGACATATTTTTGATTTCCAAAGAGTTTGTGAAAGGAATTTTGTAACTCTACTTTGAGAAATTTTTTCTTTGGAAAGAAATGTCTAGCAGTATGCCATCTTGTCAACTGAATGAGCTTTGTTTCATTTATTCTGCAAAGCAAACAAACTTCAGACATCTTCAGTGTCAGCAAATTTATCTCTGCAATCCTTTATGTATTTTTTTTTAAATTAACAGCTGCTGATAAAACGTTTTCACAGAAAGTAAAAAAGGTCACTTGGAAACAAAGTAATCATTTCACATATAGTATAAATAGAAGTGAACAATGAAATAATTGCCCTGTAAATACTAATTACTTTGGAATATTTTTTGTTTATTTGTTTTGAAAACTGTTTAGATAGAGTTATTGAAGTAACTTTAAATATCTTACTGAAACTTTCAATTGATTTCTATAAATCAATTTTTTTTTAATAGTACTTAAAATATTTTGTCTCAGATAAAAGCTGAAAACTCCAGTGTGTCGAGGGTATTGCTTAAATGAGGCTTGCAACAGCCATTTTAATTTTATAAACCTTCCTTGTACTACTGTGAAGCGATTTAATATTTTGAATCCTTACAATTCTGTCTTCTTGCAAGCCAAGAAGTAAGAATTGGAATGTCTTAAAGTAGTTTAAAATCTCTTGCTCATGTTATTATGGAAATCTGTTTTTAGCAGTGACATATTTTGGAACAAGAAGAGAGGTAAAGAGGTAAAAATGTTTCATGATATTTTAACTTCATGTGATTTAATTTTTGAAAGGATTTAGATCAAAGGATTTAGTCAAGGGATTTAAATATTTACACTGGATGAGTAGGTATATTAGCAGCATACAATTTTATAAAACCAATTTGGACTGGTCTATATAATGTCTTCATTTATATCCAGTTGTAGACAGCAGCAAAATGACCTTTGTTCATTACCATAGAGCATTAGGATTAAAATCTATTTATTTAAAGTCTAATACCAGTAAGTTTATTCAAAAACTCATGTTTTTGTTTTTTTTTAATGTTAAAATTTGATTCATGAAACAAAATTTCTGGTATACTGCACCTGTTCTTTAACAGCATATACATCAGCAAAATATCTCTTTTACTATTGGCAAAATCTGGAAGGAAAAAAAAGAAGTATGAACTAAAACACTCCTGCTTACTATAAGAGTCATAACAGATGGACTGGAAACGTATCTGAAGTTCAGATGATAGGTGTCAATATTCCTGCAACTTGCTATTTTCCTTTTGCAATTCTGAATTTTCCTCAGGAAAACTGAATTTTGCAAATCAGCATGAGCCAAAGGAGGGCAACAGGTGTTATTTACATGCACTTATACATGGCCACTGACATTATTATCAGTAAATTGTAGAAATATGCTTTTGAAGGCTGGAATATTCAGTAGATAAACATTTGGATCATCACAGACAAAGGGCTATGGTCAATGGCTCTATGTCCAAGTAGAGGCTGGTCATGAGTGGCATCCCCACAGTCTATTTTGGAATTGCTGCACTTCCACATGTTTATCAACAACAGATAGTGGGACTGAGTGTACCCTCAGTAAGTTTACTGATGTCACTAAGCTGAGTGATGCAAATGACATAATAGAAGGAAGGGATGCCATCCAGGATAGGTTTAAAAAGTGGGCCCATAAGAATTTAATGTGGTTCAACAAGGCCAAATGTAAGGTGTTGCACTTGGGTTGGGGAAATCCGAGATGTGCGTAAAGACTGGGAAAAGAACTTATTGAGAGCAGCCCTGCAAGGAAGGACTTGATGGTTCCGGCAGACAAAATCTGGACATGAGCATGTGTGTGCTTACAGCCCAGAAGGCCAACTGTGTCTTGGGCTACATTAAAAAGATGGATGGCCAGTGAGGGAAATGATTGCCATCCTCTACTCTGCCCTAGTAAGATCTCATCTGGAGTACTGTGTCCATGCCTGGGGACCACAGCACAAGAAGGATGTGGAGCTGTTGAAGTGGGTTTAGAGGAGGACCATGAAGATAATCAGAGGGTTGGAGTATGTTTCCTTCGAGGAGAGGTTGAGGGAACTGGGCTTTAGCTTGAAGAGAAGACTTGAGGAGACCCCATTGTGACCTTCCACTACTTGAAGGGAACTTATAACCAGGAAGAAGAGTGACTCTTTACACTGTCTAGAAGCTACAGGACAAGGGAGAATGATTTTAATCTAAAAGAGGGGAAATTTAGATTGGATGTTAGAAAGAATTTTTTTACTCAGATAGTTGTTAGGCACTGGAACAGGTTCCCCAAACTTATGGATGCCCTATTCCTGGAGACATTGAAGACCAGTTCAGATGGTGCCCTGTGCAACCAGATGTATCGAGTAGCAAACCTGGCCTGGCAAGGGGGTTGGAACTAAATGGTCTTTAATGTCTCTTCCAACCTTGGCCATTCTATGATTACGGTTCTATGAATATGGCAGAAACGGCAGATGTTATTTTGTCCAGAAAGTAAAGTGTTGTCTGTTTTTTTTCTTAATGCTTGTGTTTCTGGGATGGAGGTGATCTGGAGTCAGGGGAGGTCTACCTCATTTACCAGGCTGCTGCCATCACAGAGCAAGGCTGTGGGTGCCAACAGCCAAGCTGCAGGTGACTTTCATGAGGCTTTTTGAGATATGCACAGTCATGTAGATACTTGGAAATGAGTCTGGAAGTAGCTCAGCCTGATGAACACTTGTTTAGGCTACAGGAGGAAAGTCCCACTTAGTTGCTACGTAAAACACTTAAGAGATTGAAACTTCTATTCTTATTTGTGTAAGATTTGTCTTTCAGTTGCACTGGGGAACTCATTGTGCAGGAAAGCCTACGAAGACACTTATCTGGGGCTCTGGACTATTCACAGTCATGTTTCAGCTGTGTTTAAGAGTCCGGCGTCCAGCAGCAGCATCCTCTCAGAGCTGATGCTATCTGCAAGGTCAGGAGCAACCCTTGCTCAACCTGAGCCAGTCGGCCTGCAAGGAGCAGCTCTGCAAAGTGTCATGGTCAGGAAATACCTTCTATTGTGGTAAAGATGTTAGCCTGGCTCCTGCTCCCTGCTGTGCTGAGACTGAGAAGAAAAACTCACCATTTAACAAGTGTTCACCTCCTTTCTTCATCAATACTGGAATATTAGCTCAGTAGCAACGACCACTACTCTCCTAACATAGGAGTTTTCTTCAAAGAATTGGAAGAGAAAGGCCTTTGTAAGCATTACATTTTTTTGGGGGGGGGTGGGGGTGAGGGTGGGGAAGCAGCTGAGGCCTGAGGCTTGTTGCAGGATGAGACACATGGAATTCATTCATGTGATGGAATTGATAGCAAATTGCATTTTGCACAAACTTTAGTTGTTTTCTAATAAAGATGCAGACAGTGGAGAGCACACACTGGAACAGATTTTCTGGCAGAAGCAGTATGGAAACACATACTGGAAAAGTTCGTTCCTGAAAGACTGCATCCCATGGAAAAGACCCACACTGGAACCACACTTCATGAAGGACAGTGTCCTTTGGGAGACACTCCACGAGGAAGGAGGGGAAAAGAGGGAGGAGAAAGGAGTTGACTGTGAATTGCAAAGACAATTACAGCACATCCCTTCACCAAACTAAGAGGTGTCTGGAGTAAAGCTGAGCCTGAGAAGAAGGGAGATGGTGTTTTCAGTTTTGTTTTTGTTTCTCACTGTCCTATCTGTTACTAATTTGCAACTAATTCATTTTCCATAGGGCAAGGCACTTTTGCCCATGAGCTTTTATCTTATTTACTCCCTTTGCTCTACTGGGGAGGGAGAATGAGACACTGGTTTAATAAGCACATGGCACTGAGAAAAGTTTAAACCAGTGTAATGGAATATGTAGATCAGGGTCAAAAACATGTTTTATTCTGATAAATTTTTCATTAGAATTTTAATCAAAGGTTAAAACAATGAAAATATGAAATGAATATATAAAAAAATTAATGAACGATCTCAACAACTTTCTGAAAAATAAATGGCTTGAAAACACTTACTGAAAATCATGAAGAGCAGTTTTCTTCCACTGAGGTTAGAACTGTTCTTTGTTAAGTGCTAAAGAAAAGCATTTTTTATGTAGATTCATCAACTTTTTTTTAATGTTGTTTTTATGATTGTAATTATCCTCACTTTCTCTGATCTTCCAGCTGAGAAAAAAATGAGCATATCTTCTTCTGAAGGAGTAGTTATGTTTACTGTAATCATTCTGTAAACAGTAGCAAGATCCCATTGGGATGTTGTGCCTAAGAGGTACAAAGTGATGTTGAACCTCATTGGCAATAATAACTAGGTTTGCCGCGGATAGCGTCCTAATCAGATTGTTCTCAAGCGGGGAAGCACGACAGTACTCAATATGAGTGATCAAGCTTGACTTTATTGTTGCACACACAGAGTTTATATATGATTCTAATACACATGTGTTCACCTACTATTGGAGCACAAGGTGGGCGTCTAGGTGGGCTGCCTAGCTTCAACCAATGCTCAGCCAGCATTCACACCTGCCACTGAGCTCATCTGCTCATCGGCCCCCCACATATCCACAGAGCACAGCTGCGGATGTGGGCCTGCTGTTTATGGCCTGCTGTTTACAGGCTGCCCAAGGATGTTGTGTCTCCTATCTTAACTCCTTTCTCATGAGAATGCACCCTGTGCTGCCGCACTAGTTATGCTCGTACACAGCCTCGTGTCCGCCCTGCTCTCACAGCCATTCCCCAACATAGGTTGACCAGTTTTCAACAACTAATCAAGAGAAACCTTAGTCTTTCTTTTATTCAAGATGTTGCTTAATGCAGTTTGGTATTTTTGTGAATGTGCTGTAGGATTCCTAGTAGGGACATGCAGAATATTCCTTTTTATTTATTTATTTTCCCTCCCTATGTTTAAGGATATAGCAAGACTATTAGTGGATTTCTAGAGGTTATAGCTTGAATTTTTGTTCATTTTCTTTGTGCACAGTCTTTTTACATACTACTTAGCCCACCAAATAAGAGAAGGACAGCAAGGATGTCTAGCAAGAGAGAATGAAGTGCAAAATGGAAAATAAACAGAGAATATTTTGATACCCAACCCACTGTACATGAAGTATATCTAGACTGATTACTTAAGTATTGCAAACAAAGGCAGGAAGCTTACATTAAAAGGAAGAAACAAACCCAACCATAATAAAATTTACAGTCGTAGAATCATGGAATCATTGAAGGGTTTGTGTTGGAATGGGCTTGTAAGATCATCTAGTTCCAACCCCCCTGCTATGGACAGGGACACTTCCCACTAGACCAGGGTGCTCAAAGCCCCATCCAGCCTGGTGTTGAATGCTTTCAGTGCTTCCAGGGAGGAGGCATCCACAACCTTGATGGGCAACCTGTTCCAATATCTCACCACCCCCACAGTAAAGAATTTCTTCCTAACATCCAGTCTAAACTCTTCCAGTTTAAAACCATTTCCCCTTCTCCTGTTACTACATGCCCAAGAAGTTCTTCTCCAGCTTCCCTGCAGACCCCCTTCAGGTGCTGGAAGGTCTTTAGAAAGTTTCCTTGGAGCCTTCTCTTCTCTAGGCTGAAAAGCCCAGCTTTCTCAACTTGTCTTCCTAGGGGAGGTGCTCCAGACCTCTGATCATCTTCATGGCCCTCCACTAGACATACTCGCTCCAAAAGCTTGAAGTTGTTTAAGCAGAAGAGCGTTGGTAGCCCCAGAACTGGACACAATACTCCAGGTGGAGTCTCACAAGGGCAGAAACATCTCTCTTGACATGCTGGTCACAATTCTCTTGATGCAATGGTTGACCTTCTGGGCTACAAGCACACATTGCCTGCTCCTGTTGAATCTTTCATCAGCTGATACTCCCAGATCCTTCTCCTCAGGACTGCTCTCAAGCCATTCTTTGCTCAGCCTGTATCTGTGCTTGGGATTGCACCAACATGGGTGCAGGACCTTGCACTTGGCCTTGCTGAAATTCATGAGGTTGGCATGGGCCCACTTCTCAACCCTGTCCAGGTCCCTCTGGACTGCATCCCTTCCCTCTAGCATGTCAACTGCACTGCACCACTCAGCTTAGTGTCATCTGCAAACTTGCTGAGTGTGCACTTGATCTTACTTTCCGTTACACATAAAGATCTTAAATAACACCAGTCCCAGGACCAATCCCTGAGGAATGCCATTCATAACAGATCTCCACTTGCACTCTGAATCATTAACCTCAACCCTCTGAGTGTGGCCATCCACCCAATTCCTGACAAGGATGTGATCCATCCATAAAATCTACTTTTCTCCGACTTGGTGAAAAGGATGTCATGCAGGATGGTGTCAAACACTTGGAACAAGTCCAGATAAATGACATCAGTTGCTCTTCCATTATCCACTGACGTCATAACTCCATTGTAAAAGGCCAGCAAGTTTGTCAGGTATGACTTGCCCTTGGTGAAACAATGTTGGTTGCCACTAGTCACCTTATTTTTTATTTTTTTTTTCCTTGTGCCTTAGTAGGACACGGGCTTTGGAGAATCTACTCCATAGTCTTACCAAGCATGGAGATGAGACATGCCTCCTCTATAGTAAGATCTAGGAGGAAACATCTATACTTGCAAAAACATTAGTAGCAAACTGACTTTATCTGGATATCAGAAACTCACGGGGCCACACTCTCATTCTAATTCCAGGCTGCACTCAGCCAGGAGCATCTCATCTCAGCCCCCTTCCACCTCACAGCTCTCTCTACCCCCGTATAGGATCACCAGCTGCTGCCACTTGGGCACCATGCAACATGCTTCTCATTTAATCATAAGGTAACTAAAACACAAAGAGTCCTTTAGCACCTTGTAGATTTTATCTGCAAATCAGCATCATTTTCTTTTTTAATTTAACTTTAGTAGGATTTTATCGTACACACTGGGAGAATAGATGCTGTAGCAATTGTGCTGATCTTCCCATCATACTGATCTGCACAATAGAAACGTGCTACAAGGGAAGGGAAGAAGTTTGCTCACCCATACTAGAAGATTCCAGGTTTGCAGAAAGAGATCCTTCCCCAGGGACAGTCAGCCCTTAACTGGGATCTAGGAGAGGTGGAGCCAGGCTCCACCCCTTCCAGTCACACAGGTGAATTGCCTTTACTTGCGCTCCCGCAGCTGACTCAGTGCTTGCCTCAGGTGATCAATCAGTGGTTCAGGCCATGATTCAGTACCTCCCATACAAAACTACTTGGTGTAATTTAATGTTAGACATTTTGCAGGTGAGAAAACCAAGATGTGGGATTACCTTGACTTTATCAAATAACTAAAGTTTTTGGTTTGTTGTTTCCTGCAGAAAACACAATGTCTCTTTCATTTGTACCTGTATAATCAATGAATATACAGATGTTATAACTATGAAATAAACAAGAGAGTTTGGCTAACCATGTTATTATACCAAAGAGAGAATACATAGAGTACTTACCCTTGTCCTGGGCTCACTGTAAAACTCCAAAGGAGGCATTCCCATAAAGAGATCCTTCCCCACTGGAAGTCAGCTCTTACATGGGTCTAGGAGAGGTAGAGCCAGGCTCCACCCCTTCCAGCAGCACAGGTGAATTGCCTTCACCTGTGCTCCCATGGCTGACTCATTGCTCGCCTCAGGTGATCAATCAAAGGTTCAGGTTGTGATTCAGCAGTTCCCATACAGTATCATATGTAATTCTCCATTATTTTTTAATTTCTTATACACCAGTAAGACTACCCTGTCTCAAAAATATGTTTAAAAACTATCAGCAATACTTGAAATTCAAAACATTCTGCAGTGTAGTACTCATCTCATTGTACTGTCAGATTCTTAGTGTGGAACAAATTGTGTGATGAGTTAGCAACATAAAAGATTAATGTTACTCATATAGTATATTGCAAGTCTTGGCTTGTATAAAATGGTTTTCCTAGGCTCAAAACAGGCCGTGACTCAGTAGTTCCCTTACAGATACCTCTGGGAAGACTTTCAGTGTTCTGAATATTCTTCTAAAGAACCTCCAGCACAGATCTGTGGGAGAGATACAGTATTTTCTTACTTTCCTGTTAAATTTGCTTTTTTTTTTTTTCCTCCTTTCTCATGCGTTTACTCCAAATAAAAAGATGAAAAGAATAATTAAAAAAAAAAAAAAAACCAACCCTGAGCTACAAAGTTGAAGGTCAGATTTTTATGAACATTCCCACAAGACCATGGCTTCTGAATTTATTTTTTTTAATCATACCTGTTTTATTCACATAGGAAGCACAATTCCTTCCCTTATCCTCAAGATGCTGCAGTGGCTGCTTTTCTCTGCCCATCCCAGCTTTAACTCCGTGGGCTTAGATCTCCCCAGTAATCAGCTGCAGCTAATTAGGTAAAAAGTGAGGAAAATGGGAGGTAGCGATTGGAAAAAGGTAGAATCTGATGAAAAAATTGGGATTTTGAAGTATGAGATAATGATCGAGTGTACTGGATGGGTTTCTAAATGTGGATGTTAGCATAACATGAGGCACAACCTTGCTAGTTATATGTATGCTTCAAGACTGAAGCATCTCAAGAAATTTCCCATGTAAAAATAACCTGGCAGTATATGTCAGAATATATAGTCAAGTTATACTCTTTCTGACAAAGGCACTCTTTTAGTACGGATACTCTTCCTTTAACAAACAGAAAGCATACTTGTAAAATTAACATTATCCAAATGAAGTGATTCAATATAAGACTAACTGGATACTGTTTCTTAGATACGATTGATAGGTTGTAGATACAGTAGTTAGTGTATTAAACATCGTGAACTTTAAAAGAGTATGTAGCTTTGGCTACAAACCTGAGTGTAAAATAACAATATCCAAGCAGACTGTAATTGCTAGTAGTTGCTCCCCCTAGTCCTCCAGCTCCCAGTATAGAGTCTCAATGAATATTTTAGAATAAGCATTCCATATTTGATTTAATATAAAAAGATCTAAAAATCATCTGCTTTTTCACTTGTCATTTCTCTAACATTCAAATTTAAGCGCAAATGGAAGCATAAACATACTTTTTTTGAGAGCTGCTTTTGCTGGTAAGGCACTTAACATGCAAATCTGTAGCATAAATTTGGCTCACAAATGACATTGCACAAAGATTTCTTTACATCTCCTTCTGTAACCAGACAGAAGGTGGAAAAGATTAGTTGTTTCCAAAATAACCATAATTCAAGAGGAAACTGGCTCAAGTTATTACAGCTTGATCACAGAAGCTTATAGCTGAAACTGGTGCATACCACTGTTAACTACCATGGGCATAATCTTTATTACTTTGAAGAAAGAAATGACAGAAGATGGGTGACAGCTAAATTTAATGGGGAGCAGAGAAAGTGAAAGGATGAATCTAGAGAAAATTATTGTAGGAGTTTATGAACTTGATTTGCCAAATTCTTTCACTTCCGATGAGTTTTTTTAGCACTTGCTTGCAGTGGATTTCCATTTTACACAGCACTGCTTTGATATGAGTATCTGTGTTAGCTACAAGGGTAGTGGCAAATGTAAGCCCACATTTGTCATCTGGATATATGTAATCTGCAGAGATCTCTGGAGGATTTCTTGCATACAGTGCCATTAGGGAGCCAGAGATTTTTATTATTTATACATGTTCTTTCCTGCATGATATCTGGTGATGAGGTGATAAGGTAGTAAGCAGTAGATTCCTGTTTTGAAAACATGAGCTTCTTATACTCTATTAACAACTGTCAGCACACAGTAGCAAAAAAGCAGGGAATTTAAAGTTCTTCTTGTTGTTCAATTTTCTAAATACTTTAATTTTGTTTCTTGTTTTTTTTTTATTATTATTATTATTTTTGCTTTGGAAAGAAATTTCAGTTAAACCTTCAAAGTAATATGGGAATGGCTAATATTAGGCTTACAATTTCAATATATTTTACATACAAATATTTCTTAAGCTTTGATTAGTGGATATCTTCTTTTGTAAAGCAGAACATCAGTAGGTAGCATTTTAATTGAATATTAAATAATATGAAATGCTTTTAAATAACACTGAATATTAAATAATATGTGATTTGGGAACATATCCTTGCATTACTCCTATACAGGATAGGTCTTATCTTTAGTTACAAAAATATAGCATGAAAGGCCCACAGATTCTGTCTAAACTAAAAGTTTTTATAGAGGTAATAAAGCCCTGTAAAAGAGAAGGCTTAGATTCAGTCAGTCTTCTTACTCACAAGGAACTTGCATTCTTGCTCTACTTCTAGCTGTTTCTGGCCTTTATTTTAGCTTTGTTTGTATTCTTCAGATCTAGAGTTTTGTGCAGGTTAGAGGATAACCTGCTGAAGAGGAACTCTGCAGAAAAGGACCTGGGTTTTTTGATGGCCAATATGCTGCTCATGAACCATCAGTGCATCCAAATCATGCCATCGTACAAAACACTAAAAACAAAACTATTTTGTCCCAGCTGAAACTGAGAAAGACATTATGGTTATTACCAATAAAATTAATAAACACACTGAATGGATACACGTAGAGAAAGTTATATTCATACACTCATACCTGCAATGAGGTTTTGAGTGCACAATAATAGCAATAAAACAAAGCTTTCAGCCTATTCTAGGTACTACTCCTACACACAATCTCATCAGAGAGAACAGTGCAATTAAACGTTCTGAAAAAAAGAGAACAATAACAAAAAAAAAAAGTAGAACAATCTTCTTATAAACCACAAATTAATAAATGAGTACATTTAGTGATATCTTGAACTTCTGTGCTTCTGTGTTTGCAGTTGTACACTTAACAAATTGACAATTAGCAGAGCGGCATGCTTAGGCTGGTATTTTACAGGTTGTATAACTAGAAAGATTATCATGGTGGAAAAAGATAATGAAAAATAAAGAGAGTACTCACCCATGTCCTAGGCTTGCAGAAAAAACTTCAGAGGGAACAATCTCCAGAAAGAATCCTTCCCCAAGGGCAGTCAGCCCTTAGATGGAGTCTAGGAGAGAGCCTCTTCCAATCACACAGGTGAATTGCCTTTACCTGTGCTCCCGCAACTGGCTCAGTTCTTGCCTCAGGTGATCAATCAGTGGTTCAGACCATGATTCAATACTTCCCATACAAAACTACTTGGTCTAATTTAATGTTAGACATTTTGCAAGTGAGAAAACCAAGATGTGGCACTACCTTGACTTTATCAAATAACTAAGGTTTTTGATTTGTTGTTTCCTACTTTAACAGAAAACCACAATGTCTCTCTCATTTGTATCTATGTACTTCTCCCTTTTTTTTTTTTTTCTTATACACCAGTAAGACTACCCTGTCTTTAAAAACTGTTAACAATACTTGAAACATGAAAGATTAATGTTACTCTTATATAGCATATTGCAAGTCTTGTCTTGTATAAAATGGTTTTCCTAGGTTCAAAACAGGCCGTGACTCAGTGGTTCCCTTACAGATACCTTACAGAGAAATCCTAGAAAATTGCTTACAAAGCAGAGATAGTCACCATCAAGGATCCAGCAACATCTTGTTGGTCAGTAGGGAGGCAGTAAGTTGGTCAGCAATGTCTCCTTGGCCTGCATGGCTGCAGTTTGACAGAGGGGATACCCATTCTTGCTCAGTTTTTATCCTCTTGATAGCATTCTTTTGGTTGCCAGGGGCAGAAGTTTGTTGTCAGGGGGACGTATTTTTTTTTTTTTGTCAGAGGTGATAGTAGTTGCAGGGGGAATGGTACTTGCCAAAGGTAGTTCTGTTCTGTCCATCAAGCACAACAGCATGTCTGTAATACATGCCTCTCCCACTGAGTAATTAGCAGTTGATCAGATGACTGTCACATGGTGCGCTGCTAGGCAAACTGGCTGCATGGTGGTCCTCTCCTTCAAGACAACCCTCATAAGACAGCTTAAATGCCCAAAAGATGCAGAAACCAAAAAGGTTTTATCCTGGTCTCCCAGCCATATATATTTTTCTTACCACTGTCCTCATGGTAACCATTAACCCCCAAAACTTGTTGAGCAGGATATATCTCATATGGATGCTGCTGAACAAACTTTGAACCAAAAATTTTTTCAGCTTCTTACACTGTATCCTGTTTTGGAAGCAGCACTAGCACTCTTTTGTAATTGATTTCATTTCTGCTGCTAGCTTTGGGGAGTACTTGGACTTACTCTGATAAACCGGTCCTTTTTCTGGGTGAACCTGGTGTAGAATACTCACAAATTCATGACTATGGTACTACATGTTGAAAAAGAAGAAAGCCAAATTAATGATTTAAGAAAGTAGAAGAACATTTGAAAACTCTTGCCTGGCACTAAGTTATCACACACACAGTTTCCCTACAGCAGTTTTATTCAGTGAGAAACTTATAAGCTTGAAAAAGTATTGTTCCTCTGTCTCTGTATGCTACAAGGAGGCTATAGTTGCTGTAAGAAAAACAACCAAACAAAAAAAACCCAACCCACACAAAATACCCACTCCAGACTCCAACATGTATGTGTTTTTAGTAGTAGAATAGAAGGCAAATGTTTTTTTTTTCAGGTTTTACCTTGTGGATGGAGGAAACATTTTGTAGGTGTTATCTGCCTTGGATTTTTTTATATAGCTAAGCAACTGGTTTAGATTTTAGAATTACACTAGCACTGGCAAATGTTCACCACTCCTATTCCTAGTGTGGCCTGTCTTTTAAAAAGCAAACTAATGAAATTATATGGACAAATTAGCAAGTACAAGTACAGATTACAAGTATCTGTTAAGATAGTATTGATAGACATAAACTGGTTTCTAAACTATGAATTATTAACCGCCTGTCACTGTTCTTCTTTAGCTGGCCTCTGAGAGCCAAAAGCAGAATGAAGAGGGATATGATAACACAGCTGCTATTTAGCACAATGAACTTCCAGGCTACAGAAAACTGAAGCATTTTATGGTGGCTTATCCACTGAATTTCATGGAAGTAGATGAAAATGTCATTATCATAGCCAAATGGGTTTAATGAAGGGAAAGCCTCATTTTGCTAATTCAGTTTCCTTTTATGACAAGGTTACCCATCTAGCCGACCAAGGGAAACCAGTACATGTAATCTTCTTGGATTTCAGCAGGGCTTTCAGTACTGTCACTAACAGTACTAGCATACTGCTAGAAAAGAATGTAGTATTATGGGTGAGAAGTTAGCTGACAGGTTATATTCAAAAGGTTATATTTAATGGATTTATATCAGGTCAGCAATTAGTCACTAGTGGGGTTCTGTAAGGCTCTCTTTTAGGGCAAGTTCTCTTTAATGTTTTCATTAATTGAGCTGTTGACTCTCTTGAGGGTAGAGAGGTCTCATAGAGAGATTTTGACAAATTGGAGATCTGGATAATCACCAACTGCATGACACTGAAAAAGACCAAATGTTGGATTCTGCATCTGGGGTGGGGAAGCCCTGGACGTATGTACACACTGAAAGACGAGAGGTTGGAGAGCAGCCTCAAGGAAAGAGCTGTGGGTGATGGCAAGTTAAATCACCAAGCATTTGACACTATCTCCCACAGCATCCTAGTTACACAACTTAGAAAGCATGAGATAAATGAGTGGATGGAGAGGTGGATTGAGAACTGGCTGATTGGCATAGTTCAGAGAGTTGTCATCAGTGGCAGAGCATCTGTTTTGGAGTCCTGTAACTAACAGGGTTTCCTAGGAATCAATGCTGGGTCCACTCATGATCAACATCTTCATCAGTGACCTGGAAGAAGGGATAGAGAAAGTTTGCTGATAATGCATAGTGCCTGGAGGAGTGACTGACAAACCAGAAGGTTGTGCTACCATTCAACAAGACAAGGGTAGGCTGTAGAGTTGTCAGGGAGGAACCTGATGAGGTTTAACAAGAGCAAGTTTAGAGTCTTGTACTGAGGAGGAATAACTACATGCATCAGTACAGGTTAGAGGATGACCTGATGGAGGGAAGCTCTGCAGAAAATGATCTGGGTTTTCTGGTGGACAATGGGTTGCTTGTGAGCCAGCAGTGCATCCTTGTGACTAAGAAGTCCAATGGTAGCCTGTGGAATATTAAGAAGAGAGTGACAAACTGGTTAAGGGAAGTGGTCCTCCCCTCCTAGTCTCCCATGGTTAGGCCACATTTAGAATGCAGCATCCAGTCCTGGGCTCCCCATTTCAAAAAAGACAGATGTCCTAGAAGGAGTCCAGTGCAAGACTATAAGGAGAGTAAAGCATCTGGACCACCTCCCATATGAGGAATGACTGAGTAACCTGGTTCTGTTCAGCCTGATGAAAAGAAGACTGAGGGGGGCTGTGATTAACACATTTATAAATATCTAAAGGGAAGTGGGAGGCAAATTGATGAGGCCAGGTGGCTTTTCTCAGTGATACACAGCAATAGGAGAAGGAGTAATGTCATAAAACTTCCATAAAAATAGTTCCATAAAAACACCCAATATAACTTATTTACGTTAAGGTTTGATGGAGCACCGGAACAGGTTACCCAGAGGTTGTGAAGTCTACTTCTGTGGAGATATTCAAGACCTGCCTACCTGTGCAACCTATTGTAGAGTACCTGCTTTAGCAGAGGATTGGACTCAATCGGAGGTCCTTTCCAACCCCTGCAATTCTGTGAATTCTGAGTCAGCAGTGTGTCCTGGCAGCCAAAAGATCCAGTCATACCCTAGAGTGTATCGTGTCCAGCAATGCTAGCTGGCCCAGGGAAGGAACTGTCCATCTCTATAATGAGTTAGCCTCACCTTGTGTATTACACGCAGTTTTTGGTGTCGCAATATAAGACTACATAAAACTGTTAGAAATACATCCAAAGAAGGGTTATGAAGATGGTGAAGGGTGCAGAGGACAAGATGTATGAGGAGCAGCTGAGGTCCTTTGATCTGTTCAGCCTACAGATGAGGAGACTGAGCGGAGCCCTCGGGGTGGCCTACAGCTTCCTAACAAGGGGAGGTAAAGGGGAGGTTGCTGACCTCTGCTGATAGTGCCAAGATGTGAGGGAACAGCAAGAAGCCTATCCTGATGAGGGAGTTTCATGTTGGGTATTGGGAGAAGGTTCTCTGCCAAGAGGGTGGTCATGCCATGGAACAGGCTCCCTGAGGCAGTAGTCACGTCCCCAAGCCTGCTGAAGCTCAAGGAGCATTTGGAAATGCTTTTAGACAGAGTTTGAATTTCGGATGGCTCTGTGTGGAGACAGAAGTTAGACTGATTGTTCTTTATAGGTCTCTTTCAGCTCAGATTATTTTATTATTCCATGACTATATCAGTTTGTGTTTAACCTCATCTATTTCAACAACACATTTCTTGGTCCATGTCGATATTAATTTCCACAGTACTACTGAAAGGACAGTTTGAAGACATTTAAAAATCATGTATGATATCTAGTTACAAATAGACTCTGTTGTATTCATTCTGTAAAACTTTTTCTGAGATTTTTCATATTTTCAGTTTTAGAAAAGAGTTTTCTTAGTACTGAGTGATTACATTTGCACTCTTAAAATATAAAACAAATCAGAAATTTAATTACAAATTCTATTCCCATCTATGTGATTTTTTGTATTATTACTTTCTATTAATGATTTCTGAGTATGTTATGTATTCTTATTGAATGTCTGAGATTATAGATTACCCTTCTTAAAGTATGCTGAGTTAATCATCACAAAAACATGCATTCAAAATTATTCATAAATCTTAAGAATGAATACATACTTTAGTTTTATCTTATGTATAAGATAAGAGATAAAATTTTCATCTGATAGTGACTGCAAAAAAAAATCTATTATTTGGTGAAAATAGAGGCAATTCTTTGCAGAATTTTTTTTATTATTTTTTTTCAACAAGTTTCAGGTGTTTGCTCATTCTGTATCTTTTACTACAGGCTTAAATCATTCTCTGTCATCACCACCATTTTTTTCCACGTGGAAAGGTATGCAAAGGATTATCAAAGCTATCTTGTTAATACTATGCTTTTAACTCAGTAGTTTACTATTTTAGTCTACCAGTATGCTTAAAAGCAATGCACTTCATAAATTAAAAAAAAAGAATAAAAAGTCTTTGGATAACAGTTTCAAGTAGAAGATGATTTCACAAATAGTTTTTTGTGTTTTCTTGCTTAAACTTGTGAAGTTGCTTGAACTTGTGAAGTGAATATGTACTTTTTACAGATACCACGATTTTTCTACTAAAGCAATTGATTTGCTAGGAGTAGATTGAAAAAAAAAAAAAAAAAGTAGCAGTATTGCTGTGCTCACCATGGTTCTGCTAAGGTTTTATATAGTTCTTGTAACAGCAGAGGGACCAGCACAATGGAAGAATATTACAAAAGAAAGAAGTGCTCACCCATCTCTGGTGATCTACACTTACAGTAGAAACTTCACAGAGGAGGGATGTCTGACAAGAGATCCTTCCACAATGGCAGTCAGCCAGCCCTTTAACGAGGTCTAAGAGAGGGGGAGCCAAGCTCCATCCCTTCTAGTCACACAGGTGAATTGCCTTTACCTGTGTTTCCAGAGCTAACCAGGTCTTGTTTTCAGGCACTCAATCAGTGCTTCAGGCCATGACTCAACAGTTCGCATACAGTTCTTTATGTAATGAATTTTACATTTTTATTTTGTGTAATTCTTTGATATATTGGACTTCAATAGCAGTAGATGAAGTACATTGCCAGGGAAAGTACTGTGTCTTGATGTATAGTTAGTCTGCATGCCATACACTCATTTCCAATGCCTCTCTCATTTCTTGTTTGCTGTAAGATTTTCTCCAAAGATACTATCACTTATGTAGCTCCGATGTTTAGTAACGTGTTAACATTTTTTATGTTCCTAAGAGCTCTTCAGATGAAATTTGCTGTAGATGTTCTGTAACAGCTCTTCCTTCATTCGTTTCAATTCCTTTCATGAATATAAGAAATGAATAAAATTGTATTCTGGTTCTGTTTTTAGCACAGTTGATTTGATTGTAATCTCTTCTTAATATTTCAAGTCTGAAATTGATTATATAGAATTAAGAAATTATGTATTGCTGAGAACCATGAAGCACATGAATGGAACCAAAAAATTACTTTAAGAGTAATGACATTTCACATAGATATTTGTCAGCTGACCTGCAGAAAAAAAAAGAAAAACAAACATAAATGTGGAAAAGGATGCAAGATTGGAGTGTGAGGATTTCTGTTTACTTTGAAGAAATCAAATATAAAATGAAATATGGAAATTATTTGAAATAAAATCGGTTGGGAATATCATTTATTTAATTACTATGTAATAGAATAGCAGTTCACTGAAAGCAAAGAGGACCAGAAGTTCTAAGTCAGTATGGCTTTTTGTCTTAACCTTTCTGCTCTCCATCTCAAATGCTAATACAAAGCGTCATCCAAAATTCTGAGCATGTAAAATAAGGTTCTTTTTTTCAATGACTTATCTGGACCTTTTTTTGTGGTTTCTTTAGCCAGGTTTATAGGCTAAGAATGAGCTCTCTGTTTTGTATTCTGTGTATTGCCTAATATTCAAGACATCAAGTGAATTGGAGAAAAAGAATAGGATGTGGTAAGAAATTTCTCTGCCATCCAGACCACATCTGAAAAGCAATTTTCAGACACTTTTCCTTATCTGGTGATGAAAAAAAAGAATTGCCAGACTTTATACCAACATTATTCCACAGAAGCAAGAAGAAAGTTACCTGTACACTGTTTATCTTGTTTTCTCAAATACTTTGCATTTGTTTATATCAGGAATTTGGGAAATGCCCAAGACAATGCTGCTCTCAATTGGTCAAGCTGAATTAGAATTGTATAATACTGTATTACACCAATGCTCAAAGATCTTGGAAATTATTTAATGTTTTTATCATCAAAATCAAAAGTAAAATGGTTTTTCTTTTCCTATGTGTAATTCTGTAGTGTGATGGAAAGCACAGCAATAAGAGTTGGGTGGCAAAGTCCTAAGCTGTAGCAAGATAAGATCAAGTGCAGCAACCACGGACATAGAAGCAAAGGAAAAAAGATGCTTACTCATGGAAGGCTTCACACAGACAGGGATCTCCAGTAAGACATCCTTGCTTCTTCATCCAACTGTTAAATGAGTTCTGGGAGGAGGTGGATCCACCCCTTCTGGTCAGTCAGGTGTACTGCATGCACTTGAACTCCTTCTGGGTTAACCCTGCCTTCCTACCAGGTGCTCAACTACTGTTTCAAGTCACAACTTAGCATTTCTTCTACGCTAACTTGTTTTATACCCAAGTTGCATGTATCCTTACTTTAATATAGAAGTAAACAGAAAGACAGAGTGATGTAAAACCAAGACTTTCAGATAACAAGATTTAACGTGAAGCACCTCTGTTTTTCGATTAGTGAGAAGAATTTCATAGAATCACAGAATCAGAACCATTTGAGATGGAAGGAACCATTAAAAGTTGTCTAGCTCAACTTCCCTGCTGTGAACAGGGACATCTACAGCAAAATCTGGTTGCTCAGAGCTGCATCTAGCCTGATCACAGATATCTCCAAGGATGAGGAATCCACTGCTGGGATTCAAGAAAGACTATTCAGAGCAGAAGCTGTGGAGCAAGACAGAAGGCATGAGAAAGGAACAGTGACAACAAAGGAAGGCTCTAGGAGAGACAAACAAAAGTCAAGTAAGCTGTGTGATGGCCCTGATTGGAGGAAGAGCGTGTGGCTAGGAATAGCTCATGATTCTGATTGGATAAGCACCTGCACGCACAGTTAAGGACCATTTGTGGAATGCTTTGTTCACCTGTAAAGGGAGATGGGAAAGTTACAAGACAAAATTTGTGAATGTATATAAGGGATGTTAGAACTTGCAATAAACAATTTGTTCACATCTGAGCCCATGCCTCAAATGCTGCAATCCACCAAATCTCTGGGCATCTTGCTCCAGTGCCTCACTACTCTTATTGTAAAAAATGTTTTTTTTAATCTAATTCAAATCTCCCCGCTTTTAGTTTGAAACCATTTCCCCTACGTTCTATCATATCAGATCCTGCTAAAGAGTCTGACACCTTTCTTGTTGCTCCCTTTAGGTAACATCAGGTCTCCCCAGAGCCTTCTCTTCTACAGGCTGAAGAGCCCCAGCTCTTCCTTGGATCATTTCTGTGATCCTCCTCTGGATGTAGTCTAACAGGTCTGTGTCTCTTCTGTACTGAGGATTCCACATCTGGATGCAGTACTCCAGGTGAGGTTTCACCAGAACAGAGTAGGGGGCAGCATCACCTTCCTCAACCTGTTGACTACACTTCCTTTGATGAAGCCCAGGGTTTTCTTTGAAAATATTTTCATTTACACAAAAAGTTTGATCTAAAAAAAAAAAAAAAAAAATGAAAGGATGTTTATTCCCCAGACATTGTTGGTGCATTTTATTAAATAATATAAATTCTTTTAATTATGTCAAGAAAATTTTGGGTGATGAATGAAGAAAGTATAAAGAACACTATATTCAAGAGAAGAATCCCATGTCTGTATCCTAAACTACACAGTTTGAATCAAGGAATCATTTATGGGATGAATTTGAAATAAAGTAAATAGTCAGAACTAAGAGAAAGCCAGGAATACTAAATATATGTGTGACAGAAGAACTTGAATTTTATCCCTGGAAACACTCAATCTTCTATTTTAATTAACCCAAATAATTTTTGGTATTCCACTTTAATCCCAGCTAGATCATGCTTATTGCTAGAACAGTAGCAGAGATTATATTTAATAAAAAGAAAACTGTTGAAGAATAATGTTTATTCCTGCACTGAAATAAAGAGGGATTGCTGTCAGTTAGCCTTTAGCTGAAGGTATCTTTGGTTAAGTTGCTATTTTGGTATCTTTGCTACTGGAAATACCAAATATACATAATACTTAAAAATAAATTTGTAGTATGTATTGACTGAATTGTGTGTATTGAGAATGTATTTTCTTCAGATAATATTTCTAAGTAATAGAAAATACAGCTTTCCTGATTTTTTTTTTTAATGCTCTTCTATCGTTTATTTGTACATGCATTAAGCCACTGTTCTGCATTTTGAAGCCTAAATTCCAACATGATAGCTTCCCAGGAGTAAAGGAATTCAGAGGGACTTATTCAGAAAGATGGAATTAAATGCAAGAGTATCAGAACTATTTAACTGCTTATTTCCTGCTTATATGTACTTCAAGCCTTTCTACTAATTGCTTATGTCTTGTAGAAGCTGTGAGAATGCAAAGAATGTCTTTCCTCTTTATCACTAAAAAAAAAATTGTATGATGATACATATTCATTTGTCAGTGAAACTATTAGGATTGGATGTCATCTGTATCCTAATCTCAGATGCTGAAGTTCAGAAAGCTATTTAAATATTTTACTGTTAAGTTAAATGTATCGTTGCAAGCAAAAAAATTGAAAGACCTTTCTATCCTATGACCAAACTCAGAAATTTTGAGTGGGGGAAAGACAAGATGTCAAGTGAGACTGAGATGGACACAGATTAAAAAAAAACTCTTACATCAGCACAGATTTAGAGACAAGATCAGTGTAATTGCTTGTAAGCACATAGCACTGTAGTGCAGACATGCAATGAAAGCATAACCTCTCAGCTGTGATTGTTCAGTGGATCTTTGGAGTTCACTTTCAAATAGATCTAACATTTCAAAACTGAGAAATACTGATAGAAGTAATCTACGTCACTGCTGAGTGGGAGAAAAAAAGATACAGTAATAGAGATTAATGTAATAATGCTGCTATTTAAATGTGATTATTGCATATATTTGTGTAAAATCTGTTTCCGTTTCAGTAGGAAAAATAAAATAGCTTTTTTTTTTTAAACAACATTTTTTACATTGATAGAGTGATATTCAGAGTATATGTGATAACAGAAGTTGCTTTTTTTTGCATTAGTAATAGTAACCCTGACAAGCACTTTAGAGTGCTCTGATATGGTTGCATCTGGCACGACACACATTATCTACCTATAGTTTTATCAGTGAATCTGACCCAAATAGTTCTGAAAACATTGGCAAGATTTGTCTGCAGAAGTTGCAAGGAAATTCAGGATATAAGCAGGGGAAGAGTGCAAAGGAGAGAATTTGTATGTCTTACTGATGAACGTTAAAACATATTTATACTGATTTAGGGGCAGGATTACAACTTGAAAATATTTTTAAATAACTTGAGTAACATTTATTTACTTATTTATATGTTCTAAACAGCAAAGATGAAAGAGACCAGAATGAGATATGTAAAATTCTCAAGTTCACAGTAGGATTCATTGAATCTTCTTGTGGTCCCACTCCCCATCTATATAATTCATCCATACTTAGAACAGTAGCATAAAGGAATCCCTTCATTGGTTTCTGTAGCTTCAGTGAACTTCCTTGCTCTGGTGCAGGCCTGCCTGAGTGTGAGCTATGTACTTCAGCGTTGCTTCCCAAGAGAAACTTCCTATGGCTAAACTTTGGGTACTGTAGTCTAATCAGTGCTGATAATATAGCAGACAGCCAACCATATCCCAGGCTTCATCAAAAGAAACATGCAAAAACAGCATGCAAGTTGAGGAAGGTGATCCTGCCCCTCTACGCTGTGCTGGTGAGACCTTACCTGGAGTACTGCATCCATATGTGGAGTTCTCAGTACAGAAGAGATATGGACCTGTTAGAATACATCCAGAGGAGGATCGCAGAAATTATCCAAAGAATGGAACACATCCTCTGTGAGGACAGGCTGAAAGAGTTGGGGCCCTTCAGACTGTAGAAGAGAAGGCTCTGGGGAAGACCTTCCAGTATCTAAAGGGGAGCAACAAGAAAGAAGGGGTCAAAGGGGTCAGACTCTTTAGCAGGATCTGTTATGATAGAACAAAGGGAAATGGTTTCAAACTAAAAGTGGAAGATTTGGTTAGATAAAAAAGATTTTTTTTTTTTATGATAAGTGCAATGAGGCAGTGTTACAATTTGCCCAGACATATAGTGGATGCCTCATTCTTGGAGACATTCAATGTCAGGCTGGATGAAGCTCTGAGCCCGATTTTGTGGTAGATGTCCCTGTTCAGAGCTTGTCTTGTTCAGTTGACATGACTAACAATGACAGGACAAACTCTTAGAAAGCGATAGAGCCTGCTCTTTGAGAGTGTCAGCTTCTGGCTTCAGGATTCTAACAGGAACTCCTTTGTTCCCATCTTCCATGCCTTGCCAATTTAAGACAGCAGATAAAGAGGGAAACAGGGAAATGCTAGCTTGTATCTTGTCTTCACAGGATATTCCCATAGATTGTAGTGTTAGGGGATAGTACTTGTCTGAGACTAGAAAGGAGTGTCTCAAATCAACATGAGGCAATCAACATCATTTTACAAACAGTTTTACATTTTAAAGCATCTCTTTGGAGTTGTTTGCCTTGGAACAGGAGTGCTCAGGAATGTTTGCTGGTTGAATACTCTGCCTGGGAGCAAATGAAACCATCTTGATATAGTAGAAAACTAGCCAAAATGTTTTGAAAATTTAATTAAGATGTGCCATTGAGGCACAATGCATGAGAGTAGAGTACCTTAATAAAAGTACATGTTTATAAAAAACTGAGGAAAGAAAAAAAATGGGCAACTATAAAAATTATCATTCCATAACTTCATGCAGCTGCATGTATCAATACATTCTTCTTGATAAGCAGGGGGTGCATGGGGATGGATAAGACATCTAACTCCTTTTCTTGTATAAATAAAGCTTGCATACTTTTTCCCTCTGTGAGATTACGGTATCAGACAGTTGCACTTAATTACAACACTTCGTAAAGGTTCAGGTTACACAAAACTGTGTGAAGATAAGAGATGCAACAGATAAAGCAACCCTTTTTCAAGATCTTTGAATTTGGGTCATTTTAAGGAGTACATTTGAGATTTTTTTTCCCCAATTAGTGTAGATCCTTCCATGCGTTAACTGGCTTGGGTTGGAAGGGACCTCAAGGTTCATCAAGCTCCAACCCCCTGCCACATGCAGGGCCGCCAACCTCCCCATTTAATACTAGACCAGGCTGACCAGGGCCCCATCCAATCTGGCCTTGGACACCTCTAGGGACAGGGCATCCACAGCCTCTCTGGGCAGCCTGTTCCAGAACCTCACCACTCTCATAGTAAAGAGCTTACCCTGACATCCAACCTCAATCTTCCCTCAGCTTAAAACCATTTCCCCTTGTCCTGCAGTTATCAACCCTTTCAAAGAGTTGATTCCCCTCCTGTTTGTAGGCTCCCTTTAGGTACTGGAAAGCTGCAATGAGGTCACCTTGCAGCCTTCTCTTCTCCAGGCTGAACAAGCCCAGCTCCCTCAGCCTGTCTTGGTAGGGGAGGTGCTCCAGTCCCCTGACCATCTTTGTGGCTCTCTTCTGGACCCTCTCCAGCTTCCTGTCTTTCTTGTACTGGAGGCTCCTGGACACAGTACTCTAGATGGGGCCTCACAAGAGCAGAGTAGAGAGGGACAATCACCTCCCTGTCCCTGCTGGCCACCTCCCTTCTGATGGAGCACAGGACACTATTTGCTTTCCCAGCTGCAAGAGCACACTGCTGGCTCATGTTAAGTTTTTCATCCATCAGGACCCCCAGGTCCTTTTCTGCAGGGCTCTTCAAGTATTGCTCCTCCCAGTCTGCATATGTATCCAGAATTTCTCTGGCCCAAGTGCAAAACTGTGCACTTTGCTGTGTTGAACCTCATTAGGTTCATGCAGGCTCACCTTTCAAGTCTGTTGATGTCCCTCTGAATGGCATCCCTTCCTTCCACCACGTCAACTGCACTACTCATGCTGTCATCAGTAAATTTGCTGGGGTGCACTCTATTCAATCATCTATCTCATTGATGCTCAGTTCCCAAGACAGTTGGAGTTGCTCTTGGAAAAAAAAATAAAAAATCAGAGATGACAATTAGAACAGAAAACAGAATATGAGTGTGGTGGAGGTGCAGTTGGGAAGAAATATTCATTCTTGTAAATGCTTAGAGTCCATTTAAAAACAATAAGCAAAATAAACAAAACCACTAGCAAGTATTTGCATATCTTTCAAGATTTTACATTTTTGTACAGTGGGAATATCAGAATAAAGTTAGCAAATTCAGTATATTTCAACTGGATGTAGAAGATAGGGTATCAGACTAAAATTACCTTTAGGCATGTGTTTTTTTGTTCTGTAAAAATAAGACAACTTGACACTTCTAATCTAGTAATTAGAATTTGTCAGTGCCTGCAAACTTGGAGGTTGTATGTTTAGAGACGCATATATTTTGAAAATAATTAATGAATAATAATGAATTGTTTCATTTTTATTTATCATAAGCCCTCAATTTCTCTTGAAAAAAAGATTGAAAAATATGGTATTGAAACTGAAATTCACTAGAAGGTTCTACATAGTCTGATAAATAACATGAACACTATGCCAGTTCACAGTCTTTATTGTGTTGGCTTAAAAACTTCTAAAATATTGTTATAACAGGGTTCACTGGAAAAATTAGAACTACAAAGTTGATTATCTGCAGCTTAAATAGTATGGCTACCTTCCAGAGTGGCCTGCTTTCTTCAGTCTGAAAAAAACTGTATGAAGAAAACTTCAACAGTTGCATCACAGCATGAATTGGATACTTACTGCAGGATGAGTGAGACACCGTAGTGACAGAAAGTGCCTAAAATAAAATTCAGTCTGCCAAACTAGGTCAGGGGTGATATAGTTACACATATAAATACCCATTAGTGACTGAAGGTGCTGCAAAAAACACTGCAGAATCAACTCCAGCAATAACATTTGCTGTCTATTGTGATTATATTCAGTTGTCAAGCCTTGTGCTTTAAGTTATCACAAAGAGCACATCTTGTTTAACATAATCCTTGGAAATAATTGTTGCTTGCTACTCTATAGTTTTTACCACCTTCTGAAAAAGATAAGAACTTCCCAAGAAGAGACTTCTTAATAAATTTGACAAAAAGAAAAGAAAGAAAAAATAGAGAAGCAGGCTTCAAAAATATGTTTGTGCTTGAATTTTAGCATAAAAAGAACACTACACATTTTCATACCCATGCGTAAAATCTGTCTGTTTTACTTCACATTACTTCTGTTAGTTCAGCTACAGACTCTAAAAAGTAGTTCTTCACAGGAAATGTTACTTGAAACAGATAGAAATGTGATTGCTTAAGTTACATCTGAAGTTATGTATTACAAAAGTTAACTATATAATTAGGCTTCATAGTAGAAATGAAATACAAAAATAAAGTCCAAGCTAAAGGAAGAAACTTTGATGTATACAATCAAAGAATATACAGATGTTATAATTAGGAAATAGAGTTTGGCTATGCAGGTTATTATAACAAAAAGAGAATAGATAGAGTACTTACCCTGAGCTCACTGTAAAACTCCAAAAGGAGACATCTCCAGAAAGAGATCCTTCCCTGCTGGCAGTCAGCTCTTAAATGGGGTCTAGGAGAGGTGGAGCCAGCCTCCACCCCTTCCAGCAGCACAGGTGAATTGCCTTCACCTATGCTCCCATGGCTGACTCATTGCTTGCCTCAGGTGATCAATCAGAGGTTCAGGCCGTGATTCAGCAGTTCCCATACAACATGCTGCTAGAAATTGTTATTTTGGATACAGTTAAAGAATTAAGAAATGAAAAATGAGGGAATACGAGATGCATTTTCAATACCTTTTAAGTCATAAATGCATATTTTTTTTTCAGTGTTTCATTGTGCCTTCCCTCTTAAATGCTGTATTTTCTATGTTTAATTCACTTTTATATATTTATAGTAATTGACTAAATAGGATCAAACTTTTTCAACATAAAAACAAAGGTCACAGCCAGAGGGTTGTGGTCAATGGCTCTATGTACAGGTAGAGGCCAGTAATGAGCCTCTACTGTGGATCTGCTGTCGGACTGGTACTCTTTAACATCTTTATCAATTACATAGATGATTGGATTGAGTGCTATGCAAGTTTGATGATGATACCAAGCCGAGTGGTACAGTTAATACAGCAGAAGGAAGGGATGCTGTTCAGAGGAACCTTGATAAACTCAAAATATGGGTTTTTGTGAACCCACGTTTGTTGAGGTTCAACAAGGCAAAGAGCAAGGTTTTGCAGTTGGGTCAAAGTAATCCCAGATATGTATACACAACTCTCTTTGAGAGTAGCTCTGTTGAGAAGGACTTAAAAATTCTGGCTGATGAAAAATGGAGCACGAGCCAGAACAACACGCTTGCAATTCAGAAGGCCAACGGTACCCAGCACTCCATCAGGAGAGGGGTTGCCAGTGGGGCAAAGGAGGTGATTATTCCCCTCTACTCTGCCCTCATGAGGCCCCAGTTGGAGTACTGCATCCAAGTTTGGGGCCCTCAACACAAGAAATACGTGGAACTTTTGGAGAGTGTCCAGAGAAGAGCCACAAAGATGATCCAATGGCTGAAGCACCTATCCTGTGAAGATATGCTGGAGGAACTAGGCTTGTATAGCCTGAAGAAGAGAAGGCTATGGGGAGACTTGATCTCCGAGGTTAGCTGCTTTGGAGCTGTCCCAGGCAGAACCACAGTGACTGATCACGAGGTACAGGGGGATTTCGGTCGGTTCCTTCATCCAGGGATCCCTGAGACAACAGAGCAGCACGGCAGCTCTCAGGAGAGCGGCTGACGAGAAGTGGGCGCTGCCAGGGCAACGGCTCTGCATCCACACCCTCTGCCTAGAAAAGGGATGGAGAGGAGGAGTCAGAGTGTGTGAATCACTGAGGTGAAACGGTAAGCCACCTATTTGCACGACTACACAGGGAGGCGGGTTGTTATCTCACTGTGTAGAGAGATTTTCAGGGCAAACCCGGAGTGTATCAGCGAGCAGGCAGGGAGGGTCACCTTGCCGTATAGTAGGGGAGTTAGCACTTAGCGCTTAACAGGTCACTTAACTGGTCGTTGCTCTCTGGAAACGCCGAGGTGCAACTATGGTCACCACATGTCGGCGAGCTGCTGCTAAAAGGGACGTGGTGACTCAGACGGAAAGCATGAATGTCCATGCTGCAGTTCAGGTCTCAGGCTGCAGAGAATGCCCGGCCCTGTCACTGGTACAGGAGGGCAGAGATACCACCTGTGTGCGGTGTGAGCAAGTGGATGATCTGCTCAGTCTGGCGGTAAAGCTAAAGGAGAAAGTAGAAAGGCTGAGGAGCATCTGGGATTTTGGGAAGGGGATTGATTGGTGGAGTCGCACTCTGCTATCCCTACAGGAAGGGTGTAGGGGAGATGCTCCTCAAGCACTGGGGGATCATCTGCCCTCTCACAGTCAGATAGGAGGCAGCGACCTCAAAGACTGCGAGGAATGGAAACAAGTCCCTGTTCGGAGCAACAAGCAGACTGCCCCTCAGCCTGTCCCACCTTCCCAGGTACCCATACATAACAAGTATGAGGCTCTGAAGCTGGACGGTCTGGAGGATGTGAATGTTGGTGAAAGTCCATCCATGCAGGAGAGGTTGCCCAAGACTAGTCAGTCTGCTCCCAATTTTGCTACAACATTAGGCAGGAAAAAAAGAAGGGCTGTAATCATAGGGGACTCCCTTCTGAGGGGATCTGAGGGCCTGATATGATGCTTGGATCCATCCCATAGAGAAGTGTGTTGCCTGCCTAATGCCTGGATGAGAGATGTTGCTAAGAACATCACTTGCCTGTTCTCCGATTATTATCCATTACTGGTTTTCCATACTGGAAATGAAGAGATAGGCAAAACAAGTTCTCGGGCAATCAAAAGGGACTTCTGGGCTCTGGGAAGACTTCTGAAGGGATTGGTAGTGCAAGTTGTGTTCTCCTCTGTCCTCTCAGTTGGTGACTGGGATACGCTCAAAAGGAGGAGTGTGGGCATGCTGAATGAATGGCTTTGCGGATGATGTCATATTCAGGGCTTTGGGTACTATAGCTTGGGACACAGTCTTGAGAAAAGGGGAATGCTGACAGCAGGTGGGAGCCAACTGACTAGAAGGGTCACAAATATTCTTGGGAACAAGCTGGCTGGGCTGGTTAGCTGGGCTTTAAATTAGATATGATGGGGAAATGGGGTGTATTGGGTGACATAGAAGCATGTGGGAATGCTGCCACCTTGGGAGGTGGTAAGGGAAAACCCCAGACTTGTCCTGAAAGTACTAGGGAGGGCTCCTTTGAAAAGGCAATGAGGCCAATAGCCAAGCTGAAGTGTCTCTATACCAATGCACACAGCATGGAAAATAAACAGGAGGAGCTAGAAACAGTGGCGCAATTGGGAAAGTATGATCTAATTGCTATCACGGAAACATGGTGGGATGAATCTCATGATTGGAATACCCTGAGGATTGCAGGCCTTTCAAAAGGGATAGACAGGGTAGGAGGGGTGGGGGAGTTGCCCTCTATGTTAGGAAGTGGATAGATTGCGAAAAGCTGTGTCTGAAGAACAGCCACAATTAGGTTGAGAGCTTGTGGGTAAAAATCAAGGATCGGTCCAGTAAAGGGCATCTAGTGGTTGGGGTCTGCTACAGGCCACCTGATCAGGAGGAGGCTGTTGATGAGTCCTTCTTACTTCAGCTGTAGGAGGTGTCACTCTTGCGGGCTCTTGTCCTGATGGGGGATTTCAACCACCCAGACATCTGCTGGGATAGCTGCATGCAGGTGGCAGACAATCCAGGAGATTCCTAGAGTGTGTTAAAGACAAATTCCTGGTCCGGGTAATAGATGGACCAACCCAAGGTGAAGCCTTACTGGACGTGGTGCTCACCAATGCAGAGAAGAGCATTAGAGAGGTGAAGATTGGAGTGAGCCTGGACTGTAGTGACCATCTGGTCACTACCATTTGTAGTGACCAGCAGGCCTGGCAAAAAGTAAAGCTAAGGCCCTGTGCTTTAGGAGAGCAAACTTCTGGCTGCTCAAGGAACTGCTGAGTGGGATCCCCTGGGAAACTGTCCTTAAGGGCACAGAACAAAGCTGGCAGCTTTTTAAGGACACCCTTCTGAGAGCATAATGGCACTCCATCCCCAAGCAGAAAAAGTCGAGCAGAGGAGGCAGGCGTCGGTTGTGACTGTGCAAGGACCTGCAGCTTAAATTGAGAGAAAAGAGGGAAATGTACACAAAGTGGAAGCAGGGTTGTGTATCCTGGGAGGAATACAGGGCTGTTGTCTGTGTGTATAGAGAGAGGATTAGGTAAGCCAAGGCACAGATGGGGCTGAACTTGGTGAGGGACGTAGAAGATAACAAGAAGGGGTTCTATAGGTACATAGGCAGGAAGAGACAGACCAAGGAGTGTGTTTCCCCTCTGATGAAAAATAACGGGTAATGGCTTCCTCAGACATAGAAGAAGCTGAGATACTCAAAGAGTGCTTTGCCTCAGTCTTCACTGGCGGTGAGGCTTCCTGTGGGCCATGAGCCTCTAGGTGAGGGGGTGGGGAGTGGTTTCTGTCCAACTGTAATGGTGCAACAAGTCCGAATCCTACTCATGAAAATAAACATCCTAGAGTTCTGAGAGAGATGGCTGATGTGGTTGCCGAGCTGCTTTTCATCATATTTGAAAAATCGTGGCTATCAGGTGAAGTCTCCAGTGAAAAAGGGAAACATTATTCCTGTTTTTAAGAAAGGGAGAAAGGAAGACCCAGGGAACTACAGACTGGTGAACCTCACCTCTGTGCCTGGGAAGATCATGGTGCAGATTCTCCTAGAAGCTATGTTAAGGTACATACAAGATAAAGAGGTGATTCGAGACAACCAGCAGGCTCCACCAAGGGCAGATCATGCCTGATCAGTCTGGTGGCCTTCTATGATGGAGTGATGGCATCAGTGGACAGGGGAAAGGTGATGGATGTCATCTACCAGAACCTCTGCAAGACCTTTGACATGGTCCATTACCACATCCTTCTCTTTAAATTGGAGAGGTATGGATCTGAAGGATGGACTGTTCAATGGATTAGGAATTGGTTGTCTGGATGCAGCCAAAGGCTTGTGATTAATAGTTCTGTGTCAGGGTGGAGTCTGGTCACAAGTGGTGTCCATCAGGAGTCGGTCTTGGGACCGGTGCTCTTCAACATCTTTATCAATGATATAGATGATCGCATCGATGGCACTCTCAGCAAGTTCACGGATGACACCAAGGTGAGCAGTGCAGTCGATACTTCCATTGGAAGGAAGGGAGGCCATCCAGAGGGAGCTGGACAGGCTGGAGAAGTGGGTCCATGAAAACCTAATGAGGTTCAATAAGGCCAAGTGCAGTGTGTTGCACTTGGGTTGGGAAATCCCAGGAAATTCCCAAGCTGGGTAAGATCTCTTTGAGAGCAGCTCTGTGGAGAACGACTTGGGGATCGTAGTGGACGAGAAGCGGGATGTGAGCCAGCAGTGTGCGCCTGCAGCGCAAAAGGCCAACTGTGTTTTGGGCTGCATTAAAAAGGGAGTGGCCAGCAGGGAAAGGGAGGTGATTGTCCCCCTCTACTCGGCTCTTGTGAGGCCCCATCTGGAGTACTGCATCCAGCCCTGGAGCCCCCAGTACAGGAAGGACGTGGAGATGGAAGTAGTTTGTCTCTGAAGGGTAAGAGGATCTTAGCTGAGGAACTGGTGGGACTCATTGAAAGGACTTTAAACTAGGTATGAAGGGGGAAGGGGACAGAATGAAGGCAGCTGGGGTTGAGCAGGTCGTTTGAGGGCTTGTACCAAACTTAGTGGGCGAAGATGGTGAAGTACAAAGGGATGGACTAGGGCAGAGGGATGCTGGGGATGATGCTGTTCTAGGGGATCCTACATCCTCTATAAAGGCAGTGAGATGGAATGCCCAGCTGAAGTGCCTTTATACCAATGCACACAGCCTGAAAAATAAGCAGGACAACTTAAAAACCGTGATATGCTTGGAAAGTTATGATCTTGTTGCTATCACAGAAACATGGTGGGATGACTCCCATAACTGGAATACCACCACTGAGGGCTATTGGCTCTTTAGAAGGGATAGGCAAGGTAGGAAGGCTGGGAGAGTTGCCCTCTATGTGAAAGAGTGGATAGATTGTGAGGAGCTCTCTCTGAGAAACAGTCAGGAACAGGTTGAGAGCCTGTGGATTAGAACTAGGAACGGGACTAATAAAGGCCAGCTGGTGATAGGCGTATACTAGAGGCCACCTGATCAAGGGGAGACTGTTGATGAGGCTTTCTTGCTTCAGATGAGGGAGACATCATGCTTATGGGCTCTCGTCCTGGTGGGGGACTTCAACCATCCAGATATCTCTTGGAAAGACCACACAGCAAGCTGCAAGAGGTCCAGGAGGCTCCTGGAATCCACTGATGATAACTTTCTGGTCCAGGTATTGGACAGACCTACCAGAGGTGAAGCGTTGCTGGACCTGCTGCTCACCAATGCGGAAGAGATCATTGAAGGTGCTAAGGTTGGAGGCAGCCTGGGCTGCAGTGACCACACCCTGGTCGAGTTTGTGATCTTGAGGAATGTGGGCCTGGCAAAGAGTGGTGTCAGGACCCCGAACTTTGGAATAGCGAATTTTAAGCTGTTCAATAGACTGTTGGCCAAGATCCCCTGGAATGCTGTATGGGAACTGCTGAATCACAGCCTGAACCTCTGACTGATCACCTGAGGCATATACCTCCTTTGGTAAATGTAAAAGGAGAACTGACTTCAACAGACGAAGAGAAGGCTTAGGTACTGAATGAGTTCTTTACCTTCTTCACCAGCAGCCAGCATTTCATTATTTCTCACATCACTGAGCCCTGCATCCCTAAACCTCTAGATGGGGACTGGGGCAGTAAATCCCCCCCCAATGTAAGGGCAGAGTAAGTCTGAGACCTCTTAATGAGAGTCTATGGGGCCAGATGGCGTGCACCCCAGGGTTCTGAAGGAGCTGGCTGAGATGGTTGTTGAGCTGCTCTCTTTCACATTTGGCAAGTCGTGGCTGTCAGGTGAGGTCCCGGATGACTGGAGGAAGGGTCTCGTCACTCCCATTTACAAGAAAGGGAGCAAGGAGGGCCCAGGAATTTTACAGGCTGCTGAGTCTCACCTCTGTGTCTGGGAAGATCATGGAACAGATCCTGCTGGACGACATGCTTGATCACATGAGGAATGAGCGTGTGATCTGAGACAGCCAGCATGGCTTCACCAGGGGAAGGTCATGCTTAACTAATCTGGTGGCCTTCTATGATGGAGTGATGGCATTTGTGGACAAGGGAAAGGCGACAGATGTCATTTACCTGGACTTGAGCAAGGCCTTTGACATGGTCCCCCACCACATCCTTATCTCCAAATTGGAGGGATGTGGATTTGATGGGTGGACCACTCAATGGATAAGAAACTGGTTGAAAGGCCGCAGACCTTCATCAATGTTTCTATGCGCAGGTGGAGGAGAGTAATGAGGGGTGTCCCCCAGGGGTCTGTCTTGGGACAGGTGCTCTTTAACATCCTCATTAATGACATTGATGACGGAATCGAGCGCACCCTCAGCAAGTTTGCTGATGACACCAAGCTGAGTGGTGCGGTTGACATGGTGGAAGGAAGGGATGCCATTCAGAGGGACCTTAACAGGCTGGAAAGGTGGGCCTGGGTGAACCTAATGGGGTTCAATACAGCAAAGTGCACAGTTTTGCACTTGGGCCAGAGAAATTCTGGATACATATGCAGACTGGGAGGAGCAATACTTGAGAAGAGCCCTGCAGAAAAGGACCTGGGGGTCCTGATGGATGAAAAACTTAACATGAGCCAGCAGTGTGCTCTTGCAGCTGGGAAAGCAAATAGTGTCCTGTGCTCCATCAGAAGAGAGGTGGCCAGCAGGGACAGGGAGGTGATTGTCCCTCTCTACTCTGCTCTTGTGAGGCCCCATCTAGAGTACTGTGTCCAGGTCTGGAGCCTCCAGTACAAGAAAGACAGGGAGCTGTTGGCTCTCCTCTGGACACTCTCCACAGAGATGATCAGGGGACTGGAGCACCTCCCCTACCAAGACAGGCTGAGGGAGCTGGGCTTGTTCAGCCTGGAGAAGAGAAGGCTGCAAGGTGACTTCATTGCAGCCTTCCAGTACCTAAAGGGAGCCTACAAACAGGAGGAGAATCAACTCTTTGAAAGGGTAGATAACAGTAGGTCAAGGGGAAATGGTTTTAAGCTGAAGGAGGGAAGATTGAGGTTGGATGTCAGGGGGAAGTTCTTTACAGAGGGAGTGTAAAGGTGCTGGAACTGGCTGCCCGGAGAGGTTGTGGATGTCCCGTTCCTGGAGGTGTCTAAGACCAGACTGGATGGGGCTCTGGTCAGCCTGGTCTAGTATTAAATGGGGAGGTTGGCGGCCCTGCATGTGGCAGGGGGTTGGAGCTTGATGAAGCTTGAGTTCCCTTCCAACCCTGGCCATTCTGTGATTCTCTGAGTTCTTGGAATGTGTCCAGAGGTGGGCCACTAAGATGATCAGAGGGCTGGAGCACCCTTCCTATGAACAAAGATTGAGGGAACTGGGCTTGTTTTGCTTGGAGAAGAGAAAAGAAACTCATTATGAAGAGAAGAGAGACCTCGTGGCCTTCCAGTACTCGAAGGGAACTTATAAACAGGAGGGGGAACAGCTGTTTACAAGGGTGGATAGTGATAGGACAAGGGGGAATGGTTTTAAACTGGGGCAGGGGAGGTTTAGATTAGACATGAGAAGGAAGTTTTTCACCCAGAGGGTAGTGAGGCACTAGAACAGGTTGCCCAAGGAGGTTGTGGATGCCCCATCCCTGGAAGCATTCAACACCAGGCTGGATGTCTCTCTGGGCAGCCTGATCTGGTGTTTGGTGACCCTGTACATAGCAGGGGCATTGAAACTAGATGATCATTGTGGTTCTTTTCAACCCAAGGCATTCTATGATTCTATGACTTCATTTCCGCCTTCCAATATTTAAAGAGATATATATGTATATGTATAAATGAGAGGGAAATCAACTTTTTACAAGAGTAGATAGTGATACTACAAGGGGGAATTGTTTCAATGATAGGAGGGGAGATATAGATTTGATGTCTGGGGAAAGTATTTTATTTGGAGAGTGGTAAGGTGCTGGAACAGGTTGCCCAGAGATGTTGTGGACATCTGATCTCTGGAGGTATTTAAGGCTAGGTTGGATGAGGCCCGATCTAGTTCTTGATCTCGCAGCTGGCAGCTCTGCCTGTGGCAGAAGAGTTGGAACTTGATGATTCTTCAGGTCCCTTCCAACCCAAGCTATTCTATGATTGTATGATTCTATGTTCCTAATTTTGATTTCCTATTAGAAGTCAGCTTTCCTACACATGAATATTATGTTGAATATAACATTCAATAGCAAAAGTTTCTTAAATTGCTATAACAATCTTTAAACTGTTGACTCCTGAAATTTAGGAAGGAAGGCTGCGTAGTATCCAACTTGTTTGTTCTTTACATTTCACCTTCAGTTAGCTGTCAAAGACTAGATATTTATTGGATCTTTGGTCCCACTGAGAACAGTTCTTCCAAATGAAAAGCCATCACTTCCAAATTGTATAGTAGAAATTAGATTTTATGTAACTGAATTTAGTAAAAATATGTTTGTGAGGTCTTCCAGAGAAATATGAGAGCCTAGGCTTCATAAAGTATTTTGAATACCTAACGTTGGTCTTTTGTTAATGTAGGCTAGGGAAAACTCAATTTCCCTTATTATGTGAACTGCAAATCCTACTTAGGAGAAACAAGCAAGTGCACTATTGATGTGCATAATCATGTTTAATATATTGCACATGGTGTCTGAGGTTCTTTAGGGTTATAATGAATCTTAAAATGAAATTATCCCCTGTAAAAGCTCTACTGCATTTCAGTTTAGATAGCCTACAGAACTTTAAGTTCTTTTCCCTGACCTTTTTTTTTCCTCTGAAGACTTCGCATACTGCTAGGTCTGTTTTATGTCTGAGTATTGAATTTAAATAAACTCTAAAGCTCTTGTGTTTAACGGGAACTTAATTTGTATAGTGGATAACTTGGCAACTTTCACTGAAGTGAAGCTATAACAAAATGACAGGAATCTTGGTGTGAATTTCACCGTGCTCTGAAGCCTCTGTGCCAGGGAATATCTGCAGTCAGAAACCATTGTGAATAAGGACTTACTGCTTTTTAGAGGGGCTTCAGTCAGTTCTGTTCTAGATTTTTCAAAAAATCAGAGAGAAGCATCAAGTCTACAGTGTTTGAGAGAAGGAATTTTGTCTTGAGACTATTACCATGCAATCACTGCCTTGAAATGAAAGGTAACATTTTAGAAATATTAAGCATCTAATCTTTGCAGGCACTGCCATATAACAGAATTAATCCAATAACATTGAGCTTCTTAACAAGAGAAGATGTAATAGATCTCTCTAGCTGAATTTTACATGTAATGATTTTACATGTAAATCCTTTCCTAAAGACAGATTTGCTTCTAGGAATACAGTGTGAAGTAATTAAGTTGCCTAAATCTGATGGTTATTCTACCTCATGTCTAAAAGCTTCAATGATGAAAGGGAAATTCATGATTGTTTTGCAGTTGAGTTTAAATAATTCATTTGCTAGCTTACTATTCAGAGCATACTGATAAAGAGAAGTGTCTGTAGGAGTGAAGATTTATCAGTTGATGATAGTAAATGTAGCTAGAAAACATCCATTATTGAGCTCATTTTTTATCATTCCATTTAGATGTTACTGTTGGTGTTGTAGATATTTTGTTACCATATATTTTTTCAAAATATACAGTGATTTCTTATTGCTTACTCTTTTACTGTGCAAACAAATTAAGACATATTTCCACAGGAAGTAGTGCAATACAGGATAAATATATTTAAATCAATATATGTACTCTTCTCTGCTTAATGATATCTTTACATTTTTGTCTTTCTCAATCAAGGTTTTCCTTTTTTTTTTTATATTAGGAGATCAAACGTCTCTCCAAAAAGAAGTATTTGAAGGACTAGCACTGTAGAGATGTATTAACTACTGTAGTCACTGATGTGCTAAACCACCAGCAAAAATAGGTGCTAGGATTATAGTTTCATAAGCATAAAATATGCTCAATGAAGTGTCATCACAGTTTCAATTTTAATACTAGCGTAAGAAATTTCCTCCTATTGATTACAGTTGTGGCACTTAAAAGCTGAATTATTTTAGTCTGAGTGTGGGTGAAAATGGTGATACAGTTTAATAGCTTCTTAGCCTTGAGGAAAATATACTGGGAGAGTGATAATGAAAATGTTATATCTGATTTATTTGAAAATGACACTGTGATTGGTTGTGGCACTGTGACTGGTTGCTTTACTAGATGAAGTGTTAAAGGTGGCAGATCTTTGTCTGTTATGTACAATTTATATTTTAGATACTGTTTACTATTACGTTAACAGAATGCTTTCACGTTGAGCAGATGAGTTTGGTAAGTTAGACAAAAATGAAGAATGGTTGGTTTTCTGCATCATGATATGTAGACTATCGTTATTTCAGATGATATTTCAAATGTTATTTCAGTTTGAACTAAACCATAGAGAAAGCCTTAAACTAGAATCTTGAAACTAGAAAGCTGCACGCCACTGAACATGTTCTTCAGCTTTTTATAGACTTGAATGCACAGCTGATAAATTAGGAGGTGCATGAATAGCTCGGAAATGCTTAAAGACTTAAAAATTAAATTCTTTTTCAAGCAAATTCATATCACATAGAGGGTTTTTTTTTTTTAACTCTCTGTTTTTCCATAATGTTAGTATGAGAAAAATAGTTTTTATAAAAATATTTTAAAATCTATTTTTTTTCTGGTAAAAAATGTTAGAACAGCACAAAGACACCTTATCAAAATGTTTGCATGTAGGTGAATTTGAGGATTGAAAACCTTTTAGATGTTGATGTCAGTCATCCTCAAAGGGAAATAAAACCAATTAAATTAAATGTATTTGGCTGTGCCAGTCACTCACCGGTTTTTATCTCACATAATATAAATATGTAATGTGAATAAATTATACAGCCTTTGCCATAAATGAAAGGCTGTATAATTGAATGAAACTTCTGAAATATATAGGAAATTTAACTGGGAAAGCAAATTAGGAAGGCTATCAAAAGGAACTGTTGAAATTTGCAGCCAGTGTTTGGGCATTTGGTTCTACATAACAGCACTATACTGAATGGAAAAGTGAAACAAGCTTTTATCCTGATTCTAATTGTCTGTGTTCAGAATCTGCTGACTCCAATCAATAAATCAGAGAAAGGGGCACAGCATGTATGGCTTACTCATTGGTCAGCACATGAAATTTACCTGAATAACAGAAACACATGGCAGAAACATACAACTGATGATGATGGTTTAGCAGTGATGTGCTTCCTGATCAAATGATACATTTTACTATCATGAGGATGCTGCAGTGTCACACTCAGCTAGTAGTCATTTCCATTCAGTATGCTTTATTGGTACAAGTCATAACTGATGTACAAATCTATGGTGCTGTCTCAGTCAATCTAACTAGAAAATGTAATTTATCTTAATGTATTTGCATAAGAATTGTTACCTCTAAAACATGGTTGTCTAACATCCTGGCTTTCCTGGGCCACACAGAGTGAGCAGGAATTGCCACTGTTATAGTTTTATGATTTCTGTTGTCAGTATTCCACACCATAACATCATGTAGTGCACTGGGAGTTAGAGTCAATGCTCCAGTTCCATGGATTGTCAATAGTTCCAAGGTACCTTCCACAGAAGAGAAGAAGAAATACTTCTCTCAAAAGACTTCACTGTTCCATTTTCTGTTCAGAGGAAGAGATAAAACTATTGGAAGTCATGAGATTGGCCTTCTTTTTTTTGTTGTTCATGTATGTGGTGTGCGCTCCCTAGCTGTTTTGTTTTCAGCATTAGAATAAGGCCTTCAGTTTTTGGACGCTCTCTCTCGTTTTATTTGATCAATTAGGTTAATTCCAATTATATTGTATTATATTGTGTTATTTCACATTCTACCTCATAATAAATAAGTTTTCTCTCTGTTTTCTCTGCTATTTTGTTTTCAGACCAATCTCACGGCATGGGTCCGTGGGTCCCCCTGCCCCATTTAATCACACAACCAGGCCAAACTGGGCCAGGACTGTGACTGGGCTGCAAATAAAACATAATAATAGACTTTATAAAAGTAACATGATTTATTTTCTATGTATTTCTATTAACCACAAAAAACATGGAGCAACAAAAACATAAAACTAATGGGATGTTTGACCTTGTTTTGGTGATACAAATGCAGGCCAGTTCAATGGCAGTGGGTGACATTCCTAGTGAGTTCTCAGGGCATTCATCAGAGATTTTTGATGAAATATTACTTTTCCTATGCTTCATTCTTGGCAACAATTGTTCACAAACGTAAGTACTGACAAAAAGTGATGACTGGGAAGGAAGATCTGGGGAACTAAAGACCTGTTATACTGACCTCAGTGCCAGGGAAGGTAATGGAGCAAATCATCTTGAGCATGTGGAGGACAACCAGGGGATCAGGTCTACTCAGCATGGGTTCATGAAAGGCAGGTCCTGCTTGACCAACCTCATCTCCTTATATGATCTACCAAGACTTCAGAAAAGCCTTCAATGCTGTGTCCCACAGTATTCTCCTGGAGAATCTGGCAGCCTGTGGCTTAGACAGATGCACTCTTTGCTGGATAAAGAATAGGCTGGATGGTTGGGCCTAGGGGGTGATGGAGTTAAATCCAGCTGGCAAACAGTTGAGGGTGATGTTCGTCAGGGATCAGTATTGGGACCTGTCCAGTTCCATATCTTTATTGATGACCTGAATGAGGGCACTTGGTGCACCCTCAGTAAGTTTGCAGTTGACACCAAGTGAAAGGAAGTGTCCATCTTCCTTGAGGAAGAAAGGCCTCGCAGAGAGATTTGAACTGGCTGGGTAGCTGGGCTGAAGCCAATGGGATGAAGTTCACAAAGATGAAGTACTATGTCCTGTACTTTGGCCACAACAACCCCAGGCAGTGCTACAGGCTTGGGGAGGAGTGGATGGACAATGGAGGAAATGGATCTGAGGTCATTGGTCGACACGTGGCTGAACATGAGCCAGCAATGTGCCCAGATGGCCAAGGTGGCCAATGGCATCCTGGCTTGTATGAGAAAATGTGTTACCAGCAGGAGCAGGGAAGTGATCATCATTCTGTACTCAGCCCAGCTGAGGCCGCACTTTGAGTACTGTGTTCAGTTTTGGGCCCTCACTATAAGAAATACATTGAGGCCCTGGAGTGCATTCAGAGAAGAGAAATGAAGCTAGTGAGGGGTCTGGAGCACAGGCCTTATGAAGCTGAGGGAGCTGGGATTGTTTAGTCTGGAGAAGATGGGGCCCAGGGATGACCTTATCACTCCCTACAACTACCTGAAGGGACCTTGAGGTGAGATGGGGGTTGGCCTCTTCTTCCATGTAACTAGCAATAGGACTAGAGGAAATGGCCTCAGATTGCACCAATGGAGATTCAGATTGGACGTTACGAAATACTCTTCTCTCAGATAGTGGTCAAATGCTGGACCAAACTGCCTAGGGGGTGGTGGAGTCACCATCCTTGGAGGTGTTCAAGAAATGTTTGAATGTTTTACTAAAGTATACGGTTTAGTGGGAAATACTGGTGATAGGTGAATACAATGAACTGGATGATCTTGTAGGTCTTTTCCAACAGTGGTTTTTCTGTGAATCTATGATCTATTTTCAAAGCTTTTGTACATAAATTTTCTTGATGTCTGATGCAGTTATATTTCACCAAATGTGAGTTACTAGTGGTAACTGCTGCTACTACTAACTTTATAAGTCCGCTTTTTTTTTTTTTTTTTAACCTTCCATCACTGGGACACCATCAGTAGCTATACAAGATATGTTGATAAAGTTTCAAGAAAATTGATTTAATGGTTTTTTCTTTTTTTTTTTTACTGCTTCATGTAAATCAAGAGATTTAATTGCTTCTGTTGATGTAGCTAAGGAAGCCATTTCTTCAATGACGTTATATTCATTGTGAATACCTGTAATGAAAATGGTATGTTGAGCCATATCTGTAGCATCGGTATTTTTATCTATTGTCAAAGCATAAAATTTGAAACTAGCAGATTTACTCTCCAATTTTTATTTATTTATTTATTTATTCAATAGATTTTCCTGTTTCTTCACTTAACTATAGTGTGGTGAGGCAAACTGATTTTAGTAAAATCTTTTTTTCTTTTTTTTTTTTTTAAATCAGGACCCATAATATCTGAATATCTGTCATGCTTTCCATACATAACGAGCTCACCATCAGGAAATGGTTTATCTATATATATTTGGAATTCAGATTTGGTACCATGTTACTAGCTTTCATAACAGTTCATTTGAGTTTTAATGTTATTAAAATATTTTATTGAAGAGATGGGCTTCTTTCAGTTCTGCTGTTTTGTCTTTATGAAGCATTTCTTGATACGCATCAGATTTTGCAGCATGCTTCTGCATATTATGTCTTTTCAAATTGTAATCTATGAAAACTGACACAATTTCCTTGCAAATTTAGCATAGTACTATATTATTTGTCAACAGTGCCTTGCACCCTTCCCATGATCTGGGGCCAGGCCAGGCTGCTCAATGAGGCAGAGCTGCTACTATGATGATGTAGCAGCAGGGGATGAAGCCCATGGTGAGAGCTGAGCTGGGCCACATATGGCCTATAGGTTGAACATGCCTGATCTAAAATGTACTAAGCCTGGGTTAGACTGAAAAACTTGATTTGTCTTTTGATTTTAGCTATATTTTAAGTTCCTAGTGCTGTAGAATTTTTTTATAACCTGTCTGAAGTCTTAAATTATGCTATTTTTTTCTATCTATCTGCAAAATAATAGTTATTCAGAAGTTCAAACTGTCCCATTAATATCAAGAAGCTCACTTTCAGTGTAGCATGGGCCAATGGGATAACAGTATAAATTTTTTTTCTAAGAGATTAGTTCAAATGTTTCATTGAGTATGTTAGCAATAAATGACTGTTGTCAGATGTTTGAAAAGAAATAAACAAAGATATTAAAATCAAGTAAATTGTCTAGATTTCTGAAGCAGTAACTCCTGAGAGTCTCTTTGATCATACTTACCTGAAATTAATTAAGGTAAATATTAGCTACTTATTTAGAGAACATACTTTTGTATTTATAAGTAAAACTAGTGATACAAAAGAAGTTAGTGAAGCATTTACTGAAAGGGGGAAAGAATACTTTGTAAATAATTTTTTAAACTCTTTTTCAAGATAAAGTGCATGCATATTTTCACTGAATTTGAAGTTATATTATATAACAGGTATGGGATAATACGTTTCTAAAATTAAACATGCATGGTTATGTGATTGTACTTTGTAAAAAGCCAAGTTAAAAACATATCTGTGTGCCAACCGAAAAATAATGACTAATCCCTATTCTAAGTATATGCTCTTTTTCTTGGTAAAATATTTTGCTGCAGAAAAATTGAATTAAATCAATGAAGAAGTGTTTTTACAGTATAGATGTTTTTAAGTTCTTTCATGCTTCATGCTAACCAGGACTTTTACTACCAACTATTCCTGACATCTTGGGCTGCATTTGTGTGGCACTGAACCTGTACCACTGAAACCAGCCTTTCCATGATGTAGTATTCAGTTTCTGTTTTTCTCATCACTTTCACTGTAAGGCAAATATGCATGCCACTGGTATAGATATTTCGGTATTATGATTTAAACATGGCTTTATTATTTTTTTTTTCTTAGCTCTATGGTTAGCTTGAAAACAGAGAAGGATTATTAGATAGGGTGTATTAATCATTAAACCGTCAGTTTGCAACATATTTAAAACTGTGAGATATTAGTTAAGAATTAAATACATTTCAAAATGTATTGTTTGAGGCCATGATATATAAAGAAGTAATTTATCATTTAATGAAGGTACTCTTTAGATACCACTATAGAGAATCATGTTAAAAACAGTTGTTTATAAGAACATATGGATATACCATTCAGGAAAAGTTTTATCTATTAAGTCATTGTGCTCAGTAATGAAAGTAATGAATATATTAATAAAATTTAAAAAGTAATAGAATTCCTTTGAAGACAATATGAAATACAATTACAGCTGTCAAGTTGCAGGATGAATAGAACTGATGACTTTGGAAATTCATCAGTAAACAATTTTTTTTTATGTTTAAAGGGTTATACTAATATCCGGATGAGTTTTTTTTGTTTGTTTGTTTTTGTTTTTTTTTACTTCCACAAATAAATAAAAATAACTTCAATGATATATTTTACATGTTTTAAAATGAAAATGTTAAGAATTAATTTGTTCAACAACATAAAAGAGTTTAATTTGACAGTATGTTTTCTTCAAGTTACAGTTATTGAGAAAGTTAAAAAAAATCTTTTGAAAGTAAATGAAAAAAGAATACAATACTTAGTAGGAGATTTTAATTTGGGATATTCCTTTCCTTCCATTGAATAGTGTTCCCTATGCTCCTTTTAGAGAATTTTCTGGTTCAAAAGATTCAGCCTGTTGAAATCATACAAGTAAAGTTGTAATGGATAACCAGCTCTATTTGTGATTGCCATTCATTATACTCTATTCAACTCTATTGGAATTAGTATATGAGAACTTCTACTGAAATGCTCAAGTTTGCTCATTTTTCCCCAAAGCTGTGGTTTTCACATTTGTGAGAGTTCCTGTTGGTATTATTTCAAGCTCAAGGAAGACACAGCAAGCAGACAGTGTTATCTACTACTTCTGTAATGCATACCTGTTTTTCTCTAATCAACTAAAGAGTCCTTATTTGTAGTGAGAAATGGGGAAAGTGAGAAAGTAAAAGAGTCTTTGGGTTTTTTTGACTTAATTATAGCTAGCTTCCTCGGTAGTGATTTGGGTTAGGAAATTCATTTTGACCAAGATTCCGCTTTGTTAATCTAGTTAATTCATACTTTCTTTAAAAAAAAAAATAAAAAAATTGCCACGTGAGATGTGCATTGTGTATTAATATGTCCTGTGTCATTCTTTTTTCTAGGAAAAATTCAGATATGCAAAATATTTCTAGCAGGATCATGTCAAAGAAAGCACTTCTTTATAAGCCTGATGTAAGGAACATGAAAGTATGCTGTTTTAAGCCATTCATTTTACCAAACACAGAAAACAGAAGAGCTCACATAATATATTTGTAAAGGGAAATACATGAGGGTTGTGAAAGTAATGCCTACTATTTCATTACGGTGACTGTCTCGCTCCAATTATAGGAGGGAGAGGAAGTTCTTTTTGATACATGTATACCCAACGGTGAGATCAAGACTCAAATGTCAAATGTTTGCCCGACCGGTTTATTACACATCCTAGTACTTTAGAGAGATAGGGAAGGGAAGATGGATGATAGAAAAAGATAGGAAATAAAAGCAAGGAGTCTTTGTAGAAAGCAAGAGAGATAGTCACCACCAAGGTTTTCAGTGTTGCTCCTACTTTTTCTGTTGATTTCAGGAACTTGTCCAATCACCCCAAGGGATTCTTTCCTAAGAGGTCTTTTTCTCTTAGGGAATTCCTCCATCAAATGTTTCTTTTCTTTGGGAGTTTTTCTCCAAAGTCCTTAGGGGGGACCTTTTCCCCCCACTTTTCAGTATCTTTCCTTTTTCTTCTTCTTTTCTCTGTTAGTGTGACATGACACACCTGGTCCAACAGATAAGCCAGTGGGGAGTGGTGCCTTGGTTGCCATGCACAAGCATTATTGCCTTTTGCAGTGGTCAGCTCCTTCAAGTCGCACCTCTTAAAAACGCTGCTTGTCACAGTTCTGCTTATCTTCACAATCATGAAAAGAAGTATTGTGGCATGGTGACAGTAACCACTTTTTCCCCTAGATAATTCGCAGTTATCAGTTAGAGTCTTATCACCAAAAAGGCCTTACAAAGCAAGCTTTGAGCCAGAAAAGAGGTGTTCACAAAACCATCTTTCTCAGTGACCATCGTCAGAGCCAGATGTTGTTGGTACGGCACTATATGTTGAATGTTCTCACCAATATTCCATTAAATTTTGTTGCCATGCAACAACATATGGCAGCAGAGGGCCATAGTCTGACAGAATGGCATCTGACAGGGAAGTGCAGATAATGCAAAGATGTGCAATTGAATTCCTCTATGCAAAAATAAATTGCACCCACTGACATCCATCAAAGCTTGCTGAATGTTTATGGAGATCAGTAAGTGTGTGTTAGCACAGCGAGGTGGTGGCTGATGTGCCTCAGCAATGATGATGGCAACAGTGGTCCTCTGTTGGTGCAGATTTTCACAAGCATGTCTTGAAGACTCTTGTTTATCTCTGGCAAAAAATACATTGTTAGTGTTGGTGACAATGTTGAAAAATAGTGCTTTCTATCTACACATATGACCTACAAATGGATCTGTTTCCTCATTGTTTTGAGAGTGGATTAGAAGTTTTAACTGAAACCTTCTGTTTTTCTGTTGTTTGTGAAATGTGAAGACATTGATTGTGTGACTGAATACTCTGTTAAAAATAAAATATAATAGAGTTAGTTAATATACCACTAAAGGGTGTCAGTGTTGTGAAAATGAGTACTAAATCAAAGAGAAAGCCACTAGTATAATGCTGTTGGCACTGAAACTTGACATTGCTTGCCCTTTCTGCAGCTGCATAGAGTCAGTGTCAATTACACATGCTCATTCACTCTCATTGTAGAGTGCTTACTCTCTTGAAAGCTCTCTTGAAAGGTGACATTAAGGATGGAGAGTAGGAAAAAAAGACAAGTGATTGTTTTGCTCTAAGCTAAGTTTAATGCTGAGAATGTATATTCAAAATGACAGTAGGGGAAAACATGTACTTGCAGTTCTAGCTGTAAGTTTCCTGACTGGTACATATCAGTGCTTAGTGCTGGTAGCTGTCATTGACTTCAAGTATCCTATTTATTGTGCTATCTGGAACTAATTAATTTGGATTTCAAGTTTTGACCTTAGTTCACCAGTCTTACTTCACTGATTTTCTTCTCCATAGCAGTAGATAATAGGTGGCCTACAGTTTCCTCACAAGGGAAGTGGAGAGGCAGGCTCTGTTCTCTCTCCAGTGACAGTGATAAGACCCAAAGGAATGGCATGGTGCTGTGTCAGGCAAGGGTCAAGTCAAGTGATAGGAATAGTTCTTTTCACCAGAGGGTGGTTGAGCTTCTCCCCAGTCCTGTGCAGAAACAGGAGTTGATCTCAATAACCCTTGTGGACCCCTTTCAACTTGGGATAGTCTATGATTCTGTGAAAGTGAAATGCCAAGTCCTGCATCTTTGGAGGAATAATCCCATGCACCTGTACATGCTAGAGGATGACCATCTGTAAGGAAGTTTGCAGGAGGCCCTGGGTGGACAAGCACCTGAGCAGCACTGTGCCCTTTTGTTACTACATGGGTGATAAAACTCTGGAAAGGATTTCCTAGGGTTGATACGGGATCTGCATCCTTGGACATCTTCAAGACCTGACTAAATTCTGTGGAACCTGCTCTACCTCATTCTGCTTTGGGCAGAAGCACTGGACCTTGACAGAGGAAAGGTATTCCATTATTCTTTGATTCAGTGAATATATATGATCTGGCACCTAAGAGCAAGTTCTGGGTAAAATTGAGCAAAAGGTGCTGGTTGAATCAGTAAAAATACTTGCTTTTTCCTCTATTGAAAAATGATGAATCAACACAGATGATTTTTAGAATTATATCAGAGGATATTTGGGAGGAAAAACAAAAATGTCCGCTGTTGAAAGCTCTTATTCCAACTAGATTAATGCCTGTACAAAACCAGGAGAATTTGTTTTACAGTTTAAAATACTCTGAACTGACTAGCATCTTCTAACTCCACTATTAAGAGTGCTCCAATTTTTACATGACAGGAAGTTGCTCTTCTAAATAAGATGGATTTTTTTAATTACAATTACTTTCAATTTTGAGTGGTATAATTTGTCAACATATGATCTCATATTTCATGATTTTGAAATCTGCCTAATTCTAATTTTTCCACTTTAAAGGAAAAAGGTCCAAGAAAATGTGTGTCCACAAAACAATGACGTGACAGATTTCAATATCTCTAAGCAATTAGTTAAGTTACGCTTGTCTCTCTCATTAAAAGCACTGTTAGACATACAGATGCAAAAGATGATTGTGGCAAGTGATCTTTCAGGTAATTCTTGATAATGATAAATATGGTTGTCATTTCAATTGACCACTGTTCATCGTTTCTTAAATATCCATCCATCTACGTGAGCTGACTAGACAATAAATTGTGTGGAAATCATTAGGATAATTTAAAGAAAAGAATTTCCACAGTTTAACTAGCTGCAGAATGTTTTCTTTGTTTCAATGTGGTGAGATCTTTTTCATTCTCTTCTGTGATTGATGAAAAAAAAAAAAAAAAACTATACTTCAGGCTTCCTTTTCTCCTTTGTTTCTTTGTGTATTTCTTCCTATTTCAGGCTTCTTTGGGAAAGAAAGTGTACAATCAATGTACTAAGCAGAAAACTGTAAATCTGTGTAAAGGCCTGTACACTGCCTGCAGTCTCTGTTCATGCTAGCCTTTCATTTTAGCGACAAAAGTGAACTGAAAGGTTGGTGGGACCACTAATCATAACATAAGACTGTATTATATACACCTTCCTTTCTGTAAATGTATACATTTTGCCAAGTAAAAGCCTGCAGTATTTGGGTTATTCGTCAGATTTTTTTTTTTTTTTTTTTGGTCATATTAGTTTTACCCTGAACTTAAGCCATAACTGGAAATGTTAATGTTGGAAAGGAAAAAAAAAAATCTGTGAATTATGGAATTTTTTTTTTTCCCAATAAATTATTTTGAAGAAATGTTGGATAGTCACTTGGCTTCTCTTCAGTGTTTCTATTATATCAGAAGAGTAAACAGATGCAAAGAACAGAGTGCAATGCTATGGTTTTTACTGAATGCCTTAGTAATACCACCAGTACTGGAGAGGTAGGATGGTAGTATGGCAAAATTCCAAGTCTGAGGGCAAATTCACTGAAAAGCATCCACTAAGTTTAATGTGTACATCGCTTATGTAGTGCTAATGGCATTACCATAATGGTGATTCATTTGCTGCCTGGTTGTGCAACTGAAGGAGAAGACAGAAACATTAAGAAGCATCTAAGAATGTGAAAGGGAGATCAGATGGTACAGTCATTCCTTGAAATAGAATTATAGAATCACCAAGTTTGGAAAAGACTTTCAAGATCATCCACTCCAATTGTCCACCTATCACAAAATTTCTCACTTAAAGCATGTCCCTCAGTACATCATCTAAACATTTCTTGGGTACCTCCAGGACAGTGATTCCACCACCTCCCTGGGCAGCCCATTCCAGCTCCTGACCACTCTTTGAGAGTGAAAGCTTTTCCTAACGTGCTACTTGAATCTCCCCTGGTGTAACCTGAAGTCATTCCTTCTAGTCCTATCACATCCCTGCAAGAGTCTTCTAGGGGACCCCCCTGTTCTCTTGCAGAGAAGCAGAAGGAGGACACCTGGGATACAAGGTAAAATGGAGATATATTCCTGTTCAAGGTAGCAGGAGACACCTATACTACTCACCTTCCCAGGTGCCCTTATACGTCCGGTATGAGGCTCTGGAACATGAAGGACCAGTACAAAAAGAAATTGAAGAAATCCCATCCAGAGGGCTGTCTAGGATGAGGCAGTCACACCCACATACCAAGGTAGCCTCTGTCAAGGAATATAGAAGGGTGATTGTCATATGAGTTTCTCTTCTGAGAGGAGCTAATGCCTAGATAAGCTGATTGGACCCTATACACAGGGAAGCGTACTATCTCACCAGAACCCATACCAGGGACATTACTAGAATGATTCCTAGTCTGATGTAGCCCTCTGATTATTGCCTGCTCCAAGTATTCCAGGTAGGCAGTAATGAGGTTGTGAGGAGAAGCCTGAGGGCTGACTTCAGGGCATTAGGGCAGTAAGTTTATTGAGTGGGAACTTAGATGATGTTTTCTCCCACCCGTTCAGAAGCAGGCAAAGATATCGAGAGAAGCAGGAAGACCCACCTGATCAAGATGTGGTTAAATGGTTGGTGCCATCAGAGGAATTTTTGTTTTTGATCACAGGAGAGTTTATTTGGCATCAGGTCACTTAAAAGCAGATGAGATTCACCTAAATCAAAGGAGGAAGAGGATTCCAGACCAGGAGTTATCTGGGCTCATTGACAGGGCTTTAAGCTACATTTTAAAAGGGAGTAGAGTGATAGTGAGATCTAAAATATCTATATCATCCCTGCACATGAGATAGTGTGGGATGGTGTAGATAATTTAGAGGGAAAAGATGCTAGAAGGGGCCCCTAATCTGCTGCACTCTTGAAATCTTATAGTGATGAAGGCATCAGGAAGATTAAAGGTAAATACTTCATAGGAATTAAGGAATTCTCTACCAATAATATAAGATCAACTGCCCAGCTGAAGTGCCTCTACACCAACACACTCAGTTCAGAAAATAAACATGAGGAGCTGGAAACCACCATGCTATTGGAAAACCATGATATAGTTAAAATAAAATAATTAAAATAATAATAGGAAAATAATGTGAAGAGCTGCCCCTGAAAAATGACAATGAGCAAGTTGAAAGCCTACAAGTTAGATTTAGAGACTGGGGCAATAAAGGGAGCCTTATGATTGGTGTCTACTACAGGCTGCATGATCAAGTGGAGCCAATTGGTGAAGCCTTGTTCCCTCACTTACAGGTGTAACAAATATAGATACTCATCCTGCTGGGGAGACTTCAACTACCCTGACATCTGCTGGAAAAATAGCATAGTGAGCTGTAGGCAAATCAGAAGGCTTGTGGAACTTGTCAGGAATAACTTCCTGAGTCAGGTAACAGCCCCACCAGAGAGATACAATACCAGACTCATCACCAGAACTAGTGAACTGATTGGTGACATCAATATTGGAGGCTACCTGGCCTGTAGTGACCATGCATAGCAATGGGACAGATCAGTACGATGGGAAAGGCATTACAATGAAGCTGTGATGACAAAAGGACTAGCACAATAGAGAGGTGCTATAAAGAAAGGGAAGATGATTGCTCACCCGAATCAGAAGATTCCAGGTTCACAGGGGAAAGCTTCAGAAAGGAACAACCTCCAGGAAGAGATCTTTTTTCAGTGGCAGTCAGCCCTTAAATGAGGTATATCAGAGGTGGAGCCAAGCTCCACCCCTTCCAGTCGCACAGGTGAATTTCTTTCCCCAGGTTCTCACTCAGTGGTTCAGGATGTGACTCAACAGTTCTCATACACCATGCTATGGTGAAGTTCATACTCCCATGGGATATCAGACAGGAAAAGAGTTAAATCAGGAGACTCTACTTCAGAAATCCAATTTCCAACTTTTCAGGGAGTTATTCAACAAAATCCCCAGAGAATCTGTCCTCAAGGACAACAGAGTGATGCAGAGCTGGCAGATCTTTTAAGGAATCTTTCTTTAGGTCATAAGGACACTCCATTCCCTGGTGTAGGAAGTCAGGAAAGGAAGGCGAGACACCAACATGACTGAACTGAAACCTGTTGGTAAAAGTGAAGAGCAAGAAAAAATGAACAGGCATTGGAAGCAGGAACAGGTAACCTGGGAGGATTATACATATATGCTTCTAGACTGTGTAGGGTTGGGGTCAGGAAGGCTAAGGCCCAGATGGAACTAGACTGGCAAGAGGTACAAAGAATTATAAGAAAGGCTTCTGTAGGTACATCAACTAGAAGAGGGAAGCCCAGGAGAGTGTATCCTCCCAGGTGAGTAATACAGTAACAACAGACCAGTTGATGGATGTGGTACTCAACAACTTTTTTGCCTCAGTCTTCATTAGTGACTGTTCTTCACCTAACCCTTTAGAGGAGGGATTGTAAAGTGGAAACTAGGGGAACAACATCCCTCTCAGTGTAAGCGGAGATCAGATTTGCAACCACGTGGGGGATTTAAACTTCTATTAGTCTATGGATTCCAATGAGATACACCCCAGAGTCCTCAGGAATGTAGTTGCCAAGGCATTCTTGATGTTTTCTGAAAAATCCAGGCAGTCATGTGAAATCCCTGGTGACTGGAGAAAAGGCAATATTGGACCCATTTCAAAGAAGTGTAAGAAGGATGACCAGGGAAAATCCCAGCCTGTCAGTTTCATCTCCGTGCTAGGGAAGATCATGGAGCAGATCATCCTGGAAGCTATGCTAAGTCATATGGAAGACAGGATGATATTGGATAAACATCATGACTTCACCAAGAACAGGTCCTGCCTGACCAACCTAATATCTTTTTATGATGGTGTAACTGTGTCAGCGGACAAAGGAAAGAGCCATTCACGTCATCTATCTGGACTTCAGTAAAGCATTTGGCACAGTTTCCAATAACTTACTTCTCTTCAATTGAAAACATATGGATTTGACAGGTGGACTATTCGATGAAGAAAGAACTGTTTGCAAAATTGTACCCGGAGAGTGGTGTACAATGGCTCAAAGTCCAGATAGAGATCAGTGACAAGTGGTGTCCCTCCTGTATCAGTACTTGGAACTGTGCTCTCAAATATTGTCATCAATGACATCAGTGTGGGATCAAGTGCACCTTCAGCAAGTTTGCATATGATACCAAGGTGTGTAATACAGTCAACACACCTGAGGGATAGGATGTCATCCAGCAGGTCCTAGAAAGGCTCAAGTAGGGGACCAAGGTGAATTTCATGAGGTTTAACAGATCCAATTGTAAGGTGTTACACCTCAATTACTGCAACACCCACTAACAATACAAGCCAGGGGATGAAAAGACAGAGCACAGTCTTGGGGGTACTGGTGGATAGGAAGCTGGACATTAGCCAGCAATGTACTCTCACAGCTCAGAAAGCCAACCATTTTCTGGGCTTCATCAAAAGAAGTGTAGTCAACAGGTTGAGGAAGGTGATCTAGTCCCTCTACTCTGTGCTGGTGAGACCTCACCTGTAGAATTGGGTCTAGAAACGGAGTCCTCAGTACAAGAGAGATGTGGACCTGTGAGAGTGCATCTGCAGGAGAATCACAGAAATGATCCAAGGAATGGAACATCTCCCCTATGAAAACAGGCTGAAAGATTCAGGACTCTGTGGGAATACAAAAACGACTATTCAGAGCAGCAGCTGTGGAGCAAGATAAACAGCATGAGAAAGCAATACTGGGAAACAGGACATCTTGAGAAGAGGAGAAAAGCAAGTCAAATAAGCTGCTTGATGGCCGCATGATGATTATTCTGATTGGAGAAAGAACGTGTCGCTAGGAATGACTCATGATTCTGATTGGACAAGTGCCTACATGCACAGTTAAGGAGTGTTTGTGCAATGTTTTGTTGACATGCAAAGGTGGGTGGGGAAGTTATAAGAGAAAACTTGTGAATGCATGTAAGCAGTGTTAGAGCCTGTCATAAATGATTTGGATCATTCACATCTGAGTCCCTGCCTCACTGTCACAGGGCTCCTCAGCCTAGAGGAGAGAAAGCTCCAGGGAGACTTTTCACAGTGTTTCACTGTCTAAAGGGGAGTTGTAGAAAAGAAGGGGACAGACACTTTAGCAGGGTGTGTTGTAATGGGACAAGAAGAAATGGTTTCTAATTAGAAGAGGGGAGATTTAGATTAGATATAAGGAAGAAGTTCTTTAGTATAAGGGTGATGAAACACTGGAACAGTTTGCCCAGAGATGTGGTGAATGATCCATTCTTGGAGACATTCAAGAGCAGCCTGGATGAGGATCTGAGCAACCTGATTTTGTTGTAGACATCCCCGATCACTGCAAGGGAGTTGAGCTAGATAACCCTGAATGACCCCTTCCAACTCAAATGGTTTTTTACACTATGATTCCATAATAATATCTTTCCTCTACCTTCCATCTTCTGGAAATAAGTTGCTAAAAAATAGTCTTTACTAAATATATCACTGGGCATCTTCTACACAGTGTGTCTACAACTTGTAGCATGATTTAATCTTTTTTGCATGACAATCAAGACTTCACTAATTCTTTTACCCTTCTGAATTCATCCATGTATAATACTAGGCTTTACTCACTTTTTTTTTTTCTTCAGTGAAACTGTTGTGTAGTGATGATCAAGGGATTGCAGCCCTCTGATTTCGAGCTGTATTAAAGACTCTTGCACAATACACTGTTGTTCATTTACTATCAGAATGTGTTTATACCTCTTTGAGTGCATTCTGAAATTTTTGACTTTCCTTGGTTTCATGCTTTGACACCAAATAAAACATATTTCTTCTGATGAAAATACCCTCAGGGTTCAGTAATTTTCTGGGTTTTATTCTTCCAGAACGTACTGTCTTCCTTTTTTTAAAAAATTTATTGTTGTCTTTACTGTTGATAGACGTTTTGCTTTATGATTTTTGAATAGCATATTTCATTTAACAAAGCATCCTAATTAGCATGTTCTCCATTTACGTGCTCCAGTAACCCTTTAATTTAGACTCCCTTCACAAACTGTTATTACAGATAGGCAGAACTGTCATAAATTAGAAATTTCAGAAATTCTGAAAGAGTACTTTCTCTTCAAATTTGAAAGGAGCCAGTATTCTAAATGTCTGTTGTAAGTTTATAAATTTTATTAAATCTCTTAGCTAGCAGTTGTAATTAAATAAAGTCCTTAGAGTTTAGAGAAAGAATAAATAACAAGTTGATGAAACTAATTTTTATAAAGTAAGCACTAGGATATTTGTCATTAACATATAGTCATGATCAGCTTAAGATCGCTTGGATGATCTTAAATAATTATTAAAGCAAAGATGGTGATTAAGCAAACTAGCTGATTAAATACAGAAGAGACAGAAAGCTGTATTTAGGGATAGAAAGGTATAGTTTGGAATTATAAATCCAGAGAAGATGTAGTAGGAAACTGTGCCTGGTTAGAGAAGATAAATAAAAGAGAGCTAGACTACTTCAATGAAAAACAGCTGGAGAAGAGCAGGCAGTTTGGGACTAAAGCTATTGACAAACATTTTGAGACTGAAGTTTAAGATCTTGGGCAGCTGGAAAAGTAGATAGCTGATGATGAGCAGACTGCTGAGGATGCTTGATGGTAGAATCAGAGAAGAATGATTTAGAAATAGGAAGAGCAGGGTGGAATTGTGGTGAGTACATAGAAAAGTTGTGTTCACTGTAGTTCACTTACTTTCTGGTCTATAAATGGAACAATAAATTTCAGACTTGGTATCCCTCTGCTGTCAGAACCGCATCACAGGCGTTCTTTGATTCTGCATTCCTTGTGCTATATTTTCAGCAGATACACTTGCTTTGAGGACGGAAAATTGTATAGCGGAGTTCTATAGATGCTTTTGGCCAATTTTTTATTTGTAAAAAGAAAAACATTCCCAATCACTGTGTATTTCAGTGACTGGCTGCATCACAGTACTTGATGTGCACTTGCAAATGTGTTTGCATGTTCTTTTTTTTGTGTGTGTTTTTTTGGTTTTTGTTTTGTTTTGTTTTGTTTTTGTTTTTTGAGATAAAGCTGTCATTTTGGCGAAAATTCCTACAGACTTAAAATGTGTGGTCATTTTTAAACAGTTATCTTTATTGTTAAAGATAGTTATTTTATTAATAATCATGTTATTGTTATTATAATCATGTTCTCAACTGTCCAAAGGAACTCTTCTACAAATTTGAACAAGTGTCATTCTATGAAAGATTAAGAGGGGGCTGATGTCATAGGATACATCGTCTTCTTTGAAAGTCATTAGGCAGTGAATGGGATGGTGGATTTTTACTAGATCTACTGCCCCAAGGATTCTGTTCTTGCCTTTATTTTTGTTTGTAATATCAGGAAGTTAACAGTACTTCTCAGAAGTGGTTGATACACATTTTTCTCATTTTTCAGAGTAACAACCTGGTATTTGTGTGGAAATATCTTGCAGAAAAACTTAACAGTAATTACATAAGCCAATGGGAATGCTAGTTTGAATGGATAAAGTACCCTACCATAATGACATTCTAAAAAGTCTTTTGTTAGAGTTGTCAAGCTTGGTCCAAATTTTTTTTTTTTTAGTTGCCTGTGTCTCAGTCAAATTTAAAAAAATGGGATGATATTGTATTTCATTTTACTGCCATTTTAAAGTTCTATGAAGCACCTCTTTGTTCCGATAAACGCTGTAGAAAACTAAAACCAAATGAACAAATGTAATAGGTTCACTATAGGTTTTAGCAGTTTGCAGCAAATATTGAATTTCCAATTATTAATAAAATTTCATTTATTACATGTACTGAATGGTCAAGGTTTTTAGGAAGGAAGAAAAAGGCAGTTATTTAGGAAAGGCATTATATTTATACACACGGGAAGTGACTGAGTAGAATACTTCTTACAACTTTGCATATAGAGTTATAAGATCATGTTCTTTTAGCTTTGTAAAGCTTCATCTGTGTTCATGAAGTTCTTATATGCATATTGGTAAACAGCTGTAAAATGAAGTAATGGTTTAGATGTGGATGAATCATGGCCAAGGTGAGGGAAGAATTATCATCATCTGTGATCTTTTCCTCTACTTTTTCACTCATCTGTCGTGATGAAATAATATATGAATATGAATATTACTAGCTTGAATGCCATCTAAAAAATTGAAAACCTTGCTGCTATATTAGAATCCTTTGGATTCCTTTTGGTTGGAAGGGACTGTTAAAGGTAATCTACTTCAACTCCCCTGCAATGAACAGGGACATTTACAGCAAGATCAGGTTGCCCAGAGCCTCATCCAGCATGGCCTTGAAAGTCTCCAAAGACTTGGGGTTATTTAGATCCACCACTTCTCTGTGCAACTTGTTCCAGTGCCTCACCACCCTCACTGTAAAAAACTTTCCTCATATCTATCTCCTAAAACCTCTTTAAGCTTGAAACTATTCCCCCTTGTCCTATCACAGCAGGCTTGCTACAGTCTGTCCCCTTCTTTCCTATAGTGAAATGCCACCATTCACTTTGGAACCTTCTCTTCTCCAGGATGAACAGCCCCAGCTCTTTCAGCCTGCTCTCGTAGGAGAGGTGTTCCATCACGTTGATCATTATTCTTCTAGTAAAACTTCAGGTACTGGCTCTTGTTATGTGGCACTCAGCTTATAGTCATACTATGAACTAAATCTCTCTGTATGATCATAGTGTCTATTCCTAATGCTATTCATTATTGCCTTCCTTAGAGATTTGCTTAAGTGGAGCAGAGGTCTTTAAAAGTGCTCCTGTCAAAAAGACAGAAATGATGGCACTAGATTTGTAACTGTTACACTGATTTTTTCAGTGAGACATGTTACATTAACCATTACTGTAACAGTGGTAAGAATTATCTTGCTGGACACTCAGATTGCTGTGATTGTCTGTCAGTGATATGTCTGGCATATCATTCTTACAAATCAGTTTCCTCCAACAGATTTATTTTTCCAGAAAGTATGTTCAATTATTTTTTTTTTAAGTAGTGAAGAACAAAAGGAAATTGAAATATTGAAGTGAGCAGTTGAAAAGAAGCTAATGAGAGTTCTTCTCTTAGTCATTAACTCTGGGTGCATAATGTCCCTCTTGTGGGTTTCACAGATCTTGTTTACATTAGAAGTTTATATTGGAGATGCAGCTAAATCATCAATAGAACAATACCATTTACATAACCAAAGCCAATGCTTTCTCTAGACAACTAATAATGCTCACAATAAACAGCACTGAAATTTAGTGTACATTCCATCTTATAAATTCTAATTCTCTTTTCTTTTTCATAAACATTCTTTAAAGCAAAATCTCTCAAGTTCATTTTTTTCTAAACATGTGATATATTTCTTAACTTGTTTTGTCTTTATTTCTTTCTCTTTTTTCCTGTGATTTCTTTCAATTTCTACATCTTGCTTTGGTCATTGATGCCTATCATCTTAAATTGAGTTGTGGCCAAACGGAAATTCTTGCTTTCCTTCCTTCCATTTTCTGGCACAGTTCTTTGCTGTTTTCTAACCCATGCCTTAAAAGTCTGCTTTTTACCCATTCTGTAAGAAGAACTGCATGATTCTTCAAATGAGAATTCCTTCTCTTCTCCAGGTTGAACAAGCCCAGTTCCTTCATAGGAGAGATGATCCAGCCTTCTGACCATCTTTGCAGCAATCCTTTGAACCAGTTCAAAAACATTCACGTCTTTCTTGTGCCTTGGCCACAAACTTGTATGCAGTACTCCAGATGGGGCCTCACATAGGGAGAGTAGAGGGGGCCAGTCACCTCCACACAGAATAAATGGTATCCACTGACTTTAGTTGACACTTGCTGAATGTTTGTGGAGACCAACTAGTAGATGTCAGCAAAGTGAAAGTTGGACTGTGACTGCAAGGGCAACATTTTCCTAGCAATGAGAAAATACACAACAGCTGTGAAACAGTGGGTCACCTCTTCTGGTGTACATTTTTACAAGTGTGGCATGTAGGCTTTTGTTCATTGCTGGTGAAAATGGCATTAATGCTCGTGACTACGTTGAAAAATAGTGTTATGCTGCTGAGAATTTTCTCTATCAAAAATTTTATTGTCTGTTCTTTGTATTTATTGTATTTTCGATAGAAATTAATGGGATGTATTACATTCAGAGCAACCTACATACACTACATACATTGTTATCATTACTTATTTTTTCATTTTCATTTTCTGTTCTAGTTAATAGTTTTTTGTATTTTTGTTTTTGTTTTATCTCAACCAATGTGATCTATTTTGTTCCTCCAACTGTGGGAGGAATGAGCAAATGGCTGTGTGATGCTCAGCTGCCTGTCAGGTTAATCCCTGACAACATTAATATTATTCTTTCTAATACTGGGGGAGAATCGAGTTGCTAAATAATTTGAAATAAAAAACTTCATGCATTTCTATCATATATGCTATAAAAACTGATGCTAAAAACAATTAAAAATTGAAAGAAAACATTTTCTTCTTGTGCAGAATAGTATTTGTTACCTGGTAAGTTTCCTATCTATCTGCAGAAAATAAATTTAGCTTGGATCACTTCAGTTTAATCTACCAGGAAAGCAGTTTCATCAGTGTTGGTAGAACTGTGGCTTCTAAGAGAACTTTAACTATGAAAATTGAAATAGGTTATAAAAATATGTTTTCTGATACTTGGTATTGGCATTTTTCATTAGCAAAATATTGAGCAACAAAGTAATATTTTTTTTTATATAGAATTTTTATGTAGAATCCCCAGTGCATCTTCTCAGAGGGTTGATCTCCCATGGTCCCAGCCAGGATGAACACACTAGAGCACATTATCCTCTGGAACGCCAATAGAATGCCAAAAAGAAGAATGCAAAAGTGAAGCTCACAGCTGAGTTTTACAAGTACTTGATCATGTGTGGTAAAAGCTGTACTACTGTTCTTAAGGTTACCATCCATCTCCTCTTTATCGTCCAGAAATAGTGGATGGGTAGAAGAGGAGAACAGTTCAGCCATCTATCCAGTACCTCCCAGTCAAAACAGTAGTTTCTTTTGCCTCACAGCAAATTAGGATCAAATAAATAGACAAAAAAAAGTAGTTTAATGGAACTGCCAAAAGGCTACTTTTATCAGATAACTACTGCACTTGTGCTCTTCGACTGACTGCAGATTGACTGACATAAAATGATGTACTGGAAGTCTGAGTGCTACATAGTACCAGAAACCCATTTCATTAGTCATTTACGCTGTAATGGCTTGGAGGATATGATTTACCAAATCTCTTAGTAGAATATCTAGAAGCAGAAAGCTGAGACTGCGTTGTCTGTGCCCAAATCTTAGATTTTATTTAGAAGACTAGAAGATAACTGGGAAGTAGGCAAATAGTTCTAGAAAATCAGGGTCTATACATTGTAAGTCAGCCTTATTTTGACCTTGCTTGTTTGAAGTACATGCAAGAATGGTCTGTCCCCGAGGTACCACTAATTACATAGAACATACACAGGTCCTAAAGAGAACCTGAAAATCCTGCAATGTGAAGAGATGAAAAAGCGTACAAGGCTTGGCTCTGAGTCATGTTTTCCTAGGCCACATATGGTCAAGAGCATGAAACATGAGGTGATTTATCTGTTCCCATTGTACGTAAGTCTAAAAATGCTATAGCAGAATTGAAAAGCGATTCAGAAATCCTGGACATTGATTTTTTTTTCTTTTGGTTTTTCAGCATGCTGGCAATCTCTTTGCTAACTATTTGATAGATTGGAACGTTTCATAGAAGGTTATTCTACCCCCCTCCAAGCCAATTCTTCTGTTCCTTGATTTGTGTCAGATTTACGTCTGTTTCTTTAGCAAGATAGTATAAAAATGTCTTTGGAGTCATTTAGAACATAACATCAACTTCAGAACACTGAGCAGAATGCAAAATGTATTATTTTGAATAAACAATCCAACAACCCTGTCTAGATTTTTAAATTCACCATATTCTTTTTTATTTCCTTCTGAGGATCTCTGACTTTGAATTGTTCTGTTCTTGGCCTAAGTATGTGCTTGCATATTAAGAGCTTTGATTGGGATAGATGAATAGCCCTATGTGTTTGCATTTTCCCTCCATTTTATTACATAGAGCAGAAGAAAAAAGTGCAAGGAGATTCTTAACTGAGTAATTTACCACATTTTTGCATCAAAATATAGCTCTTCTGAAATGCAACTCAAGCAAATAGCAGCAAATGTGAACAGAAAATCATGAGAACAAAAGGTGATTTCTTGCAGCTGCTTGGTAGTTAAGCTCAAATGACGAACAAACCTGAAGTGTACTCTAAAAAAGAACTGTAAAGAAAAGCCACATATTAATCATCTTTGTATAACAGTGCTAAGTAAGTTTGTTGTTTGACCACTGGAATCTGTTTTTTTCCTGTCAACATTGTAATACTAAGGATTACATAGTACTAAGAATCACAGGTGCATGAAACACCTAGTGACCTAAGAAAGTGCTTCTTCTTATTGAATTTCATACTCTTTTTACTCTTACAAATTTCTTCCTCAAATCATTATTGAACTTGCATATGAAATTAAGTCTATAATTGTTAGCTTCTTCTAAAAAAAGTTAAAATTTTGCTTATGGAGGAGTGTGATGATGGAGGAAAGTACTTCTAACATAGGTTAGAAAGACATTTCTTTTGGATATTTGTTTTCTCTGAGCGACTTCTAGTTGCATATAGCATGACTTTGAAGGAATACTTGGAAACCTGATTTCCAAGTATCTACGTGGAACAGAGAGTGACAGGTTTTCTTAAATCTACAAAATCATTTTATATAAGTGCTTTCATGGTGGGTCATTGTTTCCACATTGAGATGCAGATGCTCGTCTTTCATGTTTGAAAATGTTCATCTCATAAGAACAATGTTGAATCTAAAACTCATTTGGAGGGTTAGTTTTTTGCTAAGTGAAGCACCAACTACAAGTACTAGAGGATGATAAATCTACGAGATTCTGCCTGTTCCATAGAAATGTATGCAGATTTGAAATATATTTCACTTTTTATTTTTATTTTTAAGTTTATTTTAACTCCCACCCCCAAGGAAAAAAAACAAAACAAAACAAAACAAAAGAACAGCTAGGCTAGCTCCATTTCTTTGTTCAGGAAATGTGGATATACATTCCAATTCAAGGTAATTTATCAACTAGGTTTATAACAGATGATTCATATTCAGTTCCTCTTACTTCATACTGAAGTATTGGGTACTAAAAATGCATTTAGGCTACTGTTTTCTAAAATGAAAGCTGGTCTGTCAAATTATAAAATTGAATTATCTGTTTATATATCAATAAAAAAATATTTCTAGGGTCTTTTTTTGTGTGTGTGTGAGAGTGCTTTCTAATAATTAACTGTACAATAAAAATACAACTGAAGTTTTACATCTTTTTCGTATTTTCAGACCTCCTTTCAAACAAATCAACCAAGAATATAAATCAATCTTAAACTTCTGCAGTAAAGTAAACTGAATGCTGGTTTGGACACCTATCCTTCAGAACTTGTATCTAATAATTCTTTTTCTGAGTGGCAAAGTTTTGAGGGCATTTGTATTACACTTGCATTCTCACTACTTATATGAGAGTTATTTGAAAAAAACACAGATCTGCTGAAGTCTTCAGAATTTCTTTCTCACATATTCTTATTCAGTAGAGTTCTCTTCACTGCAAAATGTTTTATAACCCATGGTCTTCTCCCTGGTCTCGTTCTACTTTGTTTACAATACTACTCTATTTACTTACTTTTTCTGCATTAGCAAAAAGCTTTGTCCAACAGGAGTAGATTTGTATAGCAAAGCAGTAGAATCTCAGGCTACAGTATTTGGTTTTAATCTGGGAGTTGTACTTTGAGCTTGCTCTAGTCTAATCCTGATGAGCAATATCAGATACCGAATAGAATTCATTAGATGTATTCAGGGACTACATCTTCCAGTTTTGCTTAATTTACGAGGCATCACAGAAGCATTCCCTGAGAAGGTTCATGGAGTTACTCTGGTAACTCTCAGAAAGCTGTTGAAGAATACAGATATTTCTGTTTTAAAATTTTAACATACTTTTATAAAAATGCTTTGAAATTTATCAAGATTTAGAGTCAGTTTGACTCTGTGTTTAATGTGCTTTACTATTTTTATGTCACTTTTACTACCAGTTCATTGAGTTGGAATTAATAAAGATTGAGAATACATCTAAAGCATACTTTGTTGCAAACTGCTTAAATTACTGCTCAGTTAATTTCATGTCCTATCTACCCACTACAGGATTTAACTGCATCACCTATGTCGTATCCAGTGATTATAAAGTCTGCAGTAAATATACTTAATATTTCCTAGTTAATGCAAACCCATAATTTCTTTGTCCAACTGGTCAATTACTCCTTTACTACTACCATAGTTTCCTTCCTTTCTTCCTTCCTTCCATTCATCCATTTGTTTGTAGGAGGTGTTTCTATGGGATGTATTTTTTGCAAACGCTCAGATCTATTAATATCACATAAGTGATAATAAATCCAATATGTAGCACACACACATGGGCTTCTTTTCTAGCTTTTCCCTTCTGCTACCTTTACATAATTTTTTTGTTTGTTTGTTTGTTTTGTGCTAACTGCTGTTTTTAAGCTGATAATGGGAGTTGGAAATACCCAGTGATAACCTTAACTATATGTTTCATGCTCTTTTGCAGCTCTGTCAAATGCAAACTATGTTTTATCTGAGATAGGACTGTTAAATCAGATTGACACGAACAAAGCCAAGCTGAGAAATTTGCTCAGCTGAATTTCTTTGAATGTGTTAGAAAATTCAAGTGCAACTTGCATATCATGTAATTGTAACTAGATAGATCTCCATATTTCTCCAGGGGTGGAATGATGAGTTTATCAGGTCTTCCTTAGCAAGTTGGTAACCGTTTTTTATGGTTACTTTTGGTTAATATCAATTTACCTTACGTGATTTTCCTTACTGATTTCCCTCCATTAGTCTCCCCATTCTTCAGCAGAGTACACTAATAAGTTTACTTTGTAGCTACAACCAGTTTACCATGGACTTATTTTAAAAATTGTTATTATGTACATCCTTTTTGAAACAGCAGTAGTGAGATTTGATGATTAAGAAAATTAATTCTTCTCCCTGAAAAGATTTGGTACGTGCTCAAATCCTATACATAAATTGTGATTTGGAGCAGTAATGTTTCATATAATTATATGGCCTAGTAAACCAACAGAGATTGGGAATCAATCACTACTCAGAATACTGTAGATATATAAGGGACTCTCAAATAGCACTCCTACAACCTCTTACATATATTTGTCAGTTCACATCAAGAAATTAGTTGTGTTGCCCTCCTAGCCTCCTTAAGAAAGATTCCTTGAGAGTCTTACATTACTGTTCATTAGAAAATATCTTCTGGTTTTCAGCTTCAGTTTTCTTGTGCCCACCTCATAACCTTTGGTTCTTATTTATTTGTCCACTACTTTCCCTTCTTAAGGATTCTCTATGTACTTCTAAAGAACAACAGCACTTCTTTTGTGGGGAGGACAAAGTGAAGCAGTTTTGTTCCTTTTTTTTTTTTTAATGATATTGGAAGGTTCATTCTTTGCCCATCCTTGGAGATTGCCTTCACATTTATTTTGGAGTGAGTTTTGTTTTTCTTTTTTTTCATGTGGATAATTGGAATCAGATGATGTTTTGGATGAAGTCTCTCCCATGCAAGAGTTTTGCTCAAAATAGGCTTTAATGTCTGTCCATTTATATTAAAACTCTTCTCCTGCTGCATCTTAAAATTTTCCCTTCTCCATAGTTGCATCATGCCAGTAAATAATAGTCAACCTGAAATAATAAATACAGTCATTTTTATCATTTTTAGCTGATGTACTCTCATTATATATTACGGATTCATGTTAATAGTCCCTTGGCCTTGTTCTTTTATGCCTCATTTCATTTACCTCAGAGAAGGTAATTTTTCCTGGGTAATATTTGACGCATCTACAACACAGGCAACCCCCATCCCAACCTACCTTAGTTCCCCAGGTGCTTCTCTGTAATAGGTTTGAAGCCCGGAAACCAGAGGGAGAGGTGAGTGAGAATGAGATTGGAGGACTCCCTCCAAGTTTGTCTAAGGTGAGGTGGTCAGCTCCATGCTTGAAAACTGCCTCCTCCAGAAAACAAGAAGCTGATAGTCATAGGTGTCTCCCTTCTGAGATGAATAGAGGGCCCAATATGTGAGCCTGACCCTACAAGTAGGGAGGTGTGCTGCCTCCCCAGGGCCCAGGTCAGGGATATCTCTAAAAAACTCCCCAGCCTGATCCACCTCTCTGATTACTATCCTTTATTGATAGTTCAAGGTGGCAGTGATGAGGTCACTGACAGAAGCCTAAAGACTATAAAAAATGATTTTAAGGAACTGGGGAGGTTAGTTGATGAAGCAGACATACAAGTAGTATTTGCCTGTATTCCTACAGTGTCAGGGAAGGACACCGAAATGACCAGGAAAACTCATCTTATAAACACATGGCTGAGAGGCTGGTGCAAACACAAGAATTTGGTGTTCTTTGATCATGGGATGGTCTACTCAGCACCTGGTCTGAGGTCTGCCGATGGATATCACCTGTCTCAAAGAGGGAAATGGATCCTTGCCCAGGAGCTGGCAGGACTTGTAGAGAGAGCTTTAAACTAGATGTGAAGGGGGAAGGGGATAAAACCAGGTCCACTAGTGATGAGCCTGGAGGAGCGGTAATGGGATTAGGGGTGAGAGGAGGGGCTCAGCTGAAGTGCATCTACACCCATGCACACAGCATGGGCAACAAACAAGTAGAGTTGGAAGCCATTGTGCAGCAGGCCAACTATGACCTAGTTGCCATTACAGAAACATGGTGGGACTGCTTCCATGTCTAAAGTGCTGCAATGGATAGCTACAAACTATTCAGCAAGGATAGGCAAGGAAGGAGGGGTGGCGGCGTGTCTCTCTATGTTAGAGAGTGCTTTGATGTTACTGAGCTTGTGGATGGAGATGATAAGGTTGAATCCCTATGGGTAAATATCAGGGGAAGGGCTGACAAGGCAGACATCCTGGTAGGAATCTGTTATAGACTACCAAACCAGGATGAAGAGAGAGATGAGGTGTTCAATGAGCAGCTGGCAGAAACTGCGCGATCACCAGTCCTTGTCCTCATGGGGGACTTCTGCTTCCCCGACATATGCTGGGAATATAACATAGAGTACAAAAACCAGTCTAGGAGGTTTCTGGAGTGTATGGATGATAACTTCTTGATGCAGCTGGTGAGAGAGTCTACGAGAGGAGCTGCCCCACTTGACCTGCTGTTCACAAACAGAGAAGGTCTGGTGGGAGATGTGGAGGTCGGGGGCTCTCTTGGACAGAGTGACCATGAAATGGTAGAGTTCTTGATTCTCAGTGGAACAGGAGGGGAAACAGCAGAACTCCTACCTTGGACTTCCAGAAGGTGGACTTTGAATTGTTCAGGAGGCTAGTAGGGGGAGTCCCTGGGATTGAGTCTTAGAGAGTAAAGGGGTCCAAGATGGCTGGTCGCACCTAAAGAGGGAAGTCTTAAGGGAGCAGGAGCAGGCTGTTCCCCTGAGCCACAAAATGAGCTGGTGGGAAAGAAGACTGGTGTGGATGAATAGGGAGATATTCTTGAGGCTCCAGGAGTAAAAGAGAATCTATCTCCTGTGGAAGAAGGGACAGGCAACTCAGAAAGAATACAAAGAAGTTGTTAAGATGTGCAGAGAGAAACTCAGAAGGGGAAAAGCCCAGCTTGAACTCAACCTGGCCACTGGGGTAAAGAGGAACAAGAAAGTCTTCTACAAATACATCAACAGTAAGAGGAGGATCAAGGAGAATCTCCATTTTTTACTGGATGAGGTTGGGAATGTGACCACTGACGATAAGGAAAAGGCAGAGGTTCTGAATTTATGTCTGTCTTTGAAGGTCTGACCAGTTATCCTCAGGGTACTCCACTTTCTGACCTGGTAGTCTCGGCTGGGGAGCAGGCTAAACCCCTCCACGATTCAGGATGAAACAGTGAGGGACCTACTACTCCAACTGGACTGCCGCAAGTCCATGGGGCCAGATAAGATTCACCCAAGAGTGCTGAGGGAACTGGCGGAGGTGATAGCCGAACTGCTTTCCACCATCTATCAGCACTCCTTATTGACTGGTGAGCTTCCTGAAGTCTGGAGGCCTGCCAATGTGACTTCCATCTACAGGAAGTGTCATAAGGAGGATCTGGGGAACTACAGGCCTGTTAGGCTGACCTCTGTGCCAGGGAAGGTTATGGAGCAGATTGTTTTGAGGGAGATCACATGGCATGTGCAAGACAACTGGAGCATCAGGCCTAGCCAGCATGGGTTCACAGAGGGCATGTCCTGTTTGACCAACCTGATCTCCTATGATCTAGTGACCCGTCTGGTGGATGAGGGAAAGGCTGTAGTTGTAGTCTACCTAGACTTCAGCAAAACCTTTGACACGTCTCCCACAGTATTCTCCTGCAGAAGCTGCCAGCCCGTGGCTTGGACTGGTGCACTCTAGGCTGGGTAAAGCAACTGGATGGAAGGCTGGGTCCAGAGAGTGGTGGTGAATGGAGTTAAATTCAGCTGGCGACCGGTCACGAGTGGTGTTCCCCAGGTGTCGGTGCTGGGGCCTGTCCTCTTCAATATCTTTATTGATGACCTAGATGAGGGCTTTGAGTGCACCCTCAGTAAGTTTGCCGATGACACCAAGTTGGCTGGAAGTGTCAATCTGACTGGGGGTAGCAAGGCCGTACAGAGGGATCTGGACAGGCTGGAGAGCTGGGCTGAAGCCAATGGGATGAGGTTCAACAAGATCAAATGCCAGTTCCTGCACTTTGGCCACAACAATCCCAGGCAACACTGCAGGCTTGGGGTGAAGTGGCTGGAGGACTGCGTAGAGGAAATGGATCTGGGGGTATTGATGGATGCTCGGCTGAACATGAGCCAGCAGTGTTCCCAGGTGGCCAAGAAGGCCAAAGGCATCCTGGCTTATATCAGAAACAGTGTTGCCAACAGGAACAGGGAAGTGATTGTCTCCCTGTACTCAGCTCTAGTGAGGCCACACCTTGAATACTGTGTCCATTTTTGGGCCCCTCACTGCAAGAAAGACATTGAGGCCCTGGAGCGGGTTCAAAGAAGGGCAACAAAGCTGGTGAGGGGTCTGGAGCACAGGCCTTATGAGGAGTTGCTGAAGGAGCTGGGATTGTTCAGTATGGAAAAGAGGAGGCTCAGAGGAGACCTTATTGCTCTCTATAACTTCCTAGAGGGAGGTTGTAGTGGGCTGGAGGTCGGCCTTTTCTCTCATGTAGCTAGTGATAAGACTAGAGGGAATGGCTTCAAGTTGTGCCAGGGGAGATTCAGGCTGGACTTTAGGAAATAGTACTTCTCTGAAAGAGTGGTCAGGCACTAGAATCACCAATCTTGGTGATTCTATGAATATACTGTTCCTAATCTGCATTGGTACCTCCTGTCACAGAGTTATCCCTAGATCTAAGTCCACTGGGAGGGGGGGGGGGAGAAGAAAGAGAGGGCGGGGAGGAGAGGGGCACAAGTATGTGGAAAAGAAAAGAAAAAGGAAAAAAAAAGAGAGAGAGAGAGAGAGACAAAAGAGCGAAGGAAAAAAAGAAAGGAGTACTAGCAGTTTGCCGCAGGATCTGGCCAGCAGCAAGGCGTGCCGCAAGCCACACGCTCCGGGAGAGGGAGAAGGGCAGAGAGCTAGCAGATGGGTCCAACAGAGGAAAAAGAACGGCAACGATTTGAGGAGGAACGGTAATTTACTAAGTCCAACGTAATCAAACAAAATGAGAGAGATCAGAGCGCCCAAAGTGCGAGTCCCCACGACAGTGCAAGGGAAGCATGTACCCTTCTCTGCAGGGAGTTGAGCGGGCCCCAGAGGGAGAGCAGCTGGGGTCCTGTTCGGTGCTCCATCTATCTTTCTCTTCATGCAAGACCTCCTGGAATGCTGCCCCCCTCCCCCTCCCCCCCCTTCTAAATGCCCATAAAAGGCAGTAAACAGAGCTAGAACATGAATTCTTTAAATCTCACTGGTTCACATGATGTTCTGATGTGGAATACTGACAACAAAATATCACAAAACCACAACACTTCCCAGTGTCGTAACATCATCCATTTTGATCATAGCAAGTCTACTTTTTGTGTTGAAGTCATTTAACAGAACTGTTATTTAAGACTTAGCCATGAGGAGTTCTGCTTTCCTGAATGCTTTCCTGAAGTTTTCTTACATATCATCCTTTAGATACTTTCTTACGCATTTCTGTAAGCCTTCAGTGATATAATATATTTTAATTATCCATAATTTATTATACATTCAGTGCTAATTATTTAGAATCTATAATTAAATATCCAGATAGACACAAATAATCTGTGAGAGTAGGGGAGACTAGGAAATTGCCCCTCAAATGTAACCAGGCTTAGCAACAACAGAAATAAGGAGATTTTCCTTAGGAACAATAGTAGTGGCTGTCCTGAGTTTTTGCAACTTTAAAAGCACTGAAAAGTTGCTGGATTGTCACTAAACCCCAGGAAGAATGTAGCCTGTGTGTTGGAGGCACGTTGATTTCTCAACAAGTTTCTGTTTTCCTTAAGTTATGTGTACGAATAATCATTTTTCTACTTTTTGCTTTGAATATAATCTTCAATTTCAAAGCTATTTGGAATTTTGAGAATACTTACATAGATGACTCACTTCTAATTTATGGGCAGATGTAAGTGTCATCATTTCATTCTTTTTTCTACCATTCAGCAGTTTCTCATGTGAAAATGTGGGCAGCTTTATTGAAATCTAAGACAGATGTTGAGAAAATTATTATGGATAACAGATTAGCATGATACAAGTTTGATAAAATCATGCTTTATTTACTCAAAGTGCATATATGTATGTATCTTCACACTACCCATAGATCTGTTTTCTAGTGAGACCATGGGTCTGCAGTTAATCAAGGTCTTTCCCATATTCTGTAATACTGGCATTCTGTTTGCTATTCCCAGGTATATAATTTCAACTTGAATTATTAAAGTATTAAAAACCAATATCTGTTAGATTTGGAGTTTTGTATAACACATTTAAGTTTTCTTTGAGGTAAATTAATCTGTCTCATACCTTTTACCTACTCTCATTCAACACCTCTTTAATTTCTGCTCTCTCAATGTAATTTTCATCCCCATATTTTGTTGTCTTATGCACATGGCACAAAGACTTACTGTGTTACAAACACTATCAGTCTGTCTTTTCTAAGTAACCAAGTGCGTTTGCATTTCATTCATAAATTGCTAAGACTTAAACATCATCTAACTTTAATTCCACACTTCTTCATCTCTGAAATTGCACTAGAATTTGCAAGGGTATTTATTTAGAGACTAGTAAAGTATAGACGCAAAGATGGGAAAGTATTCCAAACTTGTAAGTCATCACAGATTTTAATGTGCATGTCATCTTAAAGATGAACATTATGCATCATGATAACCAATGTATCATGACTTCAGTAGAAGGTATAACATGTTAAACTACAGACTCCCCTCAGGCAAGAACATTTGAAATGCCACAGAAAGAATTGAAAAGGTTTTGACCCTTGTAATACAATTTTGCAATCACCTTTTATTTGCACATTCCTTAAAATTTTATGGTCCATATTGTTGAGCCTAGTGATGGAAGACCTTATTTTCCTGATTACCTGTTGCAGATCTGTGAGAAATAGCTCATGAATAACCAGAAAGAGAATTTTGATCTAGTTAATGCTGTACATGTATGTGGTTTGGGACTTTTACCACGTTCTTTTTAGTAGAGTCCAGTCTGAAACATTTAGAAGTATCTCTTGTTACTTGTCTCTAGACAATATTAGATCTGCGGTAGAGAAAATCTCATCACACTTTCATTTGTGGGGAGTAAGAATATGCAAGACACTTAACCTACATTGCTCTGAAAGTAAGGTAGCCTCCTTTTTTCCATGGAAACTACAAAAAATACAAACACAATTTAATAGAGCAAATTCTCAGCTACTCTATACTATTTTTCCACATAGTCACCACCATTAGCTATGCATTTTTACCATCACTGAACAAAAGACTGCATGTCACACTCAAATATATGCATGGTCATCTGGAACATGGCTTGTCTTCCATATCTCTGTCTCCACTGTTAAAATGCACCACTCACTACCTCACTGTGTTAACATCCACTGTTTGGTTTCCATACACATTCAGCAAAAGTATATAAATGTCAATAGGTGTAATTTTTTTCTTCATGGAAGAATTAAATTATACACCTTTGCTTCACACACACTTTCAAATCAGGCACCAATATGTCAGACTGCTTCTCTGTTGCCATTTGTCAAATGGCAACAAAATGTAGAAGAAAATTGTCAGAAAGGTTCAGCATCTATTATCATAACAATGTCTCTGACATTGTGGGCAACATAATAAAATGGCATTATTTTTGGAGTAGACCTCATATTAAAAAATGGACATTGTGAGAAGCTGCCATCCAGAGGGACCTTGATAAACTCAAAAGGTGGGTCTTTGTGAACTTACTGAGATTCAACAAAGCAAAGCCCAAGGAGTAATCCCAGATACAGACTGGGAGAAGAGATCCTTGAAAATAGCCCTGTTGAGAAGGACTTAGGAGTTCTAGCTGATGAAAAATGGAGCACGAGCCAGAACCACGCACTTGCAGCTCAGAAGGCCAGTGGTACCCAGCACTCCATCAGGAGAAGGGTTGCCAGTGGGGCAAAGGAGGTGATTATCCCTGTCTTCTCTGCCCTCATGAGGCCCCAGTTGGAGTACTGCATCCAAGTTTGGGGACCCCAACACAAGAAATACTTTCGGAGAGTGTCCAGAGAAGGGCCACAAAAATGATCCAATGGCTGAAGCACCTATCCTGTGAAGATACACTGGAGGAACTAGGCTTGTATAGCCTGAAGAAGAGGAGGCTATGGGGAGACTTCATTTCAGCCTTCCAATATTTAAAGGGAGTGTATAAATACGAGGGAAATCAACTTTTTACGAAAGTAGATTGTGATAGGACAAGAGAGAATCATTTTAATGAAAGGAGGGGAGACTTCGATTTGATGTCTGGGGAAGTATTTTACTTGGAGAGTGGTAAGGTGCTGGAACAGATTGCCTAGAGATGTTGTGGACATCTGATCCCTGGAGGTGTTTGAGACTAGGTTGGATGAGGCCCTGGGCGATCTGATCTAGTATTTGATCTTGCAGCTGGCAGCTTTGCCTGTGGCAGGAGAGTTGGAACTTGATGATCCTTCAGGTCCTTTCCAATCCAAACCATTCTATGATTCTGTAATTAAATATATCCAACACCTGAATTGAGATATTTCTTTTTTTCTGGTACTCCCTTGATAATGAAACATCATGTTAAATGAAGTATTCATTACGAAGGCTTAGGTTCTCTCATTATGGAGGGAAATAACTGAATACAAAGGACATTAGTGGTTTAGGAATAAGGGATATTTATAAGAGATATTTTCTTCCTCAGCATATAACCCTTCTACACAAATTATTCTTGAATTCTCTCCACTGTATTCTGAAAGTTGAGCCTGAGAATCTGAATGGTTTCCCGTTCCCAAATCACACTGTCAAAAAAGAGCAAAGTAATCAGTGCTTGTTGCATCTTTCTCTTTACACGTGTTAACTGATCATTTTTTAAATCAGAATTCTTCTGCTGGGGTTACTACTGACAGAGAGCAATAAGAAATATGAAAAACAGAAATAACTGTGCCACTGCTCTGGTTTGATACCCTGAATCAAACCTCATCGCTTCCTTTTGCTTTTTCTTTCTCACACAGGCTGCAAAATCCGATTAGAACAGATTTAGTGAGTGGCAGAAGAGGTTCATAATTCTCAGCTTCATTCCCTTTTGCAGCTTAAGCAACATTTGGAAGCATATAATGAATTTTAATCTTTTAGAAAATATGCTAATCTGAAGCTGACTTTTGGCTCACTATTGGTTTCCTGATGACTTTGATATAGCACGTGATTCATGGTGACTGAGCATGGATTGAGATGGCAGCTTACAACTTACACTCCAGGTGTCCTGGAGACAGGAATTTACAGTTCGCTGAAGTTCAGTACAATAAAATTTAACTAAGTAATTCATTAAGGTTTCCCCTTTTGCACGTGATTCCTCTTCATTAACCACTAGGCTTTTTGGAAAACAGGTGAATGTTCAGCAAGGTCTTAACCTCTCCAAGTATGCTTCTGTTATCCATTTATTTCCATCCCACATTCCTAATAAGTACTTTGATTTCACACTTCCAAACACTGCAAAGAAACTGTTAGCAATTTGATGCATAAACAATACTGGCATTTCAATGTACCAGCACTGTAACTTTAATTTCAGTCCCAGAGAGAATCAGTGTTAGAATGGTTGTTTAATTTTCATGAATAAATTAGTAAAAGCAAATTACGTTCACTATGTATTTCACATTGAATTTTTAAGTATTTAATAAGTATTTAGATGGGAGAAAGTTTAAGAGTATTAACTTTTCTGACTTAGGCTGCAAAAATGCTTTTGTCATTAACAGTGATTTAGGAAAATGTATGTATTTAAATTTTTATATTTGAGTCTTCAACTGTGTGTTCATTTGTTGCACAACACATATCAAGTCATATTCTGTTGTCAGAGACATGTAAGTCAACAATATTTTTGTTACAGATACTAAAATTACTTCAGTTTCTTTTTTCTTTCTTTTTTTTCTCAATGAGGTCAGAAATTTTGACACTGATTCAGTGATTGCAGATTTGAATAAAGTGCATAGCTTTCAGAATAAGTCTGGGAAGAAGTGATCAAAACCAGCAATTCTCTGAATGTTGTTAAGATGCATGATTGACATCCCTATAATTTTGTTTGCTCTCATCTACTTTCCCTTAGAAAATAGCTGTTTAAGATGAAATGACTGCTGTTCACAGTGTTCTTGGACTCAGTTTTCAATCATGAAATTTGAGGGGCTAGAAGACAAGAATCTAGACTGTTTAAGTCACTATACAAATTCATAATAATGAATATTGCTTGTGAATTCAAACTTCTGTTTTCATGGAAAAACCATTTTTGTTTCTTTCAATAAACTACATTTTTGAGAGATTTTTAATGAAGGAGCAGGACACTTCATAATTCTCTTTCTTTTACATTATTTTTTTTCTCTCTCATTTGCCATTCCTAATTTTCCTACTGAAAAAGGAAGAAAGAAGGAGAGGTAGGCACAAACTGTAAAAAAAAAAAAAAAAAAAAAAATTGTGGATGTTGGCTCTCACATAGCTTCATGCTTCTACAGTGAGTTTAACAATTCACTGCAAAATCTGAGACTGTAAGATACACAGAAAACATTCCTGAAGTGATGACTGATGGACTACATTCAAACCAAAGAACATCCGAGATGCATGTTAAGTTGTTTCATAGTTAACTAGTAGAATAGCCAGGCTATATAAAAATCACTATTTAACTTGCTGTACCTCAAAGGGGGAAAAGACTCATCTAAGTTCTTCAGTGGTTTGAGGAAATAGAGTGAAAGAGGAAAAGATTGCCTTTCATTAACTGAAGCTACTTGAACTAACCACTTCAGGTGAAGTTGAACTCTAAGGTGCAGTGTGTGATGCACGGACTCAGATGTGAATGAAACAAATCATTTATTACGAGTTCTCACATCACGTATATACCTTCACAAGTTTTCTTTTTCTAGCTTTCCCATCCACTCCTACAACTTTTCCATCCACCTTTACATGTCAACAGAGCATTCTAAAAACACTCTTCAACCATTCATGTGGGCACTTATCCAATCAGAGCCATGAGCTCTTACTTCTTCTAGAGGCGTCCTTGATTCTCATGCTGTTTATCTTGCTCCACAGCTGATGCTCTGTACATTCCTTCTTGTATTCCCACACCGAGGTATGCTCTGTTTTTAACCAGTGGCATTTCCACTCTGCAAGGAAGGAGACTCCCCATTTTCCGTGAGCAATCTTGTGACAAATGCAGACTACAAAGTATAGAGCCTCTTGCGACAGACACTCTGATTCAAACCTCATCACACCCTTTTGCTTTTTCTTTCTTATGTCTGTCTGCAGCATTGGAGTCATAAAAGCATATGGAAGAACATGTAAAGATCTAGTTGAAATTTTAAAATACGTTGTATGATAAATTTGGTTGGGCATGACATTCTTTAACCACCTTCCTCTCTCCAGTTCCTTTTCAGTTCTCTTTTTTCAGACCTCAGTGATGAAGACTTTCCTTAACCTTTTTTCCCAGACTAAGCAACCCCAAGTCCCTCAGTCATTTCTTACGATCTTTATTTTCTAATCTCTTCAATCAGCTTTGTTCTTCTTGTCTGCACATGCTTGAAAACCTCAATGTCCTTGCTGCAGCTAGGGGCCCCAAACTGGAAAGAGTATTCAAGATGCAATCTCACCAGCCTAATGGACAAGAGGATAATCACTTCCCTTGTACAGCTGGCCACATTATTTCTGATTCAGATCAAAGTACTTTTCTTCTTCTTGACCACCTGAGCACACTACTGGCTTATGTTCAGTTGGCAGTCAATGAGCACTCTCAGATCTTTTTCTGTTTCACATCTTGTTCTGTCTGACAACTTTCCAGATACTTTCCCTCAAGCCCGTATGGCTGCATGGGGTTGTTGTCAATAGTTGGACCCAGCATTTAGTCTTATTAGTATTGGACTCAGCCCACCAATGCAGCCTATCCAGATCCCTCTGCAGTACCCTTTTACCCTTAGGCAAATCAACAGTCCCACCTATCCTTGTGCCTGAAAACTTAAAGGGGGCACTTGATACCCTCATTCTCTGATAAAAGTGTTAAACAAAGCTGGCCTTAGTACTGAACCCTGGGGAATGCCAGTGGTAAACAGCCACCAGAAAGATTGAACTCTATTCACTGTGACACTTTGCTTGGCCACCCAGGCAATTCTTCACTGACTGAACTGTGCACTGAATTGTTTAAGCCACAAGCAGCCAGTTTCTCCAGGATGATGATGTGGGGAACAGTGTAAAATTCTTAACTAAAATCATGGTAGACAACATCCACTGCCTTTCCCTCATCTACTAAGCAAGTAGTCTTGTCAAAAAAGGAGGTCAGGTTAGCCTGACAGGGTCTGTCTTTCACATACTCAAATAAAGGTAGCAGTGTATGAAACTCTCAAGACGTTGGGTGAATACTAAGTGTATATTCAGCAGTTGGGTGAGTTCCCATCTAAGGAAAGTTTGTGAGGACCTTTAAAGTACCACTTGGTTTTCCATTTATTAAGCACTTAAGTGCTAACTTTCACTTTTTTCATTCAATTATAAACCCTTGGAGTATAATTTGTATGGTAATTTTTGTGAAAGAAGTATCCTGGGAGATAAATGAATATCATTTCACAAATGTGAAAGACTTATTCTACCCTCTTAATTTTTTAACAGACTTTTTTGTTTCTCTGTTTGTTTGTTTCTTTGTTTGTTTTATGACCACCGGTGTACAACTTTCATTCTGACTCCTAGAAAATAGACAATTATATTAATATGGAAGTGATTGCAGTAAAAAATATTAAAAATGAATAGTATCTAGAATATCTAGAAGGAAAAAAAAAACACCTCAGAATTAATATTTCTAGCAGACAACTGATTTTCTTTCAATCTTGAAGGATATTCATGAATTTTAAGGATCTGCCATGGACTACTGTATTCATAGAATCATAGAATGGTTTGAGTTTGGAAGGGACTTTTAAGATCATCTAGTTCCAAGCCAAGGCAGTGACATCTCCCACTGGACCACATAATCACAGAATCAGATAATTGCAGGGATTGGAAGGGACTCAAGAGATCATCAAGTCTAACCCCGCTGCTAAAGCAGGCAGGTGTCCAGATGCATCTTGAATATCACCATAGAAGGAGACTCCACAGTCACTCTGGACAAACTGTTCCAGTGCTCTGTTAATCTTGCTGTAAAGATTTTCCCACATGTTTATAAGGAACATCCTGTGCCATTAATTCTTGTCCTATTGCTACACATCACCAAGAAGAGCTGGACCTTGTCCATTTGCCTCCAACCTCCCTTTAGATATTTATAAACATTAATCAGAGCCCCCCTCTTGTCTTCTCTTCCCTAAGCTAAGCAGACCAAGGTTACTCAGCCTTTCTTTGTAAGGGAGATGCCTCAGGACTTTTATAATCATTTTGCCGGACTCCTTTAGGTGACCCTTGTCTTTTTTGCTCAAAGCCCCATCCAGCCTGGCCTTAAATGCTTCCAGGGAGGAGGCATCCCCAACCTCGCTGGACAACCTGTTCCAGTGTCTCACTAACCTCACAGTAAAAAATTTCTTCCTAATATCTAGTCTAAATCTGTACTCTTCCAGTTTAAAACCATTTCCCCTTGTCCTGTCACTCCATGTCCTTATAAAAAGTTCCTTCCTAGTTTTCCTGTAGGCCCTCTTCAGATACTGGAAGACCGCTATAAGGTCCCTCCAGAATCTTCTCTTCTTCAGGATGAAAAGCCCCAGCTCTCTCAGTCTGTCCTCCTAGGGGAGGTGCTCCAGCCCTCTAATCATCTTCATAGCCTGCCTCTGGACCTGCTCCAACAGCTCATTGCCCTACTTGTGTTGAGGCCCTTAGAACTAGACACAAATTGAGGCAATCTCCTGGTTTTCACGAGAGCAGAGTAGAGGAGCAGAATCACCTCCTGTATGGGGCTGCTGAATCACGGCCTGAACCTGTGATTGATCACCTGAGGCGAGCAATGAGTCAGCCACCTCTCCTAGACCCATGTAAGAGCTGACTGCCAGTGGGGAAGGATCTCTCTCTGGAGATCCACTCCATCAGGAGTTCATCTCGTGAGCCCAGGACAGGGTGAGTGACTTTCTCTTATTTTTCCAATATAAATTCTATTAGCTAAGCTCCTGGATATATATCTACACCATCTGTATATCCATTGATTAAACACCTCCCTTGACCTGCTGATCACACTTGTCTTGATGCAAGTCAGGATACACTTGGCCTTCTGGGCTGCAAGTGCACATTGCTGACTCATGCTGAGTCTTTCATCAAAGGACATCCAAAAATTCTTCTCCTCGGAGCCACTCTCAGCTATTCTCCAGCCAGCATGTATTTGTGCTTGGGATTGCCTCAACTCAGATGCAGGACCTTGAGCTTGGCCTTGTTGAACTTCTTGAGGTTTGCATAGGCCCACCTCTCAAGCCTGTACAGGTCCCACTGGATGGCATTCCATCCCTCTAGCATGTTAACTGCACCACTCAACTTGGCGTCATCTGCAAACTTACTGAGGGTGCACTGGATCCCACTGTCCATGTCACCTACAAAGATGACAAATAATACGTTCCAGCACTGATCCCTGAGGAATGCCACTCATCATTGGGCTCCACTTGGACATTGAGCCATTGACCTCAACTCTCTGACTGTGACCATCCATCTAATTGGTTGTCCAGTGAATTTTCCATCCATCAAATCTATCTTTCTCCATTTTCATGATCAGGATGTCATAGAACCATAGAATCATAGAATGGCTTGGGTTGGAAGGGACCCCAATGATCATCAAGCTCCAACCCCCCTGCATCAGGCAGGGCCACCAATTTCTAAATTTAATACTATACCAGGCTGCCCAGGGCCCCATCCAGCCTGGCCTTGAACACCTCCAGGGACGGGGCATCCAGCACCTCACCACAATCATAGTGAAGAACTTCCCCCAACATCGAACCTAAATCTTCCCTCCCTCAACTTCAAACCATTTTCCCTTGTCCTGCTGTTATTTACCCTTTCAGAGTTGACTCCCCTCCTGTTATAGGTCCCTCTAGGTACTTCAAGGTTGCGATGAGGTCACCCCACAGCCTTCTCTTCTCCAGGTGCACATGCTCATCTCCCTCATGTCATGTGGGACAGTATCAAATGCTTTGCACAGTTCCAGGTAGATGATGTCAGTTGCTCTTGATTTATCCACTGATGCTGTAATTCCATTGTATGGGAACTGCTAAGTTATGTCCTGAACCTCTGATTGATCACCTGAGGCGAGCAATGAGTCAGCCACAGGAGCACAGGTGAAGGCAATTCACCTGTGCTGCAGGAAGGGGTGGAGCCTGGCTCCACCTCTCCTAGACCCATTTAAGAGCTGGCTACCAGTAGGGAAGGGTCTCTTCTGGAGATCCACTCAGATGGAGTTTTGTAAGCAAGCCTAGGATATGGGTAAGCTTTCTATCTATTCTCTTCTTGTTATTGTGATCTGCTTTGCCTTACTCTCTTGTTTATTTCATAATTATAGCATCTCATTATTCATTGATTATACATTCTATTGTAAATATTTGTCTGGCACTACTTGCCCTTCATGAAGCTGAGTTGGTTACCATCTGTCACCTCATCTTTGTTTTCCAGGGGCCACAGTAGGCCCTTCAGGAGGATCTGCTCCATGATCTTGCCAGGTACAGAGATGAGGCTGACTGGACTATAGTTCCCTGGCTCTTTTTTTCCCTTCTTGAAAATGGAAGTTATGTTTTCCCCTTTTCCCATCAATGGAAACTTCACCAGTCTGCCATGACCTTTCATATATGACAGGTAGTGGCTTGGCCACATCATCCACCAGTTCCCTCAGAACATATGGATGGATCTCATCAGGTCCCATGGACTTGTGCACCTTCAGATTCTCTAGGTATTCTCAAACCTGATCTTCACTTATAGTGGGCAGTTCTTATCTTTGCTTTCTGCAACTTGGGTGGTGTGGCTAGAGCCCTTGCTAATGAAAACTGAAGCAAAGAATTCATTGAGTGCTTCAGTTTTCTCTATCTGATGATAGAGAGCATTGCTCCTTAGATCGTCATCATCTGGTAGTGAGCATATTCATCTCGCTTTCTTTTGTTCTTTGGCTGAACTGCCAGTGGTCAAGACCTAGCTTTAAATCTATTTACCACTAGATTATTTCTGCCTCAAGAAGATTAAGTTTCTTCTTGTTTATAACATTACATTTTCATTCATGAGCAAGTAACTGTGGCAGCAGACACATTTCCACTACAAATTTCATCTTCAGTCTTCACTAATTATATTACATATCCAATTAAGCTTTGTTTATCAATCTGTTTCAGTGTTGTTCTTAAGGGTGTTGATAAATGTATTTTATGATTAAGTGCTCAAATATTAGAATTTAATAGTTTGTAAATAGAGGGTTTTTAAATTAGAAATCTGCCTTCCTCTATTATTTTAGAAGCTAAAATCTAATTTACATTTTCATGTTAAGAAAAATTCATAAAATGGACTGCACTAAAGCATTGAAATACATCTTTAATTAAAGGAAGAAAGCTGGTAACCAAGGACAACTTAAAAACGTATAACCTAGTAGCAAAGATACTGTACAAGATCATATAGCTTCTTTATGATAGAGGACAAAATAGAATGATTAAAAAATTAAATGAAACTTAAAATAGTGAAGTTTCAATTTGCCATATCGTAGAGTCATAGAATCATAGAATGATAGAATGGCCCAAGTTGAAAGGGACCTTAAAGATCATCTAGTTCCAACTCTCTGGCCATGGACAGGGTTAGCACCCACTATATCAGGCTGCCCAGGGCCCCATCCTACTTGGCCTTGAATACCTCCAGGGATGTAGCATCCACAACTTCTCTGGGAAATCTGTTTTTGTGCCTTACCACTCCCTGGATAAAAAAAACTTCCTCCTAACATTTAACCTAAATCTCCTCTTCTTAAAAATCTCCTCTTTTTTAGTTTAAAGCTATTCTCTCTTGTCCTATCACTACTTGCTCATGTAAAAAATTGGTCTTCCTCCTCATTACAATCTCCCTTCAAGTACTGGAAGGCTGCAGTGAAGTATTCCTGGAGTCATCTTATGAATTGTCCCATGGCAGAAATATCCCCAGTAACATCCCAGAACTGAGTAATTTCCTGTTTCAGCTAAAAAAAAGAGAGTTCTAGACAGAATAGGGTAACAGGATTGACTTAGATGTGAGCAAAGCAGACAATTGCCTGCAATGGCATATTGATGAAATTGGCCCTTATGGAGATGCTCATGACAAGATTTTCACATCTGAACTCTGCTTTTCTCTGAAGAAACAACATAATGCAAATCTACACTTGTATTACTTGGCACAGAAGCTTTCTCCAGTTCATGAACCTGGGTGGATTCCCAGGGCTTATCTGAGCAGGATCTACATCCTTATCTATGCAAAAATTAACTAAATGTACAGAACCAGGTGGAGACACAGGTATTTTCTGTCAGTCTGCCTATAGAACCTGGATATCGTGTTTTCTGGTACACTCCTAAACGTAGGTCTAGACAATATCTGAAGCATCTTTTCCAAATTACTGATATCCTTGAAGGCAAACAAGCATTAGAAACAATCTCCTTGATTATCTGCCCAAGTAAGAGGTAGCCCTTACCCCTGACTGTGTATCTTGCTCTGGGTAGCCTGCTTTCACTTCTCCCACAGCTGTTGTGAGGAAGCTGAACAGCAACCTGTCATAGTAGGGAGAATGGGAGCACTAAAGACTTGTTCTTCAGTTCTGCCTTGCATTCCCTTCACCAGGACAGCAGTTCAACACTGCCTTATGATCAGGACTGTGATAAGGATATGAAGAGCACTCTGTAGTAAACCGTGTTTGTAGAGTCATAGGCAGTTATTTAGGCAATATTTATCTATTTGGGCCACTGGAGGCCCATTGTGCCATTCTGCACTCCATGGGGAGCAATGGGGCCCTCAGGCATTGTTTATTTAGGTGATACTTGTTTTTGTTAATCCAAGGTGCAGAGAGAGAGTGTGCTGAGGGAGCACACGGCCACCAGTTCAGTGAAATCTGAGGAACTTAGAAAGTTTGAACCAGACTGGAGATTAAACTCATGTATCCTAGGAATCTGGTACAGAAGAGACATAGAAGACATCTCAACAAGTGTGTATGGTTTAAGGTGGATTTTGCAAATTAACATACATCAGTCATTTTGGGGCTGTAAGCCATAAACTGACTCTTTAAATGGGTGAACTTTCTCTACTATGACTTAATAGCCAGGAATGCCATTGTATTTATTATTTTAGCATAGCCAGTGAATTGTGCAGTAAATACTTTGATGTTTGGCTCATAAATCTGTTGACACTGTTCGTCTTAATTTTCTTGACCATTAATGACTTTCCTGGTGTATCTCTACTTTTCATCAGCTTAGTTATGTTTAGCTTCCTATTGATACCCTGTGCAGAAAGGACTTGCAAGCACCAACGCTTTCAGAACAGTCACTTCTATGAAAGTGGTATTCATTCAGACATACTGCTTGTCCTCTTGCTTATGATGTGCAGACATACTGCAGATAACTCACTCAGCTCTTGCTAAGCACTTTGACTAAAAAAAACTTTCAATTTTGCCACTTAATATATTACACAATGTCTGCAACTAAATGTAGATAAAATTGCATCTCATTTTTAGCTGCATTTTGTTCTCAAAGAAATGAGAAACTATCTAAATGTAAACAGGAAAGTGGGATACAATCTCATATTCTACAGCTAAAGGGATGGAGAATAATGCATTAGCAATATCATTTGTGGCTTACTACCTGACTGCCTTTGATTCTAGTTCATGCTGAAATTCTAGCATGTCAGGTATAGCAGTCCTCAGTGGTGGTGTAACTTCACTCAGGCCACAGTAGTCCACTGTCAGCCTTCAAACTCATTTGGCTTTTTGCGCTGGTCATATGGGGCTGTTAAAGGGTGAGCAAATCTTACTATCACTTCTTGGCTCTACAGCTGATGGGTTAGCTTATGGATGGGGAGCAGAGAGTCTCGGTTAGTGTGACATTTTTGACTGTACTGTTGTGGTAGTGACTGGCACTTGTAACAGCCCTACAATGGAAGGCCAGCAAGGCAGACAGCTCCTTAATATTCCGTTCCTATAGCAGCTATTTCAAAAGTCCAACTATACCCCTTTGGGTCCTTGAAATACCCTGTCCTAGGGCAGACTACAGGGATACAGGGAGCACCAGAGCTGGTCACAATAGGACACTTTTGCCTCCAACACAATTAACTCTCAAAAACTCTGTCACTTCAGAAATATAGATGGGTCCTGTTTCTTATTAGCTCAGAATCACAGAATGGCCAGGGTTGGAAGGGAACTCAAGCTTCATGAAGCTCCAATCCCGCTGCGTCAGGCAGGACCACCAACCTCCCCATTTAGTACTACACCAGCCTGCCCAGGGCCCCATCCAACCTGGCCTCAAACACTTCCAGGCATGGGGCATCCATAACCTCTGTGGGCAGCCTGTTCCAGCACCTCATCACTCCCTGTGTAAAGAACCTCCCCCTGACATCCAACCTCAGTCTTCCCTCCCTCAACTTCAAACCACTTCCCCTTGTCCTGCTGTTATGTACCCTTTCCAAGAGTTGACTCTGCTCCTGTTTGTAGGCTCCCTTTAGGTACTGGAAGGCTGCAATGAGGTCACCCTGCAGCTGCCTTTTCTCCAGAAGGAACAAGCCCAGTTCCCTCAGCCTGTCTTGGTAGGGGAGGTGCTCCAGTCCCCTGATCATCTTTGTGACCTTCCTCTGGACCCTCTCCAACAGCTCTGTCTTTCTTGTAGTGGGGGTTCCAGGCCTGAACACAGTACTGCAGATGGGGCCTCACAAGCCACGACTTTTCAAATATGAAGGAGAGCAGCTCAGCAACCATCTCAGCCAGCTCCTTCAGAACCCTGGGATGCACACTGTCTGGTTCCACAGACTTGTACATATGCAGTCTCATGAAGCGATCTCAGACTCAGTGGCATTAGGGTGCACTGTGCACCATTGTCCCTCAGAGCCTCACATTTTTGTGTTCTCTTGTGCCAGACCATTGAATCCACCTAGTCCAATAAGCTCTGTTATCCCTTTCCCTGACTGGAGGCAGGAGTCCTCTAATTATCACATATATCATGTTCAGTAGCCATTGGAGTGCCCATTCTCATGAGAACCTCCTTTTTTGTTGACCTCCTTTGTAACTCTTTTACCTGAGCCAGTCGGACTGAGGTGGGTTTCCCATCCCATCTCCATATATCCTTGCTGAGATCACAGATAAAACCATAGAGTAGTACAAGGTATGAGTCCACCATTAACCCCTCTTGAGTAGGAGGGCATCTGCTCTTAATGGCTGAGGTATTGATTTGTATATGTGGAGAGTTAGTTAGATGAACTGATTTTTAAATCTTAGACATCCATGAACAAGCTTTCTGCAGCCAAGGTAATGACAATTAGGCAGGAAGAAAAAATTATCTTCATACTGAGAGCTTTAAGTTAGATATGAAGGGGGTAGCAGATAAAACCAGGCCCACTAGAGATGAGCCTAGGGCAATGATGAAGGGACTGGGGATGAGGCAAGAGATTCAGCTGAAGTGCATCTATACCAATGCATGCAGCATAGGCAACAAACAAGAGGAGCTGGAAGCCATTGTGCAGCAGGCCAACTATGACTTAGTTGCCATTACAGAAACACGGTGGGATTGCTCCCATGACTGGAGTGATGCAATGGATGTCTATATAGCTGTTCAGGAGGGACAGCCAAGGAAGAAGGGGTGGTGGTGTGACTCTCTATGTTATAGAGTGTTTTTATGTTGTTGAGCTTGGGGCTCGAAAAGATAAGATTGAATCTCTATGGGTAAGGATCAGAGGGAGAAACAACAAGGCGATCACCCTGGTGGGAGTCTCTTATAGACTACGTAACCAGGATGAAGAGACAGATGAGGTGTTCTATGAACAGCTGGCAAAAGTTGCTCCATTGCCCTTGTCCTCGTGGGGGACTTCAACTTCCCTGATATATGCTGGAAATGCAATACAGTGCAGAAGAAGCAGTCTAGGAGGTTTCTAGAGTGTATGGAAGATGCAGCTGGTGAGACAGCCTACCAGAGGAGGTTCCCCACTAGATCTGCTATTCACAAACAGTAAAGGACTGCTGGGAGATGTGAAGATCAGGAGCTGTCTTGGACAGAGTGACTATAAAATGGTAGAATTCTTGATTCTTGGTGAAGTCAGGAGGAGGTGCAGCAAAACTATTTCTTTGGACTTGTGAAGGGTGGACTTTGAGTTGTTCAGGATGCTGATATGGAGAGATCCTTGGGATTCAGTCCTGAAGGGTAAAGGGGTCTAGGAAGTGTGGTCACTCATCAAGAAAGAAGTCTTAATGGAGCAGGAGCAGGCTATTCCTCTGTGCTGCAAGAGGAGTTGGCAGGGAAGAAGACTGACATGGATGAACATGGAGCCTTTCCTAAGGCTCTGTGAGAAAATCTACCTCCTGTGGAAGAAGGAAAGGGAAACTCAAGGAGAGTACAAAGTAGTTGTTAGGATATGCAGATAGAAAATTAGAAAGGGAAAAGCCCAGCTTGAACTCAACCTGGCCACTGTAGTAAAAGAGAACAAAAACCTTTTTCCAAATGTATTAATAGCAAGAGGAGAGCTAAGGACAATCTCCACTTTCTATTACATGAGGTGGGGAGTGTGACAACTGAGGATAAGGAAAAAGCTGAGGTTCTCAAAGTCTTCTTTGTCTTTAAAAGTCAGACCAGTTATCACTGGAGCATTCTACATTCTGATGTAGAAGTTTTGGATGGAGAGCAGAATAAACTCCCATAGTTCAGGTGGAAGTAGTTAGAGACCTGCTACTCTACCTGGACTGCCACAGGTTCATGGGGCCAAATGAGATCCACCTACAGGTGCTGAGGGAGATGGTAGAGGTGATAGCCAAACCACTTTCTTTCATCTATCGGTATTCCTGGTCAACTGGAGAGGTCCTAGTGGCTTGGAGGCTTGCCAGTATGACTCCCATTTACAAGAAGTGTCGTAAGGAGGATCTGGGGAACTACAGGCCTGTCAGACTGACCTCAGTGCAAGGTAAGTCTGTAGAGCAGATCAACACAAGGAAGATCACATGGCATGTGTGGGACAACCAGGGGATCAGGACAAACCAGAGCATGAAGAGCAGGTCCTTCTTGACCAACCTGATCTCAATCTATGCTGGAAGCTTGTGGTTTAGACAGGTACACTCTTTGCTAGGTAAAGAATTGGCTGGATGGCTGGGCCCAGAGAGTTGTGGTGAATGGAGTCCAACTAATGACCAGTTAAAAGTGGTGTCCTTAGGGTCAGTACTGGGGCCTGTCCTGTTCCATATCTTTATTGATGACCTGGATGAGGGCACTTAGTGCACTCTCAGTAAGTTTGCAGTTGACACCAAGTGAAAGGAAGTGTCCATCTACTTGGCAGATGAAAGGCCTTGCAGAGAGATCTGAACTGGCTGGGTAGCTGGGCTGAGGCCAATGGGATGAAGTTCACAAAGATGAAGTACTGCATCCTGTACTTTGGCCACAACAACCCCAGGCAGTGCTACAGGCTTGGGGAGGAGTGGATGACTGTGTAGAGGAAATGGATCTGGGTTTTTGGTCGACACGTGGCTGAACATGAGCCAGCAGTGTGCCCAGGTGGGCAAGAAGGCCAATGGCATCCTGGCTTGTGTTGGAAATAGTGACTGTCAGCAGGAGCAGGGAAGTGATCATCACTCTGTACTCAGCCCTGATGAGCCTGTCCCTTGAGTACTGTGTTCAGTTTTTGGCCTCTCACTACAAGAAATACATGGAGGTCCTGAACCATGTTCAGAAAAGGACAATGAAGCTGGTGAGAGGTCTGGAGCACTAGAGCACGAGCTCTATGAGGAGCAGTCGAGGGTTCTGAGATTATTTAGTCTGAAGAAGATGGAGCTCAAAGGTGACCTTATCACTCTATAACTACCTGTTGTGGTGAGGTGGGGATCAGCCTCTTCTCCCATGTAACTAGCAATAGGATTAAAGGAAATTGCCTCAAGTTCTGCCAAGGAAGATTCAGGGTGAATGTTAAATAATTACTGTCTTAGAGAGTGGTCAGGTGCTGGAACGGGCTGCCAGGGAGGTGGTGGAGTCACCATCCCTGGAAACTGTAATTGTAACTGCAGTTAAATATCAGTATAAATTCTCAACAGAGTAATTACAAAGCTTAAGTAACACATGCAGAAAATAGATCCTACTGACGTGCGGAATCAAACTCTGTAACCACAAAGTAGTTATAAAGCAGGTATGGTTTATTTAGAGCTGTGCAGACACCAGGTGCAAGGGGGATAAATCCACCTAATTTGCACACCATCAGGAAAAATTGTGCTACAGGTATAGGCTGAACTAATTCATAACCAATAGTTTTCCAGGAATTCGGATACATATTCATTACACCCCTGAGAGTTCATTAGCATGCGGACCCTCCCCTCTTGCACATGCATAGTGGGTCGTGGGGTGAAGACTTGTCTTCCTCATGAAGGCTTCTTACCTTTCTTGCTGTAAACTTCTGACCTTTCAGGGGGGGCATCCTCCCAAACCAGTTTCTTCTTGCCCTATAGACATCTAATCACCTCCCTGTCAAATGTCCTCGGGCTGTTCTCAAACCCTTATCTTTATGGCCTTCATCCCCCTCACTATCCCAGTCACAGTGTCTGCCATCCCTTATTTTCTAACAAGCTCTACATTCTTGCTTCTATAAGCTATCTCTAACTATTCCCCTTCACCCCCCTTATTCTCTGTCACTGTGAAGCCTTCTTGCCTTTTTACTTTCTCTTATGGGGCCCTTCTCACCTTTCACTACTCCTTTTGGTTGTAATGGTTACAATAGCAATGTTTTGTACTCTGCCATCATTTAAAGCTGTTGGGCATCCAGCAACAATGAGGGATGGGCAAGAGATGGGCAGTAGCATACAAATGACTCTCTACAGTCTGACTCAGTATATTGTATTACTCAAATAGGTCCACAGTTACATTTGAAGCTTCTAGGAATGCATTAGAAAACAAAACCAATATATTCAGAATTCATATTCTAAATTAAAGAACCATAGCAAAAGAAGTAATGAGAAATACTTTTCTGGACAGAAGAGGAAAGTTTGTGGGTAGTGATTTCCAATGACAGTGTAATGCTTTGAATACCACCAAATTAATAATCAATTATACCAGTAATTTTCAATATCAGTAATTAATACCATCTTTGTAATTTTAACATTGCAACTTCACATTACAACAATGTAACTTTGATAATAAAAATAAGATTTATTTTTGAATCAGAACAATAAAAATAAATCTGAAATCACTTTGAAGGTGGAGCAGACCTAAGTAGGGAAATGGAGACAGATCAAAAAAGGCATATTTCTCACATCTGCACAACAGATTGGTGAGTAGCAGTCACGGTTGTGCAGTGCTCTGTCCATCAGACTATGCAAAATACTCTGAGTATTAATACTCTGTCAGTATATCTGACAATAAACAGTTTAATTTAAAATAGATATATATGCTCAATATGCTGCATAGCTGAAAAGTAGAATTGAAATTGTAACAGGACTGGATACATTTTTATGAGGCAATATTCTAGTTTACAGGTTTTGCAGCCACAGAGCTTCAGTGGTGTGACATTTATGCAAATCAAAAAGCAGATGGTTAAGTGAAATTTCTCCTTGATGATCACTTGCTATGTTAAAAGAAAAAAATTTTTACTTCTCCCATGGTTTATAATAAATGCCTTCCTCTTCACGTTCTCCCTCTCAATTTCCCATGTAATTATTTTGGTAGTAAAACAAAGCATCTTGGTTCTACAGTTTATTCCAGTACAAACTTGGCTTGTATTTCCATCTGTTGTTGACAAGTAGCAGCTTTGGATTGAAAGGTAAATTGATTATCCTCTAGGTCTCTTACTAGCCTCCACTGAATCCAGTTAAGTAGGACTTAACTGTCAACTGTAGGACTGTGCTTGATAGACTGTTTTGGTAAAGCTTCAAAAAAAATGTCTCAAAGGTATTTTGTGAAAGAAGTCCAAGTAGTTTTGTTTGCTTGCTTGTGATTTCTCCTTCGAAGAAAATGAAATGTAATTTCATGAGTGAAATTTCTCTGAAATGTGGCTAAAACAATGACAAGTACAGTTTAGTTCACAGTTGATGTATGTAGCTGGTAGTAAGATTTCTATATTTGTGGAAATAGAATTTGATACCTGAAATCAAAACTGAGTGGTTTTTTTTTGGCTAGTGTAAGATCATCAGAACTATAAGATAGTTATTGCAAATTCCTATGCAATCCAGTTAACTTCATAAATGACATGAGATAAAGTTACAGGCTCATTTGAAACTGATTTGTAGGTTGTAATGGGGAGGTTGATGGAGAATAGTATTCAGCATCTTTTCTTTCTTACTATTCTTGCCAGTGTTTTGTTAAAAAATAAATATCCTCCCCATGGAGGGAATGAATATACATCCTGTACACAGATCAAACTTTGTGTAGTAAGAACCTGTCATCTCTGCAAGTCAGTTTTCTAACAAGTAGTGTTTTAAATGAATAATTTTTAGTAATTGTACAATTGAACAATATAATGAACAATAAATTGAACAATACAAGTTCAAAAATTTCATTTTTCTGAAGTTTAAAATGACCTAACTAAATGAATACAGACTCTCTAGTATAAAAGATTTTAAGAAGGTTTGGTCACTTCTGAAATTAGGTTAGGTGTTGAGCCATCTTAGTTAAAAGTGTTTTAAATTAAAACTTTTGTAGCATTTATTCTGAAGACAAGAGTTTAGAATCAGGAAAAACTGGCTCTTAAAGGCTTACAGTTAATCCTCCATTTCTTCACCCTTCTGCCCAACAGTTGTTCCTTTGGATTACATTATTAAATAATAGACCAGCGCATTCTGTGATCTTATGCAGCAACGCTCCTACTTTCACTGTTTTACTATCTTTTCTTTTAGTTCTGTAGATGTTTTGAAGTTCTTTTTTTCAGGACGTCCTTGATCTCTGTTTTCAGTCAAAAATATTAATTACTGGACACTTTTCTTTTTTGTCTTTTTTTTTCCATAAATTCTTACAGCTTTAGCCATTTTTTTCTTAACTTCTAGGTGCAAAAAATGAAGCAAGTACTGTACCAAAAAATCAATAAAAAAAATCTCTTAATAGAAATATTTTTCGAGATATTTGGAAGCATTTCTTATATTGGAGAAATTAAGCATTTGTACTACTGGTGTTTTTATTTTAAAAAATGTATAATATTCTCATGTCTATATAAAGGTATGGCAAAAAAAATTATGGAATTATGATGGGAAAGACATTTTTCCATCAGATTAATACTGTATTTTTTCTTAAAAATTTGATTAAAATAAGAGAGGCTTTTTTAGCCCCATTCATTTGCAACACATTTAAGTTGATTATGTTAAAAATCTTACTTTTTTAGATGCATAAATGATTTACTTAAATTATTCTGCTGTTCAAAGACACTAAAATTTAAAGAGAATTTTCCACGCATACTAGGTATTCGTAGAATCATAGGATATTCTGAGAGGGCGTATGGGGCTGCTGAATCATGGCCTGAACCTCTGATTGATCACCTGAGGCGAGCAGTGAGTCAGCCACGGGAGCACAGGTAAAGGCAATTCACCTGTGCTGCAGGAAGGAGTGGAGCCTGACTGCACCTCTCGTAGACCCATTTAAGAGCCGACTGCCAGTGGGGAAGGATCTCTCTGGAGATCCGCTCCACCAGAGTCTATCACGTGAGCCCAGGGTATGGGTGAGCGTCCTTTTTTCCTACTCCAGTATAATAATTACATCAGCCAAATTCTTGGATATACTTTATCATCTGTATATTCATTGATTGTGCAGAGGGGAAGGAATCCACAGTAATCATCAAGTCCAACTGCAGGCTTGTCTCACTCCAGTTTTTTGGAGGGAGAGGGGATTCTTTGATATATGTATAACCAGTGTGAGATTAAGAAAAGATGGTTCAACTCTTGGTCCGACCAGTTTATTACAAATCTTAAACAGGGAGATGGGGAAGGGGAGGCTGGCAATAGAAAAGATAGGAAAGAAGCAAGAATTGCGTGAAGCGGGGATAGTCACCACCAGGATCCAGCAGCAGTCCCATTGCACGCTGTTCCGATGGTCCAAAGTAAAAGCACAGGAGGGAGAAGCAGCAGCATGGCCAGCCTTCAGCAGCAAGCAGGTACCAGGAAGAAGCACCAGGGTAAGTCCAGGAGGAAGCAGCCTGTCTCAGGTAGCAGATCCAGGAGACAGTCCGTCAGCATGCAGGCATCAGCTTGTGAGGCTTCTGATATCAGACACCTTCTTGTTCTTCAGCATGCAGGTCTCAGGTCATGAGGGATCTGTTGTCTGAAACCTCTTCCTCTTCATGAGGAATCTGTTGTCAGAAACCTATCCTCATGGCTTTGATCCCTCTTTTATCCTTTTTTCCTGCCTACTTGGCACACCTGGGTGCTTGGGTATCATGTGAGTACCCCCTGAGATGGCTATCTCCCTCAAAATGAGCCCACACAAAAGACTGCTCCCTGGCTATTAAGCTGTGGCTTATCTCTCTCTTGTGGCCCCTGGCCTTGTCCATCTGTATCCCTCAGACAAAGGATTTCACAACTCTTGCCCAAGACTTGTCCATCTATGTTCTCTAGACAGAGGATTTCTCAAGCCTTGGCCAGAACTTGCTTGGACTTGTTCCTCAGCAAGTTTTGAGGCAATGGCATAAAAGAATAATTTCTTATAGGGCTCTGCAAGACTATCTAAAACATAGGCAGTGTGTCTAATAACATTGTCCATATGCTTCTTGTTCTTCAGCAGTCTTGGAGAATTCTGAGGAAAACTCCCATCCTTTACTGGATGTGGAGGGGAATGTGACCACTGAGGATAAGGAGAAGACTGAAGTTCTCAATACTGTTTTTAATTATGTCTTTAAATTCAGATCAGTTATCCTCAGGGTACTCTACCCGCTGACATGCAAGTCTAAAATGTGGAGCAGAATAATGAATGATCTGACAAGTTCATCCAACACATGCCATCAAAATTCTGACACACACGACCTTGAGCTAACAGCAAAAATTCTATAACAGCACAATTCTGTAGCATAGCATGTTGTACTGAGTCTACATCTAGCAGCAGTCTGCTTAGAGCCAAGGAAGTAGTGTTCATTTGCTTGGCCAGCCAGCATCCAAGTTTATTAAGCATGATCAGTGTTTTAGCTGATGCAACACCTGGGGCTAAAAAGTATTATTATTATATTATTTCCCCAGGGTTCCAAAATTCTATGTTGTCCTTACACTGTGATTAAAAAGCATGTACGTTTCTTTTAAGGTGCTTTCAGTGGTGAGTGATCATGGAGATATTAGGTATTAGTAAAGTTAGTCTTCCCAAACTGCATGGACCTCCTTTGATGTGAGAGGGGGATAGTAGGCCATGCCCAGTCCCCACAGATGAGAAAATCTCCTGCTGGCAAGCTAAACAGACTGTTATTAGATCTTGAGATGTTAGGTGAAGTATAATTAATGCCTATAGAGGATGTTGATGCAACAGTTTGACAGTATGGACAGGATTGTATGATCTATCAGGCCTGATTCATGGTCAGTTGGAAGGCATGCTGTAGTGCCTTTGCATTTTGATGGTAAAAATCATGAGACAAATGTCTGTGGAAAAACTGATCAGGGACAACAATTGCTCCCGACAGTTTTTCCGCCTGAACATTACCCCTGGAAATAAGGCAGAGCAGTGACATGCAGCGCATAAAATCCCATTGCTTGAAATCAAATGGGACATAGATTGTCTCTGGATCCATGCCATCAATGCTAATAAATGCCCCCTTCCTCTGCAAATGACCTTTGCTACCATATCAACCCTGGTCTTAACAAATCTGTGAAGTAAAAATACCCATTCCAAAATTACCAAGGGATCAGAGTCCCCCTTGACCCATTGTGCTGACAGTCCATAGGATTGAAAAGGAGAGTCTGATAGAATGATCAGGTTTTCTTCAGTGTGCTGTTTGCTGGGTCATCTTTGAGATGGTAGTATTCAGAACTCTCGATGCTGCTGGTGTCAAGTTGATAAGTCTGAATCTCCTTCCAGTAATATGAAGAGGGGGTGGAGATCCTCTGTAGAAGTCCCCAGTAGGGGTTGCACCAAATTTATGGCACCTAACAACTTTTGCAGTTCATTTAAGGTGCTAACTTTGGTACCCAAAGTTAGAGTCTATGGATGGATTTGGGTCTGTGAAATCCGCCAGCCCAGATATAGCCAAGGTGGTGTCTTTTGGTCTTTGTCCTGTGTGATCTGCAATCCTGCCTGAGTTGCTGCTGTTATGACCACTGACACAACTTTAGTCATCGTCACCTCTCTTGGCATGATGACGAGGATATCATCCATGTAGTGGTATATGTAGACATCGGGAAACCTCCATCACTCTTTTCTCAATCTATTCATCACCCAGTCTATACTGATGTTTGGGATTGCCTCAATCCAGGTGCTGTCAAAGGAAGAATTATAAGGAAGTAAATGTCTCTGTGAGGAAATTATTCATCCAAATAAAACTCCTCTAGTACAACTTGAGATAATTGCCTCATGTCTTATCACTTGTTAAATGGAAAAAGTGACTGTCATCCCCACTGCAACCTCCTTTCAGGTACTCATGAAAAGCGATGAAGTTCTCTGCTCCTCTTCCCAACCTCATTTCCCTCAGTTGCTGCTTATAATCCATGTTTTTCAATCTCTTAATTGCTATTTTCTACATATGCTCAAGCAACTCAATATCCTTCTTGAAGAGAGGTGCCACAAAACTGGGCACAGTGCTCAAGATGTGGTCTTATCTGTGCTGAGCATTAGGTGACAGCCATTTCCTTAGTCCTGCTGTCCACACTATTTTTGATACAGGACAGGTTACCATTGGCATTCTTGGCCACAAGGACACGCTACTGGCTCATGTTCAGCTGGCTGTCACCAAGCACTCCCAGGTCTTCTTCAGAGCAGCAGTTTCCAAGCCTATACCACAGCATGGGGTAGTTATGACCCAAGTGCAGTAAGGCAGTATTTTTCCAAATTGACTAATTTTCTTCCCTTAGCAGTGTTCTGACTATCCATAAAAGAGAGTAAAATTGTTCCCAGTCATCCAATAAGCAAATATGGATGGACCTTTTTTTTTTTCCCATATATAGAAGGTGTATGATTTTTACTTTTTCTTTTTTATTAAGATTCATATAAGTTAAGAATCTGAGGACAGAAAAAAGGGCAGGGTATAGGACTGTTTCTTTCCCTGTTTAGTACAAATTGTTTTATCCTGTTAGTATTTGAGTGTATGTTCAGCAATTTGCTTGTAGAAATAGCATGTTAAAAGCATCATTAGCACTGTTGTCTTTTCAGCTATAAAACTGCAGTTCAGAAATTGTTGAAAGTTAGTTTCTCTATGAATTCATGTGAGTTGATCTGTAGATTCTATCAGAAGTTTCTTGTGAACAGTTTGCTTTTTGGCAATACATAATCTTTGTTGCTCATGAGATATTTATTTAGATATATATTTTTTTCTAATTTACTTTCTCCCATTAGATGTTGGCCAAACAATACATATTCTTTCATAGAGAGTTTATAAAAATGCATCTTTTTATTGAAGCTACATTATATGTTGTATTTATTCTAAGATGCTTGAACACCAACAGAAATAAGACAAATTGGCTTAACTATTTGTGAATAATGTATTTTATAAGCTCATATTTTGAATGATTACTGCAATAGCAGGCATTAACAGTTCATCAAAATACAAGTTTATCACAAATCACGCTGTTTTATTTTGTCATCATGTAAAGCACAGAAACCCCTTAGGATATCATTAAGTTTGTTTTTTTGGTCTGATTTTACATGAAATAAAGCTAAAATAGGAGAAAAGAAAGTTTCCATAAGTTTAGAAAGCGTCTTTTTTCTGACTTCTTCATCTTCTGTTTCAACCATATACTGATATTCCTGTTTTAGGTGGAGAATACAAGTACAAAGGTTTGTTTTTTTTTTTTTTATTAGTACTTACAAAGCTCAGTTTTTATCCCATTTTCAAAATGTCTCAGACATTTAGGAACTTACTGCTGCAGAACATCAATTTCTAAGCAGCATATTGAGTTTGAAAAGGGAACTTGGGATCTTCAGCCATATACACCGTAAAGAATAGTGTTAACAATTTCAGCATCAATTCCAAATGATCTGGTATGAGTTTGTTGCGAAGGGTAGTATTATCCAGAAATACTAGTTGAGGATGATGCCTAGCTCAGACAGTCTAGAAGTATCACCCTGGTCTCAGGACTGCTTCAGCTTCTGAGATTAACATGTTGATAGTCAATTCAGTTACCTGGGCGGTGGCATAAAATGCAACAGAAGCAAAACAACAAAGCATGCCTGAAATAGTTTTCTTTACTCTCTTGTTAATAGTCTCAGCAAGGCGTTTATATAAGAGCTGGACATTTACAATACAAGCGTCCAGTAAAACTAAAAGTGAAATACAAGAGGAAAACGGGAATACGTTTAAAACAAAACTTAGAAATGGGTAGAATGCAAATAAATGCTGATTAAAAAAAAACATAATCTGATATTATTTAAATGATAGCCAAGTAATTTATTACAGTTTCACTGCTAACTGGACAGGCTTGTGGACATGCTTGAATGATATATGAAATGAGTCTTCTCAATTTCATGTGAATTTGACAGCAAAAAGAATTACATACTCTGCTTTAAAAATCTGTTTTCATTTGAAGCTGTGAAAGAAAATAAGTCTTGTCAATATGTAATTGTGTCTTTGAAATTCTGTAGAATTTTAGAATCATAGAATCAATGGAGCTGGAAGGGACTCTTAAAGGTAATCAACTCCTCTGCAACAAACAGGGACATTTCCAGCTAGATCAGGTTGCTCAGAGTCTACTCCAGCCAGATCTTGAATGTCTCCAGGGACAGAGCATCCACCACATCTCTAGACAACCTGTTCCAGTGCCTCACCACCATAAAAAACTTCTTACTTATATCCTGTCTAAATCTCCTCTCTTTCTGTTTGAAACCATTTCCCTTTGTTCTATCACAACAGACCCTGCTAAAGAGTCTGTGCCCTTCTTTCTTATAGCCCACATTAAAATAGTGAGTGGCTGCTGTCAGGTCTTTCTGTAGCCTTCTCTTGTCCAGGCTGAAGATCCCCAGTTCTTTCAGCCTGTCCTCACAGGAGAAGTATTCCATTCCTCAGATCATTTCTGTGGCCCTCCTTTGGAGGTGCCCCAGTTTCTCAGACTGTGAAGTTGTCTTTACCAACAGTGACCAAAACAGAAAAAAAAGGAAAGCTTAGGTGAGAATTTATCTCTTGTGTTTCATCAGATAGCTCTAATTCTGGGACTGAGGTTTTTTTTCTGTCTTTGTTTTCAGAGTATGAATTAACTGAGCAGGTGCACTATGGTTACCAGCCTCTTCTTTTTAGAAATTATTACATGTATTATATTATTAGTGGGTAAAATAATCCAAGGCAGTTATAGTGACAGAGTACTTTTGATCTGTTTTTATATATTTTCTATGATATTGAGAGTGTCTAACAAAGTAAATATGTTTCGTTTCTGAAGATGATAAATTGTTATACGCTACTTCAAACAGTGGCACAAGCCTCTTCTTTTTGCTGTTCATAATTAAGTATAGCTTTTAAAAATAATAACTGACTTGTGAATAAAACTGTTCGAAACCTGTTCATCTTCAGATCTTTACTTCAAAAGAAAAAAAGAATTCCATTGCAGTCTTGTAAAATTCTTCACAAATAGAACAATATGGCTTAATTTTTAATGTAAATGTAAGTTGCGTGACAAATGTGGAAAAGTTTGAGAGAAAATGAACCCACTTGTGTTCCAGTTTGTCCTCAAACTGGGGTTGGGGCAGCTAAGCTTAGATTCTGAGCATTGCCCAGTTTGGCACTCTAAATCCAATCTAAATTATGTTCATAGAGTAGAACTACAGAATCATAAAATCATTAATGTTGGAAAAGACCACTAAGATCATCGAGTTGACCACCCTTAAGGAATTTGGCTGCACCCAATGAAGATTTTCAGGGCTGGATTAGCAAACTATGCAGTTTATTAAAAAAGCAGATTACTAATTCTCCTGGATTACTGACAATAAATACATTATCTGCAAAGCATACAAGTTTAACCAAGAACATGAATAATAAGGCCTACTACAAACACGATAAACCATGGAAAAACTCTATACAGATTTCAAGTTTCTTTGGGGAAACTCTCATTATAACTGAGTCTGCAAATCTTACCCAATATGCAAGAATGTGGATGATGAAGAGAAGCTCAGCCTGTCAACTGAGCCCAGAAGGAGCAGTATCCTCCCAACGTCTAAGTTGATCTGTTCTCCAAAATTCCTTCTCTCTTAGGCAATTTTTACGCTATTTTCTTATTTAGAGATGGAGCTTGAATGACAACAGTCAAAAATATTTTGTTTTGTGAAGTTTACTCAGACAACATGTTTTTTACAGAAAGGTGGAAAATTTTTGTCTTGGGGCTGGTTCAGGAAAACAAGATAGTTTGTCAATTCCAACAGTCCATCCCTGCAAGATGATCATGGGGTTTGGCCATGGGAACTCCATTCTGCTCACACTCCGTGTTGTTTTTTCAGCATACCAGTCAGCATACTAGGCTCCCCTGGTGTTTGTTAACAATCTAAGGTTTGCAGGTCTTATGCTGCCTCAAGAAATATCATGGAATTAACTATCCACTACATTCCACCCTGGAGGTTTACCTTCTCTCAAGAAGTGGACCTTTCAGAAAGTCGACTCCTGTAAATATTCCACAGTGCATCAAATTAATATGTAGCTTTGGGATTATATTATTTAGCTTCTGAATGTAAACAGCTTCTTTGAAAAAACTTGAATACAATGTTTGAAATTTGAAACTTGTATAAAAATATAAGGCAGGCAGGCTTATATTTATAAACCTGGAACTAATGAGAAATTATTTCTTGCTAATTGCTCATAAACATTCCAGTTGAAGTCTTTGGTAAAAGTAATTTAAAATTATAAAAGCAGAATGAGATGGACAATTTTTGAGGAAAATAAACTTTGAATTTGTAGAAATACAGGTTGTTTTGAATTTTGCTATCAACTCAGCTAAATTCAATGGTAAAGAATTAATTATGCTTGCAGTGGAATTTAGGAAAATAATCTTAAAAATAACTGTTCTGTGATAGCATCTTCACTGATGTTTGCAAATATCTGTGGGAGGTAGCAGAGTTAGAGTTATTGCTTTTCTTACTCTTCCTCAAAGATAGACCTATGAAGGAACAAGAGAAGATAAACCTTTGCAGGAGTTTGAGTGCTGGTTAGCTCTAGAGCAGGAAAGCATAAAATGAGAGAAAAAACTCACCTCTTATATTTTTATTGTTCTGTCCATTATAGGGATCTGCATCAGAAAATGTCTTTCCTATCCCCAAGTTACAGTATTGAGTGAATTGCTTTTACTTTTCCTCCGTGCAAAGCATAAAAGCTATAGAATATGCATAATAAAATACTTGCTCTTCAAAAATGTGCAGAAATGACATTTATAAATTTATACCTACTTAATATAATGAATTGTCACATAGATTGTCATGGCCAAAGTGTTTTTGGTTAAAGTATTCAATCTACTTTATATCAGACAAGGGCTTTTGTAGTACTAATAAGATTTAAGAGAATCTAAGCAAAAACGTTGCTAAGTAATAGAGGAAATCTTGCAAAAGGAAAAGAAAGAGCATTTATTCTGAAATTACATAAATATTTTAGTAACAGAATTGCCCATGCTTTGTGAAGCAAATTTAGGTAAGCTATTTGGTCCTAGTATGTCAGCAGATTTGAATATTTACTTGTAACCTTTTGGGGAAAAAAAAGAAAAAAAAAAAAAAAAAAAGGAAATTGTTCTGTGTCATGACAACCATAAAATAAGTCTCAAATGCATACATACTGCTGAGTGGTGGAATTGACATGCTGGAAGCAAGGGATGCCATCCAGAAGGGCCTGGACAGGCTTGAGAGGTGGGCCTATGCAAACCTCAAGAAGTTCAACAAGGCCAAGCTCAAGGTCCTGCATCTGGGTTGGGGCAATCCCAAGCACAAATATGTGCTGGCTGGAGAATAGCTGAGTGGCTCCGAGGAGAAGAATTTTTGGATGTCCATTGATGAAAGACTCAGCATGAGTCAGCAATGTGCACTTGCAGCCCAGAAGGCCAAGTGTATCCTGAATTGCATCAAGAGAATTGTGACCTGCAGGTGATTCTGCTCTCGTGAGACCCCACCTGAAGTAGTGTGTCCAATTCTGAGGACTTCAACATAAGTAGGACAATGAGCTGTTGGAGCAGGTCCAGAGGGGGGCCACAAAGATGACCAGAGGGCTAGAGCTCTTCATCCTGGAGAAGAGAAGGCTCTGGAGGGAACTTATAGCAGCCTTCCAGTACCTGAAGAGGGCCTACAGGAAAGCTGGGGAGGAACTTTTTATGAAGGCATGTAGCAACAATTCGAGGGGAAATGGTTTTAAACTGGAAGAGTATAAATTTAGACTAGATATTAGGAAGAAATTATTTACTGTGAGGGTGGTAAGACATTGGAACAGGTTGTCCAGTGAGTTTGTGGATGCCCCCTTCCTGGAAGCATTCAAGGCTGGTCTGGATGGGGCTTTGAGCAAGCTGGGCTAGAGAGAGGTATCCCTCTGGTAGGGGAACTGGGACTAGATGATCTGAAAGGTCCCTTCCAACCCAGGCCATTCTATGATTCTGTAAAAGAAAAATGCTTGAATAGATTTTCTAATCTTTTCCATTCAAAATAGTTCTATTTTTTCATAGGAAGATGGAAGGGAAACAATGTATCCTTTTATTTAGTTAATTAAATGCAGATTTCAATGAAGGAATTTCTCTTTGTTCGCTGGAGGAATCTGTTAAAATATTAAAATTTTTTTTTAAAAAAAACAAAAACAAACAAAAAAACAAACAAAGAACCCACATCAAAAGTTTAGAATAACAGAAGAAATGCTTCTATTCAAATAAAGGAAAGAAAATGAGGGCACTTAATTTATAATCCTTCTTCTCAGAACATATTCCTTATTTCCTAGTTCAGTATGGTTTAGTCCAGAAAAGACTTTGTTCACATTTTAATTCTAGCATTAAACTGTGCTTTCACATGTTAAAATTCATGTACTAGAATAATTCAGAACTGTTTTATTTTACAAGTTAAAATTACATATTTTACTGTTGTACACCTTTTTGTATTGAAAAAAGACATGAGGGGCAATTGAATTGTTTTTTTTTTTTTTTTACAGTAGATATATGTGTTCTGTGAGGTTTTCTTAATACTAATTTCTACAAATGTTATATCTGTATAGTTATTTATATTTATTTGGTGAGCAGGGAAAGGCGATGGATGTCATCTACCTGGACTTCTGCAAAGCCTTTGACATGGTCCCTTACCTCATTCTCCTTTCTAAATTGAAGAGGTATTGATTTGAAGGATGGACAGTTCAACAGATTAGGAATTGGCAGCCAAAGGATTGTGATCAATGGTTCTGTTACAGGCTGGAAGCCAGTCACAAGCGATGTCCATCAGGAGTTGGTCTTGGGACCGGTGCTCTTCAACATCTTTATCAATGACATAGACGATGGCATCGAGTGCACCCAAAGCAAGTTCACGGATGACACCAAGTTGAGCAGTGCAGTTGATACGTTGGAGGGAAGGGAAGCCATCCAGAGGGACCTGGACAGGCTGGAGAAGAGGGCCTATGAAAACCTAATGAGGTTCAATAAGGCCAAGTGCAGGGTGTCAGGACAATCCCAGGTACTTATACAAGCTAGGGGAAAAATCTCTTTGAGAGTAGCCCTACAGAGAAGGACTTGGAGATCCTGGTGGACAAGAAACTGGACATTAGGCAGCAGTGTGCGCTTGCAGCCAATTGTGTTTTGGGCTGTATTAAAAAGGGGGTGGTCACCAGGGAAGGGAGGTGATTGTCCCCCTCTACTCAGCTCTTGTGAGGTACCACATGCAGTGCTGCGTCCAGGCCTGGGGCCCCCAGCACATGAAAGATGCAGAACTCTTGGAGCAGGGCCAGAGGAAGGCCACTAAGATGATGAGAGGGCTGGAGCATTTCTTTGTTAGGAAAGGTTGAGGAAACTGGGCTTGTTTACCTTGGAGAAGAGAATGCTCTGGGGAGACCTCATTGCAGACTTCCAGTACTTGAAGGGAGCTTATAACCAAGATGGGAAATGGCTGAGAGTGGATAGAGATTTTACGAGGGTGGATAGAGATAGGACAAGGCAGAATGGTTTTAAACTAAGGCAGGGGAGGTTTAGGTTAGATATTAGGAGGAAGTTTTTCCACACAGGGGGTGGCGACACACTGGAACAGGCTGCCCAAGGAGGTTGTAGATGCCCCATCCCTGGAAGCATTCGAAGCCAGGCTGGATGTGTCTCTGAGCAGCCTGCACTGGTGGTTGGTGACCCTGCGTATAGCAGGAGGGTTGAAACTGAATGATCATTGTGGTCCTTTTCAGTCCAGGTCAATTTATTCTATGATTATTTTTTTTTTTTTATCTCTGATAAGGAAGATAATGAAATTTCTAAATACATTCTTTTGCCATGTAACCCCCTTTTTTTTTTTTTTTTTTTTTTTTTTTACCTAGGGACTGATACTGTCACTTTTGCCAAGGTTTGGATAACCTAACTTCTGTAGAGGCTGACTCTTGATAACACAGATAAAACTTCCAATAAGAACCTCATTGGATTCTAGTATTTCAAGATCTGTACCGAAATGTATTTGGAAGTGCAACAGAGCTTTCAGATTTTATAAGCTGGTTTTACAGGGCAATTTAAAACCAAAACAATAGATATTGCAATAATTATGCTCTTCAGAAGTTAAACCACACAGATTTTATTGTTTCCCCATAACAGTAACTCCCATTGCATGTATAAAACAATTTCATTTCTGATGATATAACAAGAAAGTGTGAGGCTGTTAGGCAAAAAGAAAAAGTACATTTGTGGCTGTGTGACTTTTTTCTTTTTTAACATATTTATATCACCATAACTCAAAAATAATGAAGTGTTTCAATTATGTTCATGTACACACTCCATCCCTTTTACTCAAGTAAATATTAACTACAGTATGAAGATCATGTTTAGCTAAAACATATGTAAGACAGAGTCATTGTTAAAACTAATGATGTAAACTTTTGGATTGTTCATAAATGAAGGTTTGATCAGTAATTCTCAGAAACTTGAGAAGAATCATACACAGAGCATGTTTAGGCCCATTTTAGAAAGTCTGTGTACATATATATGTGTTTGTATGTAATTTATAAATGAACAGAAGAACATACTCATTGGCAGCAATTCCAGGCATACCATTTCTTACTCCGGCAAATTATTGGAATTTTTGGAGCAGGTTAATTGCATACTTGTTACTATGATATTTCTTCATTTACTCTGAAGTTTTCTGAGAATAGTTCATGTTAATTTTGCAAACAAGATTTAAAAAAAAAAAACATACACAAACACTGTATATCTGAAGCCTAAACATAACTCTTGGGTGCTCTCTTTTGTATCATACAAAATTTTTGATGATCTTCATAAAAGCATAGTCTATGAAATGTTTGAAGTTCTTTTCTCACATATGTGAGTAGGATATAGGGATACATTCCTACAGGCTCTGCTGTTACAGTAGGGGACCTCTTTGACTTATCTGCTATAGTTTAAAGCTGACAAGGTTGCTACTTTCCTCAAAATCCTATGCCTAGATAAGGTCCAGTAACCTCAGCTCTGAAATCATAAGTGATGAGTACTTATTAAGGTACAAATCCAAAAGGATAGTGAGAAGACCACAGTACCACAGATATTTCTCTCTGAATTTTCTCTCCACTGCTGCTGGCGCTTTTCTCCTAACTTTTAAAGCTAATTAGCACAAGTCAGAATCTTAACCTCTGTTCATTCACTCATTTATAAAATAGAGAATATTACATGTACAATTTTATGTTGAACATGTTCATATCTAAGAAGTTTAAGAATGTAAAACACTTTGTAAATGCATAATATTGCATACCTTTCTGCTTAACTAGAACATTAGCACCAGATGCTACACGAGTTCATATAGAGCTCCTGAAGCAGTCCACTGCAGGCTGAAGGGTGTATCCTGAGAGTATCACTGAAATTGCAAAAAATCTTACCCTCACCCTGACTTCAACACACTCATCACTGAGTCTTGTGAGACAATATGTTAAAACTGTTTTTTCCTTCTTCCTGATTCATGTTGGGGCTGATTTTTTTTTTTTTTTTTTAAAGGAACTGAACATTAGCCTGAGGGAAGCTTGTATCATTTACATTGCATAGACCTTAGAAATATAAGCCATGATAAAAACAAAACATCCCAAACTGCGTCACCTTCCTTATCTGATCTTACCTACCCGCAACCAAATCAATCTTCTGCTTTAGTAGAAGTCTATCATTTGCTGGAGAGAGGGCACAGGAGCTCTCCAACCGTTTTGGGCACAGGAGCTCTCCAACCGTTTTGGGCACAGGAGCTCTCCAACCGTTTTGGGCACAGGAGCTCTCCAACCGTTTTGGGCACAGGAGCTCTCCAACCGTTTTGGGCACCTTAAGAAGTATCATAAAAATACATTTGCAGTATATCAGGGCAGGAAGTAATAGTAATCAGTCTAGTGTTTGATCTAATACAAAGGAGAAAGTTTTCTGAGTGATATATTAATACAACAAAATGGACAAGGCTTTTTCATTACTTCCATTCATAGACTGGCTTCTGGAGAGCACCATTAGGCCTCAAATATTATAAAGCAGTATAGTGCTTATACATTTCCATGACACATATACTTCTTTTAGGAAGGGTATTTAAGGTTAACAGTATATGATGCCATCTTAGAATCTCACATATTTCTATTAGTATTTAATCTAAAAGAAAAAAGTCAGGAAAGATTCTTATAGTTCCAAGATGATAGCATAAAGAGAAAAATGACTTTAGTACAGGGGTAAATAAGGCCCTTCCTTTTCTTTTTTCCCTTTCCCTTTCTTTTTCTTTCTCTAAATGAATACTGGAAACTTTTCATTGTTGGAAGCCACTGTACAATCAGAAAATTTACTGTGGTAAAAAAAAAAAGGACACTGAAAGACCATTCAGACATGTACCAGCACAACTGCCAATTTCATGCCTCTACACACCTGTGATACTGTCTATTAAGGTTCTTTCAAGTGGTTCATATTGTGAAAAAAAGAAAAGTTATATTTCTTGCAGTATTTCATCTAAATGTGGTATGTATTTCTAATTTTTTTGAAACAGCAATTGGAAATGAAAAAAAGATCGCACTGTCACTGACAACATCCCATTTTAAGTTACTATAAATAGTCAAACAATTCAGGAAGCTCTGCATAATTGATGTGCTTTGCCTGTGATATTTCTTAATGAGACACTCTCACACTGTTTACTGAAAATGTATAATGAATGGTAGTGATTATATTAAAAAAATAGTACTCCATAGCTAAGAAATTGCTCTACCAAATAGTTATTGTGCTTATTGTTGTAGTTTCCATGGAAATAAATTGAAGACATTACATTTGGAGAGACCTCTGTAATAACATCTCTCATCTTGCTCTTGAGATACTAGTTACAAAGGTTTTTTGGTGCATATCTTAGCTGGGTCTTATAGTTTTACACTTACTGCTGGTAGGTTTTCAGTGTAGACAAATTCAAGGTACCTGGAAGAAATGATCTACTAACCCTCATACTTATCCTCAGTTACTCTGTACAGGGAATATTGAGCACATTAGGTATATATAGATACACATATTTGTACAGTCAATAAATGTACAGATGCTATAGCTATGAGATGTCCCAGAGAGCTTGGCTATGCAGTTATTACACTAAAGCAGAAAAGATAGGATGCTTACCCATATCCTGGGCACATTTACAAAACTCCAGCAGAGCAGATCTCCAGAAAGAGATCCTTCCCCCTGGTAGTCAGCTCTTAAATAGGTCTAGGAGAGGTGGGGCCAGGCTCCACCCCTTCTGGCAGCACAGGTAATTTACCTTCACCTGTGCTCCTGTGGCTGAGTCATTGCTTGCCTCAGGTGATCAATCAGAGGTTCAGGCCATGATTCAGCAGTTCCCATACAGTATTTCATACACAAAAAGAAATCCCACAAATTATTATGAAGATAATACGGTGCATATATGCACCTTTACTATCTGCTTTCTGTACAAGACTCCACCAGTATGGCATAATTTGGCTATTCTAAAGAAAACTAACATTTCAGTATAAAGTATATATGACTGGATCTATTTTTTTATTATTACATATTTTTACCTTTTTTATTTGATAAATGTTTTGTGCAACACTTTTTCAATTATATAATATGATTATATCCTTAAATCAGGATCTAATTTCTTGAACAATTTATTTTTCCCATCATCTTCTTTTTCCATTATGGAGTGTCCAAATTCTAGTTTCTTTCCTTAGAAGGTTTTTTGTTTGTTTGTTTGTTTTTGGTAGATTGCCAGTCAGTGTGTGTCTCTGTCTGAAAAAAATAATTATTTCAACAAAAAAAATTAGATTTTACTGATTAGCAGATGTGGATAAATTTCTGTTGCTGAAGTTACACAGAAACATTGAATAGATTGATGACATTTTCTTTCACGTTAAAGACATCTTATTCTATTTTTTTTTTCTAATAAAAAAAAGGAAGAAAATTTTTTCAGCTCCTGTCTTCCAAGTAAATAAATGAATTCAAAAAAGAAAACTTTCTTTTCCCCCAAATATTATTGATTTTCTTCTGAAATAATATTTTTTACAATGTAATTATTAAAATTCTACTTTAGGTAGGCCTATTTACACTTCAAAGCAGGATTCTTTCCATGTAATATTAAGCAATATTTCCAGATAAAATGAAATAGATTTTTTAAATAAGCACAATCTTATCCTGCTGTTATTCCTGAAAATCATAGCAAAATTTATATTTTAAATTTCAGAAAATCATTGCATTTCAAAATTCTTGAGTCTTGAACTTGTATTAATTTTTAACCTATACCTCCAATGACATTACTGAGTATTTTTCTACCAATACTCTGAAACTACTCTTCCTTGGGCATAGCAGATACATGGGACTCCACAGTTATCACAGAATCACAGAATTGTAGTGGTTAGAATGGACCTCCAGAGATCATCAAGCCCAATCCCCAATCATTTCTCTAATGTTGTAAACCTTTCTATTAAAGATGCTGGTTTATTTTTTTGTTTGTTTGTTTGTTTGTTTGTTTCAGTATTGCAGTAGAATTTAAGTAGTGATAAGATGTGTTGAAAATAGGTGTCTGAAAATGTTACAGATAATATTTATTGTTTTGTTGTTGTTTTTTTTTTTTGCCATTTTTTTTTTCCTTTTGTTCAAGACATATATGTCCTATTTTTTGACCTTTTAACTATACATTATCATTCCTTCTGGCAAAGCTGTCTGGATGTGCCTTCCTTGAGATGCTGATGACACTGAATTCGTCCACTATGATACACAATATTTCTTTTACCCAGCAGCAAGCAGGACATCTGCCTGTGTAGCATCCTATACTAACTGTCCCTCAGAATGGAGCAGTGAATGGGTATCAAACTGAGATTTCGTATAAGTGAGGCCAGAGCTTTGAGAGACTGTCACTGCCTCATGCAAACACTTCATAATTGAATGTTCCACATCAGTTAACCCATTTGCAAAATCTTACTTTATGAAGTATATTAAGTTCCATGTGGAAGGTGAGGCAAACTTGCAAACGAAGCAAAACGGGCTGCTCCGTATATGACTTTGTTCAGAATATCTAGAGATTTTGTAAATGATTATACATACTACTTCAGAAAGGTCAGGAAGACTGAATTAAAAAAAATATTTTTCTGGAGGCAAAACATAGCAAGGTCAGTGAGTATGATGTGTCCAGAGTTCCATTGCACTAACGATTAGAACAAACTATACAGGAAATGTTCACTGAAGAGGAAAAAAGTGAAAGATCAAGTGAGCACTTGAGAATTATCTTCTATAGAATAAAGTAAATAGTGATCTCCAGGGTAAGAATTATACAAACATGATTTCAAATGTTTATAATGGAAGATTAAGGTAATTAGAAGTATCTGTGTTAGATATGATGTTTCCCACTTTGGTTAGATGTGATTATAGCCATGGATTGGTGTTACTATGCCTCAAATCAGAAAAAATGATGAGAACTAACTGCAAAAACAGGCACTGGCTATCTAGAAACTGTGGTTCTTTGTGGCAGCTATAGCTTATATAGGTTGACAAGACCAATGCCAAATCATAGAAGAGTGAGAGATGGGGTAAGCAGGATGTATGTCAGAACTCCACCACGTGACTTTCTTTGTCCTTTGGTTGTTGTATTGAGCCTGCAGAATCGGCCTGTATGAGAAGTCTGCGCAGAGGAAACTTCTTCATCTCCATTTCACTTTACAGTTCTCTTAAATTGTATGTGGTGTCTGGAACATAAAAGAAACAAGAGACGTATAAAGCCTTGGTAGATCATATATGAGAAAAAACATCATCTTAACCCACACTATTGAATCCTTATACTATAACACAATGATGTATTATAATTATCCTGTTAAGTGGCTTGGGCTGATTTACTTTCCAATGTGAGAGCTGGCAAATACTCATCTCCTCTTTGTGTAACCATGTAATCTTGTCTGTAAAATATGAAAAAAGTCATATAGTTTTGGATGAAATCTTTGGAGCATATAAATTACCTCATTCTAACAAAGTCAGTGGAAGTATTATTCAGGTACAAAGGTTTGAATAAATTGCCTAAGACAAACATCTATCCTTGCTGTACTTAATTTATGTATGTGACGTTTGTGCTACAGTGGGTACAGGGATCAATGCACATGTACGTGACTTAGCAATAACATGTAAGAAATGTGGTTTTACCTCTCTTTACGCCTTCAAAAACTTTGAAATTAATGCTGATTTCAGCATCACTACTCCATTTAAGGCCTCAAGTAATTAAATTTTAATCACTATTTGAAGAACTCCTTTTTCACCTTAAGAAACATTTTTATGAATGTGGAAATGTCCATGGTTTCTGCAGGCAATGAAAAGTCATTAGAACCAGGGAAGAGGGGAGATAGGAACTAGGGTAAAACTTTTGGCAGCTTTGAACAAACCTAATTTCCAGGAACTTAATTTATACAAGCTAATAGGAACTCCTACAGCAATTCTTTAAAATGAAAAACTTGTTAGCTAAAATTCCACAGCAAAGAAAACTGTTAATCAGCTTAGTATTGAATATAAGATCCCATTTAGTCCTGTGAATTCTTGTATTCCCACTTCGGATCCCAGTTCAGATTCGTACAATGCATATCCTTGTACTGCATCACTTATAGACTTCTGTCAAATACAGAATTATAACTGCTATGATTGAATGGTATAATTTAAGATTAAGCTCTAAATAATAACATATTTTGTTTTTCAATTAAAAGGATTCACATGACTTCACCTATATTGGTCATACTAACTAAGGATTTTTCTCTGGTGAATGCAAAATGTAAAACATTATATCCAAAGATAAGATCTGCAGAGTATAAGCACAAACATCTTCGGTTGCTCAGTAGGATACAGAATTTTCCCATTTAAAGTAAGAGAAAATTATATTAACATAAAACATCAATAAACATCTTGTTAACCTCAGGCACTCAAGGGAAAAATCATGAGAATAGGTAACACATGCAATGTGATTCAAAACCAAGCATAGCTCTAGTGTGTTGGATGAAGATTTGAAAAAAAGATGTGAGAAAAATCATCCTCTGTGACTAATGTCCTTTAATATTTTTTGTTATATATAGTCTATATTTTAATAAAAAGTAATTACATTCTCCAAAATAATATTCTCCAAAATAATAAATATTCAAACTCCAATATCCTGATATATTAAGTTATCAGAGTTCTTAGACATTAGACATGATGCCATGTACTTCAGACAGTTATTTTACGATGCTTTCTCATTGTATTGCATCATAATTCGTATCTAATTTTTTGCACATTCATGTAATTATTGTCATTGTAATTTTTAACAGAGTGATATTTTTCTCCAGGGAAAAGAAAGCCATCTTTTCAAATTCTAACAGTTTAGGATAGCATAATTTAAGATATAAAATCATTAAAACCATCTATTTTCATTAACATCGGTGAGCTTATTTAAAATTACAATTCTTAAATTGTGCTTATATAATTTAGTAGGATAAATAAGCTATCTTATTTCCTGTTAGGAAAGGGATCCTGTTTCCTATTAGGAAGATTGGAACATTTGTAGTCATTTATGTCTAAAGTGATATAATCTGCAGACATTGTAGAGATCTATATCAAATATTTTGAAGAGTAATCATTAGAACAATGAAAAAAAGGCCTGTAAACATCCTCATCTAACATGTAAGATTGGAATGATTAGCGTTGATAGAATAAATTTAACTTCAACAATACTAAGACTTTGAACTAGAAGATGTCTTTTTAAAGCTGTCCACATTTTCATGGTTAATCTTTTTCTAACTTGTAACCCTAGAATTCCTCTTTGTGAAATAAAGAATAATCATTCAGATCACCTTTATGAAGTATTTTCAAAGAAAATCCATAAAGAAAAGAACCTTATTGAGGACTAATGCTATTTAATAATTCTTAGCTTAAATTCTATTTTATATTAATGCTAATAGAACTAAACAAGAAGAGTCAGATAAAAGATCTTGTAGGGGAGAATTGTACAATTCAGGAAAAGACACTTGACTTGAAAATCCTCTTCGCTAACCTTCACTTGAATCTGTCTATCATCAGTTTCAACATTGAGACATTCTTTTCCTACAGTTTTGAATGAAGATTGAGAAACTATATCAATGAAGAGGGATTAGGGGTTGACTAGGATTCTTTTATATCTAACTGGTTATAATGCTAGACTATTTTTACTTTTTTTTTTTCTTTTTACCTGTTCAGTTTTTAATTTTTATATGAATGTTTTTCAATTTAATTATGTGTTGTTTTGTTTTATATAGAAATAAAATACAGCAAGAAAAGATGAACAATTCCTTAAAAAAAAAAAAATCAATGATTAAAATTGTTGGAATATTAAAACGATTTTTTAATGAAAAAAAAAATTCAAATATGAATTTCCCACATTAAAAAAAGTGTGACTTCTAAAATAACAATAATAATAATCTTATTTTATTTTAGTGAGTATTAAGTTTTCCAGAAAGAGTAGAGGGGTGGCAGTCTGAATTCACTTAAATTGTTTTCTGTTTCATTCAGCGAAGTAAGTATCAGATTAAGTCTCTTATTACATCAATGTCTTCTGGGCATAGTAGTCAGCCTTCAATTTTCTCCAATGGGCTGAACTCAATGGAGATTTCATCATGAATGAGTATTACATAAAAAGTAGTCCAGTTAGTAGTCTGACATGAAAAAGATCTGGGGATGTGGATCTTAAGAGATTTCTTTGCAAAGAGATGTTCTTATGTAGAAATAAATAAATATATATTTTTTTCAATAGGGACAATTTGATAACTTTTGTGAAGTAAAATAAAACATTTCAACTCGACAACTACCATTTCAGTTAACATGTTTTGATCAGTACTGTCAAGAATACTTTGTTTTGTAATTTTTTTAATTTTGCAAATTTTCATTCTGTCATTTTTAATTTTTGATACTTTCATTTCACTCCACTCTTACGTAGAAATAAGCAGATTGTGAAGTATCATTCCACCAAATGCTTTCAGTCAATTCTCAAATTCTTTTTACATTATCAACATTATAGCTTTGTCTGCCAGTTGTACAATTAATAGCATCTGTTAAAGTACAACAGAAAAGCCACCCTTACCAATTATTTCCATTAACAAATCTCTCTGGAAACATACATTCTTCAAGATCAATTTTTTTTCTTGATCTGTTGATTTTCAATGCTTTTCAACATAAAGTGGATAGTTGTGTGTTCCTGAATCTTGCTTTCTCAAGCTTCTCTTTGCTGCGCTTCTTGTCAAAGCAGTAGTTAAAAATATATTTAGAACTATTTAAGAGGCAATAGTAGAACAAAAAAAGATTTTATCATAAAACCATATTAGAATGATATTATTATAAGGCCTATTTGTTGCTTGTATGGATTCAGCCAAGAACTGCTTATTTTTTCTTAATGGAATTTATCTCTTCACTGAAACAATGAAAAAATCATATTTATCGAGGAAATTTTTCTAGACTCACTAAAGAAATTTGTATTATTCTCATTTGTTGGCAGCAACAATAATTAAAACAGAGTAAACAGCCTAGTTGTTTTAGGAAACATTTTTTGAGATCCTGATTTTTTAGGGTCTTACAGTATCATACACGTGATAATGTAGTTAATATGTTAGTACTTAGAATCCAGTATAAGTAGTCTTAAATACAGCACAATTTTTTTTTTTCCCAAAAAAGGTAACTGAGATGGAACCTATATTTCAGCTATATCCTACCAGATCCAAGTAGTGAACTCTGCCTGCAAGTGCCTTCATTTTAAATATTCAAAATACTGAGACACTACCAGTGTTTAAAAGCTTGAAAACAATTCTATCTTATGAACTGCAGTGATGCACTTGCATCTCGTGTATTACATATTAAGTGATGAGTGCCTTTTTCTCGGTCATAATGTGAGGAAAATATGGCAAAATTATTTTTCATTTTCTTCACAAGATAACTTTTTCATAGTGCAGTGGAATTGCCAGGTCATAGACTGAACCAGTGGTTGAGCACCAGATGAGAAGATGTGACTAATCCAGGGAGCTCAGGTGCAAGTTATACATCTAAGTGAGCAAAAGGGGTGGAGTTTGGATCCCCCCCTCCTCACCTTCATTTAAGGGTTAACAGCTAAGGTAGTAAAATTTCTCTGGATCGACATTGTAATCCTCTTGAGCTGTCACTGATTGTTGGAATATTCCCTTTGTTCATCTTGATTACCTGTTATTGCTTTGTAGTGCCTGTATCCCATTTGGAGGTACTGTCGTCACATTCTTTTACCATACACATATGCACAGTTATAGAACTTATCCTCACACTTCTATCCACAAATATTACCATCAACAGAGAATGCCTTGTCACAGTAACAAATACATTACAGATTCAAACTGCATACTGAAAAGCATGTGACTTGGGCAGGTGAAGAGTGGTGAATAATGGAAGAAAGTAAAACGTTATATCTTTGGCATAAGATGGGAGATATCACTCGAGGAAGGAATTCTTATTGATGTTTGTTTTGTTTTGTTTTGTTTTGTTTTTAACCTGCGAGTAAAAGTTGTAAGTAGTGTTCTCAGGTGCAAATGGTGTCATTTTAAAATGGCATACTCTATTTACTTTCACTTCCAGTTATCTGAAGCAGTTAATAATAAATACAAAATACTTTTATCTAAATGAATACAAAATCTCTAAGATTTTGTCTAAGATAAGACTAAGAAAATGCCACACAATTCCATAGAAAATTAAGAGTGGTATGCTTTCTTCCCAGTGTTTTTATGGCCAAGCCTATACTTGCTTCACCAATAGTATGGTAAACAAGAAAAATAAAAGCTTTTCTTCTTTCAAAGAGGGATGGAAATACAGTACTTGTAGAATTCTTCTATCTTAAAATCAGCATACAATCTGCTGTAATATACAGCATGAAAATGCATCAGGGAAAGGTCACATTGAGAATTAGGGAAAGGTTCTTCACCAAGAAGGTGATCAGGCACTGGAAAAAGCTCCTGAGGGCACCAGTCCTGCTGGAGTTCAAGAGAAGTTTGAACAATGCTTTCGTACATAGGATTTGATTTTTGGGTAGTCCTGTGAGGAGTCAGGAGTTGAACTCAGTGATCCTTGTGAGTCACTTCTGTGGATATTTTATGATTTTATGATTTGAATTTATATCATGACAGAATGCGTTACTAATAGACTCAGTCTTCACTGAATGAGAGTTATAAAAAAAGACTTATCTAAGACAGGGATTTTTTGTCAAAGAATGGTTAAATTTGTAGCTGTCTTTACATTTTACTTGTGGTATAATTTGATATTTAGTGGAGTAAGAAAAATAATGTATACTTCAACAACAATTAAAAAACAAACAAACAAAAAAACAAAAAAACAAAAACAAAAGCACCACCAATAAAAAGCAGAAAATCACAAGTCTTCATAAGAACTGGTTAGATCTGTTTAATTTTTCATTTGTGAAAAAGTAGTAATTTCTTTCATGGAATTCAATTTATCAAAACAAGTGATCTATCTTTGTTTAAAAATCCCTCAATGGTTAATACATAGTAAATAAATACAGATGGAAATTAAAACTAAGGGTGATTCAAAACATTCTTTACTCCTATGTATCTTCATGTAAATATAGAAATAGGAATTTTTTTTCTAATGAAGAAATTGGTAAAAATCTTTAAAGAACAGGTTTTCCTGATGATAACACCATTTTTTTTTTCCTGCCTGTTCTTACTGTTGGATTTAACAGACTCTATTATCTGTAATGAACCACATTTCAAGACCTAGTCTGTTTTGTCCCTACAATAACTGTCTTACCACCAAGACTGTAGCTAACCTTCCAGACATTTGAATGTTGATGTTTATTTTTGCCCACAAATTGTGTATGTTGAGGAAAGCTTGAACAGAGTCTCTTTTTATTGGTGTTTTGTAAACAAAACATTCTTAAAAAATTGATAAATATCTATATTTGGGAATGAGCTGTGGTACTACTACAAAACTGTGGTGATATATATTTCATAGGATTATTAATGTGATTCCTTTTCCCCTTTTCCTCTGTTCTCTTTCTTGCTTCTGGAACTCTGATGTTTTACCTTAGACAATGCTAAGGACTGTGCTCTGTTTCTTAAGTGATAATTAATTTTGCGTTTAAAGTTTAAAACACTTGTCCAAATAGTTTTCAGAATCTTATTTAATTTACATACATATGGCTATTGCTAAGATTGCAGTAGCACCACAGAATTTTCAGGTCTTTTGCTGCATTCTTCTTCCTTAATGTTTCAATATTTACACAAAACTAGTAGAGATTGTACTCATATATTTTGAAAATGAATTGAATTGAAATATCTGTTTGCCATGCAAACTATTAGAAAACTATTAGAAAACAAAAAAAGAAAAATTCTTCTGGAGAGTGATCCTGCCTCCTCTTTTATGGTTTTGAGTGAAATTTCATTGCATAGTTTCTCTTTGTCAGCTTGTGACCTGAATATATATCAGAAAATACATAAATTTGTTCATGAACATGCATTTCTTTTCTACTTAAACTATACTATGTGAAAGGTCAGATAAAAGTTACAGTATAATTTAAGAAGAATATGTGTTGAACTGTACACAGATCTAACAGACTGCTGAGAGAGAAGCCAGGGGATTTTGTCATGCTGTGACAAACAAGGCAGGTGGGTTATCAGTCAAATATTGGAAGTTTATAATTTGATTTGATAGATAGATAGATAGATAGATAGATAGATAGATAGATAGATAGATAGATAGAAGGCTATCAAATAATGTTCAAAAGAGGGTCAGAAAGCTATATTGTTTAAAATTCAGAATTGTACATAGTTTATCTTCTTTCTTTCTATTTATCTTGACTGTTCTGCCAGGAATACAATTGTCATCCTATAACACAGAAATAAGCAGAAAATGTGGTTTTTTTTTCACACTTACTTTCATTTTGGTTTATCATCTATTTTAGCTCTTTGTTAAATTACTACATGTAGCTGGCTTTTTCTGAGAAAAAATTTAAGAATATTAAATCCAAACCATAGTGTCAGAAAGCTCTAGATATTTACAGTTATAGATTTACAGACATTAGTACAATCTGTAACTTGTAACATGATTATATTCAGACTTCTTACAGATACAAGATGAATTTTTTTAAAGATATGTGTTTCGAGATTTGAGTATAAATAGAAAATAAACATATATATTAATGTATGTACAAATGTGCTAAAATACAGTGTACTAATAGTGCAGTTTTCAAGCCTTCTGGGTTAACTTCAGGATACTTTTTCTGTGTTTGCAGTTTCATAATATCAATCAGTAGGCTAAAGAGAGAGGATTTTCCTCTTATTTTCTTGGGACTTGCCTGGGAAAAAAACATGATGAACAAATCAAAATACACAGTGCTCTAAAAAATATTCACGATACATTGTACATGAGAAGTGCATGTAGGAAGAATGGATTTGTATTTGAACATGGACAAGTAAGCCACTTTTTTTCTGTGAAGCATTTCATTATATGTAAACAAATTAGGGTTTCCTTGCTTCTCTTTGTTTGGAATAATAAATATATTAGGCTCTGAGTTCCATTTAAGGAAAGTAATTTCTAGATGTAGTGATGTCTAAGAATATCCTACATCTAGATATAAATATAAACTAATATAGATATAAATATGGCACATAACTTCTATATTACTACTCCACATATAAATATTGCTGTGATGGAGAATCCAACATGTTTTTCCACTTTGTGATGGTTTGAATATAAGAATTCTACCGCATTTCCTCTTGAGAAAAATGATGACTAATAGAGGTGTGTTCTGCTGTTTTTTAAAAGGACAGGTTTTCAAAACCTTATTGCCTGATTTTTGTTTTACAGCTTTGTTTTTGTTACTGCTCAAAACTAACAGACTGGAAGAAGATAAAAAGAACTTGATTACTTTTGCATTTAAACTTTAGCTGGAATAAATACATTTGTAATTAGATACTTCAAGAAATTTATGTGCATTTTAAATACAAAACACTTATCATATAAGTGAATTTCTATTGGACATGCTGGCTGTCATCTCTTCACTTTTCATGTGCCTTAACACTGCTTCCATGAGTATATATTTCACAATCTAGGCAGAGATGTAAGTCTCACCAGCTTGTTGTTTCCCACATCTTCCTTTCTACCTTTCTTAAAAGTGGGAGTAATGTTTATCTTTTTCCAGTCACTGTGAACTTCACCTGACAGCCATGATTTTTCAAATATTCTTTCTGAAAGATCTTTGCTTTCAATGACTCCTGTCGTCAGAAATTCTTACTCCAGGAGCTACCTATTCATTATCATTTGGGGGCACATGCATGTCTGTATGTGGTGTCCAGACTTCACCAGTAACTATTTTGGAGTGGTCTTTATTTAGTGTAAGTACTTTAAAAAAAATTAAAATATTTGTTGGCATTAATAACAAGGCAGTGGATTCTGGAAAACAAAGGACTGCCTGTGCAAACTGGTATCCCATACAAAAATTTATTACAGTTAATTCCACTAACGTTGTGGAAGTATTTCTCTTGCCATGTGCTGAATTAACATCAGGACATATAGAAGACAAGATAGTAAAAATTGAATGGAAGAAAACCCAGTACGGTAAGATGCTTAGCTGTTTTGTTTTGTTTGGTTTGGTTTGTTTTTTGTTTGTTTGTTTGTTTTGTTGTTGTTTTTTTTTTTATAGGAAGTCTTCAGAATAAAAAGAAAGAATCATAGAATCATAGAATTGTTTGGGTTGGAAAGGACCTTTATGAGCATCTAGTTCAACTCCCGTGCTACAGGCAGGTATACCTCCCTCTAGACCAGGTTGTTCAAAGCCCCATCCAACCTGGCCTTGAATGCTTCCAGGGAGGGGGCACCCACAACTGGGCAAACTGTTCCAGTGTCTCACTACTCACAGTAAAGAATTTCTTCTTAATATCTAGTCTAAATCTACACTCCTCCAGTTTAAAACTGTTTCCCCTTGTCCTGTCACTACATATCCTTTCATGTAGGCCCTCTTCACGTACTGAAAGGCTGCTATATGGTCCCCCTGGAGCCTTCTCTTCTCCAGGCTGAAGAGTTCGAGCTCTCCCAGTCTGTCCTAGGGGAGGTGCTCCAACCCTTTGATCACTTTCATGGGCCTCTTCCAGACCTATTCCAACAACTCCATGTCCTTGTCTTGGACAGAAGTGGACACAATACTCCATGTGGAGTCTCATGAGAGCAGAGTAGAGGAGGATCACCTCCCTCAACCTGCTGGTGATGCTTCTTTTGATGCACCCCAGAACACAGTTGTCCTTCTGGGCTGCATGTGCACATTGCTGGCTCATGTTGAATCTTTCATCAACCAACAAGAAATTTAAAAAAGTTCCCATTGATTTTTATTCTGTTTTTGTTGTTGTGGTGGTTTTTTTGATTTATTGTTTTTTTTCTGCCCTTGTTTGCCTTGTTTCTCTTATTCCATATCATAGAATAAATCCATGTATTGCTGGCTTAGAAAATAAGCTTGTAACTTTGAGGTAGCTGATTTTCAGATTTTTGACCCTCTTTATAAAAGAAGTTTTTAAAGTCATAAACTGCTTTCATCCCTCTTTTATTCATAACCACAGCTGAGTTAAAAGACAGTGGCAAAACTCTGCCTAAAATTAATTTCCATGGGGGAAAAAAAAAAAAGACAATGAATGTATGTAATAGTGAAAGAAAAAACAAACAAGCAAAAAAATCATTGAGATGGTTTCTGCCATGTTTCTGTTATCTTTATTGTCAAGTAAGTATTTAAAATTTGACCCAGCTGAGATCTATGCATGCTTTTATTGTTATCCTACATTTACTTACTTGTATTATGTGTGTGGAATTGAAATTGATGAAAAAGAGAAAGCACATTTAAATGAAGAAAAGTACATAGTTAAAAAGTTATGTGCAAGTCGAAATAACAACTTTCCCAAAGTTCCTACTATAAATTTGTAAATAAAATTTGTGTCAAACAAACAAACAAACAAACAAAAGTTATATTAAATTCTGTGTCATGTGTGAAGGCCATTGTTCATCACTATTTTGTCCCTTGGAAAACTATTTCCTCCTCACCTCTTTCCTCTTGTTTTCTTTACCTTTTGTTTTCCTCTCTGTCAATCTCCTGAAGAAAAAAAAAGAAGTATCCTCCACCACAACCCTTAATAGCGCTGACCTGCTGGTAGCTTTTATCAATATATTCCTTGAGTTGTTCATAAAATCGAACTTGAGTTGCAATAGATATGATAAAGTGGCTTAAATTATTTTGAGACAATCAAAATATGTAAGTTTAAAGATGCTATCCTAAATTCCTTGTCTGTATTTTCTTATTACATAAGCTCAAGGAGTTTTCATTCACAATGCACAAATGCTGCTTCATTAGCGCTGAGAGAATTCAGTACTCGTGTGCTTCATCAGATAGACAACCTGGAAATGAGGTCTTCTCTTTTTTGGAAAAGAAACAAGGAGTTATAAAGATTGTATTTTAATTCAAAGGACTCACAGAGTGCTTTGATGATGTAGTATGTAATTGCTTAGTATTGCTATAGTAGATGTTCAAACATTTGGGGAAAGAAAGCAGTTCATTTTCTGTGGCCTATTTATTTGTAGCTGTCTTGAGATTGCTAGCAAAAGTAATAGTTTTGATTCTAAGGACAGCTGTACAGTAAGACTTGACCTGAAATCATCAGTTTTTCACACATAGTCACCGAACAGCTGATGAATATTAGTTCTGAATATATTTGACTTGGTGCTTGGCAGGGGATCAAAATGTGTATGTGGAATTATTGATGCTCTAAGTCATTCGGTTGTCAGGAAATGGATTTTGGGAGCTTTTGTAATTATTTGGAGAGGGAGAAAGAATAACAATCTGAGCAGTCAGAGGTTTCATCTGCTGCTGTTGTATGTATAGATGAGAAATCCTAGAAAAAGCTTTTTTAATCACATCCTGTAAGTTGAAATGTAGCACATTTTTACTACCTATTCTTATGGGAAAATATATGCAGTACTGTAGCACACCATCACAAAGTACCAGTCAGAAAAACCTGCAGAAAACTGTTGCCATGGTCTAGATTTCGAGAAAATTACCTAGCAAGACACTTCCATTTTCAAGACAAACCTGACCTACTGCTCATGAATTGTTTTGATTCTTCTTTTTCTTCTTTGTGTGCATCTCTACCTAGAGTTTACAAAGAAAATAAGACCTGCTGTGATGTGAGACCCAAAGGACTGATATGCTGCCTCAGTAATGTAATGAAATGTCAGGAAATCATTTATTGAGCTACTTGTGACTTTAGTGGCTGGTTATAATTTGCTTTGCTGTCTGACAGTGTGTGTTTGTAGATCAATTACCTCAAGTGGTCTTAGGAACCATAAGGTCATTTTTCATATTTGTCAGATACTTATCTGCAGAGATGCCAAGTTATAAGCTTTTTTTGCAGAACTTAATAGATATATCAGAAGGTAAAGAAAAGGACTATATGGTGATAGTATGTCTCCCCAAGATTTAGCTTTGCTAAAATATATTCACATAGATATATAAAATCATTAAATTGTAGAAAAGGGTTTTGTGGAGGGAAAAAAAAAAGCAAAAAACTAGCCTTTAGCTTCTTTCAGGTTGACCACTGGTTATTCTTGTGAATACTTTTATTCAAATATCAGTCTTTTAATTTTGATTGCATCCAAGAGGACAGAACAGTTTCAGAACTTAAGCATCTTTTATCTCAGTGTCCAGGAATTAACAGTTCTTCTGGGAGGAGTTTAGTCTTCAGTGCTGGAAACAGGACTTATGAACATCAGCATGGCTTGATTTCTTCTCAAGAATGTAATGGTACAACATGCTTTTACTATGAACTGAGTAGCTGGAAGGGAGAAAAAGCGTTGAAATCAGAAATGTTAAGCAGATGAAATTATTTTATACATAAGATAATAATTATTATTTATCACCTTTAGTAGAAAAAATTAAGGCACTTTGAAAACATTAATTGTGAATGAAATGTAAAGGGATAGTAAAATTATATATGGTTAAGTTATATATAGCAAGACAAAAATATAAAATAATTTCCACTTTATAGGACAATTTCTACTTAGAACTGCTGTAAAACCACCTCTAGTCAGTAGCAGTTTTGCACAGATATGCTTAGGAGTTGTTCCAAAAATAACATCACCACTGCTGAAGTGCACCACTCACCACCTCTATATGCTAAAATTCAGTCTCCATAAAAGTTCAGCAAGCATCCACAAATGACATTGGGTACATGTCACAAATGGAAACCTACTACACTATATTGCACTGGTAAGAGAGAAGCTAGAATGTATTTACTGACATAATATAGATATAATAGTGGTACGTGGAGACAGGACGAGGGGAAACGGACATAAGCTGCAGCATAGGAAGTTTCGCACGAATGTGCGTAAGAACTTCTTCACGGTGAGGTGATGGAGCACTGGAACAGGCTGCCCAGGGAGGTTGTGGAGTCTCCTTCTCTGGAGATATTCAAGTCTCGCCTGGACGCCTACCTGTGCGACCTGGTGTAGGGAACCTGCTTTGGCAGGGTGGTTGGTCTCAATGATCTCTAGAGTTCCCTTCCAACCCCTACAATTCTGTGATTCTGTGAATCTGTGATAATGTAGAGCTTTAATAGTGACTTAACAAGATTCAAGATGGCTTGATACACTTAGTTATCTAGTTTACTGCATAGACTGTAGGGTAAACACACTTATATGACACCGTCCTGTTGAGTCATGAGGTTCAGAGTGGAACCCCATTGCTTCTTTGATCACAGAGGTAAGGAGCATAGGTGCAGCTGGATCTACTCCTAATCACAGGTTTGTTAAATGTTTTGTGTGTAAGGGATTACACGTGAAAGGCTGGGAAGGCCCTTGCATTGAGTCATGAAGTTCAAAGTGGATCCCCTTGCTTTACCAGAAAGGTAAGGAGCAGAGATGCAGCTGAATCCACTCCTGGTCCCAGATTCAGTCAATGGTTTATATCTCAGAGATTATATGTGCACAATCAGATATAATCTTAGCAATGTAGCAATGTTAACAAAGATTACAATCAATCTAAGATATTATCTTAGTGAAGCTTACGAAGTTTACAAAAAATCTAAGATGTTAACAAATTCTAAAACTTATAATAAGACACTTGCCTGTATCAGCAAGGCATCTTGACATCAAGTTGTAAGGGATCTCTGTTCAAGTGTAGCCTCTAGAGGCATCCCTGTTCAAAGAGATGTTGTGCAGCCATCTCTCATGCAGGAAAGATTGAAGGGGCTCTTGGGCTTCTCACTTTTTATGGGGTAAGCTGTTTGACTCATAGTCATAAGTTTCTTTTTAAATGCATGCTCAGTTGAACTTCAGCTAATGAATTGGGTATCTGCTATCAGTTCTTTCAACCCTCAAGTCTGAGACAGATTTGTGATTCTTAATATGTTTGAATGTTATCACTACTGTTGCTCATAGTCCAGCTGTACAAGGCATTGTCTTCAAGGTCAGGTCAAAGAAAGGAGGTGGGGGAAGGAAGGTGGTGGGGAGCAGGGGGAGCGCATAGTTGCAGTGAAATGCTTTCCACGTGGAAGTAATCAATTACAATTTATAGGTGCTTTATATGCACTTCCATGTAAGACTGTATTTTGTCAGACTGCCACTTCCCTGCCATCTGTCACATGGCAACAGAATGTAATAGGAACTGGTGAGGTTGTTCAGCATTTACTGCAATACCATCAACATAAAGGGCATATCTGACCCGTATCTTAGCAAGTAGGACTGGCCAAGATGGATGGGCCCGGAGCTGCTGTTGAGAAGTCAGCACTCTTTGTGTTTTCAGGATTTTTATTCTATTTTGGACTGGCTCACAATTGACGTAATGGACCAAATAATCATTATTAGGGGGCAGCTTTCACTGTAGATAATCTGAAAGTGAATTAATTTGTGTACCATGCCACAATGTAAGTGGGACAGTTCTTGAAAAGTGACTGATCTGAACTGAAATTCAAATGTAGACCTTCCCTAAAAGAAGGACAACTGGAAATGCTGAAGGAAGAGGCATATGTGAAAGTTGCTTCTCTCCTTTATTATTGTGCACTGTGTCTGGTAACTGCATGCCAGTTTAAATCCTTCCTTTAAGGTAAATACAGGTTTCAGTTTTTCTTTCACTGCTGCAAGGAAATGAGTAGACAAGTGTCATTAATATGAGATACTGCCAAATAGATTTATTTACAAAATTGAAAAGCCTTTCCTTTTTGCTTTTTTTTTTAATTTTTTTTTAAACTTTCCCTTTTGAATCTGTTTTTTTTTTGTAGATTTGTTTCTTATGAGTTTTTTTTTTTAAATGTTGTTTGTACTTACACAAAATCTAGTGTCCTGATAGTTTACATGCTCATAAAAAATAGGTACAGTCATTCTCTGAACAGCATTTTTTCTAGAACATTCTCATTTCTCTTATTATGTAAAATGATGCTCTGAAGTTTTGATCAGGACAATTAGGTATATTTCTGGGAACAGAAATCCTAATCAAAGAGATAGCCTCATTTTGGAGATGAATCCAATCACAAATTTCAAAACGATTTGAAGGCTAAATCAGCTGATCAATTAATCAATTGTTAAATTCATAGATTATTTCTGAATTTAATCTCCTGAACTGAGAAAAAATCCTGCAATTTGCACAAGGCTTAGAAGATAGATTAAAACCTAGTAAGTATTAATAACTTCCTTAACATTGAAGTCTTCCCCAAAATTTCTTTCATGGCTAGAAATATCTTTGCTACTAAAGCAAGGAGATTTTGATTTATGACACCTGGAAGTTTTAGTTCAAATGTTTAATGCTTATTTCCCTTAATATCATCTGAAATTTGCTTCAGAGGCAATTTGTACCTAAAATATGATATAAAAAAGTTCCTCTTGAGAATGCAAACAAATGCACAAAAATGGTGGCTTTCCACAAGAAGACCATAGAATTTTAAAGTGGAGCATTATGCAGAAATTACACATTAAAGTTTCTTTTGGATCCTATGCAAAATGATCAGAAAGATGAGCAACCAGGACGTTAGAAAGAATGGCTTCTGTGAGGATAATGAAGCAACAACCAGAAAACCACATTTAATGTGGTTTAATAACCACATTAAGGGAATGTGGTTATTTTTGTTCATGGTTTTTTATTTTATTGTTATTGAATCCTTGCTTTCTTCAGTGTAGGTTGATAGTGCTTATATGTACTAAAAAGGCTCAGATTTCAAGAGAAACTAAAGGCCAAACAAACGAAACATTTTCTGGTGGAGACTTTTTTTTAGCATAATACAGAAAATATTGCTTGTAACTTCTGCTCATGCTGAGTATAAAGTCAGTATGGACTGGCTACTGCCAGGAAAGACTACATATTTTTACTATTGATTTATGAAGGAAGAAAGTTGAGGGCTATTTGTATTGTGCTATGAAGCTAATAAATAATGACTTGTTAGGACAGCATCCTGAAACTCACTGCTGAGCAATCTTTTGAAACAAGGGTCATATTGCTATTCTAAATGTAGTTTCTAACAACTGGGAAAAGTACTGTTATGATATGTATAAGAACAGTCCTAAACTCTGCCTTCTGGGATTTGTCCTCTGCTGAGGTGGGGAGGTGGAGAAGCGGGAAGCAAACAGCATTTCCTCTCTGTCATCTCTCTGCAGGAACACTTCACCATTTCTCCAGCAAAATGATGAGAAGCTCTATGAACAGGGTGCATATCCTTGCATGGGAGCCATCATGTGTGAGGATAGGATATCCTGCCATTTTCGTTGGCTAAGATCAGAGGGAGAGAGTACAAGATCATCTTCTCAATATTACTTTTGTAAAATTAACTAGAGATCACCTATCTCATTCTGCTTTGGAAAGTGAAGTTAGGAAAAAAAAAAAAAAAAAAAGCACATAAATGTGTTTAGCTCCCAGATGAAAATAAATAAATAAATATTTTAGTAATGTTTGTCTTTTTCATAATAGTTGTACTCATCCTTAATAAAACCATGATTCAATATTTTGTTAATCAGAATTTTATTTGAGAAAGATTTTAAAAACCTCCAAGGTAATAACATGGAACTATTCAACAGGCAGTACAAAAAATGTTCAAGTTGGAAGAAGTTTTGACTGTTTTAGAGCTATATATTATAACTCATTTTTGAATCATCAGAGAATTTGTCAAAACTGCCAGCCAATGTGGTCTTACAGAGTACTGCTCCATAGATTTATTAATTTCAGCAGTTACTATCTCTTTAAAATTCCTGAACTGTAAATACATTGGAACATTTGAGTGATGGAAAATAAATATAAAATCCTGATATTCCCAGGATGATTTCTATTAGTGAAGGTTTATTTCTTCACACTACTGTCAAATATACAATATCGCAATGTGATGGGACAGCACAGAGACCTGTAGGTAGAGGACAACACCATCTATGGATTTAACCAGTGTTTTATTTCATAGAATCATAGGAACTCTAAAGTTGAAAGGGACCTTTAAAGTTCATCTATTCCAAATCCCCTGCATTGAGAAGGGACATCCACAGCTAGATCAGGTTGCCTAGGACCTGATCCTGCCTCACTGTTTTTTTTTTGTATGTATCAAGGGGGTTGGAGATTCATGAAACTTGAGTTCCCTTCCAACCCTGGCCATTCTGTGATTTTGTAATTCTGTAATAGCGGAATGTGAGTGTCCTGCTGCAACTTATAGGAGGGAGAGGAGGTTCTTTTAATATATGTATACCTGACAGTGCGATTAAGACACAAGATGTCAAATTTTAGCCTGACCAGTTTATTACAGATCCTAATCATTTCAGGAGATGGAGGAAGGGGAGTCAGGCAATAGAAAAGAGATAGGAAATAAAAGGAAGCAGTCTTTGCAGAAAGCAAGAGAAAGATAGTCACTACCATGAGTTCTGCATAGTTTGTAGTTCAGGTCTTGATGTTCAGTAGTGATGCGCCGTCAGGGGTTGTTGTTCGATTTACAACAACTGTGACAACAACAGTACAAACTTATTTGTAAGTCCAAAGTGATTGAGTCAGCTCCCTTTGGAGTGTCAGCTTCTGGCTTCAGGATCTCAGCAGAAACTCTTTGTTCCCATCTTCCGCATCTTGTCAGCAGATAAGAGGGAACAGGGAGGTGCCCACCTGCATCCTATTTTTCACAGGATACAATGGTATCATACCCCAGTTCTCCCATACCAAGCTGGAGTTTTTGGCCACAGGCCAGATCTTCCACCAGTAAACACTCCTGACCACTCTCTTCTGAAGGCAAACAGCTCCAAAGAAATGCTTTCAAGTGTAAAATTGTCCACAAATTGATGTTGTTTGCCACAGGGCAGCACCAACCTCTCATCTCCTAGATAAGTCAGAGTCTAACCAAAATAAATGACTTGGAAAGAAAATTATCAGCAAAAAACAAAGAAAGGGTTTAGATAGCGAGATAACACAATATAATACAATGTAATTATAGTTATAAAAAATAAATCAAATAAATAATAGAAAGAGCACCCAAAACCAAAGGCCCTACTCTAATGCAAAAGCAAGACAACTAGGAAGCACATACAGCAGAGACGAGCAGAAGGAGAGCTAGTCTTGTGACTCCCAGTTTTATCTTTCCCTCTGAATGGAGAATGGAAATGGAAAAATAAAGTCTTCTGGGAGCTGTAATTCGTTCTTCTGAGAGAGGTACCCAGAACTACTGACCATCTATGAAACCGGAGCATTAACTCTTTAACTCATGCACTACATGGTGTTATGAGGTGGAATACTGATACAAAAATAATAAAATAACAACGATAAATTATAAAAAGAAAGGTATCAAATTGGCTCCACATAAGTGTATTTCATATTTCTTCCCTTTCAAACTATTATCTTTTAGCTGCACAATATCCTACATTACACTTCTGCTCTTATTCTTCTATGGAACTTTTTGTTAATTCCTGCCAGGTGAGGTTTTCTGTTTGTTTGATTGATTTTGTTTTGCATTTTTACTTTTTGGCCAATGCGTTTTTAGCTTGGCCTTTTGTAAAGAGTTTTGTGAACTGTCTGGAATCACCCACAGGATAATAAGTAGAGAACTTTCTATAATTTGTACTTCAATTCACAGTTTCCCTTGAGAATAGCACTGATAATGTTCAAACCATAACCAAAATCTATACCAGAAATCCAAGATAAAATTCAAAGCTCATAAGAGCCATCAGCTTTACTTTAAGCAGAAGAAGTAAGAATGCATTCAAGACATGATGTGCACTGGAAGAAATCTCACGAATCAGAAAGAAATTTTGCTCACATCTGCCTAAATAAATAGTTTTTATGACTCACATTCACAATCTGGTAGAAAAAGTCTTGACTTCTTTGTTTGTTTGGTTAGTTGCTTTGCTTAGTTTGTTTTAGAAATAAAAACTTGTCTGCCTTTTATGTAAGCATCATTATCTTTGAAGAGCTGAACAAGAAAAAGAACTTCTCCCCATTCACTCAGTCTGCAGTGTTTTGTTTTACGTATGTAAGGGACTTGGAAATCTGGTAGCAATGATACAGGATTGTGTATTATTGCACAAACATCTAGCTATTCTAAGCAGGACTTATTCTCAGTCTTGTTAATACCGGGAATAAATAATGTGCTAAACATTTATAGACAAGTGACCATTTTGACCACACCAGGGTAGACACTTGCAGTAGGCAGATGGCCTTACATACTTAGGTCACCCTTATTTACTTTGATGAATATGTATTATTGCACTGAATTGAGAGGATGCTGTAGTATCTGATAAATGCAGACAAAAATGTGCTGCTTTGTTGTTTCTTTTTTCTTCTTTTTATGCCACAAGAAGGGAAAGTAACACTCAAATTATTTGACATAGGAGACATCATATTGTTGTAGTCATTATTTTTCTGAAGCACATCGCATTGAACTGAGTCATTCTGGTAGTGATGTTTGCAACATAGAAATGTGATTGAATGGAGTACTTCTCCCATAGTTGTTATGCTTTTATATTTATGTTTAATTTATGTTTATTAATTAAAATGTATGTCATTAATTTTGGGTTTCTGTAGCTTTTTTTTTTTTTTTAGATTTTTTTTTTTTTATGTCATAGTTGTTGACAATTTCTTAAAGAAGTTGTAGAAAACATACTTGTTTATTTAAGCCATCCATTAGCATTTTTTTAAAGATGTTCCTACTCTAGTACCGGTTTGTCTGATATTTCCTGTACTAACAGAGTCTACATGTTGGCAGCAGGTAATGAAAATTCAATTCTGAATGTTCTAAGTACTATGTGTGTGAAAATATTAATTACTTTCACGGAATGAATTTTTATGCATGTCTTCCTGTATTTTAAGATCTCAAGAACTCTAGAAACATGGGAGACTCTTTGACAACCCCAAAGCTTGTTTTGAAGGCATAAAAATAGTTCCTCGTAATTCATCGGGATTGAAAATAAAATCACAGAATCACAAAACTATTTATGCTGGAAGGCACCAACTGAGATCATTTACTCCAGCCCTCCCTGCTCAATCAGGGTCATCTAAAGCACATTTTCCACAACCCTGTCTAGTCCAAGTTTGAGTATCTCCACAGACTGTGACACCACAATTTCTTTGGGCAGCCCATTCTCATGATTGACCACACTCACTGTAATTTTTATTTATTTTTATTTTTTATTTTTTTGTTCAGATGGTATTTCATGGGGACTTTTTTTTTGTGCATCCATTTCCTCATCTCCTGTCAGTGAGCACTACTGAGAAAAGTCTGTCTCCTTCTTCATAAGATCTGTCCCGCAAAGCCTTTCTCCAGGAAGAATCATCCCAGATCTCTCAGTATGCTTCATTTTATTAATTACCTCTTTAGCCCTGCTCAGTTCTCACCCCTGTAAGGCCATATTGCATACCAATAGAGCTGCACACAACATTCCAGTCATGGCTCACTGGTGCTGAGTAAAGAAAGATAGTCTCCTTTTAACTGCTGTCAATGTTTTTCTTCAACCCAGGATGCCATTTTCTGCTTTTGATGCAAGGATGCATTGCTGGCTCATGGTCAATTTGATGTCAACAAGGACCACAGGGCCTTCTGTGTAAAGCTGCTTTCTAAGAGCCAGTGTACAGGGGTGCTGGAGTTATTCCTCTCCATGCAGTAGGGCTTTGCATTTTCCCTTGTTTCAACATGAAGTTCCAGTCAGCCCATTTTTTCAGCCTGTCAAGATTTGTTTGTGTGTTAGCACATCTTTCAGGTATATCAACCATTCCTAGCAATTTTGCATTATCTGCAATCTTTATGTGTCTGCCTTTGTCTCATTGCCCAGGTCACTAATGGTGATGTTAAACTGCTACCTTCAGTACCGATTGCTTGGGCATATCACTAGTGACTGGCATCCAGAGGATTATATGCCTCTGATCACCACTCTGTAGGCCTATTAATTTGCCTTGTTTTCAAATCACTTTACTACTCCTTTATCAGGTCTGTGCTTTGTCAGCTTGTCTAAGAGGATGTAATGGGAGAGAGGGTAAAAGGCTTTACTTAAGTTGAGATAAACAAGATCCATTTCTCTCTCATCATCTGTCAAGCTAGTTACTACACTGAAGAAGGCCATGCAGTTAGTTAAGCGTGATTTCCCCTTTGTAAATCCATGCAAATTACACCCATCACTTGTTTTCCAGGAAGATTTTCTCCATCACCTTCCCATGGACTAAGGTGACATTGACCAGCCAATACTTTCCTGTATCTTCCTTCTTTCATTAACACATGCTTTTGTGCACGAGCCACAGCCAACGAAACAGAAGTGTCAGATGTTCTATATGTTGTCTCCAAAAAATAATTCCTAGAATTTAATACTGTTAACATCAACTTTTCTATTAAATGAAAATAAGTGTTTTTAGCAATTAGTGTTCTGCCATTCAGAGTATTATGCGTAAACTCTTCACTACACTCTGAAAAGTCTCAAAACAAAGTTAGTATATTTATATCATCATGCTCTTTCCCTTTATATTACAATGTTTTTAACCATTTGAACAGCTTCCCTAAGAGAGATTTGCCTGGGCACTTATTTTAGCGTTCTGTGTTGCAAAATGCTTTCAAGCTGCCCCAGGCAGCAGCAAATATTTCTGAAAGCCCTAAAGCAATGCAGTGCAGCAATTTTAACAATCCCTTCTAATTGAAATATGGTTAAGTGAGCTCCTGTGTCTTCTTAAATAACTATACCTCCTCTGTATCTGTGACCTAAATCTGTCACTATTTTAATAATGAACTCCATGTCAGTGGTTGCTCCTGGACAAAAAGTGCACATAAGGAAATTCCTGTATCCAAATTAACTTATTTTCATATTTTAATCATATATGCAGCTAACAAAACACATCTGTAAGCCTTGTGTTTTCTTAAATTGGAGGAGTTCTTTGAATTTTGGACTAACTCTGTGAAATTGAGACAAAAATCAGTCAGTTAATTTTATTTTTGATGATTTTACAAATTAATGACTAAGATATTATGTACATTTTAAATAAATGAATAGCCTTAATGTCTCATTATTAAGTTTCATTATACTTTATAGTATGCAATCTTCAGTACCTTCTCTGTGTTAGATTCTTTGATTTGTCACTTAGGAGTTGACCTGACCTTGATTTACCAGATTCCTGAACACCAAAAAATCTCCTTGGGTAATAAAAGAGAATCCTTACCTACACAGATGGAAAAACATGGTTTCAGAACCATGAAATTAATCTTCAAATATATATATATTTTTCCCCAAGAGCATTTAAACAGATATTTCAAAAAATATCTTTCCAATTTTGTAAATGAATGAACAAGTGAAAGAGACTTGCTTTTCAGTAAACATCAAAGGGCACCTACCACATGACTTTTTTGTCAATATGAGGTGAAACATAGACCACTATTTTTGACCATTCTATATTTCCATCATTAATTATAAATATAACTCATGCTATTATCTGCACAGCATGTTGCAAGTCAGCTACATTTTGGATTTGGTACTTACAATCTTGATAACATGTGCTGGGAATAGGCTGTCACATCACTCTTCACTAAAACGTGACACAAGATCTAGAATTTAACTTGGAGCATTTCTTTTTCTTTCTTTTCTTTTTTTTTTTTTTTTTTTTGAGAAAACAAAATGTTTCCTTGTCCTTTTTTTTTCTCATATCATCTTTTAAAATAAAATATATTTCAGACGTATTATACATACAGCTATCAATGGAATACAAAACACTAATAATCCTGATTGCATTTTGTGCTGTGTGGAAAAATTCCACAGAGCCTGCCATTCTATTGTTTTTCTGTTGAGATTGCTAAAGTATTTGAAAAGTTGACTGCATTCATCTGTGAAAAAAGAGAAATTCTCTTCCCTTTAGCCTTCTTGCAAAGGCAAAAGCATTAATAGCAGCAATGAATAATTAAATGAAGTACATAGCAAAATATTGCATTAAAAATTAAAACTTTTGCCGGCCTTTTACAAGGATTCATACTAAAGGAGTTAATTCAGAGAAGATGAGAGAAGATCTCTTTCTTCCTGTTTTTTAACTGTAAGATAATATTTATGTATTCCAAGAGGAACTTTAAAGAAAGATTTATTTTATACATTCCTTATTATGTGATGGGGAAAACTAAAATTGATACCTTTGTTTTAGAGCTTTTTTTTTTTTTTTCTCAATAAACTTGGGGAAAAAAGAGGTAAATTAAACTTAAATTCCTTCCTTTGTTTCTGAACATTGCAATGACTGTAATTTGTCACAGCAGAGGGGGGGTTTAATCTCTGATAAACTCTGAGGGAAATAGCCACTCTGAAAAAAAATCATGGAATCATAGAATCACAAGGTTGGAAAGGATTTACCAGATCATCTAGTCTAACCATCCTCTTGTCACTATTACTACCCACTAAGCTACTGAACCACATCTTGTAGCACCTCATCCAGACTTCCCTTGAACACCACCAGTGATGGAAAGAAATAAACTGGAGCAGGTATTTCTACTTCATGGTGATGTGTACAAATTCTCAACTTCTGATTTCCATATTCCCCTCATTTCATGTAGTCCTCAGTATAATTTAAACTGTTTTAGACTATGAACACCTAAAGGGGGAAGAGATGTAAACTTCTTAAATGAGTTCACAAAGCTAATGAGCAAAACTGGCTTTCATCATTGTTCCTGTTAGTACAGTGATTGCCAATAGACACACCTGGAGAGGACATATCTCTTGTGTTACCAGGAAAAAATAAGGGGGAATCTTAGGAGTGGAAAGGACGTGCTCTTGAATTTCTTTCTGGAGATAGAGCGTGGATTAAATCTGTTGTTGGTAGCCTGTGTTACAGGCAGAAGATATGAGAGCAGGGTTAACAATTATTTGGAGCTTGAAGCAAGGATGGCTGAAGATTACTAACTTTTTCCTGGCACTGAGCTGGGAGAGTATATTCTTGTGTATCCTGAGAAGGATCTCTGCATTCTTTCACTCTTAAAAGGGAAATTAACAGAAAATCTTGGTCAGTATTTTTTGAGGAAATTTTACTAATTTACTGTGAAGTAGAGAAATTATTAATGTACTTGTTACAACTCACTCTGGGGCATGAATTCAGACCAAAATCTAGTGTGAATCTTCAAATATGTCAGTCCCAAATCCATGCCTATTGAAGTGTACTATGTGTTTGAAATCCCTCAGTGTCTGCTCTTCCTGCATTCTAATGCAGAGAGAAGTTATTTGGGTAGTAGTGGTAACCTGAGGCTATCTATGCAAGGAGTAGGCTGCCTTCTCTCCCAAATACACAAAAAAGTAAAGATGTATTGCTTAAGTCCATTGGTTTTATAGCTGGTCTGGCAGCAACGAATTATTATAAAAAGATTATTAAGAAAAGGCTAGGAGAAATAAAGGAAGAGGAAATCATTTTGCTGAGTTAGCCAAGATTTGAGGAAAGTGGGAGAAGTAGTTCCAAACTTATACTTTATTAACCTCCAGGTTACTGATGATTTAATTTAGTGAGTACCCATCAATTACAACTAATGTGCAATAGTAATTACCCTCCTTCCGGCTTCCATCTCTGGGAGAATGTATGCAATGAAAAAAATTCTAGGCCAATATCTAATGCAGTTATTGATGGTCTTTATCACATTCAAGATCTATCTGCTTTACTGATTTCATAAAATCTTATGTTCATTACCATAATTACTGTAGCTAAATATGTTGCAAAGATAGAGAAGAAAGCAATTCTTGAAGTAGGGAAAAAGAAATCAGGTTTTCATTTTTGGCTTAGTATTAGCATTTTCTGTAATCCTGCTGTCATACTTTTATTGGCTCTTCTTTCTAGCTTTTGCTGATGTGGACCTAGCTCTGTGTCTTTTAAGTTTGCTCAAATTCATTTTCAATCTTCTTCCATCCAACTAAAAAAGAAAAAAAAAAAAAGCATTAAAATAAAAGTCTTCTAAACCCTTAAACAGCATTCTGGATCAGTCAAATTGTTTCCTGGGATAATATCAGGTTGGATAGACTGTCACTGTGATGTGCTTCACTCTGATGGCTAGCTAAGTTCCACCACTGTTCTCTCACCACATCTCAAAGGAACAGGAAAAGGAAACATGATAGAAGAGACATATTGACTGAGATATGGAACAGTTTAATTAAAGGAAAAAGAGGAGGGAGAATAAAAATAATAATAATTTTGAAAAGGGCAGAGAAGCAAAAGGCAAAAACAATTGTTGTCTACTTCCCATCAGTAATGTTTGGCCACACCTTTGAAAGAAGTGCCTCAACATGCATAGCAGTTACGTAGGTGGGCAGATATTTTCATAAGAGCTTCCCCTTCACTAGCTTTTATTGCTTAGTGTGATGCCATTCCATATAAAACATCACTGGGGTGGATTTAGGCCAGCTGACCTAGCTGTGCTCCCCCTCACTTATTGCCCAGTCTCAGCCACTGAAGGTGTTGCTCCTTTGCCAGCATTGCTCGGCAACAGCCAAACATCAGTGTGATATCAGTGCTACTGTGGCTGTAAGTGCAAAGCATAGCACTACACAGTCTGCTGTCGGGAGAGTAATCTGTGTTTCAGCCAGGCCCAGTACACAAATGAGAAGGCAGCAGAGAACCTGAAACTATAAACTTGTGACTTTATCATCTATTCTAGAGAGACATATCAAACTGGTTTTCAGTGGGAGCATCAGAGGGTCTAGAGAGCTTGTAACTTACATCTAGGAAAATTATTTCTGTTTAATGATCTCAGAGAGACTTCTGAAGGAGAAATGAGGTAAACCGAGTAGTGATGCCTATGAAAGCTATGACTGCATGCTGCACATGTATTGATCTTGGAAATGAGAAAGTCTCTCAGCTGTTAACAGTGGAAAATTCTGTATCAGCTTTCCAACAATAGAATTGTGTATCAGAATAAAGTAAACTAAACAGGATTGTGCTTTGGGTTTAGGCAGGTTTGTTTTGCTTTGTTTCAGGGGAACATATGAATATGAGCCAGTAGTGTGCCCAGGTGGCCGATAGCATCCTGGCTTGTATCAGGAATGATGTGGTGAACAGGACTAGGGAAGTAATCCTGCCCCTGTACTCCGCGCTTGTGACGCCCCACCCTGAGTACTGTGTTCAGTTTTGGGCACCTCAATTTAGAAAGGACACTGGGGTGCTGAAGCAGGTCCAAAGAAGGGCAACAAGGCTAATGGAGGGCTTGGAGAATTTGTTCCAGTATTTTTAATAGTAGAAAATAAAAACACCAAGAAACAGCATTCTCAGAGCATATATATAGTCTTCCTCAGAAAACAGTATTTTCATTCTCAGTTCCAGAGAAAATATTGAAGTGGAGGGGAAAAAATGGGAGGATGGAGAAGGAAGATGGGCATTTACCTTACTTTTCTGAGGAAAGCCTTTAAATTCTGATAGTATTTTTGAATCTTTTCCAGCCTCCAAGTAAAAGGAGAAATTACTGAGATTCTTTCATTGAGTTTGGTATTGTTTTTATGTAGAAACAAGAATGCTTCACAGTGGCGTTTATTTTGACAGAGTGAGTTATGAAGTGTTCTGAAGTGATTTTTCTCACTTTGTATGTCTGCTCCAGTCAATCAAAATCTTAATATTCTTAACTTGAATTAAAGACAAAATCTTCTTTTCTAATCTGAAGATTAGAATCTAATCTGAATCTTTTTATTTTTTTGTTTGTTTTTCACACAACTCTGTTCATGGCTTTAATAGAGCACAATGCAATGAGATGTATTTGTTTTGTTATTCCATATTTGGTCATCTTTTTGTTCTTTTCCTGATAAGAATTACATTATGACATATCAACTTAATAGTGTTTTGTTCACAAGCATAACACATATCAGTTATATATGACACAAAACTATCTTACAGCATTTTCCTTTCCTAGGCATGCTACTTCTCATTCATTTGATTGTATAGAAGTCTTAATGTTTCCCCTCTGGTGTAAACCAATTCTGTACTCATATCACAGTACTTTCTTTCAAATAAAACATTAATAAACATGAGGAACAATACTTCAAGCTTTCTGAACTTTTCACAGTTTACATAATGTCCATTATGTTGTTGTTGTTGTTTTCTCTTCTCCTTTAATTAAATAAAATAAAATAATGAGCTTATTACAATGTACTTCTCATAAACATTGATGCTGTCTGCTGTCCTGATTTAACATTTTCTCTTCTTTTTGTTTCCTTGTTTGCACTCTTCATCTTCAACCTTCAGCTTCTACATGGTCAGTTTTGTGCTAGACGTCCTCAACTAATAAAAAACTTATCCACAGATTTACAAATATTCTAAACAACATCTAAAGGCACAGTCATCAATCTAGCTTTAAAGAAAGAATATCATGAGAAAGCCTGTCTGAAAGAAAAGATAATAAGAGATTTTTTCTGTCAGAGTAGGAATGAATTATAAGGATAATTTTGATAGAAAGACCAGGAATGTAAATGTGTATTGTATTTGTCAGTATTTCTTGATAACAGCAAGGTCACTTGGAATATTTTACTAACAGCCTTTGTGTTCTTGTGAGCAGTATGCATGAGATCTTTCTGCCTGGTGATAGTAAATAGAATACAACATGGAGGGGTAGAAATACTCTGAATGTATTTTACAAAGTCCAATGTCTTCATTGCAATATGATTGCCATTAGAAACTGTAATTATGGTCTTCTATCATTCCTCAATTTTTCATCCTATATAAAAGAAGAATATATTTATAGATTTTCTCCCTTATCATTCAAGATTAATCAAATCTGGCACTGAAAAGTTCTTGATGTAATTATCTCATATTTCTTAAAACTTGATATTCTATATTCATTCAAAGAAATTTCTATCCTGATGTACAATGTACAATTCTGGATGTTATAGAGTACTAAATCACTGCCTAAAGAGAGGTGAACCCCAATGTTTATTTCCTGCAACTGTCTAAATGGAGTAGACTATTTTCCTTCTAATCTGTGAAATCAAGTTTTCATAGCACAAAAAGTGTTTGAAGCGATCTGTACACAATTCTCTCCAAACTTGAAGATACAGTAGGAGTACACACTGAGAGCTTGGTGCTCTAAAGTATTATTTATTTATTTATTTATTTATTTTTTACCTTCTGTTTCCATTACAGAAACATGGTGGGACTGCTTCCATGTCTAAAGTGCTGCAATAGACAGCTACAAACTAATCAGCAAGGATAGGCAAGGAAGGAGGGGTGGCGGTGTGTCTCTCTATGTTAGAGAGTGCTTTGATGTTACTGAGCTTGTGGATAGAGATGATAAGGTTGAATCCCTATGGGTAAATATCAGGGGAAGGGCTGACAAGGCAGACATCCTGGTAGGAATCTGTTATAGACCACCAAACCAGGATGAAGAGAGAGATGAGGTGTTCAATGAGCAGCTGGCAGAACCTGTGCGATCACCTGTCCTTGTCCTCATGGGGGACTTCTGCTTCCCCGACATATGCTGGGAATATACCATAGCGCAGAAGAAGCAGTCCAGGAGGTTTCTGGAGTGTATGGATGATAACTTCTTGATGCAGCTGGTGAGAGAGTCTACGAGAGGAGCTGCCCCACTTGACCTGCTGTTCACAAACAGAGAAGGTCTGGTGGGAGATGTGGAGGTCGGGGGCTCTCTTGGACAGAGTGACCATGAAATGGTAGAGTTCTTGATTCTCAGTGGAACAGGAGGGGAAACAGCAGAACTCCTACCTTGGACTTCCAGAAGGTGGACTTTGAATTGTTCAGGAGGCTAGTAGGGGGAGTCCCTGGGATTGAGTCTTAGAGAGTAAAGGGGTCCAAGATGGCTGGTCGCTCCTAAAGAGGGAAGTCTTAAGGGCGCAGGAGCAGGCTGTTCCCCTGAGCCACAAAATGAGCTGGTGGGAAAGAAGACTGGTGTGGATGAATAGGGAGATATTCTTGAGGCTCCAGGAGTAAAAGAGAATCTATCTCCTGTGGAAGAAGGGACAGGCAACTCAGAAAGAATACAAAGAAGTTGTTAAGATGTGCAGAGAGAAACTCAGAAAGGGAAAAGCCCAGCTTGAACTCAACCTGGCCACTGGGGTAAAGAGGAACAAGAAAGTCTTCTACAAATACATCAACAGTAAGAGGAGGATCAAGGAGAATCTCCATTTTCTACTGGATGAGGCTGGGAATGTGACCACTGAGGATAAGCAGAAGGCAGAGGTTCTGAATGCCTTCTTTATGTCTGTCTTTGAAGGTTAGACCAGTTATCCTCAGGGTACTTCACTTTCTGACCTGGTAGTCTCGGCTGGGGAGCAGGCTAAACTCCTCCACGATTCAGGATGAAACAGTGAGGGACCTACTACTCCAACTGGACTGCCACAAGTCCATGGGGCCAGATAAGATTCACCCAAGAGTGCTGAGGGAACTGGCGGAGGTGATAGCCGAACTGCTTTCCACCATCTATCAGCACTCCTTATTGACTGTTGAGCTTCCTGAAGTCTGGAGGCCTGCCAATGTGACTTCCATCTACAGGAAGTGTCATAAGGAGGATCTGGGGAACTACAGGCCTGTTAGGCTGACCTCGGTGCCAGGGAAGGTTATGGAGCAGATTGTTTTGAGGGAGATCACATGGCATGTGCAGGACAACTGGAGCATCACTTGATGAGGGGATAGTGGCCACCCTCAGCAAGTTTGCTGATGATACGAAGTTGGGAGGATTGGCTGACACGCCTGAAGGCTGTGCTGCCATTCAGCGAGACCTGGACAGGCTGGAGAGCTGGGCAGTAAGAAACCAGATGAGGTTCAACACAAGCAAGTGTAGGGTCTTACACCTAGGGAGGAATAATTGCATGCACCAATACAGGCTGGGGGATGAGCTGCTGGAGAGGAGCTCTGCAGAGAGGGACCTGGGCGTCCTGGTGGACGACAGGTTGGCCATGAGCCAGCAGTGTGCCCTCGTGGCCAAAAAGGCCAATGGCATTCTGGGGTGCATTAAGAAGAGCGTGTCCAGCAGGTCGAGGGAGGTGATCCTCCCCCTCTACTCTGCCCTGGTAAGGCCTCATCTGGAGTACTGTGTCCAGTTCTGGGCTCCCCAGTACAAAAAAGACAGGGATCTCTTGGAAAGAGTCCAGCGGAGGGCCACAAAGATGGTGAAGGGCCTGGAGCATCTCCCCTATGAAGAAAGGCTAAGTGAACTGGGTCTGTTTAGCCTTGAGAAAAGAAGACTGAGAGGGGACCTGATCCAGGTTTATAAATATCTGAGGTGTGGCGGCCATAGTGGTGAGGCCAGTCTCTTTTCAGTGGTACGTGGAGACAGGACGAGGGGAAACGGACATAAGTTGCAGCACAGGAAGTTTCGCACGAATGTGCGTAAGAACTTCTTCACGGTGAGGGTCTCGGAGCACTGGAACAGGCTGCCCAGGGAGGTTGTGGAGTCTCCTTCTCTGGAGATATTCAAGTCTCGCCTGGACGCCTACCTGTGCGACCTGGTGTAGGGAACCTGCTTTGGCAGGGGGGTTGGTCTCGATGATCTCTAGAGGTCCCTTCCAACCCCTACAATTCTGTGATTCTGTGATTCTGTGATCAGGCCTAGCCAGCATGGGTTCACAGAGGGCATGTCCTGTTTGACCAACCTGATCTCCTATGATCTAGTGACCCGTCTGGTGGATGAGGGAAAGACTGTTGATGTAGTCTACCTAGACTTCAGCAAAGCCTTTGACATTGTCTACCACAGTATTCTCCTGCAGAAGCTGTCAGCCCATGGCTTGGACTGGTGCACTCCATGCTGGGTAAAGGAACTGGCTGGAAGGCCAGGCACAGAGAGTAGTTGTGAATAGAGCTAAATTCAGCTGGCAACCGGTCATGAGTGGTGTTCCCCAGGGGTCAGTGCTTGCCTCTAAGAACGGCAAGGATGGATTGAAAACTTCTCTGATAACAACAGCTTTTTGGAAGAAAAGTGAGAAGACAAACAAAAAAATCAATTACAAATTACAGAAAGAATCAATGGAAGGGAGATCTTTCACTCTCCACAATCCATAGGAAAGAAAAGAGCATCACTTAACTAATTTTACAGGGATAAATGGTAATTAACTTAGTTACCTAATGTTCCCACCTAGTGTTAAGTTATGATGCCTCGCAAAATGAGTGTCAGCTTACCGTAAAGTGTTTTAATTTCTAAGAAAAGTAAAGAAATAATGCAAAATAGAGGACATCATTTTTTTGTTCACTTGAAGTGACAAAGATAGCATATAGACATGCTAGAGACTGTAATCCGTAAGAGTAAATAAAGCACCAATTGAAGACTTCAGAACAAAAAGAATCTTAAACACTTAACCAAGGAAAGTTGAATTGGATTAATTACTGAACTAATTTCAAATCCAAATGTCTTGCTTTTAAGGAAAAAAAATAGTTATCTGAAAAGTTCATTTGCATTCTTCATTTACAAAAGAATTTAAGCATGATGACCTAATAACATAATATTTTACCCATATTTGTTATGTGTTTGAATAAGAACTGTCTGTATGTGTTCTAGACTGATGACTGAGTAATATACTTGTCTGTAGTTAGCAGTAAATTCCTTGGGGTTGCATTTGAGGGATTTTAGTCTCTGAGAATATTTTCAAAGTCTTAAAATATACAAAAAAGCATTCTCTGTGATTGTTGCCAGAATGACAGTGATCTAGTCTTTGTAGCAGGAAATTGAAAAATATTGATTTGAATCTGAGCTTTAGAAAGCCAATCTATGCATGTTATTGATCTTAAATTCTCATTCATCCACCTGGAAAGATGGCACTGTTTTCTTGATTACAACTGAAGATTTCTTTCTCAGGGATAAATATTTCTTCTATTACAATGAATGTATTTACTATGTAATTAGCAGTTGAGAGTGCAGACAATCTGGGCTGTGGAGAGTCTAATAGCAATGGAAGAATATTAGTGCAGGCTGCTGTCATGTGGAGAACTGGAAATGCACCAGCATTACCTCTAAATGAGATTTCAGACACTGTTCTTCAACATTTGAAGTGTCAGAAAAAAATGTTCATTTTAACACTGCATTTGAAAGTATTATTCTCCATGTAGCAGTAACAAACATATCTTTTGAGAGAAAAAAATGCAATTTCTTTACCTGAATAAAAGAATACAGTTTGTGAGCACAATCTGATGAACAACTTAAAAGATATATCACCTTGCATGTGCAGTTTCACCCCTCATACATTTGCAGTGAACAACTGAATCAAGCTTATCTGCTTGAGAAATCTGTTATTTTTTTTACCTTTTTTGTTCAAATTTAGAACAGAGAAACTTGTGCACTTAAACTATCTGACTTGAACATGAGCCAAAGCATGCGAAGAACAATTTTTCAGAACTTCCTGAAATATGAAATGTAGAGTAAGAGAAAGCAAAAATTCAGTGTGATGTTTAATCAGTGGTAATGGACTGATGCAGCCAAACTAGAACTCATCTGGACTCCTCTTTCATGAAGATGAGAGTTAAAGCTGCAAGAGACTCATAAAACTGAAATCAGAAACCATTTCTACCTATAGGAACTTTGGAAACATGTTTACAATCCAGTAGAACTGAAAGGGTATGGGTTCCTGGAATTAAACGGTACAGAAGATGAGAAGAGAGAGCAATTTAGTAAATCAATTAATACTGTTTACAATTGGATACTGTTTCTCTGATAGCACAGTGGAATGTTGTACTATTTTTTAAATATAACTCAGTTAACTTCACTAAATAAAGCCTTTAATGTGTACGACTCCTTAGCTTCTAGAATAGAACTTCAATCAAGGGTTTCATGACAGTGATAGATGAATCAGTTTGGAGCATATAGGGTGCAGTATACATTTAACTTCAGGAAGTTCAACAAAGAAAAATTGTAAAGTCCTGCATATGAGGAGAAACAACTTCAGGCACTAGCATATGCTAGGGGCCACCCAGCATAGAGTTACATCAAGCAAGAGTCAGCAATGTGCCTTTGCTGCAAAAAAGGCTAATGGCAAGCTGGGCTGCATTAGGTAAAGTATCACTAGTAAGTCAAAGAAGATTATCTCCTACTCAGACTTGGTGAAGCTGCACCTGGAATTTCATGTCCAGTTTCAGGTACACTAGCAGAAAAGAAACTTGGACATACTGGAAAGAGTCCTACAAAGTGCCACCGAGATGATCAAGGTATTGGACTGCCTCTCCTACAAGGAAAGGCTGAGAGAACTGGGTCTGTTCAGATTTGAGAAGAGGAGGTTCAAGAAAGATCTATACCTGAAAGGAGAATCAAAAGAAGAAAGACAGGCTCTTTTCAGGGGTGCTCAGTGACAAAGAAGCACTAGGTGCAAACAAAGTAGGTACTGCCTGAAGATCAGGAAGCTTTTATTTGCTATGAGAGTGACTGATTATTCAGGTTATTCAGTGAGGTTGTGGAGTGTTCTCCCTTGGAGATATTCAAAGAACTGGACATCTGTCTTGCTCCAATTTATCAAATTTAATGCAAAAACAAAAAATAAAACAGGGCAACCAACACCTGGAGAGATAGAGATCAAAATAGGTGGTGAGGAAAAGAAAAAAGGGAAAAAAAGTGCGAGGGAAAAGGGGGGAGGGGAAGGGAGGAGGGAAAGGGGAAGTTAATTGTTACACAATCGCTACAAAAGATTTCTTGGGCCTGGTTACAATTGTTACCCTGATCTGTTGGACTTGTCCGTCAGTAGAAGTGGTTACAAAGTACAGTACATTGTATAAGCTGAGTAAAAGGTGGGATCGTACAAGGTACAAAGTAAGAGCTGCAACAGCACACAGTAAATATAATAGGATGAGTTTTACCCGTGGACAATTTGTTTAACAACTTTATCATTATCATTCAATTTTTAGACAACAATTAGAGTCATTCAATTTGCCAAAGACACCACCCGATGACTCTTCAGGAGTGGTGACATGGATGTTACATAATGAATAAAAGGTAGAAAGTGAAGAGACAACCATACATTTGACAATAACCATAAATTTAACAATAACCAATAATAATAAATAAATAGATAAAACAAATAGAGGCATTTGTGTTAGCTGCTTTCCTCACCCAGGAAGTCCCAGTGTTTGTGAAACAATGCTAAACCAGGATCCAGACGGGAATTCTTCAGTGGAGGTTGTGGTGCTTACGAGTAACCATATAATATTACACTTCAGTTAATTCACCAAAGCATATGTAGTCCAATTTGACAATATGTGGACTTGCCCTGTAATGTTTTCTAAGATGATTTAATGTCTTGAGAACTTTCCACTTGTGCATTTCCAAAGCAATTCAAATGCTGAGAGATATAAATACTAGTTTGACAAATTCGAGTATTGTTATAGTCTACAGAACTTCCACAGGATAGCGTGTGTAGGATATTCCACAGTATTAACCATAAGAGGGGTAATCCCAGAAATATGTACATCTCTTATTGAAACTTAGACACTTTCCAACAACCATGTTTTGATTGTTGTTGTTACAGTGTCACTGGTATGCTTACACGTTAGCAGTTCCTTAAAAGCCATTTGCAACAAAACTGAATTGCATTTCTCTCTTTCTAATTGTTCCTCAAGGTTCACTATTTGATTCTGCAGAGTTTTTACCAATTCTTATATTACTTTAACTGATTCCTGCAATGTGTGTATGGTTTGGGTTTCTGTCGAATGCTTTTCATCTCAGAACTCCACGGCAGCTTTTAAATAGCATCCCGGAGTACTGCACAAATAAACGATTTTCGTTTTACAGCTTGGGTATGAGCCTCATTTTGTAGGACACTAATATGTTCCGAAACGCTCTGCACATTATGCAAGTTTTGTCGTGCCCAATCCACCCCTGATAAAGAGGGCCGAGCACCATGCTTATCTAAAAGGTCAAATAATACACCTTCACTTTTCATAGTGACTATACTGTTACTAATTTCTCAATAGGCAGAAACATCTACACTGAAGGAGGAGGAGGTGCAGATATTCAAAAGCTCAAGTGACTCCTTATCTCCTCAGGCAAACAGAGACTTATCAAACGCAAATGCTCAAAGCGCTCTTCCCTTTCTCTGAGGGAGCACACAACAAGGTTCAAATTTCACACTTAAGCTACAAAATACTTAAATCACAAAATGCAGAATGGTCTTCCCGAGGAGGCACACATGTAGTCAGAATTAATTCATGCGTCCCTGAGAGGTATACACATAAACAGTAAAGTTTTAGAATATGGAATGGTCTTCCTGGAGAGGTGCTCATGTTCTCCAAAATATCACTCCTTGCAGCTCCAGGAAGTACACACAGAAAGGTTTCAGACTATATCTGGAAGGACAGCACTCTCACAGCAGGTATCCTGCTTCGACTATGCCATTAAATAAATGTCACGCTCCAATTTACAGGAGGGAGAGGAGGTTCTTTGATATCCTTATACCCAGCATGAGATTAAGAAACAACAGTTCAAACGTTGGTCCGACCAGCTTATTACAAATTCTAATCAGGGAGTTGGGAAAGGGAGGATGGACACTATTACAAATTAGGGTGATGAGGAAGGGAAGAAGGCTCTGCGATTTCAGCAGAAACTCCTTTGTTCCCACCTTCTGGGCCTTGCCAGCAGATAAGACGGAGCAGGGAGGCGCGAATTTGTATCTTGCCTTCACAGGATACAATAGTATCATCCCCCCAGTCTCCTGTAGCAAACAGGAGTTATTTGGTCACAGGTTAGATCCGCCAATAAACAGTCCTGAGCACTCTTTTCCAACGGCAAACAGCTCCAAAGAAATGCTTTCAAATGTAAAATTATCCACACAGTGATGCTGATTTCCACACAGCAAAACCCAACAATCATCTCCGAGACAAGTCAGTCCTATCACAAGAAATACCTCAGGAAGCAAGCTTCGAGCCAAAAACAAAGAAGTATTCATACAACCTCAAAGTCTTCTCTTCTCCAGGTTGAACAGCCTCAGCTCTCTAAGCCAGCCCTCATAGGAGAGGTGTTCCAATCCTTGGACTATTTTTGTGACCCTCCTCTGGACATATCAACGTCTCTCCTATAGTGTAATAAATACAAGCAATTTTTCTTTAGAAAATGAACTGAAAATTAAGGATGTTGGATGCTTCAGTTTATAAACCTGGTACTACTACTGAAGATAAATTAAAAGAATTATACAACTGGTTTCTTCAGAGAATTTTGAGAAACTAAGTTCTAGTGATATAGGGAAAAAAAAAAAGAGAGAGAGAAAAAAAAAAAGAAAACAACAACAACAACAACAGCAACAACAAACAAAACAAAACAGCAAACCTGCCATAAATAAGAATTAGGTTTTCCAGTGTCTAAAACTGGTATTGACAGGAATTGGACGCATCTGATATCTGTGGATAAAGAGAAGCACTATGTACTTCACTATTCACTATGTATGAATTGTTTGGAAAATTAAGTAATAGTTGTGACCTTTAAAAAATTTAAAAAGTCTTGTGACAGATCTCCAAATATGGAAACAGTCCTAGTGACTGCAGATAGCTGGCATAGAATCATAGAATCATAAAACGTCTATGGAAGGGACCCCAGGGATCATCAAGTTCCAACACCATGCCATAGGCATGGCCACCAACCACCAGATCTGGTACTAGACCAGGTTGCCCAGGGTCCCATCCAAACTGCTCTTGAATACATCCAGGGATGAAACATCCACAATCTCTCTGGGCAGCCTGTTCAAGCACCTCACTACCCCCTGACATCCAATCTAAATCTTTCCTCCTTGAACTTAAAACCATTCCCCTTTGTCCTATCACTGACCATCCTTGTAAAAAGTTGATTCCCTTCCTGTTCATAATCCCCTTTTAAATACTGGAAGACTGCAATGAGGTCTCCCAGCCTCCTCTTCTCCAGCTGAACAAGCCCAGCTCCCTCAGCCTGTCTTTGTAGAGGAGATGCTCCAACCCTCTGATCATCTTTGTGGCCCTCCTCTGGACCCTCTCCAACAGCTCCTGTGGAGTTCTTTCCTGTACTGGAGGCCCCAGACCTGGATGCATTACTACAAATGGGGCCTCAAAGGGCAGAGTAGAGAGGGACGATCACCTCCCTGTCCCTGCTGGCAATCCCTCTTCTGATGGAGAACAGGATACCATGGACCTCACAAGCTGCAAGAGTGCACTGCTGACTCATGTTCAGTTTTTCATCCACCAGAACACTGTATACATATTTGCGCTTTCTCCAACCCAAGTGCAAAAACTTGCACTCTGCTATGTTGAACCCCATTACTTTCACACACGCCAAACTTTCAAATTTTTCATGATCCTTCTCATTGGCATCCCTTCCACTTAAGGTGTCAACTGCACCACTCAGCTTGGTGTCATCCACAAACTTGCTGAGAGTGCACTTGAGGCTGTCATCAATGTCATTGATGAAGATAATAAAAAGCACCAGTACCAAAACAGTCCTTGGGAGACACCCCTCATCACTGGCCTCCACGTGGGCATTTTGCCATTCACCAATGGTCTACAACCATCCAACCAATTCCTTATCACCGAACAGTCCACCCTTCAAATCCACATTTCCCTATTTTAGAGATATGGATGTGGTTGAGGACCATGTCAAAGGCCTTGCTCAAGTCCGGGTAGCCTTCTCTTTGCCCTCCAGTGTCATCACTCCATCAGAGAAGACCACCAGATTGATCAGACATGATCTTCCCTTGGTAAAGCCATGCTAGCTGTCTCGGATCACCTGCTCATCAGTCATGTACCTTAACGTATCTTCTAGGAAGATCTGATCTACAATCTTCCCAGACACAGAGGTGAGGATCACCAGCATGTAGTTCACTGGATCCTCTGTCCTCCCTATCCTGTAAATGAGAGTGAGGTTTCCTTTTTTTCGGTCCCCGGGGACTTTGTTGAACAGTCACAATTTTTCACATATGTTGGAAAGTGGCGTAATGCAGCATCTGAGGCACGGACGCAGATTTGAATGATCCAAATCATTTATTGCAGGTTCTAAAATCCCTTATATATATTCACAAGTTTTCTCTCGTAACTTTCCCATCTCCCTTTACATGCCTTAACTGTGCATACAGGTGCTTATCCAATCAAAGAAGGGAGTTGTTCCTAGACACATGCACTTCTTCCTGTCAGGGTCATTATCATGCAGACAACACACATTTATCCTGGGAGCCTCTCAATAACAGGTATGGAATCATAGAATATTAAGAGTTGGAAGAGACCACGAAGGCCATTTAGTCCAACTCCTCTGCAATGCACAGGGACACCATAGGTAGATTAGGATGCCCAGGGCCTTATGCAGAGTTATCTTGAAAGTCCCCAAGGACAGTGCATCAACCACAACATTAGGTAACCTATTCCAGTGCCTCACTGTAAAAGATTTTTTCCTTATATCTACATGTATGTGAACCTGAATGTGGAAGGTCTATTTGTGGGTGATAATTGCCCACTCAGTCTAGAAAAACTAACAAAACCAAACCAGGAAAAGCCTTCCCTCAACATCAAGACTACATCAGTGAAGAAGAGACAGCTATTAGTTGTAGGTGATTCCTCCTTATAGGGAACGGAATGTCAAATATGAAAATAATTTCACTATATATGAAGACACAGAGATGTTGTGGTTGTTCCATTCTTAAAGTGTTCAAGGTCAAGATAGATGGAGCTTTGAACAAATTGGTCTACTGGAAGAAGTTTCTACCCACATTTTGGGGTGGTTAGACTAAATGATCATTAAAGTTCCCTTCTAACACAAACCATTCTACATTTACTACTACCTACTGTGTTTTGAATGATAGCACTGGCTGCACAATGTTTGACCTGAAAAAAAAAAAAAAAAAAAAAAGGAGCTGGAGATTTCGATTTCCATCAAGATAATTCACCACTAATCAATTTCATTCTGTGCCTGAATGTGATCCTGTATTGACTGAGACAGACATTTGCACTGAGATTTCAAGTTACATTTAAAGAATATAAGAGGCAGCCTAACTTATGCTCCCAATTAATAAAATATTTACTCAGAAAAGGAATCTTTTGCTAAGTGACTACGTAAGGAAAATGCTCTGAGATATTTCCTGCTTGTAGAAAATCCAGTTTGAGTACTGTCATCTTTCAGACTAACTTTATGAATGGATGTGTTGCACACTCAGAAATTCAGAAAAAGTTCTCTCCCTGCAGTTGTTTTGGATTTTCTGAAAGGCATGCAAAGAAGAGCATTAGTTCTGGCTGTGATACCAAGGCATCATAATTGACTTCAAGAAGAGGCTGTTCTCTTTAATCTAAAAAAACCTCTTATTATCTAAAAAAGTGCAATGAGAGCAGAATTGAGCCTTGTCGACATTACAGTTTTCAGTTATAAATTCATAGCAGTTAGCTCAGTATACTGTTTTTCAGTTCTGATCAGTTTTATGATAGTATGATATATTTGCACATACAAGAAAAATGATTTCCAAATGAGGGAAAATGGAAGACAGAAAAAAAAAAAAAAAAGTGTAAGAGGAAAAAAAAAAAGTGTAAACAGAAAATGAAAAAAAAAAAACCAAAACAGTAAATGAACAAATATGCTCAGAATACCACTAATATGAAGATAGCCTGATATATACTAAATTTTGTGATATCCGTCCATCATTTCCAAATTACAAACATTCGGTTTCATCACAGCTAGTACCCTTCCAAGCAGTGCAGAATAGACAAGCACTGAATAAGTGAGGAATAAGTGGAATAAGTTACCAATATGCAGTTCATTCTGGGCGTCCCTGGAAGTAGGTGTCTGCTGGTCTCACTTGTGCTAAAGAACCACAAAATAAAGCAGCGCAGTACAAAAACATACATACAAAAATTTACATACACTCTGGACTGGACCAGGCACCAGTAGGGGATACTTACAAGCAAGTTAAGATTATACAAGAGGGACAGGGTGCTAACAGGGGTCTTGAAGAGCCCGCTTGAGAGGTGCTGGCAACACTGCAGCACATATGAAAATCTACGATGACGAGGCAGCAACTGCTGGGGCAACAGCAGAAGGCCAACTCAAAGGAAATACTTAAAAGGAATTAAGGATTTCATCTTTTAAGGAAATGACAAGACTAGTTGCTCAGCTGAAGAGCCTCTACACCAATGCTCTCAGCTTGGGAAATACACAGGAGGAGCTGAAACCTCTTGCAGTGTAAAAACTAGACCAGGCTGCCCAGGGCCCCATCCAACCTGGCCTTGAACACAACGTCCAGGGATGGGGCATCCACAACCTCTCTGGGCAGCCTGTTCCAGCACCTCACCACTCCCTCTGTAAAGAACTTCCCCCTGACATCCAACCTCAATCTTCCCTGCCTCAACTTAAAACCATTTCCCCTTGTCCTGCTGTTATCTACCCTTTCCAAGAGCTGACTCCGCTCCTGCTTGTGGGCTCCCTTTAGGTACTGGAAGGCTGCAATGAGGTCGCCCTTCTTTTCTCCAGGCTGAACAGTTCCCTCAGCCTGTCTATGTAGGGGAGGTGCTCCAGTGCCCTGATCATCTCTGTGGCCCTCCCCTGGACCCTCTCCAACAGCTCTCCGTCTTCCTTGTACCGGGGGCTCCTGGCCTGGACACAGTACTCCAGATGGGGCCTCACAAGAGCAGAGTGGAGAGGGACAATCAATTCCCTGTCCCTGCTGGCCATCCCTCTTCTGATGGAGCCCAGGATACCATTTGCTTTCCGAGCTGCTAGAGCACACTGCTAGCTCATGTTAAGTTGGCCTGAGAGTGGTCTTTCTAATCTAAAGGGAAACTATATGAAAAAAAGGGGACAGACTCCTGAGCAGGGTCTGTGGCAATAGAACAAGGGGAAATATCTTCAAGCTCAAAGAAGGTTTATGTCTGAGTTAGATATAAGGAAAAAGTCCTTTACAGTGAGGATGGTGAGGTACTCCAACTGGTTGCCTAGAGATGAGGTGGAAGCCCTGCCCCTGGAGATCTTCAAGGTGAGGCTGGATCAGGACCTGGGCAGCCTGATCTAGCTGTGGATCTCCCTGTTTGTTGCAGGGGAGTTGAAGTAGGTGATCTTTGAAGGTTCTTTCCAACTCGAAGGATTTTATGATTCTAAATTAGGGAGATACTTCCCAGATATTTTAGCTTTCTCTAGAAGAACTGCTTTTCATAAAATTTAAGAAGTGCTCAAGTGGTGTACTAGCTCAGTTATTAAAACTGTGCTATGAGTAACTTAGGACTCATTCTCCTAAATCTTTACACAGAAAATTCTTGGTACTCTGACAGCGTTCAGTAACGTGAAGATGCACTGAAAGACTTTTCTCAATAGTCATATGAGACAGGCTTTGCATCACCTTATAGCCCCAGAGACAGATAGGCCCTGTCTTCTGCTGTGGGAACCCACGCACCGCATGTTTGGTGTGATAGCCTTCTGGGATGGAACTCTGAAATGTACCTTACTCCTCTCCTAATCAGATGACCTATAGTCCCACAGGTTGCAAAGCTTTGACAACCCTTGTTAGCTGCTGCAAGAAAAAAAAAAGCAGTTTCTTGTGTTAACTGAGGTTGATGGGGGTAGCCGTGCAACTTCTAACCTTTATCAGGGAAGTAAGGAGACAGAACCTGATTGCAGTCTGAAAATGTATTTAAAAAAAAAAAACAGCCCCGGGAGGATTCAAAACTGTGGAGGAGGGAGACCCATCAGCAACATAAAACTTTTCCCGGCAAGGAGACCGAGAAAAATTCCATCCTTGACCTTTCCGTTCTTTTTGATGAAGGTTGGCATTATTGAACTTAGGATCTAACTGGTCACTGTTAGTTTGAGCTTACATTAGGAAAGGGTGGTAAATAGAAAGAAACTATTACTACAAGTGTTCTGGGGGGGATGCTCACTTCCTTAGTTCTGCAGGATATACTATTTCTGGTACGAGCCAGGATGCCACTGATCTTTTTGGCAACCTGGGCACATTTCTGGCTTATGTTCAGACAGCTGTTGATTCAAATCTTCACATCATTTTCTGCTACACAGCTTTCCAGCCACTCTGACCCAAGCCAGTAATGTTGCATGGGGTTATTATGACCAAAGTGCATGACCCGACACTTGGTCTTCTTGAAGTTCATACAGTTAGCCTCATCCCAGCTACTCAGACCCCTCTGTAGGGCCTTCCAACCTCATAGATATTGACACTTCCTCCCACCTTGTTGTCATCTGCAGACTTACTGAAGGTGCATTGAATCTCCTTGTCCGCATCGTCAGCAGTGACCTCAAACATGAATGGCTCCAAAACTTATCCCTGGAGAAAACCTCTAGTCACCAGTTGGATTTGACTCTGTTTCCGTAGGAATTTGCATTTGCTCCCCTGCAAATTTCAGTGTAGAAATGCATACGCGCTGTTTTACATTTATAAAAAAATACATCACTGTTTTAGGATGTGCATACATTACTTCACTGTTTCTTCCTAATCATTTTCATTTTTATTGCTTGTATTTAACAGATAGTTTAAGCAAGAGCATTACAAAACATCAAATATTATTAATATTTTACTGTTCACTATTTTGATGAGCCGATGAATATTTAAATTGTAAAACATACGGCCAAAAAAGGTGGTCTGATATCAATATCTAACATTTCACCCACCATTTATTCCCAATGATTCTGTAGTGGAAACAACATATCTTTAAAGAATGCAGCCAGTTTTGATATTTGACTTTCTCAGAATTCGTTCAGTAGATCAGTACAGTAGCAAATCATAGCCATTACAGAAACACATGCTTTTTCTCACTGAAATTCATCTTTTTTTTTTTTTTTTTTTTTTTCAGTTTTAGTCAGTAGTTACGTCTTAAATCTCAATTTAAAATATACTATTCCTACACATCTGCCCGCTCAGATTACAGTATCAAGGGACTGTGGTAGCTTTTAACTTCAACCACTGAATGCTAATGCTGAACTGACTGTGGAACATGATGCAGGCTTTTTCCATAACCACTGCTTTTTGAATAATACTTCATCCTATAGGAACATCGTGGTAGAGGAAAAGGCATTGGGATGGTTTAATATATGCTGTATACCATGCTGCAGGTATCGTGTTTCATTTGGCTACAAATATCCTTCTCTTTTTTTTTTCTTCTTCTCCTTGAAGAACCATTATTTAGTATAATACATGTTATTTTCTTTCATTTGCAAGTTTTATCAGAAGTGATTTTAAAAATTGTCTGTTTTATGCATAGTTTTGTAAGATCACCAGAAAGATCCATTACAATGTCAGTGTAACCCATTACATTTCCAGTCTAACGGGAAATATACCTACTTCCCCCTCTTAATTCAGTGATTGTTGTCTTCTGAAAAGCTTACTTTATATCATTAATTATTCACACTTTAAAACACAGAATAAATATTTCATTAATGCCATATTAAGCTTTATATGTTGCTGCTGTATAGGCCTTAATATGCTTGCAATTTTTCCTTTCTTGTTAGACCACCTTTATCCTTTTGAAACAAATATCCATTCTTAGATTTTGATGTACTGATAATGACTGGCTAATGACAGTTGGGAAGGACACAGAAGGATCAGAAGTTGAGTAGAAATCAGCTTCATCATCCTATCAATGGAAAAATTAAATCTGACTGGGATATGTGCAGAGGAAAACATTTAATTCTTCAATAAGACTACTTTACTGTGTGCATCACTTGTCAAAAAAGAGCTGGAGAATCATGAGAATAATTTAGAATCGAGCACTCAGAATGATAAGAAATACAGAAAACTTTCTCTGTGCGGATTGATTTAATGAAAGAGACTTGTTTAAGTACATCTTCTCTTCAGAGCTCAAGATCATAGTATTTTTTCAAGTCTTAAGAGAACTGTGTAAGTAAGAAGAAAATGTTTTATCACTAGCTTCAACAGGAGTAAGAAAAAATCAACAACATCTGGAGAAAGATTTAAATATATGCAGTGATCCATTGGATGTATTCTTAGATTTTGATGTACTGATAATACTGTACTATGATGATGATAAATAATTCTATATAAAATGTGCTATTTGAATGAAGCAATGTTAGAGAAACTGTACAAAGAGCAAAACTATGTCTGACGCAATGAGACAGATCAACTGTATGTAGATGTGCGTGTTTTTTCCCCAAATGAATTGAACTTTTATTTCTAAGACAGGAAAGAGACCTATATTATCATTCAAATTTCCTACTCACAGAAAGAGCTCAAAAAGCCCCAATCAATATCATTCAATCAAACAAACAAAGAAAACTTTTTTTTCTTTCTATGTGTGAACAACCCTAATTCTTGAAGGAGACCACGAGCAGCTAGTACAAACTGGAGTACAGTGAAAACTACTTCTATCCACAGGGATTGATTATCCTGCAATAAAATGATTATTAAATTGCAATTAATAGCTCTTCTATGGCTTTCTACTCACTCTAGTTGCTTCTAATACGTAGATCTCAGCTTGAAACAAGGAGAAAATGGAAATATTTAGTGCCATATAGGATTCCAGAAGTTCAGTTCAACAGCTTAATATCTGGTTTCTGAAAAGTCCTTATTTAAAGAAGTGAAGTAGTTAAGAAGAAAAATGTACTCTCAGTATAATCCTAAGCTGTAGGTAAGAGTCTTAGAGAAGAATGGAAGTGATTTTTAAATTACTTGATATTCTGACTGATGATACACTAGAGATGTTAACAATTACTTTTCAGAAATTGTTAGCAGAGATCTTGAAAAAAGCCAAAATGATACTTATACATAGAAGAGGAAAAAAGGATAAAGAAGATAATGCTATCCTAGTTAATTTACCATCAATCCATAGAAAAATTCTGTGGCAAGTATTAAAATAATTTTAAAGCTCCCAGCAAGATTATGGCAACCAAACAATTTGTCAAGAAAAAACTATAAAAATAATATTGTTTCATTTATGATGGTATTTCTTTTGTCTTCCTGTAAATAAGTAGCAATATATTCTTTAAGTGAAGACTTTAGTACAGCTTTAAGGACCCATGAAGTATTCTTATAGGTAACCAAGGAAAACAGCTAGAAGAAAAGAAAGAAACATTAAAATACTTTAGAGTTGTGTAAATGCACCTCTCTATAAATGGTTATTATGGACAGATATCCTAAAATTGAGTTTAAGGATGTCCTGTGTGTTAAAGAATATACATCATTATGACTGTCAACAAGGACAACATAAGGAAAAATATTACTTTAAGATCCAAAAGTGACATAAAATTGGATTTTTCATATATGTTAGAGGAACAGAATTCACTGCCACTCAACTGCAAATACATCTAAGAAAAAACAAGCATGAGAATTCCACAGATAGGCAGTAACAATCGCATACAATAATACAAGATGGAGAATGACTGACTAATGACAGTTGGGCAGAAGACAGTTGAGTAGAAATCAGCTTCATCATCCTATCAGAGATTTTTTTGCTCCTAACAGCGTTTTTTAACACTGGCATTAATATCTTTATTTTCCTGATAGTTCTATTTTGAGCTGCTGTTCACTATTAGTATACCTTAACTGAGATTTCAGTTGAGTGGTAATTATTTGGACCTGTAGCTGGATCATTACTGGTTTTACCAGTCACACAGTGGATCCAGTGACAGCCAACAAGATGGCTCTCTATTGTAAGTGCAAGAACAAATTATATAATATGATCGGATATAATAGTCAGATCATAGTTACTTTGGGACACTTGCTCTGCAAGTTATAGTCATGCATTTTTGATGTGATTTTTCTAATAGATTAGTAGAAGATATACAAGAGAGTGCCATACTAAGTCCCCTATGAACCATAAGAACATACATATTATTTGTGTCCTTTCAGACCTTAGAAATCATGGTATCATAGAATCATTACGATTGGAAAAGACCTCTTAAGACTATCTAGACCTATCACCATCCCATCTCCACCAGATTCACTAAATCAAGTCTATAAGTGCTGCACCTACACGTTTCTTGAACATCTCCAAGAATGGTGACTCCATCAGCTCCTAGTCAGACTGTTCCAATGCTTAGCCACTCTTTCTGAGAATAAATTCCTTCTAATAACCTAACTGAACCAATACTGCTTCAACTTGAGGTTGTTACTTGTCATCCGAGTGCTAGTTACCTGGTATAAGAGGCTAACATCACCACAACTAATTTCAGGTAGCTGTACAGGGTGATAAGGTCTCCCCTGAGCCTCATCTTCTTCAGACTAGACAATCTCAATTCCCTCAGCCACTCCTCATAAGATTTGTGCTCCAGATACATCACCAGCTTCATTGCCCTTCTTTGGACACGTGCCAGAGCCCCAGTGTCTCTTGTAGTGAGGGGCCCAAAACTGAACACAGTACTTGAGATGTAGTCTCATCAATGCCAAGTACAGGCAGATGCTCACTTCCCTAGTCCTGTGGGGTACACTTCTGGTACAAGCCAGGATCTTTTGGCCAACTGGGCACACTTCTGGCTTATGTTAAGGCAGCTACTCATTAAAACCTCCAAATCATTTTCTGCTACACAGCTTTCCAGCCACTCTGACCTGAGGTGAAAACATTTAACGGGTGAATTGTTTCTTTTGTACATATTGGTGTACATTTTCTGAAGTTATTGCTTGTTCCATATAGCTAATAGACACTTTTATCCTTCAACACTTTCTTTCTTTTTTTTTTTTTTTTTTTGACAAAACAATTTGAAGAAAGGATGACTTCATAAAAAGAATATGTGAAAAGACTATTAAAACCACTTTTTCTGGATAAAAATAAAAAATAAACAAGCACTATTGAAATTATATATGACCAATTTCTATAGAGAATTTTTTGGCTTGATAACACATTTCATAGAAAGAAATGAAAAAATGTTCTTTAAGGTAAATTACTTGGAAAAGATGTTAACAAAAGAGGAATAATATTAAAATTAACCCTAAGAAAAGATAATTCAATCTATCAGGTTATATAAAGCCTCATTAGATGAAGGAGACATACAAATGCATATATAGTCCTTGCTTGCTGGTCCATGCTGACAGCTGGTAGTACAGAGATTATTAGGATTGCATTTGCACCTGTAACTTTGATTTATTGTACTTGTTTACCTTTTCTTGATGACAAATGAGTTTGAAGTAAAAACAAAATTGCAATTTTCATACCTGAAGCTTGTCTTTTCATTACTCTCTTTAGTAATATACTTGCATTAAAATAGAAGCTCAGAGCACTGTATATGAAAAGAAGATTTAAAAAAGAGTAAGTTTCTGACAAAGCATACAATAGAAAATGAGATAACAGAAGTTAGTGAAATATGGGTTATGTCATTGAGTGTTTCCTAATAACTTTTCTTTCCCAGATATAAATCCGTGTTTCCACACTGAAGAACTAATGTGACAGAAATTGCACAGAGAAAGTGTTTGAGAGGATATCATTCTTCATCCTGAACAGGATGTGTGTTTGGAACTTGGTTTCCCTTAAAAATAGCAGTATTCTGGGTTGGATGCCCAGTGCGGAAGGTCTGTTAGGTTGATGTTGCTCTTGACTGATTTGGGTCTCAATATTTGACTTAGAAATAAAGAAATATTTTCTTAGGAAAAGGTGATAGCCCAAATATAAAACACATTTTCAATTCTTAAGGAGATTTATCATTTAACAATTAAGACCAATTATGAGGGCATTATTATATGACATTGTTTGGTTTTGTGACACAGATTCTACTTATAAGTAACACTGGAAGAAAAAGTCTGGTGTCTTCTGCTTGGTTATCATTGTGTATTAAAGGGAATTCGTACTTTGCTATTTTCTCTACAAATCCTGTTCCTGGGACTGCTTTCTGGTCCTGTGGTGAGTGATTTTAAAGTACTCTTACAGTAACTCTGCCTGGTTTTCTTCTTTTCACTCTGAATACTGGGACAGCTTTACTTATCTGCCTGTGGTGTTAGATGAGACAACAATGCTGCACAGAAAGATCATGTTTAACAGATATCTAGTCATAGAATTTATGAAAAAAAAACTTGGAGACATGTTGAAAATATTGTTATAAATGTAATTTTATGGAGAATCTGTGTTCATATGTCTTCAATGAAATAGCAAGTGATTATTATCTTGAGAAATTATTCTCCTTTCTTTCTTTTTTCTTTTTGAAAAAATAGTCACAATTTTAAAGCTATTTTAGTGTTTAAGTATAGTGTCCATACTTTTCATTTCTGTTTGTGTGCTCTATTAATTATATACAATGTAGGGTTGTAAGTTTAGATTTTGTTTTGTTTTGATTTGTTTTGTTTACCTATAAGCTCACATTTAATTATGAGAAAAACTTCTTTGAAAGAAAAATTGAAATATGAACTGTTTGACAGATTTTTATTTCTATTTTTATTTTCATTTTCATTTTTATTTTTATTTTTACTTTTGCAAGCACAAATACTAGTTTAAGACACTGTAAATGCCTGAACCCGTAGGCGTGTGAGCATCTGATTAAAGCCTAGTATTCTCTAACATAAGAAAATAGACTTCCCTGGTCTTCGGGGATGTGGGGAAGAATTAAACTCAAATTAAACAAAGCATAAAACCAAAGTAAATGAAAATGGAAGGAGTAAACCTATATGGAAAGGTAATGTAATATATTTACTGGCAGGTGTAGTAATTAATTAGTATTCTAGAATTTGTGCTAAATTTCTATTAATAGACTTGCCTTTTTGACATTTCATTTACTCTGTAACTTTCTAATTAATGTGATATGATCCATCAGGCTTGTGATGGCCTTCTGTGTGTCAGACTACCCATGTAGTTTGGGTTGCAGGGTGAGCTGTTACTTCAAAAATAAGATAAAATTGGCAGAAATCTTCAGGTGCATTTAGTATTTCACATGATGACAACAGTAGCAACAAATGTATAGAATATTAAATACTGAGCAGCAGCTTTGGTAGGAAAAGCTGCTAATAACATGTAGTAACAGGGCAGAGTTAATTCCTTTAGTTAATATGAATGCATCACGTCATTAACACCTTTCTGCATTACAGTATTTAATTAAAGCTAACTGAAACTCTTCAAAGTAAACGCTATGCATGGTAAATGTGAAATCAGTAAAAAATCATCCAATGGGAGTTCAGCAGAATTGTTATGAGACTTAGGACAGTGTCATGTCATGCTCTAATATTGTGTTGGTATAATTCTACTGTGGGTAACCATTTTCAGAAAATAGTAATAGATTTGTACAGAAAACACAACTCCAAACTGCGCCTCACTGCCCTCACTGTAAAACCTCAAGTTTTTCCATATCCTGACCAGGTCTCCAGTTTGCTTCCAGACATGTCTTCCCTAGCCTTCCTTTTATCATTGATATCCCACAGAATTTTTTTCTTCTCTGCCTTTATGTCTCTGTTTAGATTTAATTCTATCCAGTTTTTAACTTTCCTAACCTGACCCCTGACTGCTTGTACAACTTCTTTGTATTCCTTCCAGACAGACCATTCCTGCTTCCACTCCCTGTAGACGTTCTTTTTGCACTTAACTAAGTCTGAGAGTTCCTTGTTGATCCACAGAGATCTCCCGGCATTCTTGCCTGCTTTCCTCTTTCTTGGGTTGTATTGCTTCTAGACTTGAATACGGACCATCGTTCTTGGGCTCCTCTTCCCTCTAGGACTTTATCTCATGCCACCTGCCACACAGATCCCTGAAGAGGTCCAAGTCTGCTCTGCTCCAAGGCCAGAGTAGCATGCTTGCCTGCACACGTTGACATCTAAGGATTTTGAAACTCCACCATTTTGTGGTTATTGTAGCCAAGGCTGCCCTTGAGCATCATAACATTCACCCTCCTTCTTGGGGAGGAGAAGCTCCAGCATAGTGCCTTTTTACATGGGTTCCAGTACCACCTGGAAGAGGAAATTATTATCAACACATTCCAGGAACCTCTTCAAATTTCTGGCGGCCTGCTGTGTTGTGCTTCCAATAGATACTAGGGTTGAAATCCCCTAAGTTCTGCTGGTGCAGATTTTTATGAGCTTAGCATGCAGGCTTTTGTTCACAGCTGATGGAAACGGTGGAGACTACGTTGAAAAGTAGCGCTTTGTAGCTGAACATTTTCTCATCAAACACTCTCACTGTTCTCTTTCTATCTCTTGTGAAAATAAACAGGAGGCATTACTTTCAGAGAGGCCTACATATATCCACTTGCCATTCTGAAGAGTTAGCCAACAGCACTTCTCTTCAGAAAATGGTTTTGAATGTTTAAGGCTGGAGACAAAGGGACTCCTTGACTGAAATTTTAAAAACAAAGTTTAACAGGGTCAAAAAAGTTAGGAATGAATACCTTTCCCCTTCAACTCTCTGGTTTTGCCTTGTCTTAATTTTGGTAATATTGTCCAGGCTACAAAAATGCATCAAAATTTTCTAGATTCTTTTTGTTGCAACTGTCTATTATTTTATTTTGTATACCTCTCTAAAAGTGCTGCTTTTTTTTTTTTTTTAATTTCAAAAGAAATTTTGTTAGCTAATTAATTCTCTAACTGCAGTCACCAAAATTAAAACTACCATACATTTTCAAAGTTGATTTTTGAAAATTATTTTGAGGAAAATTTTGGAATAAATATTGGGACCAGTGCTCTTTATATATTCATCAATGACACTCACACTGGGAACAAGTGTACTTTCAACAAGTTTGTGGATGACATCAAGCTGTATCGTATAGTTGACATGGCCAGTGGATGGGACGCTGTCCAGAGACACAGTCTTGAGCAGTGGGCCCTGGCAAACCTCATGAGGTTCCATAATTTCAGGTGCAAGATCTTGAACCTGATTTGTGCCAATCCCCTCTATCAATACAAGCTGTAGAATGTAAGGATAGAGCATAGCCCTGCCAAAAATGACTTGGAGGTTCTGGTGGATTGTAAACTAGACATGGGCCAGCAGTGTCCTTGCAGCCCAAAAAGCCAACCTTATTATGGGCTGCATCAAAAGAAGCATGGCCAGTAAGTCAAAGGAGGTGATCCTGTCCCTCTAATCTGTACTGGTAAGATCTCACCTGGAGAACAGTATCCAGATGTGGAGTTCTAAGTACAGGAGAGATGTCTACCTGTACGAGTGCATACAGAGGAGGGCCAAACGATCCAAGAATAGAACACCTCTTCAGTGAGAGAGTTGGGACTGTCCAGCCTGGAGAAGCTTTGGAGAGGTCTGATAGTGAGCTTTCAATATCTAAAGGGGATCTGTAAGAAAGAAGGGGACAGACTCTATACCTGTGGTCTGTGGTAGGACAAGGGGAAATGATTTCAAACTTAAAGAGAGAAGATTTAGACTAGACATAAGGAAGACAATTTTTACAAAAAGAGTGGTGAGGCACAGGAACAAGTTGCCTAGAGTTGTTGTGGATGCCCCACCCTTAGATACATTCAAGGTCAGGATGGTTGGGGTTCTGAGCAACCTGATGTAGCTGTTGATGTCCCTGTTCATTGCAAAGGAATTGGACTAAATGACCATGAAGGGTCCCTTTTAACTTAAATGATACTATGATTCTACGAAGAATTGTTTCAAGTCACCTTCCCATTTTATCCTTACCATCTATCAGACAGTAAATTGAACTGTAATTTAGAAAATTTTGATATTTAGAAAATTTTATCACTAGTTCTGTCAAAAGAACTGTGCAAAGCTCTAGCAGAAAATATTGGGGTCCTTTTGTACTCATACCTAAAAGTCTTCTGTTTCCATTGAATTTGAACTGGAGCAACTTTGACAATATTAAAAAAAAATCAAAATGTTAGTATCAGTAAATTGCCTTTTTTCATACTTAGTGGGAAATAAATGTATACACAAATATTTTTTCCTTCGGTGCTTAATTTGTTATTTGATAATTATAGATACTTATTGAATAGAAATCCTTTTTTTTTTTTCTTTAATTTTCTGTGCTCCTTGCTTAGAAGGTTGATTTCTGATACTGTTTAAAAGAGTTGTATTTACAATTCTATTTATTTTTATTTCGTATTCAAATGTTTTTCATCTTGTCTTATCCCTTGGTAAGATGGGATTCCTTTCTCTTCATTTCTTTTTTCGTAGTTTTAATAATATTCAAAGAAGAATTAAACTCTTGTGTGGCAAACAGGAGGCTTATTTATTAATTGTCTAGTCTCTGATTAGTTCTAGAATTTACAATTTGTAAATGTATTTTTCCCTCCCTCCCTCCCTCCTCTCTCCCTCCCTCCCTCCCTCCCTCCTTCCCTCCCTTTTCCCTTTTCCTTTTCCTCTCCTCCTTTCATTCATTCAAATGTAAGCAAAGATGTAGATTTTTTTAAAGGAAATGCAGTGCTGATGCTGTAATATGCTGGAATATCTCCTTTTCTGCATTTAGGATTCCTGTTCTGGTGTTTTTATTTTATGCATAGTTAAATTATCAGTAATTCATTATGAATACCAAAAGTAAGTTCAGGAGCTGCTCTACTCAGCTGTTGCTTTCGTTATAGAAACATGCTCTGTAACCGTGGTTCTAAACTTTTTGAGTTATATTTCTTCCTATAATCATGTTCATTTTATCAGATATGGTAAAGCTAAGAAACCAGTTTAGACCTATGCATTTAAATGAAATTGCCAGTAGGAAACAATGTCAGTAGGAAGTGTGACAAAACCTCCCTGGAAATGTGAATGAAACAGCAACTTATTTCACTACACCCCTAAGATCAATGCACTTATTACAGTGTTGGCTGTCCTCTTCTTCAAACTGATTCCTATTTTGTTTACTAATAGAGAACATCTACTAAAAGAGCAAGTGTTAAAAACTCATTCACTTCTTACTACTTCAATTTTATTTGTGAGTGGAATGATAGTAGCTTAAGTAAAATTATATGTCTATTTCAAACTATTCTTTATTTTATTACTTTATTTATTATTTTATTTTTCTTTCTTTTCCTGTGAAGCTGCTATTTAATAATTCATCATTTGTACAGATTTCAAATAGCAAAATTAGTCATAAGGCTGGAAAGTGGCATCCTCACCATCCTCATGACACGAGGAAGAAGCTACTTATTAGTAGACACCTGTTTCTCAGAGATGTTGTAGCTGCTGTAGATCAAGAGTGATGGATTCTTCACAGATTCTCAGGATGTCTGTCCTAGACAACCAGTGGATCACTGCATATATTTAAATCTTTCTCCAGATGTTGTTGATTTTTTCTTACTCCTGTTGAAGCTAGTGATAAAACATTTTCTTCTTACTTACACAGTTCTCTTAAGACTTGAAAAAATACTATGATCTTGAGCTCTGAAGAGAAGATGTACTTAAACAAGTCTCTTTCATTAAATCAATCCGCACAGAGAAAGTTTTCTGTATTTCTTATCATTCTGAGTGCTCGATTCTAAATTATTCTCATGATTCTCCAGCTCTTTTTTGACAAGTGATGCACACAGTAAAGTAGTCTTATTGAAGAATTAAATGTTTTCCTCTGCACATATCCCAGTCAGATTTAATTTTTCCATTGATAGGATGATGAAGCTGATTTCTACTCAACTTCTGATCCTTCTGTGTCCTTCCCAACTGTCATTAGCCAGTCATTATCAGTACATCAAAATCTAAGAATGGATATTTGTTTCAAAAGGATAAAGGTGGTCTAACAAGAAAGGAAAAATTGCAAGCATATTAAGGCCTATACAGCAGCAACATATAAAGCTTAATATGGCATTAATGAAATATTTATTCTGTGTTTTAAAGTGTGAATAATTAATGATATAAAGTAAGCTTTTCAGAAGACAACAATCACTGAATTAAGAGGGGGAAGTAGGTATATTTCCCGTTAGACTGGAAATGTAATGGGTTACACTGACATTGTAATGGATCTTTCTGGTGATCTTACAAAACTATGCATAAAACAGACAATTTTTAAAATCACTTCTGATAAAACTTGCAAATGAAAGAAAATAACATGTATTATACTAAATAATGGTTCTTCAAGGAGAAGAAGAAAAAAAAAAGAGAAGGATATTTGTAGCCAAATGAAACACGATACCTGCAGCATGGTATACAGCATATATTAAACCATCCCAATGCCTTTTCCTCTACCACGATGTTCCTATAGGATGAAGTATTATTCAAAAAGCAGTGGTTATGGAAAAAGCCTGCATCATGTTCCACAGTCAGTTCAGCATTAGCATTCAGTGGTTGAAGTTAAAAGCTACCACAGTCCCTTGATACTGTAATCTGAGCGGGCAGATGTGTAGGAATAGTATATTTTAAATTGAGATTTAAGACGTAACTACTGACTAAAACTGAAAAAAAAAAAAAAAAAAAAAAAGATGAATTTCAGTGAGAAAAAGCATGTGTTTCTGTAATGGCTATGATTTGCTACTGTACTGATCTACTGAACGAATTCTGAGAAAGTCAAATATCAAAACTGGCTGCATTCTTTAAAGATATGTTGTTTCCACTACAGAATCATTGGGAATAAATGGTGGGTGAAATGTTAGATATTGATATCAGACCACCTTTTTTGGCCGTATGTTTTACAATTTAAATATTCATCGGCTCATCAAAATAGTGAACAGTAAAATATTAATAATATTTGATGTTTTGTAATGCTCTTGCTTAAACTATCTGTTAAATACAAGCAATAAAAATGAAAATGATTAGGAAGAAACAGTGAAGTAATGTATGCACATCCTAAAACAGTGATGTATTTTTTTATAAATGTAAAACAGCGCGTATGCATTTCTACACTGAAATTTGCAGGGGAGCAAATGCAAATTCCTACGGAAACAGAGTCAAATCCAACTGGTGACTAGAGGTTTTCTCCAGGGATAAGTTTTGGAGCCATTCATGTTTGAGGTCACTGCTGACGATGCGGACAAGGAGATTCAATGCACCTTCAGTAAGTCTGCAGATGACAACAAGGTGGGAGGAAGTGTCAATATCTATGAGGTTGGAAGGCCCTACAGAGGGGTCTGAGTAGCTGGGATGAGGCTAACTGTATGAACTTCAAGAAGACCAAGTGTCGGGTCATGCACTTTGGTCATAATAACCCCATGCAACATTACTGGCTTGGGTCAGAGTGGCTGGAAAGCTGTGTAGCAGAAAATGATGTGAAGATTTGAATCAACAGCTGTCTGAACATAAGCCAGAAATGTGCCCAGGTTGCCAAAAAGATCAGTGGCATCCTGGCTCGTACCAGAAATAGTATATCCTGCAGAACTAAGGAAGTGAGCATCCCCCCCAGAACACTTGTAGTAATAGTTTCTTTCTATTTACCACCCTTTCCTAATGTAAGCTCAAACTAACAGTGACCAGTTAGATCCTAAGTTCAATAATGCCAACCTTCATCAAAAAGAACGGAAAGGTCAAGGATGGAATTTTTCTCGGTCTCCTTGCCGGGAAAAGTTTTATGTTGCTGATGGGTCTCCCTCCTCCACAGTTTTGAATCCTCCCGGGGCTGTTTTTTTTTTTTAAATACATTTTCAGACTGCAATCAGGTTCTGTCTCCTTACTTCCCTGATAAAGGTTAGAAGTTGCACGGCTACCCCCATCAACCTCAGTTAACACAAGAAACTGCTTTTTTTTTTCTTGCAGCAGCTAACAAGGGTTGTCAAAGCTTTGCAACCTGTGGGACTATAGGTCATCTGATTAGGAGAGGAGTAAGGTACATTTCAGAGTTCCATCCCAGAAGGCTATCACACCAAACATGCGGTGCGTGGGTTCCCACAGCAGAAGACAGGGCCTATCTGTCTCTGGGGCTATAAGGTGATGCAAAGCCTGTCTCATATGACTATTGAGAAAAGTCTTTCAGTGCATCTTCACGTTACTGAACGCTGTCAGAGTACCAAGAATTTTCTGTGTAAAGATTTAGGAGAATGAGTCCTAAGTTACTCATAGCACAGTTTTAATAACTGAGCTAGTACACCACTTGAGCACTTCTTAAATTTTATGAAAAGCAGTTCTTCTAGAGAAAGCTAAAATATCTGGGAAGTATCTCCCTAATTTAGAATCATAAAATCCTTCGAGTTGGAAAGAACCTTCAAAGATCACCTACTTCAACTCCCCTGCAACAAACAGGGAGATCCACAGCTAGATCAGGCTGCCCAGGTCCTGATCCAGCCTCACCTTGAAGATCTCCAGGGGCAGGGCTTCCACCTCATCTCTAGGCAACCAGTTGGAGTACCTCACCATCCTCACTGTAAAGGACTTTTTCCTTATATCTAACTCAGACATAAACCTTCTTTGAGCTTGAAGATATTTCCCCTTGTTCTATTGCCACAGACCCTGCTCAGGAGTCTGTCCCCTTTTTTTCATATAGTTTCCCTTTAGATTAGAAAGACCACTCTCAGGCCAACTTAACATGAGCTAGCAGTGTGCTCTAGCAGCTCGGAAAGCAAATGGTATCCTGGGCTCCATCAGAAGAGGGATGGCCAGCAGGGACAGGGAATTGATTGTCCCTCTCCACTCTGCTCTTGTGAGGCCCCATCTGGAGTACTGTGTCCAGGCCAGGAGCCCCCGGTACAAGGAAGACGGAGAGCTGTTGGAGAGGGTCCAGGGGAGGGCCACAGAGATGATCAGGGCACTGGAGCACCTCCCCTACATAGACAGGCTGAGGGAACTGTTCAGCCTGGAGAAAAGAAGGGCGACCTCATTGCAGCCTTCCAGTACCTAAAGGGAGCCCACAAGCAGGAGTGGAGTCAGCTCTTGGAAAGGGTAGATAACAGCAGGACAAGGGGAAATAGTTTTAAGTTGAGGCAGGGAAGATTGAGGTTGGATGTCAGGGGGAAGTTCTTTACAGAGGGAGTGGTGAGGTGCTGGAACAGGCTGCCCAGAGAGGTTGTGGATGCCCCATCCCTGGATGTTGTGTTCAAGGCCAGGTTGGATGGGGCCCTGGGCAGCCTGGTCTAGTTTTTACACTGCAGGAGGTTCCAGCTCCTCCTGTGTATTTCCCAAGCTGAGAGCATTGGTGTAGAGGCTCTTCAGCTGAGCAACTAGTCTTGTCATTTCCTTAAAAGATGAAATCCTTAATTCCTTTTAAGTATTTCCTTTGAGTTGGCCTTCTCCTGTTGCCCCAGCAGTTGCTGCCTCGTCATCGTAGATTTTCGTATGTGCTGCAGTGTTGCCAGCACCTCTCAAGCGGGTTCTTCAAGGCCCCTGTTAGCACCCTGTCCCTCTTGTATAGCTATGCCATCCCACACCTTAGCATGGGAAGACTCACTATCCCACCCACCTCTCTCCTTCAGACCTAGTTTAAAGCCCTCCCAGTGAGCCCAGCTAGCTTTCCACAAGAACCCTTCTCCCCCTTTGAGAAAGGTGAACCCCATCGGGTGTCCTCAAATGCGGTGTCACGTAGGCTCATTGGCTGTCAAAAAAAGCAAAGCCACAAAGCCAGGTATTTAACGTTAAGATCCTTTGGATTTCTTTCCACCATGTCTTTACCCCATGCAGGAGTCAGAGAAGAAAAGATGATCTGTGCTTTCAATTCCTTCAGCCGTTGTCCCAAGGCCCTGAAGTCTCTTTTGATAGCCCTTGACCCACACGTAGTTGCTTCATCTCTCCCTAAATGGAAAAGCAGTAAGGGGTTGTGGGCTGTTGGCCATACGAGGCTAGATAGTTTCCCGGTGATATCCCAGAACAGAGTCTATTAAAATATGAATAATTTAGAATAACTCCAATATTAAACATTGAGTAAATTCCTTGCTACTAAATACTGAATGCTTAGCTGGCATCTATGAAAGCCAAGCTGAGTTAAAATCTCCAAGAAAAGATGACTTTTATCTTTCCTTGGCTTGAACAGTTTCAGTAGAGTGTTTTACATGAACATGTGCATGCAATCAAGAGCAAAATGAGTGGAAACTATTTCTCCTTACAGCTCATGAGAAGGAATTGTAAGTGTATTACACCAATACACTATCAATGGCCCATATTTTTATGGATTTTTTATTTCTTATGTGTGGATGATAACACAAGAGGGAAAAGTTGGCAAACAAACTGTTTTATTTATTTGTTCTTCGGTAAAGCTTTTTTTTTTCCTCTTGCAGTCCTAATCTTGTGCCTCCTACCCGTCATGATACTCTTCCAATTCTTGCTGGTAGATTTCTAGTAAATAATACTTCATTCTTAATCGTAATTTTTCCATCTATTGGAGATGATAAAATCAAGGGATTCTGAAAAGCTGTACTTAGTTCTCTCTCAGCTGTTCAGAAAAATCATCACAGGAGAGACCAAACAGCAGTCTTATGAGCCTCCAAGATCATCCTAGGTCATCTTAGTTCAACTGAAGAAACTCAGAGCTTAATTTTATTGTCTCTTTGACGAACAAATATTAGTTTGGGAATCCTGAAGAAGAAATTTGTCATCTGCTTTATAATCTTAACTTGCTTGTAAGTATCCCCTACTGGTCTCTGGTCCAGTCCAGAGTGTATGTAAATTTTTGTATGTATGTTTTTGTACTGCGCTGCTTTATTTTGTGGTTCTTTAGCACAAGTGAGACCAGCAGACACCTACTTCCAGGGACGCCCAGAATGAACTGCATATTGGTAACTTATTCCACTTATTCCTCACTTATTCAATGCTTGTCTATTCTGCACTGCTTGGAAGGGTACTAGCTGTGATGAAACCGAATGTTTGTAATTTGGAAATGATGGACGGATATCACAAAATTTAGTATATATCAGGCTATCTTCATATTAGTGGTATTCTGAGCATATTTGTTCATTTACTGTTTTGGTTTTTTTTTCATTTTCTGTTTACACTTTTTTTTTTTTCCCTCTTACACTTCTTTTTTTTTTTTCTTTTCTGTCTTCCATTTTCCCTCATTTGGAAATCATTTTTCTTGTATGTGCAAATATATCATACTATCATAAAACTGATCAGAACTGAAAAACAGTATACTGAGCTAACTGCTATGAATTTATAACTGAAAACTGTAATGTCGACAAGGCTCAATTCTGCTCTCATTGCACTTTTTTAGATAATAAGAGGTTTTTTTAGATTAAAGAGAACAGCCTCTTCTTGAAGTCAATTATGATGCCTTGGTATCACAGCCAGAACTAATGCTCTTCTTTGCATGCCTTTCAGAAAATCCAAAACATCTGCAGGGAGAGAACTTTTTCTGAATTTCTGAATGTGCAACACATCCATTCATAAAGTTAGTCTGAAAGATGACAGTACTCAAACTGGATTTTCTACAAGCAGGAAATATCTCAGAGCATTTTCCTTACGTAGTCACTTAGCAAAAGATTCCTTTTCTGAGGTATCTGTTGAGAGTAAATATTTTATTAAATGGGAGCGTAAGTTAGGCTGCCTCTTATATTCTTTAAATGTAACTTGAAATCTCAGTGCAAATGTCTGTCTCAGTCAATACAGGATCACATTCAGGCACAGAATGAAATTGATTAGTGGTGAATTATCTTGATGGAAATCGAAATCTCCAGCTCCTTTTTTTTTTTTTTTTTTTTTTTTTTTCAGGTCAAACATTGTGCAGCCAGTGCTATCATCCAAAACACAGTAGGTAGTAGTAAATGTAGAATGGTTTGTGTTAGAAGGGAACTTTAATGATCATTTAGTCTAACCACCGCAAAATGTGGGTAGAAACTTCTTCCAGTAGACCAATTTGTTCAAAGCTCCATCTACCTTGACCTTGAACACTTTAAGAATGGAACAACCACAACATCTCTGCGCCTTCATATATAGTGAAATTATTTTGTGAATAATGGCTGCTGGCTGACCCTTTGCCCTAAAAAAAATTCTCACTGGCATCTGCAGGGAACAGTGAAGTCCTTTCATTGTACCAAATTTAGAGGAATTCCACCAGAAACTATTTCTTGCATTACAGTGAAGTAGTACAAATATGATTATTTTGATGACAGAAAATATTCTTGTTGATATTTTAAAATTTGTTTACCACCCTTCCCTCACAAATCCTTCAGAAAGTATTTCTACAGTTGTCTTAAATCTGAAATAAATTTTGAAGAGGGAACATGAACATTATAACTGTTATGTTTTTCTGCCATTCTTGTGATTCATGAATTGATGTATATTATATTCTTGGCATTCTTTCTGAGGTTGTGACTAGCTTCTAGTGTTTCATTTAACTATTGACAGCCTTCACAATGTACAAAATGGGACAATGGGCTGCAGGAGCTTGAACCAGTGACCTGCAAATGGTATTTCAGGCCTTTATATTGCTCAATAGTAACCCATTTCTTTCCAAATATTAAATGAATCCGAGGTGCTTTTTCACACTCAATGATTCAATTCTAATAAAAGGTACATTGTTTTGATTGTTCTGATCCTTCTTGTCATTTCTACTACAGTACAATAGGTTTCTCATCTAAATGATTTGAACAAATGCTTTTTATCATGACATCCTCTAAGTAAACCTAATGAGAGCCAGATACTAACAGAGGAATCATAGGAATTCCTAAAAGATGACCCAAAGAGCTCTCTCCCTGCCTCTTTATCAGGACTTTTGACTTGATGTTTTAACTGCAGTCTTGCATCATTGTGAATTTCAAGTCTCAGAAAGTTTTCCAATGATACCAAGTCATGTGATGCAATTGATATGCTTGAGGGAAAGAATGACATTCAGAGGGACCCAGACAGTTTCAAGTAGTGGGCCCAGGTGAACTTCGTGAGATTCAACAGAACCAATTACGAAGTCTTGCATTTTGGTTGCAGCAATCCCCCCTATCAGAACAAGCTGGGGGACAAGCTGAAAAGGACATGGAGGTACTGGTAGATGGCAAGATGAACATGAGCCAGTAATGTGCTTTTGCAGCCCAGAAAGCCAGCTGTATCCTGGCTGCATCTAAATAAGTGTGATTAGCAAATCAAGGGAGATGACCCTCTACTCTATGTTGGTGAGTCCTTACCTGGAGTACTGCATCCAGATGTGGATGGAGTCCTCAGTACAAGTGAGACATGGAATCTGGAGGAGGGCCACAAAAATGATCCAAGGTATGGAACACTTCCTCAGTGAAGATACACTGTGTGAGCTAGGTCTATTCATCCTGATGAAGAGATGGTTCTAGGGAAACTTCAAGTAGCCTTTCGGAATCTAAAGGGGAGCACAAAAAAGAAGGGGACAGGCTCTTTAGCAGTGTCTATTGTGTTAGGACAAGAGGAAATATCTTCAAATTAGAAGAAGGTTCTAGTTTAAGAGGAGATTTAGATGGAACGTAATCATAGAATGGTCTGGGTTGAAAAGAACCTCGAAGATCACCTAATTTCAACTCCTCTGCCATGGGCAGGGGTGCCAACCACTAGACCAGGCTGCCCAGAGCCACATCCATCCTGGCCTTGAATGCATCCAGGGATGGGACATCCTCCTTGAACAATCTCCTCCAAGGCATCACCACCCTCTGAGTAAAAAATCTCCTCCTTATATCTAACCTAAATCTCCCATCTCAATTTAAAACCATTTCCCATTCCACCTTGTCCTATCTCTATTCACCCTTGTAAACAGCTGTTCCCCTTCCTGTTTATATACTCCCTACTGTTTATAAACTCCTTTCAAGTACTGGATGGCCTCAATGAGGTCTTCCTCGAGCCTTCTCTTCTCCAAGTTAAATAAACCCAGTTCCCTTAACCTTTCTTCATAGGAGAGGTGCCCCAGCGTTCCGATCATCTTAGCATCCCCCACTACACACACGTTGAGAGCTAATGGGTGAAAATCAGAGATTGGTCCAGTAGAGGGTGTCTAGTAGTTGGGGTCTGCTACAAGCCACGTGATCAGGGAGAGCCTGTTGACAAGGCCTTCTTGCTTCAACTGCGGGAGGTGTTGTACTCGCAGACTCTTGTCCTAATGGGGGGTTTCAACCTCCCAAATATCTGCTGAGACAGTGGCATGGTAGGTAGCAGACAACCCAGGAGATTCCTTAAGACTGTTGAGGATAACTTTCTGGTCCAGGTATTAGACAGACTGACCTGAGGTGAAGCCTTTCTGGACCTGGTGCTCACCAGCATGGAGGAGAGCACTAGAAAGGTTAAGATTGGAGGCAGCCTGGGTTGCAGTGATCATGTCTTGGAGTTTGTGATCCTTCAGGAATGCAGGTCTGGAAAAAGAAAGGTCAGGTCTCTAAAATTCAGGTGAGCGAACTTCTGGTTGCTCAGGGATGGGATCTCTTGGGAAAGTGTATTTGAGGTCATAGGAACAGATCAGAGCTGGCAGCTCTTTTAAGGACATCTTTCTGTGAGCACAAGAGCTCTCCATCCTCCAGCAGAGGAGACTGAGCAGAGGAGGTGGGCAACTGGCATGCATAACCAAGGACCTGCCACATAAACTGAAGGAAAAGAGAGAAAACAGGAAGTGGAAGCAGGATTCTTTAGTCTGGGAAGAATATAAGGATGTTGTCCGGGTGTGTAGAAATAAAATCAGGAATGCCAAGGCACAGATAGAACTGAACTTGGCTAGTGATGTGAAAAATAACAAGGGGTTCTGCAGGTACATAAAAAGGAGGAGATAGATCAAGGAGAATGTTTCCCTGCTGACATACAGAAGAAGCTTTTTATAGTAAGGGTGGAGAGGCACTAGAACAGGTTGCACAGAGATGTGGTGGGTGGCCCTTCCCTGGAGACATTCAAGGTCAGGATGAATCTATGATTCTATAATTACATGACTCTCTAACAGACTAAGAAATTGACAAATCTAGATGTTATGTTACATAATTCCAAGCATTTCAAAAAGCTATCACATGGCAAATTCTTTTGCTATGATAAAATGAATGGTAATTTTAATCACTATTTTAAAACATGATTTTTATTTGAAATTATAAATTTTATATATGTAATGAAGAATTTGCAACTGGGGCAGTAAAACTTGACTACATTCTTTAGTTTTCAATAGAGCCATTTAGACATTTGCAGCAATGAAATGTCTGCTTATCTGAGATTTTATTTTGGGATATAATAGTGGGTTAATAGGTTCTTCTAGTTTGTTAACAATATAAAGTATCATATATATACTATTTAGATACTATCACCTTTTTATTGTTGAAATAAGATACTATTTATGTTCAGTAGTACATGATTTCTGATTCCTTGCCTTTGGGAAGTTCTGTTAGTCTTGAATGACTTTCTCATAATAGTTTCCAGATTTTATGTATTTCTTCCTAATGCAACATGATAAGAACTCTTAAGCAGAAAGCTTAATTGATTAATCTTCACTTATTTCTGAGAATGTGGGCCTAAATATAGAAACTACTCCTGTGAATTTTGACAGAAGGCATGTGTTCTGATTTTATCAGTATTCCATATCATGACAACGTGTGACCTCTGTTTAGTGCTGGAACATAGTACCAGGAAGCTGGTCAGTGCCTAAAAATCTTGGCTAGTTGAACTTCCTGGGTCCTAGCTACCTGCAATCTCAGCTGTTCTTTCATGAGTTCCAGCTCTCCAAGAGGAATATACGCTGAGAAAAGGCAGACTACATCTCCACTTTTATTTTGTATATGTACTTCCAGTGTATATCAACAACCAAACTGAAAGAAGATGATGGAAAAGCCTCATTAAACAAATAGATGTAGTTTCAGTAATTCTGAAATCTCCCTATTGAGCAAAAGCAGTAAATCAGTAAAATATCTTCTGTGGCCTTTTGTCTAAAAACAAGCATAGAATGTTTCCATTAGGATAATGGATGTTCAGTAAAAAAATATTCCATCATTCTTCATAAGGGAGTAAAGCTGACCATTCTGGTTTAATGAGATCACTTAGCCATATATTTTATTTTCTTCTAGTCTTGTTCATTCAATTATAAGTGAAAATTAATTATTTACACATCCTGGTAAACTACACTGAACATAACAGTTAACTTAGTCAGTGAAATTAAGAGTGACTTAATGAAATTCATACAGAGAATGACATGAACAAAAGTGAGAAGTTTTTCTTTTTTTCATGGAGATATTAATCAATACAAATTTATTGAGGAAAATCAGAGGGTCATGACACATCAGTTTCATTTTTTTCTTTTCCCCCATTGTGTTTACTTATAATTTGTTTTCACAACCTTCTGACTTCAATTTTCTGGAGAAAAAATCTTAATTAAACTTCCTTTATTAGATTTGTCTTCATTAATCATTTATAAATTTGTGAGTAGGTTGGAAAAAAATTCTAAAGGTGCCCTTTTACATGAAGTATCATCTTAGAAGTAGTGTAAGAAATTTTCCTCAATCTGTCTGGATGCCATTGATTCATTTGTAATTGAATTTTAAAAAAATTAAATAATTTTCACTTCAACCTTTCTGTGGAGCTTTATCCAGAGCAATTATGGTTTTGTACTAGTAAGCAATTAATTCATTTGTTAAAGGGCAGGACTTCAGGGTATTTCTCAGGTTATCTGAGGTCGGGTGAAAAAGTTTAAACTGTGCTAGAAATCTGAGACACTTATTGCATAGTATCATTCTTTCTGTGTTAATGGTGATTGACAATACAGTCTGTTTAATGTTCCCACCACACTATTGAATAAACATATTTGAATATACTTAACAGTACTTTGATGCAAGCAAATTATGGGTGACAATGCATGTATCTCAATGAGAACAATTTAAGTGGCTGCTTGAAATGTAGAATAAATAAATAAATATCCTAAACTCAGGATAGTATCCATTCTCACCTTCATACCTCTGGGTCATGTTCTGGGAGCAAATATCACTCTGAAGGTAGCATTAAAACTTGAGGCAGCAATTTAACTAAAGCAAATTCATTTTATGAATAAATTTAGTGTTCTGTAGATGCCCTTGAATAGACTTGAAAAGTCATTTAATGTTTTTACATTGCATTTAGTCAGCATTATTGGTGTAAACCTCAGAGAAGCAATGAAAGTCTGCTTGTTCATATCTGGCTGCTAGGTGCTTGTGGTTGGCTGGTGTTATGTGGTTGCTAGATGCTCACACTCTCTTACTGAAGTGGCATCCTCAACAGAGCATGTGCCATGTTAATGGCTCAGGATAAACTCTTTGCCTGCAAGGTCTTCCATCATATGATCATCTGCACTTATTAAGGCTGCCAAGTCCTATAGATGCAGACTTTTATCTTTACTACTGTCATCCATCACTTAAAACATTATAGGAACTCATAATGAGGAAAGGGTAGCAGATCTTACAACTCACTCAGAAATGTTTTTCCAGAGTAAGTAGCTCGTTTTGAAATGTTTACATATTTTGTTTTATACAGGAAAATACAAATACATGGATTTGCTTTTGGAGAACAAAAAATAACCCACAGTATTTTAGTCACAATGCATTTTATATATAATAGATTCTTGGTCTCTGGTGCATCTTCTGTGACATTCTTTGGTCAGAAAGGCATTGTTTCGCACAGTAGGAGAAGTACTTCAAGGAAAGAAATCCATCCAAGAAGTCAGAACTAAGATGAGGCTGTAGCACTCTCTGAAACCAGATATTGGGGCCTTCTATGATGAAGAATGTGTTTATTCTGACACTTTATTTATCACCATGACTTGCTCAGGTATTCTGTGGAATATCAATGGCTATTGTGACTTTTGGACTGTATGACTCCCTATTAAAAAAAGAAAAGAAAATTACAACCCCCCCAAAAACAAACACCCCTACAGAATGTTTATTTGCCATCTTTTTTTACTTAATACCCCTTCAAAAAAATTATATACATATATAAGACCTCTTTAACTTATTTTTCTCCCTTAAAAATTTAGACTGAGTACCAATAAGAAGCAAAACATGTTGTAAAATTCGGCCTCTAATTGAATTCCAAATTTCATTTAGCAACAGGTTAGACCTGAGATAATTCAGAAGAAAATAATATAATTCCTTCTTCTTAATACATTTTGAACTCATCAAATTTGGAATTGTTTTTCTGATCAAGTGCACAAGTACCAATCCTTAATTACACTTGATTGTTTAAAGCACTGCATGGTGTAGACTAATAAAAATGTACTGTTTTTCTAAAGAGTGTGAGGGTATAAAAGCAATGCTCATGTTAACATTATTGCATATGTGCATTCTTGCTGCATAGTCAACCATATCTTCATTATGTACTCGAAAATTATAACAAATTAACCAATTAATGTATTTTTCTAAGAAAATCAGACTACAAATTTTCCTTTAAAACCATTTTGCTCTACCAGATACTTAGGATAAAATATGAATGAATTATGCTCTATATTCCTGTTTCTTAAATATAATAAGATGTGATTTTGAAGAGCTTATCTAAGTGGCACCAATCTGGTGTACCAAGGAAAACTGAATTTATAACTAATTAATATTTCAAAGCATGTAAAATAGGTAAAGTAAAAATAGAATAATATATTAATTGTATTTTTAATAATAATTTCTAAGAAGATGATGACCCTAGCATCATAAGGATTAGGATTTGCACCACCTATAAACTGAGAAGTGAGTTAGCCTTTTATTTTTTATGTTTTATTTCTTTTCCTTCCACTGGCCAAAGGTAGTTATTCAATTGAGGTATTGACTGACTATGCAATTCCTTGATACTGTTTCTTGTGTTCACGATAAAGATTAGCTAAGGCTGTCACTACCTTTCCTTTCACTGATATTTCATTCTCTTTTAAGAACACAGAAGGATGTGCAACAATTCAAATCAGTATCTCACAATAATGAGAAACATATATATATATACACACATATATATAATATTATCTACTATCTATTATCTATTATCTATTATCTATTATATATATTATTATATATTATATATATTTTTTTTCCTCCAGATAATACTGTATAGTCTCAAGTATATGTAGAACTAAAAGCTAGACTTTGAATGCACCTAAACTAAATGTTGTGTCCTTCCTGCATTTCATAGAATTAGAAGTTAGCTGGCAATACAAAACATACATTCAGATTTTGACCGTTGGTTCTGAATTTAACTATCCTTGGTTAGAAAAAAATAAGTGACATGGATATTTAAAAATATTTACTATTTTCTTCTGATGGCTTTAAATCTTTCACTTTAATCTCACTTGTAGGTGAGATTACATTAGTTTAAATTAGAGTTTTAATTAGAAAACTGGAGGGAATACCGACAACAGAAATCACAAAACCACAACAGTGCTCCAGACCTCTGATTATCTTTGTGGCCCTCCTCTGGACCCTCACCAACAGCTCCACATCTTTCCTGTACTGGGGGCCCCAGACCTAGGCAGAATACTCCAGATGGGTCTCCTTGAGGGCGGAGTAGAGAGGGACAGCCACCTCCCTATCCCTGCTGGCTATCCCTTTTCTGATGGAGTCCAGGATATCATTGTCTTTCCAAGCTGCAAGAGCACACTGCTGGCTCAGGTTCATTTTTTCATCCACCAGAACCTCAAGGTCCTTCTCCACAGGGCTATTTTCAAGGAGTTCTTCTCCCAGTCTGTATGTGTATCTGGGATTACTTTGACTTGTACTTTGTTATGTTGAATCTCATTAGGTTCACATGGGCTCACTTTTTGACTTTGTTGAGGTCCAATTCTTCACTTCACTGAAGTCTGTTCATATTTTTAGCATCCTGATCAATAAATGGAACACCTCTAAAGTTGTTGATATATCTTATCAAAGTGGACTGTTTGAGAAAATGAAAAGGGCAACCTGTGGTTCATCTGAATGTTTTTGACATTAATATCTAGCAGTGGGTTAGAATGCCTAAGAACAATATGTTCATAAATGTTTACAAATGTATATTGCTCCCATTTCTTATCACAGGTACATTTTATTAATAGTTTGAAGATGCATCCAAAGATCTAGCGAAGAATAAGATGTATACAGTCTTTTTAAAAGCAAAAAAAATTTGGATTTGTGAATTAAATCCATGAAAAACACCAGATGGCAACATATAATTAATTAATAATTAGTTATTAATTATTAATTAGTTATTAATAATATATAATTATATAATATAATTGTTATATTATATACTATAATTATTATATAATTGGTTATATTTATTATTAATTAGTTATTAATTAATAATAATTAGTTATAATGTTCCTATAGGATGTTATCAAGACATAATTATGATGCCATATATGACTTTCTTAAAAAAAAAAATAATAATTCAAAAGCAAAGAACTAAGAAGTTGATTAACTTTATTACGAAAAGGTAAGTAAACACAACAGTATTGTGCTGAGCCCAAAATAGCTATACGCACTTGCTAGTGGAATGTGAAACAGGTGAGTCATTTTGAAGTAATGCTAAAAAATGTCCCAATCAAGAAATACACAAAGCCACAGCTTTCTGACTGAGAAAAGTCTCAACCATTTCTCCTTTACATAACACATTCAGTTACAAACACACACACACACAAATCTTAACTACTATTAGTAAAGACTACTCATTAATCACATGAAAATTTCTGTCAAGTGCAAGGGAAAATAGATGTTTAAAGGAACTTCTAATCCTTACTTGTAATGCATAAGGCTCCTGTTTTAAAATATGTATCCCTAACATGTTAATGTTAGGGAGCAAAGGAGATAATCAGATCTTCTGAGTTTAATTCCTGCTAATGTTAGTTACCCTAAACACGTTTGACTTCTCCATTTGGAATACAAATAGTGATCTGCCCATAACATGCTCAGGAAAAAGAATAGACTACCAAGCACTTGTGAAAAGCAGTTATAGGGTAGCACGTCTTCTCTGGAAACTGAATAAATGCATAGGAGAATTAGCATATCTCTAACAACAAACAAAAGAAATATTAATGCACTTAGAATCAGCAGTGTTTAATTCACTAGACTATGTCTCAAACAAGAGCAGGAATCACAGAATTTTAAGGGTTAGAAAAGACCTCTAGAGATCAGCTAGTCCAATCCCCTGGCTAAGGTATGTTCCTTAGAGTAGGCCTTGCAGAAATGCATTTGTAATATCTCTGGAGAAGGAAAGCCTACCACCACTCTGGGCAACTTGTTCCTATGTTCTTTCATCCTCAAAGCAAAGAATAGTTTTTCTCATGTTCAGATGAAGAAGCATCCTGTGTTCCAGTTTGGACTGGTTGCCCGTTGTTCTGGGCACCAGTGAAAAAAGCCTCGTCCCAATCTCTTGACACTTAATTACAATTAAATATTTGATAAGATCCCCTGTTGATCTTCTCTTTTCCAGGCTGAACAATCCCAAGTGCCAGGAATACATAAGCAGAAGTTGCTGGAACATTGTCCCAACTAGGATAAGGGAAAAGCCACTGATGTCATCTAACTAGACTTCAATGAGGCCTTTGACATAGTTCCCCATAACATTCTTCTCTCCAAATTGAAAAGATAAACATTTAATGGGTAGACTCTTTGACGGACAAGGAACTGGTTGCAGAGTTGTACTCAGAGAGTAGTGATCAATGGCTCAATGTGCAGAGGGAGATAATTGACAAATGGAGTTCCTCAGGGGTCAGTATTGAAATGTATGCTCTTTAACATCTTCATTAATTACATCAGCAGTGGGCTTGAATGCACCTTCAGCAAGTTTGTGTATGATACCAAGCTATGTGGTGCAGTCAACAAACCCAAGGGACAGGATGCTATTCAAAGAGATCTAGACAGACTTCAGCAGTGGATCCATGTGAATCTCATGAGGTTCAACAAATCCAAGCACAAAATGTTGCACCTGGGTCATGACAACCCCCACTATCAATACAAACTGGGGAATGAAAGGATAGAGAACAGTCCTGCAAAAAAATACTTAGGGATACTGGTGAATGGCAAGATGAACACAAGCCAGCAATGTGCCCTCGCAGCCCAGAAAGCCAATCGCATCCTGGGCTGCATCTTAAAAAACATGGTCAGCAGGTCAAGGGAGGTGATTCTGTCCCTCTACTCTGCCCTGGTGAGACCTCATCTGGGGTATTGTGTACTGATGTGGAGTTCTCAGTACAGAAGAGATGCGGACCTGTTAGAGCATGTCCAGAATAGGTCCACAAAAACAATACAAGGGATGGAAGACCTTCCCTGTGAGGACAGGCTGAGAGATCTGGGGCTGTCCAGCCTGAAGAAGAGAAGTCTCTGGGAGACCTGATAGCAACCTTTCAGTATCTAAAGGGGGATTCTAGAAAGAAGGGGACAGACTCTTTAACAGAGTCTGTGGTGATAGGAAAATAAGAAATGGTTTCAAACTAAGAGAGGAGGGATTTAGATTGGATAGTAAGGAAGTAGTTTTTTTACAATAAGGGCAGTGAGGCAATGGAGGAGGCTGCCCAGAGATGTGGTGGATGCCCTGTCCTTGGGTGGTATTTCAAACATTGTTAAAGTCAGGTATTTTTATTTGATTTTTTTAGTTTGTTAGTTGGTCTTCAAAGGTTGTCATAGGATTCAAATGTAACTCTGGATAATGATGAAGGAAAGTATCAGCTCTTTTTACCCCCATTGTTGGTGATTTCAATTAAACTAAGAGACAGCAGACGTCCACATTCAATACTTCTAAAGCACACATGCAATGAATGAAACACATTCATGGCTGTAACAATTATGATAACACTGACAACTGACAAATGCAATTATAGTTCCCACGGAGTTTCATTTTTATTTTTTGTCTATATCAAGCTTATTTATTCCATTGTTTTGAATCCAATGGGATAGATTAACGAATCAAAGAGACAAGGTAGACTGTACAGTGAATGATGATTTAAAAGCTATTACTATTTCCAAACAAATTTACTTATTTCCTTTTTTGTGGCTTCATGAACGGTAGTGACAATCACTATCAAAATGAAAAAGACTTTATTTATGGTTTCTGAGATCAGTAAAAGAAGTTCTGATAAGTTCTGAGAAGTTCTATTGTTTCGAGTTTTTTGTTGTTGTTGTTTTGGTTTTTTTTTTCCAGCTGCTGTGTTGTTTCTTAATACATCTAAAACTCAATTTTATTTTTCTTGCAGAAGTTAAGACTTCTTATATTTTTTTGTTTGTTTGTTTGTTTGTTTTAAGGGCTTAGAATAGTACTTTTATTTCACATGTTTTTCAGCTAATAGGACTAATGGTCTCCCTCTACAATCAAACTACATGAGTGTTAGACTTTTTCTGTATCCACAGCTTACTATTCCAAATGTTCTTTCGCAAAGTTAGAAGTGTCCTCTGTACCCCAACACTCTGATATGACATTATGGAGAGGAAAGTCATACAAACATATTTGATTTTAAGAATGTAATAAAACATTCTCTCAAAAAAAACCAATCTTGATGAATATGTAAGGAATGCAGGTTCAAGTGCTGCATGAGAAAAAGCTTTTGCAGTTGTGTTCACATCCATTCTGTGGTACTGTTACGGTGCATTAGATAAAGTCCTCTGTCTCTTTATTGAATTTCCACAAAGCAGGTAGACTCCTAACAAGCCCTACTTGACACTGATTATGCTTTTATTACATTATATTTTATGATGTACTAAAATTCTGTACTTTTGCTCTACATGTGTACATAATATATATATATGTTTCAGTATGTACACATACATATAAAGATTTCTTTCAGTCCTATTCTCCATTGTAATTCTATATTTTCATATTTCATTTTGACTTTTTTTAAAAATAGCTGGGGAGGAATAAGTGAAAAACAAGGAAAGTGAAAACGAAATGCTCAGCTGTAGAGTGTATATTTTTCATTAATATACCCTTCTGTTTTTAAATTGTAGAATCATAGAATGGCCTGGGTTGAAAAGGACCTTAAAGATCTTTAGATGCCACCCCTCGGCTATGGACAGTGTTTACCAAGACATCATAGTTAATGAAGAATGACTTCAAATCCTTGTCTAGATAGCACTAATAAAGAAGTGGCAGTGAGAGTAATTTGCTAGAAATATTTAAGTTGAATGCCTGTTTTTACGGATGTAAAAAATGTACAATACATAAACAGTTACATTATAAAAACTTTTGTGGTTGAGCAACTCTGTCTTTCTGTGATCATGATGTTTACTGCAAAATTTGTAATTATTGCTTCAATCTGCTCCTCACTTTTAATCTTAAATTCTAATCTCATACTACTTTGGCAGCCTGGCATCCAAGATGTAGGACTTTTCTCCAAGTCTTCCTCTGCTGCTAGAAGGTCATATGTGCCTCCAGAATCCAGCTTGGATCATGTGATCTGGCCACAAGACACTGTGGCCTCTTCCACCGCAGATTTGTGACAAATATGCTGTGTGGCAAGAGCCAAAGTAGGGAAGGAAGGAGGAGTGGAATTAGTACTTCTGTTTTGTAGTATAAAAAAATAATATTTTAAATAATGTATTATCCCTTGTCAAAATTTTATCATTTAATACCATGACAGTGAACTTTAAAGTCAAGAATTTTCCTCCAATTCAGTGTGAAGCAATTGCCCTTTATTCTTGCCTGTGCTTCTATACTGATGTGAGTTTTATTTTCTTCCATAACAATCTCAAAGAAATTTAAGAGGAAAACTTCTTTTCTTTTTTGTTAAATGTCAATAGAATGGTTCACAAACTAGTGTTTGTGTACATTTTTGTGCTTCATTTTCTATTGTGGCGTAACTAGTTTTATGTTTTTTTTACATGCAATTTAAATCTTGGGAGATCTATATTACAAATCACTTGATTCACTCACAATTACCTCAGTTTTCATTTAAAAGCTCCTCTTTTGAAGATAGCAATAACTCTGTTTCAATATGTGATCTGGTTTGCTGGTTCATAGTTTTATAATTGCACCAAAATCACATGCTGTTGAGTATTAATTATACTGCCTACCAGGAAAGAGTAATGTTTTCTAGATGCATAAGTTGAGGATGTTTCCATTTGCAGCAGAGCCTGTATTGCATTCTGCATATTTAAAAAGATTAGTGAAGATGACTGGCGCAAGCTATCTTTTCTCTTGTGTAATAGCTCGTATTAGAAATGTAAATGAGTAAATTAACCTTGGAATTTCACATCTGTTGAAGTAACTCGTGATTAAACTAGAATAAAGGGAAGTACTTAACTTATCTGACCTAAATATTTGAAAAATCAAAAGCCAATTCTATCCATTCTAATTTGCATAATTTCAAACAACACAGGAAGAGATTTGGTTTAATTTTTTTTTTAATAAGAAAAACAAACATTCCAATTTTGGGTTTTTACCATCTTAGATGCATTAATCTTAGATACATTAATCTTCCTTATACTAAGTAAAATATTAATGAAGTTCTAAAATGGGTTCTAGAGATTACATTAAGAAAAAGATTATTTTCCTTTTTTCAGTAAATCTGTAATATGCAATAATTCATAGTTATTTATTCATATGCCCTAATTTATTTTCTCTATTAAGGTAAGCAGTTATCAGCACTTCTATTTCAGAACTGAAAGTATCCTATCTACTTCTTACAAAGATTTTATGATAATTTTCTTTAGCACTGTGTTTGCATATCGTCAAAAACATTCTAGATATATAAAGGCAGGCATTATTATGTTTTCTTTTTGTTTGTTTGTTTGTTTGTTTATAGTAAATATCCTTACAGAGAGTGCTGGTCCATGGCAGGCATCACCATTAGATAATTTTGTTATAACTTTCTTGAAGTCTTTATTTTTAGTTCTTTGTTCTTGTGCTTTTTCTTAATTTCAGTTGGGATGAATTGTTTTCTTCAGAGTGTCTAGTATGATCATGTGTTTTGGCTCTATGAGAAAAACAAGGTTGATAATACACCAATACCTATAGTTACCTTCAAAGCTGTGTTGTATAGGTTCAAGGCCATTCGCAGCAATGGCCCAAGGAGTTGGGAAGAAATAGAATTAAGATAGCTGATTTAAACTGGCCAAAGGCATATTCCGTATCACATGGTATAAAGCAGAAGGGATTTAGAAAGGAGAGGGAATTCATCTTGCTCTCCTCTGCTGCTTGGAGGGCTAGCTGGGCATCAGCTGGGGGAGAAAGGATGTTGTGTGATAAGCAATTATTTCTGCATCATTTGTTACATACATTTTTACAAGTAGATAGATAGAGAGAGAGAGGGAGGGACAGAGGGAGGGATGGAGGGAGGGACAGAGGGAGGGAGAGAGAGATAACTACATAACTATTTCTTTTTTCCCTTTCTCTATTTTAGTAAATAGTTTTATCACAGGCCATGAGTTCTACTTTTTTTTAATTTATTTTATTCTCTCCTTCATCCCATTAGAAAGAGGTGGAGTGAGTGAACAACTATGTGGTGCTGAGCCGCTTGCCTGGTTAAACAAGTTTTTACTGAAATGATGGGATGTATCCACATGTATTCTGCACATACACAAGTGTCACAACTGTGTTACTACTCAAAATAAAAATGAAGGGTGCATTGCCCCTTAACGTGTATGAATATTTATTAGTATAAAAAAATAATTTTTCCTGTGTTTCAGAAAAGTGTGATGAACCCCTGGTCTCAGCATTACCCCACTCCTCCTTCAGCAGTTCATCATCAATGACAAGCAGCTATGTGCCTGGGTATGCCAAGTTAAACAAGAGAGGAGGTAAGGAGCACTCTCAACCTTATGTTCACATCCTTGAGAAAAAGAAATGCATGATTTTTTTTAATATGAAAATGCTTTTCTGTAAAGCATTAATGCTACTTTCAACAAAATTTTAGCTGTCTTGTTTTTGTAAACAGAATGAATTCCTTTTTCATTGCATGTTACAGTAATTACACCACAGAGAGAGAGAGGGAGAAAAAAACCTAAAAAACTTGTTGCTTGGGTCAAATTTATAAAGTTAATGAAGTCACATAATACAGTTGTATAATTGACTTCAGCTGAAAGGACAAACCAATGTTCATAAGGTAAAGAAATATTTACAAAGTCACGGTGTTTCACTCCAATTTATAGGAGTGAGTGAAGGTTCTTTGATATATGTATAGCTGATGTAAGATTAAGAAACAGTTCAAATGTTGGTCTGTCCAGGGGAGACTGGTGACTATTACGAGTTGAAGTGATGGCAAAGGGAAAGTGGGCAATAGGAAAGGTATGAAAGAAGCAAGAATTGCATAAAATGGGTATAGTCACCACCAAGATCCAGCAGTGTCCCGTTGCACACCATTCTGATGGTCTGAAGCAAAAGCTCAGGAGAGCAACGGCAGAGTGGCAAGCAGGTAGAGCACAGAGCAAGTCCAGGAAAAAGAGGCAGGTCTCAGGTAGCCGGCCCCTGGAGAGCACATCAGCATGCAGGCATCACCTTGTGAGGCTTCTGATGTCAGGCACCTAACACTCACGATTGTTGGTCCCTTTTTTATCCTTCTTCTGTTTTGTGGCATTCCTGGGCACTTGGGTCAGTCATGCACAGTACCCCTTAGATAATGCTATCTCCCTCGAGATAAGCCCACACAAAAGACTTCTTCCCGACCATTAAGCAGCAGTTTATCTGTCTCTCATAGCCCCTGTCCTGCAAATCTTCAGACAAAAGATTTTGCCAACTTTCACCAGGACTTGCCTGGACTCGTCCATCTGTGTCCCTCAGACAAAGGGCTTCTCAACCTTTGCCCAAGATGTGTCCATCAGTGGTCCTCAGCAAGCTTTGAGACAATGGTGCAAAAAATAATCTCTTACACACGGTCTTTGGAGCAGAACTACAAGAGTTTTTGCTCTTGTTTTGCATTTGCTTTGTTGATTTAACTTATTTCCCACATTTGCAATATCTTCTGATGTTCAGCTTTTTCCAGTACTACAGGATCTTCACGTTTTTTTGGCAGAGAGGCAAAAAGAGAATAAAAAGTTACTGTTACACACGCTTCCATATAGGTATTCCTTTCCCCGGTTGCTATTACAACAAGGTGACTTAAACAGAAGCCAAAGACAAACTTAGGGAAAATAGTTCCAATCCTGTTCCTTTGCTGAATTAATGCAAACCGTGTGGCCTGTCAGTAGTATCAGCAGTTTCTTCAGTCTTAGGTCTGCAGGCTAGTGCATGACACCTTATATTGCTTTGGGAATTTAGAAGTCATGAATGAAAATAGATTAACATTTTACGATGTCTCAAGAAAAGGGCAGGAGTTAGTTTATTTCAGAAGACTTTATTATGTATCTTTTAACAAATCTAATTCTTTCTCTTACAGTGTGTCTGAACCGAATTTTTGATAGCTATTGCATCATTTAATTTTTGTTTTCAATTGCTTACTGTTGAAGGAAGCCAGGGAGCAGTTTGCCTTAAAACAATGCTTTTCATTTATAGTTAATCCTGCTGTATCATGATCATAGATAAGCTCATCTGGTTTCTATTACTTCTTCTAAAATAGAAAAAAAAAATGGCTACTGGAAAAAAATATATATATGTAAAATGCCATTTGGGCAAGAGTATCATTGATTTTACAATTATTTCTCCTTTAGTTTACTAGACTTTTATTTTTATTTACTTTTCTTGCATCTCTTTCCTTAAATACTCACTGAATTAGACTGTTGCTATCCATCTTTTAATATGACAAAGTTTGGCATATATACTTCTAAAAACTGAAGTTTCTATATGAACATTTTACTTTCCTTATGCTAGTACCAGTGAAATTATTACAATACTCATTACTATGTTTAACAAGGGAACTGTACCTTCACTGTTTTTATATTTCTGCTTCTATAAATGATGGAAAATAGCTCAGATTTAATGTTGATTTTCTTACATCATGGAATTACAGATATTACTAATGAAACTACTAATATTTTTTTTCTCCCAAGAGTCATTATCAGCTAGTAAGTTCCCAAATTGAATATGCTATTTAAACCACACTATGCTCAAGTCATTAAAAAGGAAAAAGCTCTCCTCTCTTCGAGCCTCAAATTCTTATGCTGAGGAAATATACTTCTGAAAATTCTATTCTCCAATCCAATTTTAAATTTCTTTGCTATTTTCATGACATTTTACTCTAGACTGGAAAAATACTTTAGTAGAATAGATAGTATATTTTATTCTATTCATTGAGACACTGATTGACTGCACAGTCAGTCCATGTTATTAAGAAGGTTGTAGTTTCTGCCATAAATATTGCAAATGGAAAGATACACACCAAAGAGCTTAATATTTTCATTAGCCCTTAGGAGGTTTACGAAACAGAAGCATTCACAAAATTCCTCTTGCTGTTTGTTATCACTTTCTACGCAAATCCTGTAACTAGTGATCTAGGCAAACAGTACTAAAATTTCATGGAATAGTAAACATGGATCTGAAAACTTTAGGACATATGTTTAAGGTATTCTGTGTTTTGTTTTAGTATGTGAGGATGTTTCTCATATTTTCACAGCATTCTACAGTTTCCACTGTAAGTCTCCACTGATATAATAATTATTACACATACTTCATAAAGAGGAAGTCCAGAATTGACTAAGTATAACTTGCTTACAAAAGGTAACTGTTCACTTAACCTGTTTAGCTTCCTATCCTCTATGTTGCCCCTTGTTCCTGCTCTAATCCTTATTTCTCATTAGCGTAAGCAAAGAGAGCTTGATTTAATTAAATGAGCTTGATTTAAAATAAGTAAAACAGACAAAAGAACAGTTAGCTTTTATTAAAGAAATTGTCAATTTGATAAATAAATTTTCAGCAATTAATTGCAGGTTTATCAATTTCTTGCAAACTCATATTTAAAATGTATATAATTTTGAAGCCTTAGTCTCTACGTTAGTGAATCTTTGATTTATGTAATTAAATCAGAGTTACAGCTCTGATTTTATCTCCACAAGTCAGAAGCCTGAGATTACGGAGTAGGTGTGCAAACATATGACTTCCAACATCCCAACTGTTCCTTCCATGGGTGGCCTTGCTTATTCTACCTTCTGAATGCTCTGAATAATTGAATTGTAGTAGCTGTGAAAAATGCTATCATTTTATTATTGTGGAAAGAAATAAAAAACAAGAAGGTCAAAGAAACTGTAGACTCTTCTGCCTTCTTTTTGTAAGCAAAGGACACTGTCTTCTCTGCAATACAATTTCTTGTGAACATATCACACTGGAAATATTACAGGGTAGATTAATTCCTGCTATCCCTGCTATGTCTGCAGGAAAGGGAGAAGAAAACCTTTGAAATTTGAGATGTTGCAAAACATAGGAGAAAACTAGAAAGATGTGATGAATTTTATAGTGCAAGTAGGTTTAGGAAAGAAAGAGCACTGTGAGTTTTGACCTGTTAGAGGCTTATAAGCAAAAGCTTGGACTATTAGATAAAATTATATATATATATTTTATTTTGTACACACTTAATAGAATTATTTTTTCAGTAACTATTTCCTATATCTATGCAAACTAAACTTAAAATTCTCAGTGCATAAAAAGATGCAATGTAATATTTGGAGTAACTTGAAATATGTTACCTTTGCAAAATACATTTTCCTTTTCAAAATGACTAACAGAAATAATTTGAGTTTATATATGCCATTAAGTTACTGATTGCACTATAACACATGTTAATTGAAATCTAGTTAATAAATTAAAATAGGTTTTTGCGTTCCTTTCATTTTTGTCCTACCTATTCTGCAAAACTATTCTATTGCTACCACCTTCTCAACTAAAATGGAAACAAAGGAGAGTTTTCAATTAACTCATTCTAGAGCTTATGAAAAAGCTATCTAAAACTTGCATATGTGTAATGTCAAGGTTATAAGGTCTAACATCTTACGACCTGCCATCAGTAAAATCAGTGGACTGTATCACATCATAGGATTCTTAGCACAAATTTCATATAATGCATTATCAATCTTCCTTCTAATAATACCCAAACTATTGGACCTTAAAATTCTCACTGGTACAGGAATTAATGCTGCCATCTTCTACCTCATTTCATTTTAATTTAGGGAAGAATTTCTACATTATGGCAGTATAACATAGTATTATATAATATATTTGGAAGCTCTGGAACTGAGCAATCTCAGAACTTCAACAATAATCCCAGAAGACAGTGAAAATATGAAGGTCATAATGAATCTTGAAATGTATGGAAATAAGCTTTTGCACAGTGAAATACAGAAGAAATTTAGCTTCTTGGGTTCTCTTTCCAGTCCAGTATCAGTCAGAAATATGAAGCTGCCAACAAAATTGATAATATAATTTGGGGGAAACTTCTGTAAAACTGCTGATGTTCAAAAAGCAGGACTTTTATCACCACTATGTAACTCCTGTCAGTGCTTTCATCTTGCTTCTTAATCATGGCTCTGACCTTGACCTTTTATCCGAATTATTGATGTGTCTATATAACAAGCTTCAGGAATTTTAACTGTTGACATAGGTGTAAATGAGACAGTTATTTATTTTTCTTAGTGGAGTGTTAAATTTTGGTTTCTGTACAGAAAATGCAAGATGTTATCCATAAGAGCATATGATTCTTCTATTTCCCAAATCCTTCCTAGCAAGTCAATGAGATTAATTCCGCATCAGCTCTGACTATGAGCATTCTGCCTTTTTAAGGCAGAAATTCCCGAGTACCTGGCCTAGGCTCTTTCTAGAATAGATATTAAAACCTTCAAGACAGTATTGCTCACTGTCATAACATCACCCAGAGAAGGACAGTAGGGAGTTAGTGTGCATTAATTAGCACACTGTAAATCCTCACCTTAAATACTGCAACCTCCTTATATAGACAAGCTGTTACATCACATTATTTATTTAAAATTTGGTGTAGTGGTTTGTAAATGCACTGTCCAGGTTACTGAACAATGTCTTTCTATCTAGGTAAGCACTTAGGAGTAACAGATGGAGTAGCATAACATAATGGTAACAACCATGAGAAAAAAACAGTACTGTCATCCACCTAGCATTTGTTTGTCTATAATAAAGCTCTTGCTAAGAGTCTATAAGTAATTGAAAATTCTACTTTTAAATTTGAAAAAGATCTTTTCTATAAATGTATGTTTTAGATAAACATACATTATACAGGGCAACAATTTATTTGACACAAGTATTTCATGTGATTTCATGTACAAAAGTATTTCACGGCCAAATTAGTTGATCAGAATTCAAGGCAAGTTAACTGTAAGGACTTATCAAAAAACGTTAGCATTTTAAAAATTGTGGAAAACTAATTAATCGTGATTTTAAAAAGTCTTCTAGCAGTTCATATGGATCATTAAAAGCATCTGTACACCAGACATAGAATTCTTCATGTTGCACACGTAAATGGAAGCATTACTGTAACAATTTAGAAACACTACAAGTAACAGCTGTGTTCTATTTTTATTTAGTTTTAGGACACTGAGGAGGAAAAACTTTCACATTTATTAGTAAAATTGCCTTTTGATTAATTTTCTATTTTTTTTCTATAATTTCAATTTCTACCGCTGTTTTTGTTCCTTTTCTTATATATATCAATAATTCAGGCTCAGCTTGTTATTAGAGAGTTGTTTTGGAACTAGAAATATGTTTTAAGAACGGCGTTTGTTCCCTAATGACTATTGTTTAGTTATCAGACATTATTGTTGGATTCATATATTTTCCTGTATGTGTTCATCTACCTCATATCTAAACATATAACCTATTGTGCTTATTCCTCACTTTCAAATTAATAACTTCAACTTCAAAACATATATCCACCCTGTTTGCATTTGTAATGCAGCTCAGTGAAGCTCCATGATTGTCTCATCTTTGGAAGACAGTTTTGACTGCAACTCAGTTGACCTTAAAATCATACTTCAACAATTGGGTCCTAATTAAACATTATTCATAAATATTCACATTTTTTTAAAAGGTATTCTTATAAGTACAAATAAAAATGCTTGCTATAGCTCACTCTTTTGGAACTACAAGTCCTTTCTGCACCCTGAAGCAGTGTACAGAATGATAGGAAAAACATGCACTGCAAGAAGACACCAGAATGGACTCTGAATGGGAAGGAAAAATCATGTTCTGAAAATGAAGAAATAATAATAATAATAAAATTAATTAATGTAGATGAAGAACAGACAGGTTCACTGAAAAAGGAAGTTTTTAAAAGGAAAGCATCATCTTTTTCTTTAAAAATACAATCAAAGTAAACTCTGTGGAAAATTAAGCTCAAATAATTGGATAAAAATAAAGCAACATTGGCTTAAGTTAATTTGCCATAACCTGATGAAAACAGAAAGGATGGAAATTTTTTCCAATTTGTTAATTGAAGAGTTCAAAATACATTGTCAGTTTACTAGATACATGTCTAAATGGGGGGAAAGAGGAAAGAAAAAATAATAGTAATACTGTCTTCATCTTTGTGTGAAAATCTTATTTCCCAACAAGTATTTGAAGAGGCAGCATTTCTAAGGCAACCTGGAGCCATAAGCAAAATGAGAAGATGTCTAGGGCCACAGACAGCTAGAGTCAGCAAATCAGCCTGAGATATCTGAGCAGCTAGATTATTTCCAGCACAACTCAACTGAGTTCATTAGTAGCTTCTGAAGTGAATGAACAGCTGACTCCAGCAGAAAATCATCCACGTTGCTGGCAGCCTTGCAGACAGCCAGGCTGGATGGTTTTATTACAAATATACTTTTCCATATTTTCCAAGGACCATTACAGCAGTAACTGTTTATCCCAACAGAAACTAAGTCCACTACCAGATATCCTAAAAACCCAGAGTTGAACATTAAGTATTCTGAAGCAGCACTGGGATATTAATCTGTAAATAGCTAATAAATATTTTTGTGTTCTTATCAGCATCATTTCAAAAGGCAGACCTAATTAGCTCTCTAATTCAACTCAGAATGTGTAAATCCTTGTTTTCACTCAAGCAGGAGTGATTGGCCACAAACAATGGATGATTAAGAAGTTTGTACTTGACTTTTACAGACAGGAAAGTATAGGTCTTTCTTACTCCTTGCAATCACTTTCTTCCAGTTTCACATACATGAAAATCATACCCATACGATGTGATAGAAATTCTCATACTTTTTCTAAATGCTTGTATTTCTTCTATTGAGTACTTGTTTCAAAAGCATTAAAGTTTGCATTCACAGAAGTATCACCTGTACATGGAGATGATGTATATAGGTGGTAACACAAGAATAATATTCCACATGGCAAACTTTTACCTACATTAAGGAAGCTTTTTACAGAAAGAGGTCAGTCCTTGCAAATCAGGTACTAAAATAAAGTCAATCAATTTCAAGACCGAAGATATAACCTCTGCTGCCTAACTTCAGTGCTTAGGCACTGGAGTTTTATTCTGAGGCATCTACCATACTTCATAATTCGTTTTAGAGTTAACACAACTCTTTTTGGTGAGATACTTGGCTCTGGAGCAGAAGCATTCCATGCCAAAGCAGGGAACTGCCTCAGCTGGTTGAGCCACGGAGCCCACAGCCCTGCCACGGAGCAGCTGCTGGGCACCATAGACCTCTGCGTGGCAGCGGTGTTCTGAAGTGGTTGGGATGGAGCCGGGAGCAGCGGTGGGATCACCCCCTGCTTTCGGAAAACCAGCCACTAGGGAGCGCAGTGAACAAGACTATCAAATAGGGCATGGCAGAGCAGCTTGCCTAAGCAGTTCATGCAGCGCAAGTGAACACGGAAGGGCAAGGAAGGCATAGTATCTCTGTCTACTCAGGAGACTGGCTCACAGATAACAGACCCAGCCATGATCTCTGCTAGGCAGAAAGCTCTGGCAAAAAAGAATGCAGTGGCTCGGATGGAGTGTGTGCCTAAAAATTAGATGGTTCAGGTCTCTGGCTGCAGGGAGTTCCTGATCCTGTTGCCGGTGAAGGGCTGCAGGAATTCTACCTGAATGAGATGTGAGCAAGTGGATGATCTGTTCAGTATGGTGACAAAGCTCAGTGGGGAGGTGAAGAGATTAAGGAATATAAGAGGGTGAGAGCAGGAGATAGATTGGTGGAGTAACTCCCTGCCGAACTTGCAAGAAAGGAAAAAAAAAAGAAAAAAAAGGAAGAAAGTTTTGATGTTGTTGATCTTGGGGCTGGGAACGAAAAAGTTGAATCTTTACTCATAAGGGCAAGGATGAAGGGAAAGACTAACAAGGCAGACATCACATTGGGGTCTGTAATAGACAACCTAACTGGGATGAAGAGACAGATAAAGCATTTTACAAGCAGCTGGCGGATGTTCCATAATCCCTAGCTCTTGTTCTCATGGGGGATTTCAACTTCCCTGATATATGCTGGAAATACAATACAGTGCAGAAGTGGCAGTCTAAGACATTTCTAGAGTATGTGGAAGATGACTTCCTGATGAAGCTCATAAGAGAGCCTAGCCAGGCAGGTGAGATACCCCGCTAGATGTGCTGATCACAGAAAAGGGCTGACAGGAGATGTAGAGGTCAGGAGCTGTCTTAGGCATAGTAAACACAAAATGGCAGAGTTCTCAAATCTTGGTGAAGTCTAGAATTGGGGGGGTTGAGTCAAGGAAACTGCTACCTTGGACTTCTGGAGGGGGAATTTTGAACTGTTCAGGACACTGGTAGGGACAGTCACTTGAGATTCAGTCCTGGAGAATAAAGGGATCCAGGAAGGCTGGTCACTCATCAAGGAGGCAGTCTTACAGGCACAGGAGCAGACTGCCCCCTGAGCCATAACATGAGCTGGCCGGGAAGAAGACTGGTGTGCATGAAGATGAAGCATTCCCTGAGGCTCCAGCTGAAAAAGAGAATTTCTCTTGTGGAAGAAATGAAAGGCAACTCTGAATTGTTCAGGAGACTAGTACGGGGAGTCCCTGGGATTGAGTTTTAGAGAGTAAAGGGGTCCAAGATGGCTGGTCGCTCCCAAAGAAGGAAGTCTTAAAGGAGCAGGAACTGGCTGTCCCCCTGAGCCGCAAAATGAGCTGACGGGGAAGAAGACTGGTGAGGATGAAAAGGGAGTTCTTCTTGAGGCTCTGGGAGAAAAAGAGAATCTACCTCCTTGGAAGAAGGGATGGGCAACTCAGAAAGGATACAAAGAAGTTGTTAAGATGTGCAGAGAGAAACTCAGAAAGGGAAAAGCCCAGCTTGAATTCAACCTGACCACTGTAAAAGAGAACAAAAAACTTTTTTCCAAATAAATTAACAGTAAGAGGAGAGCCAAGGAGAATCTCTATCCTTTACTATATGCAACAAGGAACATGACCACTGAGGATAAGGAAAAGGCTGAGGTTCACAATGTCTTCTTTACATCTGTCTTTAAAAGTCAGACCAGTTATCTTCAGGACACTCTACTCCCTGACCTGGAAATCTCAGGAGGGGAGCAGAATAAACCTTCCATGATTCATGTGGAAACACTGACCTAGTATTCTACCTTGACTGGCACTAGTCCATGGGGCCAAATGGCATCCGCCCAATGGTGCTGAGGGAGTTGGTGGAGATGACAGCCAAGCTGCTTTCCATCATCTGTCAGCATTCCTGATCAACTGGAGAGGTCCCAGTAGGCTTGCCAACATTACTCCCATCTACAAGAAGGGCAGAAAGGAGGATCCAGAGAACTACAGGCCTGCCAGCCTGATGTTAGTATCAGGAAAGGTTATGGAGCAAATCATCTTAAGCATGATTATACAGTATGTGCAGGACAACCAGGAGATCAGGCTCAGCCAGCATAGATTCATGAAAGGCAGGTCCTACTTGACCAACCTGATCTCCTTCTATGATCAAGTGACCTGCTGGGTGAACAAGGGAAAAGCTGTTGATGCAGCCCACCTAGACCTTTGTAAAACCTTTATCACTGTCTCCCACACTTAGACAGGTACACACTTTGCTGGGTAAAGAACTAGATGGATGGTCATGCTCAGAGTGTGGTTATGAATGAAGTAAAATCCAGTTTGGTGACTGGTCACAAGTAATATTTCCCAGGGCACTGGAGCTTGCCCCATTCATTATCTTCATTTATGATTTGGATGATGGCATTGACTGCACCCTCAGCAAGTTTGCAGATGACACCAAATTGGGAGAAAGTGTTGATCTGCCAAGGAGTAAGAAGGCCAGATAGAGGGTGCTGGACTGGCTAGATCATGAGTAGAGGCTAGTGGGATGAAGTTTAAAAAGATCAAGTGCCAAGTCCTGCACTTTGGTTCACAACAACTCCAGGCAATGCTGTAGGCTTAGGGCAGAGTAGCTGGAAGACCATGAGAAAGAAGTGGGCCTGGGGCGGCTAGTCAGTGCTCAACTGAATGTGAGATTCTGGCTGTCATCTGTGATACAACTATAAGGAAATACCGGTGATGTAGTAATCATCTTGTATCTGGATTTCAAAGTGCTGTAAATGCTATTCAGTCGCAGTTGGTAGAACTTCACATTACAGCAGCTCCTTATCTGGCTATCAGTAAAGTTTTGGGTAAGAATCTGCTGACCGTGGCTTGATCACTCAGCAGAGGCACTGCAGAGGGAATGTCTACTATTTGTTATTCATTAGCTGTACCCTTGCTAGCAATTGCCAGGGATATGACCAGACTTGCTTGAAAAACCACAGGGCTGCAATGTATAAACATGCAATGAAAGATTTGTGTCCTCTTGATTGAAACGAGGTTATGAGTAAAGGGAGATCTTTATAATCTCTTCCTTGTCTCTTGAATGCCACTGTGGTTATTTTGTATGCCAGAGGTTTGTATGCCAGGCAGAAAACGACTGGCATGCCTCAACTTTCAGTCTGCAAAACAAGAAAACATCTCATGGAGAATAATCTGTTGATGTTTTGAATATAGATGATGCATACTGTGTATTTAAATCTCATCCAAGTTCTAAGACTCCATTAGGATGAAATTGTGAATGAGTTTCTTTTTGCGTATGTAATCAGAATTCAGAACAGATGGGAAAAGCACAGTTTAAAGTGATGTGTTCATTAAAATGAAGTTGCTCAGTGTTTGTTCCTGAAGAGCTCAAGATGAGACTCCCCAGGCTTATGATTTTTATGCTGTTTTGAGTTTGACAACTGTGAATAACAGCTATGAGATCTCATTCACTTTTCCACTGTTAGACATCAACACTGTTCCTTACCAACAGATTGATCGTTCATATATGATTTGTGCTCAGTTAAGCTATCCTAGGAAGCAGTGAGTATTAAGAAGCAGACACTACATCAAGGGATTTATTTTTATTGCATATACTGCAAGAAAGATCTGTTGAGATTTAAAAAATAATATAGTGATTATAACATTCTTTGAAAAAAAAAGATCCATGTGGACTGTATCCAGATAACTACTGTTGTCTCTTGGGTAATTTTTACTCTTAATTTTTGAGTTTTGAATTAAAATTAAACTATTTTGAGAAACATAATTAGGAATATTTTTCCCCTTGCTTATTTTTCAGTGGAGGGGAAGACTTAATACCAGTCTAAGAAAGTCTAGAAGTACTTGCTAAAGTGAATTAGGGCTTCTGCTGCCCACAAATTTTGTAAGTTGTATTTTATGTTTCATAAGTGATTTAGATTCTTACTTGAGAGTGAAAGCTTACTTGAGAACAATTCTTCATGCATCTCTGTAAAGTTTCTATTGAAACTCATGGGCAGTTATGCTAAAGTTTGGGTCTAATTTGCCATTTTATAGTAAATGTGGCCTTAGTTAGGATAAATTCTAATACTGAATTCTGGAGACGAAGAAATATTGTCAATTTTGTAGTTTTTCATATGTTTTTTTGTTTCTTTGCTTGTTTGTTTTTTACAGATTGGATATAAGTAAAGTAGAGGTTGATTATAATCATGTTGCTGTTTTCTCAATAATTATTGCCTTCTAAATATCAATATTGGCATTTTCCAGAGCATGGTGTATATTGTTTCCCTGTTATCAGGGTTGTTCATGTTGTTGTCTGTAATTCCATTGCTTGTCTCTTCTGGAAAGAACTTTTAAAACATTCTAAAAAAATCTCTACTTCGAAAGGAGAGATCGGATTACAAATCCAAACATATGAATATATGTTTGTATGTTCAGGTGGATGCTGGTAATGAGTGGCTTCCCTCAGGGGACTGTCTTGGGACTGGTGATTTTTAACATCTTTATCAATGGCATTGACAGTAGAATCAAGTGCACTCTTAGCAAGTTTGCTGATGACACCAAGCTGAGTGATGCAGTTGACACAGTGGAAGTAAGGGATGCCATTCAAAGGGACCTCAACAGACTTGAAAGGTGGGCCCGGATGAACCTAATGAGGTTCAACACAGCAAAGTGCAGAGTTTTGCACTTGGGCCAGAGGAATCCCAGGCATCCATACAGACTGGAAGGATCAGTCCTTGAGAGCAGCCCTACGGAGAAGGACCTGGGGGTCCTGATGGATGAAAAACTGAACATGAGCCAGCAGTCTGCTCTTGCAGCTCAAAAAGCAAATGGTATCCTGGGCTCCATCAGAAGAGGGGTGGCCAGCAGGGACAGGGAGATGATTGTCCCTACTCTGCTCTTGTGAGGCCCCATCTGGAGTACTGTGTCCAGGTCTGGAGCCCCCAGTACAAGAAGGACAGAGAGATGTTGGAGAGGGTCTAGAAGAGAGCCACAAAGATGATCAGGGCGCTAGAGCACCTCCCCTACATAGACAGGCTGAGGGAACTGGGCTTATTCAGCCAGGAGAAGAGAAGGTTGCGGCGTGACCTCACTGCAGCCTTCCAGTACCTAAAGGGAGCCTACAAACAGGAGGGGAATCAACTCTTTGAAAGAGTAGATAACAGCAGGACAAGGGGAAGTGGTTTTAAGTTGAGGCAGGGAAGATTGAGGTTGGATGTCAGGGGGAGGTTCTTTACTATGAGAGTGGTGAGGTGCTAGAACAGGCTGCCAGAGAGGTTATGGATGCCCTATCCCAGCAGGTGTTCAAGGCCAGATTGGATGGAGCCCTGGGCAGCCTGGTCTAGTATTAAATGTGGAGGTTTGTTGGCCCTACATGTGTCAAGGAGGTTGGAGATTCATGATCCTTGAGTTCCCTTCCAACCCTGGCCATTCTGTTATTCTGTGATAAGAAACTTAATGCATTTTATTTATGATAAAGAAATAAAAAATACTTATCCACGTTAATGTCAGAAACAGATTGTTTTAAGTGACAGTGGTTCCTATATAAGGATTTCTGTTGGTTTAGAGGGCTCTGCCTAATAGAGTTTAAAAGTGCAACCCTTGCAACTATGCAAGTCTTTTGCATTTGCAGTTATCAGTGTTACTAGACCTACTCAATATTGTACTTCTGTTTTCTATGTGTAAAGTTAAACATTTTATTGTCTGTATACACACATTCAGTATCTACAGTGACAAATAGTAAACAAAAAAGTGGAAACTGCCACTGATATCCTAAACAGTTGACTAACAGTATGGGTAGATTCATGCAATTTAGGTGTTTGTTATATTGTTTTCTAAGGAAGGTACCGTAGAAAATGTCTCTCTATATTTTCTCTAAAGTGCAGTAGATGAATGATCTCAGTATTTCAAAGTCTTCCTTTTTCTCTTGATTTATCTTTTATATAAAGGAATAGCAAGTAGTAAGGAAAGTAGCAAGGAAAATAGCAAAGTATCAGAAAGTATTGTTTTGACAATATTAGAGTGACCTAGAAGTGTTATTTGTCATTGAAAATTTAGTTTGTGTTTTTCCCATACAAGTAAGCAGATTCAAACTCTGAATGAATCAGGCTATTATTACGTAGTTATTAAAGAAGAGAGATTTTAAGTTTCCTTGCTGAAAGGCTGTTAGAAGTTTTCTAAAATTACACAAAGTTAACCTTTTAAGATCTAGGGTTGGTGGTAGTTATTATTCAATTTATAGCTTTTAATAGTTCATTTCCTAGTTATATTTCACATCCTTCTTTCATTTATATCATTGAGACCTTTGGTTTCAAAAGTGCAGGAAATTAGACTTACTGCAGTACTTGTGTTATATTATGATTCGAGTCAGGGGATGGTGAATAAATGTGACTAAAACAGGAATAAATTCTAGGACAAGTGACTCAGAGGAACAATCTAAAAGAATTCATTGAGCTTTCCAACCAATTACCTTGAGGAAAATCAGATCACTTCCTAACAACAGTAAGTGTTGTGGATGAAAGGTACTTTGGCACAGACATTATATTCTGGTCAACTAATTCAAGGCATGTTTAAGCAATGGCTACTAAAAAAGACAAGTGAAAAGAGATAGAAAGGAAAAAGAAGAGAATAAAAAAGAGATTTTTCACCACATCCTCAGATCCAGTGTTGTCTTTAGCTGGGATCTTGATCTATGTGTGGTAGGTCAACTAAAAATACCAAAACATGAGTGTCCAGCTCTATATAGTCCAGTTGGTGAGAGTCCAAGCTTGGGGTGGCAACACATTTCCATCTACACAGCTGAGGGTTCCAGAAGATTTGGGAGTTTTTGGTGAGGGTCTCTAGTGATCATGCATCTCCCCCCCCAGTAGGCTTCCATAAAATGAAGTGGGTAAACAAGCTTGCTGCCCCTCCTCTTCAGACCTTGTCTGCCTCTCCCACCTCTTTCAAACTCGAGTTGCTGAGTCAAGTTCTTCATTGGTGCTTAAACCATATTATACAAGTTCTTCTAATTTTGAATATGGTTTTGTGCATCTTCTGCATCACTGAATATCTTTTTCAGTAGTAAACTTGTTAGACGTTGTTTGATCTATCTGCAGTAGGAGCAGATCAAACAAATTTCTGTAGCTGTTTTGAAAATAAAAGTTTAAAAAAGTCTTTCACAGCCTTCTTTATCAACAGACATTCTCTGGCTGGCTTTTCTGTTTAACATTCTTAGGCTTTCTGTGCATGAATGTTGCTTGAATGCATGGATATCTGTGTACCACGTATGTTGAACATATAGTTCTCTGGTATCTGCTATCAAACAGTCATTTTTACAATCATTCTTGCATAAGTTGAAATTAGTTGTCTTTTTTTGTGCAGTAGAGTGCTATCCAGTATAAATGACAGTACCCAATGACTCTTAGTTAACTTCACTGAGTCAATTACTTATTGAATGAGTGTGATTAATCCCAGTAAATTCTGGAATAGTGTAAAAATAGGAAGCAGATATTGTCTGCATTTTTATTTGTTACAGCTCTACTACCAATACGTGCTCCTTGCCTGATTAATGAAAGTAAACTATATTGTATGTTTGTATGCATGTTTAATACATTTTAAATATTTTATAGTTGTTGTATATTTCCAATTATTCATAAGTCACATTGATTTCATAGTTTTTAGTGTATTTTGCATTAAAGGCAGTACATGAAGTAAAATGGAATATCATATCATTACAGATGTATTCAATGTCTTTTTTTTTCACCATATTAAAAAATAAAAACAATGCAATAATTCAGAATATAACCAGTGATAATTAAAAACAAAGAGTTTACATTAGGTTATTTTGCTCATTCCTAAAGATAATTTGTTATTCTATAAAAACAAATGTATTTCTAAAAAAATGTCATATTTGTTGTGAAAAACAGGTTTGAATTTCTAACTCAGTACTCCTTTTAAAAGGCAAAAATTTGTTAAATATTTTCTCATTATCTCCTCTATTCTGTGTCCAGTATCAGAGAGGTTTCTTTCATTCTAGCAAGGAAGATATTTTTATTCAAGACAATATTTAATTATTATGCTTAGCTGTAAGCACATGCACATTTCTGGGGATGTGAGCTTTTTAGAATGAATGCTTCTTAAGTGAAGACACAAAGTATTTCAAGTACTTTGATTTGTGGGGGAATTGTATCTAATCTAGGTTTCTTCCAAATTAATCTGAAAAACAAACAAAAAAAAACAACCTTTACCAATCCTTGTTTCAATACAGGTTACAAACAGATCACAAACCAAACGAACAAATAAGTCAGCTCCCTAATATTACACAGCTTGATGAATCAAACTGGAAGAGGAATTCCCAGATCATTCCCTTCACATGCTGATCCACTATAACTGAACGTGTTTCTCCTTCATACTTTTGACTATATATTTATTTACTTATTTGGAAAAGCTGAAAAGGAAACACAAAATTGAGATATAAAATTTGATCAGGCAACCAAAAGAATGATTGCTGTTCTCTGTAATATTGGCTGAAAGTCTTGTTTCACTTACTAGCAACTGTTAGAAGGTGACTGTCTCATACATTGTACAGTACTCGTGTTTACATCTGCTTTCACATCATAATGTTAAATATAGTGTCACATATCTTTAAATTTTGTTAAACATGATGTGAAGAAAATTTTCTGATTCTCCTAAAATGTAAGTGAAAAAAAGAGAAATTTAAGTGCCCAAATTTTCCCAAATGGATATTTTCTGAACCTAACTTTTCAATGGATTTCACTGGTAAATGCTTTCACAAACCTAGTTTTAAATTACAAGGCATGAACACTTGTCAGTTGCAAAATTTGACTCAACATTATGAATCCGCTAAAATAAAATTGTATTCCATTATAAATTTAATAATCTAATTATACCTAAGCTTTTTCCTTTTAAGAGGGTTAAGTTGAAAAGGGGGATGGTCAGTGTAGCCAGTGGGCAGAACTGTGAGCGATGTGAACGGTTATAACCAAGGAACCCTGTGGTGGTATCCTGAATATCTGCACAGATAGTTGGTGTACTAGGGGATCACTCTTTGGATTGAGCAGTGAGCCAGCCAGGAATGGACTATCCATGCAAAGGTGTGTGGTTAGACATACGGAATGCAGTTTGAACACAAGACTGTATGTATCTACTGTGTTTCTGGTCACCAACCCCTACAGTCACCGGGAAGTGATGAAGCCGATACTGGCTCGAGTTTGATGGATTGAGAATTCACCATCTGAGTACATTGCCTGCTGGTTACATGAGAAGCTGTAGCATGCTGGGCAAAAGACAATGTGGGCAGTTACTGAAGCATGGGGGCTGCCCATACAACTATCTGATATTACCCAGGCATGCCAAGACAGTGACTCTTGCTCTAAGATGAGACTGACATCATTGTCTGAAACAACAGCCCATCTTGCTAGAGGGCACAGTCATCTCCAGCAATGCCAAGTTGATTACAATGGGCCCCTTCCTGGGTGTGAGGCAGAAGATATGCCCTGATTTGTGTCGACATGGCAAGTGGGCTAATGCAGGCCTATCCAGTGCAGAGAGTGAACCAGGCCTGTACCATCAAGGCACTTACTAAGCTGGTGGCTGCCAACGGGACACCTCAAGTCATTGATAGCAACCAAGGGACTCCTTTTACTGGTACTGTAATACAATGCTGGGCAGAAGAAGACAACACTGAATGAGGATTCCACCTGCCATATAATCTGACAGGGGCAGTGTCTCACTCCAATTTATAGGAGGGAGAGGAAGTTCTTTTAATATTATATAACTAGTGTGAGATTAAGAAACAACGGTTCAAATGTTGGTCCCACCAGTTTATTATAAATCTTAACTAGGGAGATAGGGAAAAGGAGGACAGACACTGTTATGAATTAGGGTAATGGGGAAGGGAAGGAGGGCAATAGAAAAGATAGGAAAGAAGAAGCAAGGAGTCTTTGTAGGAAGCAAGAGGGAGATAGTCACCACCATGGATCCAGCATGGTTCATAATTCAGTCATTGATCTTCAGTAGTGGTGGATTGTCGGGTATTGTTGATCTGTTGATGACAACGACGACAACAGTGGCAACGATGACAGTGACCATGGCAATGATGGCCCCTTTTCAATGCTTTCAAGGTGGTCCAGTCAGCTGTCTTTGGAGTGACAGCTCAAATCCAAAGTGGTTGAGTCAGCTCTCCTTGGAGTGGCAGCTTCTGGCTCTGGGATCTCAGCAGAAACTCCTTTGTTCCCACCTTCCGGGCCTTACCAGCAGATAAGAGGGAGCAGGGATGCCCATCGGCATCCTGTTTTTCACAGGACACGATGGTATCATTCCCCAATTTTCCCATACCAAGCTGGAGCTATTTAGTCACAGGCTAGATTTTCCACCAGTAAATACTCCTGAGCACTCTCTTCTGGAGGCAAACAGCCCTGGAGGAAGGGGCTTTCAAATGTTCCCAAAGTGATGTCGATTGCCACACGGTAGCACCCATCACTTGCCTCCTCAACAAATCAATCATAGTCTTATCACAAGAAATACCTCAGGAAGCAAGCTTTGAGCCACAAAAACAAAGAAGGCCTTATTGAATGCTATAATGGTATACTTATAAAGGTATTCTTGAAGACAGCCTCTCAGTTGCTGCAGGGGTGGACAAAGACTCTATGAAACCCTGCAGGACATGAACAGGCCTAGAGACAGCAGACCCAGTGCCCTGATAATGCTACTGAAATGGGCCTCCCCACTAAGGATCCAAATTATGGGCACTGATAACTGGGTCAGACCCCAGATTGGCAATGAAACTAATGTTCTGCTCCCTGTCCCTGAGAATCTAGAACCAGGTACCCATAGAATAGAATGGCCTTGGAAGGTGCAGGTAGGACCGAAGTGGTGTGGCCTACTTGCAACTTGGGGGAGGTTATTGGAGTAGGAGGCTCAGTAGTCCCTCCAATAATCAGTACGTGGCCTACTGACCTTGTGGTCAACACTCCAGTCTTCATTGCTAAAGGGACCCTCATCATGACCCTACGGCAGATCAAGACCCTCTGCCTTCCCCCCTCCCCCCCCTTGGTGCCTAATGTCGGCTGGGTCATACCCCAGTGCAAGCTGCAGTGTTGATCCAGGATAGGAATACAGCCTGTATCTTGTGCTGGAGAGTGTTATCAGTGTTATCTCTTTAATGTGAAATGCTGTTTCAAGTGCTTATGAAATCCAGAGATTGTTACTGATTTGTGCCAACTGAACCTAACAAAGAATTTCATGGCAAATTAGTCAGCCTTTGAACAATTATAATGTGGCAAAAACTAATAAAGTGTAATTACAGCATAATGAAGATATTGAGTCTCTAGCAAGCAGCACATTAAATCATTATAACTACATCATAAAATGATTAAGTCAACAGCGTTAATGCATTTGAATTTATACTAAAGATGCATTTTTTTAAAAAAAAGCAATCATATTTCTTCTGTATGTTTATGCTTTTTTCTATTATACTTCTCACAGCTGGTCTGCCTTCCAGCAATCAACATCTTCGCAATGTGTTCCCTTTGAAGTAGGTGTCTGAGGTCTACGTCTCTCTTCTGTTTCAACCCAACAGGTGCAGGAGGCTGGTCTCCATCAGACAGTGATCATTATCAGTGGCTGCAGGTGGATTTTGGTAATAGGAAGCAGATCAGTGCTATCGCAACTCAAGGCAGGTATAGCAGTTCTGACTGGGTTACTCAGTATCGGATGCTCTGTAGTGATACAGGGAGAAACTGGAAGCCTTACCATCAGGATGGAAATATCTGGGTAAGTCACTGGTATGCAATGAAAGTGTATGCTGTAATCATGTTGACTGATTGCATTTTTAGGGTCTATAAGCTTCTATGATTCATTAGTGTTGTATTTGTGAGGACAGAACGGAATAGCTCAAAATCTGGTAATTCAAGTTGTAGCTGTTGCCAAGGGTCCTATCTAGGCCTCAGCAATATCTTATCTGGGATGATAGCAGCAATTAAAGATGCATAGCAACTTTGTTGTTGTTGCTATTCCATTATTTCAATTTACATAGGATAAAAGTGAGGCACAGAAATAGTTCTGAAAATTCTACTCTAATATTTTATTTTGAAAAGTGGCTTGTTCTTTTGTATATGTATGTTTTTAATGTATGTGGTATTTTCCATATTAAAGTTACAGGAATCTGTATGCTCTAATAATTTTAGAGAGAAGGAGAGAAGCATATAATTTGGTCCTGTGGTCCTTTTTTTTAATGTTTTCACAGATAAGCTGCTAATTTCCTTCTTTTTGAAAAGAGTTGCTTCTATTCTGCTGACAAAAATGACAGCAATTATTTGATATGTCCTCATAGTAGTTCATTTAGATGGATGGTCTTTTGAAAAAATATACTTTGACAACAACAGAATTCTTTCTGAAACCAAATTGAATTGATTAACTACTACGTTTCATTGGAGGAGTACTGTCAAATCAGACAAGCTTTAATTTTGTTATGTTTTAGATTTGTTTTTGTCAGATGTGTCTTTTATTATGGTGTATTAAAAATGAACATCAAAGATGCAGCATGAGATCAGTGGTTTGGTTTGTGTTACAGGAATTTTCTTAGTATGTGGAGTATATACAGGCAGACTTGTTTTTTATTAGAGCATTGAAACTTATTGAAAAACCCTTCTCTATCTGGTGTACTGGATTCTGAAAATGAAAAGCTGGGGATGGGTGGAAGCAGGAGTGAAGAGGAAAACATCAGGTATTGCTTTAGATTTTTTAGGAATGGGTTGTAAGGATCTCGTTCATCTTGTGAGGAAATAAATCTCATGCTTAAACTTTGAGTATAAAAGGTTTTGCTTTCAAGGGCTCTTATGTATATAAAAATACTTGTAGCCTTTGGTGTTTGTATTATCTTAGAGGTAGAAAAATCTTAATGAACTACTACTGAAATCATGAATTTCTCTTAAGGGAATGAGAAAGAAGACAATGAAGCTGAAGCTGTCTGAGAGATATATAAAGCGGGATAGTCAGGCTTAATAAAACAGGAATAAAACAGGAATAATCTGTTCTTAATACCTGGAAGGAAAAATCTTTCAGCAGTATGTGGTTTGGTGACTTTTGTCCCAGCTGTGACCGTTTACAAAACAGTATTTCTGAGGGCTTTATAGAAAGATTTATTCTTATATTGTATCTTAATACAGAAATACTGACAGCTTTTCTGTAAGGAAATCTTTCATTTATCTATTTATTAGCAATCAGAAATGTTTACTGAATTCAGGGAACGTTATTTGTGTTACAGAATATAATTATAACCTACAGCAGTATGTGATGAGTTGTGCAGAAATCTGCACTTTGTGTTTGTACTTGCTTCGCAAGCTGGTAGATGCAGTACAGCTGCTGTGAATGTCCTGCATCTTTAGAATAGTATAAAAATTGCAATCTATCCCAGATTATCCAAAAACAAACAAACAAAAAAAGACCAACAAACACACACACACACACACATCACTAGAGTATTGACTTTAACTTTCCTAAACAGAATTTTATTTTATGAAGTGATATTCTCACCTCTGTTTAATCTTGAATGTACTGTACTTATTAACTGTTAATAAGTTGCAAAGGCAGGAAAGGTGCCTGAGCATGAAGAAAGTTTTCTAGACAATTGTACTAACATTATGAGACAGACTTTCAGACTTGCCAGTGTGGAAATGAGATAGTGAAAAATTTTGCTTTTTTTTTTTTTTTTTTGCTGTTGTTTGTTTATTAGATTTCTTGTGCTGTTGTTATTTGTTATTTAGATTTCTCGTACAAAATGAATCTGTAAGTGCGAGGGGCAAGTCAGAGTCCATGAGACAAGCATAGCCAGCATAGGAAACTTAAATTCATATTCTTCCTGGCTATAGTGACTGCAGTAATCCTGAAAATAGAGAATACACTTAGAAATCCCATTGCACAGTACTTTGTCTTTCCCTTGGGATTTGTACGTTTCAATTCTTTATCTGTGAGAGAAAGGTATAGATCCTGCTATATAGTTCCTGTGTTCCATCAGTTTCATACCTGAGTATAGTTGTTGCCAGACAAAAGTAAATTTAAAGGAGAAACCACAGGAGAAAAAATGAAAACAGAAATGCAAATTTCAGCAATTCTTAATACTGAAGCAGGTATGATATTACATAACACAGTAAATAGTGAAAATATAAGAAATAAAAGAAAGGGTTCTTTATAGAAAGCAAGAGGTAGTCATTTCTGTGGATTCCAGTGGCATTCCATTGATATGAAGATATCCTCATGCCAGTGGGGAGGATTCTCTCTGTCTCTCTCAAGCCCTTTGTTCGAAGAGTCATTTATACTGTCCTTTTGCATTGTTGGCAATCTTGGATTCCTAGGTAACAGCACATGTTGGTATGTGCAGCATATGTTTTGCCTTTCAGCTGGTCAATTTCACAGAATCACAGAATGACCAGGGTTGGAAGGGAACTCAAGGATCATGAATCATCAACCCCCCTGCCACACGCAGGGCCGCCAACCTCCACATTTAATATCAGCCCAGGCTGACCAGGGCCCCATCCAATCTGGCCTTGAACACCTCCAGGGATGGACGAGTAATCCACAGCCTCTCTGGGCAGCTGTTCCAGCACCTCACAGAATCACAGAATTGTAAGGGTTGGAAGGGACCTCTAGAGATCATCGAGACCAACCCCCCTGCCAAAGCAGGTTCCCTACACCAGGTCGCACAGGTAGGCGTCCAGGCAAGACTTGAATATCTCCAGAGAAGGAGACTCCACAACCTCCCTGGGCAGCCTGTTCCAGTGCTCCGAGACCCTCACCGTGAAGAAGTTCTTACGCACATTCGTGCGAAACTTCCTATGCTGCAGCTGATGTCCGTTTCCCCTCGTCCTGTCTCCACGTACCACTGAAAAGAGACTGGCCTCACCGCTATGGCCGCCACACCTCAGATATTTATAAACCTGGATCAGGTCCCCTCTCAGTTGTCTTTTCTCAAGGCTAAACAGACCCAGTTCACTTAGCCTTTCTTCATAGGGGAGATGCTCCAGGCCCTTCACCATCTTTGTGGCCCTCCGCTGGACTCTTTCCAAGAGATCCCTGTCTTTTTTGTACTGGGGAGCCCAGAACTGGACACAGTACTCCAGATGAGGCCTTACCAGGGCAGAGTAGAGGGGGAGGATCACCTCCCTCGACCTGCTGGACACGCTCTTCTTAATGCACCCCAGAATGCCATTGGCCTTTGGCCACGAGGGCACACCGCTGGCTCATGGCCAACCTGTCGTCTACCAGGATGCCCAGGTCCCTCTGTGCAGAGCTCCTCTCCAGCAGCTCATCCCCCAGCCTGTATTGGTGCATGCAATTATTCCTCCCTAGGTGTAAGACCCTACACTTGCTTTTGTTGAACCTCATCCGGTTTCTTACTGCCCAGGTCTCGCTGAATGGCAGCACAGCCTTCAGGCGTGTCAGCCAATCCTCCCAACTTCGTATCATCAGCAAACTTGCTAAGGGTGGCCACTGTCCCCTCATCAAGGTCATTGATGAAGATTTTGAACAAGACCGGACACATCACAGACCCCTGAGGGACACCACTGGTTACAGGTCTCCAGCCAGACTCTGCACCACCAACGACGACCCTCTGCGCTCTGCCACTCAGCCAGTTCTCAACCCACCTCACTGTCCACTCGTCTATCCCATACTTCCTCAGCCTTGTTATAAGGATGTCGTAGGAGACAGTATCAAATGCCTTTCTAAAATCAAGGTACACTACATCTACTGCTCTTCCTCCATCCACCCAGCATGTGACAGCATCATAGAAGGCCACCAGGTTGGTCGAGCACGACCTCCCCTTGGTGAACCCATGCTGACTTCTCCTAATAACCTCCTTTTCTCCCAGTTGTCTGGAGATGGTATCCAGCACATGCTGTTCCATTACCTTTCCAGGATGGATGTGAGGCTGACAGGCCTATAATTACCCAGATTACTCACCACTCTCATAGTAAAGAACTTCCCCCTGGCAGCCAACCTCAATCTTCCCTCCCTCAGCTTCAAACCATTTCCCCTTGTTCTGTTGTTATCTACTCTTTCATAGAGTTAATTCCCCTCTTGTTTGTAAGCTCCCTTTAGGTACTGAAAGGCTGCAATGAGGTCACCCTGCAGCTGGCTTTTCTCCTGGCTGAACAAGCCCAGCTCCCTCAGCCTGTCTATGTAGGGGAGGTGCTCCAGCCCCCTGATCATCTTCGTGGCTCTCCTCTGGATCCTCGCTAACAGCTCTGTCTTTCTTGTACTGGGGGCTCCAACCTGGACACAGTACTCCTCTGAGATGTGCACCCAGAAGGTTGCTTGGTCACACCTTGAACCCTTCAGAACCGGTTTTTCTTTCTGGTCTTATCTTCATTACCCCTGGCAATCATGCATAGGCAGGACTGGCAAGACACGAAATGACTGTGGGCTTTCATGTAAGCCTTGAGATGAAGTGCCAAATGGCTCAGACAGTCCTTGAGATAAGGGATCCCACATAGTCTCTCATAGCAAGCTTTGAGAAGGAGTCCTAAACAGTACCTCTCGTGTGCCCTGGGAATACACAGAAGTTGTGTATAGTAACTAAAAGTGAAGGAGGAATGAATTCTAGTATATACCCGTTCTACTAGGATATACAAGAATTATTTGTTTTGCAAAAACTCTCACTGTTGTTTTTTTCCTCTAAATCTTTTTATTTTTTTATGGCTTTAAACAATATTTTTGAAATATGTTAGAAAAGTGTTTTTTTTTTTTTTTTTTTTTTTTTTTTTTCTTCCTCCAGTTTGATACTTGCTGCTTCTGTCCTCCTAAGTACACAGTAAGATCTTGAGTGGAAGTTTACATCACAGAAGCATTTGCTAGATGAGTGGCTTCTTCTCTTCTTTTTAAGTACTTATATTGAATTAAATCATATTAAGCCAATTTAAATTATATTTAAAATATATTTTCAACGTACAGTTATGGGAACAATTTAGGAATATGAAATGTGATTAGAATAGTATATGTATTGCTGTTTGTTGCTGGGTTGCTACTAGAATATCATATAATGTGCAGCCCTAGGCAGAGGAGCTTAATGGGAATGTTTTGACTAGTGTTTATTGCAAGGACCTGAGGTTGTTTGGAAATAATGTGAATTTATTGCTGTTCTGTATTTAAGGATGCCCTGATGTATTTTGTCTGGCAGGATTTTTATGTCTGGTATCTCTCTATCTCCATAGCAAAACCTGCAAAGTGACCAGAATTTTACTGGCTCTTAATTCTCTGGATATTTTATTACTAGAAAAACTTTTTCAAATTCAAACACCTCTTCCACATGGAAAAATCTTTTTTTTTTTTTTTTTTTTTTTTTCCCCCCTCACGAAATAACCTGTGTTTCATTAATTTAATCAGAAAATGGTTTATCTGGCTACGATGGCTCTGAATCCTTATCTACCACACCTTGACTTTATAAGGATTGCTCTATTCGCTTGCAACTGTATCAGTATATTATAGCTGTATTGAGTAAGGAGTTGTAATTCTCACTGAACTCAATAAGGCTTAACACTTGATGCATGCTGCTAACCTATACACTGAGTACCAATAACTGAAAGTATGTGGATGCAGGAAAATGTTTGTTTTGATTCAGTAGAGCTTAAATCTCTTCGAACTGGTGTAACACTCACTGTCATTCTATTAAAAAAAAAAAAAAAATTAAAGAGAAACCTTCTGAAATTCAGACTGACACTGACAAGTTTTTCAAAACCTTAAGGAAAAGGACTTGATTGATAAACATCTGTACTATTATAAAGAAGCTTATTTTCTAAGTTTTCTCTGTGTGGAATCTGTTAGGGGAAATTGTATAACTTCTTTTTTTGAATATATTTGAGCACATTTAGCGTTACCTATTTATGGTAACACTACAAATGTTACCATAATCAGAATCATAGAATCTTTGGAGTTGGGAAGGGGACATCCTCAGCTGGATCAGATTGCCCAGAGTCTGATCCAAATTCACCTTGAAAGTCTCCAGGGATGGAGCACCCACCACATCCCTGAGCAATTTGTTCCAGTGCTTCACCATCTTCACAGTAAAAGAAAACATAGATCTCTCCTCCTTTAAGCTTAAAATCATTTCCCCTTGTTCTGTTACCACAGATCTGCTTGTGAGTCTGTCCCCTTCTTTTCACTTCACTTCACTTTTGATACTGAAAGGCTGCTCTCAGGTAACCTTGGAGCCTTCTCTCCTCTAGACTGAAGAGTGCCTTCCATCTCATAGGAGAGGTGTTCCATCTCTTGGATCATTTTTCTTAGCCTCCGCTGGCTGTGCTCCAACAGGTATATATCTCTCCTGTACTGAAGACTACATATCTGGATGCTTTACTCCAGGTGAGGTCTCACCAGCACAGAGTAGAGAGGCAGGATCACCTCCCTCAATTTGCTAGCCATGCTGCTTTCGATGCAGCCTGGGATATGGTTGGCTTGCTGGGCTGTGAGTGCACATTGGTGGCTCACATCTGGCTTCCCATCCACCAGTACCCCCTGATCCTTTTTGGCAGGGTTTTGTTCAATCCTTTCAGTCCCCTAACTTGTGTTCATAGTGAGTGTTGCCTCAAACCAGATGCAAGATCTTGCATTTGGATTTGTTGAACCTCATGAGGGCTTCAACTGGGCCAACTACTCAAACCTGGGTGGTACTCCATCCCTCAGGTGTGTCAATTGCACTACACAGCTTGGTGCCATCAGCAAGCTTGCTGAGGGTTCACTCAACTCCACTGTCAATGTAATTGATGAAGATATTGAAGAGTATCAGTCCCAGTAATGACTCCTTGGGGACAATGCTCATCACTGATCTCCGTCCACACAGTGAACCACTAGCCACCAGTCTCTGGACTCAATCCTGCAGCCAGTTCTTTGTCCATCAAACAGTCCACCATCAAATCCATACATTTCCAATTTGGAGAAAAGGATGTTGTGGGGTAACATGTCAAAGGCCTTACTGAAATCCACGCAGGTGACATCAGTGGCTCTTCCCTTGTCCATTGACACAGTGACACCATCAGAGAAGGCCAGTAGGTTGGTCAAGCAGGATTTGCCCTTGGTGAAGCCATTGATTCTCCTATATCACCTCCCTGTCTTCCATGTGCTTTAGCATAGCTTCCAGGAGGATCTGCTTCGAGATCTTCTACAGCACAGAGGTGAGACTGGCAGGTGGGTAGTTCCCAGGGTCATCCTTTTTACTCTTCTTAAAAATGGGTGTAATGTTGCCTTTTTAACAGTCCCCAGGGACTTCACCTGATTTCCACGACTTTTCAAATATCGTCTGCTCCAGTATACCGGGCATTCAATTTCCTGTAGGGAGGAATTGCTTATAAGTAATACCCATCTCTTCTTCAGTTATACAGTCTTAATGTTGAGCGAAGTCTTTTACTCATTGGTTTTGTTAGTTTTTCTAGTCTGAGTCGGCTATTATCACCCTCAGGTGGGCCTTCCTTTCACATTCAGGGCTTCCTACCTGTGTTGCAGAGGCACCTGGGGGGCTGGAGCAGGCATGGAGGATTTGTGTTTGCAGTTTCAGGCATGGACTTGCTTCCTTCAACTTCTTTCCTTTGTGTTGTTTCTTCCAGCCTGACAAGTGTTTTCCTCAAACTGATGGGATACTGTTGTCTTTTTGTTGTTATTTGTTTGTTTTTTGTTTTTCCTTTGGAATAACCTGTCTGTGCATGGGTGAATTGTAGTTTTCCCCCTTCCTTTTTTTCCCCCATGATATTCTTAATCTATATATTTCACCCTGTAGCCTCCTAGCCAGAAGTCTGGACAGCTACATTATTGCCATCCATTTTTGTCATGCTTTCAACATCCTTGCTGACAGGGCAGATGCCCTAACTCCTTCGGATGGATACCATGACTAAATCTCTGTCCTTGGAGAGTAGTAATCCTGCACTTAGAGTGTGGCGACCCTGTGCTTTGTGTGTAATGATCACCTGATGAACTTATCTCTCTAGCACTCGCAGAACTTGCCTGCCCTGCATGATTTGCCTGCATAAACTGATGCTCCAAGCCTTCTTTTTCTGTCCTGTTCACTGTGCACTCTAGTGGCTGGTTTTTATACACTTGGGGGGTTTGGCTGCTCTTACGTCCACCCACACCATGTTGGTGCTGCTGTACCTCAGGATCTGTGCCCTCCCTTCCCAGTGGCTCTTTCTGTGGTGTTGTGCTGTGGTTTTTAATCTTTCTGCGAATTCTCCCTCAATGCAAACTTCTGGTATGCAGGTGACCCACACAAAGTCTTTTTTAAAATGGACTGGTTTTGCTGATCTTACTCTCGTCTTCACCAAGAATAAAAAGCTCTACTATCTCATTGTTACAGTGCCCAAACAGATCCTGACCACATCTCCCATCATTTCTTCTTTGTGAACAGCAGGTCTACTGAGGCATCTCCCTGGTAGGCTCTCCTACCAGCTATATCAGGAGGTTATCTTCCCCACATTCCAGAAACCCCCTAGACATCTTCCTCTGTCCTGTATTGAATTTCTAGCATATATCAGGGAAACTGAAGACCCCCATGAGCTGTTGATTGTGGAACTTCTGTCAATAGCTCAGAATGCCTTGCCCATCTCTTCATTCTGGTTAGGCAGTCTATAACAAACCCCCACCAAGATGTCAGCCTTGTTGGCCTTCCCCTCTAACAATCCTCATGGCCCTCCTTTGGATCTTCTCTAAAAGCTCTTTATGATTCTTGTGCTGGTGGCCCCTGGCTTGGATGCAGTACTCTAGATAACACCTCACAAGGTGGTGGAGGAAGTCACCTCCCTCACCCCGCTGCCCCAATTTTTCTGGATACAGCTCAGTATACAATTGGACTTTTGGGCTGCGCTGCTGGTGCATGTCCAGCTTTTTATCCACCAGAATCCCCAAGTCCTTTTCTACAGGACTGTTCTCAATGAGTTCTCCTCCCAGTCCACATACAGTCTGTATACATATCTGCAATTGCCCTAACCTGAGTGTAATACCTTGCACTCAGCCTTGTTAAAACTCATAAAGTTCATGTGGGCTCAGTTTTAAATCTTGTCCTGATCACTTTGGATAGCATTCATTCTTTCTACTGTGTCAGCTGCACCACTCAGCTTGTTGTCTGTCAACTTGTGGATGTAAGCTTGATCCCACTGTCTATGATAAAGTGTTCCCAAGACAGTCCTAGGGGACACCACTAGTCATCAGCTTCCATCTAAAGATAAAAAGCCATTGACTACAACCATCTATCTGTGACCATCCTACCTCTTCTTTATCTATCGAATAGTCCAACCTTCAAATCCATATTTCTCCAGTTTGGTTAAGAATGTGGTGAGGAACCATGTGAAAGGCCTTGCAGAAGTCCAAGTAGATTACATCAGCTAACCTTCCTTATTCCACTGATGCCATTACCACTGTTGAAAGCCACGAGATTGGTCAGGCACAATCTACCCTTGGTGAAGATATTCAAAGTGTCTCGACTCATCTCCTCAGATTGTATGTGCCTAACCATCTCTTGCAGGATGATATTCCAAGGCCTATGTGATATTCACCAGCTAGTAGTACCCTGGTTCCTTCTGTCTTCCTTTCTTTAAAAGTGAGAGTGATGTTTTTTGGTTTCCAGTCACTGAGGACTTGATCTGATATCAGTGACTTCTTGAATGTGGCTTGATAAACTACATCACCCACTTCCTTCAGGACCTTGAGATGCATGTCATTTGTCCCCACCCTGACTCATGAGGTAATCTCAGACTTATTTTGCTCTTACAGAGGGAGATTTTGCTTCCCCATTCCCTCCCTAGAGGTTTATGGACTTGAGAGATGTGGGAAGAGTTGCTGACAGTGAACACTGTGGTAGAGAACTTGTTGAGTAACTCAGCCTTCTCCAAGTTTTTGTAGCCATTTCTTTCTTTTCAGTTATTGGAGTGAGTACGCTCTCCCTGGCCTTCCACTTTTGATCAGTGTTCCTGTACTTTTTTTTTTTTTTAAATTTACATCTCTCATCGGGTTTAGTTCCATCTGTGCATTTAGCTTTTCTTATCTCTGTGCATTTGGACAGCATCTCTGTTCTTCTCAGGTTGCACATCCCTGTTTTCACTGCCTATATATGCCTCTCTTTTCCACCAATTTAATTAGTAGGCCCTTGATCAGCCATGCTGATTTCCTGCTTCCTCTGTAGTATTTCTTATACTCTCAGAAAGGTGTCCTCAAAGAGATACCAGGTCTGCTCACTCCTTTTTAGTCTCTTCAATTTGAGAGAGAGATGCTTTCAAGATTAACTTAAACAACATTTCAAATTACATATTCAGTTACATGACTGAACATCAAAGCTGAAGTTATGAACAAGAGTTAATCAGGCCAATTTAGGGCTTTAAATTTAAGTTAAAGGCTTTAAACATCTTGTATGATTTTTAACCCTCGAAAATTTACAAAGACAATACAGAACACTTAATTCATTGGAGTTCTATTTATTGTCTGTGTATGGGGACTGCTGAATCACAGCCTGAACTTCTAATTAATCACCTGAGGCGAGCAGTGAGTTGCCACGGGAGCATCTAAACAAGGATGGTGGTGTGACTCTCTAAGTTAATGTTTTGATGCTGCAGAGCTCAGGGTTGGAATGATAAGGTCAAGTGGATAAGGATCAGGTGAAAGACCAACAAGGCTGACATCTTGTTGGGAGTCTGTTATAGACTACCTAACCAGGATGAAGAGATGGACAAGGCATTCTATGAGCTACTAGCAGAAGTTCCACAGTCAACAGCTCACAGGGGTCCTCAGTTTCCCTGATATATGCTAGAAATACAATACAGCATTGAGGAGGCAATCTGGGGAGGAGGTTCTTGAATGTGGGGAAGATAACCTCCTGACATAGCTGGTAAGAGAGCCTACCAGGGAGATGCTGTTCACAAAGAAGGAATGGTGGGAGATGTGGTGGTCAGGATTTGTCTTTTGCTATGTGACCATGAGATAGTAGAGATTTTATTCTTGGTGAAGATGAGAGTAAGATTAGCAAAACTTTTACTTTGGAATTCCAGAGGGTGGACTCTGAACTATACAGGATGTTGATAGGGAGGTCCATCACAATTCAGTCTTGAAAGGCAAAGGGGTCTTGGAAAGCTGGATGTTTCTCATGAAGGAAGCCTTACAGGCACAGGAGCAGACTATCCTCTTGTCTTATAAGATGTGCTGGAAGGGAAGAAGACCACTGTGGATGAACAGGGAACTTTTTCTGAGATTCCAGGAGAAAAAAAGGGCGCATGCCTCATATGGAAGAAGGGACAAGCAACGCTGGAGGAGCACAAGGAAATTGATAGGATATGGAGGGAAAAAAATTAGAAAGGTAAAAGCTCAGCATGAGCTCAATCTGGCCACTGTAGCAAAAGACAACAAAAAATGTTTTTATAAATATATTAACAGTAAGAGGAAAACCAAGGAATATCTCCATCACTTACTGGAAGTAACAGGGAACATGATCACTGAAGGATAAGGAAAAGGATGAGATTCTCAATGCTTTCTTGTCTTCTGTCTATAATAGTCAGACCAGTCATCCTCAGGGTACTTAGCCTCCTGACCTAGGAGCCTGGGTTAAAGAGCAAAATAAGCCTCCCACAATTCAGGTGGAAAGAGACCTGCTGCTCCACCTGGGGACTGTCACTATTCCATGGGGGCAGATGGGATCCACCTGAGGGTGCCAAGGGAAATGGCAGTGGGGATTGCCAACCCACTTGCCACCATCTATGAGATGTTCTGGTGAAACAGAGAGGTGGGATTTGGTGATTTGGGAATTGTATATTTATTTAGTAGTCCAAACAGTTTTTTGATGGTCTACCTAATGTTTATTACGAATCAAGTAATTTTCTCAGACCTCTATTTGATTCTATCCTAGAGTTAATGTAATGATTTTTCTGAAAAATTGCCAAATATTTTTTACTTTCTTTTAGTTTGTCAAAATAGATTTCATAATTGCTATCACTTGTTTAAGTAGCACTAATCATCCATTTAATATTTTCCGTAATAATAAAGTAGATTTTTGCCTGCAGATGAGATTTTTACTTGAATGTTATTTTGTTTCATATTAGTCATCCTTTTTTTCAGTCATTCTTTTTCCTGAGACTGCACTGTCATCTAAGTAAATTGAGATTATGTAACTTGTAGATGCTAAAATCTATTTTCTGTAATTGGCTTTTTTCAAAATCATGCAGTAAAAAGGGACGGAAGGGGGTGGGTCACAAGTAATGATGGGGTTATTATACAATAATAATGTCTATGTTATGTAAACAGAAAGTGTACAATTGAAACAATAGTCCCTCTGAGTTTGCAGAATAATAGTTATGTCATTTGAGCTAAAGAAGTTCCTCTAACACTGCCTCCTACTGCTTGCAATGCATAGTACAGTAAAATGATTTACTTTCCAAAGTAATTTTGTTACCATTCACTAAATTTTGCATGCAATTAATTGCATAGCCAGTGAGTTCTCAGATCCTTTTCCTGGACTCCCTAACTTACTGTTCTTTCAGCTAAATGCTTGAATCAAGATCATGAAAAGGAGACAGCAACATTACCGATGAGTGATCAAATCCTTATTCCTTTCCAGAATCTAAATGACTGGGAGAGTTGGGAAAATAATAGAAGAAATCATGGTATCTGGAATATTACTGTGTTTGTGCAAGCTAGTCTTTAGTATTCTCCAGATACTATACAGAGAGGTACACACAAGGAGCGGAACTCTAATATACCTTTGCAATAGTGGAGTCCTTCACTAACGAAGTGGTTTTTTTTGTTGTTGTTGTTTGTTTTGTTTTTTTAAATGCTTGACACAATCTTTCCAAGGCTTATTTTCTTCCAGTACTAGAAGAATATGGTGCATTTATAAGTACATGTAGCAGCAGTAACTATGTTACATCTGCACAACAGCTCACACTGGGGAACCTCCTAACATTAGCGCTTCCAGTGAGCGAAGACTAAGTGAGTAAAAATAAGAAGTCTAGTGGAATGGGTACTGTTTTCTGATCTTTGCTTAAGTTAAGTAGAAGTCTGTTTTAAAGACAGCTTTCAAGAGAAGGGGAGCTTTTTAAAACTAGCTGGTGAAGGTTTTGACTATTTATGATTACCTGGTTACTCCTCTAATTTCATTTAACATTTTCTCTTTCTTATTTAACACTTCCCTATGGTCACAATGGGTGCCATTGTCTATGTCTTTATCAAAGATGTTGAAAAGCACTGGTAACAAGACCTACTCCTGAGGGAAACCTCTTGTGACCAGCCTCCACCCTGACACAGAACCATTGATCCCAATCTTTTGGCTGCATCCAGCCAGCCAATTCCTAATCCATCAAATAGTCCATCCTTCAAATCCACACCTCTCCAATTTACAGAGAAGGATGCGGTGAGGGACCACGTCAAAGGCTTTGCAGAAATCCAGGTAGATGACATCCACAGCCCTTTTGCCATCCACCAAAGCCATCACTCTGTCATAGAAAGCCAACAGATTGGTTGGGCAATGTGTGCCCTTGGTGAAGCCATACCTGCTGTTTTTGATCACCTCTTTATCATGTATGTGCCTTAATATGGTTCCCAGGAGGATCTGCTCCATGATCTTCCCAGGTACAGAGGCGAGGATCACCAGTGTGTAGTTCCCTGAGTCTTCCTTTCTCCTTTTCTTAAAAACAGGAGTAATATTTCCCTTTTTCCAGCCACTGGGGACTTCACCAGACAGATTTTTCAAATATGATGGAGAGTGGCTAGGCAGCCACATCAGCCATCCCTTTCAGAACCCTAGGATGTATATCACCAGGCCCCAGGGACTTATATATGTTCAGTTTCATGAGGAGGATTCAGACTTGTTCCACCATTACAGTGTGACAGAAACCACTCCCCACACCCTCACCTAGAGGCTCATGGTCCTGGCAGACATGGGAAGTGTGACCACCCATGAAGAATGAGGCAAAGCACTTAATGGGCACCTCAGCTGTTTCAATGTCTGAGGAAGCCAGCACCCCTTTACCTTTCATCAGAGGGCTAACGCTCTCCTTGGTTGTCTCCTCCTGCCTATGTACGTGTAGAACCCCTTCATTATCTTTCATGTCCCTTACCAAGTTCAACTCATTCTGCGTCTTGGCTTTCCTAATCCTGTCTCTACCCACATGGACAGCAGCCCTGTATTCCTCCCAGGCTACACAACCCTGCTTCCACTTTGTGTACATTTTCCTCCTTTCCCTCAGTTAAAGCTGCAGGTCCTTGTGTAGCCGCAATGGTCGCCAGCCTCCCTTGCTCGACTTCCTCTGCTGAATGATGGAGAGTCATTGCGCTCTAAGAAGGGTGTACTTAAAAAGCTGCCAGCTTTGTTCTGTGCCCATGTCCTTAAGGACAGTTTCCCAGGGGATTCCACTCAGCAGTTCCTTGAGCAGCTGGAAGTTTGCTCTCTGTCAACGGTTTACGGGCTTGTTCGGCCCAGTTCCGTGTCTAGTGGGGTGGAGGGATTTCGCAAAATCCGTGCCTGCAGAAAAAGGGAACAGGGGACCCCAAAATAATTAAAAACAGCAGCAATGATCTGAGGAGAAACAAACTTATTTACTAAATATCGTATCAGAATGCAAGATAACACACCATAATACAATATAATTAGAATTGAAGCTAATAAATCAAATATAATGAGAGACAATGTCTGAAAGGTGGATACGCCTCACCACAATGCTGAGGTGAGATGCGCAGTCCAGTTGAGCAGCAGGGAGACGGGAGGAGAGCAGACTAAAAAGAGCGCATCAGGTGACCTTGCCAGGAGTTATATCTCCTCCCTGTGATTGCGAAGTCCCCTGGGGAATGTAGTTCTTCTTCTCTTCCAGGCAGGTACCCAGAACTTGAGCAGTTAAAATCCCAGTGCCCCACATGATGTTATGATGTGGAATACCGAAAACCAAAAATCACAAAACATGACACTCTCCTAAAGCATAGGGTCTTAGCTCTGCTTTTTGCCAGGCCTGCATTCTTCAAGATCACTAACTCGACCAAGGCATGGTCACTACAGCCCAGGCTGCCTCCAATCTTAACCTCTCTAATGCTCTCCTATGTATTAGGGAACACCAGGTCCAGTACAAAACCTCCTATGTAACCAAGGTGAAATGTCATTAAACTTCAGTAAGTACTACACTTTTTTTCTGGCTGGAGTATAGTGTCATGAAAGATTCCTAGTAAATCTTTTGGAAAGTCTTAGTAAAAGGCTTCTTTTGTATGATAAATGTAGTAAATAGATTTAACCATAGTTAGTAAACCATAGTGAGAAAAATAAACGTGCAGTACTGAGGAGGTCTTTCAGTGTACATTTTTATGTCTCAGGCATACTAAGAAGACAATATAGAAGTGCCAGGAAGGGAGTAGTTAACAGGGCTTTACATTTGTGTTGAAAGTAAGTCAGTAGATGAAAATTTAAGATTACAGTGGTAGATTATGTTTGTTTGTTTCTCTTAGCCAGCAACAACAACAGAAGCCTTGTTCTTTGTTGACATTTGTATTGTAATCTATATTGATTCGTAGTTCAAATGGATTTTGAAGTTTTCCTTTTTGGATAGTCTTTCTTCAAAGGATTTTCACAAATAATATGTCATGTTTCGACCAAGTAAACAGTCTCTAATCATAAGATGTGCTGCTGTAGTGTATCGGTAGTGAGGTTTCGGTATGGTATCAGAAACTGAGAGTTTATTTAGAAGCTCTAAAGTCTGTAGAACAAAATTAAAGTTGAACATATTTGTTGTAAATTACATGGTAAAAGTTATTTTGCATTACATTAACGTGAAGCAGCTACAAATTTTGCAATATCTTGCCAAGTGCCAGCATATGTTTATGAATAATCTTGAAAGCACTCTATAGTATGAACCACATGACTACAACTTGAGCAGGATCAGAAAGCTGTATATTAAATTACTGTTCTAGCCTTCTATTCTTCTTAGTGGCCCTCTCCTGAACCTGTTCCAAGAGCTCTGCATCTTTCTTGAGCTATAGGCCCCAGGCGTGGACACAGTACTCCAGAAAGGGCCTCACAAGAGCTGAGTAGAGGGGGACAATCACCTCCCCCTCCTTGCTGGCCTCTGTTTTGTGTGTGTGTGGTTGTTTTTTTGTTTTGTTTTGTTTTGTTTTTTTTAATGCAGCCCAGGGTATAGTTGGCTTTCTGGGCTGCAAGTGCACACTGCTGCCTCATGTCCAGTTTCTCATCTATTGTTCCTCCCAACTCCTTCTCCGCAGGGCTGTGCTCTCAAATTGTTCTTCCCCAGTCTGTATAAATACCTGGTATTGCTCCAGCCCAAGTGCAACAACTTGCACTTGATCTTGTACCTCATTAGGTTCTCATGGGCCAAATTCTCCAGCCTGTCCAGGTGCCTCTGGATGGCTTCCCTTCCCTCCAATATATCAACTGCACCACTCTCCTTGGTATCATCTGCAAACTTGCTGAGAGTGAGCTCCATTCTATCATCTATGTCATTGATGAAGATTTTGAAGAGCACCCAAGACTGACCCCTGGGGGACACCACTTGTGATCAGCCTCCATCCAGACACAGAGCCATTGATCCCAACCCTTTCACTGTGAACAGCCAACCAGCTCTTAACCCATCCAACAGTCCATCCTTCAGATCCATACCTTTACAGTTTAGAAAGAGGGTGAGGGTCAAAGGCTTTTCAGAAATCCAGGTAGATGACATCCATCACCCTTTCCCTGTCCACCAAAAAATCACTCCATCATAGAAGGCCACCAGACTGGTCAGGCAAGATCTGCCCTTGGTGATGCTGTGCTGGCTGTCTCTGATCATCTTTTTATCTTGTAGGTGCTTTAGCATGGTTCCTAGGAGGATCTGCTCTATGATTTTCCTAGGTACAGAGGTGAGGATCACTAGTGTGTAGTTCCCTGGGTCACCCTCTCTCCCTTTCTTAAAAATGGGAGTAATGTTTCCCTTCCTTCAGTCACTGGGGATTTCATCCAACAGCCATGATTTTTCAAATATGATGGAGAGTGGCTCAGCAACCACCTCAGCCATGTCTCTTATAACCCTGAGATGCATATCATCCAGCCCCATGGAATTCTTTGCATTCAGTTTCATGAGTAGTTCTTGGACTTGTTCCATTGTTACAATGGGTCAGAATCCACTCCTTTCACCCACATGTAGATGTGCAGGGTCCTCACAGGCATGGGAAGCCTGACCACCCGTGAAGACTGAGGCAAAGCACTTACTGTGCACCTCAGCTTTTTCCTTGTCTGAGGAAGTCAGTTCTCCATCCACTCTTATCAGAGGGGAAACACTCTCTTTGGTCTATCTCCTCCTGCCTATGTACCTGTAGAACCCTTTCTTATTATTTTTTCACATCCCTGGTTAAGTTCAGCTCTATCTGTGCCTTGGCTCCCCCAGTCTTTTCTCTACACATGCAAACAACATCCTTATATTCTTCCCAGGGTACACAACCCTGCTTCCACTTTGTGTGCATTCCCTACTTTTCCCTCAGTTTAAACTGCAGGACCTTGCACTATCATGCTGGTCGCCTGCCTCCTCTGCTTGATTTCTTCTGCTGGAGGTCAGAGAGCTCTTGCACTTGCAGAAGGGTCTCCTAAAAAGAGAAAGAACAGTTCTGTTGTGTTCCTATGCCCTTAAGGACAGTTTCCCAGGAGATCCCATCCGGCAGTTTCCTGAGCAGCTGGAATTTTACTCACCTAAATTTCAGGGTCCTGACTCTACTTTTTGCCAGGCCTGCATTCTTCAAGATCACAAACTGTACCAGGGCACTACAGTCCAGGCTGCCTCCATTTTAACCTCTTTAATGCTCCTCTGTATTGGTGAGCACCAGTTCCAGTAAGGCTTCACCTTGGGTTGGTCCGTTTAATACCTGGACTTGGAAGTTATCCTCAACAGACTCCAGGAATCTCCTGGATTGTATGCCACCTGTCATGATGTTATCCTAGCAGATATCCAGATGGTTGAAATCCCCCATCAGGACAAGAGCCTGTGAGCGCAACACCTCCTGGAGTTGAAGCAAGAAAGCCTCATCAACAGGCTCCCCTGATCAGGTGGCCTGCAGCAGACACCAGCCACTAGATGCTTTTTACTGGAGTGATCCTTGATTTTAACCCATAAGCTTTCAAACTGATCTCATTCTCCCTGCCTGCCTAATTTAAAGCCCTTTTAATGAGCCATTCTAGCTCTTGGGCTAGGATCCATTTCCCTCTTAGAAACAAGTGACACCCATCAGCAGGCATTAGACCTGGTGCTGAGTAAATTTCCCCATGGTCAAAAAACCCAAAGTTCCTGTGACAGCACCACCTCCACTTATTCATAACTTTGGTTTTCCAAGCTCACTCTGCATCCCTCGCTGCCCCAGAAGGGATAGATGAAAATATTAGCTGTGGTCCTGCTCCCTCAACCAACAGCCCTAAAGCCCTGAAGTCTTTTTGGTAGTTTGCAAGCTTCTCTGAACTACTTCATCACTGCCTGCCTGAACTATCAGTAATGGGTAGTAATCAGAGGGGTGAACCAGATCTGGAATCTTTCTAATTATGTCCTTGACCTGGGCCCAGGAGGCAGCATACCTCCCTTTGAGTCAGATCTGGTCTGAATATGGGACCCCCCCATTCCCACAAGAAGGAAATTACCTACAACATTAACCCTTCTGTCTTTATTAGCAGAGGCAGTCTGGAGATGAGTCTTTGGAGTCTGGAGGTGAGGAGTCAACTGCCACGCCTTGGCAACATCTAAGGCAAACCTTCCCATGTCTCCTTACTCACCTTCACTTCAATTTCCAGTGCCTCAGATCTGTTACTTAGGGGTACCTGGGGAAGTAAGGTTGGCAAGGAAGGGATTTACCCACATGGTCAAGCTGGGACTATTTTCCAACTCCCCTCATCTCTCAAGTCCCCCCTCTCCGGCCAGCAGTGGGCCATGACGGGGCATGGGGTCCATCACTTTCTGGGGAGTATCTCCCTGGCTACTTTCTCTTTGGTATGCCAGGGAGTTACTCCATCAGTCAGTATCCCTCTCGCACTCCCTGATCATCCTTAACCTTTCCATATCTTTTTTGAGTTCTGCCACCTTTCTGAACCTTCCCTGGGCAGCTGTGGACTCAGGCACTTCCTGCAGTCGGAGACCTAACAGCCACACTCTTGGGCAGGGCCTCCAGCTGGGTCGTCACAGTCTTTATGGAGAGAGCTGCCTGGTGGAGACCATGGCAAAACTGTGGTCTTGGAGACTACGAATAGATAATGAGGAGGGGCAGTACTTCTACTGCACAAGTTACTATACTTGCTGCTGTAGTTTGCTGTGGGTGCTGTGCACGTACTGCATTCTCCTCAGTGCATTAGTGGTGCACTTCCAAAAGCTTTTTCTAAGGCAAGGGTATGGATACTGATCCATTGCCCTGGCAATACCCAAGCCATGTCAGCTGCTCTCTTGAGATCTGCCAGGCTACTCTTTTAGGTCAGGAGTAGGTTCTTGAGAAAGGAACTCACCAAAACTTTCCTGTACCTCACACTCAAGTCACTGCGATTCCAGCTGGGACAGCTCAAAAGAAGCTAACCTCAGTGATCAAGGTTACAATCATATAACATTTATAACATATGGAATCCAGGTAGTCATAAAAAGTCATATATTACCTGCTCCTTTACTTTTCAAAAGATGAAGAGACTTGGGGTTCTGGTGGACAAGAAGCTGGACATGAGCCAGTAGTGCTCTTGCAGCCCAGAAAGCCAACTATATCCTGGGCTCAATAAAAAAAAAATGGAGGCCAGCAAGAAAAGGGAGGTGATTGTCTCCCTCTACTTGGGTCTTGTGAGGCCCCATCTGGAGTACTGTGTCCAGGCCTGCAGCGCCCAGTACAGGAAGGATGTGAAGCTCTTAGAATGAGTCCAGAGGAGGGCCACTAAGATGATCAGAGGGCTGAAGCACCTCTCCTATAAAGAAAGGCTGAAGAAACTGGGCTTGTTTAGCTTGGAGAAGAGAAAGCTCTGGAGAGACCTCATTGAAGCCTTCCAGTACTTGAAGGGAGCATATAAACAGGTGGAGGTACAACTGTTTACATGGGTGTGTAGTGATAGGACAAGGGAGAATGGTTTTAAACTGAGACAGGGGAAGTTTAGGTTAGCCATTAGGAGGAATTTTTTCACTCAGATGGTGGTGACACACCGGAACAGATTGCCCAAGGAGGTTATGGATTCTTTATCCCTGGATGCATTCAAGGCCAGGCTGGACATGGCTCTGGGCAGCCTGATCTAGTGGTTGGCGACCCTGCACATAACAGGGGGGTTGAAACTAGATGATCTTTGAGGTCCTCTTTAACCCAGGGAAGTCTATGTTTCAATTGTTGAAGTTGTTTGTACATTATATTACTGTATGGTCAAGGTCACTCAGGTTCTACTAAATGAGCTACTCAGAAAGCAGAATGGTTTAAGCCAGACTGAAACCTTTACTATCTATGAATATTATGAGCCTGACTCTGGGAGTTAGAACAGCTTTCAGCTCTGATTCAAGAGGAGCAGAGATTTCTCTTCTTCTCAGATTCTGACTATCAAGTCTACTATTCTAAAGTGAGTCTGTTTTCAGTCACAATTCAGCATAATTATATAGGGTTTTAATAGAGTTTTAATGCTGAGACACATTCAAACGTTAGTTAAAATGAACTAGAGAGTTCTCATGCACTGTGTGCTTGCACAAAAAGAAATGCACAGGAGAAAGCTATGAGGTCCTTGACAAAGTGATGAACATTCTGTTTTCCAAGTATAACATCTATATTGTTGCCTTGTTAATTCTACTTAGACACAGGCTTGTTCTGTATAATGCTGTTCCCTTAAATGTCTATTGCAGTATACACATGTGTAAACACAAGTCCACAAGTAAATTTTATATTGAGATCTCCATCAAAAGAAAGTTGAGACTTCCTTGGTAGCCACTTAAATTATGGGCTTTTTGTATAATGCAAAACTGTACTCTTCTTAGTGTTGACTGCCTCTTACACAGTCTGAGGTGCTGATGGCTGTATGTGACAGCTTTCTGCTGAAGCACTTGCTTGTCCATCTCTAGGTACAAAGCAAAAGAACAGTACATTTGGGACACTGATTTCTCTCAATCATGGAACAACTAAGCAGATCTTCTTGAGATTAGTGAATTAAAATATGACTAATCCTGAATCCTAATCCGTGCTTGAGTGCAAAGGATAGGGAAGATAGAACTGATGTGATCATTTCATTTTTTACTTTATCGAGATAATTGTGACACACGGGTTTTTGTGCCTTATATTCCACATTTTCATCTAGGAGAGTACAAGTTGTGGTATTTAAAAGCCTGCCAGACTTTGGACACATCACTTTTTTTTAATTTATTTTTTGTCTTTTTGGCACTGTGCCAACTATGAAGCTGTTCTTTATTTTACAAGCACTATACAGAATTAAACGTCTTTATGTTCAGAATTTTATTTCTTAGAACATACTAGTTTTTATTAAGTCCTCCTCTCTCTGCCTTGGAGTTATATATGTATCTAACCAATTAAGGGTGCTGATGGAGACATCTATCTGGTACCTGTATGCCATGTGGTATGGTTTGAGTATTAACAGTTACATCGCAGGGGAAGTTCCTAATTTTATAAACAACAAAGTATTTTAACGGGCTTCTAGGTTCTCCACTCAGTTCTTTGTGTGTTTTTAGAATATCCTATCAATGACATTCTTGTTGACTGTGTTACCAATCTGCCTGAATGTACTCCTCTTCATTTACATTACCTGGAGGAAGCTTTCCAGAGAATATTGAGTAGCAGAGAGTGTGTAGGGGTTTAGGAGAAATCTTAGAGAGGTGGGGACCCCCCATTGTCATTGAATTTTCACTCTTGAACACCTGCAGAATCCTGAGAACCTAAGCAAGTATTTAAGTCAGTGATGTTACAGCTCTGGCAGATCTGAGGAGGTGTGAATTATTTGGGACTTGGCTTGTTCTTACCAAGACCTGTATAATATTATTTTGGAAAGAGTGTTTCTGAGCTGAGATCTAAAGTGAAAGGGGAAGTCTCTGAGTCAAATCATAGAGAAAGAGCATTAAAACTGCACAGCCTAATCAATCACAGAAGGCACCAGTGTAAATGTCAGTTGCCCCTGTGGAAGGACAGAAATGGGTGTTGTCACATCTAGAATGGAAAGCAGCAGCAGCAGGGGACAAAGTAGAGGAAAATCCATGTGAGGAATCCTCTACAAAAACACCACTATTGAAAAAGACAACAGGAAAAACTGAAAGAAGAGAAGAGCAAGAAAAAGTAGGTCACTGTTACCACTACTTGACAATCTCTGAAAATATCTGAAATCCAGGGTTCAAGAAAATTGTTTGCAAGGCTCTCAAGTGAGCCTTTGTCACCTAGTTGCTTTGTTGTGGGGACACTAGGGCCAATAGTTTGTTGCTAGGTAGTAACAAAGCTCACCAGCTGGAAAGCATTGCTAAAGATTCAGCCATTGACAGAGGAATTAGTAGATGTCTGAACAGAACTCCCACACCCTGAGAAAAAGTGTCATTAGCCGTAAAGGGAAAACATCTCTTCAAAACTATCTCAAACCTGAGATGAAGAAATAGACCACTAAGAAACAAGATATCCAGCACCTTAGGGAAATAGCCATGGTGGAAAAGTTGTATGACCCCATGTTTGTTCCTGAAAGTCCATGTCGAGAGCATGATCCTGAGAAAGTTAAGAGTATGTTGAGTATACAGCAGAAATCCACAAGAACAGCACCAGAAGTGTACAATGGTACACTAGCAGCAACATTTGGAAGGTATGAGAAGCAACAGAGAAGACCCCCCATATCTGAACTGACTATTCCACTTCAAAACTTTGAACAACTGTTAGCTCTGTTACATGTTTATATTTCAGCTATCCTGGAATTAACAGTCTAATGAAGGAGCTTATCAAACTGATTAAGCTCTCAGCTACTAAATGCAAAAATTCTCCTGCTGGAGCAAGGGGTTTATCCAAACTGCATTGGAATGGAGTGGTGCTCCCATCCACATTCAGTACATTGAATAACATTATTATGTGGAGTAATACAGTGAAGGAAGTTCTCAAGAAAGGAGAGAGAATAATCCAAATCCTTCTGTGAGCTAATTTTGCTATTAAGTGGATAAAAGTGCACAAGAATTTCAGTTCCTATGAATAAAGTGGAAAGATGGACATCGTCACATCCCAGTAGATATGATCAACAAAATTACTGCTATGCTTCTGCCCACCAGTAAAAGCAAAACTCAATCTTTTCTGGACATAATGGGTTTTTGAAGAATGCATATGCTGAATTGTAGTCTCATTGTAAGCACCCATAAACAGTTTATGTGGAAGAAGAATAATTTTACATGTGGTCCTGAGCAAAAGTAGGTTTTTGTGCAAATTAAACAGAATATGCTGTGGCCCTGAGGCCAGTATGGACGGAGCAGCATGCACGGAACATCTTCTATACTGCTGCTGGAGAGAGGTTCCACTTCAAGTCTGTGGCAAAGGACTTCATGAGAGACTTGAGGCTGATTCCTTGGATCCTGAAGTACAGTATACAAGGTGTCCAAAGAGTGCTACACTCCAACTGAAAAGGAGATATTAATGGTGTATGAGGGCATTTGGGCTGCTACCAAAGTAATAAGTACTGAAACACAGCTCCTTTTAGCACCTTGACTGCCGGTGCTAAACTGGATGTTTAAAAGGAGGGTTCCTTTATCCGATCATGCTACTGATGGTACTTGGATTGCACTGTTTACTCAGTGAGCTTGGATGGGGAATCTCAGTCACCCAGGAATCTCAGAAGTGCTCATGGACTGACATGAAGGTAAAAAGTTTGAAACATCACCAGGAGAAGAGGTATCATGTGCTAGAGAGTCCGCACTATACAGTGAATTACCAGAAAATGAATGTAAATATGCCTAGTTCACTAATGGATCCCAATGCTGGGGAAGCATTGCAGATGGAAATCTGCTGTGTGGAGCCCTGTACTACAAATTGCAGAGGCTACCAAAGGAAAAGGAGAACCAAGAAATTTGCAGAGGTAAAAGCTGTCCAGCTGGCCTTAGATGTTGCTGAACAGGAGAGGTGGCACATGCTTTGTCTTTAAACTGACTTATGGATGGTGACAAATGCCTTACAGGGGCGATTACAGCAGTGGGAATAAAATGAAGGGATAAACCTATTTGAGTTGCTGAACTGTGGAAAGACATTGCTGCCCGAATAAAGAACATCATCGTAAAGGTATGTCGTGTAGATGCTGATGTGCCCACGAGTCAGGCTGCTGAATAATAACAAAATAGCCAGCAGGTAGATTGAGCTGCCAAAACTGAAGTGGCTTTGAACTGGCAACAGAATGGTGAATTATTTCTATCTCAGTGGGCCCATGAGACCTCAGGTCACTTGGAAAGAGATACAACGTATAAGTGGGCTAGAGAGCAAGGGGTGGACTGAACTATGGACACTATTGCACAGATTACTCATGGCTGTGGAACATGTGCCATAATTAAACCTCTCTGGTGGGAGGGGCAATGGAAAAAGTATAAATATGGGGAGGCGTGGCAGGTTGATTATATCACCTTGGCACAAATCCGCAATGGTAAGAGTTATGGAGACAATCAATGGGTGGCTCAAAGCGTATCTTATACCTCATGCCACCACCTGAAACACCATATTAGGTCTTGAGAAACAAATCCTATGGCAATATGGCACTCCAGAAAGAATTGAGCCAGATAACAGGACTCATTTCAAAAATTCTCTGCTAGTAACTGGAGCCAAAGATCATGGCATTGAGTCACTTTATCATATGCCCTATCATACATTGGCTTCTGCTAAAATCAAATGATACAGTGGGCTGTTAAAAACTGTTGAAAGAAGTGGGTGGCAGAACGTTTAAGTATTGGCAGAAGCATTTGGCAGAAGCCACCTGGTTGGTCAACACTTCAGGATCTATTAATCCAGATGGTCCTGCCCAATCCATCTCCCTACATACTGTGGAGAGAGATAAGGTCCCTTACTACATGCAAAGAACATGCTGGGAAAAGCAGTTTCAGTCTTCTCAGCTTCAGGCAGGGGCAAATCTCTCTGTGGAACTGTTTTTGCTCAAGGACCTGGATCCACTTACTGGGTAATGCAGGAAGATGGGGATGTTCAGTGTGTACCACAAGTGAATTTGGGATGTTAGGGGAGTGCAGTAATTCTGTGCGTGTTTATATATGTTTACATATATATGAGTGCGTGTGTTTAATGCATGCTAATTATTGTTTGTATATATATATATAAAGCATAACATAGTGATACGGAATAAGGGATGTAACATCATGGCTTTGAGGTTTGTTATTAGTATTCCACATCATAATGCTGTAATGTGATGGAAAACAGCAATGACAGTAGGGTAGCTGAGTCTCAGGCTGCAACAAGAGAGGATAATCGCAAATGCAACTGCTAGGGATACAAAAACAAAGGAATGAAGCTGCTTACCTTCATAAGGACTCAGGAAGCCAGGGACTTCCAGTGAAATATCTTCGCCTCCACTGCCAACATTTATATGAGATCTGGGAAGGGGTGGATCCTGGCTCTACCCCTTCCAGTCACTCAAGTTCATTGCTTGTCACCTGAGCTCCCCTGGGTTGGCCCTGCCTTCTAGAAGGTGCTCAATCACTGTTTCAGGCTGTGACTTAGCATTTCTACTACATATATCAAAGCATTATGTAGCATACTGGGAGTTAATGCTGCAGTTCTGTGGACTGTTGATAGTCCCAGGCATGTGATTCTCAGAACAGAATAATGAACTACAGTTCCCAAAGACTTGTTATTCCATTTCCTATTCAGAGAGAAAGTTAAAACTGCGTGGTAGTCACAAGACTGTCTATTTGCTCCCTAGAGGATCAGAGTAAGAATTACAGTTTTCAGGAACTCTCTCTCATTTATTTGATTCATTAGCTTCAATCCCAATTAACTTGTATTTTGCTACTATGATTAGTAATTAAAGTTGTTTTTCTTCTCAGATCATTTCTACTTTTTAAAAACAAGCTGTTTTTAAAAAACAATGTATGTGGAATCTTAAGAAAATGTCCTTGCACACCTTGAGGCAAAAGATGAAAGTATTCTATTGTGACTACAGTACTTCTTGTGAGGCAAAATCACTGAGGAAGAATTTTTTTAATATGCAAAATTGGATGGTTATACTTTGACTCAAATTCCCTTAGTAAATTATGTTTTAAGAATTTTTGTATGCCAACCCCATCTTAGTCTATAATTTTACAGAACATTGTTTCAGCCTTACCAGTACTAATCCCGGCTTTAGGTCTATCCTTATCAACTCAGCTCTCTTTGATCTTCCAGACACTTCCCTGCAAAGACAAAGGGCACCACCACAGCTTCCGTTTTGGGTGAAATTCCTTTTTTTAGTGGCCTAGATTCTTGTAACAATAATACTGTGGCTCGGACAAATTTAGACTCTGGTATAAACACTTCTATCTTTCCATCTTCAAATTTTATTTCTGCCTCTAATTTTTACCAATTAAAGACTTTGATGCTTCTGGTAAACACAGTAACTGGTGTGTCACCCATTGTTTCTGAATTTTAAACTTCAAAATCTTAAAGAATGATCTAGCTTCTAACTTTCCTATCTAACCAGCAGTTCTCAAGTGTCGTAGTCGAATTCATGTTTCTTTGTTTTAAAGACTGAATAAGTAGCTCCTGCAGCAACCAAATGCTATTTTAGTTTCATCCTCCCCCAACTTGATTTTAATCAGAAGTTCTGCTAGGGAAAATACTTTAAGTTCCCTTCAGTCTGTAGCTTCCACAGGGTTCCTACATCTCTGTAGATACAGAAAATCTCACTTCCAGTGTCCCTGATCTTTGTAATTAGTATGGTGTTTTGTTTTGGTTTGTTTTTTTTTTTCTTAGCCAGGATCTCCAGCTCCAGCCACCCTTAGTGTTCTGGCTGTGGATTGAGCGGAGTGGGAGTGGGGGTAGGGGTGCACTGTACGGTGAAGGAAGACTGTCCCATGACACTGCCACCTGATCCTCCACTTGGGTCCTCATGGTCTTGTGAATTTATTTTTCTAAACAGCATCTGCGCAGTAATTTCTATAACTTTACAATCTGATTGTCAATGGTTTCTGGGCAGGTTTGGCCCAGTTCCAGGATGAAATGGGGCAGGGCAACCCACGGACCCATGCCCAGGGGAAAGGGAAAAGGGGAAAGGATAGGGAGATGGGCCTAAAAACAAAACAGTGGGAACAAGCTAAGGGAGAAAACTAACTTACAAAATATGATGTCAGAATGTGAGATAAAATGTAATACAATATAATTGGAACTGAAGGTAATAAATCAAGTAAAATGAGAGAGAGAGAGTGTGTCTAAAACCGAAGGTCTTACTCTAATGCTGAAGGTGAGATGTCTAGGGAGTACATACTGCAGAAACAAGCAATAAAAGAAGAAACTGTTTTGTGACTTGTGAGCAGTTTTATCTTTCCCTCTAAACAGAAAATGAAAATGGAGCAGTAAAAGTCTTCTGGAATATGTAGTTGTTTTTCTCTTCTGAGAACAAGATAGGCAGAAACATTGACAATTCATGGATCTAGAGCATTAACTCTTTAACTCCCTGTCTCTCCATGATGTTATGATGTGGAACACCAATAACAAAAAATCATAAACCCATGAATTGGATCTTGAGTTTTAATCATCATTTCCAAAGCATTAGCTACCTGTTCAAGGTCATTCCAATAGCAACCAGCAGCTGCTTTTCAACTGTTCAAATCTGCAGTTGAAAAAGGTATCTTAATTGCAACACAGTTTCTACAAATGATCATCATTTCCAGCTGCTTGCCTCAGCAGTACAACCCTATGCCTGCTGTGAGTCCTATCTGCCACTAGCACTGTTTATATATATATATACATGCTCAGACCAAAATGATTCCATGCTTCTGCCATTCGGGATGTTGACTCAGTATAAAGAACATTTCAGCATAAAACAGCTCAATACATTTGTTTTTCTTCTCCCATTATTTGATACCACCTACAGTTCAAGATCTTAGCTAATGATTGTATCTGGGTCCTAGCATCACATGCTCTCAGAAATTCTTTCTACTGCCCACCTCAATCATTCTTCTGCATAACCTCACTAGGAGATCCAGCTATCTCTTTCCAATGACTTAAAACACAGCCCAAAGGTAACTGTTTCTAAATTCCCTCACTCCTAGATGATCCAGTGCCCACTTCAATAATGCGTGGGTGAGTTCTTTGTTAAGTAACAACACAAACTAACAATTAACAATCAAATAAGTGCACCTGATGACAATTGCCATGGTTATGTGTCCTCTAACCCCTTTGCCAGGATCCTTAGTCCTACCCTGCACAACTTTCATCGTATCTGACAGGCAGGTAACAAAATACAGGTCCTCCCAAGAATACCTTGGTTCTGGCTGAGGTTCTGTGATCCCAGGAAGAGTTGAGGTTGTATGGGTTGCAAAGTGATACTGTAAGACAGTTGATCAGGAAACTCTCTAAGTCTCAAGTTGGAGTGTTAGAAAGCAGACGTTCGTTCTTTAATAGAAGTGTTGGATGCCTGGGGATAATCCTCCTATCATGCATAGCTTACACAAAAGACCTTCAGTTTATATGTAAATTATTTGTGTTACATATGCAGAAGTTTTCCAAGACATATGTTACAAATGCAAGTGTCATAGATGTATTCTGCATATTCACAGACTGATTCTAAGGACCTCCTATTTCCTCAATACAAAAACTCAACAGAACTTCCTTATCTCCTTGGTTCAGAGACACAGCTATTTCTTTAATCTAAACAAATAGCAGGGCAGGAGTATTCATCAACAAACACTAGCAAGCTTAATAATATTGTTAAAATTTGTATTAGCAGTAAACAGAAACTTCTCAAGAAGAAGATTAGGTTCCCTCTGTACAAATGAAGAACTAGCTGCTAGTCTCTTAAGTAACAGTACATTTTAAGAGAATCCGACCTTTTGATTTTGATGATAGAACTTTTTTTAAAAAAATTATAGAATGGATGTTAACTTTCATCTGCCTGTTGCTATTTTTTCTTTTATTTTTTTTTTTTATTTTAATTTTGTTTTGAAAAACTGAAATCAAATCTCAGTGAGTAGAAGATATGTATAAAGGAAGGGACATTACGCTATTTCTTCAGTTTACTTTGTTCAGCTGGAAAATTCCTAAGATTAAATAATAATAAAGAAGTAACTGTTAGTATTACTTTTTGTCTAATATTTGTGAAACTTAGTTCAAGCCTATTGTTCATTTCCACTGAATGCTAACTATCAAAAAGGCAGAATGATAACTTTCAGTGCTGTATAAAGTCACAGGAAAATTCTGGCATGTTTATTAAAAACAAGATTGCCATCAGCAATCCTGGATAGAGTATTAAAAAGAAAATAGTATGCAGAGATTTCTGTTAAAGTACAACTTATAGGATATTAGTCAACAGTATGATCTATCGTCTTAAAAAGAATTCTGAAATGTGTAGCTTTCTTAAAAGCAGATTATTTTCTCTTCTATTTTCCATAGAGAGAATCAGGTTGTCCTTTGGGGCTTCAAAATTTTGTTGTTAGAAGAAAGAAGGAATTAAAAATTGCAGTGAAAACTATTTCCTCCTCTCCCTCTTGGATACTGTCCATCTTGAATTGCTGAATATTTATCATTTCCTGTCCTAACTAACAGAGAAACATAGTTTCCCTCCACTTCCAGGTGATACATAGTGAAAACAAGATCATTAAATCTCCTCCTTACTGAGCTGGAAAGGCAGCATAAGAAAACAAAAATAAAATAAAAGTAGAAGTATCTACTGATATAAGAAAATACTGCAAGAATTTTCAGTAAAATATAAACATATTTTTCTCATTTTTTCCAAACTTGACACTGATTTTTCCAAGCATGGTTCACATAAAATTGGAACAACAATTCGGAATAAGCTTTGCTACGTAGCTACACCCATTTACAAATCAGTCACATACAGATGTAATTGCTGGTTGAATAAATTATCACATTTTTTTTCTTCATCTTATTTTAAGTCTAACACATAATTTCAACATTCATTTACTTCAGTATTCATTACCTAACACCCAAACCATTTTTTGTAATAAAATATTTAAAGTAATATCATATTTAAACTAGTAATACAGTATTTAAATTCAAAGAATTTCACTCTGAAACACTGTTTTATATTAATAAATATTATATAAAAATACTGCATCGTATGTAAAATACTAAATGGTGTATACTTAAACTGAATGGAAACAAAGTGGAATGAATAATATCAATATGGTTTGGATTCCTATTATCTCCATTTATTTTTATAATGAAGAAAAAGCATTAATGTATCTAGTATAGATAAACTTCAGGTACCTCTGCTTAAATATTCTGTCCACTCTAAATCCCCAAAGATAAAAGTCAGTGTTATCAGAGTTCAGAATACTTTCAAAATAGTTGTCTATCTGGGCAACTGGACAGATTTGATTTTTCATTCTTTTGGGCGACAAATGGAAAAATCACAAGGATTTAATTAATTTAATAAGAAATTTAACTCTGTAAAACATAATGGTTTATAAAGACACCCAAGGCACTCTGTGAATCAGTATATCATAAGTGGTTTATTTTTTTTACAAAGTACTATAGAGTTTTCTTTGAACAACATCATCAAGTCCACAATGAAATTTGTTATATAAGCAAACATTCAGCTGTTGGTTTCTTTACTAACAGTATGTAAGAAGAGATCCTTTATTACATTTTCTGTAGCATAGGAGTTGAAATTTTTTTATCATCTATAAGCAGTACTAATATACATCAAAAGGTATATTCTTACTGTTAGCCTCACTTTCAATGTATTCTTAAATGTTTTATGGAATTCATTTTTCATTTGTGAATTTAGTATCTTCTCTCCCCACGTTGTTTCAGTGTCTCCATGGAATTAAACTAGCTGTCCATATACTGCTGTTTCCTTTCACTTGCAGTTATTGAGTCATTAGGATAGAAAAGTTCATTTATGAATATGATTCCTATACTTTTAAGATCAGGTGATGTTCAGGTGATGTTTTAAGTGACGTCTAGGATTTTCAGTTGATCTTTAAAACAAACAAACAACAACAAAAGAAAAAGAAAAAGAAAAAGAAAAAAAAAAGATAGTGAACATTTTGTTGTCCTTGGCAATTAGTCTAAATTCTACTGTAAGGATTCTGGTTTTGTCTGTTTTGAAGTTGTGGTTCTGTCTATTTCTGAATCAAATCAGATCTGTAGACCACTGGAAGGAACCTTCAAATTCCCTGTGCTTCATTTTCTTCTAAGCAAAGAGGTGTATGTGGTGAGGGTTTAGGTTAGAATATTTTTATTTTTTTACTTCTCTATCACCCTTGTGAGTCCAAAAGCATTAACTTCTCAGACCATACAATCATTCTAAAACAAAATCTAACATTACAATGTTTGCAAATGGATTAATATTAAAAGTAGAAAAAGAGTATTCTGTTTATGTCTTTGGGATTAAAATAACATCTTTGGAAATATCTTTCTTCTGGGGAAAACATAGTGCTAACTTCACAGGTAGCAAATTTTCTAAAAGCGCTCGTGCTTCAGAGATGACTGTATTTATCTAAACTGCTAGTATTCTATTTTCAACATTCTGTTCACAAGATCTATATCTCACTCCTAGTGATCAACAAGAATTTGGCTACATTTGGAATCTGCTGCTCAGTTGCCATCAGTCTGCACTGTTGTTTGCAGATGTGTTGATTAAAGCCACTTTCAGCTTAGCTTACTTGTCATGGCAGTGAAATTTCTGTAAGAGTTTTGCTTTTTCTTGGACATAATGAAGACTTTTCTTCAGTGGTTATATCTTACACAGCTTATGAGTCTTAAAATCAGAACAAATTCATGTTTCCCTTTATTTATTATTCCATTTGAATTGTTTCTTTAACAAAAGCAACTGAATGTTAGTATGCGGCTGGTTATTCAGGGAGAATATTTGTATGATAACTGTAAAACAAATTAAGTTCTATGAGTTGAGGATTCACATATTCATTTCAAAGATTGGAAGACTCTCTTGGAAAACCCTCATTACTGGCCATGAGTACAAAAAAATTGCCTCATCTCCAGGCAAGAGAAGAGAACATGGAATTTGATAAATGTGGGCACATCTGAAACCTAAAAATACTGTGTGCGCTTGAATGTGTCTGAGCTGACTGTTCATTTTGGACATCAATTAGTCTTTCATCTCCTTTGCAGCAGGGTCTCTTCTGTCTAAGTCCTCATAGCAAAAAGTTACTTCCTTTGCGAGTCAAATGAACAGAAATGGAAGAAATAAAGCAAATTGTAAAACTTAATTTAAATGTCCAAACATTTTAATGTGACAGAACCTGACAAATGTGGACAAAATCAAAATTCCAGGGAATTCCCATTTTAATCCCAGATCCCTTAGAAGGAAAGCACATCCTTAGTAAATATCTGAGTTAAACAATAGATACAGCTGGAGAGAGAAGCACTCAGATTCCAAGACGCGTCTAAGAAAGGTGATAAGACACCTTTTTTAGACGCGTCTATTCTTATAAATATTATAAATATTCTTATAAGTATCCATTCTCTGATTTCTGAAGGAACATCTAGCTTTCCAAATATTGCTCTAAGAAAATCTTTGATTTATGTAATATGCTTGGGTTTTTTTAATCTTCTTTTTTTTTTTTTTTTTTTATGTGGAGGAGGATAGGGGTAGAAAAATGGCTGCAGAGAAATTTCTATGTATTTAATAGCCCCCAATAAAGTAAATAAATAGAATACATTATGTGAACTGTCATCATCTGAGAATGTGGATAAACCTGGTCCCACAAGCCTTATGTCCTTTCTTCATTCTGAATCCATTTTTAGCAAACTGAACATCTGCTTATTTTAACTAAACAATGTAGTAGATAAAGTGAATGAAAAATTATCTGCATGATGAGTGATGCATAGATTGTTCCCTCTTCTTTTTACCAAGAAGTTAATTATTTCTTTGGTGCAGTCGATTTAAAAGCTGTACTCTTTTTAAAGTTGTCTGCTGCAAAATACAAGTTTTCAACTTTGAGAATTTCAAGTTCTGTGGAAAAGATGAAGATACCAAGAAAATATGTATTTAAAAGAATCTGAATTTTTTTCCTTTCAGCATATGCTATTAAATGTACTTACCTTAGTTGGCCTTTGAAGAAAAGTAAATCAAAGCATCATAAATACACAGGAGTGAAAATGTTATCTTGCAACTTGAGAGCAGTTCTTCTGCTATATGAGTGTTCCAAAATCTTATTTTCAATTAAGATGTCATATATTAGAGTGTTGATTGAACTGCAACTCTGAGTATCTATTGAATGTTTTAAAATCTTTTTCACTTTTCACAGTTTGCAAGTGAACAAAATGCCATAGAAATATAAAGTCACTAATGTTCAAATTTGAAAATTATGATATATTTTTAATGCTGTACCCATATTCTTAGTTTATATACTCTATAACACAGCTCAGTTATTTTCATCATGGGTATATACAGTTTTATATATCTCCATAGTACTTTAAACTCCAGAGGGAAATTTCTCATCTTTTTTGCACCTTTTTTTCCCCCTTGTGTAAGGACTTATTTATTTATTTTTAATTTGATATATTCCATTTCCTACAAAATTATCTAAAAATAAAACAAAGTTGAAAAATGGAAGGCATTGATAATTATGAAGCACAATTGATACAGACTTCTATAAAGTATCAGACCAATAAGATAACAAACAATGATAATGGAAAGTTTAAAAGAGAGTAAGTTTGAAGGGAGAATATTGTACTCAAATTTGAGTACTATTCTCAAGAGTAGAAAGTACCAATGAAGAATTCCTGCTTTACTTATCCACTCAGTGTTTTTTTTCTGAGTTTTTAGGGACGTGAGAAGCTTACTGTTTTTTTTGTGAGGCACTGGAAGCCACTGAAATGTTTTTAATTTAGGGATCTTTAATTCTAAACATGGTAGAATATTTGCAAAAAAAAATGTTTTTGTCAACCTTCTGTCAACATAAAACAGATGTATTTGTGGCAGCTGTTTTTCCCTTTACAAACACGATACATAGATCATATTATCCATTTTCTATAGAAATTGTAAAATTCGTATATTCGTGAAAATATAATAGACAATCTGATTTTATAGAAATGGTGGTTATAACATGAGTCAATCCTTGCTTCTGCTAAGTCAAAGGTGAAAGATTTTGTTCTATTTAGCTCAAGATTACTTGTTCCAATATCACTATTTCTCAACAGTTGAGCCTATACTGTTTTTTTTCAGCGTTCTTTCAACTTTCACGCTGGAAAAAAAAGGCAACTTTTTTTTTTTCTTTTTCTTTTAGCCTTATGAAGATTCTATGGTATTTGCAATTCACTTTACAGCTTTGACTGTCACACTTAAAACCACACGCATTCTTCCACTGCACAAAATTCATTTTTTTCCCATCTTGTACTGCTTCAATGACTTCAGTCTTATTTTTTCTTGAAAAAATAAAAAAACTCTTCTGAAATATTACCTGAGCACATACATTCTCTTGTCACCTGATGTGGCAACTGAGCAGAGGAATACATACCCATAGTTCACTCCACCTCATTCCAACCTGTTTAAACAGAGAGTGATTTAGTGTTATTATACTGGTGTAAAATTGTATTTGATGCAGGTTCTATTAGCAAGCAGTAATTATTTCTTTTCTATACACAATCACTTCTTTTCTTTAGGAAGAACATTAAGCTATAAAATGAATGTTAAAAATTGTCTAATGGAAAAACTTTAAATAGTAACACTTTTGTAAAGCGGGAATCACGATTTCAATGAAAAATACTTGAATAAAATGAAAAATGGAATTGTAGAATATTCTGATTTGGAAAGCAGTCACAAGGTCATTGAGTCCAAATCATGGCTCTACAGAAATTTCAAACCATATTTCTGATAGCTCTCTAATAGTTTTATGTCCTCAGAGCAGAGTGGAGCAAACACTTCCAGGGGCTAGCTTGCAATGTTAGTCCTGCTGAGTCCTGATGCACCCTGTTCTTATTTTGCTAGGACACACCGCTGACCGATGGAGCTGCTCTCCAGCCTCTGTCCCAGGTTCTTTACATATAACCAGGGCTGCTCTGTCCCAGCTTCAGAATCCAGCACTTGCTGTTACTGAATTCATGCAGTTGATGATTGCCCAGACCTTTAATTTGCCAAGATCTCAAAAAAGTTTCTCTACCCTGTGGGAAATCAGCAGGTCTTTCCACTTGAGTATCAACTGCAAACCTACTGACCGTACCTTTAAGTTTTGAAAACATTACAGAGAACTGTTCTTAAAATGGAGACGTGTAACTCAATTAGTGACTGGCCACCAGCTCACACTCCTGCACTGACTTTGGTGTCTGCAGGTCTGTTTCTCTCACATTTTCTTACTCTACTCTTGCAGATGCAGTTGTGCAGCTCTTTTCCCTTTCTTAAACCTGATCTCTTAGAGGCAACAGTCGGCACTGATGATGGGCTCAGCTTTGGCCACAGATAGTTTTTGGAGCTTACTGGAATCAGCTCTGTTTCCTAACAGAGGCTTCCACAGAAGCTCTCTGCTCTCTAGGATATTGCTATTGGAACTGATTTCAGTTCTGTAATTTCTCAGAGAATAGAAATAATCATTTTTAAACAATTGTTTTTGGTACTAGATAGCTGAGATTGAATCATAGAATCATAAAATGGCTTGGGTTGGAAGGGACCCCAAGGATCATTAAGTTCCAACCCCCTGCCACAGGCAGGGCCACTAACCTAAAGAACTTGTGGGGAAGTCTCTGGATTCCCAGGACGCACTAGAGAAATAACAGCACACCAATGTGGTTAAAAGCTATTAGCCTGCTTTATTGTTAAGCACTACTCTACTTATACATGCTAACAGAGCATTCTGCAAAACACTCTTCAACTGTTCAACCGTTCATACAGGCGCTTAGACAATCAGAGCCGTGAGATGTTATTTTTTCTTCTAAAGGTGTCCTTAGTTCTCATGCTGCTTATCTTGCTCCGCAGCTTCTGCTCTGAACAGTTTTTTCTTGCTCCACAGCTGTTGCTCTGAGCAGTTTTTTCTTACGTTCCCACAAGAACTTGTACCAGACCTGGTTGCCCAGGGCCCTGAAGCTGAGAAAACCAACAAAGTAACTTGACAAAACAAGGAATTATCTCAAGCAGGTATTCCCTTTATTACAGTGCTTGGTTCATGGGCACCATTCCCTCCGAATATGCACACTGAGAGAAGAAGTGACTACATATTTAAAGGCATAGCATATATGTATTCATTGCATTTCAAGGACATGGGCAGAAATAACATCTCTGGTTGTTGTGGAATGAAAGATGAAGTCATTTGCAATGTAAATTTCCAACCTTTTAAGGGGGGTAGCCCAAACCAGTTCCCACTGATGTTACGTTGAGCTGAGGCATCTGTTTTGCCATCTTATCTTCTACAACACGATATCTATTCTACTTTCTCATCTTCACTTGACAGCAAGTCCACAGACTCCTCCACACTCTGTTCTTGAGCTTAGATTTACGCAAGCTTCCATCCTTCAGTTTATATCTGTTCAACTTACGTGAGAGGCAGTTCTTACAATATAGAACTGTTCTCATGATTCAGCCCTATCCAACCTGGTCTTGAACATCTCCAGGGTGTGTTCTATTGATATAGAACTCTGTCAAATTAGAAGCTATCTAAAATACAATTTGTATTTTCTTCATAGAATTAATGAATTTTTTACAACCAATGTCTATCCATCTTATTTTGAAAAAATATGATAAAATAGTATAAAAATCATAGCAATACCTCTTGTAGTTGGTCTTTGAAAAATGAAACTAATGACTTTCCAGTGCTAGGCACTTTACCTTGTACTACTAAATTCTGTCTTACAAATTAATGTGTATTTGATATTTTTTTTTTGTTTGCTTGTTTACTAGATTTTAAAATATCTGGGTATTTGTTACTTTGTAGTAAATATGATATAATTTGTGAGAAACATGCTCAAAATAAAAAATTTCTAATCAGGCAAAGATCTTCGTGAAGAGCAGTTTATTCATTATTGCATTAATGGGCGCACGCCCCCTACTGACAAGGGAGAAATTGTGCACCTAATCAGTGAAATCCATTCTGTTACATACTCTGGGTCCGACCCAGGCAGTATCTCTCCTGGCACTCATTGATTGAGTGTCTCAGGCTCACAATCTTCCCGACGCTGTTGCTACGATACATTTCCATAAAATGTTCGTTACCAACCTAATGTTTTTAGGTATGTTCTGTACTTTTTTATGATGATAGGAGGACAGTGTTTCCAAAAATTAGCACACTCATTCTGTCCTGTGCTGGGCAATCCCCTACCCTGCATAATTAATTCACCTAGTGCCTAGGTCATTCCTAGGTCAGAATGTTCCAGTCTCAATTTTACTTTATTCAGGAGCTTTCTTTGTGGAAAACAACTGATCCTACTGTGCATAGAGAAATACTGGAAATTTCCACTGCAAAAACACAATCTACCTCTCACAATTAATACTTATTAAAGGTTGTGATTGAACAATAAGGATTACGATAAAACTTATGGAAATATACTTTTCTTGGGATAATTATAAAGGGATACAGCCTGGTCATGTCTTGGCTGTTCCATGGTAAAATAAATATAAAGGTATACACAAGTGCAGCTTTCTCACCAAGTGACTTGCTCAGGGTTTTTTGTTGATTCTTATGCAGTATGAATCCTGAAGATTAGCAACAAGAGTTAAGACCTGCAGTTTTAATAAAGTTTCAAAATCCTGATATATAAAATTTTCCATAAATGTGCTGATTAATATGTTCAGAAAATTCTTTGCACACAAGCAAGTGAACATCACATAGAAGTACAAATAAACCCAAAAGATTTGGTCTGTAACAAAAACAAAAGTAAATGATATGCATTCTAATTCTATTCAGTTTTGGATTTACAACACAGTAAGATCCTGCCCTGTTCCCTTTGTCTAACAAATAGTTTTCTTACCTGGACAGAATGGTAATGAAATTTTATTAAAAATACAGTTATTTTGATATGACCTGCATATTTTAATATGTATGCATGTTAGAAATATTTCTAAGTATCATCCCAATATCTGTTGGAGGGACAACACATCAGTGCACCAGAAAGCAAAGATGTTCCTGGAATGTGTTGATAACTTCCTCTTTTAGGTAGTACAGGAATGCATGAAGAAAGATGCTATGCTGGAACTTGTCCTCATCAGTGACGAGAGGCTGGTGAATAACATGAAGCTCAGGGGCAGCCATGGCTGTAATGACCATGAATTGTTGGATTTCAAAATCCTCAGGGTTTCAAAGAGGGTGTGCAGCAAGCTTGCTCCCCTGGACTTCAAGAGAGAAGACTTTGAACTCTTCAGGGAACTGTTTGGCAGGGTTACATGGGAGAAAGCCACAGAGAGAAGAGGGGACCATGAAAGCTCATTGGTATTCAAAGATCATCTCATCCATGCCCAGAAGCAGTGCAGTGTGAGAAAGAGGAATGCAGGCAAGAATGCCAGGAGGCCTCTAAGGATCAACGGTGAGCTTCTGGACTTACTGAAGTACAAAAAGAAAGTTGATAGGAAGTGGAAGCAGGAACAGGTAACCTGGAAGGACAACAAAGTTGAGCAACCAGGAATCAGCCTAGGAAAGCTGAAAGTCAGATATAATTATATCTAGCCAGGGACATAAAGGGCAACAAGAAGAAATTCTACAGGTGTATCAGTGATTAAAAAGGAAGGATGTGGGCCCTTTCTGGAAGGAAACTGGAGACCTGGTCATGAGGGTATGGAGAAAGCTGAGGTGGTCAATGACTTCTTTGCCTCAATCTTCACTGGCAAAGGCTGTAGCCACACCACCAAAGTTGCAGATAGCAATGGCAAGAACTTAGAGAAGGAGTTCTACCTGCTGTAAGTGAAGATGAGATTTGAGATCATCTAAAGAACCTGAAGGTGCACAAGACCATGGGACCTGATGAGATCCATCTCTGGGTTCTGAGTGAACTGGCAAATCATAGAATCATAGAATCATAGAATGGCCTTGGTTGAAAAAGACTACAATGATCATCTAATTTCAACACCCTGCTATGTGCAGTGTCACCAGCCACTAGACCAGGTTGCCCAGAGCCACATCCAGCCTGGCTTTGAATGTCTCCAGAGATGGAGCATCCACAGGGGCAACCTGTTCCAGTGTGTCACCACCATCTGAGTGAAAAACTTCCTCCTAATCTCTTACCTAAACCTCCCTTGTCTCAGTCTAAGACCATTCTCACTTGTCCTATCACTATTCACTCTTGTAAACAGTGTTCCCTCTCTTGTTTATATGCTTTATTCAAGTATTGGAAGGCCTCAATGAGGTCTCCCCACTGCCTTCTCTTCTCTAAGCTAAACAATCCCAGTTCCCTCAACCTTTAAGATGTAGTTGCTAAGCTGATATCCATCATATTTGTGCAGTAATGGCAGTCTGGTGAAGTTCTCATCAACTGGAAAAGGAAAAACATAGCCTCCATTTTCAAGAAGGGAAAAAAAAGAAGATACAGGGAATTACAGGCCAGTTGGTGTCATGTCTGTACCTGGAAAGATCATGGAGCAGATCCTCATGCATACTTATTAAAAAATCAAAACAAACAAACAAACAAATATCATTAACTTCTTTGAGAGCTTCTTGACAAGAGAACAAGTCCAGCTTCAGAGTCTCAAGTGTTTTTTTTCCTGAGCTGTGCAATTTTGGAAGAGCATTTTAGCTAAGCTGCTGATATTTGAAACAATAAGGCAAAACAGAAAGGGCAGCTTAAAAAGTTTGCACTCAAAAGCAGCCACAAGTTGTGTTACTCTGCTGTTATGATGGATATCTGCTTGGCACTTAAGGCAGACAGCAAAGCAAAGCAGTGTGCATTCTACTTTTTTTGTGTGCCAGCACTCATTTTTGAAAGGAAGCTGCAATAGCAGAGAGTATTCACTCTATTACTGCTACAAATTAGATCTGACCAAACCAGCATGCTGTTTGGTCTCATCAGTGTTTCCTTCTAGATGCAGGCCTGTGGGAAATATTTTGCATCAGTAACTGTACTGCTGGTGACAGAGTGCAAATCTCATGTGTTCACACATAGGTTGACAGGGGTTCAAGCATGAAATTTCTTTTATATTCTTCTACAAAGAGAGTAATATTGAAACTCACTTTTAGATATCTCTAATTTTTAGAGATTTTCATGGATATAAACAAAAAATTAATTTGATTTATAATTCTGTAAACAAGTTTTTCATGCAATTAGTGAATCACATCCTCTATTTAACCTGAATAAATGACTAACAGAATTGAAATGACTAACAGAATAATAAAGTCTGAAGAGTCTGTCACAGATTAAGTGCTTATTTTTTTTTCATTTCCATTTTAGTAGGGCAAACAGTTTGAAAATTTTTGTGCAAACAAGTTACTTTTTCAAGTAACTTTTACAGACAGTAGTTTGTTATGGATGTGAAATGTCACTACTGGTTAAAAAGAAAATGAAGCCATCCCTATGTATTAGTACATGCTTTCCTCAGCTGTAGTCAGAAATTGTCATCTGATAGTTGTGTATATTAAGTATAATTAATTTATGTGCTTTGACCTTACTATATTCACTCATGCAACTTTAGAGGTGTAACTTGTTAAAGACAAATACACTGATAATCTTGCCTGTCTCTTTAGTGAACAATTGAATTATAGTGATGTTTATCATGTCTGAGTGCCTCACCAATACTGAGCACATTAGTATTTCTTTTAATCCAGAAATAATTTCTCAGCATTTATCATTTATAAGATGTATCATACTTTGCTGTATAAAGTTCTCATTCAACATTTTGAATGCAATTTCTTCAAATCTAATACTACTGAATCTAATAAAAGACAGTCATGAATCAGCTTCACAGTCTGACATTTCAAACTCCCTGGGTCAATCCATTGTGAAAATACTCTTTTTTTTTTTTTTTTTTTTTTTTTTTTTTTTTAACAGTCTTCTTTAGTAATATTTCCTCTCCTGATGGTTTAGTATCTTTTACCCAGAAATTGCTTGGATATAGCTTATCATAGCTTTCAGCGTTATTGTTCTATATCTGGTAATCAATCACAACTTTACTTTTTTTTTTTTTACACTGTAAAAACTATTTTGTGTTAGTTTTAGGGGCTTTCCAAATCTATTAAGTCATTTTCATTTTCATTCTCTTCAATTAGACTTGCAGGTACTAAAGAAATTCATAGAATCACTGAATGGTTTGGGTTGGAAGGGACCTTTAAGATCATCAAGTTCCAACCCCCCTGCTATAGGCAGGGACACTTCTGACTAGACCAGGTTGCTCAAAGCGCCATCCAGCCTGGCCTTAAATGCTTCCAGGGTGTGAGTATCTTCAGCATCTCAGGGCAGCATGTTCCAGAGTCCCACCACCCTCACAGTAAGGAATTTCTTCTAATATCTAGTCTAAATCTACCCTCTTCCAGTTTAAAACCATTTTCACTTGTCCTGTTGTTACATGCCCTTATAAAAAGTCCCTCCCCCTTCTGTAGGCCCCCTTCAGGTACTGGAAAACCCTAAAAGGTCTTGTCAGAACCTTCTCTTCTCCAGGCTGAAGAGCCCTAACTCCATCAGCCTGTCTCTGTAGGGGAGGTACTCCAGCCTTCTTATTATCTTTAAAGTGGCTCTCCTCTAGACTTGCTCCAGCAACTCTATATTCTTCTGGTGTTAGGGTCTTCAGGACTGGATACAGTACTCCAGGTGAGTAGAGCAGAGTAGACAGGCAGATTCACCTCCCTCGATCTGCTGCTCTGTCATCTTTGAAAGGTCTTGGAGAGTGGGGGAGGTGCTTGAAGATCGGAGGATAACCAGTGTCACTCCGGTCTTCAAGAAGGGCAAGAAGGAAGATCCAGGTAATTACAGGCCAGTCAACCTCATCTCTGTCCCTGGGAAGGTGATGGAATAGCTTGTGCTGGATGCCATCTCCAGACAACTGGAAGAAAAAGAGGTTATCAGGAGAAGTCAGCATGGGTTCACCAGGGGGAGGTCATGCTCTACCAACCTGGTAGTCTTCTACAATGTTGTCACATGCTGGGTGGATGGGGGGAGAGCAGTGGATGTAATGTACCTTGATTTCAGCAAAGTGTTTGATACTGTCTCCCATGACATCCTTATAACAAAGCTGAGGAAGTGTGGGATAGATGAGTGGACAGTGAGGTGGGTTGAGAACTGGCTGAGTGGCAGAGCGCAGAAGGTCGTCGTTGGTGGTGCAGAGTCTGGCTGGAGACCTGTAACCAGTGGTGTCCCCCAGGGGTCTGTGCTGGGTCCGGTCTTGTTCAACATCTTCATCAATGACCTTGATGAAGGGATAGTGGCCACCCTTAGCAAGCTTGCTGATGATACAAAGTTGGGAGGATTGGCTGGCACGCCTGAAGGCTGTGCTGCCATTCAGCGAGACCTGGACAGGCTGGAGACCTGGGCAGTAAGAAACCAGATGAGGTTCAACAAAAGCAAGTGTAGGGTCTTACACCTAGGGAGGAATAATTGCATGCACCAATACAGGCTGAGGGATGAGCTGCTGGAGAGGAGCTCTGCACAGAGGGACCTGGGTGTCCTGGTGGATGACAGGTTGGCCATGAGCCAGCAATGTGCCCTTGTAACCAAAAAGGCCAATGGCATTCTGGGGTGCATTAGAAAGAGCGTGGCCAGCAGGTCGAGGGAGGTGATCCTCCCCCTCTACTCTGCCCTGGTAAGGCCTCATCTGGAGTACTGTGTCCAGTTCTGGGCTTCCCAGTTCAAAAAAACAGGGATCTCTTGGAAAGAGTCCAGCGGAGGGCCACAAAGATGGTGAAGGGCCTGGAGCATCTCCCCTATGAAGAAAGGCTAAGTGAACTGGATCTGTTCAGCCTTGAGAAAAGAAGACCGAGAGGGGACCTGATCCAGGTCTATAAATATCTAAGGTGTGGGGGGCAGAGTGGCAAGGCCAGACTCTTTTCTGCAGTGTGTGGAGACAGGACAAGGGGAAATGGCCAGAAACTGCAGCATAGGAAGTTCCGTACAGATGTGCGCAAGAACTTCTTTATGGTCAGGGTAACAGAGCACTGGAACAGGCTGCCCAGGGAGGTTGTGGAGTCTCCTTCTCTGGAGATATTCAAGTCTTGCCTGGACACCTACCTGTGCGACCTGGTATAGGGAACCTGCTTTGGCAGGGGGGTTGGACTCGATGATCTCTGGAGGTCCCTTCCAACCCCTACGATTCTGTGATTCTGTGATTCTGTGACCGTCCCCCTCTTCAAACCAGATTGTTTCAGCCAAGGGATAATATGCTAGTGCCGTCCACTGGCTCAGGACGCCCCTCCTGGATTCATCCCTGTACCAGGCATCTTCAGGAATGGGACAGTTCCCCTCCTGAACAGGACTCTTCTCTGGTGGAGCAACAATGCTTATTCTGGTGCATCACTGTGATATGTCACTAGGACTAAGATCTTTTGAAGCTCTTCTTTCAGCAGTGATACTGACTGAGATGCCACTCTTTGGGCTTGGGCCACCCCTGTTGTGGGAAGGTGTGTCAGATCTTTCACCCACCTCTGAACTGACAGAGTGGTCTTAACTATGACATCAGCTCTTTGAGTTATTTTCTCTACCACCTGTATTGCAGAGTAGGCAGCCAATAACAGCTTTTCAATCATACTGTGTCTTTCTTCTGCTCCATGCCAGACCTGAGACTAGAACCCGATGGGGGTCTGAATGGAACTTTGGCATTGCCACAGGCCACAGCCAAAGCCATTCTGAGTGATAAGAATGTACAGTTTGGCTGGGAGGGTAGTGTCAAATATACCCAATGCCTGGATTTGTTTAACTGCCAGTTTTGCCAGTTGGAAAGCCTCGTGTCCTATTCTCCCCTACTCCCACAGTTGCCCCTTTTTCCATGAGTTTGTATAATGGGCTTAGCAACTGTGCTAAATGAGGTATGAAGGAACATAAAGGTACGAAAAACTCCTGCAGTTGCTTTGGTGCTGTAGGGACTTGGAATCCCTGAACCTTACGTATGATAGCATTGGGTAGTATTTTGGTCTTTCCTGACCAAACCACCCCCAGGAATTTCACAAACAGGCCTGGAACTGGCACATTATGAAGATTTATAGCCCATCCTCTTTCTTGCAGATTGATTAATCTGCCACCTGTCATACTTCCTCCAGTGAGTCAGATGCCAACAGGAGATCATCAGTATAATGATACTAGCTAACATTATTGGGTTTTTCACAATTTGCCAGGTCACACACCACTAGGTTATAGCCATGTGCTGGTGAATGTATGTACCCCTGTGGCAGGACCTGAAAGGAACTCTGCCTGCCTCCCCATGTAAACACAAACTGGTCATGCAATTCTTCAGCAAATGGAATACTGAAGAATGCATTTGCCAAGTCTATGTCACAGTGATAGTTTTTTATTTCCCTACTCAATGCGTCCTTCAAGGAAGCAATATTGGGTACAGCCGCTTGAACAGGTGGTGTGACCTTATTTAATTCTCTGTAATCTGTTGTCATTCTCTATGTTCCATCTGAATTTCGCACTGGCCATATGGGGGGAATTATATGGGCTATGTGCACATCTTATAATTCTAGCTTCTTCTAATTCCTACACGGTCCTTGATATCTCAGCTTGCCCGCTAGGGGGGTCTATACTGCCTTACATAAGTAATTCAACACAGCTTCGGCAGGTGAAAAGGCTCATGCTTCACATGGTCACTCAATATCACCCGCACTGCCTGGATACTAATACACTTCTGTTGACATCTGAACTCTCCTATGGTTGTCTGGGGAGCCAGACCCCATGAAGTGTCTATGCCCAAGATGTACTCTGAGACTGGGGCAATAGACACTTTATACTTCCTGGGTGGGAGATGCTCAAATCCCAGTTTCAACCACATTCAGGTGACAGGAATTGTCTGTCCCCCAAAAGTACTAACCATTACTCTTTCTCCCTCAAATTTAGTCTGATCACGATAGACAATTGAAATTTCTGCGCCTATGTCTACCAGAGCCATAACTTGTACATTTTTTCCAGGACCAAAAAATTGTTAGTTTGACATAGGGCCTCCACTCCAGTCTGGAGGCTCTAGGTACAGGGAAATTAACATCCCTGTCACACCATAAACTATCCTATGGCCAGGTCTTTTACCACAGCTGACTCAAGCATCATAGCTCAAGTCACCTGAGGAGGCTTTTTTCTCTTTTACTAGGGACTATAAAGTCCTCTAAGTTCCAAGTTCTTGTTGGTACTTGTTGAATTATTTATACTCCTGATTTTTTGGAAGTATTTTGAAATTACTCATCATCTTGCAGTTGTTTCCACAATTGAAATTAAATAAGATTAGTCTGCCGATCACTGCTGGCAAATGTCACCCCAGCCCATATGAGATCATCTGTTTCTGGGACACCCATATGGGGTCCATATGGGGTCCAATCCTGGTCTTAATAACTGAGAGAACCTCGGCTCCTTCTACCACCCAAACACTATGCCTTGTTCTTAGGAGCTTTGTTTCCCTCAAATCAGTGACCAACTGGGCAGTCTGTTGGACAATGGCCTCCGAGGTCACTAGGGGGTTCAGTATGGACACTAAGGTTCCATAAAGGTGGGAAGGAGTCTGTTGTAAAATCAGGTCTCATGCCTGCTGAAAATTTTGCCAAGTCCGGGCTATCAAACATTTCTTCATATATTGCTTCTCTCATGCCTAATTCATAAATATAGGTTTGAAGGTCCTCCATGGTACAATGAACAATGGCATGTCAGTCTTATTAGGCTAAGTCATGCAGCATGCTGCTATCAATCAATCTATTATTGTATAGTTTTCATCCTGGTGTTGAATAGCAGCGTATAATTTTTATCTAAGTGCAGTTTGTGAGGTAATTGACATCTTAAAGAAACTTAGAGATTTCTGGTCCATTAACCACAACACTTTCTGCCCCTGAGTCCCATGACCTTAAAAGCCAGGCTGGTATGCTTTCCCTAGCATACCTTCTCTTGAAATTGTTTTCTAAATTCACTAATTCAGTTGCTGTATACGGACGAGCTGTTACATGCAAATGAGTTTGGGTAGGGGGCACCTCTGCTGGTCTATCTTGTACTTTCTTTATTTTCTGAGTTACTATAGGGAGGATCTCAAAGGGATCCATCTTAGATGGAGCTTCAAGATGTGACCTGGGAGCTTTGTTTTCTGAATCATCCAGGTCCGTTATTTAGGAGTCTGGGTATCTTCTATGAGGACCTGTTTTATCAGGAAAGTTCAGCTTGATTTCTTTCCTATCAACATGTCAAGTTGTTGTTCTAATTTTTCGATATGATCTTGTAGTAGTAGATTTTCATTTTCTAAGGTATTGTTTGATATTTCAGCTTGATTTAAAACATTTAATAATGGCCATGCCACAGTAGATGCAGCTAACTGGCGAGATCAGATGAGATCGGGCGTTGCCGGGGTGGGATGGCCGTAAGCACTGATGTCATTTACTTGGACTTGAGCAAGGTCTTTGACATGGTCCCCCACCACATCCTTATCTCCAGATTGGAGGGATGTGGACCACTCGATGGATAAGGAATTGGTTGAAAGGCCGCAGGCAGAGGGTGGTCATCAATGGCTCTATGTGCAGGTGGAGGCCAGTAGCGAGCAGCGTCCCCCAGGGCTCTGTCTTGGGACCAGTGCTCTTTAACATCTTTATCAATGACATCGACGATGGAATCGAGTGCACCCTCAGCAAGTTTGCTGACGGCACCAAGCTGAGTGGCACGGTTGACACGGCTGAAAGAAGGGATGCCATTCAGAGGGACCTCTGGAAAGGTTGGAAAGGTGGGCCCGGTTGAATCTGATGAGGTTCAACACGGCAAAGTGCAGAGTTTTGCACTTGGGCCAGAGGAATCCCAGGCATCCATACAGACTGGAAGGAGCGGTCCTTGAGAGCAGTCCTGTGGAGAAGGATCTGGGAGTCTTAATAGATGAAAAACTTAACATGAGTCAGCAGTGTGCCCTTGCGGCTCAGAAGACAAATGGTATCCTGGGCTCCATCAGAAGAGGGGTGGCTAGCAGGGACAGGGATGCGATTGTCCCCCTCTACTCTGCTCTTGTGAGGCCCCATCTGCAGTACTGTATCCAAGTGTGGAGCCCGCAGTACAAGAAAGACAGAGAGCTGTTGGAGAGGGTCCAGAGGAGGCCACAGAGATGATCAGGAGACTGGAGCACCTCCCCTATGAAGGCAGGCTGAGGGAGCTGGGCTTGTTCAGCCTGGAGAAAAGAAGGCTGTGGGGTGACCTCTTGGTAGCATTCCAGTACATAAAGGGAGTCTACAAACAGGAGGGGAGTCAACTCTTTACATGGGTAGATAATGGCAGGACAAAGGGAAATGATTTTAAGTCGAGGGAAGGGAGATTGAGGTTGGATGTCAGGGGGAAATTCTTTACAGAGAGAGTGTAGAGGTGCTGGAACAAGCTGCCCAGAGAGGTTGTGGATGCCCTGTCCCTAGAGGTGTTCAAGGCCAGGTTGGATGGGGCCCTGCACAGCCTGGTCTAGTATTAAAAAGGGAGGTTGGTGGCCCTGCATGTGGCAGAGGATTGGAGATTCATGATCCTTGAGTTCCCTTCCAACCCCGGCCATTCTGTGATTCTGTGAACTGGCGCTCTTTTGTAATGAAGGTATCTTTATCTAATCCATGAAAATAACCCACCACGCAAGATGGGGAGGATGTATTTCCAGGAGGGGGAACAGCAGTTTATGAGGGTGGATAGTGAAAGGACAAAGGGGAATGGTTTTAAACTGGGGAGATTTAGATTAGATATTAGAAGAAAGTTTTTCCACGCAGAGGATTAGGTTGCCCAAGGAAGTTGTGGATGCCCCATCTCTGGATGCATTCAGTGCCAGGCTGGTTGTGGGTCTGGGCAGCCTAGTCTAGTGGTTGGTGACCCTGCCTGTGGCTGGGGAGTTGAAACTAGATGATCGTTGTGGGCCGTTTCAATCCAAGCCATTCTATGATTCTATGATAACTCACAGGGGACTCTATTTCTCTATTTTGTAGTAGGGTGATGCCAGAAATCCTGGAAAATGTCCAGGGATAGTCTTATCTAGGAGGGTAATGTAATCCTCCTTGACACATTTAAAGACATTCCAAAGAAAGGACATTTAAGTATTTTAGTTTAGCTGGCTGGCCAAGTGTTACTATCAAAAGATAAACACAGTAGAAAGGTGGTGCAGAAGTATAACAGCAAAGGGACTAGCACAAATAAGATCATATTTCAAAGGAAAAGTAAAGGTACTCATCTGTCTCCAAAGAGCTAGACTCACAGGAAAGACTCCACAAGGGAGGGATCTCCAACCAGAGATCCTTCCACAGCTGCAGACAGCCTATAAATTTCTCTGAGTTGTGGGGGAGTAATGATAAATACATACATCTAGTATACTTTAAATATTTTAAGACATACTACATGCAAGCAATTAAAATAGCTTTTAAACTTTAGTTTAGATGCTTTTGAAAAAAAAATATGGAAATAAATCTGTTCACTATCTATTATGAGAGCTTGCAGTGTTTTGCTTTTATGTTAAAGCAAAGGTGAAATTTTCTAGCTATCTGTGACAGAAGTAGTGTTTTCTAAGCATAGGAAGAAATTGCTGTCTCAGTAATATTTTTAATATGTTCTGTCATCACTTAAAAGAGATATCAATTATTTTTTATTCTTTATTTTTATTGAAATGGAAAAATGATGCTTCTTAATTCTGTATCTCTTTAATAAAAAATTAGGAATTTTACTTAACTATTTACCCTCCACAGAGGTTTAAACAATCCCTGCAGTTTCACCCATAGGATGATTTGGTACAAAGGTTGCAATGTGATATGAAACCTGTAATTATTGTTTTTCTCTGAGCTTACTATTACTGGATATGTGTAACATATATATATATATATTTTTTTTTTTCTCAAGAAAAGACAATGCAAATTTATATTTCTTATGTAGAAAGCGATTGAAATGTGTACTGTTCTTGCTCAAAGCCAGCAAGAAGATAAATTAAAAGATCATAAGGTATGTGTACTTAGAGTAAAGTTGTTGTCCTATGGACACACTTGCTTTATTTCCATTTGTAGGTTGGAGACCTGTGTGGCTCAAGGGATGCACTTATAAAAAAAAAGTCTCATGTGAGGTTCTAGATCGACTGTCATGTACACTAGACATGACTTGCAAACACACCATGAATTTTTACGTCATTTAGTGACAGAAGAGAATACGCAGATGAGAAGTTTTGTTTTTCTATATTCTTTCTTTTTCCCCACACGGACTATTTAACACAATGATTAAAGAGTATTTATTTACAAAATTGCTACATAAAGGAATTACCTAACTGGCAATTGCTTTCTCATCTTGTACTGCTTTTGAAGGCATCTTTGAAGGCATAGGCAAAATAGGTTCCTAAGCACTGTGTGTGCAAAGATGCTGTTACTAGTGATATTAAGAGATCTATTTGATATTCTAGTAACTCTTAAAGTCATGAAAAGGTATTATCTAGATACATCTAGAAATCAGAAAAGTGATTTAAAAATTCTTGAAGATTTCTTGGTTGATTGAAGACTTTTGGCCAATAATAAGATTGTCTCCAACTGCCTTCTAATAAATAACATTTTGCAACTTGGCCATGCTTTTAATTTTAAGGAAAGATCCTACCAAGTGCCATAACTGGTAGTTATGCAACTTCATGCACACTTCGGCAGTCTTACAGCTGGCACTCATGATGTAAACCCATATATGCAACACTAATTGGCCTAAGAAGAATTTCAAAATAGGAATAAATGACAAAGCTTATTGAAATGCATAACCTATAGTGCTCAGAAGCCTCTAAACTGGATTGCTACTGCATTGTTTAAAATTCAGAAAATTCACTTTTCTTGAAATAGAATATCTGTCTACAGGACTTGCATAGTCTCATTATTGTCTTGCTCTGTTTCATCACTCTTCAGAGATTTAGTTCATTGATTTGGCATCTTCAAGTAGGACAGGTGCAAAATCACTGAGAGCCAGAACTTGAATCATTTATTTGTGTAATTTGTTATGGTGCATACTCTGTATCCTGTTGCAATGGATGCTTATTTTGGTCAGCCTGCTTACTGTCACAGTAACGCTGCATCTGTAGAGGTCAGCCTACAGATCATCTGGAGATTAAAAATGAGATTTGCTATGATTATACTTGAGTGGAAGGCAACATCTGAAAGTGAAAAGTCTCCTTTATCTAAAATTTGGGTTATAGTTTTACTTTCTGTAGACCCATTTTCAGCAGACACATGGATTTAATGCGGCTAGAAGTCTTTGCTATCAGCACATTTGAAACTCTGAAAAGCTATTAATTGTTCCATGGTGAAGGATATTTTCTGATAAGATGTTTGTTTCCACACCACTACACCGAGTTCAAGACAAAAAACTTTGGTTCAGCTTGAATATAGCTTTGAGTCTGAGATTGAATATAGTGATAGTGCAGATAAATTAAATCTATTTATTTGTATGTTTCCATATCAATTGGGAAAACCCTCCTTTCTCTGTTATATAGCATGTTAATAATTTTTGTACCCTTCTGCTGGAATATGGCTTGTATCCCTTTAATCCATCACTTTACTTTCTTTCCTTAGCTCTTTAACTCCTGGCCTTCGCTGGACAGGAACCGCATAGCATTTGTAATATTAAACTTATCAACTGTATTTGTTCTTAATAGTTTTCCTCTGTGTTTTTAATTATATGCAAGCTTTTCAAAACAAGATTATGCAAAGTAACTGATGGAAAAAATAAAGATTAAGAAAGACCAATTTAGTAAAATCTTGGCACAACTGAAACAGCACATTAGCTTCAACAAGAGTATATAATCCTGCCTGGTGATTAGAAAAATCATCCCTGTAATAGCTATAAATGATGTTTACATGAAGAGATGACCTTAAATATGCATGACTTAAATTTCAGATGCACGCTCTTATGGCACTTAAAGTCGTGAACTCGCAATAGCAACTGTTGTTTCACATCTTTTGCGATTAGGTCTTGCAATGTGAAGTCCTGATGTTTATTTTTGTTATTTTGTCATACAGGACCGAAAGCTCTTATGTTTTAGAACATATTAAGTGCTACAGAATTTCTGAATACCTAATTCTTCTGCAAATTGCATTTCTTTTTTTTTTTTTTTTAATCATGCCTGAGTTGCTGAAACCTATACATGGATAATAATTACTTATCTGACATAGAAAAATTGCCAACAGGATGATTCATGGATCCTTAGAACATTAGGAGTGCACAGCACTCTCTCCTCTCCTCTTCTTTCCCCCTGCAAGGTTTCCTAATGAGTACCGGCTGAACAAAGCCACACTTGGGATGAATTAGTATGAGAAAATAAAGCACCTTCTGCAGAATGCATCATTTAAAATTTATTTAGAAAGCAAATCCAAGTATTTATTTTAAGTTAGGAAAGTGATCATAGTCATATAAAATGAGAAATATTCAGCACAATGATAACTTCTTATACAGAGTTAGTGACTTGCATGCTATAAAAAACCCCTATCAGAACTGAAGAGAACAGAAATTAGATAAATAAACTTGTTTGTACTTAAATGTGCAAAGAGAACTAGAAAACGCTGAATCTAATGGTAACTACTGAGTCATTAAAAATATAGTCAAGAGGTCATTTCCCAAGAAATCATTTTCTGCATTTTGCTTTTCCAATGGAACACAAAGCAACAAGGCATATACTTGATGGCTTTTTGGCATTGTGAACTAAGTTATTATCAAGATAGTAATTTCAGTTATACTAGAAAAACATGCTAATGTGTTTATTGGTTACTGAATTTAAAAACAAATATAAATTCAATGAAAGGCACATGGTCAGTATGATTGAATGTGATATTTCCCATGAAATTTTGAATTCTTCTAACAAGCCTCCACTGCTAATGATAAAGTTTCATATAAAATAAAATTATCATAGGCAATAGGAATCTTGGAAGCAAAGAGATGAAAATGAATTTTCAGATGATTTTGTTTAGTTTCATGAACATGAAAGCAGAAACACTGGAAAAAAAACATTAGTAAATTACAAACATGAATCTGAAGGTTTGTTTCATGACACATTAACCTTATTCCACTGTAGAAATAGGGGTGTGAGCATGTGTGATAAAATGTGGTTATCAGAGTCTTACAAGTGTAGAGGCCATTGCTAGTGACCACAGTTGAAATTAATTAATAAACAAATTGGAGAATTTTAAATTTGCAGCACAGAGGGAGGAAGGTAACGAAGGTAAACAAAATAAAAATTCAAATGAAACATAATGGAAACAAATCAAGCAACAAGAATAAAATCATATGGAGAATAAACCACCAATTATAAGAGAGACAAAAATTTTCTGAGACAAATTTTAAAATACTGGAGTTCTGGTAGAAATTATTCAGATATTGAAGTCTTAAATCTGTCTTGGTGAAGGAGTTTTGAGTGAACGGAAAATGTTCATTTGGAACTTCACATGAGACACTCTGACTTGTTTGAGAGCTTTTGCCTAGAATATTTTGACAATGATTAGTGATAAAATCTGTAATGGCTGTCATCTTTTAATATCCCATCAGATAATACATTCTTCCTTTGCATCTACATATGCTAATTAAAAAAATAGTTTTTATTATGGGAAACTTATCTGGGGACTTCATATCTATCCAACAATAGAATTTCACTGGAGTTCTCATAAAATACTTGTTTTCTTTAATGTTAGAAGAAAAAATATTGATTAATTGTACCTGTTGACATAAATATTTCCCTTGTTACCAAATTTTTTTTATTAGGTTAAATTTATTTTGGAAAAAAGAGAAGCTATCCGTCACCACTCACGGAAATCCTAAGTTCTTCAAAAATTTGCTTTTTGAAATATGGGAAGATGAACAAAGCAAAATCAGTGATCGCTGCATCCTTGACTTATGCACGGCTTTTATGGATACCTCTCTTTGTATGCATATAGCCAGATAACTTGGCTACAGACTTCATAACTGGACTGTAAGGTGACTACAAAGTTTGTTATATCACTGCACTCAAAGTAGCACAAAATCGAACTTTTGGCAGGTTACCAGTGGCCGTTCAGTTACCCGTCTTGGAACAATAAGGAGACAATATGTTTAACACCTTTATTAATGAACAAATGGATGACATGCACCCAGAAATTTATAGATGAGTTGTGGAGGAACATCTGGTGTTCTGAAGGGCAAGAGGGGCTGTTCAAAGCAGTTTTTCTAGGCTGAAGAAGTGGGCTGACAGAAAAACTGTAGTATTCTATAAAGGCATAAGTCTTGCCCATGGGATGGAATAAACCCATGCACCAGTACTAGCTGGAGACTGACTGGCTAGAGGCAACTTTGCAGAAAATGTATTAGATAACGACTTGAATGAGAGTTGGCAGTGTGCATCCAAAGTAGAGCAAACCATGTACTAGATTGTAGTAGCAAGAGTGCAGCCAGCAGGCTGCACAAGTGGGCCTGCACTTTGTTCAGTACTTACAACACTGTATGTAAAGTTCTGTATTCAGTTTTGGACTCCTCAGCACCAGAAATACAAAGTAGGTATGTCAAGATGATAATAGGAATGCCACACATATTGTGTGAGCAGAGGCTTAGATTTAGACAAGCAGAAACAAACAAACAAATAAATAAATAATGATAATAATAATAATTTCCTGTTTTCATGAGAAAAAAAAAGTATATAATATGAGCTTCTGGTATTTGAGACACTGCTATCCCAGGAAAGCCACTCACTTTCCAGGTGTCAAGTTCACACTGTCTTTCTCACTCTATGAAAAGAGAACATTTTTGGGAAACTATTTCTAATGTAGTTGAAAATGTTGAAAACTACTGTAGTACGTGTTTGAAAATCATAGAAACATAGAATTCTTAGAGTTGGAAAGACCATTAAGAGTCATCTTGGCCCTCTTCCTTGCAATGAATGGAGACATTCCCAGCTAGATCAGGTTGCTCAGAGCCTGGTCCTGCCTGGCTTTGAATATCTCCAGGGACAGGGCATCCACCACATCTCTGGGCAACCTGTTCCAGCACCTTACCACCCTCACTGTTAACAGGCTTTTTCTTTACATCCAACCTAAATCTACCCTCTTTTAGTTTGAAACCATTTCGTCTTGTCCTATCACCATAGACCCTGCTAAAGAATCTGTGCTCTCCTTTGTTTTGCAGCAAGAGCAGGTTTGGTCTCTTCTCACTGGTGACAGGTGACAGGGCAAGGGGAAATGACCTCAAGTTGTACCAGGGGAGGTTTAGGTTTGATATCAGGAAAAAACTTTTTTACAGGAAGTGTTGATAAGCACTGGAATAGGCTCCCCCAGGAGGTGGTTGAGTAACCATCGGTGAATGTGTTTACAAACCGTCTGGATGTGGTGATCGAGGACATGACTTAGAGGTGAGTTGTTAGAGTTAGGGTAGTATATTTAGGTTGTGGTTGGACTCGATGATCTTTGAAGTCTTTTCCAACCTGAACAATTCTGTGATTCTATGATTCTTATAGTTTCCCTTTAGAAACTGAAAGATTGCTACAAAGTCACCTCTATTTTCCAGGCTGAACAGCCCCAGCTGTTTATCTTTCTGTAACAGTGAACAAAGCTAAACCTAGTAGCTTGTTAGAAAGATGTTTCCTAGCTTCTTGAAGAATTCTGATATTATCCAAACCTGAAACTTACTGAATTTCTCTAAAGTATCATTATAGAATATTTTAAAATTTATATTTAGGTTAAAAAAAATCCAAACATATGGGTATTGAGACTTCTTAAATAAATGATCATATCTAACCCCGAGCTGTAGATAGCAACAAGATTTTGTCATTCCTTTGACAAAGTCAGACTCTTCTCTGAGATGGAATTCTTAACACCACTAATTGTATTTGAAGTTTATGTCAGAATTGCACCCCTGCTGCTGGTCAAAAACCTTGTTCTAACTTGTAAGTTAATACTATTCATAAATATTTCACAACTGTTTCATCTTTTATCACCATTACCATTTTTGTCTCATTAACATACTTCAGTCAATGCTTCCTACACAGTAGTTATAAGGTTTTGTTTTGTTTTGTTTTGTTTCTTTTTTTCTTTGTGTTATCTGTATCAAGTATGTTTCTTTGGTAAGATGGACTCTCTGTTTCCCTGTGCTTCTATATACAACTTTCATGTTTCAGGGCTAAAGAGAGGAATTGCCAATATTATGAGGAAGGAAGTTTTCCTGTGATTTATAGATGAACATTAGTTTTATTTCTGCTGGGAAAACAAACAATCAAACTAACAAACAAACAACTATAAACACATTTGATATATATCAAGTTCAGATATGTCAAGATCAATGTTCCTTTCCATTTGCAATATAAGAATGATTCAGTAAAATGAGTCTGTTCTGCACAGAACAGAACAAAAATAATTTAAATATGGCTATGATGTATTCAAAGAAAGATTCATCTATCGTGTCTCCCACATTGTTTGTAAGGAAATACATTAAAAAAATTAAAATGCAGGAAATAGGTATGTTGCTTCCAGACAATGCTCTTCTACTTTTGAATTAGTTTTGGCTCAAAAACTTCCTGAGTCATGTGGTTCTACTGCATATTTACTGAACCTTAATTGGCTCTTACATATTATTTCCCAACTTACATTCTTAACCTCACAAAAGCCTTCAGTATTGATAGTATTTTAGTAATAACCTTAACAGATTGTCGTCCCTTTTCCATGCATAATCTCTTTCTGTTTACTTTGAATCTATCATAATTTGAAGCATAATATATCTTTGCTGAGATTGTGAAAAGTTGATCTCTCCATACTCTCTCAATGTCACTTAGCATTTTGTAGACCAACATATCATATTCCTTTTAAGTACTCATATTTTTTATCATTCATATTTATCACAGAGTATTCAGTTGTTTTTCATACAGTCTTACTTCTTACCTTTAGTATTATCACTTTTAACTACAGGGGACAAGAACTTTGCATTATGTTCCAACTGTTGGTAAACCTTGGGTTTACAGTGCCATAAGTATATTTTCTTTTTAATTCTGAACTCCAGTACTAGCATTTAATTTACTTTTTAGTGGCTAGTGAGCACTGAGTTGACTGTTTCACAGAAATACCGATTACAGTCTTAAGGTTTATCTTCTGAATAATGATGGTTATCTCAGAACTCATCATTTTTATGTGGAATTAGGGTAGTCTTTTCCTCATGTGGTACTTTACAGTTATCCACACTCAATTTCAGTCATTCAGGTTCATAAGAGATATTCTGCTGCAGGTTTTCATAGTGCACTTTTACCCTTACCACTCACTCTAAATAATTTAGTACCATCAGCAGACTTTTTTTTATCTCTGCTTACCCTTTTTCCTAATTAGTTTATGCGTAGTTGAACACTACGGTTATCAGTACAATTGCTCTGGTGATCTCCACTGTTAGAACTGAACAAATTTTGCTTCTTCTCTTTTAACCAGTTATGTCAACATGTAACAACCTTCTTTCTTATGTTGTAACTGCTTAGTCACCTTACAAATTATTGATGAGGGATACCTTCAACAGTCCTTTGGAAATCTGTATTGATTATATTACTTCACAGAGAATATTCACTCTGCTTCTACCTGAAGCTTTATTTGCTGATTACCCTATTGTTCTAGAAAGTAAGTTGATAAGTGGTAGTATTTAAGGAGCATTTGCTCAAAAATTAGGAATGCTACATTACATATGCAGAACCTAAAATGTACCTAAAACTTTTCTGTGTTCACATAAAGTAAAATGAACCCTGCTGCTTAAAGACAAGATAACTGTTTAGGAAACTACTCGTGAATTCTTCTAAATAACAAAACACAGACACAACTACACACATACCTTAAGTTTTGGAAGTTTGTTTGAAACTCAAGCTTGTCTAGTAAAGAAAACTGTAAATATATACTATTTTCCTGCTATTCAAACTTAAATAATTTATTGACAGCACACACAAGGCATCACTGAAAGAAGCACTACTGAGTTATCCTATTGAGCAGGGAGCCTTGAAATTGTCTTTTGTTTCTGAAATCTGTAACCAACCTGTATTAAAATGGAAACTTAATCAGATCCAGCAACTACTCAGTGCATCCATATCCAATTTCTGATATTACTAGGACTCTGACAGCAGAAGTTGATAGAAATGTGGATGTATGTGCTGGTTTTCTATTATATATGATTTTTATTTTTTTTTTTTCATTTTTCTTTCCTTCCTCACTTTGTTGTTTTCCTTGTTCCTGGGACTTGGGAGCTCAATCATATCATTACAGAACTTAATCACAGAATCACAGAATAAAAGAACCGCCAGGGCTGGAAGGGACCTCAAGGATCATCAAGCTCCAACCCCCCTTCCACATGCAGGGCCATCAACCTCCATATCTAAAAATAGACCCTGGCCTTGAACACCTCTAGGGACAGGGCATCCACAACCTCTCTGGGCAGCTGTTCCAGCACCTCACCACTCTCTCTGTAAAGAACTTCCCCCTGACATCCAAACTAAATCTCCTCTCCCTCAAAACCACTTTCCTTTGTCCTGCCATTATCTACCCATGTAAAGAGTTGACTCCCCTATTGTTTGTAGACTCCCTTTAGGTACTGGAATGCTACCAAGAGGTCACCCCGCAGCCTTCTTTTCTCCAGACTGAACAAGTCCAGCTCCCTTAGCCTGTCTTTGTAGGGGAGGTGCTTCATCCCTCTGATCATCTCTGTGGCTCTCCTCTGGACCTTAACAATTCCCTTTCTTTCTTGTTCTGGGCGCCCCAGACCTGAATGCAATACTCCAGATAATGCTTAATGCTTGACTCTTTCTACAAATCTGCTCATTTATGATTAGCTGCTAAAATGTGTCAATGCATATAATGGTAAATATTCTTACATTCTAAGAAAACATGTCTATTTAAAATTCAGAGTTTAGATAGAAATATATTGTCTAACTTGTAGATGTCTGAACTGATGAACGTTCCTCTGATTAGTAATGCAGCATCTCATTTGAGCTTGAAGAGTTCTGGTCACTCACTCAGATATTTCAAGCATTCAGATACTTGATGTAGCTGTCAATAGGAATTGCAAAGTCAGAGCTCCACACAACAATTTTCCAGGATAGCCCTATGGAATTAATTCTGCTTTCAGTAATGTAGCTTTACAAGGGTGTGATTAGAATCAACTACTTACATATTCTTATCATTTATTGCATTAGTGTGTTAGCAAATATGCAAGTCAGCCTTCAGCTTTTCAATTTATAGATGATGTGCAATGAAAGCAGAGCTGATTTACTGATTAACCTGTTGAAGTAAAAGATACAACAAAATTGCTTCCTTTTACAAGCACTTCTCAGATGTGATCAACCAGCTCCTAAACACATGCAGTGACTTAAGATGTCTATGTATTCTAATGAGACACATGAGACAAAAAAAGGATTTTTTTTTTTTTTTAAGTAGAGACAAAGAAAATGAGCTACCATTGCAAAATAGACTTTCAATTTGTAAAATAAACATTCAAACAATTTATTTAATACTGGCTATTATATAACTACCTTACACTGAAATCTGACTTAGGTATATTTTGATTTAGAAGTCAATTTTAATGTATGAAAAGTTAGTATAAAAGCATTTTATTTAAAACATAGGTTTTTCTAGCAAAGATTAAATGAGGGACAATAAGAATATAATATGTGGTAGTTCTGGATTCCCTGAACACAGTACTCCAGTAGCAGTCATAACAATTTTTCTCTTTAACAATCTCATTCCTCGATATTTGCATTCATTTTTTCTTTTTTTTTTTTTCTTCCCTATTTTTCTGTTTATTGTTCATAGATCCAGGTTAACTCTTTAAAATAACGGCCTTTGTGCTAAATTTTGAAATTATTAGTGGAGTACTAAGTGTTTAGAGTTGTGTTATTTGACTTTGGTGATTGTTTGCTAATCTAGAACAAATGGGTGTAGTTTTTGGCATGTTTGTTCCCAAGCACTTGTATTCTGTCATCAAAATTACTAATTGTTATAAATGATGAAGTGGATATGAATTTACATACGCACCATCTACTCTGTATGGCCTTATGGCCCATTATACCTGAATTCAAATATAAAAAAAACCATTATCAGAACATTTGATTAGACTTTTATCCAAACTTCTCTGATCTAAGTATATATTGCTAGAAGATGAATAGATAGCATTAGGGTAGTATACATCTCATACTGAAGTATTTTGGGTACGTAGGACAAATTATGTTTCTGAATTTAGGCATCTTTCACCAGCATAATCAGGCATTTTGTCTATCCAGCAGTTGTTGTCTCATCTCATACCTCCTTCACATCGTGTCACATCTACAGAGCTATAGGGATGTCTTTGTTACTTAAGCATCTCTGGCACTAGTACCCTAATTCTGCTTTTCTAATTAAACATTGTTTTTACCTCAGCTCAGAAATGCATCTCATTTCTGAAATGAAATGCATGTCATTTGCATTTTAGTTGTATCTAACTAAAATTTGTATCATGTTGAATATGTGTTCAGAAACATATGTAATGAATTCAGACTTCTGTCTCCTTTTCTCTCTCTTGATCTACTATGTTTAGGATTGAACCTCTAATGGTAGATGCAATATGTCAACGGTTTACAGGCTAGTTCAGCCTGGCTCCATGACTAATGGTGCAGGGGGACCCACAGACCCACACCTCGGGAAAGGGAGAAGGGTGAAATGGGAAAGGGTAGAGAGATGGACATAAAAATGATACAGCAGCAATGATCTGAGGAGAAAAGTTAATTTACTAAATGAGATATGGAAATGCAAGATAACACGATATAATACAATATAATTAGAATTGAAGCTAAGAAATCAAATAAAATGAGAGAGAGAATGTCCAAAAAACAAAGGCCTTACTCTAACACTGAAGGTGAGATGGCTAGGGAGCACACACGCTGCAGAGATGAGCAGAAAGGAAAAAGGAGATGTCTCATGATTTGCAAATAGTTTTATCTTCCCTCTGAACAGAAAATGGAAACAAAAAGTCCTCTGGGATATATAATTATCTTCTGAGACAGCTATACCTAGAACTATCAACAATCCACAGAACTGGAGCATTAACTCTCTAACTCCCAGTGCACTACTTGACGTTATGATGTGGAATACCAATTACAAAAATCATGAAACTGTGATACAGTGGAAATGCCCCATCCCTTGCAGTGGTATGATGTGGCAGCCTGTACCAGAATGTAACTTTAATTTTGCAAGCTACAGCATCTGACTTAAAGGGAGAGATTTCTTCTGCCTCTGATTGCTCAGAACAAACCCGTCAGGGAGAGATACATTAATCTGTGATGCAGACCCAAACATGAAAAGTTAGCTAGCCTAGTTGCTGTCATTAAGGAAATAAATAGGACTGACTGTCCCATTGCATCCACAGGAGGGGACTTCAGTTCTTCTGTGAGATGCTCAGTAGTGCTCCTTCTCAATGTTTAGCACCATTTGCCTCTCCAGTGTGGCATAAAACACAAATCTTACCAGGACTACAGCAAGCTATTGGGATAAAGACTCTACTGGGATTCCTGTTCTGCCTATAGCCCTCCTGGATGCCACAGGAGAGGCTGTTGTCCTGTGTGTTGCCTCAAGTGTTCTAATTTCAGTAACAGCAGTAGTACTTGAGATAGACAAAATAAACCTCTTAAAAAGCCCAGAGAAGTCATCTGTTGCTTGAGATAGCTTGCAAAAGAAAATTCAGTAGTGTGTATAAACATGTTCTTTTTCACTCTCTACATTTCTTGGACATGGAGGTTGTTAATGATTTTGCATGCATCAATGCAAGTGCAATTCAACTTAGTTCTGACATACAGTCTAATTGGCTTTAAAATATCATTTTGTTTTTTGAATGCTAATTTTTAGGTTATGACTTTCTAATTGATTTTTTTCCATTGATTCGTTCCCTTAAATGAAACTCAGTTAACTTTCTAAGAGAATTTATGAAAAGAAGGAAGTGCTACTGCTACTTTCTTTCTACCTTTCTTTCTCTTTTCTCTAAAATGTGTTATTTATATTCTTAAGCAAGCTTCTGCAAAGATAAACAAAGCTAAACAACTGTGTTATATGTGTATGAGTATGAAATAGGTTCCCTGTAAAAAATGTATCTATTCAAAGATGGATTGAGCTCTTGTGGCACTCTTTCTAAAAACTACATATTCACCATGTCTTACGATATATTAACAAGACAGCTATTTAACATTTGTAACAAGTTATTCTAAGCAATCAGAATGAATTGCACACAGATTATCTATTTTACAAAAATAGAAATGATAATTTTTAAATGGAAGCATAAGTTATGGTGTTATCACACTATTTATGTCATTGTGAATTAAGTTACACCTGAGTTTATACGAAGTACAAAGACTGTGAGGAAGTTTTCTGTTATGGTACAATATACAGTCCCAGCTAGATAATAATAAGTAATGAGACTGATAATTGGAAACAAAAAAAGAATAGAAACCCACACTGTTATTTAAGTCTGATTTTTTACACAAGTGACAGAGGAAGAAGCTAATTAAAAAAATATGCCTGTAGATTTAAAACCAAAGCTATTCAGATTTTGCAAACCAGATCACATTGTCATTTTGCAAGCTGTTCCAGACAAACCACCAGTTCGGCTTAATTATCTGATTACTTTGATGTTCTGCAAGTGTATCTGTTTCATCATAATTTGCCAGGAACTTGCAAAGGAGATGACATGCATAACAATGAACTATTCCTTAATACAAACAAAGGCATAATGAGATCCAATGGCTAGAGGATCAAAACAGATACAGCTTAGGTGAAAATAAAGCCTATTTTAAAGAGTAAAAATTATTAACTATTGGAGGATCTTCTGTAGAGTGTTTGTAAATTCTGTCTTCCATTACTATAAGTTTTGAAGATAAGAGTAAATAAACTTCTAAATGTTTCACTATGACCCTGACTGAGAACTCATTAACTGAACTATTTCATAGGAGTCTATTCTGTGTCTACTAAACTTCTTAGTAGATGATCGTAATGCTCTCATTTGGACAATGAGTCTCTCTTTTAATATATTAATTATTTATATTTTAAGAGAGATGTAAAAACCGTGCATCTATTGTTTTTATTTTTAAAGGATCAGTACATAAAAAATTTGTACTGAGAACAGACTTCTGAGGGTATTATGGGTATTATCTCCTTTTTACAGACAGAATGAGTTTCACAGACATTGAGTTGTTAGATCTAAGTTCAAACAGTATGTGAGCAGCAAAATAAAACTTCCAACCACCATTCCCGGCTTCAGTGCTTGTACCATTGCATTGCATTTATTTACAAAGTTTTATCAAACCACTGTAAAGATGTTTCCTGCAGGTACTCTGAACATTTGTAAACGTGGTTTCAAAATACTCTCAAGAAATTAAGAAGGCAGGAAGACAGGGCGATCGTTGTTCCCTTGCCTTCCCACTCTTTTTTTTCTAATAATAATCACAAGATCTATTTTAGTTTTTCTTATACTAATTTTAAAGGAAGGGATATACTACACTGATGAATAGCAATGTATTAATAGTGAAGATCATATTGTTCCCTAAGAAAGCTAGTTATAATAAGAACAGCTGTTCTTACTGGAAAAGGGAAATATTCATATTGTATATATGGAAAAAAATACACAAGATTCACCATTTTTTACCAACCCTTTCCTGGGGAATTTGGGTCTTTGAATAGCAAGAAAACCACACTCCTCTGTGCTGTTATAAATCCTTTTAACTAGCAAGTAGGTGATGTAAAACAAACACTGGGACTCTAACTTAGTATATTAAAATTTCTGTTGTCTGCTTCTACATCGATAAGAAAACATGAGACCATTAATAGCAGAGGTGCACTCTGTTGGTATCTAAATTTTCTTTTATTCAGTGTCCATAAAGGCTATCATCTCAACTCATTGATACAACTAGCAGCTTGATACAAAGCAAAGCTAGACTCAAAATATCACCACTTCCTTTTTTAAAAATCCTGGCTGCCAAAATTAATAATAAGAAGAAAGGCATACCAAAATCAGACAAAATACCTCATGCTGTGTAAATTAACAAATGACTTGCAAATAACTAGTTACCAATTGACTAAATGTTAAATATTCTAAGATTTATAACACAGCGTAAAATTAAATTTAGGAAAATTCTGTTGCAAATAAATAAACTTGAATCTTTTAGGAATCTTTTAGGAATTGTTTTCCATCTATTGGTTAAAAAAAAAAAAAAAGAAAAAAAAAGCAGAGCTGGAGTGGGGAGAAGCTAGCAACAACGTAGTACAGTTATTTCTTAGATTTTAGGTGAGGGAATAATGTACACCCTATAAAAGCAAATATACTTTTGAGTGAGTGTACCAAGTTCAGGTGCTGAGGTAGCAGCACAGACTGCCACAGTGCCGTGAGAGGTGAGGCATAGCTGCTTTGTGCCAGACACAGCTGTTCCAGCTGGCTCCAAATACCCCACCACAGGGTGCAATCAGGCCACTCAACCATGGGCAAGTGCCTTGGGGTGAAGAGAGCTTGGAAATCCAAAATGCTGCCTGGCTTTAAGAGGAAGAGTGAGAAACAGTCCTGTGAGTAGTCCGGGGAGGAGGTGCATCCAGCAGAGCTCACTGTGCTGCTTCTGGAGAGCCTGTACTGAAGCAGGGAAAGGTGTGAGGAGGAAAGGTCAGCAGAGACAATCAGCTCTGAGGCAGTTGGAACGATCAGAAATGGAGGGGGGGGGTAGGCCTGAAAAGCAAGCTGTGATATAGGCTCTACTGCTTTTTGTGTTTGTTTCTCTCCATTTGATGCTATTCATTTGGAAACAAATTACTTTTCCCCAAGCTGAGTCTGCTTTGACCATCATCACAATCTATAAGTAATCTCCCTTTATGCTATCAGCTTTTCACTTAATTTGGAAATTTGGGAAAGTATGACCCACAATGTTATGACAGAATATATTCCCCATATAACCTGCAGTGCTTTAAATAAACTGGTCTAAAAATCCTGCACATTAAGTGAATGTTTAAGTTTACTTAAAACATTTTAGTTTTAGTTAAAACATTTTTAAAAAGATAATGTTGTTTTGTAATATCTTTTTTCCCTCAATTCTGTTTCTGTGCATCTAGGTAGCCAAGTCATCATTCTATGTATTTCCAAAACCTGAGAGAAAGTTCTATTTGGCTTTTATTGATTATTTGAAATCAACTTTTAGGGACTAGATCCATCATATAGACTATATTTTAAATATTGATTATTTTAACATTTGAAATACAAAGCAAGAAAATGTAAAGCTTGAGGAGGCAAAAGAGAGAGGTTCTGTGGCTAAGACAAGTTCAGAAGTGAGGATGTCTAGACTCCACACCCAGTGCTGAGGTTTTTTATTAACTAAATGGATTACACTGGCAAAACTTTGAATTCTGAAATTTTAAAGTGCCTAGTCTCACATCTTTTGAGTGTGTCTCCCTGCTTTAATCAGACTGTTTCCTCACCTGCAAGTGGTATTGCTGATTAGTTCTCTCAAATTTAACATGTACATGTAAGAGTTTTTTCTTCACTTGAAAAGAAAGTACGATTCTCAGAATGTGTGGCTTTACATTAAATCATTGGATGGCCTTGCTAAATCTGACTCTCAACCAGAAAAGGTAAGTCCAAGAGGGTGTACCTCCCTAAGGACTGATACAGACAAGATGGTAACAACAGATAAGGAGAAGGCTGAGGTATTCAACAAATTTTTACCACAGTCTTTTCTGATGAGTGCTCAGCACATAGCCCTCAAAATATTGGTTTGCAGTGAGGGGATTGGAAAACAAATGTCCTTCCCATGTAAACAAAGATCAGGTTCATGATCACCTGAGGAATTTGAACATCCACAAGACTATGAGTCCTGATGAGATGCATCCCAGAGTCCTGATAGAATTGGCTGATGTAGTTGCCAAGCCATACAAACATATTTGAAAAGCCATGACAGTCAACTGAATGCCCTGGTGAACGGGAAAGGTTTGGAAACCTTTCTGGAAAGGTTTCTAAAAATCTATATAAAATCATTTTGTGACTATTGCTTTTCTTCTTTATTTTATTTTATTTTATTTTATTTTATTTTTTTATGGTGCTGAGTAGTGATATTTTAGAGAAGGAAAAAAAATATATTATTAAGCAAGTCAGGAATTAGCAGGTAATGCTTAGCAAAAAAGAAGGAAAATTACTACTATTGCTACTTGACATTAATAAATGCCTAACTTTCCAGCTGTAGCTGCAGTACTCTCTGAACGTGTCACAAAGGAAGAGAACAAATATAACTATTGCAGACTATTTTAGAGTCACTGAAGTCAACAGTTCATAAGATTGACGAAGTTACGAATGATGGTTTTGATGTAGGAAATCTCTAGCCAATTTGCCTTTCTTTAGTCCTAGTTGTCCTAGGAAAAGTCCGTACTTCAAAAATAACTTCCTTAAGAACTTCTCAATAGAAGATCATGGGTTAGGAATCTTCTACTGTATCGTTCAGGATACGAGCAAAAATATCTAAACGTAGTATAGCAATGGGAAACATCAATGAAATGCATGTGGATCTTCTCTAGAACTCAGAGATTAAAAGAGCTCAGAAGGCAAAAGTAATATTAATACCCACAAGCAGGTGGAAAATTCATATCTCAGAAAGAGTGCCTTGAATATATTTATTTAGAATATTCCTTTCATATTCATCAAAAAGTACTACTGATTGATCCCCAGAGGCAGAATTACAATCTGTGACTGTCTTCAAACATGCCTATATGTCCTTCTACTTGAATGTGAAAGCTGTTCTCCTTCCTAGGGAAATGAAGACAGTTCTAAACACCAGGTCTTTTGAAATAGTAACAAAAAGCCACAAGAATATTTTATAAATGAGTGTCTAAAGGAATGTGGAAATTGTTACATTACATTATCTCTCTCTCACTGGATTTCTTTCTCTTGTCTTCTTATTCTTTTTGTTTGTTTGTTTTCTGCTAATATGAAAAATACAGATATTTTGGAAGGACAGCAGAGTACTTGTGTCTCTTTTAGTCCATCTTGACAGAGAAATTGCAACTCAACCTTCACACAGAATGTGTCTGATACCCATATTAGAAGTTTAGAATAAAATATTATCTATCACTGGAAGTCTTGGTAATATAACAAACTGTTAAGTAGCTTAAGAAAAAGAAAGAAAACAATATAATGAACGTAAGATAATGGAAGGCTTTTTTGTTTGTTTGTTTTAAAGTAAATAATCTGATTCCATGCTTCTGTTTCTTTTGAAGCTTTATTATTTCTGGAGTTTTTTCTTGCTTTGAAAGAGATACTATTCCTCTGTGACTTCCCTATAGTTCTATTCATGTTTATATGAAACAAAGTACTCCAAAATTGTCGAAGTCTTTTAGGTCAAATGCCCCGAATAGCATCTGAAATAGGAGGACTTCTGTATTAGAAAAATATCATTTAATAACCAGAAAAAAAGGGCAACAGAGAAGAATGTCAAGATTTTGATAGAGTGATTTAAATACATTTTTTCCTTACAAAGAAAATGATTTAATCATTTACTGTTATATCATTGAAGTGAAGTGAAAGATTTCTAAAGACTGTTAGATGTTCTGGAACTAGAATCAAAATGAGCTACATTCATTCCAGTAAAGATAATGTCTTCTTTGATACATATTGTGTGGATGTTTCAAAGCATTCCTCTTTTCCTGTTCATAATGAAGTTGTTGTTCATGAAGTGCCTTCCTTTCATAAGCAATTCACTCTGCTTCTTTTTGATGTTCCTGTTCAATAAGAACTTGCTCTCTTTCAAAATGCTCTTATTCCATCCTTTCCTTCTAGATTTTACCTTTCTATTTCTAGTTGTTCCCTTTCTCTTTGCAAGCATTCTTCTTGCTCATACATTATTTGTACACATTCTCTCTCATGACACTCCCTTTCAGCAATTTCTGTATTCTTTCAGAGTTCAAGAGCTCATTGTATTCTCTCCAGCAGAACCATGTGTTCTCTAAACCTCTTTTCCTTCATCTTTCCAGAAGACAAGATATCCTTTTTACTCATGTGTTCTCTAAATTACACTTTATCTTGAATAATACACTCTTTGTTCCTCTACATCTGTGGTTTATCTAACCTTCCCCTTCTAACTGTTCTAGTGTGGCCTTGATTTTCTTTTGTTTAATCTAAAACTACAACTCAATCTTTTACCACTTATGCTTTTCTTTTCTTCAGGGTTTCTTTTTCTGTTGATTCATGATTAGAGTCATTACCACTCTTCTCATCTTTACCCTCTGTTTTCTTGGGTGCTTAATTTTTTTTGTTTTGGTTTTTGTTTTTGTTGTTGTTGTTGTTGTTTTTCCAGATATCCTAGATTTCTTCTATTTTGCTTGATGAAGTTTTTCTGGCTTTACCACTTGGTGCAGTTTGTTTATCCCACATGCTTCTACCTGAACCAGATTTCTCATCATTTTTCATCAGCTTCTTTTTGGAGGGGTCACCTTTGACTTTCTGAAAAGAAATTTACACTGATTTGGCTTTTTTTTCATAAGAACTGGGTTAGCTGTGAGAATAATTTCACTTCATGTATTCATAGGTAAGGAACTGTAAATTAGTATGCAATATTGGTGATATTGCTGCTGAAATAATTCTTCAGCGTAGTTACCATACAGGAGTTTAAAATTGTGTCCCTTAAAGAGAGTGATTTGTATTTCTTGCTATTCTCCTGTGCAAAGAGATTATCCAAGTGAACATGAAAAGTGAAAAAGCTGCAGAAATGTTTTCAGCTCTTTGTTGAATATTGTATCCTCAAAAGAAACCAGACTGTCTTTCTCTAGTAGAAAACTAGTAGTACTGGCCCCTGAGGACACCAGTCATCACTATCTCCATCCAGACATTGAGCCATTGGCCATTACTCTTTGGACTCAATCCTGCAGCCAGTTCTTCGTCCATCAAACAGTCGGCCCATCAAATCCACATCTTTCCAATTTGGAGAGAAGAATGTTGTGAGGTACCATGTCAAAGGCCTTACTGAAGTCCAATGACTCTTCCCTTATCCACTGACGCAGTGACACCATCATAGAAGGCCAGTAGGTTGGTCACACAGGATTTGCCCTTGGTGAATCCATGCTGGTTCTCCCGTAACACCTCTCTGTCTTCCATGTGCCTTAGCATAACTTCTGAAAGGATCTGTTCCATGACCTTCCCTGGCACATGAGTGATACTGACAGGTTGTTTGTTCCTGGGGTCATCCTTTTTACTTTCTTAAAAATCGGTGTGATGTTGTCTTTTTCCCATTCACCAGGGCATTCAGTTGACTGTCACGGCTTTTCAAATATGTTTGAGAGTGTCTTGGCAACTACATCAGCCAATTCCATCAGGACTCTGGAATGCATCTCATCAGGACTCATAGTCTTGTGGATGTTCAAATTCCTCAGGTGATCATGAACCTGATCTTTGTTTACATGGGAAGGATGTTTGTTCTCCAATCCCCTCACTGTGAACCAATATTTTGAGGGCTATGTGCTGAGCACTCATCAGAAAAGGCTGTGGCAAAAAAGTTGTTAATTACCTGAGTAGCTGCTCTTGTCACTTCTTTAAAGGATAACTCCCTCATTCCTTTTAGGTATTTCTCCTGAATTTCCCCATTGCCTTCTTCTGGTGCTCCAGCAGTTTCTGCCTCATTATCATAGAATTTTGTATGTGCTGCAGTGTTGCCAGCACCTCTCAAGGCAGGAGGTCCTCCAAGGCCCCTGCCAGCACCCCTATCCCTCTAATATATTTATGCCTTTCACATCTTACCATGGGAAGGCTCACTATCCTCCTTGTTCTCCTTCACACATAGTTTAAAGCTAACCCAGTGAGCACAGCTAGCTTTCCCCAGAGCATTCTTCTTCCTCTTTGAGAAAGTTGAACCCCATCCAGTGCCCACAAACCCAGTATCATGTAGGTTAACTGGCTGTCAAAAACCCAAAGTTTTGACGACAGCACCAGCCACAAAGCCAGGTATTTAAAAATATGATCCTTTGGTTTGTTTATGTGTCCTTACCAAATGCAGGAGGCAGAGAAGAAAAGATGATCTGTGCATTCAAATCCTTTAGGCATTGTCCCAAGGCCCTGAAGTCTTCTCTGATGGCCCTTACGCACATGTAGCTGCCTCATTTCTCCCTATATTGAAAAGCAGAAAGTGATTGTGGTCTCTTGGCTGTCCCAGGCTAGGTAGTGTCCTGGTGACGTCCCTCACCTAAGCCCCAGGAAGAAAAGCAGATTTCTCTAAAAGGAGGGTCTGCTTGGCGTATTGGACCTTCAGTAGGGAGGAATCACTTACAATTGATATTCATGTCTTCTTCTTCAATTAAGCAGTCTTTGTGTTGGTGGAAGGTTTTTCCTTGATTGGTTTAGTTAGCATGTTTAGACTAAGCAGGCTGTTTCCACCCTCAGACAGGCCTTCCTCACCCAGGACCTCATACCTGTTGTACAAAGGGGAGGAATGTGTGGGGGGTGTCAACAACAATGTTAAACTCACTTGTTGGATACATATGTGAAACTCCTCGTGTGCCTTGCCCTCTGGACAGTTCACCATCTTCACAGCTCTCCTTAGGATAATCCCTAATGGTTTTATGTAATTCTTACATTTTCTCATCCAGAACACACAGAGCTCAATTTGAAGCTAGACCAGCACAGAGGTGAGTGGCACAATCCTTACCCTCATCTGATGCGCCCTAGATTAGAGTTGGCCCTTTTGGCTGCCATAGCACACTGTTGACTCAGATTCAGCTCACCATCAACCAGAACACACAGACTGCTTTCTGTGGGGCTGCTCTCCGACTTCTCATTCTCCAACCTGTGTATTTATCCAGGATAGCCCTAAGCCAGAAACCAGTATTTGTTAGGTTTCCTATGATTATGAATAACTACTTTGCAACTTACTGTAATCTCAATGTTAATTGTACTCTTAAATTATAATAGGAAAATTCCTTATTATTTTTTTATTTTATATTTATATTTATATTTTTATTTATATTTATATTTATATTTATATTTCATTTAAGATCTATTGTTTTATCAGTATGCAATATTCCAATTTCAAGCATTTAATACACACTAGCCATAATTTATTCTCCATTATTGTTTTCTTCAGTTTGACTTACAGCTCTATTTCTGAAACAAACTGTTTCACATATGGCGCATTTTTCATGTAAGGATTACTTCTTGCACTCAGATTGTCTAGATAGAATTGCAATAATCTGAAGTCTTTGGAAATTTCACATACAAATGAGAACCAGTTGTAACTGAGTATAGTTGATCCTAAAAACTTACCATCAGTATTTCCCCATCAGAAAGAAAGAATATGAAAAGAGCAAGGATTGCATTTTTGATTTATAGTTATAAATTGAAGATTTTCTATCAAATAAAATTCTTTACATTAATATATACCCAAATAAAATCTTAAACATGTCCTTTTTTTACTTCTTATGTCCCTACTGACCATTACATAATCTCAACAGTTTGGGAATCAGAGAATTAGATGAACTAAATTGAAGAGGTTTCATCTCACTGGAATTGCAGTGCTCAGTTTCCATTTAACTCACACTAGAGTGCTTGCTAGTAACAGCATCAAATTCTTGGGTTTCATGAGAGCAAACCAATAGAGTAGTGGAGTCAGCTGGAAGACACTAGACTTTGAGACCAGACTGGTGTGCAAAGAATAAATTCTGTTCTGAATAATTTTTAATGGCTACTTAAAAAGTATCTAAGTGAGTGAAAATAGCTAAGTATATCAGTCCAGAGAGGAAAGGAAACCATGGCTCTTACTGTGCTTGCTCTTTTCAAGGCAAGAGTTCTTGATACTGTTGAGCTCTGTAGCCCAGCAACCAGTGATAGGAGAGCTTCTGATGTGATGATTTCAGTGATTGCTAGTTTTCTTCCCATCTCTTTCCTTTGAGATCTAGCATTTTTTTGTGTATTAATGAGTAAAACCCCACAACTCATTGGGAGACAAGCAATTTTTATTCTCTTGTAACCATTTCAGGCTTTCTTTATTCTTATTTAATTTAATGTGGATGGGTCATTTAGTAACTCTGAGAACTAGGGTGATTTTATTCTTCCTTTTCTAATTCACAGTTACATTGCAATCTGAAAAAAAATATATGTTTTGCTGCATAACAAGTAAAGTGTTTTAGTATAGTTTGTGTCTCCCACTTTGCTTCACTGACTATAAAAGCTTAGATTTCTAATTTACCAATGTGAATACAGTAGTAAGTGCTTAAAAGGTATTTTTTTAAATAATTTTATTTTTGCAACCCTATAAAACGAATAGATTCTTACTCCCTATTTCTTATGTTTAACTGGGGCACTGAAAGATTGAGTGAAAACTACCTAATCATTTTCAGTACCCAAGATATAGGAACCTAAATTAAATGCCAATGAATATGTATTTGCAACTTATTTGTTGAACACCAAATGGGAGATGTGAAGCAGTTGCAAAGAGAATTCAGTAGTTGTGCTGTATGGCATATCCTATATGTTACCATTTGGCAGCATGCAGGGTTGGGTAATATACGTTTCAGATTGTCATGCAAATAAAAGAACTATTTTAATGTTATCAGTCTTACTCATTTTGAAGCTCCAATCTCTGGATCTGCCCTCTGAACTGAATTGTCTGAGTTAAAATTTGCTTAGTTAAAGAGCACATTAATGACTACTTCCAAATAATAAAAATGTTACTAATTATGCTATTGTTTTATCATGGCAGCAAAGAAGTAGCTTTATTCAAGGGCTGCAAAGGCTGAAAGGTTGTATTTTCACAAACTCAGTGCTAGTGTGAATAATGGTTCTTTAATCCTAAAAAAAAATACAAAAGACAAGGATAGTTTCTCATCAACAAATGCTTTCAAATCAATCTCATCCATTTTTATTATTGTATGTGTTTCAAAATGGAAAGCAAACAAACAAACAAAAAGCACCTCAAGGTATTGCAGCCTCAGTTGTTTAGGATACCAAGACAAATAATTATCATTTCAGTATTGTATGAATCTCTAGGGAATAAACAGTGTGTGTTTATGGAAGTAAATCAGTGCCATAATGTTATTTAGGAATTCATAAAGACTGCAGGAAACATTATTTCTAACCTTTCAATGTTGACTTCACAATCTAATGTTATTTTAATATACTTGGTGTATATTTTATGTTTTAAAAATCTGACATTTTTCCTAATTTGGTGTCATCTTGATAAAATCTGCATGATTCAGCACAGAGGTTGAAACCTATTCATTATTCAGTTCTGTAAAAGTATCTACTGTCTTTGTGAATAGTATAAAGTTTCTTATCTTTCACATTTGGTGTGCACAACAGAAAGGAACGGGATATTTGCTTGTGAGGTATTTTGCACATTTATGGGATATTTTGTTTAGTTTCATAATCTGGAGAAACATAAGTTCTTTGCTACCTTTTCTGAGTTGCCATCTTTAGGAAGCTGTGATACCCTCTGAAGTAAAACTTTAAAATATCCGTCTCTATGTCTCTTATGAGTATGAGGTTTAGGGATAGAGAGAGGTTTGTGGTGGAGCAAATTACCAGCTTATGCACATGTGCATTCTCAGATGTCCTACTTGAAATAGTTGTTTTGTAAATTTAACCAAGGATTAACTGACTGGAAGTAGTTAATTTCCCTAGCAAATGTACAAATAAAATGGTAATGTTCCTGTGCATAAAATGATATGAACAATAATTTTGTAGAAGGATGACAAAGGCAATTCATTCTTGGACTTGAAATGTATAAGGAGGGGGATTGGATGTTAACTTAATGCTTCATTACTGCAACTACATTAAACAAAGATAATTGACTGTGATATTCCTAGAGGAGAAAAAAAGAAAAAAAAAAGTGTTTTTTCAACTTACATTCAGTTAAATTTAAACTTTTTCTAGAAACAGTGGTCAAGTTTGTGTTGTTGCTTTTCTTTGTTTTGTGTCTTAAGAAAACCACAAACATCAATACACAAGGTTGAAACGCTGTTTGAACATGGAATCATGATATCAGCATATCATTTTGTACAGTTCTTCAAATTCTGCCTTTGAACTGAATTTGAAGTCAGCTGCAGAAGTCAGATTCATCTCTTAAAGTTATTGGGACTACTATTAAACTAATAAAAACTTGATCTCCTGCAAATGAGATCAAGTTCCTTTGAAGTGTAGTATAGGTTACACACATTATAAAGCATTAGCATATTATGTTCTAAAAGTAAAACATGTTACCATGGTGAAACATAGTTTCAATTTAAAATGTTTTAAGGTGAAAGTACAGCTTTTCAACGTTATTGTTTGAATGTAAGGGATGAAATGGATTAAATAGATCTAATTATGTACACATGGTTACAGTATATTTTAAGTAGATAAAAACAGATGTGGGGCCTGAAGAAAACCCCCAGGGAATCAACAGAGAATGTAAAGGAACAATGTGACCCAAGTTTCGGTTCTATTTCAAAATGCTTGGAAATATTTTAGTGTAGAGAAGAGCTGTATTTAGTCATATCAGAAATCTGCTAGTAGAATGTAGTAAGATGCATATTTCTTCCTAATAGTGAATTTTTCTTTTTTTGAAACTTTACAAAAACATGGAGTATTTATATCTCCTTTTACATCAAATGCAATTGAAATCGGCCCAGTAAGCTCCAAAGATTTGAGAAGACTGACATGCAGAAAGATACAAAGATATCCAATCATATTTTCCAGACAAAACTGCATAGGAGACTTGTTACTAATAAACCATTTTTAAGAAGAAAATAGAATAATTATTTGTTGATGGAACTTGAAATAGAAAATTGATATAAATGCAGTGATCATTATTTGCATATAGGATTTAAATGCTTTTGAGCTGATACAATGAGAGCAGAAGTGTCTCAGAAGATTTTCCTAACTTATTAAACTACTTTTCTTCTTTCTCTTTGGTGTAGTCAGTTCTGTGTTTAACTCACCTTGGAATCCTCAAAGAAGATATAATTGTGTTTTCCACAGACATTTTCTTCTATGGTCATTTCCATATTTCATAATAATGCACTTTTATTTTAATGTGTTTTTACATCCAAAAAATATTGCATGTAAAATAAATTCAAATAACAGGAGTCACTTATAGAGCTATAAAGCCATGGAACATAGAATCTTTGTAGTGTTTTGCTATTACAAAATACAGGTAGATGCCTAGATTATTTTTCATAAGATTAGACTCATAAACTATCCCCATCTTGTGCCTACAGCGTCAGTGGCAAAATGTAGCATTCAAGAAACATAAGTGTATAAGTAATGAAAAAAGCAGTCCTTCTTTGTTTAACTGGACAATAAGTGCCATGCTGCTATTCTCTGCATTGCACCAGGTTTAATTCACCGTAGAAAAAGCATACATCAAAGCAATTTTTACAATTGTGCATGAATAAACTGTTAATTGTACAGAGACTAATCTACCTGAATAAGTTAGTTTTGATTGAAGAGGATTTTTCTTCACTTAATAACATTAATTTTCACTTTTGAAATTTCTTATTTCAAAGATAAATTTGCAATTATGACAATTTCTTTTTAATTTTTTGTCGTAAAAGATGATCAAAGCCTCAAACTAAGGTTTTATGATGTATTTGTTTTATTCATAGACTGGTATTGCAAATCTGTACTTCTACAGAAAACCAAAGCTGTTTTTGTCAGCTTTACTTAATTAATATTCTTTAGCTGAATGTTAATGACATTCAGTTTTGAATGTATAATTTAGTTTTGCATTTGTTTTTGATGATTAGAATTTCATTATATTATAAATATAGATTTTAAAACTGAATTTGAATCTTAAGTTTCCTTAACTTTGCCTCCAAATTTAAAAACAACTTCAATTCTCACTTCATTTTTTGCTTTTTTTCTTAATGCAAATAAAATTCTAATGGATATATTTAAAGTATGTATATGTATAGTTGTGTAGCTGAAGAATATTAGTAAAAACAAAGTCACTTTCAAAGACCATTCAGCTTTAATTCCTGATGCTTTTGCTGAAGAAAGATCCTGTGCCACAGGCTTATCTATTTTTGTGGTGTAATTAGTTGGCCCATTAAAATACATATTATCTGTTCTATAAATCTGCTCTAGTAACTTCTGAAAAATATATGACGCTAATCATAATTGTACTCTTTAGAAAGCCAGTTACAAACCTCTTACTGAGTGCTTTTGAAAACTCCACTGAACATGTGTTCAAAACAAGTATTTAGAAAGGAATTGCAGGCATATTTTCCTTTCTTACCTTTCTTCATTCTTACTACGTACATTACTGTCCTGTGGAGTACTGTATTTGAGAGAAGTTACTGTGACTCACAAAATTCCTGAACTTTTTCTTCTGATATGAGATTAAAACATGAAAAGGCAGTTTACTGAAGTGATGAGGCAGTGGTACTTGTTTTACAGACAGGTGAGCTGTCTTGGTCTTATTCTCAGTTTGACTTAAAGAAAAACTACATTACCCTCAGAAAGAAACTTTCTGGCAATAATAATAATAGTTAATAAGATCAGTAAGCTGGCTTTCTTGTTTAATTTACACAAATATTTCCAGCTTTTCCTGAAAAGTAGTTTTGCATGAAGGGGGTGGAGGGAAGGAGGGGGAAAAGAGAGGTTCTTATTGTGTATTCCTGTGATTTTGTTTGTTTGTTTGTTTTACTTAGAAATCACTCTCTGTGTGAAATAAAAATAAAAAGTTCATATAATATAGGTCTGAATTGCAGTTTTAAATCTTGTTAACCTTTTTATTAACCTTGACAAATGTAGCTTTGCAAGTTTTGTTAACTCATTTTTTAATGAGATTCTGACTTTCTCAGTCACAAAAGGAGATTTCACAGTAATAATACGTAGTTCACAAGCTCCTAGAAATTGACTATTCAGCCTTGTAACAATAGAATTTGGTTTGATATTTGCATTATATATATGCAGAGCATATACTACTTCACAAAATGTATCTAAATGAAGGCTGAATTTAAAATATATTTCTCTGCTAGAGACAAAATTGAATGCTTTTTAATTATCTAGGAAGCTGATGATAAAGTACCCTATTCTCTGTTGACCACGTTTATGCATTCAGCAAATGTTACTGGATCACAGACCAATATGAATCTTCAAAGTATCAAACATCTACTGGTTCTAAGTCTTTCTGACATAGAATTGATAAAATTCAAGTTTAAGGATCAGCTTTCTTATTCATTACATAATGTCCTGCGAGTCCTTGAACAGGACTCAGAAAATAGGCAGTTATTCAATAGGCTGCTTAGTTCTTGTTCAGCCTGTGCTTTTTGTTGTTATTTGTCTGCTATTCAGCTCAGAATACAAAACTATTATATTTCTCATAAATGCTTATCACTCAAACATGGAAGTGCTTCACAGGCATTAACTGTTGTACCTAACAAGTTTGACTATGAAGCCACGAGTGTCTTCATCATTATTTAGCACTTTAATTGCAGCAGTACAAACAAACAACCTTATAAAAAACTATTACATGTATAAATGTTTTGAGCTCATCAAGGAAGGGATTCTGTGAGTCTTTATGTTTACCAACATTTAGATCTACTGTGCAGTATACAAGATAGATACTCATCTGAAATATCTATTGTTGTATCTGTATGCAAAGCATCAACCTAAATTTTTGGCTTTACAAATTTTTGATGACTATATTTTGCAGTAGATATATTTACTGCCTAGTTGTTTCTTTATTTCTTTTTATTTCCAGTACTTGAATTTATTATACGATTTTATATAGATTTATCTGTGTGGCAAAGATCACCTCTGCTGCTCCAAGATACTTGTTTTATTGGTAATTACTTATGAAGACTTAGGATGTTTCTCTGAAAATGCTGAAAGTAGCTAAATGGCAATCTTTAACTTCTACCATTAGAAAACAAATGGTTTGTTCGTGACATGAAAAGACAATAAAATCTGCTACATTACCTGGTAGATATAATTTAATTTTAAGTAGAATACTATGAAATCTTTTACCAAGAGGTACAAAAAAAAAGAAACACTGAATTTACTTCACTCATTTTAAAATTTTACTTGAGAGTATGTCACAGAGTTATCTAGATCAAGCTGTGCCTGTGACAGGGGGCAGCAAGCCCATAGGCCTCCTGGCCCAAAAACAGGAAGGAAAAGGGGGAAGGGAAGGGAGATGGGAGCTGGCCCAAAAACCAGAACAGCAGCAACAATCAAAGGAGGAAAACTTAGTTTTACTAAATATGATATCGGAATGCAAGATAACACAATATAATACAATATAATTGAAATTGAGGCTAATAAATCAGAGAGAGAGAGTGTGTCCGAAACTAAAAGGCCTGCTTTGAACTGAAGGCACATGGTTGGGGAGCACACCCACACACTGCCAGACATGAGCAAGAGAGAGCCAGAGAGCGAGATCCCACAACTTCCTCCCATGGCTTATCTTCCTCTCTGAACGTGAAGTCCGCTGGGATGCGTCGTTCTTCTTCTCTTCTGAGAACCAGGCATCCAGAAAGTTGTCAGTCCATGGAACTGGAGTATTGACTCTTTAATTATCTATGTTTTACATGATATTTGGTGTGGAATACCAATAACAAAATTATAAAACCATGACAGAGTACTGTGTTTTGTACTTTTTTGACTTCCAAAGTTTCAATAGCTAGAGCTGATTTTACTGAGGGAGGTAGCTATTGTTAGGAGAGAAACTTTGTGCTCATAAAAATTTAAGGAAGATCTTTGTATTCTTGGAAATTTGAGGAATTGGAGGGTCTGCTGTAGGAAATAGTGTATATCAGGTTTTCTGTTTACAAAACAGTGACTGGTGTTTGTAATCTGTTAGAGGATGGGTATCTTGCCACAGAACAACCCTTTTGGACATCTTTATAAATCTTTTAGTAACTGAGCAATGGATCAGCAATGCAAAATACTTTCTTACCTAGCAGCAACTCTTATCTGAATTCACTGTATCTATTGTGGAGAAAGATGATATGAGACTCCAGTGCTACAGTTTTTGTGTTGTGAGCACTATAAAACTTTTCAAAGCCACTGTTTATTTGCTTAGTATCAAAGAAAACATTTTAACCAAACTGAAGTGCTAACTAGTCACTCACAGGACTTCATTACCTAAAATGTTCCTTCATAATAGAATCTTTATGGTGTATGAGATAGAAATAATAAAATATTTTTCTTCTTCTTTCTCTTAGGCATTTCCTGGAAACACAAACTCTGATAGTGTGGTCCGACATGATTTGCAACACCCAGTTATTGCTCGCTATGTACGTATAGTTCCTTTAGATTGGAATGGAGAAGGCCAAATTGGGTTAAGAATTGAGGTCTACGGCTGCTCCTACTGTAAGTTTTTCCATTATATTCCTGTCTTTGAATTTCAGATTAAATCTGAATCTCAAGTACTTTTTGCTAAAATGGATGAAGATATTCCAGGATTATTAATTGCAATGCCTGGAGCTTAATTTAATGTTTACTATATCCTTTATTCTGAGTTGCTAGTTAGCTCTTCTATAGGAAATACAGCATTGGAATTAGTAACAGTACTTTGAAATCACTACTTTTGATTTTCAAGATTGTTTTTGCAGAAGACTTGAATAGACCAGTTGAGGAAAAGATAACATTCAGATACATTTCATGCTGGGTCTTGAGGGTAATAGCTGGGAAACAAGACATAATTCATTGCCTGATGATAAAGATAAAAATAAAACAAGTAAAAATTCATTTGAAGAAGCTCATCTTGTCTAAATATGACATGTTTTTCAGAGATTTTTCCTTTGGTATTTGAGTATAACTTTAAGATTTCTTCTTAAAAAAACAAACAAACAAACAAACAACAAAACAGATGAGCAATGGTGCAAATGGTTAAGAGCACAACAGATCATAAGTTTTAAGAAAAGCAAGTGTGGTTTCTAAATACCATTCCTTGAATATGATCCTGGGGTGCTTAAAGAAAGTGTACATGCCTGCAAACTATAAGTGTTTGATATCCTATTTCTATGCAAATTTAGTACAGTATCCTTGTAGGTGTTTTAGGAGAAAGAAATACTTGATATTAATCTTAAAAAAAAAAAAAAAAAAAAAAAGTGTTAGAATAAGTTAAGAAGCACATATCTTGAAGTCTCTTTCATTGACATCAAGTGATTTGAGGTCTATTGAAAAACTTCTCCATGCTAACTAGCAATTGTGTCAATTGACTAGCAAAAATATCTTGTGATTTTCATTGTTTTGATTTGGCTATGTGCTTTCATTAAACACTATTGGGAATCACATTCTGGTATTATTTTTCCTATTTCCATGTAATAAATGAAAGCCTCATTTTAAAATTTATATTAAATTAAATAATTTTTTAACAGTTGAAATAGCTGAAAAATCAAATCAAACTTGCTGTGGTGTTGGTAGGGCTGTACTGGGGGAATTCAGGGGTGTTGGATACGTTTGTAAGAAAACTCATTGTATTTGTTATCTGAGGAACTGTGGGTTATTCTGAAGTTGGTTCTTGTTCAAAAAGGTAGTGATCATCTGAAGCATTAGGTAGCACCGTGTTCAAGGCTCTTAATGAACCAACATTGCCATCACTCTACTAAATATTTTATATGCTGTTTTAAGTGTAGCCAACACTATAACATGGTTGATTTCACAGCATGATTAATGTTTACATTTAAGTATGTCTACTTTGAATACAAATACAGGTAATGGAGCCAGAAACCAATTTTTTATTTTTATTTTTTTTTTTAGTATAACACTTTTTTAACCCCCCCCCCAAAAAAAAAGAAAAGAAAATACTGATAAAATTTGTCTTCACAGACAATTGAAGTAGCAAAACCTAACCTTTTGTTTTCCTCGAAGAGAAGCATTGAACTGCTAGTATTATAAGTTATTTCAGTATTTTGTTAATAACATTAATAATAATATCTTACATTTATATGTCTATAGGGACTTTTTTTTTCTTTCCCATCCCAAACAAGCAAACAAACAAAAACAAACAAAAAACTCTCCTAAAATACTGTGTAGATTTTAGATGCAGGAATCAGTTAGGCTGTCCTTGAATCAGTATGCTGAAACCAGTAGATAGCAGTTGAGAAGAAAATACAGAAACTTCACTGTGTTAAAAGAGACAAAAAGCCTTGATATGATTTCTTGGAACAGCAGAATAATGTTTGAGAGTTCCAAACTTGTTTTCAAATGCATTATTTGGAGCAAGTTATGTAAAGCTACATTGTTCCATAGACATGTACTTTAGCAGGAGCAAAGTTTTTAGCATTATGATTAGTAATGTATATTGAAGCATTGTCATTAGCCAGTGAGATTTGCAGATTAATCCTGCTGTCAGGAAACTGACTGTATAGATAAGTAGAAATTTTTGAAGCCTGATTAAAATATAGGCATCTAATCCAAATTGTGAAAATTTTTGAAACATTACCTAAAGCAAAAGGTTACTTAATACCTTACAATCATATATTTTTCTTCAAGTTTGTAGGTTTATATTGAGTATAGTCTTTTATTTAGAGAATATTTGAGAACATATTTTCAGATGTAGAACTTGCACATTTTCTCATAGTAAAGGTTTAATTGGAAAGTCATACACTTAGTGCCTAAGAAAAATCTTTCACTGCACAATACAGCAATCTGGTTATTAGTCGCAGAGTATTAAGAACTCTCATTAAACCACATACTGAAATACATGGTCATTAATTGCCATATTGATTTGTTCTTATTTTTCTTGAGTATACTGATAAAATACACATTATTTTTTGTATGTCAGAAATGGAAACCATATTTTTGCTTACACAGCAAGGTAAAGTAAAAAAAAGGTTCAACTTTAAAAGAGAATTAGAGATGACATCTATTCCCTAGAGAAGTTTGTAAAATTACAAAATATTTCCTTTCAAGGTGCTCTTATTCATTTAATTATTTGCTTGCCTTCTTGCTTTGAGATTTTTCTGTTTGAAACTGCAGATGAGATCTGTGAAGTTACTTTCTAATAGATCTCTTGGAAGTCAAAAAAAAAAAAAAAAAGTGAAGTTAAAGGCTCCTTCTACAGTAGGATTGAAAATGTACTTTACATTTCTGTCTGTGAATAAGTGCTGATGTCAAATTTAGAAAAGATTTTAACTGCATAGGAAGAGAAGCAAACAAAATATATGATATTAAAAAAAAATACTATTGTCAATGGGAGTTGTAGCTTTCATTTTAAAATCATAGAATAACTTAAGTTGGAAGGGATTTTAAATATCATGTAGTTCTAATGCCCTGACATGGACATAGTTGGACTAGATCGGGTTGCCCAGGACCCCAACCAGCTTGGCACTGAATGCCTCTAGGGAAAGAGCATCCACATCTTCTCTGGGCAACCTTTGCCAGTCCTTCACCACAAAGAATAAAAATTTCCTCCTATCATCTAACCTAAATCTTCTTTTTTTTAGTTTAAAACCATTCCTGCCTGTGCTGTCACTATCAGACCATGTAAAAAGTTGGTTTTCTGCCTGTTCATAAGCTCATCTCAAGTATTGGAAGGTCACAATGAGGTCTCCCCAGAAAAACAATCCTCCTCTCCAATATAAACAAGCCCAACTTCCTGAACCTTTCCTCACAGGAGAGGTGCTCCAGCCCTATGATCATCTTGGTGGCTGTCCTCTGGACCGAATCCAACAGCTCCACATCTTTATTGTCTTCAGGGCCTAAGACCTGGGCACAGTGTTTCAGGTGTGAGTTCACCAAGACAGAACTGAGGGGGAAAATTGCCTCCTGTTACCCTGTTGGCTGCCCTTCTTTGGAGACAGTCCAGTATACTGTTGGCCTTCCAGACTGCAAGTGCACAATGCTGGCTCATATCCAGCTCTTCATCCATCAGGACCCCCAAGTTCTACTTGACAGAGCTGCTCTCACTGAGTACTTCTCCCAGTCTGCACATATATACTGGATTGCTCCAACCTAAGTGCCAACATCTTACATTTTGCTTTGATGTTCCAGGTCCCTTTGGCTGGTATTCCTTCCTTCTGTCACATCAACTGCATCACTCAGTTCGGTGTCAACTGCTAAGTTGCTGAGAGTGCACTCGATCCCACTAGGTTGTAGGTAAAAATATTAAAAAGTCCCAGGATGGAAAAATGTGATTAAGGACCATATGAAAGGCTTTGCAGAAGCCTAGGTAGAGGACATCGGTTGTTATTCCTTTGTCCACTGAAGCCATCACTCCAAAATAGGAAGCCACCAAATTGGTCTATGTTAAGAAAGAATGTGAACGTATGGAAATTAATGATCATGGTGATAGGGTTGAGAGCTTATGGGTCAGAATAAAAGTGAGGGCCAATAAGAAAGGTGTTATTGTGGAAGTTTGCAACAGGCCACCCAACAAGGATGAAGAGGTAGACAAGACACTTCATAGACAGTTGGATGAGGTCTCGAGGTCTCTCCCCTTGAAAGTCCCTCTTGCGGGGGACTTCAACTTCCCAGATATCTGCTGGATTTATAATACAGCAGACAGGGAACAGTCCCAAAGGTTTCTAGAGTGTGTGGGAGATAACTTCCTGACACAGGTGGTGAAGGAGCCAACAAGGGGAAGCAAAATCCTGGACCTGCTGTTAACAGAGGGGGATGTAAAGATTGAAGGCCGTCTGGTACATAGTGATCATAGTTTCATCAGCCTATGCTCACAAACAAACAAACAAACTTTCATGATCAAATCCTTGTTGAACAGTGGAGGCAAGTCAGCAAAACTGCCACCTTAGACTTCTGGAGGGCAGACTTTGGCCTTTTTCAAGCTGTGGTTGACACGGTCCCTTGGGAGGCAGTTCTGGAGGGCATGGGAGTCCAGGAAGGCTGGGAATATTTTAAGGAAGTAATTTTATAGGTGCAGGAGCTGACCATCCCCAAGTCATGGAGGATGAGCCAATGGGCAAGGAGGCTGAATGGAGATCTTTGGCTGGAACTCAAGAACGAAAGGAAAGTTCATGGTCTCTGGAAGAGTGGGCAAGCTACTTATGACGATTACGGATATGTTGTGAAGATGTGCAGAGAGAAAATTAGAAAAGCCAAAGCCCAGTTAGACCTGAACTTAGCCATTAAGGTAAAGGACAACAATAAATATTTCTATAAATACATCAACAGGAAGAGGAGGGCTAGGGAGAATCTCCTTCCGAGAGCAACATGGTGACCAAGGATCAGGATAAGGCTGAGATATTTAATGCTTTCTTTGCCTCAGTCTTTAATAGTAAGATCTGTTACTCCCTGGGAACACAGCCTCCTGCACTGGTAGATAGGGATGGGGAACAGAATAAGCCCTGCATAATCCATGATGAGATGGTTTTGGACCTGCTCCAGAAGCTGAACGCTCAAAAGTCCATGGGGTCAGATGGATTGCACACTACAGTGCTGAAGGAATTAGCGGATGTGGTTTCCAAGCCACTCTCCATCATCCTACAGCAGTCCTGGCTAACCGGGGATGTCCCGATGGACTGGAGATTGGCAAATGAGATGCCCATCTTCAAAAAGGATTGAAAGATGATCCTGGTAGCTCCAGGCCTATCAGTCTCACCTCAGTACCAGAGAAAATTATGGAACAGATAATCTTGGGAGCCATAATGGACCAATTAAAAGTCAAACAAGGGATCAGGCCTAATAAGCATGGGTTTATAAATGGTAGATCATGTTTGGCAAACCCGATCTCATTCTATGACAAGGTGAGCCACTTAGTGAATGAAGGTAAGGCTGTCGATGTGATACACCTGGACTTCAGTAAAGCCTTTGACACTGTCCCTCACAATATTCTCACGGACAAGCTAAGTGCCCACAGCTTGAACAGGCATACACTCTGTTGGGTGAAACACTGGCTGGATGGCCGGGCCCAAAGAACTGTGTCAGAGGATTTAAATCCAGTTGGCAGCCAGTCATGAGCAGTGTCCCCCAGGGCTCGGTACTGGGGCAGCTTCTACTTAACATCTTCATTAACTATCTTGATGAGGGAATTGAGTGCATCCTCAGTAAGTTTGCACACTACACCAAATTGAGAGGGAATGTTGATCTGCCAGAGGGGAAAAAGGCACTACAGAAGGTCCTGGATAGACTGGATCAATGGGCCAAGGTAAACCATGTGAGTTTCAATAGTGCCAAATGTCAGGTCCTGCATTTTGGTCACAACAACTCCAGGCAACCCTACGGACTTGGAAAGGAGTGGCTGGAAAGCTGCCTGACGGAAAGGGACCCTGGTGTATTGATGGACAGTTGGCTGAATATGAGCCAGCAGTGTGCCCTGGTGGCCAAGAAGGCCAGTGGCATCCTGGCTTGGATCAGGAATGCTGCGGTGAGCAGGACTAGGGAAGTAATTCTTGTAAGAATTCTTGTAAGGCACTGCTGAGGCCTCACCTCAAGTACTGTCAATTTTGGGCACCTCAGTACAGAAAGGACATGGAGGTGCTGGAGCAGGTCCAAAATAGGGCAACAAGCCTTGTGAAGGGCTTGGAAAATGTGCCTTCTGAGGAGCGACTGAAGGAATTGGGACTGTTTAGTATGGGGAAAAGGAGGCTGAGAAGAGACCTTATTGCCCTCTTCCAGTACCTGAAAGGTGCTTACAACGAGGGCACAGTTGGTTTCTTCTCACTGGTGACGGATGAAGGGAAATGGTCTCAAGTTGCACCAGGGTAAGTTTAGGCTGGATATCAGGAAAAACTTTACAGAAAGGTTTGTTAAGCACTGGAATAGACTCCCCAGGGATGGGGTTGAATCACCTTTCCTGAATGTGTGTAAAAACCACCTGGATGTGGTGCTTGGGGACATGATTTAGTGGAGGGTTGTTAGAATTAGGGTAAGTTTGATTAGGTTGTGGTTGGACTTGATGATCTTTGAGGTCTTTTCCAACCTGAACAGTTCTATGATTCTCTGGTCAGGCATAGTCTGTCCTTGATGAAACTGTGTCGGTATTCTTGAATCACACCCTTCCCTTTCTTGCACATGCCTTAGCATAGATTCATGGAGGTTCCGCTCCACAATCTTCCCAAGCACAGGTGTAAGACTCAGTGGCTTGTATCCTCCCAGATTTTCCCTTCTCCCTTTATTAAAAATGAGAGTGATATTCCTTTTTCCAGTTGCCAGGACCTTCACTTGACAGCCGTGAATATTCAGAAATGATTTAGAGTAACTTGGCAACCACATCAGTCAGTTACTTCAAGACTCTGGGATACATGTTGTCCAGCTCTAGAGACCTGTACATATTTAGTGTCATAAGGCAGTGTCAGACTTGCTCTTTTCTGAGAATAGGAGGCATTTTGCCCCCCATTCCCTATGTAGAGTTTCAGGTACATATAATGTATTTAATACACTCAAAAGAGGAGAAAGGATCTTTACATTTGCAGTGACATAATTTATCAAAAAGCAAGCCATAGGAAAGAAAGTAATGTTACAAAAGGCAAAGTATCCACTGAATTCATTAATGCAAAACTGATGGAGTACTTTTATTCAAGCACTTTTTGAGACAGAGAGTAAAGGGACATGATAGATACATGTCTTTCATCATGTCCCCATTTATAAATTTTTGAGACAACCAGCAAATTCAAGGCATCTGGAGGCTATGACAACTGCAATATATTGTATTTTATCACTGATTTTTGAAGTTCATAGTAAAATCCTGCAGAATCTTTGCCATACGAATAGTTCCTTCAATCACAATACTGCAGCAGATTAATGCATACCAAAACAAACAAACAAACAAAAAAACACAAAAAAAAACAGTAGCATTCCTATTGAACAGTCTTTGACAGCACTTTTAAAGATAATCTTATGAGGACTTCTGGGTGCTGAAATCTTATGGCATAAGTGGAATGGAGTCACTGATACCTTTGCTCATGGACTAGTTCTATCTAATGTTACTGTTATTCTGATGTATGACTGATATCTTTTTAAGGAAGGAGGGAAAAGAAGAAAAATAAATGTCAGACCTTAGCATTTTATGAAGAAATGAACATTTTCATGGAGATTATTTACTCCTCAGATAGTACAGTGAACAAAATCTTGGTCATGCAAATATTTACAAGAGAAAAAATTAGACTTGGAGATTCTGTTAAGGCTTAAGCCATAAGTATTTGAAAGGAAATTTACAATAACTGTTTTGAAAATATTGAAATGGTAAAAATTAGAGCTTGAACAGATTTTGACAAGTTAATCCTATTTGCCTGCAGTGACTTTAAGTGAAGCCATTGTTTCCCTTTACTATTAATTCCACATTCAGCTGTATTCATCATTAGGAAAATTTCTGTGATATTTGTAATTTCCTTTTCCATTGTCATGCTATTGCTACCAACTATTCATATCTTCATCATTCTCTCCTATGTTTGCCATATGTACTTCACAGGAACTCCATTCTCTCCAAAACTACATATTACATCTGAATATCACAAGAAATATTTAAAGTAGATAAGAAAGCCACTATTTCCCTTGTGTGGAACCTGATCAATTTTCGTTTGTCCAGTGCCACTAGATATATTGGACATTTTGTTTCATCAGTCTATGCTCACAAACAAACAAACAAACCTTCATGATCAAAGAATTGTTGAAGTGAATTGATGGCCACTGGAACTCCCTGTGCTGAATGAACTATATGTCCATATGTATGTAAATGTATGAATATATATTTATTCTTTTACACTTTTTTTTCACCTATGTGAATATTCACCTAAATTGTGAAGATACTTATGTGGTCTCATAATCCATGTAAACTGTTCTTTGCCTCCTCTCATAATATTTTATTACTCATAATAATAATGTTCACTAAATTGTCTTAGTGAAAAGATGGACTTTTATGATCATCGAAGTGATGGAACTGCATAAAAATATTAAATGATAGATAGGAAGAACCATTTTGAAACATATATTTTGTATAATCATGTTCTCATATTTGTAGCAATTGTATTAAGTCATTGTAATTAAAATTGCTTTTCATTTTGGAGAAAAAAAAATCACAGATTTAAAAAAATTGATTATCAGAAGTGACTGTAAACTTAATAGCTTTGCTTGTGACAGTGAATAGAAAACTTATCCGAATAGAAAAGTTATCTGAAGCATTCAACTCTCTTTTTGTCTGCTTCTCTTTAGATATTTTTATTCTGGATAGTTCTACAATTTCTGTGTATTTGATTTTTAGCCAACATAGTCACAGTTCAGCTTAGTACTCACTCTTTCTGATACTAAAGGTGCAGGTCTCAGTACTCAGTACTTGTGTTAAAACAATGGAGAGTGAGAGAAATTAACTTTGAAAACATTTAAAGATCTCTTTGAAAATACGCTCTGTTTGAAAGCTTGCTTCTTTTTTAATGTACTTTCTAGGGTGTTTTTGTTGTTGTTGTTGTTTTTGTTTTCTTGTTGTTGTTTGTTACTTGTTTTTACATAGAGGGGACTTCTTATCTTGAAGATCATAAGAATTGATGTCTTTCCTTATTTGCTCCATGATAGTCTTCAAACAGTGGAGTTTTGCAGATTTAGGATCAAAAATAACAAGTTTTTTTTTTTTTTTTTTTAAACAACCCAACAGTATGGGTTGTTTACCTTCTCCCCAGGAGGAGATGGTTGTGATTGTTTCTTTGTAAGCATTTGTTATTCTGGCATGAAAATAAGTGAGAACAGACTTCAGCTAATTTCTTATCTCCAGTGGTTAACAGTAATAGGTGTACGTCCATTTTGGTTCTAGCTGTATCCAGCACAGGGCAGCCCAGACACACACAGCAGCCCAGCAGGTCCTGCTATCATTTCAGCACCTAAGCATGGTACAATTTTTAAATTAAATATTAAAATTTAACATATATTTATTTTTCATTCTTTTAACTTTTATTTAGTCTGATACAAAGAATGTTTTATTTTTGTATCAACTTCTTGAAACCACAGCAAACTGAGCAGTCCATTATTTTTAAATGTCTAGTTATAGTGAAGTTACTGGTGGTATTCTCAGGCACCACAGCTTTTTGAACTGCAACAGCAATGTGTATTCCATACAGGTACATTTGTTATGTGTCAGTGGATGTATAATCAAAGTCAGATTTGAAAAAAAAGTTTATTTTATATGCATATATGTCCCATCAACATGTTCAGTTGAATACTCATTTTTCAAGTACACTTGAAGATTTTTTTAATCATTCAGCATTTCCTTTAGAAGAGTATGTATTGCCAGTTCATTTTTAAAAGATTTTTTATGTTTTTTTGATTGAATGTATAAACAAAACGTAAAGACAAAATGACAAAATCTTGCAGATTTTCTGTAAGGTCAGACTCTACTTTTGTTGAAAAGAGCAGAAAAGCAATTTCTAATATCCAGTACTTTCCCACACCTTCCTCAGAAAGGTGTTTCATAACTGTCTGCAATCAGTTTACATAAGAATGGAAATTATTCTTAAGATCCACAAACATCTAGAAAAGTAGAAAACTGAAGATCTAGTATCCTTTTTTTTTCCATAAAGGTAACATTAAAGTAAATACAATTGAAAATTTCAGTTTAATTACAACAGTCTCCCATATAATTTTTCATGCCTGAATGAATGATCATGATTGTTTTGCCCAGCATATTCTTTTCTTGCATTTCTTTGTGGCCATTGATTGATTTGTCTATGATGACTTACACATTTGAGAAATGGATGGCTTTTTCTCTAATGGGGGAAAATCTTGAGCAGATTTTGGACAATAGGCTTTGATTCTGAAGAGCCACACCTGTATTTATTTTCCTGCATATCAGGCATAAAACATGCACTAAGAATGCAGTATCTTCTGGGGTTGGTTAAATTTGTTCTGTAGTTGTAATGGAAATGCTAAATCATGGCTTGAATGCACCTGAGTGACCGGAACAGGTGGGCCAGGATCCCCACTCTTTCGTAGATTGTTTAAAAGTTGGCAGTGGAAGTAAGGGTATCTCATCTTGAGATCCCTGAATACTTGAAGACCTTACAGGCCTTCTGAAGGTAAGCTGCTTCTTCCCTTTACTTCTGTGCCAACTGTTGTTATGTCTAAATGGATCTTTGCTTGCTGCAGTCTGGGATCTTACTGTTCTTCTGTCATTGTTGTATTTTTTATCACATTGTATTGCCTCATCTTCAAATCACAGAATGGTCCGGGTTGGAAGGGACATCAAGGATCATGAATTTCCAATCCCCTGCCACATGCAGGGCCACCAACCTGCATATCTAATACTAGATCAGGCTGCCCAGGGCCCCATCCAACCTGGCCTTGAACACATCCATGGAGGGGGCATCCACACTTCTCTGGGCAGCTGTTCCAGCACCTCACCACTCCCTCTGTAAAGAACTTCCCCCTGACATCCAACCTCAATCTTCCCTCCCTCAACTTCAAACCATTTCCCTTTGACCTGCTGTTATCTACTCTTTCAAAGAGTTGACTCCCCTCCTGTTTGTAGACTCCCTTTAAGTACTGAAAAGCTGTAATAGGGTCACCCTGCAGCCTTCTTTTCTCCAGGCTGAACAAGCCCAGCTCCCTCAGCCTGTCCTCATAGGGGAGGTGCTCCAGCCTGCTGATGATCTCTGTGGTCCTCCTCTGGATCCTCTCCAACAGCTCTCCATCTTTCTTGTATTGGGGGCTCCAGACCTGGAGACAGTACTGCAGATGGGACTTCAGAAGAGCAGAGTAGACAGGGACAATCACCTCCCTGTCCCCTGTCTCTTCTGATGGAACCCAGGATATCATTTGCTTTCTGAGCTGCAAGAGCACACTGCTGGCTCATGTTCGGTTTTTCATCCATCAGGACCCCCAGGTCCTTCTCCGTAGGGCTGCTCTCAAGGACTGCTCCTTCCAGTCTGTATATGTACCTGGGATTCCTCTGGCCCAAGTTCAAAACAAATGATATTTTCCGTCTAAAATTAAGAACCATATTCTAAGGAAGGGAAAAAGAATCAGATCAACAGGATCCTTGGATCCCAGTTGAATCTAATATTTTTAGATTAAAAAAATAAATAAAATCTTGACTAAATAAAATCAGAAGGTTATAGTCCAATTAGAGGGATCCTCAGGTCTCCTAGAAGTAAAACCGTTAATTACTCAAAAAAATAAGGAAGTCTGAGATTGAAACAGCAGGACTGCCACCCAATGAATGACCCCCTGCTCATTCCATATTACATGTGATAACGCACCTGTACATTTCTGCCAAACTCGTGGATTTATAACAATGATTTAAACAGAAACCATTACAAAGCATACTGGCTTGGCTCTTAAGATTATGAGATGGGGAGTGAAAATGGTTTATTAATGGACTGGAGATCTCTAAACTTGCATCCATCACCACACGCTTGCATCCAGCCCTTCAGCAAAGATTATATGGGACTGTAATACATAATAAGGAAAATAATTCTTTAATTCAATGGATAGTGGCTGCATGTAGAATCATGCAGCCAAATAAAAGCAATGTCCCAATAAATACTGGACTGAGGACTTCAACCATGAACCAATCATCTCATGTTTTGTTGATCCCCATTGTGATGGGAATCTGCATGAGTATTGCAGTGCATTGGGTCACTGTAATGGAAAGGGCTACCTTTCATCTGCTCAATCATTGGTTTGTGCTGTGAAGGGGTGGAGTGTAGTGGAAATGCTAAGCCATAGCTTGAACCAGAAATTGAGCACCTGTAGGAGAGCAGGGCCAACCCAAGGGAGCTCAGGTGTAAGCAGGATCCAGGAGTCCTTCCCAGATTTCATTTAAGGGTTGAGAGTGGAGATCAGGATATCTTTTCTGGAGATCCCTGCCTACCTGAGGCCCTTATAGGCCTTCTGAAGGTAAGCAATATTTTTTCCCCTTATTTCTACATTCCATTAGTTTTTATCCAGTTCATCAGTTCTGGTAACTGTTGAATGTCTGCCGGAAAGTAACTAGTCAAACAATATTCTGGGTCTGTTTCATATACCAGTGAACTACCCTAAAAGAAAATAAATCTTTGTGTTGATTAAGCAACCCTCTAGATTCAGTGACTTTGACTATAATGGTGTCAAGCATCATGAAGGCTTTCTCAGACTGTATTATTTGCTCCTGTACCTTTAGTCTAATCATTTCTAAGGATGTCAAAATAAGTTATAAATTTGGATGTAGCTGTCTTATTAGAAGATGGCAAAACACTTTTCATGTCTTTATGCTGCAGAATTTCCTCTCCTGTTGTTCTGAGCTGCACAAAAAAACAATGGAATACTGAGTATTTTTTCTTGGTTATAGTTCAAGTTATTTTATTGCAATTACATTTTAGTATGTCTGAATTGGATTTTTAGATGAATTCATAGATTGCCCATTGAATACAGAAGGTTAACGGAGTTTGTACAAGTAGTGTTTGCACTTTTTGCAGATTGTGGTAAATGTAGAGGAAAACACTTTAAAAAACCAATGTTTTAATTTTTAGGCATGCCATTAAAAAGTGTAGATGATTAGAAATCTGAGTTTATAGTATCTGTGACTTCAGAAAAATTGATTTAGAAATGCTAAAGATTTTTTACGGGACATTTGGACTTTGTTTATCCTTTAGAAATTAATTTAGTTAATTAAATAAATAAGATTTAAATACGTTCCCTTAAATATGTTTTTCGCTCTTCCTATTTGTCAAATTGTATCATCATACTTTTATCTGTTGTAGTTTCCATTCAAATAGGAAAAATTCTAAGGAACAAAAGATTGTTTTTCAACATAGTCACCATGACTAGCTATGTATTTTTGGTAATGATTGAAAAAGAGCTTGTATGCTGTGCGTATTGAGAGAAAAAAAAAAAAAAATCAACAACAAAACAAACCTTGGAGCAGCAGACTTGACCCACTATTACTGTCACCACTGCTGAAGCACACCAATTAACACGCTATGTTATCGTTGACTGTTAGACCTCTGTAAATGTTCATCAAGTATTGAAGAATGTCAATGGATGCTGTTTTATTCCACATGGAGGAATTCAGTTATATCTTTGCCTCATGTGCACTTCCATGTCAGATATAATTTTCACAGACTGCCCCTATGCTGCAATCATGGCAACAAAATTTAGTGGAATATTGGTGGGAACGTTCAATCTCTACTGTCATACCACTGATGTCTACCTCTGATATCATGGGCCAACAAAATAAAAGAGAAGGCATTGCTTACAGAGCAGCCTTTGTATGAGAAATCCATAAATCTTACCTTTTCACATAAGTGCTTATGTAACTTCTAGATTAGAAAAATATTTTAATAAAGGAACCTCAAACTTTTAGAAAATGTATGTAATTAGCAAATTCTGAAAATAAATAATTTTTGTACATTATTGTTTTCACCATTTTTTTTCCAAACAGAACTTCATATTTTTGTATTGGTTGCTGGAAAAAGAATTATTGCTTTCTTCCTTGCATGATCACATCTCTATTTTTTCTTTTTCAGAAACTTGAGGTAGTGGATTTTTAATTCTTTCAATATAAACATGTCCTTACTTCCTTTTTTCCTTCATTTTCTCTCTTTTTGTTTTCTTTATTTCTCATGGTACGTAGTTGCCCTTTTGGTTCTAAGTATATTGAAAAACTTGAGAGAACAGCTTCATAAAGTTATAGCCATAAAAAAAAATTCTTTTTCACCTAGAAGAATGATTATTTGATTGAGTCACCATCCCTGGATGTGTTTAAAAACTGTTTGGATGTGGTGCTCAGATACATGATTTAGCAGAAGGTTGTTAGGGTAGTATGGTTTAGGTTGTTGGACTCGATCTTTAATGTCTTTTCCAAAGTGAGCAATTATTTGATTCTATTTGTTTAGCCACCACCGGCATTTATGTATCATGCTCTTACATAAGCTTAGTGATGCATGTATAAGTGTGTCTGTCCCCCCCCCAGTGTACACTTTACACCTGTGTACATTGTCTTCAGGTAGAGAGAAATAGATGTTTCTGTTTCCCATTCCTAAATTGCAAACAATCATGCAGACTGTTACTGAACTAAGGAAAACTGAGTTAGTTGTGTTGTTTTTGGTGACATCAGTGTTGCCATGGTATCAGAGGATCTCAGTGCACCCCTTTTGCCTGGGTATTTCTTGTATTCTTTTCTGTGCTTTGTAGAGATGCAGAAAATAGTACCATTAAACTGTCCACTGGACTAATGGGGAAGGTGGGACAGCTGTCTCTTCACTGCTGCTTCATAGCTTTTCTTCTTACTTTGACTCCTGTTTTCTGAGGAAAGCCTCTGGATGGACTACAACTTGCAAGCATTGGTTGTTGGTTCTTTAAGTTAGAATCAGTGAAGCTTACTTACATCTGGTTAATCTGGGGAGGATTGAGATCCTCTGTATCTCTGGTCAACTGTTCCATGTTTGAGCACCTTCACAGTGACAGTCTTTTCATTCTACTAAGTTTCACCCTGGGTAGGGACACATTTCACTAGATGAGGCTATTCTGAAATACCACTTAACTGGACCTTGTGCTCTTCCACTGATGCATCCACAGCTTCTCTGGGCAGCTTGTTACACTGCCTCACTAGCCTCATAGTGACAGATTTCTTCCTTAATTCTAATCTAAATATATCTTTGAATTTAAATTGTCCCCATTGTCCTGTCACTAGAGATAGTCAGAAAAAATCTTTCTCCATCTTTCGTAAGCCCACTGTATGTATCAAAAGGCTACTATAAATCATCCCCCAAAGCTTTCTCCAATCTCAAATCTCACAGCTTTTCTTCATAGGAGGGGAATTACATTCAGCCATATTGAGTCAAGGTTAGATATCATGGGGAAGACAGAGACCCCCATGCTTTCTGGGAACACATCCTCCTGGGGACAGTCTTTTTCCTTTCTCCCAGATGGAAGATGCCCATGCTGCAGCATGTGTCTGGTGCCTCTTGTGCCACTGAGCACCTCTGAGAAAAGCCAGGCTTCATGATCTTTCACAATCCCAGGAAGCATCTGTAGGTAACACTCACTCTCTTTTTTTTTAACGCTGATTGTAGCCAGTTTGTCAGCCTTTGCTGGGAATACTGGGTGCCCTGGACTCTCACCAGCCCTGACACCCTGGCTGATATCTTGCTCCATGTGGCAATGTCTTTTTCATACTGGGGAGACCAGGCAGGGACTTAAGAATCTACATGCAGATTCTTAAGTTCCAAAAGGGGGGGGGAAATAGAGAAATATGTGTTGTTCTAGTTATTTTTGTGAGTTTGTTTTCTTAAGTATTATTCATTTTTTATTTATTGAATCAATTATTCAACACACCTGATCTTCATCAGAACCAAAGTCTTCTGCTTCTGCACATGAGCAGCCACCTCTGTAACTTCTTCGACACATTCTCAGGGCCCCAGTCAGCTCAGGTCCTTCTGCTGGACTCCTTCTGTTTTTCTGGCACAGCAGCTCAGAGAATGCCAGTCTCTGCCTTCCTCTATTCCTCAGGACTTTAGGGAAGAAGAGATGACAGATCTTGGCAAGGGAAAAGGGTGGTGACAGGAAGGATGGTCTCATAGGAGCTTTGGTTGTCAGAAGAATTACTGGGAATGGCCATGTGAGCCTGCAAGGTGGTCCTGGAGTTGAGACTCTTCCAGCTAGTGGTAAACTTATGGGATGAATAGTTCAGTGCCAAGACTGAGGTGGCCATCCAGGGAGAGGTGGACAGGACCCTGCCTGGCCACCAGAGCACACTGCTAGTTTGAGTTGAAGGGAAAATACTTTGTCCAGTTAAAATCCCAGCAAATCCTGGAAAAGCATCCCTCTGGGATAATGTTGGAATATTTTTTTTGGAATGTTTTTTTCCTTTCCAGACATTTTCTGATAATTTGAAAATTTTACACCAATCTATATGAGAGAAGTCTATAATTATTAGACTTGCTTTTAGTTTGTACATTATACAGTTTTTAATTTTTTACTTGTAAATTCACTTTTTTCTCTTAAAAGCTCAAAACATACCCTGATTGTGTTTTACTAAAAAAAAAAAAAAAAAAAAAAAAAGCAAATAAAATAAATAACCAGGTAATTTCTTTAAAATAAGAAATCTGTTACTCAATTTTCAGGCACTTAAGCTGGCTTATATATAGTGTATCTTTCTATTTTCTCAAATTTTAATTGACAGTTGTGAGTCAAAGAATCAGTGGGATCACATATGAAGTATGCTTCTGCATAATCTTCACCCATTAGCACTAAAAATAATCCTTATACATACGTAGGAGTAATTTTCCTTGATTTTTAAGAGAATAATAGTAGTTCACAGCTTGAAGCAAGCACAATATTAAAAATCATAAAATAAAATTACAATAGTTTTTTTTTTTTTAACATTGTTTCCTAATATGTTGCCTAACTCACCAGAAGATATAAAAAATCTTCACATGGAAGGTACATTTATTCAGTATATTCTATTGTTGCTGTTTCAAAGTGTATCAGTTTGTTACTGTAAGCTTCCAGGTGTTACTTTTTTTTTTTTTTTTTTTTTCCCCTCAAGACTCAGCTTTTCGAACTCAAACATTAGTGAAAGGTGCAGTCAGGATTAGCAAGTTCTAAACTGCATTGACTCTCAAAAAGCACTGGAGTTTCTGTTCAGAAACTATCTGAAGAGACTGCTGATCAGTTCTTTATTAGAAAAATTTCTTTTTTTAGTGAACTTCTGTCATGAGAAATATAGACAAAAATAATAGCAATTTAATATTATATTACAAACTACCAAAATAGAAACATCAGAAGAAAGCTAGAAATTACTCCATCAAAAGTTACTATAGGAAGCAGATTAATTATCGGTTAATATAGATACTGCTGGTCCTATCACTTGATTTCTTGACTGAACAAGCCTACGCATGCACTGTGATGCTGAAAATGCTTATCACTATTTATAGACAAGCTTATTCCTAACAACGGGGGGGGGAAAGCATGGTATCTAGATAGGAAAATTCTTCTTATTGAAGTACTAAAGAGGAAAGGAAAGCAAGAAGAATTCTTAAAAAGAAAGATGAAAAAGAAAGAAATCAAAGGGGAGAAAAGCTTGAAAAGGGGGGAGGGAAGGAAGAATGAAATAAAGAGTGCTGAAAGTAGGGACTGTTCAATCCTCACTAAAATTGGCTGTAGTGAAGGGGCAACAGGATCCCTTCTCTGATAATGGGGGGGTTAGAATTATTATTATTTTTTTCCTAGAAGCTTGTATGGTGTAGCATTTGGGATTAAAGTGAGCATTGCTTACGTATAATCATGGACCGGCCTGAGTTGGAAAGGACCATAATGATCATCTAGTTTCAACCCCCCTGTCATGTGCAGGGTTGCCAACCACAAGACCAGTCTGCCCAGAGCCACATCCAGCCTGGCCCTGAATGCCTCCAGGCATGGGTCATCCTCAACCTCCTTGGGCAACCTGTTCCAGTGTGTCACCACCATTTGAGTGAAAAGCTTCCTCCTGATCTCTAACCTAAATCTCCCCTGTTTCAGTTTAAGACCATTCCTACTTGTTCTATCACTATACTCCCATGTAAACAGTCTTTCCCCTCCTGTTTATAAGCTCCCTTCAAGTATTTAAAGGCCACAATGAGGTCTTTCCAGAGCTTTCTCTTCTCCAAGATAAATGAGCCCAGTTCCTCCAGCCTTTCTTTATACGAGAGGTGCTCTGGCCCTCTGGTCATTTAGCAGCCCTCTCTGGACCCATTCCAAGAGCTCTGTGTCTTTCTTGTGCTGAGGGCCCCAGGCCTGGACGCAGTACTCCAGATGGGGCCTCACAAAAGCTGAGTAGAGGGGAACAATCACCTCCCTCTCCCTGCTAGACACTCCTCTTTTAATGCGGCCCAGAACACAGTTGGCCCTCCAAGCTGCAAGTGTACACCGATGGTTCATGTCTAACTTCTCATCTGCCAGGACCCCCAAGTCCTTCTCCGCAGGGCTGCTCTCAAGTTGGTCTTCCTCCAATCCTTATAAATGCTTGGAGTTCCCCAAGCCTAAGTGCAACCTCAGGTTCTCAGGGACTGACTTCTCCAGCCTGTTCTGGTCCCTCTGGATGGTTTCCCTTCCTCCAGTGTATCAATTGCACCACTCTGCTTGGTGTCATCTGCAAACTTGCTGAGGATGCATTTGATGCCATTGGCTAGGTCATTGACAAAGATGTTGAAGAGCCCTTGTCCCAAGACTGACCCTTGTGGAACAACACTTGTGACCAGCCTTCACCCTGACACAGAGCCACTGATCACGTCCAGCCAACCAGTTCTTAATCCATTGAAAAATTCCTTTTTTAAATCCATGCATCTCCAATTTTGAAAGAGGGATGTGGTGAGGGACCACGTCAAAGGCTTTGCAGAAGTCCAGGTAGATGACATCCCTTGTCCTTCCTCTGTCCAGTGATGCCGTCACTCCATCACAGAATGCAATCAGATTGGTCAGGCAAGATCTGCCCTTAGTGATGCTGTGCTGGCTGTCTCTGATAATCTTTTTATCTTGTAGGTGCCCTAACATGGTTCCTAGGAGGATCTGCTCTATGATTTTTTCCCAGGTACAGAGGTGAGGATCACTAGTGTGTAGTTCCCTGGGTCACCCTCTCTCCCTTTCTTAAAAATGAGAATAATGTTTTCCTTTTTCCAGTCACTGGGGATTTCACCTGACAGCTATGATTTTCAAATATGATGGAACACAGCTCAGCAACCACCTCAGCCATATCTCTCAGAACCCTAAGATGCATATCATCTGGCCCCATGGACTTATATACGTTCAGTTTCATGAGGAGATGTCAGATTTGTTCCATTGTTACAGTGGGTCAGAATCCACTCCTTTCACCCACATGTAGAGGTGCAGGGTCCTCACAGGCGTGGGAAGCCTGACCACCCGTGAAGACTGAGGCAAAGCACTTACTGTGCACCTCAGCTTTTTCCTTGTCTGAGGAAGTCAGTTCTCCATCCACTCTTATCAGAAGGGAAACATTCTCTTTGGTCTATCTCCTCCTGCCTATGTACCTGTAGAACCCCTTCTTATTATTTTTTCACATCCCTGGTTAAGTTCAGCTCTATCTGTGCCTTGGCTTTCCCGATCTTTTCTCTACACATGCAAAGAACATCCTTATATTCTTCCCAGGGTACACAACCCTGCTTCCACTTCGTGTACATTCCCCTCTTTTCCCTCGGTTTAAACTGCAGGTCCTTGCACAGTCATGCTGGTCACCTGCCTCCTCTGCTTGATTTCTTCTGCTGGAGGTCAGAGAGCTCTTGCACCCACAGAAGGGTGTCCTTAAAATGTTAAGTTGGAGATCGGTGACAAGAGGCGTCCCTCAGGGGTGAGTATTCAGACAGGTGCTGTTCAATAACTTTATCAGTGGTATTGACAGTGGGATCTGCTGTGTGATGAGGTTGACATTCTTGAGAGAGAGGATGCCGTCCAGAAGGACCTAGACAGGCTTGAAAACCTCAAAATCAAATACAAAGTCTTACTCCTGGGTCACAGCAACCTCCACTGTTAATACAGGGATGTGCAGTTGAAGTACAGCACTGTCGAAAAGGACTTGAGGGTACTGGTAGATTGCCAGCTGGACACGAGCCAGCAATGTGCTCTCACAGCCCCAAAAAAACAACTGTATTCTCATCTGCATCGAAAGAAGTGTGTCCATCATGCTCAGGGAGATGATCCCCTCTACTCTGTGCTGATGAGACTTCACCCAGAGTACTGTGTCCAGATGTGGAGTCATTAGTTCAGGAAAGACATGGACCTGTTGGAACACTTCCAGAGGAGGGCCAAGGGACTGAACACCTCCCTATGAAGACAGGCTGAGAGAGGTGTGGCTGGTCAGCTTGGTGTAGAAAAGCCTTCAGACAGCCTTTTGGATAAAGGGGGAATGTAAAGGAGAAGGGGATAGTTTTTAGCAATTTGTTGTGATAGAACAAGGGAAAATAGCTTCAAATTGAAAGATGAGAGATTTAGATTGGATATAAGAAATATATTTTTTATATTTAATATATTATTATTATTATTATTTTACTATGGGGGTAATGATGCACATGGAACATGTTGCCCAGAGATGTGGTGAATGCCTTATCTTGGGAGACATTCAAGGTCAAGCTAGATGAGGCTTTGATCAACCTGATCTAACTGTAGACGTTCCCGTTCATTGTAGAGGAGTTAGACTAGATGACTTTTAATGGTCCCTTCCAACTCAAATGATTCTACTGAAAAAAATACCCATTTTATTTTTAAAGTTAAGCTCATTATCTAGAACAGTTCTAGTATACTTTTTTTATCTCAAACTGCATGAATTTAAATGCTTCATAGAAGTGCATTAATGCTGATAGTAGTGGATACTGTGAGAATTACTGTACCTCTGATACGGACATGAATACTTCTGTCTCACAACCACAAAAATAAAACTACATGTGTTATGCTGTTTGGACGGAGATCTTGATCAATATTTATGTTCACTGTTTACCATCTCATCTGTAGTTTCCTTCCATTTTTTTCTTTTTCTTTTCTTTTTTTTTTTTTTTTTTCTCTTTTAATCTGTAATGAACGCTCACTGAAGCTGTAACTTGAAACAGGAATGATTTATCAGCGCTACTGTATAACATATTGTCATGCTTTAACTATGAAGCTAGAAGTGGTAATCATATAATTATTAGAATAGGATCTATCACTATGGTGTCTGACTTTGTTCCAGAGAAACAAAGCTGACTGTGCATTCATAGTACCCACCAGATATCTGTTTCTGAGAGTGATCAGCTCTTTCTCAAGAAAACCATATGACCAGTACGGTCCTGTAAGATTAGCATCACAAAGTGAATAAAACACAAAACTCTGGAATATTTTGCACTGAGTAGGTGTAAATATGATTAAAATAGTTGAACTTAAAAAACAACAACAACAAAAAAAACCACAACTGTTGTCAGTCTTATACATAATGGTGAAAGCCTTATACAAACTAACAATGAGGAATAAATATTTAATTCTTAGATTTCCATATATTTTATTCTCAAAATCATATGTAATATAAACCAAATCAGATTTGTCAGCAATTAAGATTCTATGAAAACAGAAGCAGAGAGCTTATAAAAAGAAACATTTAAAACCTTTTTAAAGCATTCTAAGGTTCTGCTTTTTTTCTCTTACTGTTGCATACAGTACATAAGGTACTAAGATCAGTTGTTTTTCTCTTCAGATGTAATGCAATTTGAAAACATCATGTTAAATGTAGAGTAAATTGTATCCTCTTTTCTATTTTCTTGCATCCATGTATCTAATCGTATTTCTTATTTTCTTTTGTATTTATATTCAGGAGCTATGAATTAGATGTTAATGGAGATACTTGCTCAGCCTTTCTTAGTAAGACAAAAATCCCATTTAATTCCCTTACATAAAGACAGACTAGAATTCTTTCACAGGAGACATTCTTGGCAGAAATTCTATTGTGTATTTGATAAACTGTGAAAGGCTTTGGCCCCCATGTATGTATCCAGCACAGTTTACCTTTTGTTGCCTAACCGCACCCTTCTGTGTTTTCTCTAATAGGAATCGCAAAATCGCAAAACATTTGAGGTTAGAAGGAACCACTGGAGGTAATCTGATTATGCAGAGCCATTGCAATATAATTGCAGATGACCACGTACAGGTGGTGGTTTTTTTAACAAAAAATATTTCTAAAGAGATATTCTGCAGTCTCTCTGGGCAACCTGTGCTAGTGCTTGATCACTTTTGCCATGAGAGCATTTCCAGAAATATAGAGGGAACCTTCTCTGTTTTAGTTTCTGCCCATTACTTCTTGTTGTGTCACTGGGCACCACTGAGTAGAGCCTGGCTCCATCATCTTCACATTCTCCCTTCAGGTATTTGCACACACTGGTAAGGTCACTCTGAGCAGTTCCAACTCTCTCAACCTTTCCTCAGAGGAAAGGTGCTCCAATCCCTTCATCATATTTGTGGCCTTTGGTCTCTCTCATGCTGGCAGATACCAGAACTGGACACAGCTGAGTGAAGAGTAAGGATTACCTCCCTCAACTTGTTGACAATATTTTGACTAATTCATACCAGGATATAAATCCTTCATAGAGGTCGTTCCAGGCTATGTTTGGATCTGAGAGCAGCACAAAGGGTTATGGGTTTTAGTCAACACATGCACGCTCATAAACACACAGGCATCCATTTCATATAATCTCCATAAGGGAAGCAGAAACTCACTAAGCTAGTGTATTCTTACTTATTGACATTTGAGAGATTGTAAAGAACTGAGAAAGAGAGAGAAGGAACATTCTCGCAGTGGATTTGATAGGTAGTACCAGCAAGGCATCCCCTGCTTCAAGGTGCACTCTTCCTCTCTCTCCCACCACAGCTTCTCTCCTGCTTTTACTCTCCCCAGGGTCTGCGCATTTCCACCTGCATGCCAAACCTGCATGGCCAATGCATCATACAGAGCCCAAGAGGAACACCTGCTTGCAAAACAAGTCTTTCCAAAAAAAAGATAAACTACCAAGATCTTCTCTCTCTGCAAAAGAAAATATTTGAGGCTACAGCCACAAATATCAGTTTCCTTAAAACTGTCAGAATATTTTGTTCCATCCTAGGATCATTTTTCAGTCAGAGACCTTTAGGTCCCCAACACAGTGGTTAAACAGCTTCACGGTGGTTTTTGTTTTGTTCGTTATGATGTTTGATTTTGTTTTTTGGAGGGATCTTTTTGCACCTCTATATTCTGGTTCTTGCAGAGAAATCTTGTACTTCATACTTGTTTTACAGGAATTATTCTGCTCTCCAGAATTTATTTTTGAATATGTCATTAAGAAAGTATTCCTATTCCATCTCTTTCCTTAAATGAAGTGTGGTTATTATTGGATACTTCTTTTACATTTTTAAAACATATGAAAAGTACTGATAATTTTCTAATGGGTCAACAAGATGCAGTTACAGTAGACTTGAATGCAACGGTCAGCTCAACTGAAACAAATACATAACACATTGTCAGTGTTATTTATCTAAAACTTCCATGACAAATTATGAAAAGATCATGCAAGTATCATATTGTATATATTTGTTCTTGATGAAAGGATGAACTGGGTTAGCTGTAGTTAAGATAATAGTACTTATGTGTGATGTTATTTTTCTACATACTGCAAAGTAGGGTTCATTCTTACAAGGTTATATTCAAGCTTATACGTGATAACATTTGGTAAAATATCATAGATACCCGTAGATTTCTAGCTATTATGGAAAGAGAAATTTTATCACAGAATGCTTTTCCAGTAGAGTATGTACCTCTACTACATTTACTAGATTGCCCAAGTCTACCTCAAACAAAATTCTGAGACAGTCAAAGTCTCATGGAAAATCCAGTGCTTCCAGGCTCCTTGTACTTATGATTATGAACAGCACTGCAAAGTGCAAAGCCAATGATAGCCTGGTTTTTGATCTTCACATTATCACAGAGTTTGGGCAAGCAGCTGCAGTGAAATGCATGCGCACACACGCACAAGGGTGAAACATTCCTAAAACCTTGAAATTTTCACAAAGTAGAAATTAAAATTTAAGTAACTTATAACAGTTTATCTATTGCATAGTGAAGTGCAGCATTTTGAAAAATACTTGCATTTACTTCCATGAAATGTCAAAGCAGAAGGGAATTTTGCCAGAAGGAACCCCTAGATCTAATTAAATCTTCTACATAGGAATATTACCACGATTTATAGAACAGCTTAGAAGAAGACTCAAAGACTAATTATATGTTTTCTTTCCCTATCCAAAAATAGTGAAAATTTAGTTTCAGTTTAGTAGGATAATTTCATTTTCAATATTTAAAAATGCAAAGTAAAATAGCTGATTCAATCTATTGTTTGAATGCTCTACAGCACAGATTCTGCTGTTTTACATTAATGGATGGTAATGCAATTCAATGTAATCACTACTGTTTCCAGAGAAACTTCATGCCAAGTGAATTTTGAATGATATGAATAGTTCAGATTAGTGGGATATTATTTCATATGACCACAAGTCTCTCAGCTGCCCTCTCCACTGGGAGGCAACTTAAAAGAAAAAAAAAAAAAAAAAGCCAACAGAATTAGAATTGTTAAATTCTGAAGAAGAAGAGTTTGTTTTGACCAACATCTTCCATGTTTCTCATGCATACTCATATAGTTGTGTGGCCCTTTAGAAGTGATCTTTGCAGGTCCTCACTGAAGTCATAAACCTTAAGGTGCAAAATGAACTTTGAAATACTTGCAAAATGCAAATGTAAAAAGAGAGAGCTTTGGTATTAAAACTGAGGAAGAAAATTTTTAAAAATGTTGCATGGTAGAGATGGAGAGAGAGAGAAGCTCACAAACAGGAATAAAATTTGTTTATTGGAAATGAACTTTACCCTTTTTGTGAAAACCCTGAAAAGCATGTGGCTACAGGCAGAAGAAGAAAGAGTAACAAATCTATACACATTACAAATAACAAATTCTAACAAGAAATATTTCTGAATCTCCTATTAATCCATATTTCTTTGTAATGGTTTCACCTAATTTTCTCTGCAGTAAAAAAATATCCAATTAGTTAGTAAAAAATAACCCTGTATTTAGCAGATGAACTAACAGTATTAAATCTAGCAGTCCACTCTGATCTTCCTAATTAGGCATCTCTCTCTGCATGAAGTTGAAAACACAAGTGACATAACATAATATAAAGGGTAAAGGGCCTCATTTCCTTCTGGTAGACAGTGAAGAAAATAAGAGAGAAAAAAGAAAAATCTACAACACCACTTACCCTCAGCTTACCCTCAGTGATCTGTAAATGCCTCATGAAGTGTACTAAAGATTGTAATATTTATTTTTTATTACATTTGATCAGCTCTAGTGTCATCCTGTTCAGTTTTCTTGTGAAAAATATCTTGGAGCAATGAAACTTCAAGACTAGGGATAAAAAGTTAACTTTGTGTTGTCTCAATTGGGATAAGGGCTATGCAGTTACTTAATTAGGTAATTCAGCAAAATGTTTCTGCTCATTCTCTTAGCTGAGAAGGGCTAGGAAGACCATTAAGTTTCTTTTAATTTCAAAGTACAAAACAGTTTTTCTTTCAAGTTGTGTATTCTATATTGTTTTATTCTTTCTTTTTTTCTGTTTTACTGCTTGAAGTGAAATGAAAAAGGCTTGAATTCTTATCTACAATAAGGACAGACACTAGCCAAGAAATTCCTTTGAGTTCACTGATATTTTTACCATTAGTACTTCAGGCAATGCAAAATTAGTATTACAATATTAAGTAAAAAATGAGATATACTTTCACATATCCCTTGAGCAAAAGCAGACTACAAACCAGGCCTGTACATCATGCTGTAAAATGTATGGCACATCTAAAAGAAGCAAAAAAGATATCTGTTTTCCTTTGCTGAGGTTAACATGAACTTTGAAAATGCCAACTTCAATTTAAAATATAATTTATTTTACAGCTCTTACTGTATTAGTCAAACATAAATCTGATACTGAACTGGTGTATATAAAGCCTGTAAAAGAAAGAATAGAAAATTCTGGATAACACTCTCATTTGCCAATGAGGTGGTATATTTTTTGTCTTCTGGTAAGTAGTTTAAATACTGGTATTGTTAAACAGTTTATTTCATTTGTTTAGAAGAAATGCAGAAAGTTTATGGAGAAGATGTGGAGTCTCCTCTGGAGATATTCAAAACCCACCTGGACACTTTCCTGCCCAACCCACTTTAAAGAACCTGCTTTAGCAGGGTAGTTGGAAAAGATGATCTCTAAAGGTCCCTTCCAATTCTTACAAATTTATGATTATTTTGGCGGTTCCCAATGACAGAGCTGCTCCTTAAAAGATTAATTTATTAGCAAGTTTATTAGTAAGATTAGACAGAGTAAAAATTGTTTTTGTTTTTTACTAAATGGTTCTTTGTACTATAAGAACACATATACTTGAAAGTTACTGCTATTACAGAACTATTCTAAAATTCAAAATGGTACTGATGTTACTGTAGAAGTAGCAGCTTTGGTGTTGGAAGAAAGCAGTCCAAAGGACTCAGAAACTTACCAGAAGTACCTACACTGATGAAAAGAAATAAGCGGTGGTTCTTGGTTTGTTCTTTTTTTATTGTTGTTTTCTTACACTTCTTCTTTAAAAATAAAAAGTTGGAACAATAGGTTAGTAGCAATGTGAGCTTATCATATTAAATTTTGAATATTAGAAAATAATTAGAAAGTTCAGGAAGTAAAACAAAAGCAGGGTTCTTTTGAAAAAAAAAAAAGAATTGAAGACAGTAGGTACTGAGAGTGTCAGATTTCATAACATTATAATATTCAGTGTCACAAAAGATATTGTTGGTTTGTTTGTTTTTGTTTTTTTTTCGTCAAGGTTTTAGCCCATTAGTGAATGGAGAAGTACTCAGTTGTTGCAACATAAAGTTAACAGGAGAGTTCTTACAGCCCTGTGTATTTCAGTACTGCATCTTTTTCTGCTTTTTGCAGTGAATAACAATTTGCTCTATATACCTCCTTGAAGTAGGCTTACTTCTCGTCCTAAAAGTAGTTTGGTATCTCTCAAGCTTTGCTGAATTAATTTCTTGTTCAGTTCCCAACAATGTGAAATCTCAAACTGAGCAAAACTTTAGTAGCAACAGCAGTAACTTGTAATATCTTTGATTATTTAGTACTGATATAGTCCTTTCTTTAAACAACCTGTATTTTTATCTGTGCAAAATTCTGCTTTCCTCCCTGTCATAAGCATCTTCCAAATTTTTCATCATATCTTGAAAAAAGAACATCCTTTTGTTCATGTTGCATTTATTCTTTCTTGCAAATAAACATGATAGAAAACTTTCCAGTGAATCTCTATTCTGTGAGGAAATAATGGCCTTTTGGTGCAGTGTTATGTCTGATTTCTTTGGGAATTTGTAACAGTTCATCAAAAAGAAGGGACAGACAAAAGCAATCAAAAGAATAATTTAAAATATGCATATATTTATTCTTTCCTCTCTGAGATAAGAAAAAGAAAAAGAAAATCATAATTCCTTCTTAAGCAACTTTGGGAGATGTAATTTAGGTGTTCTCTTTCCTTAGGCTCTGATTTCTAGTCAGACACATCTAAGGTACTGTGGTCAATCAATCCGTTATGCAGTGGCACAGATAAGCAAAGGAGCATAACAAGAAACATGATGTAGGCAAAGAATCCCACAAGAAGAAAATACGACATATGAACTGTATCTACCTTAAGGCACAGAAATGAAAATGTTCAATCAAATTTAACAATTACAAAATAGTGATTTTTTTTTTTTTTGCTTAAAGCATCAGCCTCCTATCAGCTTGAAATTTGAGTTTTAAAATGCTTTTGTTTTGGAAAAGGAGGAGTGTCAGTGCAGAATGTAAAAATAGAAAGTCTTGCAACTATGCAAGGTAAGCTGAGCAACTGTCAAAATACTTGTTATTTATATTGTTTTAGTCACAAATCCAAAATACAAGATCAGATGAGCTGTCATGAAGAAAATAACATGTTCAGAGTAGGATTTGGGGGGCAAAGTTTCATATTTAGTGTCTTATACATTTCATTACTAAAATTTTTAATTCCATTATCTTTTTTCCATTAAATAGTGATCAAGGAAGATTTCAAGTGTAGGATTTTGTAAAAAAGCAGTAGAGATAATCAAATGTGGGGAGGAGATTCGTATTTTGAAATATATATGAGGCCTTCATTGACTCCAGCTGATGTTTTTGTTACGAACTATAATGTGTTTGTTATGAAATATCTACTTGTACAGCAGTGCTTTATTATATTGAAATCTGTCAGCAGTTTTCAACTTGATGTTGAGATATGAAGGATATGTACTTAATTATATTTTCAAATAATGACATAAAATTTGGTTTGTTTTTCACATGTTTATTTATGAAGGACATTATGCTTAATGCTTTTGAAAATCAAATATATGTTTGTATAAATATCTACACGCTGACACTCACCACTATTTCAGAATTTAGAGTGAAAAATGCCATGTTATATATATTATATGTTAATATATATGTTAATTTTAAAAATCATTATTTTTGGCCTTAAAAGAATACTAATGTGTGGAATAGGATTAATGAATTTTCCTAACTAGATATTTGGAAGCCTAATTCTTCAATAGCATATGTCATTTTTAAATGATTAGACAAGTATTTGCTAAACCCTAAGGGAAATCCTTTTCCTTTATAAGCCAAATCCATTATATGTGTTTAAGCTGTGAATGGCTGTCATATTGCATCTGATTTTATTTCAGTGTAGCAAACTAAGCAAAAAATTTTTTGTTACATGGCTTACTTATTTGGTTTATTCTAACCAAATAAGTGGTGATAGAATAAATGGAAAAAAATATTCAAGCACTATAGCCATCCTACATAATTCCCACAGAAAAATTTCTCTGACAGTACAAAGGAAGAGTAGTTTAAAGAAGGGAAGGTAGATGTTCTTTACAAGAGACACAAGATAATTTAGTTTTCTACACGCTGAAATTTTTAAAAAATCTCTTCCTCTTTTTTTTTTCCACACATAGCATGAAAACTCAAAACATTGTTTTGAGTTTGAATAGCAGCATTTTTTGAGTTATGTCTTACATACATTTCTTAGATACTTCAATCTTGAATATTATTGCCCCTTTGCTTATTAAATATAATAGTTTATAACCTATGTAGTAGTGTAGTGAAAAGTTCACCCTTGTGTCAACACAAACATCTGGTGTTGTGAAACTAGCTAACACACAGAGCTGGTTGCATTGATTTTAAGAAGGAAACATACTCTTTAGTGGGTTTTTGGAAATAACTATTGATATGTGTATTTTTTATCATCTGAAAAAAAATCTTGAGTAATTTTATGACAGAGAAAGTATTCTGTTAGAACTTTTGCTTTTTTTTTTTTTTGTCAGTGTTTAATGAGATTAATACGAGTGAAAATCTCTAATCTAAAAGTAAAGATAAACACATGCCGTTTGCAGCCTCTAAGTTTGAAAAAAATAAAATCTAATGAATCTTGGAGTCCTTTATTTTCTTGGAGATACATTCTTACTATATTATGAATCTTCTATACATTTCTAACTGATAAAACTATCATTTCCTTCTGTAGCTTAATCTGATTTGTTTATGAGCAAAAGATAATATTTCTCCAACTTCTAAGTGAGCATATTCCTGTCAGTCAAGACATTTTCTATCAGAAACTGTTGCAACTTGACTCTCTGAATCTGCAATCAACAATCTTCTTGCTTCAGTCTTCACTGGTGACTGGTCTTCACAAAGCCCTTGAGTGAATGGTTGGGAAGATGGGGACTGGTGGACCACTGTTGCTCCTGCTGTAAACCACCTGAGGATCGTGAATATCCTTAAGTCTATGAGTCCCTGTGAGATGCATCCCAGGGAACTGGCTGATGTATTTGCTAAGCCACTCTCAGTGATATTTGAAAAGTCATGGCAGTCAGCTGACGTCCCCGGGAAATGGTAAAAAAGGGCAATATCACATCCATTTTTAAGAAGGGTAGAAAGGATGATCCAGGGACCTACCAAGGAAAAGTCCTGCCAGACCAAATTAATGGCTTCCTATGATGGTATAACTGCTGCATTGGAGAGGGAAAAAGCCTATAGGATATCACCTATCTGGACTTCAGTAAGGCCTTTGACCCACAACATCCTTCTCTCCAAATTAGAAACATATGGATTTGATGGGTGGACTGTTTGATGGACAAGAAACTGGTTGTGAGATTGTACTCAGGAAGTAGTAGCCAGTGACTCAGTGTCCAGGTGGAGATCAGTGACAAATGGTGTCCCTCGGGGGTGAGTACTGGAATCTTCATCAGTGGCATCAACAGTGTGATCCAGTGCACCTTCAGCAAGTTAGAGGATGACACCAAGCTTTGTGATGCACTCAACATGCCTGAGAAATGGGATGCCATCCAGAGAGACCTGAACAGACTTGAGCAGTGGACCAGGAGAGCCTAATAAGGTTCAACAAAGTGAGGTGCAAGGTCTTACACTTGGATCATGGCAACTGAATACAAGCTGGAGGATGAAAGATAGAGCACAACCCTGCTGAAAAGGACTTGTGGATACTGGTGGATGGCCAACTGGACATGAACCAGCAATGTGCCCTCACAGCCCAGAAAACCAATCATATTTAGGGCTACATCAAAACAAACATGGCCATCATGTAAAGGGAGAAAATCCTTCCCCTTAAATCTGCACTGGTGAGACTTCACCTGAAGTACTGCAATCAGATGTGGAGTCCTCCACATAGAAGAGAGAGGGACCTCTTGGATCATGTCCAGAGGAGGGCCACAAAAACGATTCAATGGATAGAACACCTGCCCTAGGAGGGCAGGCTGAGAGAGCTGGGGCTGTTCAGCCTGGAGAAGAGAAGGCTCTGGAGAAACCTGATAGTAGTCTTTCAGTATCTAGAGAGAAGCTAAAAGAAAAAACAGTCTCTTTATCAGTATCTGTTGTGATAGGACAAGAGAAAATTGTTTCAAAGTAAAAGAGGGGAGATTTAGCCTGGATATAAGATGAATTTTTTATGATAAGGTTAGTGAAGCACAGGAACAGTCCTGCCACATGCCTTGGACAGGTCATCCAGGCCCAGCTGTTATTTCCTTTGTCGGGAGAAAAGTTGGGGGGGGATAGAGGGAGGAGGAACAGAAAGCTTCTGTCACACAATAAACCCTTCAACCTGCAACAAGCCTCAGAGGTGTTTGATATAGAAAGAGTTCTTTCTTTTAATTCCTTAAACAAGAGGCTTCTGAGAATACTTCCTAATTTAAATTTGGCTTCAAAAATTAATCTTTGTAAGTAAAGTTGTGTTCCTGGTGGGACTTCAGATGATGTAGGACTGTTTTCTGCTCTTCAGAGTCTCTTAGAAGAGCATGTAACTTTTGAGACAGTCATTTCAAAAAATTTTGAGGAAAAAAATGTGATAATTTTTTATTCTAATGTCTAATTTCGGAGCTAAAAAACTTATATGAAATTAACCGTACTAGGCTAGAAAAAGTAAAACAGTGGAAGTGGATGAAGAACTGAAATCATAAGAATAAAATATTTCAATTTCTATAAGTATTGCTATCCTCACATTTTAAGTATGTATGTAAGTATTTTAAGTATGTTATGTATGTAGGTAATACATAACTACAACAGATAGAAAGAACATGACAGCACTGTTGCATAGAGCATTTTCATAGATACAAAAAGCTCTTTTCAACATAGTCATCACAATTAGCTGTAGCATTTTCACCAGCAATGAATGAGAACCTACATGCTGCACTTGTAAACTTGTCATGGCTGTCTGGAACATGGCTTGATTTTCATGCTGCTGTTGCCACTCCTACACAACCTCCACTTTTGTGCTAACATCCACTGTTTGGTCTCCACAAACATTTAGTAAGAACTGGTGAATGTCAATGGGTGCAGTTTTTTCTACATTGAGGAAATCAATTGTACACCATATCAGATGCCGTTCTGTTGGGTTGCGCCTCTGCTGCCATCTGCTGAGTGGCAACAAAATTGAACTGAATATTGATGGTGGGAAGATTTAGCTTCTACTGTCATACCACCAGCATCTGCTTCCGATTCTGTGGGCCTACATAATAAAATAGATGGCATTTCTTTCAGAGCTTCCCTCTTATGTTAATCCTTGTTTACTGGATATGAAGGTGTTCCTCATACTCTTCCTGAAAAGAAATTATTTTTTTCTGGCTTCCTTCAGCTTTTAGAGATGAAAAGCAATTGAGAACCAAGGAGAATGGGCTGATGGTACTGAATACTCATGAAGCCTGAAACAAATGTTATAGTTCATAGGCGAGGAAAAGCTAATCAGCGCAATTGAGATACCATGTAAACAATTATACTAAAGAAAGGCTTTCCAGAACTACTCTGGAAACTACAGAATTTGAAAGTCTTAAATTCTGCAACAGCAGCAAACCTTGAATTGTTATAGCTTGCTGTATGGGGCTGCTGAATCACGGCCTGAACCTTTGATTGATCACCTGAGGCAAGCAATGAGTCAGCCATGGGAGCACAGGTAAAGACAATTCACCTGTGCTGCAGGAAGGTGTGGAGCCTGGCTCCACCTCTCCTAGACCCATTTAAGAGCTGACTGCCAGTGTTTTATGAGATGATGCAACTCCTTTCTTTGCTGTTTTTTTCATAGAAGTAAGTTCAGAAATTTAATAAGAATTGAGATCTGTTTTGTCTATTTACTGTGTGAGAGTCAGTCTTGTCCTTTTTTATTGACCTGAAGCTCTTGCAATTTACTTTTTTAATAAATAGTAAAAACAAAGACTATCTGTTTTCAAGTAAACTCAGTTCCTTATTGTACCTGGATTCAGAGCATAATTATATACTTCCCATTGAGAGGCAAAATCAGATACATTCTTCACAATGAAGAATAAATCTATACACAGTTGCAGTCTTCTGGCCACTAGATGATAGATCAGGTTGGTCAAGCATGATCTGCCTTTCGTGAACCTGTGCTGGCTGAGCCTGATCCTCTGGTTATTCCACATATGCCATGTGATTTCCCTCACAGTGGTCTGCTCCATAAACTTTCCTGGTACCAAGGTAAGAATGAGAGGCTTGAAGTTCCCCGAATGCTCTTTACGACCCTTCTTGTAGATGGGAGTCATGCTGGCTAGCCTCCAATCCTCTGGAACCTGTCCAGTTGACCAGGACCACAGATAGATGGTGGAAAGCAGCTTGGCTATCACCTACACCAGCTCCCTCAGCACCTTTGAATGGATCCTATCTGACCTCAAGGACTAGTCATTGTGGAGCAGTAGGTCTCTGTTTCCACGTAAATCGTAGGGGGTTTATTCTGCTCCATCTCTGAGACTTCCAGGTCAGGGAGGGAGTACCCTGAGGATAACTGGTCTGACTTTTAAAGACAGATGTAAAGAAGGTATTGAGAACATCAGCCTTTCCTTATCCTCAGTTGTCACCTTTCCAGCTCATCCAATAAAGCATGGAGATTCTCCTTAGTCCTCTTCTGTTAATATATTTGTAAAAAGTTTTTTGTTTCCTTTTACCCCAAAGGCCAAGTTGAGTTCAAGCTGGGCTTTTGCCTTCTAATTTTCTCCCTGCATATCCTAACAGCTTCTTTGTATTCTCCTTATGTTGCCCATGCCCTTCTCAGGAATATAATTTTCATGATAACGTAACTTCAAAAAAATGAAAACTAAGCAGTTTGAATTGCATCCTGAAGATATTTTTAGCTATCTTTGAACTAAATGTTCAGCCTCAGGATTTAACAAACCTTCAGCACCACCTTCTTTTCTTTTTCTCTAATTTAGCCATTTGAATAAACTTACTTCAAAGAGAAGAAAGCATGCACCATGTATTAGTTTCTTAGGACAAAATACTCCTGTTTTTATAAAGTATTAATACAATAAACAGATAATCTCAAAGATTTTATGATTGGGAAAAAATGAAAAATTAACTGTTCAGGAAAATAAATTACTGGATTATGAAAAAAAACCACGATGCTGTGAAATTTTTTTTTTTTTTTTGCTAACTCCCTAACAAGTAGAGTTTTTCAGACCAAGTGCATCTCACATCATTCATCTCAAATGATTTTCTGGAGCCACTTCTAGAGACAAAGTTGAACAAAAGCTAGAAAAAATAAGGATCTTAATAGTATACCAGCATTATAGTAACAACAGTGAAATAAGAATCAATAGAAAAAAAAAATAAATAAGGAAAAGCCTGTTCTTTGAAATTCATAGAAACATTGGAATGTGCCAAGTGCTGTTGGTGCACCTCCAGTGGATATTGCACTCAGAACTTGGTACAGCATTCTCACCATCTTAGGGAATATCTCCTCACAGATTTATTTTGAGGGTTTCTGGCAGGTTTCTAAAATATATGAATAAAATTTGTGCCTTTACTACTTTGATACTGTAATATTGTGTATACATTTTATCTAGTAGAAGGAAATACAAACAAATAATTTTCAAACACCATGGCAAATGTAATTTTTTTCTTTTTCAAGCATTGACATCACTTCAAGTTGAATTCATTGAGATGTACAAGAAGATTCATACTCAATACAGTGGAAATAAATCAGGCAATGGGAAATTAAATTTCATTTTTCTTCATGCTGTTCCTCTCAAATGGGAAGAAGTATTCATTATAATATATGCAAAATGCATCTGTATTTGATGTGGTGTTTTCCTGTCCCATCCACCTTATGGCCTACGTGTTGCCTTTTGAAAAAAAATAATAAAGGAAATGTCAGTCAAACTGCAGCAGATTTCAAGCCAGTAAAGTGCCCATGTCCTTATAAATGAACTATCGTGCCTAAAGGCAACATTCAAACACATTACCTTTGGCTCTCTCCCTCGTTGTGAGAAAATTTTAAAAAGGACGTTTTCTTTGGTTGATGTGCTGAGATTCCTTAGTTTTTAATGGTGGAAGGAGATGTAGTAATGTATCTCCAACATGAGATCAGCTAACCTAGTGGTACTGAGATTCAAACTGCAAAGAGTCCAGTGGCAAATTTGATGTGTTGTCATGTTCACATTACCTGGATTTCCTGGAAAAAAATAGCTTAGAACTTTTTGAAGTAATTTCTGCATAGGCAATTAGTCATTAATCATTAATAATATCAAAATACGAGATTTTCTTGCTATGATTTTGAGCAGTACCCCTTGCTTGAGGAGGGAAAAACTTCATTTTGTTTGTCAAAATATCACAGAATCACAGAATCGTAGGAGTTGGTAGGGACATCTAGAGATCATTGAGTCCACCCCCCTGCCAAAGCAAGCTCCCTACAGCAGGCTGCACAGATAGGTGTCCAGGCAGATCTTGATTATCAGCAGAAAGAGAATTCAGAGCCCCTCTGGGCAACTTGTTCCAGTGCTCTGTCACCCTGACTGTGAAGAAGTTCTTTTGCATATTGGTTCGGAACCTCTTATGCTCAACTATATGGCCATTTCTCCTTGTCCTGTCCCCACGGACTGCTGAAAAGAGGTTGGCCATGTCCCTTTGACTCCCACACTTAAGGTATTTATAGCATTAATAAGATCCCCTCTCAGTTTTCTTTTCTCAAGGCTGAACAGACCCAGATGTCTTGCTCCAATTTATAGGAAGGAGATGAGGTTCTTTTAATATCTGTATACCCGGCATGAGATTAAGAAACAACAGTTCAAATGTTGGTCTGACCAGTTTATTACAAATCTTAATTAGGAAGAAGGAGAAGGGGAGGACGGACATCATTATGAATTAGGGTAATGGGGAAGGGAAGGAGGGCGATAGAAAAGATAGAAAGGAAGATGCAAGAAGTCTTTATAGAGGGAGATAGTCACCACCATGGATCCAGTGTGGTTCGTAGTTCAGTCATTGATCTTCAGTAGTGGTGGATTGTTGGGCATTGTTGTTCTGTTGACTACGACGGTGACCATGGCGATGATGGCCCCTTTTCAATGGTTCCAAAGTTGTCGAGTCAGCTCTCCTTGGAGTGGCAGCTTCTGGCTTTGGGATCTCAGCGGAAACTCCTTTGTTCCTATCTTCCTGGCCTTGACAGCCTATAAGAGAGAGCAGGGAGGTGCCAACTTGTATCTTTTCTTCACAGGATACAATGGGATCATCCCCCAGTTTCCCATAGCAAACGGGAGTGATTTGGTCACAGGCTAGATCTTCCACCAGTAAACAGTCCTGAGAACTATCTTCCAAAGGCAAACAGCTAAAACGGCAACACCCATCATTCATCTTCTAGACAAATCAGTCTTATTACAAGAAATACCTCAGGAAGCAAGCTTTGAGCTAAAAATCAAAGAAGGATTCTCACACCAGGTCACCTAGCCATTCCTCATAGGGGAGATGCTCCAGATCCCTTGTGGCCCTCTGCTTTAGTCTCTCAGGAGATCCCTGCATTTTTTGTACTGGGGAGCCCAGAACTGGATAGAGTACTCCAGGTGAGGCCTGGAGCAGAGTAGAGGGGGAAGATCACCTCCCTGGACCTTCTGGCCGTGTTCCTTTCAATGAACTAATTGGCCTTCTTGGCCGTCAGGGCAATATGTTGATAATACATTGTCTATGTGCTCAAATTTTCATAATGATATTTTGGTACCCATGATTAATAACAACAACAAAATACTCCATGTGTGTGGAATATGGCAGCCCAGCCAGAGGTCCTTTGATGCTTTTTTTTTTTTTTTTTTTTAAAGATAGATGCTTTTAAAGGATAGATTCATGGTTAATGAATGCTTTTTAGTCATACAGAATTAGTATATATGTTAGTGCCCATACAGCAGTATGTCAGATGAAATAGAGTTAATGTAAATGAAAAAAGTGAGAAAAATTTCACCTAAGATTAGTACAGAACCTTTATATTTTTAATCCCAGTGAAATGTTTCGTATGAAGTGTGCAGAGTTGATCATTTAGAGGCCATTAGAAATTTTGAAATAGGTGTGAATGGTAAATTTCCTATGAATATTGTTGGCTTGATTTCAGATATATTCACAAGCGTTTCTCTGGAAAGTACATTGCTATTCTGTCCAATGTAAATTCACTGCCACCTGCTCTTACCAGGAATTTTTTAGTAATTCAAGGCAGTACCTTTATCAAATTAGCTAAATTAGCTGTTATGAAATCACTGTTGAGATTTTGTGAATGAGCACTTCTATATTTTCAGGCGCTAACATAGGTAATAGACTAGTGGGGCAGGGGGACCTGCAGATCCAAACCCTGGGAAAAGAAAAAGGGGAAAAGGTAGGGAGGTGGGTCTAAAAACAAAACAGTGGCAATGATCTGAGGAGAAACAAACTAATTTACTAAACAAGATATCAGAATGCAAGCTAACACACTATAATACAATATAATACAATCTAATTAGAATTGAAGCTAATAAATTAAATGAGTTTTTAAAAAATGAAAGGTCTTACTCTAATTAAGCTGAGGTGTTATGGTTGGGAGCAGAGGTGAGCCAGAGAATCAAAAAGGGGAGGTCAAGAGATCTACGAATGATTTTTATCTTTCCCTCGGAGCAGAAATGGTAACAGAACAGTGAGCAGTTTTCTTCTCTTCTGGGACAGGTACCTAGAAGTACCTACTATCCATGGAATTGGAGCATTAACACTTTAACTCCCAGTGTACTACATGATGTTATGATGTGGAATAATGAGAACAAGAATCATAAAACCATGACATATATTTACATTTCTGTCACCAGAAAAAAGAGGAAATAGGGAAGTTTTGGAGTCTGAGTCTAATTCAAAGTTGTTTATAATTAAGTAAATGAATTATTTTGAAATACAAAAAGGAATCTCTTTTACACATTCCATACATCTACACATTCCCTGACTAAATCTTACCAAATTCTTCAAGTAGACACAAGCATAGGGCAAAAAATATCTGCACAAGGCTACCGGAGTCTAATACTCCAGGTAGTAAGACTTGTGCGTGATGACTTATTTTCCTTTGAAATTTGGAATTGGGGTCACTTTTGTCACCAGATTTCCTAACACATTCTTAAAGATTTTCTGATTTATTGTTCTTCAGAGGAAAACTTCTTAATTGTGGCATCTCAGAAACGTATTGGATTAATGGCTAATACATTTTCCTCTCGTGCACCAAATAAATATATAAATATATATGTATACACTTATATACTGTCTCTTTCCTATTAATGGTAGTTTGTTTAATGACTAAGGATGAAAAATATATTTACACTTCAATTATAGGAACAATATGTTTTACTGTGTAAGTACCATTTCTCGTCATGGTTATTATCGTGATATTAAATAGATGAGGGTCATTGTAGAAGGAACATAAGTCATTACCACATTTCTACACATAATGACTCTTAAACATAATTGCTATATTATCTTTCGGTGAATCATTATATTGAATTATTATATAAGCCAATGCACATGCTGGCAGCTTAGCTAGGAATAAAAGAAAGCTACTCAATCAAAGATTAGTTCTGTTTCTTTTTTAACTGACTAATTTTCAAAACATAATATTCAGGGGCAGGTTTTAGAAATACATGATACTTTTACTCGACTCTGTTAAAGTGTGTGATATGAATTTATGTAAATTGATAATGAAAAAAACATAACTGCATGACTGAGAGACTGATCCAGGTATGAAAAGGATACTTGTATTTCATGAGCTACATGTTGAGATCCCACAAACCTAGAAAAATCTAGTCAATGTCTTGATCAGCTGTGAGTCACTTGCTCACCATGCTTGACAGCCAAGGTAACTTATGCAGATGTTACAAAGAGATACCAGCTGATCTTAGGGGAAAGGTGATACGTTCTACATAGGGGATTTTACAAACAGCAGTAAATTAAGTTGTTCCCTTTGATCTCCTTACAGGATGTGAAGTCAATGCTGTGGGAGTCATGATAAGTTGAGGTGATCCATCTGTACATGTATATAGGCAATTGGAAAGAGCCTGAACCTTTTCAGTGATGTAACGTGTCTATTTTGGTGATACTAAGCTGCTATTACATAAATTGTGTTTAAAAAAAAAAAAAACAAATATGAAATAAACATGCTCTGTAGACTCCAGTAGAATGTAGAGTAACAATGTCATAGAGAGACACGAAGAAACTTGCACTATAGAATCTATCCCTTCAGTCTTCTTAATCTCTTTTACTTCCACAGGAAGAATTTTGTGGAGCCTGTGACTGTTTCAAGCAGAGAAAGAAAGTATTTCTTTCTCTTTATTATTATTTATTATTACCTTTTTCTGATCTAACTTGCCACTCCCAGGGCAGTCCATCCCAGTGCTCGACCAATCTTTCTGAAAAGAAGCTTTTCCTAACATCCAACCTGAACTTCCTCTGTCACAGCTTGTAGCCATTCCCTCTAGTCCTATTGCTAGTTACAGAGAAGAGGAGGCTGACACCCACCTTGCCACAACTTTCTTTCAGGAAGTTGTAGAGAGCAATAAGGTCTCCCCTGAGCCTCCTCTTCTGCAGACTAAACAATCCCAGCTCCCTCAGATGCTCCTCATAAGACTTGTGCTCTAGACCCTTCACCAGTTTAATTGCCGTTCTCTCAACACACTCCAGGGTTTCAATGTCTTTCTTCTAGAAAGGGGCCCAAAACTGAACACAATATTTGTGATGCAGCCTCACCATAACAGAGGGATGATCATTTCCCTACTCCTGCTGGCAGCACTACTTCTGGTACAAGCTAGTATGCCATTGGCCATCTTGGCTACCTGGGCATGCTGCTCATTCATGTTTAGCTAAGCACTGACCAGCACCCCTATTATAGTTTGCATGTAACTAAATAGAAGGCATTACTTTCAGAGTGACCTATGAATTAGTGATTGCTGCGTGGGTTTCCAAACTTTTGGCTTGCCTGGGCTGTACTGCGTGAGGAGAAGTTGTCTTGGGCTGCATATACATAGGTTACTGCAAGTAATGCCTCCATGGAAACTACAACAGATACAAAGAGCATAACAACACTATTTGATAGAGCAAATTCTCAGCTTCATAACACTATTTTTCAACAAAATCACCACCAATAGCTGTCACAATTGCTGAAATCTACCACTCACCAACTCACGTTCACATCCGCTATTTGGTGTTGAGTAATTGCCAGTGAATATCAATGAGTGCCAATTTCCCACCTGGAGGAATTGAGTTATCCAACTTTGCTTCTTATGCACTTCCATGTCAGAGGCTATTTTGTCAGACCACTATCCTGTTTCCATCTTTCACACACAAAATGTAATGGAATATGGTCAGGAAGTTTCAGTCTCTACTAGCACACTATCAACATCTGTCTCTGTTGCCATAGGCCAACATAATAAAGCAGGAGACATTATTTTTGGAGCATCTCTTGTAAAATATATAATATAGTTTATGTATATAAGTAACAAAACTTATTTTAATTTTTAATTTTTAAAAAGGGGGAAAAAAAACATAAAACTAGTAAGATGTTTGATTTCATTTTTGTGAAAACAATGCATCAGTCTGGTTTTATAGTAATGGTTGCAATTCCTAGTGAGTTCTCAAAGTGTTAGTGAGAGACTTTTGATGAAATTTTATTCATCCTGTGTTTCATGCTTCGTAACTGCTGTTCATAAATTTATGTACTGTCAGAGAGCAATGATATGCATAAGGTGGAGTGGTGAAGCAAGGAATCTCTTAGTCTCTGCTAAGAGAGGTTTTACAAAAGTCTAATGAAGAGACAGGACCAATGTTTTGAGTTAAATGTCTGATTGTAGCTTTACACGTTACATTTAAAAATTTGAAGGTAATTTATTTATGTGAACTGAAAATAGGGTTTTAAGTACACACACACACACACAAAAAGATTCTTTTCAGCAGTCTTGAAACATATTCTCAAATTCCTTTATCAAAACAGAAAGCATGGCTTCATGTTTTTCACTGTTTGCAGTACTGTTTTATCAAAATGCATAAAATTATTTGCCATAACCTGAGTTAGCTGTACACTGAGCTCTCCCCATGTCCTGGTTTCAGTCAACACGATGTTAGTAGCAGAATCCATGTGTGGTTGCTTCTAGGTAAGCACCTAGGGCCAGACCAGGCGAGTATGTTAGGAAGACTAATCACCATAGTGGTGAGGGGCAGAGGCTAGGCCTCTTAGGCTGCGCCGGGTTGCATGTGGCCCACGGTTCATGGGTTGGACATGCCTGGTCTAGCTGGAAAAATCCTGAAGGACAGAAACATAATGTGTTGGTCTGTATATACGAAAACTCACTTTGCTTAATGGTGAAAGGATGTATGGACATAACTGCAAGCCTTGGTCTCAACCTACTGTTGTTTAGTTAATGAATAGAAGATGGGTTGTGGATTTTGTGACTGAACAATGAAATAGATATCATTTATGAAATATTGGTTTTGTTTGTACATACTTTCAGTAGAAAATAAACATCGTGAAGATCGATGCAGTGCTTTTCTCTGACACTCAGATAACTCTTTTATCACTGTAAAAGTGTTTCTGGAAATTATAGAGTGTGAAAAGAAGCCTACATTGATGCTGTACATAAGCAGTCTCTTGATAGCAATTGAGGACTCAGAACCAGTAAAAATTGACTCAGCACATTATTTTGGTATTCCCTAAATTCCCAGACATTTAGGCATGGTTGTAGGCATTTCTTTAGGCACTTCAATGAAGCTGGATGAAAAAGAATATTTCAAGAATTACTTCTAAGTAAACATTTTTTAAAATGCATGTCTGACATATGTTGCCAAAAACAAAGGCAACTTTTTTAACATAATATCGGATAATGTTGACTACCTAAATTTGAACTGAAATATATACAGTTTATTAATCATTTATACTTATATTTAATATTAATCATGTACAAAATGCTTTAATGGAATTTTTTTAAGATTCTGCTGCACTAGCTGCGCAATGGAATGTTTTTGTTTGTGTGTTTTTGAGAAGGTCTGAAAGATTTAAGTTACTATACACCATGATAACAAAAACTAGTTAGGATTTTTAGGAAGTTACAGTTGGTCACACAAGAGATGTTCATAGAAGCAGGCAAAAATAAGAAAGATGTAATTGAAGAATTTATGATAAAATTTTATTTTTTATTTAACTCAGAACATGAAATGAATTATACTAATATGTTGTGCCAATAGAAGTGAACGCTTCTGTAGAATGTTAAGTGGGGAAGACTCTTTTATTTAAAAAGCTCAACATTTTAAAGAATTATTTTTAAAGAATTTAAATTACTATTTGTGAATAGTGAGGAGGAAATACTGATAGAAAAATAGCTAGGGCACTACTGACTGGTCACATGTTAAGTGGCTTATAAAAGGGTTTTATTAAAAAAATCTCTATGAATTTTTAGAGATCTATATGTTTGCAGTCTTTTACTGAACTATTTTTAAAAGAAAAGATTCAAAACTCAGTAGAAGTATGCCTGTTCACTGAAATGAAGTTCTGTGGCTATTACTTCCGGACCTTGCATCCAAAAAAGTTGTGAAAAATTATCTCATTCTTAAAAAATGAAAATAAGAGTATGTCAAATTTTATAGTATCATTATGCAACTTCTATATGAATATTGGATTAACTTTAAAAGATAATCATTGCATCCCTCAGTTTTCCTCCCTGATTTTGTATAAAACCAAACCTAGATAAAAGCTTGGTCCAAATAATAGAATTTTTCTTCTCAGGATCAGTTGAAGCCAAATTTTATCAAATATTTCTGTATACAGCTGAACAAGGCAAGGAAAAATATTTCAAAACTCCTAAATAATTTATTTAGTTTCATGTCTTAATGTTTACAGTCTTCACAGATGCATATATCTGATTTTAAGAAATATGAGTAATTAATGACAACTCAGAAGTTATGAAAATGCGTAGGAAAGCAACTACATTTAAGACAAGCAAAAAAATTCAGTACTGTTCCCCTGATGATGCTTTTTTACATCCTATGAATTAAAATTATGCCCTTCCTGGTTCCTAGTTTTTATAGGAATAACCCTTGGTCAATAGAAAATGTATTTGCAATGCATACTGCACTTGCACAAGTTTTTATTCTGTTCAGATACAATCCACATACAGCATATCTGTTTTTCCAGTAGCTACTGTTATATATAACCACTCACAAACAATGTTATCTTTTTTTTTTTTTTTTTCATTAGGGGCTGATGTTATCAATTTTGATGGCCATGTAGTGTTACCATACAGATTCAGGAACAAGAAAATGAAAACATTGAAAGATGTCATCTCTCTGAAATTTAAGACCTCTGAAAGTGAAGGTGTAATCTTCCACGGAGAAGGACAACAAGGAGACTATATCACCTTGGAACTCAAGAAAGCCAAACTTTTTCTAAATTTAAATTTAGGTAATTTTTTTTTTTTTCTGCTTTTGTGTTCTTTTTAATACTTGTTCTGCTCTTGACTGAAATAGAGATATCTTAGCTTTTGGTTAGTGATGGGAGTACATCCACGGCCAAGCGAGGACAGACCACTTAGTGGGAAAAAGAAGTCACCACTATAAGCATGACTGCAAGGGGAGGGTGGAGCCAGGACAGGTGGCCAGAATTAGACCAAGGGGTATTCTATACAATATGACATGCAGAAGATCATGAGTACTACCCTCTGCTGATCTTCCACAGATGTGGAGGAAGCTGCATCCCATAGTCAGTGGGGAATGAAGAAAGTCTTCAAGGCCTTGGGACAGTTGGTGAAAAGGTTCTGGGGAGCAAGTTATTTTCTCTTACCTCCCTTCATTTTCAGGTGACAACATAGAAGGATCCAGTTGATAATTGCCTGGCTACAAGACTGATGCCATAGGCATGGCTTTGGGTTCTTTGATAGTGGCTAGTTTTATAAGACACTGGACTTGACAGTAATATATGAAAAGGTTTATCTCACAGTGGCAAAAGGGTTCTGGGACAGGAATTAGCAGGGCTCATTCAAAGACCTGTAAACTAAGTTTGAAGGGGGGTGGGGATGTAGATTGACTTACACTTGTGGAGAAGTGCTCTGTTATTGATGAAGACCAGGACATGGGACAGACACCACTTGAGGGTTGCTGGGCATTGTTTGGTATGGGGTAAGAATTTGCATTGCTGGCAGGCCACAGGTCAGCAGGCAGTTGTATTTATTGCTGTGGATTGGTCAGTAGGTAGAGAGTAATAGCATTACAGCTGTATAAAGCATGCATATATATATTTATAATTGCATTTTTTCCCATTTTCCTCTTGTTTCTTAGCATATAGTTTTTATCTCAACCCGCAAGTCCTGTTTTTTTTTCCCAATTCTCTCCCTCATCACATCTGGGATGTAAAGGGGGAGTGTGGAGTGAGTGAATGGCTGTGTGATGTTTAGCTACGTGCCAAGTTAAATCACAACAATTCCCAAAAGAACTTATATCCTTCTTTTTCTTCAGATACAGCAGGCCAAAAAATTTAATTTTGTGAAAATATTCATCGTTCCCTTTATGTTGTTCTTTTTTACTTCCTGTCCTATGTCTTTCCACTTAGTTTGTGTGAGATAACATGAAAGTAAAATCAAAATAAAATCAACAATATATTATTATTAGAAACTTGTTGGAAAGGAAAGAAGATTGGTAGAACTATATTTGCCTCAGCTATAGTTTCATTTTCAGAAACTTGCAAAATTGTTTAGATTGGAAGGACTTCTGGAGGTCATCTTGTCCATCCCCCAGCTCAAGCAGGATCAGCTAGAGCAGGCTGCCCATGAGTACATCCAGAGCTTCAAGTATCCAGAGCTTCAAATATCTTCAAGAGTGGAAATCGTCATTACCTCATTTTTAAGAACATAATCAAGTGGCTGTGTGAAAGAAAGACATTGTCTTTAATGCTAGGGGAAGAAGGATCACTCTTAAAAATCTGCAGCAAAAAATGATTACTGTCTGGAAAGCTACAGGCCACATGATGTTTAGTAACCTTCCTATAAAGAAGGTAGGCAGGGAGAAAGTCCTGTTTTTTTTTAAGCTATTACTATGAAGCACTGGAGCCACTGAAGCTGGTGAAAATTCTCGGAAGGATCAATAACCTCCAGCAAAAAAGCAGTAAGATCATTTGTAGGAAAATACTGTATTAAGCCATGGCAGTGTGATTTGCCAGAATGTGTTATCAACTTACACATCTTTACTGATTTTCAGGCATGCTCCAGAAATGCACTATCTCCTCATGTATTTAAAACATAAAGAATGCAGTGAGTTATTGGGCAGCGCAGCAATTTTTTAAACTTCTCAGTGAATTTGTCATTTGCTGCTTCACTTGAGATATATACTATCTACCTTTTCTGGCTTAGTTATGTCAGCCAGACTGCAGTGAAATATGATCTCTGACAAGCACAGCTACACAGGCAAAAGTTTCCAGAAAGCACAGCAGTAAGCTGCAAAACTGTATTTACGTTAATTGCCTTCCAGAAAAATCATAGAATCACAGAATGGCCTGGGTTGGAAGGGAACTCAAGGATCATGAATCTCCAATCTCCTGCCACAAGGAGGGCCACCAACCTCCCCGTTTAATACTAGACCAGGCTGCCCAGGGCCCCATCCAACCTGGCCTTGAACACCTGCTGGGACGGGGAATCCACAACCTCTCTAGGCAGCCTGTTCTAGCACCTCACCACTCTCATAATAAAGAACTTCCCCCTGACATCCAACCTCAATCTTCCCTTCCTCAACTTCAAACCATTTCCCCTTGTCCTGCTGTTATCTACTCTTTCAAAGAGTTGATTCCCCTCCTGTTTATAGGCTCCCTTTAGGTACTGAAAAGGTGCAATGAGGTCACCCCACAGCCTTCTTTTCTCCAGGCTGAACAAGCCCAGCTGCCTCAGCCTGTCTTGGTAGGGGAGGCATTTCAGCCTGCTGATCATCTCTGTGGTCCTCCTCTGGATCCTCTCCAACAGCTCTCCGACTTTCTTGTACTGGGGGCTCCAGATCCGGACACAGTACTGCAGATGGGGCCTCACATGAGCAGAGTAGACAGGGACAATCACCTCCCTGTCCCCTGTCTCTTCTGATGGAACCCAGGATACCATTTGCTTTCTGAGCTGCAAGAGCACACTGCTAGCTCATGTTCGGTTTTTCATCCGTCACGACCCCCAGGTCCTTCTCTGCAAGGCTGCTCTCAAGGACTGCTCCTTCCAGTCTGTTTTAAATGCCTTGGATTCCTCCGGCCCAAGTGCAAAAAAGGGAAGGTTAACACAGGAAGACTAAGGTAAGTTTTATTAGCAGAAGACATTTTTTGCTGCTATTGGTTCATTCTGCACTGAGACTCTTACACAACACAGAAAAGCCTTAGTTGAATACAATTTTGCAACTGGAAGTAGCTATTGCTTCCCTGGTACACCTTCATACACCTACTATGACAAATATTTATAGACTTCATTAATGTGATTATTGATGTATTTGATCTAGGTATTTGTATTTTTATGGCATCATATCTCCATGTGGTAGATCTTATCTTCATAGTGAATTGAATTCCTCCAGTGTGAGACTGTGTGATTGTGTGACATGTTTCAGGTGAAGTATTAACAGAGTGAAAGGAAAATGTTTGCCTAACTAATATTAAATGAAAATTGCTTTTGTTTCTATTCTTATTTTAGGTAGCAACCAGCTTGGCTCTATTTATGGCCACACGTCCGTGATGACTGGCAGCCTCTTAGATGATCACCATTGGCACTCCATCGTCATAGAGCGCCACGGGAGAAACATCAATCTCACCCTGGATAGACACATTCAGCATTTCAGAACTAATGGAGAATTTGATTATCTGGACCTGGATTATGAGGTAGATAATGAAATCTACACATTATCATTCAAATTTACTTTATAAAGTCCAATAAGAAGAGAAACTTGATATAATTAAAATGTTTCATTTGTTTTTTTTTTAATGGTTTTTTAAATAACATTTTTTTTCCTTACATTTCTTTCAAATAATCTATTCCCTTAGGTATCAATTTAGTTGCCCTTCATCAGATCCTTTCTATCAGATCTTGTCAACAGTTCAGCTGTTGACAATAGGAAAAAGATAGAGAGATGTGCCTATAATAGAACAGCAGCAATGATCTGAGGAGAAACAAACTAATTTACTAAATAAGATACTGAAATGCAAGATAACACACTATAATACAATATACTACAATATATTAGAACTGAAGCTAATAAATCAAATATAATGAGTGTCTGAAACCTTAAGGCCCTACTCTAATGCTGAGGCAAGACATGCATTTGGGACAAACAGAAGGGAAGAGAACGGGATCCCATGACTTTGCCAGGGATTTTATCTCCTCTCTGAATGCAAAGTCATCTGGGGTATGTAGTTCTTCTTCTCTTCTGAGACAGATACCTGGAACTGGAGCATTAACTCTTTAACTCCAAGTGCAATACATGATGTTATGATGTGGAATACTGATAACCAAAAATCATAAAACCATGACAGATCTCATCTGTTATAAGGCTCATCTTAATCTTTTGTTTTAAAATGGGAGATTTATGTAATTCAGTAAGGTTAGGGTACACTATAGCTAAGCATCTGCTGTAAGCACAAAATGAATTAAAAAAAAAAAATCATACCATCTGCTATTACTTTCAGGTGCACATTTTGCACTTGAATCAGGCAGAATTCTTTTTTAGTAACAGCTAATGTAAATTTTTAGCAAAGGAAACAGATTAGAACTTTTTTACTTACCAATGACCTTGCTCTTCTTAGGCAAGTAAGTATTTTCTTATATTATCACAAATGCACCATCACTAACTTCTTTCTATAAAGAAACAGTAAATTCAAAAAAAAAACTTTTGTTTGATCAGTCAGTTAATGCCCACAAGTGTTGATGAGGAACGACGCTACACTACACTACACTTGCTCTTAGCCTGAAATGCTGTCATAAAAACCTGAAGGAAGAAACTGGAGAAAGGAATGTATACTCCTGATAGAAGAGGATCAGATTATGGAGTATTTGAGAAAACTGTACACTCGTAAGTCCACAGGCCATGATGTGACACACTCATTAATGCTATCATTGTGATATCCTTCTTGATAATCTTTGTTCAAGAAGTTCCTGAACATTGAAATAAAAGTTATTCCTGCCTTCAGGAAGGATGGGGTGGGGTCAGAAAATTACAGGCCAGTGGGTAGCACTTGATCCCTGGGAAGGTGAATCAACAGCTAATCCTGGAAACTGTTTCCAGTCACATGAAGGACAAGAAAATAAACAGTTGCTGTCAGCATGGTTTCACCCAGGCTTAACGAATGTGATGAGCTTCTATGATGAAATGGTGTGCCTAATGGATGAGAGGAGATCAAACCATATTGCCTGTGTGGACTTCAGTAAGGCTTTTGACTCCATCTCCCATAATATCCTCACAGAGAAGCTGTTGAAGTATTTGGACTGGATGAGCAGATTGTGAGGTGGTTTCAAAACTGGCTGAATGATCAGAAACAGAGGGCAGTGGGCAGCAAATTGTAATTGGGGACCACGAGTAATCAGAATACCTCAGGGATGGTTAACATCTTCATTCATTCACCTGGATGATGGGATAGAATATACCCTCAATAAATTCATGGATGATACATAACTACAGGGAACGACTGACTCAACAGTGCGTTGGGCCAATAATTGGACATAGAAGACCTGAACTGTGCTACCAGAAAGTCATATAAGTTGATTTTATTAAAGATTTTCAATTGATTGAACAACAGAAAATGTTAGACAGAGTGCAATAAGCCAATTTACATATATATATGTAGTATATGTAAATAATAAATGTATTACAAGCAATAAGAATGGAATCCAGGAGATACAGTTTTCTCTCTTCTTTGCCATTAGAGACCTCATTGACAGTTCCCAAAGGTACATTTCAATCTCCATCTACACAGATTTTCTCATATTTAATGAAAATTATTTTAATGTGTATGAAAACATGTTCTGTGGTTCATATAAAAGGCAGAGCCTTGACTTCTCCATCTTTAACTCTCAATTAACTCACTGACTTTGGATGTTAGACTACATTTAAAGACATTGCCCTTATGATAAATTAATCCATAAGTTGTAAATCTCAATAAATCAAAACAATTTTTCATACAAAACACTGTAATTCCAAACATCCCTGCTTTCCTCCTACCTTCACTCAGCTTGTAACTGAGCACAATATCAAGTGGTATGGGATAACTCTTTGGTCAAGGGGGGTCAGTTGTCCTGGTTGTGTCCCATCTGAATTTTTTATGCACTTCATTCTACTTGCTGGTAGGGGAACACGAGAAACTTAAAGATCTTTGATGCTGTGTAAGCACAGTTCAGCAAAAGCTAGAACACCAGTGCGTTACCAATGCTGTTTTGGTCAAAATCCCCAAAAGACCATTTGACAACAATAAAATACTACAATTCCATTCTCCAGTTGTGCTTTTTTTTTTTTTTTCTCAAAGTCAAATTAACACAGAACATCTGAGGATGTGCATGCAAAGTATTCTTATGTAGCTGGTGTGTACTATTTATAAAACCTTAGTTTTCAGTGGAGTAGTTGAAACAATATAATTCTTGTATGCAAAGCCAATGTCTCTTACTTTTAAAATAGAAAATAGGTTTTAGAAAATAGGTTTTTTTGAGCTGCATTTTCATGCTCTCAGTAACAACCAGTTGAGCTAACAGTGAATTATATTTGAAGGCTTGGCTCTACCAAATCTCAGCAGGAGACTGCAAGTAGAAATTTTTGTGAGCTTTCTTGGGCTAGGAATTCTAGTTTTAATCACTGTTTATGTCTCAATATATTTGATATAAATACTTAACATAGATTGCAAAGACAAATCTCATGAATCCTTTATTCTTCATATTTGGGCTGCAAAATATTTATGAAAGAAATTTATTCACTTCCAAATATTTCAGAAAGACACTGATAGTGTAGAGACGTGTGTAGTCCCTATAGAGTAACAGGAGGTAATGAGCAATTCTAGTTTGTAAAATATTTATTTTTTCTTAGTGTTTTATCACTACAGTCTCTGAGTAACCCAGGGTAATTAAATTGGTCATAAATAAATAAATATTTCTTTTTGTCCTACTAAATTAAGTGGTAATTTCTTATTGACCATAACTATGTGATAAAACCATGTTCTCAATACTGGAAAGTGAGCCTGTTTAACAGGAGATAGTTTTTTGAACTATGCGATTCTGTAAAATTCTGCTAGATAAAATAAATATGTAAGTGTTACAAGAAGCAAATACATTGTATAGAAGCCCACAATTACAACTGCTACGTTGTATTCTAAGCTCTGGCATATATTTAGACCTGAGTGGATGATTCAAATCAGGCTATCTATCTGACTGATCTCTGATCTACTTTTGTTGAAAAAAAGTACTCAAATGGACATTTATTTCAAGTTTGAAACGGGTACTGAACAGTAGTGATCAGAATATCAGTCCGTATGTAACTGTGATACATGTTTTCTCTTTATTTGGGAAAACCTAATAACAGATAGAATTTACCACTAAAAATATTTGCAGTCATGACTTCATCATAGACTTTTTCCTGCTTTTCCAGTACTTATTGATACCTTCTTTTTTCAGTAAGCAAAAATTCTCAGCCCTTGTCCTCCAGTAACTGTCTTTCATTTTCTGATACATTCAAAGATAACTTTTGGAGGCATGCCTTTTTCTGGGAAGCCAAGTTCTAACAGCAGAAAAAATTTCAAAGGCTGCATGGAGAGCATCAACTACAATGGCAATAATATCACTGACCTTGCTAGAAGGAAGAAATTGGAACCTTCTAATGTGGTAAGAACATAACTTTATCATCATCTAAACTTCTAAACTTCTGCTTCTCTTTCTAAGGAAAGTTTGTGAGTGTGTGTAACAGATGTTCTGAAATCATACAGTATACAAAAAAAGTTTGTCACATGCCTAAAGATTTCATTGTATATACTTTCATGATTTTTTGTTTGTTTGTTTTTGTTTGTTTGTTTGTTTTTAATATCTGGGAACCTGTTTCTGCTGGGATCTAAGTTTCAGCTTTCCAGAATTAGCCTTCAGCATCAGATGAATGTTTTTTAAAAGAAAACCAGTAAATCAATATATACATTTTTGCTTTCCTTTCATATTATAGTAACCCAGAACCAGGATAGACTATATTTATTGTTAAATCAATTGCACTGTGTCAAGGTTCTAAATCCTGATATCTTCCATCCCCACAGAGCAAGTTGCGTGGGTGTGCAAAATCATTTAAAGGGATGGCTCAGAGCCATTTTATGGGAGCTCTGTAAAGCATCAAGATACTAAGCTTTGAAACTGTTATTTAGTTTATTAACATTACAGAGATTATTAAAATTATATTCTATTTTTTTCTCTCCAAAGCATTCACAGTTACTTTCGTGTTTAAGCTTGTGTCTTTCTGTAAAAGTTGATTAGGTAATTACTATAATTTCTATATTTTTAAGGATCTAAGCATTCCTGAAATAGTTAGTGGATTGCATGAGCAATGTGGGTAGGAAATAAATGTATTATTATCCTGAATTTGAGATAGATTTGTTCAAGGCTTTCTTGTGTACAATACTGCAGCCTTCATAAAGCCCTCATTATGTATAGTTCCATTACTGCCTTTTTCTTTATGTATTTACATAATACATAGCAATAAGGAAGAATAAGATATAAGATAAACATATACAGTAGAAATAAAGTGCAATGACTCTTCTTGGATGGACGTGCAATTTAAGAGATTTCTGTAGGACAAATTCCAGCCTTTCAAAAGCATAGCACAGCTAACAGTTCTATGGAGTGCCTATAAAATCCTCTTTCTGGTTTATTTGGATGTGAATTTTCTGTTTGTTTTGTTTGTTAGTTGATTAAATTCTGTTGCTTGTAACATTAATGCAGAATCTACATGTGTAGGTTTGGTAGTGTTAGTGGTTCACCACAAAGCTGTGGCATGCTAGTTTAATCTGATGATTCACTTGATTTCCACTTCTGAGAATATAAAAACAGAAGTGACCTTTGCTCTCAGATGAATTATTTACATTTCTTGTGCTCTTCAAAAACAAAATTAGTTTCACTGATGAAATCAACACACATTTTTTATGTTTCTTACAAAAACTTTTATTCTTCTAGTTTTGAGCCTGATTTAGCATGAAAAATACTAAGTTGAAACTAGCATTTTTGTTAATCATGTTCATGTTATTGGCACTTAAGCAATCCAACCAGGATCAAAGCTCCATTGTAGGAACTGTGCAGATGCATAGCAGTAGACATACCCTGCTCTAAACAAAAAGCAAAAATAAGTAACGTAATGAAATGGAACACAAAGTAATTGGTAAAGTTATAAGAAGCATCATAGTGCGGGGGGGGGGAGGAGGGGGAGGAAGGAGGGGAACAAAAAAAAAACAGGTGGACAAAGAATAAAAAAAGAGGTTTGAGACAAAAAGAAAAGTGTTCTTACTGTCAGATTTCAGAAGTTGTACAATGAAAAGGAGTGAAAAAATTAAATTTATACAATGAGGATGTCCAGAAAATCTAAGAAGTTAATCTTGATTTTACACTGAACAAAAATAGAATTAATAAAAATCCTTAGGTCTCACAAACATAGATGTTATGATCATAAATGCACCATTAAGAGTCTTTCAACATCTTCTTAAGCAATTTATTCATTTTATCTTTAGAGGGTAACAATGTGGAACAAAAAGTTTTGCAGTCCTCTGTGATAGAAAAAGTGGCAGCATTCTCCTTTGAGGAGAATGAGTAAGATGGATGGCCTTAAACAGTTTTTGCTCTTATTAATGGAGCCTGATTTGTTTTCACAGAAATGAGGCAAATAATAAAGATACATAAAAAGGAGAGTAGGAGAGAGGAGGACAACAAGAAAAAAATTGGAGTGTCAAATTTTCTCCCAAATGGACTTGCAAGCAAGAGTTGGCAGTGATTTACTAGAGCATTAGTTTCTATCTTGTTTACAGCTTTATTCAGGTCTAAGACAGAAAAAAAGAACATGCACACGAGTCTTCCAATCCATATTATCTATGTTATTGAAAATAATACGGTTATGTATGGTAGTTTATGTTTGTTTCGTTTACATTTACAAGTACTAAAATCTAACAAGTTTCTCATAACTTGTAACAGAAGAATGCTAAGAAGAACCAAATTTGTTTCTCTCTCTCTTTATATAAATTAGGCTTATGCTTCTACCACTTCAGTGGCTACTCTTCCATGGATTACTGAGTACAATCATGTATAAATATAAGATAAACATTTTCTTTAAAGTATTTATGATATGTTACACTCAAATAAATATTTGAGAAAAATAAAGACATAACCTGGCAGCTATTAACCACAGTTTTATTGTGCTTACTTTATGATCCATCCTGATACAGCAATTGTTGTAGTTTTAGAAAATGCATTACCTCACTTTTACTGGATATATTTTCAGCCAGTATCTCAATTAAATGGGAAAAACCTGGCAGTATTACCACAAAGGATAACATCTGAAAGCGAAATTGATTTATAAAAGGTAAATTTGAAGGTAGTTTGCAAGATAAGGATCGTGATGCAAAGTTCTAACTGCCCAAATAGATATTTTCACAATTTCCCTTCCCATGTCTTACAAGTAATTCTTCTATATGACCAATAATTTCAGTATAAATGCACATATTTCAGTATAAATACATGCTAAATATTTTATTTGCATGTCTCACTGCCCACAGAGCTATTCAGTAAATTATTCTGAATCTATATAAAAGAATCTCTCACTCTTTGAAAAACAGGGATTCTTTTACAAGCTGCAGATTAGTTCTAACTTTTAGCTAGATCTAGTAACCAATCTGTATCCAATGGGCTTTGTTTAAAAGAGGGCTTCTCTGGTGAAGTACAGTCATATTGGGAACTGATAATTCAGTTCAGATTAATCTAAATGATTCAGCAGGGAAAATACAATTTTGGATAGCAGAGAAATTGGAATTATGTGTTACTTCCCCAAGAAAACTTTTATGCGGTTAGAGTGTTCATGGTAAATGAACTCACTGATTAAAAAAAAAATAAAAAAAAATTGAATGCATTTGGCACCTAAGGAAGTGCTTTATGTGCAAGTACTTTATGCGTCAGTATGCCTTGAGAGTGTCAACTGGATGTGAAAGACCTTCTTATGTGTAAATTGTTAGTACCTCTTATAAACAATGCTTTAAGAAAAACTTATAAATGTTTAAAAAAGTGCTTTCTGAGTGCTACTTAAATGACATCTGTGGCTGGTGTCTGTAACTGAATCATAAGGTGCCAGCTCTTACAAAATGCTGTTGCCCTCTGTGTCTATGCAGGACTTTCCCAACACAGAAATAGAATAAATTTTCTTACTCCTAAGGTGAATATTATACTGAGAATGTTAACAAACGATTACAAATGGCATTTCAGTTGATCTCTAGCGTTTTGATTTTTTTTTTCTTCTGTATATTAAATCTAGGATTGAATAAAAAAAATATGTATGGCACATTTGGAAATGCTCAGATTAACAGTATCCAAATAAATGTGTTAGCTATTTGGACTTACTGCTTAGTAAGCTGAAAAAAAATAAAAAAATAAAAAAAACTCTGGACTACTTTTAGAGTGAAAAAAAAAAAAAATTCAAGCAGATTGTCAGAGCTAAAGAGAGGTCCTTTGGTTTTACTGAAAAAGTGGTTGTCATTTCTTTAAATCATATTATAGATTAAATGGTCCAGTTGAAAACAAGTACTTCTAAAAAGATTTATTTAGGAGATCCTCACACGGATCTTACAAACTTACTGTGTGGCTTCAAAATGCTTTAACTTCCCTCAAGGTGAATTTTCAGGTGCATTTATGCAACATGAAGTAAAAAAAAAGAAATGTTACAAGAAGTCAGTAAGGTGGAGTTTAAAATATTTACATGCTAACAATGATATCTGACTATGTGACTCCTACTCGAATTCTAAACAGTATTCAGATGAATGTTATATCTAAACATCTAAGTACCTCTGACAATGTTGTTCAGTCCTTAATAATTTTTAATGTGGAAATATAAAGCAACAGAACTACTGCCCTGATCATTATCATTTCTATACTGTATCAGATAAAATCTTACCTTCTGAAATTAAATTGAAATTACCACAGAATATCGGTTTGCCACAGTACATCAGAAAACCCAACCACAAAACACAGTCCACTTTGCCACATAGCAGAGTGTTCTTCAATAGAAGAAGTCTTTGTATTCTATGCATTGATTAATTAAAAAGTCAGTTCTGGAGAGAGATTGCCTTAGGTAAATGCATTATGTTATAAAGTAATAAAGTAAGAGCTACACACTGATTAGTATTTCAAAGGAAAAAAAAATAATGTCTATAATATGGCTTGGTGTTGTCCTCTCTCATGAGAAAAGACATTAGAACCTGAGTGAATATTTCGTGTCTATAGCTCTGGTCTTATTACAGATATAATTTAAAGCTTTTAAATTCGAGATAGTTTACTAGATTTTTGTCAGTTTCCCTAGGAATGAAATTTTACAGTGTGCAAACTCCAAATTCTTTTACAAAGGAAATGACTGAATGATCACAATTATTAGATTTTGTTCATGGTCAGCTACTCCAAATCATTCAGCTTCATGAATTACTGCATTTGCTTTCTTAATATTATCCTGCAGAAAACGTAACAGAGAAGGTAGTTACTATATGTCTTTCTTTTACAACCTCACACATTGTATATGTACATAGACTTGTTTATTTAAAGATATTTTGGAAACTTGACTTAATTTTCATGAAAAGATGAGCTATTACCCTCTTACGGGTATCTTTACTGACAATGAATAGGTTCAAGTTTCTCTCTGATTCATTTCTTCCTCTTTGTAATGGGATTATTAATGTTTTCATGCAAGGTTTATTTTAGATGACAATTTAAAGGGCACGGTGTGCATCTTACTACACATATGTACGGTGCAAAATATAATTAAGCCATTCTTTGGCACAAGCCTCTAGAAAAAACAGAAATATCAACAAATACATCAAAATAATAAGTAATGATATTAATAATACTTTTTTACATGGAGCTTACACTGACTACAGCAAACTTTGAATCAAATGAAACCTAGAATACTTTTCTAGAGCTGTCTATGAATCTAGTGGAATCTTATGATTTTACTTATGTTTTTGTTTTTGTTTGTTTTTGTGTGTGTGTGTTTTACTCAGGGAAATTTAAGTTTTTCTTGTGTGGAGCCACATACAGTGCCTGTCTTTTTCAATGCCACCAGTTACCTTGAAGTTCCTGGACGTCCAAGCCAGGATGTGTTTTCACTCAGTTTCCTTTTCCGAACCTGGAACCCCAATGGACTTCTTGTCTTCAGCAACTTTGCAGATGGCCTGGGGAATGTTGAAATTGACATTAATGAAGGCAAGGTCAGCGTTCATATAAATGTTACCCAAGTAAAGAAGAATCAAATAGATATCTCATCAGGTAAGTGCTTTCAATTGATAACAATAATGTTGGTATTGTTTAAAAGCATAGTAGCATTCAAAACTGAAAAAACTCATTTTCAAATTTAAGAATAAAATTTGCAGCTGCATATTTATTCTTACTGAATCAAATCCTTTACTGTGTGTTTCATTGAGCAAGAGTTAGAAGAATAATAAAAATTATTAAAATAAAAAAAGGAAGAAACCACAATTATTTTTATTCTGAGCAAAACAAGAAGACTTTTCACTCCTTGCCTGCAAGGCCTCTTATTTTCTTTCTTCCATAACTCTTTCAGTCTTCTGTGCAAAAACATTTGGTTTCAACAGGAAAGAGTAATGTATACTCTTGCTGAGAATAGTAATAAAGAAAATCTACAAGCTGTTATAAACACAAGGCTAGTGTGGAAAAACTATGGCATTTTTCAAGCATACTGCATAACCATACTGGAGAAGTAAAAGCTTTCATTACTTATCTAAGGAGTGTTTGGGAGATGCTGTGTGAAAGAATTACTGAGCATTAGGTCTGCTTCTGGAAGGTAGGATGCATGTTCATTTCAGTTCATACACTCTTGACCCTAGGATTCATCAAGCAATTTTATGAATAAAGGGGGAATTGGCTGATATAGCTGCTGAATCACTCACTATTGTATTTGAAAAGTTATGACAGCCATGTTAAGTTTCCAGTAGCTGGAAAACATCACAGTGGAAAGGAAGATCTAGGTAACTGCACACCAATCAGTCTCACAGCTGTACCCAGGAAGATCATGGAACAAATCCTCCTTAGTTCTGTTAAGGCATATGGAAGATAAGGAACTGATTAGAGATGGCCAAAATGACTTAAGTCATGTTGCCTGACCAATTTGATGGCCTTCCATAACACTGATAGAATCAGTGAACAAGGGAAAAGTAACTGGTTTAATCTATATGGACTTCTGTAAGGCCTTTGACACAACCCCATATGAAAAGCATTGTCTCTAAATTGGAGAGTTGAGGATTTGAAGGGTGGACCATACAGTAGAAAGGAATTGGCTGGGTGGCCTCATCCTGAGAGTTGTGGTTAATGGCTCAGTATCCAAGTGGAAACCGATGAGTGCATGCACCTCAAGGGTCTAAATAGGGACTAGAGTTCTTCAATAGCCAGTGAGACTGAGTACACCCTCAGCAAGATTGGTTCTAAACTGACACAAGGAAGGAAAGGATGGCACCCAAAGAAACCCAGATAGGCTTGAGGAGTGAGCACACGTGAGCAACAAAACGAAGTAAAAAGCCCTGTACTTGGATTGATACAATCTCAAATATCTGCTCAGACTTGGTGATCAATGGACTTAGAGCAGCTTTGCAGAAGAAGACCATGTGGGTTCTGGTAGATAAAATATTGGACATGACCCGAGCACGTGTTCTTGCAGATCAGAAAGGTAATTTCATCCCAGCCTGAATCTGGCTATCAGGGTGAGGGACATATCTGCCCCTCTCTGCCTCATAAGGCCCCATCTAGAGTACTGCATCCAGGTCTGGGGCCCACAGCACAATCACAGAATCATAGAATCACAAGGTTGGAAATGACCTATAAGATCATCTAGTCCAACAGTCTTCTCACTACCACTGCTACCACAAGCGCTAAACCAGATCTCGCAGCTCCTCATCCAGACGCCTCTTGAACACATCCAGGGACGGCGACTCCACCACCTCCCTGTGCAGCCATTCCAGTGTCTGACCACTCTCTGAGATAAAAAGTTTTTCCTCGTGTCTAACCTAAACTTCCTCTGATACAACTTGCGGCCGTTTCCCTGGGTCCTGTTCATTGCCTGGGAGAAGAGGCCAAACCCCTCTTCTCCCCAACCTCCCTTCAGCAAGTTGCAGAGTGCAATGAGGTCTCCCCTGAGCCTCCTCTTCTGCAGACTAAACAATCCCAGCTCCCTCAGATGTTCCTCATAAGACTTGTGCTCCAGACCCCTCACTAGTTTCGTTGCCCTTCTCTGGACATGCTCCAGAGCCTCAATGTCTTTCCTGTAGTGAGGGGCCCAAAACTGAACACAATACTCGAGGTACAGCCTCACCAGTGCTGAGCACAGGGGGATGATGACCTCCCTGCTCCTGCTGGCCACACTATTTCTAATGCAAGCCAGGATGCCTTTGGCCCTCTTGGCCACCTGGGCACACTGTCAGCTCATGTTCAGCTGAGCATCAACCAGCTCCGCCAGGTCTCTTTCTTCTTCACAATCATCTAGCCACTCATCTCCAAGCTTATAACGCTGCTTGGGGTTATTGTAGCCAAAGTGCAGGACCCAACACTTGGCCTTGTTGAACCTCATCCCGTTCATCTCAGCCCAGTGATCCAGCTTATCTAGATCCCTCTGTAGGGCCTCCCTACCCTCAGGCAGATCCACACCACCTCCCAACTTGGTGTCATCTGCAAACTTACTGAGGGCGCACTCAATCCCCTCATCTAGGTCGTCAATAAAGATATTAAACAAGATGGGTCCCAGTACCAAACCCTGGGGGACACCACTCATAACGGGTCGCCAGCTGGACTTAACTCCATTAACCACTACCCATTGGGCACAGCCCTCTAGCCAGATCCTTATCCAAAGAAGTGTATACCTGTCCAGACCACGGGCAGCCAGTTTCCCCAGAAGAAGCCTGTGAGAGACCGTGTCAAAGGCTTTACTGAAGTCTAGGTAGACTACATCAACAGTCCTTCCCTCATCCACCAGACTGGCCACCCAGTCATAGAAGGAGATGAGGTTGGTCAGGCACGACCTGCCCTTCATGAACCTGTGCTGGCTGGGTCTGATCCCTTGGACACCACGCACGTGCCGTGCGATTTCACCCAAGAAGATTTGCTCCATTACTTTCCCCAGTATCGAGATCAGGCTAACAGGCCTATAATTCGCCAGATCCTCCTTGCAGCCCTTCTCAAAGATGGAAGTCACATCAGCAAGCCTCCAATCCTCCGGGACCTCTCCAGTTAACCAGGAGCGCTGATAGATGGCTGAGAGGGGCTTGGCAATCACCCCCACCAGCTCCCTCAGCACCCAAGGTTGTATCCAACTGGTCCCATGGACTTGTGACAGTCCAGATGGAGGAGAAGCTCTCTGACTGTCTGCACTTGAATCACCGGGGCTATATTCTGAGTAGGGTTCCAGACTTCCAGATCAGGGCATAAAATGCCCAGCGGATGACTGGACTGGCTATTAAAGGCAGTTGTAAAGAAGGCATTGAGAAGCTCAGCCTTCTCCTTGTCCTCAGTGGCCACATTCCCTGCTGCATCAATTATAGGATGAGAAATATCCTTGGTTCTTCTTTTGCCGTTGATATATTTATAAAAGAATTTTTTATTGTCTTTTACTGCAGTGGCCACTCTGAGTTCAAGTTGGGCTTTTGCCTTCCTAACTTCCTCCCTGCATACCTTAGCTACGCCCTTGTAATCCCCCCAAGTAGTCTGCCCCTTCTTCCAGAGGACATAGATTCTCTTTTTCTCCCTGAGTCTCAACAGTAGTTCCCAGCTCATCCACAGCAGCCGTCTTCCCCTACGGCTCGCCTTACGGCACTCAGGGACAGCCTGTTCTTGTGCCTTTAAGATTTCTGTCTTGAGGAGCATCCAGGCTACCTGGACCCCTTTACCCCTGAGAAGCAACTCCCAAGGGACCCATGCTACAAGCGCCCTGAACAGATCGAAGTTCAAGAAAGTAGTTTCACTGGATGGACAAGAAGGCATGGAGCTGTTAGAGCAGGTCCAGAGGAGGACCATTAGGCTGGTCAGAGATCTGGAGCATCTCTTCTACAAAGAAAAGTTGATAGAACTGGGCTTGTTTGATTTGGAGAAGAGAAGGCTCTGGAGAGACATTGAGGACTTCTGATATTTAAAGCGAATTTACAACAAGGATCAAAAGAGATTTTTACAAGGTCATGGACAAGGAGTAACATTTTTACATGCAAAGGGGATAAAATTAAATTTGATATAAGAAATAAATTATTTGTAAGGAATCTGGTGAGGTACTTTCAAATACTTTCAGGCATTCCTGGATCAGCTGTGATGATTTACTATTCTCTACATTGCGTAAATTAACACGTGTTGTTAGCAAATTCATGACCTAAGTATGAGGTAAGAAAATAAAGGTTGCTTGCAAATAGATCTTGACACATACATGAGTGCATGCGCGCACACATACATTACTTAAGTAGAGAGTATAGAATCTCAGTTATCTAGCAAAAAAAGGGCAACCTTTTTTTTTTTTTGCCTAAAGTTATGTGTTACTATTTGCTTAATTTTAATTCCACGGTGAAGATATTCCAATTTTCAATCAATAACATTGACTGGAATTAATTACAGTTGGTTTTTTTTTGTTTGTTTTTTCTTATATCCATTGTTCAATTTGGCATGTGAAAATATGCTTTAAACAAGTAATATCAACAGGAACTTAATTTGTTTAATTAGTGCACTTTAAATGAGAGAGTAATGTTTCATGTGGGAAGTAGACATTTTTGCCATTTTTTTCTTTTTAATCCATTAATGAAATAGAGCTGAGCGTGAAATGAAATGAATTGTTTTAAAGACAACTATTATTTATATTTTATTCACTTCTGTTTTGTAAAATGATTTTTTTTAAATGAAAAATATATCAAATATTCTTCATCATTAATTTTTTTTTTTTTTTTAAAGCAGAATACCCAATACTTTAGATTGCAGATTAGCGTTTCATTGCCTTATTTTTAAGAACACTCAAGAAAGATTTACATACTGTTTTACTTATGCTGTGGTCACTTGAACAAGAATTTTTTTAAGGTTCTAATACAGAGTAATTAGGAAAAGCAGGTATTTATCAGCTTCATGATTTCTTATTCAATTCTGTCTACTCCAAAATTCAGTTTACAGAGAGAAATGTCAACTCATGATATTTCTTCATAAGCTTCCTTGTACCTCTTCAGTCCAAGAAAGATTTCAGTGTTGACCAGCCAAATATTATGTGGGAGAAGAAATTCATCAATTTGTTACTAATAATGCCCATATCTTGATATGAAGCTGTTCTCAGATTTCATTGACTTTACATACTGGAAAGAAAACACACATAACAACTACTGCAAGACTAGCTGTAGTTACTTTAGACCATTCCCCACAGCAACAAAAATTTCTCAACATCTGTGAGGTAGAGGTAGCCTATCTATATTCTGAATTTGTTCTGAAGTAAGCTGAATTGCACGTTCTTCAGAATAAAGCTTTTCAGTCTATATAGCCAATTCCCATGAAGCCATTTGTTTTTATACCCATTATGCTTTTGTCTCCATGTAACCCAATATCACAATTGAGATAACTTGAAAAATTACCATTTTCACTGTTTTCATGTCTTATTCCATTTTCATCATATGGACCCTTATTTTTGCTTAGTCATTCTGTGTAAGTCTTGATCTCTTAATACTTTCTTGCTTCTTTGAGCCAGTGAATGACAAAATTAGTTATATGCGTGAATGTAAAATATGACATCTGCCAGAGAAGACTGTGGGATGAATGCCATCATTTTTAGGCTAATATTACAACAACATTCTTCTTCCCTTCTCATGAAAGGAACCACTAGACTTCAGTATACAAAACTGCAGGTTTTATGTGGAGTTCAAAGTGGTCCGACTCCGGTAAGAAGAGTTTTGACTGTAGCAGTCCTAGACATACAAGATGCACCCACTTTCTACTTAAAGCTGACAAAGGAGAATTTGCTGTAAAGTCTAGTGTGCAGCCTTCCACATAACTGCACGTGAAAAATAAAACTAATTTCACTCTTGCCTAATGAGAGGTATGTAGGATTAAGTTAACTAAAATCACAACCTAGTTGCAGTTGTGTCTTGCATATCATAGCCTTGCTGTACTTATGCCTACTACCTGTAATGACATATATTTGCTGGGGAAAAGCTTAAGCCTCTTAGTTCTTATTCACCATAATTTACCAACTTCCGTACATTAGCAGCTTTTAATGCTAATTAAATGCTAAAAAACTCTAAAACTTCAGCATTTGATTCCAAGACATGATCTAAATCTAGCCTTAGAAGTAATTAGGTGAATTGATTGGTAGGAATTACACGAAAGAACCATAAGCTAATGTGCAGGCAGCAAAGTTTATTACTGCACATTTCTGCACTAATGATACTACTGTGGAATGAGAGGTGTTTTTTTTCTTTTCTTTTTTTCTATTATTCATTCTCTTGAGATTCCTCCAAAATATTCAGTGAACTCTATTTTAACATGAATGGAGCTCAGATAAACAGAACAAGATAAACAAGATCTTGTCTTCCAATATATTAAATTCACTTGAATTCCTATCTTTCTAAGCTGGTAGGTGGGCCAACAAACTTCCTTACAGAACTATTTATAATAGTAGTTTGTGATGCCTAGGAGGGATTCTTATTGACTCAGCTTACCAGAATGTTTATACCTAATTCAGCACCTGTTATTTAAGGACAGTGTGCAGCAATGGAAGATGCAATAGTGCTTCTATCAGGATAGGAGCACACTTGTAAAGGTATTAGTTATGATTTTACTTAGAAAAAATTATACAGGAAAAAGCAGCTTACTTTTTCCAAGGGCTGGTAGAGTCTCAAGAAGGGTGAAATCTCCAAATAGAGATTTGACTCCCTCAGCTGCTAACCCTTAAATTAGGATGGTTGCTCAAATTCATTGCTGGCACCTGTGTTCCCTGGGTTAACCACAATTCCTCACCTGGTGTTCAACCACTAGTTCAGGCCCAGACCTAGCAATTCCCATATACTCCACCCCTTCATAGAATGACCCAATGATCAGGGTAAGCCCTTACTCTTTTGGCAATCCATAATATAATTAATAACATACGTCTCAATACACATACAATACCCCTAGCAAAGTTAGATGTCAAAGCACAAAAATTTGAGACTTGTTCTGTGAAGTGTGTACCTTGCTCACTCTCAGTGACCTAAGGAATCCCGTATGATGCCATCAGCCTAGTTAATGCTTTGACAGTATAGGCTTGATTTTGCCTTTGGTACAGGATAGGCTTGCATTAGTCCACTCACAATATCAAAACACATTAGGGCATATCTGGCCCTATCAAGGAAATCAAGAAAAGGGACCTACATAATCAACCTGCCACCGCTATAATGGGTTGTGTCCTCTAGTGAGATGGGCTGTCATTTCCAGAAGGGGCCTTAGTCTCATTTTCAAGCAAGTGTCACGTTCTTGACATGCTAGAACAATGTCTGGAAACTTTATGGGAGATCCCCATGCATTAACCTCTGCCCATGGTCTTTTGTCCTGCATGTCATGGTTTTCCATGTAGCTAGTAGGTAAAGTCTTTCACTGGTGCATTTTGCAGCTATTTTATTTGAACCGGTTTGTCGGCTTCATTATTGCCTAGTGATTGCAATGGTTGATGACTGGAGATGTAATATGCTTGTACTGTACTATGTCTAAACACATTCCATATATCAGCCCACATATCTCTGCCCCAGATATGTCAGGCATGCATTGTCCAGTCCTGGGTGGCCCAATGTACTATCCAAAGCATGAGCACTAGGTAGAATGCCCAACTATCTGTGCAGATATTCAGTGCACTGTCATATGGTTCTTGAGTTACAACCATGCACACAGCTTGTAGCTCAGCCCACTAACTACTTCATCCATCCTTCTCTTCAAATCATATAGTTTTCGTCAAGGGATGGCATGCAACAGCTAGACATTTACTTGGGTTCCCTTCACTGGATACATCAGGCATTTCTGGAATAAGATATTTCCCTTCTGGTACAGAATTCCTCTCCAGACAAGTTACTATTGTTTTCTCAGGTGTCTTGCTGTGATATGTTACCAGGACAAATACCCTTTGCAGTTCTTCTTTCAATGGGGACAGTGAGAGGCAGCTTCTTTGATTAAGATAGGCGACCCAGCATGGCACTGTTTGTGATTGGGTCATCCCCACCTTAGGAATGTGGGTTAGATCTTTTATCTACCCCTTGATCAGTAATGTAGTTTTATCAACAACCTCTGCAGTTTATGTAAGTTGTTCTACCACCTGCAGTGCAGAGTAGGTAGCCAATAGCTTCTTCTGGATCATACTATACCTTTCTTCTGCTCCATGCCGAACCTGTGACCAGAACCTGATTGGAATTCAAACGGAACTCTGGCACTGCCATAAAATCCCCAGCCAAACTCTTCCTGAGTTACATGTACATCTAGTTCAGCTGGAAAGGTTGGCTCAAATATGCTCAGAGCCTGGGCCTGTTTAACAGTTATTGTTTCCTGTTGAAAAGTCTCTTGTTCCATTCTACCCCAATTCCATGTTTGGTCTTTTTCTGTAAGTCAATATAAAGGTTTTACCAAATGCTCTAAGTGGAGTGTAAAGCCAAGATACACACACACACACACACACAAGAACCCCTGCAGTGTTCTCCATTTGTCTAGAGAGTCAATTCCCAAAGAATGTCTATCCCCAACATATATTCCAGAATCTTCATAAATTGCCTCTTTCATGCCCAGTTCCCTGATATAATTTTTAAAAATATTCTATGGATCATAGACCTATATTTATGGCTATGTCACTCTTGTTTGACCACATTATGCAGCACACAGCCATCAACCATTGGATTAATGAATGATTTTCCTCTCTGTATTCAACTGTAGCGTACAACCTCTGCCTAAGGTCTGGGTGGCTGGTGCCAGATGTAAGTTTCAAAGTTCTGGTCTGCAACACCCTATGTTTCATAACATAAGCAGCCGTGCCAGGACACCTTCCCTCAGCCTTCGCTTAAATCACTGCACAAGGTTCATGAGCTCAGTTGTTGTGTATGTGCCCAGGCAAAGTTTTATCAAATAGGGTAGTCTTTTCCTATCTGAGCCATCCCAGAAGATTCCCTAGAAATGCCATTTCATTTTTACTATTCTCTTTTTCAGGAGACTTGGAAGGAAATATCTTTAGAAAGTTGCTCCAGCCTGGCTAACCAATAACATGCAACAATGGAAAGAACAATACTGCCTTCTGTTGGGATAGGAGCACACCTATAAAGTTATTACAATTTTATTTAGAAAGCAATACAGGGGGAAAAAATAAAAACAAAACAAAACAAAATAAACCTTACTCTTCCCAAAGTCCAGCAGAGTCTCAAGAAAAGCACAGTTTACAAATAGAGTCACTATCCCCTTGGCTGCTAACCCTTACATGAGGGTGAGGAGGTACATTTCTTGCATCTGTGTTTCCTGGGTTATCACTTGGTGTTCAGTCACTGGCTTAGGGAGTGACCTAGCAGTTCCCACACAGACAGGAATGTAGCCATAGTTTTACATATTTTGGTGAAAATTTACAAAAATAAAAATGAAATAATGCATAGAAGATACATCTAAATAAGATACTTCACTTCTAGTACATGGACTTGCGTTTATTATCTATAGTGTCAGTAGGATGATTAATTTACAAGATAAAGCTTTAAGTTTTGAGGCAAGAAAATCAAATAATCAACAGACAGAATCAATTAATTGGCAGTTAAAAAAAATAGTGAGAGCTATTCTTTTACTAAATATATTTTTCACTAAATTTATTTTTCACTAAATATATTTATGGTTTATCTTTTATGCCAATTCTACTTCTTCTATTTTCTGTGGTGCATGAAGGGATATTGTACTCTAACATGGTCCAGTGGAAAGTATGAATGCAAAAAAAAATGTAGTTTACATGTAAATACAGTAACTTTGAGAGATTAACATAGCACGCGGTGAAAAAAATGTTTGCATAAATTGTTTACAATCCATGGGAATTCACTTTCCAAGTCTCTGTCTAATCTCCATGCTTCTGATTAAGGCATTTAAATTGATCTATATAATGATAAAATTGTTATATTCATATTTATTTTCTCTTATTGTGTTGAAAAGAATCTAGATGATTACAAATATTATAGAGCAGTATGTAAGATTTTTGCATTTCCAGGAAAAGGCAACAGACTTCGTTTTTACTTGGCAAACCAAAATCTCAAAATTTATTTGAGATGGCTGTAGCTTGTTTGACAGCAGCCAAATGGGTAGTCTTACACCTGTCTGGATATCAACTTGGTAAATAGCACAGATTTTCTGACTGTACAAGGCAGGGAGGGGTGGCTGATACAGTGCTGCCATTTCTTTCCAGCCTGGAGAGGCTTGAGAGCTGGGTGGAGAGGGACTTCTTGAGGTTCAACAAGGTCAAGGGTAGAGTCCTACACCTTAGCAGGAATAATGTTTTTCTTGAAGAACACAGGATGATATTCAAAATAGCGCTCCTGAGGGATAATCTAATGGCTTCCTGACATTCTTTGACAGCAAACCTTAAATTCCCATTTTAATACAGAAAAGTATTTCTACACCTCTGGAGAACAAACAAAGTTTTCAGGCTAGTGATTCTAAAATAATCTTTCAGTTTATCAAGTGTTTATCTTCTTACTGTTGGCTTTTTGCAGACAGTTCTGACCTTTCAAATTGAAATATTATTTCTTTAAATATAACAAGCTCTGTGAAAATCCCCTGGATTTTACCTCACAATAGAAATCATAAGTCACTGAAAGAGAATACATATCCTTTTGCTCATCACAACTTAGCAGAGAACTTTCCATTAGCCAAAACTTTCTGTCTTTAAATTAAATTAATCTTCTTGGAAATATTCCTCTTCCTACTCTCCTGTTCTGTATGTCAGCTGCTGCTCAAAGCTATCTAGTGTTCCTCCTGTTAACTGTACAGTTATTAAAACTTGGTATATGAGTACCTTTTCGTCATATTTATCCACAATAAATGAATGAGACTTCTCCCCATGGAATCCTTCTGTGAAGCTTTCCATCCCTCTGTCTTCCTGCTAAATCTCAAATAATCTGAACTGCAGTTCATTTAGATATTAGACATCAGGTTCAGATAACATCCTTGAGGTAATAAAATGTTATTGTCTGACAGATCTAAAGTGATATTTTTCCTGTAGAAAATTCCATGGGGCACTTACACTGAAACTGACAAGTGTTTTTCCTTTTCTTGCTGAATAAGGGTTTAAATAGGAGATGTGTATAGATAGAGCAAAATTTGGAAGGTAACATTTCCCATCAAGTCTTTTCAATATTACAGATACTAAACTGTACAATCAACATAAGTGAAAGCAGATATCCATGAGATGCTTGTCAGCATGATCAAGATGAGACACAAATTCTGTCTTCAAAAGGCAACATGGTGACTTAGAATATTTTGAACATTAAAATATATTTTCTTCTCATACGGTCAATTTTGTCTCTGTTTCTCCTTATGTATTTACTTTTGGCTAATGACTTAAAGCAGTGAAGGCGGCTACATGAATAGGTATTTAGATTTTTGAGTACTAGAGAACTTAGAAATAGATATGCTTGTATTCTGTTTCATGTGTTTTACTTGTAGTCTGTTTTTGCTTCTCAGAACAGTAGACTTTTAAGCCAGTCAAAGCAAGAAAAAGACTTTTAAGTCTTGCATATGCTGTTTAAGGTGACTGAATTTTTTCTATTACATTCCTTTTAGTTTAGGGAATGTCCACAGGTTTGAAAAAGTAGCTGCAACTACATAGTATTCATTGTTTCAGAAAGGAGATTTAACAGATGCAAAATCTTTGGCAAGAAAACAGCTGTTTTTAAGGATCAAAAAGAAAGAAAGAAAAAGTGCTGGGGACCTAGACTCCATTTAGGACATAATAGTTGTCTCTACACATGAAAATATTTTAAATTACTAGCTGAGAGATCAGGGGTCTTAACCATGATACGTACATTATTGTTGATTACATATGATGTGTCATATCATTAAAACAAAATAAAAACATTAATGGCACTGAAATTTCAAATTGGGTGCACATACCACTGTGCTTAAAACTGACAAGCTATTATCTACATTGATTAAAACTCCTAGTGCTAGTGTTTTACCTTCTCCAAAAGCAAGGAAAAAACAATTTGAATGTAGGCATTATCAGTATTTGTACTTGTAATAAAACCAGGAATATTCATAGAATCATAGAATCATATAATTTTTTTGAGTTGGAAGGGACTCTTACAGACCATTTAGTCCAGTTCCCCAGTAATGAGCAGGGACACCCACAGAGGTCAGAGACCTCAGAGACCTGTCCAGCCTGATCATGAACATCTCTCCACTGGCATAGTGTTTTCTTGCCCCAGGTCTATGCAAGACTACAAAGTGAGTCACCAGCTCTGGATTCCTACTTAGGAGGGATCTGCCATCAGGATAGACAGCCAAGTCCCCATGTAGCCCTCTCCTCTAGGCATCACCCCTGGGAAACATGCAGCCAAATATTCTTCAGAAAAGCATCTCAGAGAGGTTTCTGTGAGCGGATGGGGGACATTTGATGAAGCAAACGGATGATGGGTGAGCAATAATTCTCACTCAACAACCAGCCTGTGGGCTCTGTTCTTTTTCATTTCTATTCTTTCTGATGGAAATGTCCTTGAAACTTAGTTGAGTTTGCATGGAATTTTACACTTTTTGAATTTCTAATCTTATTCATCATTAATCCTTAAATATGTGTTCCACATTACCACTAACCAATAACAGAAAAATAATTTAAAATAATCATGTATCAAACTTTTTTTAAATTCTATTTGGAAGGTAGGAGACCCAATTACAGGCATGGAACTTTAATTTATGTGCTGAAAACCGAAACTCTATCTGCTTTTTCATTGCTCTTCAGCAACCTGAGCAAATAGATTACCTCCTGTTTCTGACAGTCCCTCTTGGTTTGACAGTTATTTTAGAGAGAGTCACTTTTGTATATAATGAAAGGAAAAGTTGCCAAGCATACGTACATATTTTATGCTTCTTAAAACTTAAAAGCGAGAGGAAAGATTCCATTTTTAGTCATGCCATTTTAAATTCAGAGTATTTGTACTGACCTCCAGGTTTACATCAATGACACAGAATGGGATCTAGCCCAAGGGCTGAATTATATTTCTTACACAGGAAAGGCAGCACTTATAATTGAGTGTATCAGTTACTGGTTTGAACTTTTTTTGTGTTACTACATTCATGTGAAAATATTATGTGCATTTTCGCATATTGGCATCTTCTTTGTATGCCAAAAGAATTTACAGCAATTTCTATCGAAGTGTTTCCTTGAAATTGCAACATCTATAATCTTCATTGTCTAAATGTGGAGCTTTTTTCATGTTAGTTCACATGAGCTACAAAAATATATAAAAAAGTAAAATATAAGAATTAATACAAAATTCTAGTTTTAAGTTGATAGCTCTGTGTTTACTATGTTTACATCTTCAAAAGATGGTGAGTCCCTTTAGGTGTTTTTGCAAATTGCTTCTTTTCATTTTTAAATGCTGCTGAAGTAGCAGCACACAATCACTGAAGTGAGACAGAGCAACCAAAGTTCTTTTGATCCTGTAAGCTGTCTTTGGACAGCACTGTCTTTGGAAAGCTTACTCATTAAATTTATGTATTTGAGTTCAGAAAAAAAAAAAATAAATAAACAACAACAGGAAAGAAACACCTTTAATTGCATTATGACTGGAATGGCATAAAACACTATGAAACAACAAATATGCACTATTTCTCTTTCTTAGTGTGGAGATAGAAAAGTACTGAACTTTTCCTGTACCTGGTGCAGTTCAAAAGGAACTACTAAATCCATCAATGGCCTAACTAGTCACAGCTCCCTTGCTCCTCCTATCTTCCTAGCTCCCTCTTGGGATACAGACATTTCTTTCTTCTCTCTCTTCAAAAACAACAGAGCATATTCTGAAGGCAATAATAAGGAACTGTGCATGTAACATAAGACAATACATCTAATCAAATTTGCAAGTAATGTTGCAAGGCTGCTCAGTTTCCAAAATTCTGAAAGCTAGAAAATTATGTTTTATTGAAAGACTTATTGAAGAAGCTTGAAAATAGTGTGTTAGTTTATTACTTCCTGACTTTATCCTTTGCTTTATAGAGACTTTTATTCTGCTCCGGTTTGTTAACTGAGTCATAGTCATCTATTAAACAATTACTTCAACTTCCTTGAATGTTTTCTCACTTGTATGGTATTAAATTCTGGTTGGAAAATTTTCAAAGAAAATAAGCTTTGTTTATGTACAGTTATTTGCCATGTACAAACAGCTGAAAAAAATAGCTATTTTAACATTTTAAAATATGCTTTATTTTTATTGATATGGTCTGAGGGTCAATAAAATATGCTTTACAATAAGTCATCAGAATAATTTCAACACCAACATTGAATATAAAATTACAAGAGGACAAAGGAGTAACAGAGATTAGCAAAAGACTAGTAATTTTTTGTCAGTTTTATTATTATTGTTATTATCTTCTACATGGTAAATTAAACGTATAACTCTGTAATTTGTTTCTTAAAGTAGATCCAGCTTTCAAAATGAAGACTATACACAAGGCAGATTATTTTTAAATTCCACTATATCAAGTAATTATAAAATTTCTAAACCCATGTTTCTGCAAAAATGAAGCCTAGATTAAAAAGCAAGCAAAGTAGGTTGTTTGTGGCTCACAGAGTAGTGTATACAGATACATCCTCATCTAGGAAATTGATTTTTATAAAAAGAATTTTTGTGTTTCACTGACTATAGACATATCAAAAAGCAACTTCAGAGTTATAAGTGTACACATCATCCACCGCTTAGAACAAATTATTTCTTTTAGTTAGCTACCGTCACTCAGGACTCTGACATTTTACTAAGGAGTTAAGTGTTGTGTCTTCAGTTAAGGAATTTATGTACCTGCCTGGCAACCATACCCACTCCAACTGACTAATTGCTGCTCAGCCCTTCAAATGAATTTGCAATTGGTTGGATAACAGACACTCCCCAACTCTCCCTGGATGTGCTTACTGCCCTCTCATTGACAAGACATCATTCATGGGATGAAGAAGGGAGTGGGGACCTTGCAGCTCCCTGTGCCCAAGAAGAACACATTTTCTTTAGCAAACACAAGGACAAGAGGAAGCCATGCCCAGGAAAGATTCTCTCGTCATCCCCACCATTTCTTCTCCTTCAAAACTGTAGTAACTCTCAGTTCAAAGGCCTCCATTCCCAAAAATGCAATGTTTTGGTAACCCTGAAACACTCTTAGAATCACCATGGACACCTGACGTCACCAGCCACCTCATAGCCTTCTGCCCTGATCTCTATAGATACAGAAACCCTGAAACCAGAACTCCAGCTGCTGAGAAACAGATGCCAGTGATGCATGAGACAGACAAGTAGTGATTCTCCTCAGTGGGCAGGACAGATTCCTATCCGTCCTCCTCTGGACCCTCTCCAACAGCTCTCTGTCTTTCTTGTACTGGGGGCTCCAGATCCAGACACAGTACTGCAGATTGGGAACTCACAAGAGCAGAGTAGAGAGAGACAATTACCTTCCTGTCCCTGCTGGCCACTCCTCTTCTGACAGACCACCCCCATTCTGATGGAAAATACAACAATACAATAATGTGTATTTTTCAAAATTTTATCCCACATTCATGCAGTAGATTTTATATTCTTGAGTGTGCCTGTGGGATTTTGTGCAAAAACTCCGTGTCCATTGAATTCCAAACTTGCAGTTTTGGATAGAAAAGTTATTTTCATTCTCTCCCTTTTATAACACATATAGTAGGCTGAAAATGCATTCTCTTTACATCTGATACTAATTTCCAGGTGTTATCTCTAAATACAGTACTTTATTAAAAATAACAAAGGAATAATACTGTAAAACAAACAAAAAAACAGAAGAAAACAGAAAAACTTTGCTAGTAATTTTCCATATATTTCTTTAATAAGAAAATAATAAGCATCCAAACATTGCATTTTAGGCCATGTGCGTATCAAGATAACTCATTTTCTCTCTCTCTTTTCCTGAAATCTTCTAAATATTGTAGCAACCTGTTCCCAAAAGAGGGATTTATATGTTATACAGATGCAGTGATACGTGAAACAGCCTCTAATTCAGCATCTGAAGATCAAAATTATTTTATCACTTAATGAGGCAGCGGCAGTGGATATATAACATCCAAAATCACCAGGAGTCTGAATATAAGCATGAAGAAATAACTGGACATTTTTGACTGCACTTTAAAAATTTGGTTTTTGATTATCCTGACTGATAAATGAACCACTGAAAATCAGTGTACATGATGTCTGTCTCAGACTAAATCTTAGTGAGAATCTTCAGAACACTTCAATATTCTTCAAATAAGAGTTTTTAGTTAGTATGTTAATATTTGGTTAGTATGCAAGGTTGTCATGATTTTACGAGTTTTGGTTATCGGTATTCTACATCATAACATCATGTAGTGAACTGGGAGTTAAAGAGTGAATGCTCCAGTTCCATGGATAGGTCCGGGTACCTGCTTCTCAGAAGAGAAGAATTACATACTACGTATCCCAGAGGACTTTGCGTTATTCTTATTTCAGTATTCTGTTCAGAGGGAAAAGATAAAAACCGACCACAAATCACTGGCCCTCTCCTTTTTTGATCGTCTGGCTCTTCTCTGTTGTGGATGCCATCTCATCTCAGAGGCTTAGAGTAAGGCCTTTCGCTTTCAGACACTCTCTCATTTTATTTGATCTATTATCTTCAATTCCAATTATATTGTATTACATTGTATTATAGTGTGTTATCTTGCATGCCAATATCTTATTTAGTAAATTAGTTTGTTTCTCCTCAGATCGTTGCCGCTGTTTTGTTTTTAGGCCCATGTCTCTACCCTTTTCTCCTTAAAAAAAAAAATAATAATAATTTGAATGTGAGATCTTATGCTAGCAAAAAGTGAATTTTTGTTTAATTGCCTAACATGACTTCTTTTTTTTATTTAGTTCAATTTCCTTGTAACAACTACCCTGAAATTATGAAGAATGACAGGAAAAAACCTTTAGTGGTCAAAGCCAGAGATATTAAAACAAACTGTAAACTGGACTAGGCAAGCTCCCCGGTGAGGCTTGAATGGGATAAATAAAGACGAGGGCTCTGGGGCTTCTTACTATGCTTAATTACTTCTTCAGAGATACATTTGAAAATTCCTAAAAACAACCAGATTGCCCTTTGTTACTATCATTCTGTTATTCCACATTCCTGTGAAATACAAAGAAAGTTTTAAATTAACTTAGGCAAATACAGATTTTGATTTTAAGACTCCTGTCATCTGCAGTGGCAATATATTTAGACATTTCAGCATATCTACTATGTTTGTCAGGTGACTCACATAGTAAGTTAGAATGCAGTTTGTCCTCGTAATTCATAAATTAAATGATTATTATACAGCCATTCAAATGATTTTATTGCGACGTACCAAATATTAAAGAAGCAGAAATAACATAATTCACCTAAGTTACTAGCAATAAATAAATTGAGTATTGTTGCAAATACAGTAACTAAGGTTCCAGAAATGAAATTGTGTATTAAAATTCTTATTTTCCTTTGATGTCTCTGGAAAATTCTGCTGAATGGGATTTGATAAGCATGTGTGAAAATTATGATCTCTAGTGTTCTATACTGGACAAGGCCACTATTTTGGGGGCATGTATGTAAAAAAAGAAAAAAAATAATATGTTGGTTGTATACATGTCTGTATGAAATAAAAAGTTCCTCAAACTGTGATTCAGGCATTGCTTCTGTCAGTTTCCTAAAATTCAAACATCTGAAGGCTTCAACTAGCAAATACATAAATGTAATGTGGAAGAAAACTGAAAGGAGAGAAGATTTTTTTCCTCACATTGCTAATATTCAATAGTCTTAGTTGCTTAATTTATTTTTTAATACATAATAGGTTTCTATATATAGCTGTATTTCTAAAATTACCACTTCAGGTAAGATCCAATCTCCCACAGGGATGTGTTGCACAAATAAGGATCTCTAATTTGTTTCTGAGAGATTAACTCTTTGTGTATATTAGGTTGTATAGTTGTGCCCAGTCATCTGGAATGTATGTAAATTGAACGAATACAGTAAATTAACAGTTGTACTAGCTAAGAGCAGAATTTCAAACTCAGGGGTAAAGAAAAGCCCATGGAGATCACAAAGCACATGTGCATGTCTTTTGCACTTAATCCAATTTACAGGTTCCAATACCTGAAACTAAAATTTTATTGTCAGCCTATTGGAATGGAATATATGCTATAATATTCTAAGGTAACCATACTGGTGAAGCATTTATCTGACATGACCAGTAGGACTGCCAGAAAGGAAAAAAGCCAAATAGACATACTGAGATCTCTGTGTTAATAGCAGTAACTGAAGGTAAAAAAAATCCTACTCCAGCACTGTAGAACAGGTTAGTGGTTGCACTGGATTGTAATGTAGATTACATGATGAATGAAGATGTTCTCTGCAGGCTTCCTCAAAATAAATTGTAGCTTTTGGGAATGGGATTTGCCAAGGATCAGAGCCAATGACACGAGCAAAAGATTGGCAATGTCTAGGGAGATTCTCATCTTTGGGTTTATTTCTGTACATCTCCATAGAGATACAGACAGATACAGATACAGTAGGAAATGTTTTGTCTACTATTGGCAATGCTGAAAATCATAGAATGACTTGGATTGAAAGGGACCTCAAGGATCATCAAACTCCAACTCCCATGCCACAGGCAGGCCCTCCAGCCTTCAAATATAATACTGCATCAGGCTGCCCAGGGCCCCATCCTATCTGGCCATGAACACCTCCAGGGACGGGACATCCACAATATCTCTGGGCAGCCTGTTCCATCGTCTCACCATTCTCTAGGTAAAACTTCCCCTCTCCAACAGCTCCCTGTCTTTCTTATACTGGGGGCTTCAGACCTAGACACAGTACTCCAGATGGGGCTTCACATGAGCAGAGTAGACAGGGACAATCACCTCCCTGTCCCTACTGGCCACCCCTTTTTCTGATGAAGCCCAGGATACCATTTGCTTTCCAAGCTGCAAGAGTGCACTGCTGGCTCATGTTAAGTTTTTCATCCATCAGGATCCCTGGGTCCTTCTCTGCAGGGCTGCTCTCAAAGACTGCCTGGGATTCCTCCAGCCCAAGTGCAAAACCTTGCATTTTGCTTTGTTAGGCCTCATTTGATTTACCCAGGCCCACCTTTTGAATCTGTCGAGGTCCCTCTGAATGGCATCCCTTCCTTCCACTTTGTCAACAGAACGACTCAGCTTGGTGTGATCTGTAAACTTGCTGAGGGTGCGCTCAATTCCATCGTTGATAAAGGTGTTAAACAGCACCAGTCCCAAGATTGATTGATAGTTGTAGAAGTAGCTAATATGCACTTACTAAGGCAGGGGCAGGGAGAAGGGTATCTTTTTTCTCCAAAGGAGATGAATTGTGTTGTCATCAATGGGGATTATGTACTAGCATGTCCAAGAGCACAGATTCTTTTCTGAGAAAATAGACTTATGTGGTTGATGATTTCCCATGTCTGTAAGAAAGTAGCATCAGAGATCACTGCCAAATCTAATTAGCATGGCTAGTCCTCAGAAGCATTTTTACTTTCGTTCAGTGACAGGGATAAAGGCTGATTTTGTTCATTGTTTTATTTTGAAATCAAGTGAGTTTCAGCACTGAGTGGAAACACTGTTTTTTCAGTTTTTAAGCAATTAGTTTATGAAATGCTAGGGTCAGGTCACAATCTTGTACATCCCAAAACATACTGTTCTGTTTGATTCCATACAAGAAATACCTTCTGTAGAAGATAATGGGATACTAATCTATAGAGCTGACTGCCAGTCATTCAGTTTGATTGCTGTACTGCAATTGAATCTATGTAATCCAATTTTACAATTGCATTGTGATGCTGAAGTCTGTCTTCTAGATTTCAGTATTCTTCTGCTAGAAAAATCATTACAATTTAAAATGTTAGTGAAAGCATGTATGACATATGCTCAGTCATATATACTCCTTTTAAGGGAAGTTTGCAGATAATTTTCTGTACTTAATAATGATTTTCAAAAGCAGAAGAATAGACAACTGTCATTTTGCCGTGTTGAAATTTCTAATGGAAAACGTGCTTCTCTGAATTAAAAGTGAATCATAAAAAGTTTTAAAGAAAAACAAACACTTTTTGCACATGATAGAACTTGCCTCTTAATATTGCCTGCACCGCCCAGACACTGATACATCTCTGTCAAAGTTTGAACTCTCCTACGGTTGTCTGGAGAGCCAGACCTCATAGAACATCTATGCCCAAGATGTATTCCTCGACTGAGGCAATAGATACCTTATACTCCCGGGGTGGGAGACGCCCAACCCCCAACTTTAACCATGTTTGGGTGACAGGAATAGTTTGTCCCCCAAAACCACCAATCATCACTCTGTTTCCATGAAATTTGTTTGGATCTCTGTAAATGATTGATGTTTCTGCTCCAGTGTCCACTGATGCCATAACTCTCTGAATATTTTTTCGGGACCAATAAATCATTAATTCTACATAGGGCCTCCGGTCCTATCTGGAGGCCCTAGGGGGACTAACATCCCTCATAATGCCATGAATTGTGCTAGGGCCAATTCTTTTGCTTCTGGTGGCTCAGGCATCGTGGCCCGAGGCACCTGTGGCAGCTTTTTTTTTTTTTTTTCCTATTAGAAACAATGAAATTTTCTAGGTTCCATGTTGTTGTTGGTATTCTCTCTATAAGCCTTACCCTTGGTTTCTTAGGGTAGTTCTGAAATTTTTGATTGTCCTTTAGTTGTCTCCAAAGCTGGAGAAGGACATGGTTGGGCTGGCAGTCAATCTTAGCAAATTGGACCCCAGCTCAAATTAAATCATTAAACATTTGTTTTCGGGAGACCCTTATGAGTCCCAATTAAGGAGCTCGAGTAGCCGGCATCTTGGTTTTAGTCACCAGCAGGATCTCAGCTTCTTCTAACGTCTGAATGTTGCACCTGGTCCACAGCATTCTGTTTTTCCTAGATCATCCACTAACTGGGCAGCCTGCTGGACTACAGCTTCTGAGGGATTTAATATAGATACCAAAGTACCATACAAATGAGAGGGAGCTTGCTGTAGAATTCTGTCTCTCATCCCTGCTGAGAATTTGACCAAATCAGGGCCATCAAATGTGTCTTCATAAATTGCTTCCCTTATGCCTAGTTCACAGATATAATTTTGAAAGTCCTCCATGGACCCTGTATGTAGAGGTATATCAGATTTATTCGGCCATACCATACAGCAGGCCGTCATTAACCATTCTATTATGGAATGGTTTTCATTAAGATATTGATTACCCGCATATAACCTCTGCCTGAGAGCAGGATGAACAGTCATGGTGGCCAACTTGGCTATTTCCAGGCCATTCACCAAAACACTTTCTGCCCAGAATCCCACAGTCTGAATAACCATGCTAGCACACTTCCTCTAGGCTTCTGCCAAAATCGTTGTTCTAAATCCATCAATTCCATTGCTGCGTATGGCTGTGCTATTACATGCAAGGGAGTCTGGGTGGGGGGACCCCCTGCCGGTTTGTCCTGTACTTTTTTTCCTTTTGAGTCATAACAGGACAGACCTCTAGCGGATTTGTCGAAATTGGAGATTCAAGATTTAATTTAGATTTTTGTTTTCCTGATCAACAAAGTCTGTTGATTCAGGAGTCTGATCATTGTCTATTGAAATGTTATGAACCTGACCTATTGAAAGATACAGAACGGGTTTCTTCCCTGTTATAATGCCAAGTTCTTGCTCTAACTTCTTGATACAGTCTTTCGAAAGTTGGTTTTCATTCTCTAAAGTGTTATTCCTCATTTCAGCATGATTTAAAGCATTTAACTGTGGCTATGCCACTGCCATTGTCTTTCTTTTGTGATTAGTATATCTTTGCTAAGTCCTTGAGAGTAGCCTGGGATGCAATATGGGTAGATATTTCCCATAACACGTAGAGGACCCCATTTTTCAATGATAACCGCTAGTTCATAAAAGGGAAATCCCATAAATCCTGGGATCTGCCCTGAAATCATTTTATCTAGGGGGGTAATGGTCTCCCCCCGTCCCATTTATAGAAATTCCACAGAAGGGATATGATTTCAGTATATCTGGCCTGCCTGGCTCACCAAGTGTATAATCAACGAATATACAGGTGCTATAATTAAGAAATAAACAAGAGAGCTTGGCTAAGCAGGTTATTACACCAAAAAGAATATATAGAGAGCTTACTCTTGTCCTAGGCTCACTAGAAAACTCCAAAAGGAGGAATCTCCAGACAGAGATCCTTCCCCCCAGTAGTCAGCTCATAAATGGGGCCTAGGAGAGGTGGAGCCCTTCCAGCAGCACAGGTGAATTGCCTTCACCTGTGTTCCAGTGGCTGACTCATTGCTCGCCTCAGGTGATCAATCAGAGGTTCAGGTCGTGATTCAGCAGTTCCCATACAGTGACAAAGTGGCTAATAAATTTGTAGTAAGGTAAACAGGTATGTTTTTGAGTGTGCAATATCTTCTATAATCATTTATTTAAGCAAGAAAGCAATGTTCAGGTTTTCAGAAGATCAGAACATGAATGTGTTTATCATCACTTTTTTATTAATTAGTATCAATGTTATCATTGTGTACTTTATAAGGAAATTCGAGGGAATTTTTAAAAACACAACATGATTGATTTGACATTCAAATTCCTTTTATATGGTAGTTATATTAAAAATTAAGCTCATTTTAGCCTATGTGCTGGTGTTTGTTTTTTTTTCCTTATTTGTCACTACAATGAACGACAACCATAAAACTTAAGTTACAGGAATTTCTTGCCATGCTGGCATATCAAGGGTGATAGCAAAGTAAACAGCCGTATTAGTTTTTGTGTTATGCACATATGCTTTATGTAAGGACTCAGATGTGAAAAGTCTGTTTTGTTTTGGGAAGTGGGTTGTTTACGTGCAAATTCTCAAATAGCTAAATGAATCCACTGATGTTCTGAATGAGAATATGCTTTTTAGTATGACTTGGTCCCAACAGGTATGATAGGTCCCAAGGTCTCCAAGCGAAAAGTGTTGGTTTTCAGTAGCAGTCATATATTCCTGTTACAATGAAAAAGTTGTGCTCAGCCAACCTTAACTGGCAGTGTCATGAGAATTTTAGCAGCAGTGAACTCAATGATTTATTACAATTCTGCTTATCAACTATGTAGATCAGTGATTTATTTTCATATGTTGCTAGTGACAGCCTATACTATGCATCACAATGTTGTTAACTTCAGTAAACATACAAAGAAAATATGTTCTCATCATTTATTGACAGTGGATCTTATAATTACTAACTATGCATATGGCTATTTAATAGAATGCAACAGTCTGCATGCAGTGAAGAATAATTATAGAAGTACAATTCAAATTCCTATCAAGGAAAGATCTTAATGAGAAGTGAGATGAAATTTTCTGACACTAAGAAATCTAAACTTGCATTAACATTTTTTCATAAAAGCTACAGAAAGAAAATGAAAAAAATACCTAGATCTATAGAGTTTCAATCTTTCTGTTGTGTTCTGGACACACCTGGTATTTGTCTTCAATGCCATAGGTATCCATCCTGTATATATGTATATAGAAAGACATACTCAAATACATACTCTACACTTTTCTGGAGTGTAAAAGATGATGCTAGTATGTTGCTTTATTTTGTTTATTTTTTACATCGATTATGTTGAAATAATCATTAGAAATTAATGATTAAGGGATAATATTTTAAATGAGTATTGTAATCTGCAGAAGCGATAAAATCATAGAAGCGCAGAATCATAGAATCCTTAGAGTTGGAAGGGACCTTTAAAGGCCACCTAGTCCAAATCCCCTGCAATGAACAAGGACATCCACAGCCCAGGGCCTGATCCAGCCTTGTCTTCAAAGGCTTGCTTCAAAGTCTCCTGGGACAGGGCAGCCACCAAATCACTAGAAAACCTGTTCTAGTACCTCACTACCTACACTGTAAAAAATGTTTTCCTTATACTTAACCTAAATCTGCCCTCTTTAAGCTTGAAATAATTTCCCCTTGTTCTAACACCACAGACCCTGGTAAAGAATTTTTCCCATTCTTTCCTGTAGCTCTCCCCTAGATACTGAAGGCCACTATCAGGTAACTTTGCAGCCTTCTCTTCTCTGGGTTGAAGAGCTCCAGCTCTCTCAGCCTGTCCTCATAGGAGAGGTGTTCCATCCATTGAATCATTTTTGTAGCATTCTTTATGTTCTCCAGCAGGCCTATGTCTCTCCTGTACAGAGGGCTCTGCATCTGAACACAGTACTCCAGGTGAGGCCTCACCAGCACAGAGTAGAGGGGGAGGATCACCTCCCTCTACCTGTTTGTTATGCTTCTTTTGATGCCGCCCAGGATACACTTCGACTTCTGGGCTATTATTTTCTAGCTCATTTCCAGCTTCCCATCCACCTGCACTCCTTGATCTTTTTTTCAGCAAGGACAGTTCTTTGTCCATTGAACAGTCCACCCATCAAAACCATATCTTTCCAATTTGGAAAGAAGGATGTAGTGTGTTACAATGTCTAAGGCCTTACTGAAATCCACATAGATGATATCAGTGGCTCTTCCTTTGTCCATTGATGAAGTGACACTGTCATAAAAGGCCACTAGGTTGGTCAAGCAGGATTTGCCCTTCGTGAAGCCATGCTGTCTTTCTCATATCGCTTCCCTGCCTTTCACAGGCATAACTTCCAGGAGGATCTAATCCATGACTTCTCCTGGCAGAGAGGGGAGACTGACAGGTCAGTAATTCACAGGGTCATCCTTTTTACCTTTCTTAAAAAGTGGATGTGATGTTGTCATTTTCCAGTCACTGGAGACATCACCTGATTGCCACCACTTTCAAGTATCATTGAGAGTGGTGGTGACTACATCAGCTAATTCCTTATGACTCTGGGGTGCACCTCATCAGGATTCATAGATTTGTGGATGTTCAGATTCTTCAGGTGGTCAAGAACATGACGTTTGCTTACAGTGGGAGGGTTTCCCCAAAACCCTCCTACCAAACCAAATATTTGAGAGCTGTGTGATGAGCAGTTATCAGAGAAGACAGGTCAAAAAGTTGTTAAGTAGCTCAGCCTTCTACTTCTGTTGTTACCAGCCTGACTGTGTCACTCACTAGTGAGGGTACTTCCTCCTGGACTTTTCTGGTTGAGGTACCTGTAGAAGCCTTCCTAGTTCTTGGCAACCTAAGCTAAGTTCTCTTTCAGGTTGGCATGAACTAATGCTTGAGCACCTGGTAGGAAGGGAGAGCCAGCACTAGGGAACTCAAGTGCATGCAATACACCTGAGTGACCAGAAGAGGTGGAGCCAGGATCCACCCCTTCCGAGACATTATTTAAGGGTTGGCAGTGGATGCAAGGGTATCTCTCTGGAGATCTCTGCTTACCTTATGGCTTCTGAAGGAAAACAGCTTCTTCTTTTGGCACTATTATGCCTGAGTGTATTTTCACTTGCTGCAGCCTAGGATCTTGCTGTCCTGCTGTCATTGTTGTACTTTCCACTGTGTCACAATCATATTACAGATGGCAAAAGTCTGTTTTCTTCTTTTCTTCAGTAATTAGAATATTTTTCTCAAGAAAAGAGAGCTAATTTCTCTTCTTGTCTACATCTCACAGTTCCTAATAGAGCAAGCTGTATTCTCTGATAAAAATTAGTTAGGAAGTGAAACATACAGCAGAAAGCAATTACTTAGCCTGATGATTTCTGAGAGGCAGTATGGTTTCTTAGTCTATAAGTGTACTTCTAGTCTATGTTCTACTGTTTTTTAAAATGTCATACAAGAGCAACAGGGTTACGATTAAGCTAACATTTTTAGTGTTCTTAGAGCTGTCTAAGGTATACAGTCCAAAATGCAAATGAGGATAGCCAGAAGTATACTAGGTTTTATGTATTTTGTTAACAATCTCAAAAAAAAAAAAAAAAAAATCACAAGATGAAGAGGAATGTTAAAAGTTACTTTTTGGAGAGAGATGCTTGCCATGTTAATACATCACACAGCACTGAAAATTCAGTGCAGAAAGAGAAAACTAGTGATGTTTCAGTGTTTCAAGAGGAGATGTATTCAGAAGAACCCTTTAGAAGTGTGACATAATTTCTCTAGCTATCATTTGTCATGGTGCAAAAGCTTATCTCTTGATACAGAAGGAATGACAGTAAAAGATATGTTGATATTTTTGCATCACATTCTATAGGGTTATGTCTGTAATATCCTCCTTTCCAGGAAAGGCTTTAAATGTACCTCTCTATGGACTCATGAATGAAGAGACTCAGCTACTACTTTTATCCTTTCATAGAAAATTTTTATTTTGCCCAGAAGTCTGTGATCATTGCCATTCATTTTAGGGTAATAATGAATTCTTCGGAAAAACAAACAAACAAACAAAAAAAACTGAAATGATTTTTTTTAATTATAGATCATCTCAAGCTGTTAAACTGGGATTTTTAACTATAGTCTGGTATGCTTCAGCTATAGTAGCATATATTTTAAAGAAATTGTTCCTCTCTGAGTTTATATGTAAAATGTAACTTTGTGAGTTGGAATTCAGTGTTTTTCTTATTGGTTTGTAAAATACTGTGAAAAAGGAGCTCATAGACAAAAGAAATCTTACTTGAAATTCATTTATTCTTACACTAGATAGGCCAAGCCATGACAAAAATATTCCTTACTGATGCAATTTTGAAATGTATCTGCCATTTATATTTGCACTAAGGTATCATTCAAGAGTATTCCAATATATAAAACTCTGTTATATGAGAACTTGATCTTGTATCTTAAACATGTAGAAACATTTGGAAAAATTGTTCATTAAATGTCTAGGCTTATCTGTTTGCCATGAAATTTATTCCTTTTTCATAAGAGATATCATTTGAATATTCTGAAATTTTGTTTTTTATTGCTGATGATATTATATGTTCTGTTTAATTTTAGACACAGTGTATTGCATCACACTGAAGCTTATTTTGGCAAAGTACATTTGGTAAGGTGATAGCACCTTTTTCTAGGTGAAGATCTGTTACTTCAAAAAAAGGTGCTATAATCTGGAATTTTCCTTTACGAGAATGTTTTCCACTTACTTGTTGATACCATGCAAGCTACCTCCAAAAAAATGACCAGAAGACTCTTTTCTCTTTTGCTATTCATAAATGCTAATTAAACATACTAAGCAAGATTGCTTTCTACTAGTTCCTAGAGACAACTGAAACAGTACTTCAGTTCTTCTGTTTGTTTGTTTGCTTTTTTTTTTTTTTTTTGTTATAGTTTGTTCTTGTTGTTTGAAAAAAGAAAGAGAATGAATGGATCCCTGTACTTCATTTCTGGTACACACACACATACACACATACACACACTGTCAGTATAGGGAGCATAGTGATCTGCTAAGGCTCAGGATTTTGGTAGACATTTGCTGGATTTACAGTAGATCTGTGATGATGTCTTCATTTTTCCCTGACTAAACTCACATCTCAGTTACAAGATTATTTGCATATTGACCTTCCACAAAAGTTTTCCTCACTTCTCTTTTTTTCTTTCCTTTTTCTTGCAAATACGTAGTTTTAGATAAAGGCAATTATCATAAGCATAATATAGCTGCAGCGGTTGCTAGCATGTGTGGATCTGTTTACTATAATTAAATTTATTAATTAATGTATTTTCCTTTGAGCTTGGTCACATAAGTGATTAATATATATTTCTCAGTAGAGAAATGCAGAAAATGGCTTTTTGGGTGGGTATGGTAAGAGATAATGTATATTTAAAAACATTTATACTTGACAGAATGGTCAGTTCAGTAGTTTCAAGATTTGCATTTATCATGATAATGTTATTTTTATTTTAATAGCCACTTCAATAATGCTGCCTGGTTTTCACACTGAAATTATTTCATTTCTGAAATAGACTTAATTAGACTTTGCATAAAGAAATTGAAAGAAGCACACTAGCCACTTATAAATAATAAATGTAAAATGTTTCTATGTTTTCTGTTCTCTCTAGGCTCTGGTCTCAATGATGGGCAGTGGCATGAAGTTCGATTTCTAGCAAAAGAAAATTTTGCAATTCTCACCATTGATGGAGATGAAGCTTCAGCTGTTCGAACGAACAGCCCTCTACAAGTTAAAACTGGAGAGAAATATTTATTTGGAGGTAAAAAAAAAAAATCATAATAAACATCTGCTTAAAATGCTGTTCTCTTGATCTGTGTGAGATGGAGTTCAGACTGTAGTTCAGACGCTTAATATTTGGATCTTCTGAAAGATCCAAAGTGCTGTTTGCCAAAAATGTGCAGTAGAATTTTACTTCAAAGAATCTACTTACACCTTGTTCTTGGAAAAAAAAAAAAAAAAGAAAAAGAAAGAAAAATATTGTACAAAGGATGATCCAACTTTGAATCTTTGAATCTCTGTATCTTCCCAGAATATTTCATCCTCTGAATGGGAACCTTCCCAATATTAGCAGCCTAATTAAGTGGCACTAAGAGAAAGAAGATTCTTTCTTTTCAGTTTTGGAAACCTGAAGACAGAAAATATCACTGATTTTAACTTTTTGTTGTTTTGGTTTTGGTTATTGTTGTTTTTTAAGAGCAGTAATTATTATGAGTAATTGAGAGCTTTCATAAATTAAAACCATATGTTGTGCAGTATTTCGGGTCACTATAAGTCCATTTACCACAAATACTGCTGATTATGGTCAGAATATTTTTCAAAGTGAGATAGTTAGGAACTTCAAACTTTTGCAAAACCTGTCATCAAATTAAGTGTTTTTATTAGTCTCATTAGGAGTAAGTTGAGATAGATAATATGTCAACTGTTTGTTTGTTTTAATTGCAAAATCAGCATTTCTATAAATCTTTGAAAACAATTCACTTCTGATCTAAATTTTCCTATTTTATTCTTGTGTGCAAATATCATGTTCTTCAAGCTTTCCTTTTCAGTAACCTCAAATTAAGTATTTTTAGTTATATTTTGGTTTCCTGCTATTAAAATATCTAATACAAAGTATACACAGTGTTGTTGTGTTGGCTGAACATTAGTTTAGAATCTTAGCACTGCAGTGCAATACAGTTACAAGTGTATGACAGAGAATTTAAAGAGAAAAGTAATTACAATGAAATGAGTATTACCTTAAAGTGGTAAGGCAGACACTACATGTACTTCTTTCTGTGAAAAGAACCATGGCTTTCTCTACAAGAGAAATACCGCGGATATAAACATGAATTTTGCAGACAATAATTGTTTTTATAAAACATTTTCGTACCTTCTTGTCAAAACTTTTCACTGGCAATATTCCATAATATTAGTTTTATAATAAAACAGACCATTTATCAGAATTTGTAATGGATTAAAGATTGAATTGGCAGGGAGAACATCACCATGTTAAATGTAATGAATAAATATTCCAAATAAATCACAGATATTAAATTAACTTTCACACAGATATATTCACAGTGATGTCTAAGAAAGTCATCAATTTTACTCATAGGATTTTAATTATGATTGTGTCCTTAATAACAATAAAAGTAAATACAGGGAATGCAGAAACCCAGGGTGGCTGTATATTTCTTTTTGCATTAGAAATTTTGGCACAAGTAGGAACATGTCTGTGAGAGTTTTCCCTCTCTCTTTGTCCTTGCAAATGGAAAGACTGATGGAGCTGAACATATTGTGGACACAGGAGTTAACCACAAGAATAAGTAGTTCACACACCGAAAATAGTCAACCTTCCTGTCTAATAGCAACCAACCTTTGGTTATCATTTTCATTGGGCTTTTTGGAGAAACCACACCTGACTGACTCTCTGTGCAATCACAGCTTTAATCAGAACTTGTTCCTCAATCTGTTCTGGTTTTTCCTCAGTTTGTTTTTATTTCAACAGAGACACTTGTTGTAAAAGTCCTACTTTGGTAGTCAACAGTATGTACTATAATTAATGTTTGGGGGGAAAAAAAAAAATAGAAATCAGAATCTTGTGATTTCTGACCACAAAACTAATTCTGGAACTTTTCTAGTTTTAAGGCAGACTAATAAATTATACGAGGGTTTCTTCATTTTCTATTAGAATCATTTTCTGTACTTATACAGTTCTTTTTCACCTCCTTTGTGCCTTTTCTGTAGTCTTCCACACTATTGAGAATCTACCAAGCGATAGACAGCAAGACTAGAACTCATAGACAGCCTGTTTTTATTCAAACTAGGGGAAGATATGCTGAAGACCATATATTTCTCTAGATTTAATTTGTTAATAGCTTACTACCTTTCTGTATAAATTTCTCCTTGCTGTTTTTGTTTACATTCTCTTTCTTGACTTGGATTTGGATTTTTGGAAAGAAGTGAGCTACCTTTCCCTACTAACCTCCAGAGAATGATGCTTCTTTGTTGTTTCCAATTGTATTCATAAAACAAAAAGGATGAGCAGAGAAAGTGAAACACAGAGTGAAAATGAATTGATTAACCTAATTTACATTGCTGGAGATAAGGGCTAGAGATAAGGGTTGTGAGACATCTTAAGCTTGCACCCAACCAAGTAGCCTGGTGCCAAGAGGAAATACCTGATTAGTGACATAAATCAAAATTATGTCTATTTTATAGCATTTAACCTTCATTGTGATTCTTTTCCCTCACCTTTTTACTGTCTTAAAGATGATTTTTTTTGTATGAGTGGTAAAACTTCAGTGAGAACAAAGTTATGAAGTGAGCATCTACCAATCCATTATGCTGCTTTTTCTGACAAGCAAAGATGAATGGACTATGTAGTAAGTTTCCTATGAGATGCCAGTCTGTGGCATGTAGTAAATCTTTTCTGTACAGCTGTACAAAATGTATTCTGTATAGGCTCTTTTTCCTGGAGTGGAGTTATTTTTTTCTGAAATTTGGGTTGGTCTAAAATCTTACTGAGGAGCAGGAAGGAAGAGGGAGAAGAGGGAAGTAAAATACAAGAGGAAAACTCACCTTCTTCTGTTTCATGTATGTAGGGCTCTCCTATGTGCATATCTAGCTTTCTTTAAAAAAAAGTTATCTACAACCAGAGTATGTGAGTGTGTGTTTAATTTTGTCATGGAGAGGGGGGAAAAAAAAAGAGTACTAGCCATTTTGTGGCCTGGCCAGCCCTGGTCCTCTGACTAATGAAGCAAAGCACTTGCGGGCCATGCACTCTGGGAGAGGGGGGAGGGTAGGGAGATAGCAGATGGGTCTGAAAAACAAACAAACGAACAAACAAAAACAACAATGGTAATGATCTGAGGAGGAACAGTAATTTACCAAATCCAACAAAATGAGAGAGTGCATGATTAATAAGTATACAGATGTTAGGCTAGTAAGATTATCACGTTGGAAAAGATAATCAGAAATAAATAGAAAGTGCTCACTGATGTTGTAGGCTCACAAGAAACTTCACGAGGAGCAATCTCCAGAGAGAGATCCTTCCTCAGTGGCAGTCAGCCCTTAGATGAGGTCTAAGAGAGGTGGAGCCAGGCTCCACCCCTTCCACTCACACAGGCAAATTGCCTTCACCTGTGTTCCCACGGCTGACTCAGTACTCGCCTCAGGAGATTAATCAGAGGGTCAGGCTGTGATTCAACAGTTCCAATACAGAGAGAAAAGTTTCTAACGCTAAGATCTTGCTCTAGACTTGAGGGGAACCATGTGCTTTCTCCATGGCAAACTGAGAGAGTCAGTGAGAGGCGGAGCAGCTGGTGTTCTGCCAGGAGCTCCACCTTTCTTCCTCTGCATGTGAAGTCCCCTGGGAATGTCACTCCTCCCCTACCCTCTGAGAACCCAAAATGCCCAGAAAAGACAGTCCATGGAACCAGGACATTAACTCTTTATCTCCCACTGTTTTACATGATGTTATGATGTGGAAAACTGACAACAAGCATCACAAAACCACAACAAATTTTTATCAAGTTGTCCATTTTTTATCATTACGAGCACCCATCAATAATAGCTGTTATAGTTATGGTCAAACTACCTAGATAGTGTACTTGGGATTCCAGAAGCACTTGTACTATCTCTATAAAAAGTATTCAGACAACAAGGATTGGAATGGGCTGTATTTTTTAACAACCCTCTTGCTTTGGATTGTTAAATCCAGTATACTTGTGAGTCAGTTAATCAGCAAAGAACATAAATATGCAGAATTTATAAACCTGAGAGAACAAGCAAGTGATTTTGTTTACTAGTTCTTTCTCTTTTCTATTTGAATCTTCGTCTTCACTGTTCAGTTTAAGTAAATAAATAAATTAAAAAATAAGCACGTTAGTGTAGACATCTAAGCTTCTCTCTGCTACTTGTTATGATACTGTTCTTTATCATCTCATCTGCTTTCTCCCCCAGTCAACACTAAAACACAAGATCATACTCCTTTTGTGCGTATGATAACACTGAAGAGAGGCTAATCAACATTGCCAATTAATTCTTAGTTTCCTGTCTTACATCATTCATAGTTTTGTTTCTTTCATTGAGATCATTTTAATGCTATACAAATGAGAACAAATAAAATACTGCTTACATTCAGAGATTAAGTACTGTCAATAACTTTGTCGGTGATGTTCTAATATGTCAGTCCATCAACATATTGCTTACAACAATGCAAGTAGAAATGCTGGAAGTAAATCAATCTCCCAAAGAAAGATAGGTGCATGCAAGAAACTGATGCTTCATGAAAACAAATTAAAAAAAAATCAAATGTATGATAATATGAGTTTAGGAATGGATATATGGAAGCACAAGTCCTGCTAGAATAACTTCAGCTTTTGAGCCATTAGAGATGTGAAATGTCTGCCCACTTAAAAATGAATGAATGCAATTTTCAGATGTTCTCTCCTTATTTTATATTCTCTTTCTAAGCTAAAGTGGAAGTTTCTCAGAAAAATAAAATGAAGGAACTGCATTCTTTTTGCTATGTTTTACTCTTCCCCTCTGTCCTGATTTCAGCTGAGACAGTTTTAACAGCACACAGGTATTTTGGTTATTGCTGACTGATAGGAGTGTACCCAGTGCAGGGCTAGGAAGAGCCGCTGCCTTTATGGTGCAGCAGCAGGGGACAGGGCAGAGCCAGGAGAGTAGGTCTGAATTAGGTAAGCAGTTATCCCATACCATGTGACATAATGAGAAGGCCTCAAACTGACTGGCAAATGCTCAAGGATTCCTGGGAGTCAGTCAATGAGACCCTGTGTTGGTAGTGAAGCATTGGTCAGCAGACAGTTGTGTCATTAGCAAGGCATTAACTGGTGGGTGGTGAGTAATTGCATTGTGGAGATAAGTATTTTTATCATCAATCATGGAATTAGAAATCACAAACATGTCTGTCCAAGTTGAATTTTGATGTGAACAGTATGTGCATATTCTTTCCCAGTGTTTCAAAATAATCACGCTCCTAAATAATAGTGAATATTAGTAACATAATGTATTGTCATGGAGTTAACTAGATCAATTTACGCCCGTGACAGGGGGCAGTAGGCCCTTGCCCTCCCCTCATCACCCCACAAAATGGGAAGGAAGGGAGGAAAACAAAAACAGTGGCAACAATCTATGGAGGAAAACTTATTTTACTAACTACGATATCGGAATGCAAGATAACACAATATAATACAATCTGATTGAAATTGAAACTAATAAATCAAATAAAATAGGAGAGAGAGAGTTCCCGAGACTGATTCAAACCTGAAAAGCTTGGAACGGCCAGGAAAGCACCCTCCAACACCCACTGCCAGGCAGTAAGAGACCGCTCCACTTGGAAGGGCCAGGTCCCATGATTTCTGTAATGTATAGGGATAGGTGCCTGGAATTGGAGCATTAACACTTTAACTCCCAGTACTGTACATGATGTTTTGATGCAAAATACTGAGAACCAAAAACAAAAAAACATAAAACCATGACTTGTATGTATGATTTAATTTGTTTTCTAGGATATCGGGGTTCTGTCTCCAGATGTATAAAATGGGTTTATTGTCCATAGCCACAGTTCAGCATATCCAAGATACCTATACACACAAACAAAAAACAAACAAAATATCTACATTCCTAGTATCATCAATAGGGCATATATTTTTCAAAGCCTTTTCATGTTTTGGAAAGTGACATACTGATCTTGTTATTGGATTTTCCGTATATAAAATTATCTGATTTTCCTCTTTAAAATGATAGAACCTATATCAGATTCTCCTTTTCCTTCCTCTAAACTGGAACCAAATTTTCAATTGCATTTCAGATTCTAAGGGCATAAAAAAAAAAATAATAATAATTAAAAAAAACCTGCTATTGTTATAAATAACACTAAGCAAAAAGTTGCCTACCTTCCTACACAGGCCCCTTCCAACTCGAGATATTCTACAATTCATAGATTCTGGTATCAGACAATTGACTTGTGTCTTTCAGAAAATTTACCTTTCTATACAATTGTGAGCATGAATATCTTTAGAAATTTGCTTTAATGTGTCATAAAATCATAATAGGAGGAAAATATTAGGATATGTTCCAGAACTTGCTAATATGATATTTGTGAAAATGGGAGATACACAGAGCAAAAATATAATAATTCGGGTATATGGGGCTGCTGAATCAAGGCCTGAACCTTTGATCACCTGAGGCAAGCAATGAGTGAGCCACGGGAGCACAGGTGAAGGCAAATCACCTGTGCTGCAGGAAGGGGTGGAGCCTGGCTCCACCTCTCCTAGACCCATTTAAGAGCTGACTGCCAGTGGGGAAGGATCTCTCTCTGGAGATCTGCTCCATCAGGAGTTCATCTCGCGAGCCCAGGACAGGGTGAGTGACTTTCTCTTATTTCTCCAATATAAATTATATTAGCCAAGCTCCTGGATATATATCTATACCATCTGTATATCCATTGATTAAACAAGGGGGAATGGCTGTTTACAAGGGTGGATAGTGATAGGACAAGGGGGAATGGTTTTAAACTAAGACGGGGAGGTTTGGGTTAGATAGTAGGAGGACGTTTTTCATCCAGAGGGTGGTGAGGCACTGGAACAGGTTGCCCAAGGATGTTGTGGATGCCCCATCCCTGGAGGCATTCAAGGCTAGGCTGAATGTGTCCTGGTCTAGTGGTTGGTGACCCTGCACATAGTTGGGGGGGCGGGGAGGTTTGAAAGTATATGGTCATTGTGGTCATTTTCAACCCAGGCCATTCTATGATTCTATGACCATACCCTTTTGATCTGCCTCATAGGGCCCTGACTGGAGTATTGCATCCAGATCTGAGCTACCCATCTCAAGAAAGATCTGGAGCTGTTCAAGCAGGTCCAGAGGAGGGCCACAAAGATTATCGCGGGGCTGAAACACTTCTGCAAAGAAAGGCTGAGGAAAATCAAGGCTCTTTAGTCTAGAGAAGAATCCAGGAAGACATTTTATGCATTCCAATTCTTTATGGGAGCCAACAGAAAAGAAGGGGAGGGACTTTCTAACAGCATGTACTGACATGTTAAGAGTTACAGTTAAGTTGCATTCTTTAACTATTTAGATTTAGATTAATTGTGTGGAATAAATTCTTCACAGTGAGTGTGATAAGACATGGGACTGGATTTCGCCGAGAATGTTGCCCCTCTGGACTTTTTCAAGGCGAGGTTGGATGGGGTTTGGGGAATCTTGACTCAGTAGGAAGCGAGGCTTCAATGAGAGGGAGAAGATGGACTAGCTAATCTATGATGTTTGAGTTATTAAGTCCTACCTAAGGTACTATCATTCTGAATATTCACTGGATGGCAACAATACGTATTTTTTTAATTATTTTTATTCCAATCCATAGGAATTTATTTGGAATTGGATAGTTACAATATTATTATACAGTATTACAATATATACTATTATATAGTATTACAAATACTAAATGTGTAGCCATATTTACTAATGAAGGGAAGAAATAGGATGTTTTTGAGGAGTGAAAATCATGTTCAAGTTTGAAGTGTAAACCAGAGAGAAGTGCAACTTGATCTGTTGCTATGGCAATAAGACAGTGTTAGGCTCTCTGAGTACAACACCTGCAATCATGAGCAGTGATCTTCCAGACTTTCTGCTTCTAGTCCAAGACCTGCATGCTTATCTTTTGATCTTATCTAACAATTCAAAGCAAGACTAGTCCCTGTGGCTAGTAATGTACAATATCTGAAAATCCTTCAGTAAAAAAACATTATATTTAGCAGTATGAACATACCATATAGTGCTATAGAATGTTATTGTGTGTTTTAGTGTGTTTGTATATGAAGGAAAGACCTTGCTTTAAACTCAAATGAATGTGGCACTAAGAATATTTCCTTGTGGATCTGTTTTTCCAAGAGAGCTAAAAATTTGTGAACTTGAAAATGCTTACTTTGCTTCTTGCATTTATTTAGTTTTCATTATTCATACTTTTGGTTTTTGCTTGCCCTTTTAACCTTTTCTTATTCTAACAGATTAGCTTTAATTTTTGAAATCTAGTTATTCAGAAATAGAAAATATCACTGTGTTATGTCAAGGTATCATTTGGTAAGTGAAGTTTGTGTCAATACCTACATTGTACTGCATAAAAATAGTGATTCATGTGCCTGCTTTTATGATGTTACACTAACCACTGGGATAGGCCTGCAGTACCACACATTCATGAATGCATACACGGATGCAGATTGAAAATGCATTCAACAAAACTAGACTAATTTTATAGATGTTACAGTTTTTTTTCCCGAGTGCTTCAGCATCTTGATAGTGATATAAAGAAGCAAACTCCATAAGTAGGGTTAGCTAACAGTGGAAACAATTCCTGAGTGACACATAGGTATGTGAAATCTGAAGCTTTCTGTTGCTTTGTTCCATGCTTGAACCACTAACAATAAAGTACGTAGAGCCAGGTTATACCCTATATCTTTATAGTTTTCTAATGAGGCCTACCAGAGTTGCATTCAGACATCATCGGTAACACCTATCCCCCCCAAATGATCTGGATTACATCTTTTAAATGTACTGCATAAAATTAATATTCTGATATTTGAAATGACCTTATGTTTAACCTGGCAGGCAGCTTAACACCACATACTTGTTTGCTCTCTCCCCATCAGTGGGTTGGGGAACAGAACTGAAAAGTGTGGGAACTCATTGGTTGAGGTAAGGACAGTTCATAAGAACTAGGAAAAAAAAAACCACAGATGATCAAACAAAAAGCAAACAAACAAGAATAATTAAAAAACAAAACAATAAAAAAAAAACAACAATGATGCACAGTGCAATTGCTCACCACCAGCCCCAAGAAGAAGCAGTCCCCCTTCCTTGGCCAACTCCCCCATTTTATAGTTCTGCGTGACGTCATATGTTTATGAGACATCCCTTTGGTCATTTTATATCAGTTAGCCTGGTAAGAAAGCTAGGTGAGAAAGCATAATAGTCCACTGAACCTTTGAATACTTCCTGAATAACTTCTCTCATCCTTTCTTCTGTGCTGCTTTAAAAATAATAATAATTTTTTACTTTAACATTATTTTTGTTGTTGTTGTTTGATTTTTGTCTCTCTCTCTTCACTTCCCTACAAATACTTCTCAGTCCAGGCTGATTTTTTTTTTATTCCTCTTGAAAATGTGCTGTATATCAACTTATGAAAAAGCCCGATAAGGCTATGACAGAGGTAGAGTGGTCTGCTGTAGCAATGCTTATGCTAACTTCACATGGTAAATCTTCTGGAAAATTGTATTGAAAAACACAGGTACTGTTTAGAAACATAATGGATTTGTTCATCCCCCCAGTCCATCATTACTGCATCTCAAAAAATAAACCATCACTGAATCATAAAAGGCTAATTACACCATTTAATGGCTCTATTACACCTACAGTACAGGCTAATTCTCCAATAGATTCAAAACAGTTCTGACTAGCTCAAAAATTATTTTTGTTCTACAGCATTGTTCTACAGAAGTCATTTAACATTAAGGCAGGTGTAACTGAACAACTAGAATAAGATGACCTAAGAACAACGCTTTTCGTGCCTAGAACGATCTACTGTTGAAAGTTAGTCTTAACAATTTCAGATTATTTAATCTTAATTTCCTTTGGTTTTCTTTGAGTAAAAGATAGCCTGTTTTTCGGTCTCATATTTATCTTTCAGTGATCTGCTGAAAAGGGATGAAGATAACAGAAGGCTGAATGGATGACACATTTCAAAGCTGAAACTAAAAACTCCATCACACCGATAGTTTTGGGTTGACTGTAGTGCCATTGAACGAGGAATTGAGCACGCTGTACAGTGCTTATACTTTATATATATTTATAATTTATCAATGCAGAACATTTCTGCTCTTTAGTTTTGATTACTTTTCACTTCATTTTAGGAATATTCCTTAGGTCACATTTTCTATAAAATAAACTAACCAATAGATCTCTATTGAAATGAAGATGTCCCTTCTATAAATGGCCTGTAAGTCAACTGCTGAAAATTTCCTATTTAGAATCTTGTTAGAACAATATTAAAATGTCAGCTGAACAGTGCAGTTTCAGTCTTTCTGAGAGAATCCCTTTAGACACCTATTTTCATGCCTTTATTTTATTGCAGAGGAGAGATGAACTGTGGGCTTTCTATTTCCAAGACTGACTACAATACTCTGTTGTAGATCTAATTGAATATGTGTACCTGCAGCTTTCTTCTTCAAGTGAAAGGCTACACTTTGCTCTTCCAGTAAAAATGAAAGACTATAGAGAAGAACCAGTCAAGATATATGATTTTTTCCTGTACTTACTAATGCCATACCTATATTCCCATCCCTGCAGAGATGTGACTTTTCTTCATAAATCAAAGTCATAAGGAACTGCCTCCATTCTCAGAGATCTCTCACATTTCTTCCTATCAGTAGTTTTTTTCTTTGTCTGCATTCATGAGGAAATCATGATCTGTGAAAGTTATTTTGTGAGTCGACCGCAGAGAAATTAAAATCAAGCAATAATCTTGATATCATTCTTTAAAGAAATCTCAAACGTTTGGTGAGGATAGTCTTTTGCCATTCCTTTCTATCTTGTCTTTTCCCAGACAACTTCTTTTACACTCTTTTTTACACTTTCAAAGCTCATACAATCCTTAGAAGTTATACACTTAACACTTCATAAATTACTCTAGAGATGCTATAACAGCATTATTCTCCAGTAGTAAACATGAGATATGTAAGTATAGGTCCATTGAAATCCCTAGATCATTAAATTCAGATGTTTAATTAGGCACACAATTAACTATGCTTACATGGCCTAATAGTCATGTCTTCAGTAGATTAGGAATAGCTACATGATGGGAAATACACGTGAGACAAAGAACCATGTAAGTAAGAGATTGCCTCGGGAAGATGAATTGGCAATCATTTAAGCTTTCTGAAGATGTTAAATAAATGTAACAATTTCAACCTTAGAAGGCTACTTACTCAGTTATCCTTTGAGTTGAAATGCATTAAACTATTTATTTCTTGCTGAATCAGTGTGTGAGACAACTGGTCTATGGCCCTGAGTAAACTCAAATGGGGGAAATTTTTCTGGCTCTGAAAAAAAAGGTGACATAATAAAAGATGTTATAGCAGTGATGTTTAATCTTATGGTACTAAATAGTTCAGTGATTATGGATGAGAGTTGAACTTTTAAACAAAAGAGACAAGCTCTGGCATACTATCCAACAAATTAAAAATGAGGAGAGTGAGGATCCTGAAGAAACTAGTTTAAAGTGATCATCTTCTGGTAAACTTTAAAACTTATATTTTTCTTTTTTTTTTTTTATTGAATGGGTTCTGCAGTTTCTTTGGATGACTTCATACCAATGGGGTAGTCTCAGACAATAGAACTTTTTTACAGTAGTGGACCTCAGATACACCTTTGAGAATCTGGGGCTATAAAAGGAGGTGAGAAATGTTAGCCATCTAATTTACACCAAATAAGTGTAAGAGACTCAAGAGGCTTAGAACATTTTTATTAATAAAAGAAACAATTCCTAGAAGTACTAATTCCTTGATTTGGATTTGATTTAAATATTCATTTGTTATTATGTTTAATTTTTTTTTTAACTTCTGTGTCAGGGACACAGTCAGACCCCTGACTGAAGATGATCCTGGGATGGAACGAAGTATTCTGACAGTTTTAAGGGAGCTGATATTTGTGGCTGTAGCTGCAAATATCTTGTTTTGTAGAGAGAACTGACCTGGGTAGTTTATCATGTTTTTGCAAATACTTGTTTTGCAAGCAGGTGTTCCTCCTGGGCTCTGTATCAAGCACTGGCCACATGGGTACATGGTTTAAGTGGAAAAAAACCTTGCTGACCCTGGGAAGAATAAAAGCAGGAGAGAGGCTGTGGCAGGAGAGAGAGGAAAAGTGCATCTTAAAGCAGGGGATACCCTCCTGGCACTACCTATCAAATTCACTGCCTACATGTTCCTTCTCTCTCCTTTTTGGCAGTCTGCAGTCTCCCAAGGGTCAGTAAGTAACAGTGCACTGGCTTAGGGAGTTTCTGCTTCCTGCTTATGGGGATTATTTCAAAAAAGGATGTCTGTGTGTGTATGAGTGTGTGTATGTTGACTAAAACTCACAAATGTCTGTGTTGCTCTGAGTGTCTAGATTGCTTGTCTCTGCTCCTGAGACATCCTGTCTCTCAGATCTAAACGTACCCTGAAACAGCTTCTCATTTCTAAACAAAAGATTTTGTGTTCTGAAACTAGAACATTTCAACATCTTAGAATTGTCGTTCTTTGAGAAAGCAGAAGATGATATAACTCCTGTAAACAGTCAGATTGTTTGAGCCAGGGTTGTGTGTGAGAAAGATTCTCCTCTGGAAGAGACATGTCAGTTTGTTCTAGCTTATTTGCTTTGTTTGAAGTCATTGCAAAAGTGTTGTCAGTATAGGTGCGTATCATATCTCTCTTGACTTATCAAAGTTTTTAGAAATACAAAACACCATTTTTAGACATAGTTATTAAAGGTTTTGTTAAGGTATTATTGCATATCTGTCTTTCACTTAGAGCTCAGCTGGGATGTTGGTCTAATATTTCCACACTCCTTGAATATTAATCATTATTTTGAATAGAACTAAGACTTGTGGAAAATAATCTCAACTAGTCATCTCTTGTGAGGAAAAGTGTAGACGTCAAATGATAGCATCTAAACCCTTTACAAATGGGTTACTAATTGATTTCTGCAAATAAACATATTTATGAGCACAATGATATTTGAAAAGTTATTACAGCCTTCTTTCACAGTCTGTTCTGAATAAGTACAGCTACCAAGAATCCATGAATTGTTTCTTGGATCCCAGCTATTATAATAGAGAACATTTGGCTTCACTATTTGAGCTTGTGTCAGCTGCACAAATGTATGTAGGTGGTTTAATATTCTCAACTCCCTGTTCGTTATTTACCTTAACTACAAGCAGGTTTGTGCAAGAACCACTCAAAGATCTGAGTGTATATCCCTTATAACAGAAATTTAACAGTGCAACTGTAGCACAATGAAAAGTGCAACAATGACAGCAACCTTCAGAAATGTAACAATTTCTTCCTGATTTAAAGAAAATGTTCATTTTGTTGTCACTATCCTCCTTCTCATCAACTTCTGAGATCTTTGGGAAAGATCATGTGGAAATCTTGTTCCTTTCGGCAAGTGATGGGGATGGACTATCTTTACTTTCACCAGTCTGTATGCTTGTGTTTGGGACTACCCACCTTCTGTTTCAGGCAGCACTTGCCTACAGTTACTGAGGTTTAACTGTCACTCTATTCAACATCATCTTCCTCTGAATTGTCATTTCAAATCCCAAACAAACATTTTGGCAAGAGTATAACTGTAACCTCTGCTCCTTGAGAGGTGTAGTAAACATGGTGGAACCTTGTTACACTGTATTTATCAAACCTGCATAGCAGGAATTCAAATGCGCAGAAATTGTCTCAAAGAATTTATGTTTAACTTCTCTGAAATCCTAGTTTCTTTATAATTTGCTCCATATGGTAGTAAGTGTCCATATGTTAAAAGAAAGCAGTAGTAGATAACTAAATTCATCAGGATGTGATCACAGTGGGAGCCTTGTCTCCCACTATGCTCTATGTGGGTAGCTGGTCATTATTAAATGAACACTGAACTATTTTTAACTCTGTGGATATTAGAAGGCTAGTATTTCTGAGACCAGGTGTCCCAGCTGATTGTTTTTAAGATCTTAATAAACAGATATTTTTCATTTGTTAGCTATGTTGTAATATCCTTACCAAGCCATTTTCTGCCTCTGACATCCTCAGTGATGTGAATTATGCTTAAATTAGTTTAAAATATAGTTTGAAACAAAATGGCCTTTAACAGAATATGTTAGTCTGAGTTCTTTAAATGATATTTAAAGTATTTTTATTCCATGTAAATTCAGTGTTGGTAAAGTCTAATTTATTCCTGTTAGTAGCATTATTTACTATTAAACAGAATATTCCCTATGTCTGGTTTATTCTGAAGGACACAGTACTTGTTAAAATGCATGCCATGACTGGTTGTTATAGATTCTACCAACATTTCTTGCATGGGAATGAACATTAGTACATCTGCTTTGCACAGCTATTAGATGGGAGAGAGACAGGAGTAGTACTCTGCCATTGTCAATAATGAGATTGCAAATTCATTTTCAGTATTGTCACATGCTGGGTAAAAAAGTCATTCAAGAGCTAACAATTGAGAGTTTCAGGAGGATATTTAAAGACTGATGAATTTAACGAGTAAAATCTGATGTATCATGAACGATTCATAAAAAAAAAAAAAACATCTGAACTGACTTGCCATTTGACCATATTTTCTTGGGATTACAATTGACATGACTAATTAGGAAAGGAAAAGGCAACAAACTAACACTGTATAAAGATGTAGCATGCCAATATCTTGAAAACAGAAGCTCACAAATGTGATCAAAGTCATGAGACACTTTCGATACAAAGAGAAATAAAAATGGACTAAAAATGGAAAACATAGCTGATATAAATCTGATTAAAATCAGAAAGGTCATAGAGGATTAAGAGAAGTCAGTTGGTTTTGATTTCTTTTTGTGCAAGAAATTGGAAACAAAAAAAAAAATCAAATAAGTTTTCACTTCAAGACATGGGAAATAATGTGATCATTGCGTGTTGCGATGTCAACATATGGCATTCTATAAGATGCCATGGATGATAAAATGTGACTAAGAACACTTATTTTTAGTTAATATTGATAAGATTTAAAAATGTTTTTTTGGCCATTTTTTGTAAGATTCCAGAGAGCAATTATTACTTTCTCCTAAGGGATGAGTCAAATATATAAGCTCTTTCATGTCTCATTTCTGGTTCAAGGAAAATTACATTTTCAGAACTTTTGTATGACTGAAAAAAAAAAGTCTGATAAAAATGAACATATCCCTCTGGTTTACAATTTTTTGTATATAGCTAACACTGTCGCTGTTGTGAACATTTTCAAAGATATTAAATATTTCATAACGTAGATTGCTTCCATAGATCTTACTTATGAATACACATGAATCAAATAAAAGACTCTAGTGAAGGTTATGGTGCCTATAGACAAAATTTTACACTGCATTGTGTATTGGCAGCCCAACATTTCTGTAGTTTCTGAAAAAAATATATATTATCTATATGCCTGCATAATTCTCCCGAACAACTGACCTTTACATAACTTCAACAAAGTTTGAAGATTACTGGTAACAGCGGGCATAAAGTTTTGGTATTTATGTAATCAAATGCAATTACATAATATCCTGCACAAAGACTTTGACAGTCTTTCTATATATTTGTCTCACTCCAATTTATAGGAGGGATAGGAGGTTCTTTTAATATATGTATACCCAATGCAGAGATTAAGGTACAACAGGTCAAATGTTAGCCCGACCAGTTTATTACAAATCCTAATTGCTTAGTGATATGGGGAAGGGAAGATGGACAATAGAAAAAAGATAGGAAATAAAAAGCAAGGAGTGTTTGTAGAAAGCAAGAGAGCTTGTCACCACCGTGGTCCAGCATGGTTCATAGTAGGTCCATTGATCTCAGGAACTCATTCAATCACCATGGGGGATGGGAGAAAGCCAGGAAGCTCTGCAGTAAGCAGGTCCTGGGGGGGTTTCTTCCGAAGAAGTTTTTCCCCTTGGGGAATTCTTCTGTCAAAAGTTCCTCTGGAAGTTCTTCTCCCCCAGGGGTTTTGTTTCTTTAGGAGTTCTTCTCCAAAGTCCTTAGTTTAGTGAGGGCCTTTTATCCTCTGTTTCTCATGGTTGTTGTTTTTTTTTTTTCTTCTTTTCTCTACGTAAGTGTGACATACCTGTCCCAACAGATAAGCCAGCAGAAAGTGGTGCCTTCGTTGCCATGCACAAGCATTAGTGCCTTTTGCAGTGGTCAGCTCCTTCAAAGCGTGCTCCTGAAAAAGACTGTTTGTCCTGCTTCTGCTTATCTTTATAAGATGTATAAGATTAACAGATGTACTGTTGCATGGTGACACCCATCGCTCATTCCACTAGATAATTTGCAGTTGTCACTTAGAGTCTTATAGTCTTATAACCAAAACACCTCAGGAAGCAAGCTTTGATTAAAAAAAAAAACAAAAAAAAACAGCAACAACAACAAAAAAACAGCTTTGTCTTTCACAATCTTGTATACAAAAAACACAAAAACACAAACTGTTTGCTTTTAATCTTGCTATCTTACCTTCAGCTCATAGTGTTTGCCTTAACATCTGAATATCAGCTCTACATCCTTTATTTTAGAACAACTACTGAAGAGTCATAACAGAACAGTAAGAAGCCTGTTTTCATGTTATCCAGCAAGGCATTAACTGTAAGTGGCATAGAGTGTGGGTTATAACCTGATTTCTCAGTGTTCTCTCTGTTTCCATCTGATACAACAGGGTTTACATGATTTATAATTAAAACAATTAAATATATTTTTGTTAGCATAGTTCTTGGTCTTTAAAGGTTTAGGTTTCCAGCACATCTTTTACTGAGCATAAACAGATTTAATATTGAAATTCAAAACACGTAGAATGTATTGTTGCAGTGTTCAAGGCAGGGATTCAGATGTGAACGATCCATATCATTCATTACAGGTTCCCCTTACATCCGTTATATACATTCACAAGTTTTCTCCCACCCACCTTTACATGTCAACAAAATATTCCACAAACGCTCCTTAACCATGCATGAAAGCGCTTATTCAATCAGAGTCATGAGTAGTTTCTAGTCACGCAGTCTTCCTCCAGTCAGGGTCGTTATCACGCAGCTTACTTGACTTCTTTTTTTTTTTTTGTTCCTTTTGGAGACTTCCTTGGTTCCTTTCTCATTCCGTTCATCTTGCTCTGCAGCTTCCTCTCTGAATATTCTTTCTTGAACCCCAGCATCTTGTTTTAAAGTTTTGCTGCAGATGTTAGCACAGTTCTAGTTGGAACCCTTGTTAGCAGAGCAAATTATTTCTTTATTGTGATTTCTGTTAGGCTCATGAGTGAGTATAAATTGCTTAAACCACAAAGCATAGTGAAAAAATGCCCCTAAAATGTAGTATTTTGGAACCAGGTTTCTTCTGCCTGGTTAAAGCATTTATAATGGAAATATAGTTACAAGTAAAATACTGCAAATGGATTAAAAAATAGCAGTCTTTTGAAGCTTTCATCACTTTCTGACTCTTAGTATGTAATCCATACTTGTTTCTGTTTGATTAAATGACATAAATTCCCAAAACAATCTGCAAGAAATTTTGGTTTAGTATTAACAAATTCCACCCTGTTTGCAACAACTATGAGCAAGACATAGAATGTTCTAAAATCAACCTGATCCACTTCTGATCAAAGTCAGCCAAACCTTTGCTGTGGTTTAGGCAAATCTTTGTCAGTAAGATCATTTAAAGACTTTCACACAAAAATATTCACAGAATATTCACAGAAAAATATCTCCAAATTTTTAACTTAATTTACTTGAAAATGACATAATTTCTGTCACTGCAGAACTGTTTTAGAAACAGAATTATTTCTAAAGCTAGAAATATTCTTCTGCAGATTTTCATTTTTTGAAGGTATGGAACTTGTGCGAAAAATATTATGGATTTCATTTAAGAGCATTCAGAACAATCTCAACTTCTGGACTTTTATTATATTCAGAAATGGTAGGGAAGCATATTCTTATAAAAGATAAGGTAGTTCAGACTGTTGTATAAGCAGTCAGTTGAAGCAGTGATTCCAGTATCTTGTTAAGCACAAAACCACTGGATATATTTTAGTTTTCTTTCTCTGCAGCTGCTCTTCATAACATCAAGGTCAAATTTATCAGTTGTAATGATTTCTGCAAATTGTCTTCCCTTTAAACTCTATCAAAAAGAGGTTTAAGGGAATTTCTCTACATCTCAAGGTCACAAAAAACACTTAGTATTTAGGTGGCACAGTGCTACTAAGCAATCCAAGCCAGTTTTAAAGTTTTCCATTCTCAGACTGACTTGAAAAATGTTCCTCAAGATCAAGTGCCTATGAAGAGATGCATTTAATATAACTACTAAACCTACATGCTTCTTATAGATAGGAGTCAGTCACTGTGAATGGTGTGCTTGTCTGATCTTTTACTTGCTATCAGTGTAAACAGAAACCCTTACCTATGGAAACATCACATATTTGTTACTGATAACTGCAAATTCTCAAACTATTTAGCATCTGTTCTGTTACATACGTTTCTGTAAGGGCTCAGTCCCATCTCCAGTCTGCCCCACATTTTAGTAAAAAATACACAATCCAATGTATTAAAAATAAGGAAATGAAATATTGCTATTTCTCCCCCCTTAAAAAAAAAAAAAAAAAAAAAAAGGACAACAATAAAAAGACTGATTTATAGTAATGAGTAAAGGGTTACATTTAAAAGCTCAGTACTTCAGTCTTTTTTATGTACTCGTAAGAAATCAAAAGGAAATCAAAAAGAGCAAAGAAGCAAGAACAAACCGAAGATAATAGACAAAGAAGAAATAGCTGGGCAAAAATATAAACTGCAAAGTATCTAAATACATGGATCAGAAAAATGTATGGATTTTATGACCCAAATTCCCACATAGGAAAAAACATACGGTTTGTTGCAATAGATCAATGGAAGCTCATATTTTAGGAGCTTGCTAACTACTAACTGCATTGTTTACTGGTCTGGCAACAGTATTATCTCTGAGAAGATGTTCTTAAGTAGTTATAGAAGACTAATTTTTTTTTTTTTTTCTCTCCATATGAAAAAAATTATCAGTGAAATCTTTATTTCAAGCAAGCTGACAAAACTGTCAGAACATAACTGACTGGCAATTCAGTGGTAATGGTTCTGCACTAATGGAGGTAGATTCACTTCCATCAGCTCTTCCTCCAACTGTGGATTCATCTCCATGGACTCTTTGTTGCTCTCAGGTGAACCCACTTCAATTGACTTGATGATGTGGAGCCTCTGTATCACCTTCCACTTCTTGGTTGGAGGGTAATTCACCCTGCCTCCTTGGAAAATTCACTTCTTGCCTGTCTTACAGGAGGGTAAATTGGCACTGCCTCTTCTGCTCAGTGGTTGAAGTTCTGTCCAGAGTGCCCCCATATACATAGGTCTCAGATAGAAATAGTGATATAACTGGTGACATCACAAGGCCATAGCAATGCAATTCTAATCTCATAGTGATCAGAACATGGCAGTGTTGGGAGTTGGGGCCTGTCAGTGGATATTTGCCCCAGTTTTGAAGGAGGTGGAAGGGCAAGTGAAGGGCCTCTTTCTTGGGGATGACTCCATTGTGACATTTTGCTTGCTAAAGAGAATGGCTTCCTGTTGGGCACAGGATCCTCCAGGATCTTCAGTCCCTTCTTCATCCCATGTACGGGTTCACTTCAGTGGAAACTCCATGAGACAAGAGGTCAAGGGATCTCTGCTATCTAACTACCATCTGTCCAGCTGCCTGCAGAGGGAACCACTTTTATACAGAGACACTACTGTCACTGGTACAGAACTAATTGCAAAGCCACGTGAAGGACTGAACCACAGTTAATCAGTTGGATGGGGTACAGTTGCCAGGCAGGTCTACAAATTCCATAATTAAAGACATGGAGATTAATCCTTGGTAAAAAGTCAGAGCTCTGGGAGATCACAGCCAGCTTTGTTCTGCTACCAGATGTCATGTACTCAAACAGGTGAATATCATGCCTGATCATGGTGCTATCAGGTACTTAGCAGGATGTGATAAGGTTTACAGGATATCTCTAGCAGTGTGGGATGTTCTGTATTAGCAAGTCCACTTCCAGACAGGTTTTGGTGTTTAATGTCTCTGCAGATCTCTAAATTGGTATTACTGTACCGATAATTTCTATCTTAGCCCAGATAAGAAACCAAGAGTGTTTGGGAAAAATAATGCACATCAAAGAATGGCTTCTGTCACAAGACTTAGCTTGGTCATGACACACTGTGTGCTTTCACTTTAAAATTGTTTCCAGCCCCAGTGATGGGGAATCTACCACTGCAGTGAATAGGCCTTTCCAGTGCTTGAGCACACTCTGTGAAAAAATTCATAGAATGATAGAATCGTTTGAGTTGGAAGGGACATTTAAAGCTCATCTAGTCCAACTCCCCTGCAATAAACAGGGATATCTACAGCTAGATCTGTTTGCTCAGAGCCTGGTCCAGCCTGATCTTGAATGTCTCCAGGAATGGGGCATCCACCACATCTCTGGGAAAACTGTTTCAGAGCTTCACCACTGTTACTGTAAAAATTCGTTTTCCTTATAATCCAGTCTAAATTTTCCCTCTTCTAGTTTGAAACAATTTCCCCTTGTCCTATCAGAATAGACCCTGCTAAAGAGAATGTCCCCTTTTTCTTATAGCTGTCCTTTAAATACTGAAGGGCCACTATTGGGCCTCCCCAGAATGTTCTCTCCTCTAGGCCAAACAGTCACAAGATCTCTCAGCATGTCCTTATAGGTGTACAGTTGGAAGAGTAGTGTGGTTCAGATGGTACTTGACAGATGTTATAGCTGGAAAGATTATTGTGATGAAAAAGAAACTATCAAAGAACATAAACTCAACCGTATCCTAGGCTCGTGGTGGAAAACTCCAAAAAGGAGGGATCTCCAGAAAGAGATCCTTCCAGTGGTAGTCAGCCATTAAATGGAGTCTTCCGGTCACACAGTTGAATTGCCTTCACAGCTGACCCAGACCTTGCCTCAGGTGACCAATCAGTGGTTCAGGCCATGACTGAAGAGTTCCCATACGCTCCATCCCTTTACGACATGAACCAATGATCGAGTTAGCTAGAGGGTGAGCCTTCCTCACTCACTGTCATTGTTCCATTGACAAATTTGCTCTAAAACAACATTTTTAGTAAAAGCCTGAGTACAACTGTATAACAAAAATTGATTTCAAAGGGAGAGAAGGGAGAGCACCACGTACTTTATAACTGCATTAAAATTACATTGAACTGGGACAGAATTCATATCCCAGATTAGAACTCTTTAGGAAAGACTTTCACCAAAAGTCAGCAGTTTATTTCTCCCCACAAAGATGTTCAGATTTTTGAAGGACAAATATTTTGTAATGTATGATGTCAACTACAGCACAGATTTCTTTGGATTACCATCCAAAGTAGGTGGGATTTGCACAAGTATTCCTTTTTCTACTTCTTGCCAAGGCAGAAAATGACATTAATCAACTTTCCTAAACTTACTCTGCTCCATTATTTTGAGTTGGAGGGCTCATGGGAAAATAAGCTTAGAACTCAACGGAAGGGAAGAAAAGTTCAGTTATCAGTAAGGAGGAAATAAAAAGGAAAGAGGGAATAAATATTAAAACAAGATAAAGTGAGGATAAAGGAATCATACGAAGTACAGAGATCCTGACCGGTAGTACTTATGCAATTCAAGGCTTAAATACTTTAGAGCATTGAGCTAAAGGAATTACTTAAATACAATACTGAAGTAAGTAAATAAGAGTCATGAGTTAGCGTGGATAGTTAGAGACAACTGCAATTAAACTAGTTGAATTTGGTGTGTCAACATATAATGTTTAAAAATCTCAGCTATGTTTGTGACTATCTGACTCTACAGATTTCACACATAAAATTAATAAGGTTGTATCAGACAGGCCAAAGTACATGCCATGTACATGGAGTGCTTCAAGTGTGATTAACTTTTGTGAATTAATATGTGCTAACATTGATCTACAACTAGGTTCACCAGAATTTAACAATCATGTGATGGTTTTGCCATTCCATTCCTGTCAAACCTTGTTATTAGACTTGTTTTCCCCTTCTGCTTCTGTCCCTCTTGCCGTTTCAGCTATACTGAGAGAGAGAATTCCATCAAGCTCTGTTCTACTAGCTTCAGCCAACTCTTTCCTTTAGCAGTTAGGCTGTCGGGCTCCTCTTTGTCCTTAGTGTTAGCATGCAGAATCTTGGACTGCAAATAATAATATTACTTAAGTGATCTTGAGTAATTATACACCATGACTAGGCTGATACCCACTGAACCTCAGTTTGAATTTTTCTCATTGATATTTGGATATCATGGTTAGAAAGCTCTTAGCAATGCTCCAACAGATAGAACATTCTTGCAGTGGAAGCGCATGACTTGGAAGTCTTGGGGAGGGAGTAAATTAAACCACATGAAACCATGTGGTGAGCTATGGCTGAAGGATTAAAACATCCAAAATGTCACTGAGCAAATGTTACAGTTATTGCTAAACACCCAGCACCCTTTCTGAAAAGGAAGGAAGGAAAGGCAGAGACTCTACAAGAGCAGGAATTTGTTTTATGTTTTATCTCATTCATGGGCAGTCCTTCTGTATGGGAGAGTCTGTCTTTAAACATAGGAGCCATAGGATTTTCTAAGGTGAAGAATTGTCAAAGGATGAATGAAATCAACTACAGCAACAATCTCATAGGGTACTAATTCACATTTAAGCACTTCAAAAGTCCGAGTCTTAAGTCTTGACTAAACAACTACCTGTTCGTTCATTAAGTAGGTATAAACAAACAAGAAGCTCTAAGTCAGCGATTCTGAATTCACTCTTTCTAGAAATTACTTTGTACATTTGTATATACCATACCATTATTTATTTATTGTATGGAATAGTTTAATGGACAGAGTACTTTGTTTTAAATGTTATGTATTTTTTAGGCTAATAATGTGTGCGTAATGCTGTTGCACTTTCTTAGATTGCACAACACATCTATTAATGTACTTAGAGATGATATAGAATCAAAGACAACAAAAGTGATACTGCTATATTAAATTTGATGCGGATATCACTTTAAAATTAAGTTCATTACAGGTAATTGAATGATCCATTTGCAGGCCTCCAGCCACAGACTTAGAGGTGACAGGTCATTTAGAAAGCAATTTACTGAGAGTCTTACTCTCCCTCCTTTTTAACCATGGGAATTACAAGTTCATTGTATTGACCCTAATAGGTTTGCTTTCAAAATGTTTTACTCTGAAGATTTAAAGATGTGCTCTAACATATGTCAGCCTGCAGCTAACCTAAGCAAGTGAACTAAAAGAAGATGTAACATATTTATCTGTGCAGGTATTTTGTATGTTTGTCCTGGGCCTGCAGATCTTGATACAAGGAATAACATTCAATGCATACTATAAAGGGATGTACATGATGTTCTTCACTATAGGCGCTTCACTGTTCCACAGGATCTCTCAGAAATTTTTATCTCAATTAAAGAAGCATTAACAGCAGGCATTCCACTCCAGCTTGCAAATGGCTCTGCATGTTCTAGCTGAAAAAGTGTGTGCATGTGACAGAAGCTTGTTTTCTTCACGCAACAACCCCAGCAGATCTGAAGGCTGTCTCACACAGACTTAGCAGAGCGTTCTTCTCTGCTTTGCTAGGCCCCTAAAGCAGAATTATTAGGCAAGTCACAACAGCTTTAGCACTGAGCTGAGGGAAGGCTCAGTCAGCTCTGTCCAGTCTGATGGAATGGAATAACAGCCATTATCTTTAATCTATTACTGTTTTTTAAACTGCTTATCACAGTGTTGTATCCACTTGCAACAAAGCCCCTGAAGCAGCTGGGTACCTTACATCTATTCCATCCCATTGATCCTCAGCATGGCTCTCCTTCATTGTGATGCTATTCCTGACCACTTCACTTCCTTGCTGGTCTCAAGACTTCTTCCTTCACTTGGATGGTTTAAAGCAGTGGCTAAGAGAAGTGAAAGCAGCTGGACCCACTCTTCATCATCTTGGCAGTCATCCCCACATGGGACTTGGCTAGACTTAATCCAGCCAAGACAGAAATGATCTACAAGCAGGATCTTGACCTGCTTTCATTCACCTTATGATTGCCACAGCACTATGTTCATTTTTATCTCTCTGCATGCTCAGATGACTGCAGAGATATGTTTTATCTCTACAGTTTTTGAACACCACTTCATTTCTGGGAGAAGAATGAGAACTGAATAGACCATCATGAGAAACTACAGCAGCTTGCTTTTTCTCATTCTCGATGCAGTGACACATGTCCAGAGCCAGAGAAGCAGCAAAGTATTCATCACATTTCATCACTCCAAACCATCTTTTGTTCTCCCATCCAGTTCAAATGCATTATTTGCACAGTAGTGGTAAAATGGATAGACTTTTTTTGAAAAGTGTAGTCCATGTATTATGTGACCTGAGAACAAAGATGAGCTATATTTGCATTTCCTCTTACCTGGTACAGTCCACCAGACAATGTGATCTATACGAGACTTGCAGAAGAAGATGAGTTTAAAAATAGCAAAGATAGCAAAGATACAATAATTGTACACTCAACCTTTATTTTTATAAATGAAACAATGAAGACAAAAGTAAAGATCATTTTCTTAGGAAAACGGTTAAGAAGTCAGTGATTGTCTTTTGAAATGCACAGAAGACTTATCATTCCTACTCTAGTTTGTCTTCCTGTGCCCCATCAAGTGGGGAGACTTTAAAGTTGTGATTATTTTCAGGACAGTTCATGCAGTTACTAGACATGGATCCAAATGTCTTGGCAAGCCTAATCCTTAGTGCTAGTATTACCTAATACAGAACTATGACTTCAATTAAACAGGTGAAACTCTTGGAACTTACAATTTAGTCATGTGTTCCTTCAAATACTTCCTTGTTCACTGTTTTTGAGCATTTCCATAGCTTTACAAATTTGCAATGCAATGAAAATAAAAATACGTTTTAACTCCAGCCATTCATAACTCCAGAAGGATGTGTTGCTATTCTGCAACACCTGAATGGACTAGAGGGTTGAGCAGAGAGGAGCCTGGTAAGGTACAAAAAGATCAAGTGTACTTTAGTGTCTGGGGAGAAATCACTGCATGCATCAATGCAAGTTAGGACAGATCTGTCCAACCCACTGCCCACAGGTGGCTTAGCGCTGCCTGACATGCATTCACCATTGTGATGGGAGCTCTTCCTTGGCTACTGGCCCAGTTTGGCCACAGGTGCACATCCATCACTTAGCAACAACCATACATCAGTATGCTATTAACACTGTGCGAACTGAAATCAGGACATGGGGAGGGCTTAGAGCATCACTAACTCAAATTATGGCAAATAATTTGATATATTTTGGTATTTTGGCTAAACATAACATTGTAAACAGTGAAAAACAAGTAGCCATGCTTTCTGTTTTGATAAGGGAGTTTGAGACTAGGTTTCAAGCTTGCTGGGGAAAAAAAAAAAAGTTAATTTTCTGCTATACCTATGATTCTGTCTTCAGTTCATATTTAAAAAATTGCAGTTAATTTATGTAATGTAAATAGTGTCTAGTATTCAACTCAACGATTTGATCACGTTTCTTCACCAGACTCTCATAAGAACTCACTTACCAGAGGAAAAACATCCCTTTCTTCACAATCCCACCTTATTCACGTCACTGCTCTCTGGCAGTATATATATATGCAAACTACTTTCAAGGATGAAGCACAGGAAGAATAAATTTTCATCTCTGAACACCTCAAAGAACACACAAAGAATTGCAACCACTTTGATCAAATCAGGCTGACATACCGTTCTCACTAAACTGAGGTCAAATAACCTATCAATTTTTGTTGCCCTCTTTTCTGTTTTAATGAAATTTATTAAAAATTAAGTTCTTTTACTTACGTATGTAAACTTTTATATAGTTTACAAGAGTTGCTTCAAAAGTAATGCCTCCTACTTTATTACGGTAGGCCATGACATCAGGTGTTGATAGTGTAATAGTGGAGGCTGAACCTCCCTGACAACATTCCATTACATTGTGTTGCCATGTGACAGAGGGCAACAGAGGGGCTGTGTCTCGCTCCGATTTATAGGAGGGAGATGAGGTTCTTTTATTATTATATACCCAGCGTGAGATTAAGAAACAACGGTTCAAATGTTGGTCCGACCAGTTTATTATAATCCTAATCAGGGAGACGGGGAAGGGAAGGAGGGCGATAGAAAAGAGAGGAAAGAAAGCAAGAATTGCGTAAAGCGGGGATAGTCACCACCAGGATCCAGCAGCGATCCCGTTGCACGACGTTTCGATGGTCCGAGGTAGAAGCAGCAGGGGGGGAGAGAGAGGCAGCGTGGCCGGCCTTGGGCAGCAAGCAGGTGGCAGAAGGAAGTCGCGGAGCCGATCCACGAGGAAGCAGCAGGACTCAGGTAGCAGGCCCAGGGGAGTCCGCCAGCACGCAGGAATTCCGTGGTGAGGGATCTGATGGCAGACACCTTTTTCATGGTTTTCGGTTCCTCCTTTTATCCTCCTTTTTCTCCTGCCTACGTGACATCCCTGGGCGCTTGAGCAAGAGTCATGTGCTATCCCCCGAGATGGCCATCATCCTGAGATAAGTCCACACAAAAGACCGCTTCACAGCTATTTAGCTGCAGTTTATCTTCCTCTCCTTGCCCCTGGCCTTGTCCATCAAAGTTCTCCAGACAAAGGATTTCACAACCTTTGCCCAGGACTTGCCTGGACTTGTTCATCTATGTCCTTCAGACAAAGGATTTCACCACCTTTGCCCAGGACTTGTCTGGACTTGTGTAAGTCCATCTGTGTCCCCAGCAAGCTTTGAGACACTGATGTTAGCAGAATAATATCTTACAGGCTGTCAGACAAAATGGCATCTAACACAAAGAAGTGTATATGAGGCAAAGGTGGTTAATTGAATTCCTCCGTTGAGGAAAAACTCATTGGTATTCATTCATTGCTGAACTTTTGTTTTGTTTTGTTTGTTTGTTTGGAGACCAAACAGTAGATGTGAACACAGCGAGGTGATGGGTGGTATACTTCTACAGTGGTGATAGTGGGTCACCTGCACTGCTGCAGATTTTTGTAAGTATAGCATGCAGGCTCTTGTTCATTGCTGGTGAAAATGAATAGCTAATGGTGGTTATAAGGCATAAAATAGAGGCATGTAGCTGCGTCTGACCAGCTTTTAGACAACCTAAAAAAGGCTTTAGTTATAATCTGATAATCTGATAATCTGATAAACTTCAGTTGAAGTAAGTGTGAAAGTGTTAGGTGAATGTAGGTGGGTAGGTGCATTTAGCTTGCCTTTTACTATTGTTTCCTGTTTCATAACATATGAAACACCAGTTGCATCTTCAAAATAAGATCATCAATATACAAAGGATTTGTGGTGTGTTTGTTTTTTTTTTTGGTGGGTAAAAAAGAAAATCATCTTCTAATGATGTATAGAAACTTAAGGATCACTTGGCTCTTCAATGGTGTTACACTGCTGCTTTCTAGAGGAATAATTTTTCCTTCTGTTCATTCTGGATAGCAAAGACCTAGGGTGTATAATTAAAACACCATGCAGATAAAAATCACTGTCAGATCTGAGATTAGATACATGCCAGATAGTACCTAACAAATTATCATGTTGAGCAATTAAAAAATTGAACCTTCCTTTAAAAAATCTAATACAAAATACTATTCTTAGGCCAGATCTCAGAAACAGCTGGTGCATTAGATGCTTATTCTATTTTGACTATATTCATTATTATATCGTTGAGTACAATTCTTACTTACACTTCTGTTCTTATAGTTTTCTTGCTATAATCTTTCTTAGGCATTAGAAGAGAAGCATAATAAATCTTGACACTGGCAAATAAATACTTTTTTCTCTTTTTAGGTATCTTATTAAATATATTATGATTTTGATTGTATTTAATATATTAAAATTGCATAAAAAATTGCATGAGTCCAACAGCATGAAAAAGTAGAATAATTGTTCTAATGGAAAATAGCATGAATGAAAATGGTAGATTTTAAAATTTTTGGATGTTTGAACTTAGACTTGTAGCTGTTTTTGAGTTTGATATGACAGAGTGACATCCTGGAAAAAAATTTCCTCGCACTCTGGCTAAAGTTAAGATTCAATCCATATCTGACCTTTGCAGGATAATCCATCTTTTTGTGGGCTTGAAATATGGAAAAAAAACTGGTAAGTTTCAGATTTAGTAGAGGAAAAAAGGCAGAAGGATGTCAAAATTTCAAGATAAGGCAGTTTAAGGTATATTGAGCAGTTTGAATTGTCGAAATTGCACTGTATTACTAGTTCAAAAATGTACATTTTTCTTGTCTGCAAGAAAGTCCTTCCCAGTGACAGCATTGCTAGCAAGTTTTTTTTATAGAATTTCATTTAAAATTTGACTCAGTGTAGGAAGAATCAGCAAGCGAATCATCCCTCTGTAATGGAAGGCTCGAAGGGAAAACCATTACTGAGCATTGGAATAACAATTACAATCTATGGGATCTCATATATTTAAACACAGTCTTGCCCTTACTGACTTGTAGTGGAGTTATCTAAAGTGTCTAAATCTGTCCAGGCTCCACCGAAATTAATAGGTATACTTAATAGATTGAAAACATATCTATTATATAAACAGTTAATCTTGTTGCTTACGTAAGTTAGTATGCCACTGTTAACTTACAAATTAAGCTAAAGGTAAAAATAGAAATCCAATGAGGTGTTTTCTTTTTATGACACCATACTTATTAACCGCATTTTGTGAAAGCTATGGCAGCAATATTAAAGAATAGAAAAAAATAATTATTAAGGAAGGCTGTTTGTCAGAGCAAAGGAAGTGTATGGTTGAAAATAACCATGTGTTTCCTTATCCCATGGATAGGGAAATGTTTTCTAAAGTTATATCCTTGCAGTATTTCTAAAATGGTCTCATTTTTATTAGCTATATGTTATGTTAATAGAATACTAAAATGCCTTGATTCACAATCAGCCTCGCCATTTATGTAAGGAGTTATACTGCTGCTTAAAATAACGCTTTTCCAGTTCCTTACAACTGCAAACAACAATGGGAGATGGGAAAATAAAGAGATATGAGTAAATAAATTATACTCTTCATCCATTGGTACTGTATGAGAACTGTTGAATCACAGCCTGAACCTCTGATTGATCACCTGAGGCAAGCAACTAGTCAGCTGTAGGAGCACAAGTGAAGGCAGTTCAGCTGTGTGACTGGAAGGGGTGGAGCTTGGCTCCACCTCTCCTAGACGCCATTTAAGGGCTGACTGCCTCTGAGGGAGGATCTCTGTCTGGAGATCATGTCTCTTGGAGTTTTTCTGCAAGGCTGGGACATGGGTAAGCTTCTCCATTCATTTCTGATTATCCCTTTCCAATGTGATAATCTTTCCAGCTATATGCTCTCTAAAGACCAGCTTAAATTCTCTGTGTGTTTGCTGATTATACTCTGTATACTCGTTGATTATACAAGAATATATAGCAGAATTCAGAATCCTGAATTGATCAGTCTTCAGGTAGAAGCAGTAGCGCTTTTAGCTTCTCTGGCCTATAACAATCAGTCATATAGATAAACTGGCAAACTTATTTGGTTAATATGTATCTTAATCCTATTTTGGTGTAGACTTCAGCTGTGATTTTCTTATTTTAATAATATCTGCCACATTACGCAGCATCTGTTCTCACCTTGCAGTTGCTTCTTTCTGCCCTCCATTCATTGCTCTCTCTCTGAAGTCAGTCCAATGTTTTGTGTGGCACTCTGTAAAATGTATTCAGGAGCAGAATTTAGAATTATGTTCATTCCTTCCACTATCTGTTATTGACCTGTTTTCACAAACAGCAGTTTCCATGCTATTGAAGAGAGTGGTAAAGCACTGGATTGAATATGAAAGTGAAAGGATGAATAGTAGCTATACAATTTGTCTTAGCAATCCAAATAAATTTCTGTGAACTGTTCCCCTTGTCAGGAGCTGCATGGCTTGTTATCACCATAACAAAAGTCTGCAAAATCATTACGTATTTTTCAGACTTTTTACCATCTTTTTGAATAAATATGTGATAGCTCATAGTTTTCCTTTTTTTGGCTTGCCTGATCCACATTGAGTGAACAGGAATTGACATAGATCATATAAAATATATAATAAAAATGCTAATTATATATATTTATGTATTTTTATTAAAACCTAAAAAACAAAGAGCAAAAAAACCATAACATTAGTGTGATGTTTGACCTTGTTTTTCTGAAACAAATGCATTGGGCTGCTTTGGCAGTGGTTGCCATTCCTAGTGAATATTCAAGATGTTAGTCAGATACTTTTTGTGAAATATTACTTTTTCTGTGCTTCGTCCTTGACAATAATTGTTCATAAATGCATAAATCGCCAAAAAGCAATGACCTAAGGTGTGACTCATAAGTAAGGGATATTTTTCTCTGGTAAGGTAGGGCTTACAGAAATCTGGTAAAAACACATGACCAAATTTCTCTTTCAGTTGCATAGAGTTGCAGTCAGACACTTATTCCATTTGAAAATTTGCAAGTAATGCGTTTGTGATAATTGAAAATGGATTTGCAAATATTAAAAAAAAAAAAAGACACTTTGGGAAATCTTGAAACTTGTTCTCAAGTTTCTTTATGGGAATGCAGAGCACATCTGCACATTTTCTCCACTGTTCATGGACTGTATTTAAAAATACATAAAAATGCATGATATCATAATTTGATCTTGCCATAATTTGAGTTTTATTTCAAATTTTTTATTGTCTGAAACATAGCACAGCACAGTTTGGGTTATTTTCGCCTTGAAGTTGCATGTTTAAATGAGCTAACAAATCAACCAAAAATACTAAATCTGCGAACCATTTTTGTGTTTTGGCACAAATTCTCCTTTTGATTCCATAAAGGATTTTATTTTGCTTTTACCCTGACTTAGCCACCTTACTTCAGAAAAGCAAATGATGACATCATCCCAGGCATCCATACAGACTGGAAGGAATGGTCCTTGAGAGTAACCCTGCAAAAAAGGACCTGGGGGTCCTGATGGATGGAAGGCTTAACATGAGCCAGCAGTGTGCTCTTGCAGCTCGAAAAGCAAATGGTATCCTGGGCTCCATCAGAAGAGGGTTGGCCAGCAGGGACAGGAAGGTGATTGTCCCTCTACTCTGCTCTTGTGAGACCCCATCTGGAGTACTGTGTCCAGATCTAGAGCCCCCCCATTACAAGAAAAACAGAAAGCAGATGGAGAGGATCCAGAGGAGAGCCACAAAGATGATCAGGGGACTGGAGCACCTCCCCTACCAAGACAGGCTGAGGGAGCTGGGCTTGTTCAGCCTGGAGAAAAGAAGGCTGCGGGGTAACCTCATTGCAGCTTTTCAGTACCAAAAGGGAGCCTATGAACAGGAGGGGAATCAACTCTTTGAAAGAGTAGGTAACAGCAGGACAAGGGGAAATGGTTTGAAGTTGAGGGAGGGAAGATTGAGGTTGGATGTCAGGGGGAAGCTCTTTACAGAGAGAGTGGAGAGGTCCAGAACAAGCTGCCCAGAGAACTTGTGGATGCTCCATCCCTGGAGGTGTTCAAGGCCAGGTTGGATGGGGCCCTGGGCAGCCTGGTCTAGTGTTAAATGTGGAGGTTGGTGGCCCTGCATGTGGCAGGGGATTGGAGATTCATGAACCTTGAGTTCCCTTCCAACCCTGGCCATTCTGTGATTCTATGACCCCATAATCAACATCTCTAATTTTAATGAACTCCTAGAATTGGTGATGATTCATATCTTTCTACTTCATGAAATTCAAAGATTTGATGACAATTTGCATGACATATCTATTTTTGTCTTTCGTGTGTAAGTTTTCTTGATATCAGATGCAATGATATTTCATCAAGCATAAGTTACTGGTGTTAATTACATCATCTTTTATTGATTTTAAGTCCCTCTTCTTTTCCAGTCATCACTGGGGCATAATCAGTAGCTATACCAGATAGAAAGGCACAGGTTAAATTGCTTTAATATAGTTTTTACTGCTTCATACAAATTTAGTTGTACCTTTCATGGCACCAAAGAAGCCATTTCCTCGGTGTCACTGTCTTTGTTATCAGTACCTCTAATGAAAATTGCAAGATGAGCTATATCTGCAGCATCAGTATTTTCATATATTGTCAGAGCATATAATTTCAAATTATCGGTTTTACTCTCCAAATCTACTGAAAAAATTGTTTTGTGTTTCTTTATCGGAACACATTTTATCTGTCGTGCTTTCCATACACTGCTTAACAAACTCACGGTGAGGAAATGGTTTTGATTTTTTTTTTCTTTTTGCAGTCAGATTTGCTATCACGTAACTTGTTTTTAAAATGGAGTCTGTTTGATTTTTTAACTTTCTAAAAATATTCTGTTGCGAAGACTGACTTTCAGTTCTGCTATTTTGTCTTTATGAAGAATTTCTAGTATGCTTTGAATTTGGCAGCACGTTTCTGCATATAGTGTCTTTTTGAACTGTAATCTTTGAAAACTAACATAATTTGCTTGCAAACTAACGACTGTGCAATATTACTTGTCTTCAGTGCACTGCGCCCTCCCAGTGTCCAGGGCCAGGCCGTATTGCTTGGCAGGGCAGAGCTGCCAGTGTGATGACACAGCAGTAGAGGGCATGGGCTGTAGTTCAAGCCGAGCCGAGTTGCATGAAGCCCATGGGCCTTGGATTGAACATGCCTGTCAGATAGCCCATCTCTCTTCTTTCCTATTCTTTATGTAAATATTCTGTTTAGATGAATATGTTGAGGCCATCTATTGTCAAAAAAAATTGTGAGTAGTGGATAAGGCACTGCACTGTCTTTTCCTGGCTATTTTTTTTCAGGTAAATTGATACATTCTACTATAAAGGATATTCAGCTAAGCAATGATATACATACATTCTCCATTCATTTCCTTATTCTTTCACCTGAATCAAGAATCTAATTCATTCTCATCTTTCTTAAGCATCTTTCATGAAGATTGGTATATAAATGAAAATGTTCAGAGCAAAAATGAGAATCCTACACATCGTTCTCAGATTTTTTTTCAGAAGTAGGCATGGAATTTAGGGCTAGTTGTAGAAAGTTGTAGAAAGTTTTGAGCACAGGTATTGTACAGGAAGACTTCTGCGGAAATCTGAACTGGGATGTTGTTTCATGAAATACATGACAAAAATATACTGAGAAATTGCAATGTGATCCTTAAAATATGCTAAAAAGATTAATCTTTTCTCAATTTCCTTAAACTGATTTTAAAAATGAGAATTAATGAGAAACAATGATATGGGGATGGGAGAGAAGAAAAGTAACAAAAGACTTCTACTCAATATTTAAAAAAAAAAAAACCCAAAAACTAATGGAAGAATCAGCAGCTATACTGTATAAATTCTTGCAGGTAGTTCCAGTGACTTAACAGCATAGCAATGAAATCTAATAACTGTACCCCATTTTGCCTTTTTCCTCTTGTCTAGCAAACATTTCTTTTCCAGTTGAAAAAAAATCTGCCTTGATTATCAGTATGTGAAATTAATGCTATTCCTTCTACTGCATTCCAGGGTTTCCTCTACAGATGAATGACTCAGATCACTCTCTATTTCACCATTCGTTTCAAGGATGCATGCAGTTTATTCATGTGGATGATCAGCTGGTGGATTTGCAAGCAGTAGAGCAAGGCCAGCTGGGAAGCTTTGCCAATGTCAGCATTGACATGTGTGCCATTATTGACAGGTAAGTCACAGAATCACTAATATTCTAATACTGATACAGATACTACATATTCTGAAACTATACAGTGATAAAGAAAGATGTTTAGATGATAAAGATGATGGCTTTAGGTTTCTAGCCAGCATGGGTTCATGAAGGGCAGGTCCTGGTAGTATTGATTGATGCTAGGCTGAAGCCAGCAGTGCGCCCAGGTGGCCTAGAAGGCCACATTCTGGCTTGTATCAGAAACAGTGTTGCCAGCAGGAACAGGGAAGTGATTGTTCCCCTGTACTCAGCTCTGGTGAGGCCACACCTCAAGTACTGTGTCCAGTTTTGGGCCCCTCACTGCAAGAAAGACACTGAAGCCCTGGAGCGGGTTCAAAGAAGGGCAACAAAGCTGTGAGGGGTCTGGAGCACAGGCCTTATGAGGAGTGGCTGAAGGAGCTGGGATTGTTCAGTCTGGAGAAGAGGAGGCTCGTGAAGACCTTATGCTCTCTATAACCTCCCTTCAGGTAGTTGTAGTGAGCTGGGGGTTGGCCTGCAACTAGTGATAGGACTAGAGAGAATGGCTTCAAGCTGTGCTGGGGAGATTTAGGCTGGATGTTAGGAAATACTACTTATCTGAAAGAGTGGTCAGGCACTGGAATGCCCTGCCCAGGGAGGTGCTGGAGTCACTGACCCTGGAGGTGTTCAAGAAGCATTTGGATTCTGTGTTGAGGGACATGGTTTAGTGAGAACTATTGGTGATAGGTGGATGGTTGGACTGGATGATCTTGTAGGTCTTTTCCAATCTTGGTGTTTCTGTGATTCTGTGGATTTTGCGGTTCTTGGGGGGAAATTGCATATCCAGTTTCTACTTTCTCGGGCAGAGGGAGTGAAAAGTAAGACAAATTCAGTTCACATGTCAATAATATGACTGTCTTGAATAGAGAAAACTATTCAGAAAACCACACATTTTATAAGTTTCTTGAATACATTTTATAGTGATCATTTTGCAGCCAGAAGTTGTTTCCTGGCTTCATTGCCTTCTGGTATTAATGAATTCCTTGGAGAACTAAAATAAGTGTGCAGACTTGCTTTTATTACCTAGAAACTTGTGCATGAACTTGATTAAAATAATGCCTAGTTATTCTGGTTTGTTTGTGTTTTCCTGTTTTATTTTCCACCAAATTGATAAGAGTAATTGAGAAGTAACTCAGTAATTCCAAAATCTTAATACAGTAGCAGGCTTTTGCTTTGAGATTTACTTATTAAACTTGTGTTGGCTTCTGTTTCTTCTAATTTACAAGCTCTTGTTCTTTAGCAAATCTAAAACTATTAATTGAAATGTATTAGGACAGACAGGGAAGGAGTAAGTGACTTAGCTCGGCTTCTCGTGATAATTACCGAAGTTTTAAATAATTGCAAGTCTGCTGGAAAGTTGAACATGGATTTTTTTTTTATAATTTTCTTTTGAAAAAAGCAAGGATCACAGGACTGAAGGATTCTAGAATAATTTGGTTTACAAAAAGTATCAGGAGTTCATGTGGTCCAACTTTTGCTCAAAGAGAGGCCAATTTCAAAACTGCAACGTGTTGCTCAGGGTATTTCCAGTCAGATTGTAAGTATCTCCAGTGATGGGAATTCCACAAATCATCTGACTCTGGATATCCTCAGCAAATGCCATAACCATGAATATTCCTCCTTTTCTTGAGGTTTTAATTTCCAAGTATGATGTCATATGAGATAGAATAACCCTTTGGTCAGTCCTCTCCCTGTATTTTGCCCATCCCCAATTTATACTGGAAGACAGGGTTCTGCAAAGGAGAACCTCATTTCTGTGCAAGCTCTATTCAACAATGGCCAAAATAGTGGTGTATTCCAAAGTGCTTTAGCCACAACATCAACTGTACCGGCTGCCGTTGAAGGACTTTAACTGCATAATTTCATCCCAGTCAGAATGGGCATAGCAGTTTAAGGCTGAAGAGTGTGCTTTGTGGAGTGACAGTGACTTGGTTTTGGTATGTCAAGGACTCTTTGGATTGTTGCTTCTCATGGACATGTTGAGAGTTGAAAACCATAGGGAAAAGGGGAAATAGATGAAGGGCTGAAGTGAAAGAGAAGAATATGTTGTCTCCTACCATACTAATGTTAGAAAGTCCTCCTGTTTTTAGTATTTGATAATTTTAATCTTGTTTTGAATCTTTGATATATTTTTTTTGGAAATAGACTTGGAAGAAATTATGTGAAGGTACATCTAATTTAGTCTCTGCTTTTTCCCCAACTGAATAAACTTAAGCTCAAGGAGTAGTTTGTATTGGTCCTACTTAGTCTAATAGACACTGGCATTAACTCCATCGTCAAATTGAAGCTAGTCAGAATTAGCCTTTTCAATGTACTACAGTATTACTAAACATACCTGACATAGTGGTTTTCTTACAATCAGAAATGCGTTGTAATTTTGAAAAATAGAAGCTCCCTATATGTCAAGCACTTTACTTTCAAAGTGAAGTTCATGTACATATTTCCTTATACAATACATGCTGTATTTAAGTAGTTCGTATATTGTAATACAATGATACATGCTAAATATATGAGGAATACATTGTGATACATAGAACTATTAATGTATTTTACATATTTAACATGCATTTTATAATTTTACATAACAAAAATAGACAATGTGTTTACAATAGTATAATAAGCAATATTTTTCAGATATTTATGTGTATTTTCTTTATATATGAAGTACTCCATGTTTCTTCTGCCACCAACTTTGCTGTCCCCTTTTATTGTTTACATACGTTTTTATATATAAATACAACCACTATAAAAATTTATCTGTTTATATGACTAAAATTCAAAGCATGTCTTTTATGCTTTCTATACTCTAGCAGATTGTGTGGCAAGCAGAGTAACAATTCTGTGATCACTGGAAATCAGAAGAGTGTGCATATAAACTTACAGTCCTTTTTTTGTAAGAACTGAGATGCCACCTAGTTTGTTGCTTTCCCATTATCAATTTTATTTCTTTGTAGCTTGCACTTCAAGAGCAACTCTTACTGAGAAGTAGTAGTGTCAAGCTCTAAAATATAACTGGATTTTATAGTCTGCTTATTTCAAGTAAGATTTTTACATTGACTTTTTTAACAGTGTCCCATTATGTTATAACTGTATTTATTGTATATTTAGTTAAGTGCCATGTGTCAAGTGCCATGTATATATCTTAACTTCAGTACCTTTGAGTGAGGAGGATATTTATGCCTGTGATTCTGGGATCCTCCTGCTTTTTGGGAAAAAGATCAATTGTTTCACTCTGTATCAGGAAGAATTCATTCTTCATCAATATGGAAATGGCTTTCATAGCCACACGTCTATGAAGACACCCACTGGGCAGAAAGATAAGCTGTCACACTACATTATTCTTGTTGCAGAACTCCCGCATTTGCTTGGAGGGGGAAAAAAAAAAAAAAATGAAATTAGGAATGATGGAATTTTTCATGATTAACCAGAATGGATAGGGGACAATTTTATCTAATATATGATGAAAGGTACTCAGCGTGGTGAGTTCTTGTGCTGCATCAGTCTGGAGGTAATTGATCCTGAAGACGCAAGTTCTGCCGGCTGAATGCCCACTCAATATGGAAAAAGATTTCTGCATTTCAATTTTCTTTTTTTTTTAAGATGCAGGAAGAATGGTTACATTAGTGTTACATTTATACTTGGGAAACAGAGATGCTGATCAAAGGGTTGTTTTCTGTTTGTTTTTTTTATTATTTTTAGTCCTGTCCTCTCCTCTCAGATGCTTTGCTATAACATCTAGACTTACAGATTGAGATCTTACTAACAGGGAACATTGATGCTAAAGGGCATTCTCTTTTTACCACTGGCCAAACAGTATAAGTGCTAAATGTATATATATAGTTAAAATGCTACTGAAAAGGAAAAAAGAAGTCCCTCCGTTTGTACCTTGACTTTAATTGTATTAGCATTGGAAGTTGTATTGTTGTCACAGTGATCAGCATGCTGTACTGCTTATGACAGAACAGGTCCTTGTACATCTCCTTTACATTAACAAACTGAGTTGTTACAGTCCAGATGGTACAGTTGTACTTAAGAGTTTTAACAGAGGGCATTGAAAGAGAATTGCTCATAATCAACTTATCAGAGCTTCAGAGAATAAAGTCACCTGACGTGGTTATGGCCAAAATAGTGTTCTCAGGATCACGAGGAGACACTAAAGTGATTTCAAAATAGTGTCCAGTCTGTTACAGTTGCATATATCTTATATAACTTACTGTTGGAGTACAATGCATGGCTCATTCTGTATCACAATGAAATGAATTAGATGCTAATTTTCTGATTTCATGTTAAAGTTAATGCAAGTAGCCAGACGTGGCAGTGCATTTATGGGTAGTGATTATTGCTTCCCTCTGTATGACAAAATGTCAGTGTTCTTCTCTAATCCTGTACAGATATATTGTCTATATCATGTGATTGCCAATCAAAATCTGAAATAATTCCTTAAATTAACCAAGTACTTCAAGCATGCTGATGTATAAAAACAGCCACAGTGTAACTGGAGACAAAACAGGGAGGTTTTTTGAAATTAAAAATCATTTCAGCCTTAAAATTCTTCACGTTTAGCTATTTACTTAAAGTTCAAGTTTCTGATCTTCCTCTCTGTTCACAAACTCTGCCAGTTCAGAGGTGAAGCAGTCAGTAAGGAAGAAAAAATTTTCCTACAGTAATCTGGATGAGAACCAGATGATGTACGAATATTCAGACTTGCAACTGAACCTGCTTTACAGTTGATCTGTTCCCAAGACAGTTCCACAAAAGTAAAGTGAAATAGGACAAGAGAAGTGTTGAATCCATATCATGGTTTCAGCCTGCCTTCCAATCAGAAGGGATGTGCCTATGCACTTCTCACAAATCTTCTCCATCTCCCTTCTCTTTGGAACTGTGTGTACCTCTGTATGTGGAAATTCTTTCTGAAATGGAAACGATGTGAAAATAGGACCACTTTAAATGCATTTAATTCATGATCCATTTCCAGAAAAGTTACTCTACAGACATAGGTGATGGCTCAAGTAACAGTGATGATGCTTTTAATATCTATGTACCACAGTATGACAACTGTCATATTCAACACAGTTCAGTATGCAGCTGGAAGGTTACTCTCTCTACAGAAATGGCCAAAAAGAAGATATTTTAATTGCATTCCCTCTTGACATTTTATCTTAGTTTTCTTCAATATTTTTTTTAACTGTGGAAAAAATATCCATTCTAACACATCAAAAATGAGAAATGCCAGTGAAATGAATGAACTGAGGTTTTCCTGTATGCTCACAAACTTTCTTCCTTTCCTGAAGTTGGAAAAAAATTGGATGTGTAGGTAGTTAGCCTGCGCTCCATTTAACTGATAATTTTTAGCTTGCAAAATTGGATGAAGACTGAGGTAAATGAGAATTAAAATTCATTATCTTATAGAGATAAAATGCAGATATACATTGCTTGATTTAAGATGCTTATGCAGCACATTGACATCCTCAAGAGATTGACTGTGCCTTCTAGTTGTCCTTAATTAGAAGGAGTTTTGAAGTTAGTGAAATATATGCAGATTTATTAAATAATATTTTGGGCCTATAGGCCAGTCAAGTGAATTGCTATGAGCTAGTTTTAGCACTTCAAATAAATTTTACTTAGCGATTACATATGTTTTGGAGATCATAATAGTCTTTATGGTAAACTTTTCTCAGAAAGGTATTTTTCATTTGTTTTGTTTTTAATCTAAGATAATACTATTCCCTTGTTATAAGGCACATGTAAGGGTATTACTTATGCAGAAAGTATAGGAATGATTTTTACTAAGTGCTTATTTCATTACTTGACCTAATTAGTAAAGTTATGAAATGTCTTGTAGTGTAATTTTTTATTTTTTTTCCAGAGATTTAAGATTCATCACTATTTATCTGAAGATAGGTCAGTGGAATACATTGAAGTAGTACTGATTAAACGTTAAAAGGTGCTAACATAGAATTTGAAACAGAAAAAACAGAATTGAGTTACTGTCACTAGCTCTAAAAAGTCAGACTGGTAGCCATTATGGATTACTTGTTTGGCTGAACATTGAGTGTACATTAACTCTGTGGAATAAGCTGTGAAAAGAGGAATGATTTCAGAATGTTTCCTCACTCAATTTGATTTTTCCCACTTTCTTCTGAGCTTGCCGAGCAAGCTTTATTGATAGTTATTTCAACAAGGACAGCTCCACATCCATTTTTAACAGTTGCCTGTTGAGAGTGTAGAGATGAAACTGGCACTTGCCAGTGCTTGAAAGAGGAGTGAAGATAAAAAATGAATGTTTAGGTAGTGTAGTCACACAGGCTGTATTGAGAACAACTTCCACTTTCATAAAAATTTCTAAGATTTTTTTTATAGTTCATGAGAAGTAATCCACAATCTTTTCATTTAGATTTTTCTTAAAAAATATGGTAAGAGATAAAACAGATTGAACAACACATTCTAGAATAGCTGAGGACACCGTGGAAGTAGAAGATGCGCGTAAAGATGGAAGCTGGGGACCTGGAAAGGATATACTCAGGAGTAGAGAGTAGATAGGGATTAAAAGCAAACGAAGAAATAAAGTATGTTCAGAAAGGCAACATGAAGTGGATAGATGTGCACTACTATAGAATAGAAAGGAGAGAGAAATAAGCTCTTTTCTCTAGTTCTTAGTGAGGGCTACAATCACTTTAGAACATGAGATGTTTCCCTATTTGGAACAGTATGATTAATGGCCCTGCCTGTTAAATAGCTTAATAATGTAATTAGTTGCTCTTAAATTAGAATAGTTTGAAATGCAAATGGTTTGAACACTTTTATATGCAAGTCCTTTTTAATGTGTTGTTTTTTTCTTGTTCACTTACATTTCACAAGCTACTGTAGTCAATAGCATTCAGATCAGAACTTTTCAATCAACTCTGGGGCTTATACTTGTAGTCTGATGTCTAATTAATTAGAAATTCCCAAAATCCTCAGTTTTTCTTTGTCTTATATTTAATTCTTGATTAAAATCTCTAGGGAGAGAGGAAAACAAACACTATAAATCCCTATTTATATTATGAAAAGAGTGCCATTGAAATTGTTATCAGGAGCAGGTAGATTATTTGTTCATGATAAATGCTTGTTCTTGCTAAAACAAAAATCACAGAATCACAGAATTGTAGGGGTTGGAAGGGACCTCTAGAGATCATCGAGACCAACCCCCCTGCCAAAGCAGGTTCCCTACACCAGGTCGCACAGGTAGGCGTCCAGGCGAGACTTGAATATCTCCAGAGAAGGAGACTCCACAACCTCCCTGGGCAGCCTGTTCCAGTGCTCCGTCACCTCACCGTGAAGAAGTTCTTACGCACATTCGTGCAAAACTTCCTGTGCTGCAGCTGATGTCCGTTTCCCCTCGTCCTGTCTCCACGTACCACTGAAAAGAGACTGGCCTCACCGCTATGGCCGCCACACCTCAGATATTTATAAACCTGGATCAGGTCCCCTCTCAGTCTTCTTTTCTCAAGGCTAAACAGACCCAGTTCACTTAGCCTTTCTTCATAGGGGAGATGCTCCAGGCCCTTCACCATCTTTGTGGCCCTCCGCTGGACTCTTTCCAAGAGATCCCTGTCTTTTTTTGTACTGGGGAGCCCAGAACTGGACACAGTACTCCAGATGAGGCCTTACCAGGGCAGAGTAGAGGGGGAGGATCACCTCCCTCGACCTGCTGGCCACGCTCTTTCTAATGCACCCCAGAATGCCATTGGCCTTTTTGGCCACGAGGGCACACTGCTGGCTCATGGCCAACCTGTCGTCCACCAGGACGCCCAGGTCCCTCTCTGCAGAGCTCCTCTCCAGCAGCTCATCCCCCAACCCGTACCGGTGCATGCAATTATTCCTCCCCAGATGCAAGACCCTACACTTGCTTTCGTTAAACCTCATCTGGTTTCTTACTGCCTAGCTCTCCAGCCTGTCCAGGTCTCGCTGAATAGCAGCACAGCCTTCAGGCGTGTCAGCCAATCCTCCCAACTTTGTATCAGCAAACTTGCTGAGGGTGGCCACTATCCCCTCATCAAGGTCATTGATGAAGATGTTGAACGAGACAGGACCCAGCACAGACCCCTGGGGGGCACCGCTGGTTACGGGTCTCCAACCGGACTCTGCACTGCCAACGACAATCCTCTGTGCTCTGCCAGTCAGCCAGTTCTCAACCCACCTCACTGTCCACTCATCCATCCCACACTTCCTCAGCTTTGTTATAAGGATGTCGTGGGAGACAATATCAAATGCCTTGCTGTAATCAAGGTAGTGTCTCACTCCAATTTATAGGAGGGAGAGGAGGTCCTTTTAATATCTGTATACCCGGAGTGAGGTTAAGAAACAACGGTTCAAATGTTGGTCCGACCAGTTTATTATGGATCTTAATCAGGGAGATAAAGGGAGGACGGACACTATTATGAATTAGGGTGATAGGGAAGGGAAGGAGGGTGACAGAAAAGATAGGAAAGAAAAAGCAAGGAGTCTTATGGGAAGCAAGAGGGAGATAGTCACCACCGTGGATCCAGTGTGGTTCGTAGTTCAGTCATTGATCTTCAGTAGTGGTGGGCTGTTGGGCACTGTTGTTCTATTGACAACAACAATGGCAACAGTGACCATGGTGATGATGGCCCCTTTTCAGTGCTTTCAAATTGGTTGAGTCAGCTGTCTTTGGAGTGGCAGCTCAAATCCAAAGTGGTTGAGTCAGCTCTCCTTGGAGTGGCAGCTTCTGGCTTTGGGTTCTCAGTGAAAACTCCTTTGTTTTTATCTCCCTGGCCTTGCCAGCAGATAAGAGGGAGCAGTGAGGCACCAACTTGTATCTTGCCTTCACAGGTTACAGTGACGTCATCCCCCAGTTTCCCATAGCAAGCTGGAGTTATTCAATCACAGGCTAGATCTTCTGCCAGTAAACTGTCCTGAGCATTATCTTCCAAAGGTAAACAGCTAAAATTGTCCATACACTGATGTTGATTGTCACACGGCAACACCCATCATTCATCTTCTAGACAAGTCAGTCTTATCACAAGAAATACCTCAGGAAGCAAGCTTTGAGCCAAAACAAAAACAAAGAAGGATTCTCACAGGTAAACTACCTCCACTCTTCTCCCCCCATCCACCCAGCTTGTGACAACATTGTAGACGGCTACCAGGTTGGTCAAGCATGACCTCCCCCTGGTGAACCCATACTGACTTCTCCTGATAACCTCCTTTTCTTCCAGTTGTCTGGAGATGGCATCCAGCACAAGCTGTTCCATCACCTTTCCAGGGACAAAGGTGAGGCTGACTGGCCTGTAATTACCTGGATCTTCCTTCTTGCCCTTTTTGAAGACCGGAGTGACGCTGGCTATCCTCCAGTCTTCAGGGACCTTCCCCAGTCTCCAAGATCTCTCAAAGATGACAGAGAGCAGTTCAGCAATCACCTCTGCCAGCTCCCTCAGCACCCATGGATGCATCCCATTGGGTCCCAAGGATTTATGAACATTGGTGTGGTGTTGCCTAGGTGCTCTTGGACCGCCTCTTCCCTGACTAAAGGGAAGTCTTCCATTCCCCAGACCCTCTCACTATCCTCCAGGGTCTGGGATTCCTGAGGGAGAGCTTGTTCACTGAAGACAGAAGCAAAGAAGGCATTCAGTATCTCTGCCTTCTCAGCATCGCCGGTTACCAGAACACCCCCCTCACTTAGTAGGGGAGCGACATCCTCCCTTCTCTTCCTTTTACTATTAACATATTTTAAAAAGCCTTCTTTATTATCGTTTATCACCTTTGCCTGATTCAATTCCAGGCGGGCTTTTGCTTCCTCGTCACGTCTTTGCAGGCCCTGACAACATATTCTTCCCAAGTGGTCAGACCCTTTTTCCACATTTCATGGACCTTCTTCCCTTTGTGTTTGTGCATGAGCTCCTTGCTCATCCACACAGGTCTCCTGCTGCCCTTTCCTGATTTCTTGCTCACAGGGACGCACCGGTCCTGAGCTTGGAAGAAGGGCTGCTTAAATGCTGACCAGCTCTCACAGGCCCCTCACCTTCTAACACCCCAGCCCACGGGATAGCTCCAAGTAGGTCCCGGAAGAGATCAAAGGTGGTTCTCCTAAAGTCCAAGGTAGCAATCCTACTTATTGCTTTGCTTCTTCCACTCAAGATCTTGAACTCCACCATCTTGTGGTCACTACAACCCAAGCTGCCCCCGACCTCTACTTCCTTGACAAGCCCTTCCTTATTAGTGAGAATAAGGTCTAGCAACACCCCTCCCCTCGTCGGTTCCTCCACCACCTGCACCGGAAGTTGTCTTCAACACATTGCAGGAACCGTCTGGACCAAGCGTGCCTGGCCGTGTTGTTTATCCAGCAAATATCTGGATAATTGAAGTCCCCCATAAGCACCAGCACCTGGGATCGTGACGCTGCTTCCAGTTGCTTATGGAAGGCCTCGTCAGCCTCCTCCTCCTGATCAGGGGGCCTGTAGTACACACCCACAACAGCGTCAGCCATACCAGCCCACCCCTTGATTCTCACCCAGAAGCTCTCCACTGCTACACCACTCTCCCCCAGATGGAATTCAATAATGCCTCTGTTTAATTATGTTGGCCCATAATATCAGAGACAGGTGTTGTTGGCAGTAAATGTTGAACCTTCCTACCAATATCTTGTTACACTTTGTTGCCATGTAACAGACAGCTGCAAAGGAAATCTGACAAAATAGTACAAGCCAAGGCCTAGACATGAATAATGTTGTATGCCAAGATTTGAAAGCACTTAGAGCTGCCTGCATGGGCACTTAAATCAAAAATTTAAACTGAACTGACATGGTATAACAAAATTAGATATTTTCTCTAATTCTCTATTTTAGATCATTGTTAAAAGACTGAGTCAAACAAGTTGGTAGAAATATCTATTTGAACGATTTATCTGTATTTTTTTATGGATGTATATAGTAGTCATTTCTAAGATAGCATAGTGAAATGACATCCAGAAAGATTGATTTGACAATGATAAACTATATCTTACTGTTCTATGACTGTATTACTGAAAGATTTTGGTTTCCAGAATTTAATTTATGAAATATCTCCCACTGAATTTTGTGGAAAACTTTTATCTAGAGAGATTTTTCACTTCCATGCTGAAATACTATGAAAACTTTTCTTTAATCATTTTCAGAAGTTAATGAACCAGCAAATAAGTTTTAAATAAACAGATCAAATCATAAGTATTAATCTAATAATTTAAAATGGTTGTTAGGAAAGATCTTCATTGTTCTCTAGGTCATGATGCTAGGTAAATTCTAATTTTCACTCAGTCTCATAGTTTTCAAGGGTTTCTAATTTTTCACTTAAAATATTTACTTTCTGTATGGAAGTATTATTGGTACATCCTTCTGGATTTTTAATGAATGCTGAGTACTTTTCTGACCAAAAGCTGTCTCAACATTTTACAGTTGATTGTGCACATGGACAAGACAGTTTTTTTCATATGGTATATCCATTAACTTCCTCTTTTGTGAACCAAGGCTGCAAATCCACTGTTAGTTGTACAGAGGGTAGCTGTTATTTTCACTTTCCTTTTCACTTTTCTAATAAAGGCAAAATACCAAAATGCAGTAGTTTCTAGGGAAAAAAAAAAAAAAGAAATCCAACTACTAAAATACAGTTTCTTTCTATTGGTACAAGAAATATCTGCTCTTTTTCTCTCCTATAACAGAACCTAATAATCTGCCTTTTCAATTTTTGCGCTTTTTAATTGTACAGTAAACCTCAGTTCTGCCGTTTCCTTTGCAGTTCCCTCACTAAAGTCCAGCAATGGACTAACTCAGTTCCATTACACAAACTGACATCAAAATCATTAACTCAGTAAATAAGCTTCTTTCCTAAAGTTAATTCTAGAGTGTACCGATGTTTCTATCTCTTACCCTCTCTTCATTTATTTACCTTTTAAAATTATAGTTCATACTAATACTAATCTCCTGTATGATACTGTACCCTTTATATTAAACTTACTCATCTGAAGCATTGCTGAATGGATAATCAGTAGTTGTTTCTGATCTTTTATTACTTTATGATTGATTCAAGACTTACGAAAACAGTAACAAATCTTCAAGAATAATTATTATCTCCCGATGGCTTCTTGCTTTTGCTCAAGATTAGTAGTCACATGGAAATGTAACTAGTCCAATGTTTGGTCAATTAATGACCAAATAAATAAAAATAAAGACACATTTAATGTGTGTTTAGTATTGACAGTATTAATTTGGACTTGCCACCCTAACTTTTCATGCTTTGTATTAAATTTGTGCATTTCAGCCTATTCCAAGCAATTAATGCTTCACTAGCCATATGACAGTTATTCAGAAGAAAGCAGAAAAAGAATTATGACCTTTATTATTATTCTCTTTCATCAAAGTAGCAACCTTGTGTATCTTATTTATGCAGTCTTATTTTAGCTGTTCTGAAAGCCTTTATTTTATATTTATCTCCTAGAAATGCCTTTGTATCTGTTATTGACTGTTTCTTCTTACGTAATTTGTAGCATATATTCTTCATCTTGTGACTTAATGCTTTTCTCTCTGCTACTGTTATTTGACTGTGTAAATATTGTTTATCCCAGTAGTACATTTCATAATTCAGTTTGTATAAAGTTTGCTCTTCAAAGTAGTTGCATTGTAGCATCTCATAAAAGCATACAGCAGTTGTCTTAGAGCAGTGCACTTAATATTTTGAAATGAGTGAAGTTCCTAATTTGATACAAGTATATAGTGCTACTCTTTGATATTAGAAATGCATAAGAACACACAGAAGTTTCTCTTTCAAAAATATTCTTTCTTTTTTTAATGCTACCAGTAAACACTACAGATTTATACCTTTGTGTTCATTTATTTTATTCCACCAAAGTAGAAGCAGTAAAGGAGAACACAATTACTAATCCATACAATGTGAAATACTTCAAAAAGAATCTGTATATCTGTTGAAGTAATTATTTTCCTAAAATATGAGAGAAAGTTAAGGAAATGAGAGAAAGAAAGAATGAAAGAAAGAAGAAAAGAAAGGAAAATAGTAAGCAAATTAATACATTGTATGGTGGGGCTTCTTCAGCACGTGATACCTCTCCACCTGGTGATGTTCCAAACTTTTTGCCTTCAGGCCAGTTCAGTGGTCACTTCTAAGATTCCTGGACAATTGACGTTCCCCATCTGAGCTCAATGCATAATCAGTACAATCCACTTACTCCAAGCGGTATCATTAGCATGATGGGTGGAAGGAACCTTTCCCTTAAACATCCAGTTCAGCACTGGTAGTTGAGGTGCTAGAAGGAGCTGTGCTTCAGTGCCAGTTACCTCAGAAGCAGCCTGAACCCCCTCATATGCAGCTAAGATCTCTTTTTCAGTTGGAATGTAGCAGTCTTTGGACCCCTGTGTACTTGAATCCAGAATTTCAGGGGTCAACCTCAGGTCTCTCCTGAGGCTCTTTGCCGCAGACTCTAATTGGGACCTTTCTCTCCAGCAGCAGTGCAGAGGATGTTTTGTACATCCTGTCCCATCTGTACTGGACCCAGGGCCACAGCATGGGCTATCTCCTGTTTAATTTGCTCAAAAGCCTGCTGCTGCTCAGTACCCCACATAAAATTATACTTCTGCATCACCTGATAAAGGGGGCTTACAATGAAGCTATAGTTTGGAACATGCATTCTCCAAAAGCCCACTCCACCCAGAAGAGATTCTGTCTCTTTCTTGCTAGTGGGTGGAGACATAGCAGTAATTTTGTTCATCACATCTGTTGGGATGCAATGATGCCCAACTTGCCGCTTTATACCTAGGAACTGAATTTCTCATGCAGGGTCCTTTCACTTTGTTTTGCTTAAAAGAAAAACCATCTTGCAGAAGAATTTTGATTATTTGCTCTCTTTTCGTGAGAACTTCCTCTGCTGTATTGTCCACACAACAATATCATCAACGTACTGCTGGTGCTCGGGAACACCATGCTGTTCCAGTGCAGTTTGGATCAACCCATGGCAAATGGTCAGGCTGTGTTTCCACCCCTGGGGCAAATGGTTCCAGGTATATTGAATGCCTCTCCAGGTAAAAGCAAACTGTAGCCTGTGTTCTGTGGCCAAAGGAATGGAAAAGAATGTGTTAGCAATGTCAGTGGTGGCATACCGCTTGGCTGCTTTTGACTTTAGTTTGTATTGGAGTTCTAACATGTCTGGCACAGCAGCACTCAGTGGGGATGTGACTTCATTCAGGCCACAGTTGTCTACTGGAATCCTCCGTTCTCTACTGGCTTTATGCACTGGCCATATGGGACTATTAAAAGGTGAGTTTTGCTGGCCACTCTCTGGCTCTCTAGTTGATGAATCAGTTTATGAATGGGGAGCAGGGAATCCCTTTTGGTGCAGTACTGCTGTCTGTGCACCATTTTTGTTAGCAATCAGTCCCTGTTGCTCTTTTACCTGTAGTAACCTCACAACAGACAGATTTTCTGACAGGGCAGGCAAAACAGACAGCTGCTTAATGTTGTCTGTGTCTATCATCAATATCCTTTGGGATCCTTGAAATTCCTCATTCTGAGGTAATCGATACCAAGTATACATGGAGCCCTGGGGACAGTCACTATAGGATACTTCTGCCAGTCTTTACCAGTGAGACCTATTTCTGCCTCCAATACAGACAATTCCTGAGAGTATCACAGGTTGCCCCTGTGAAAGGCCAGAAATGGCCTTCTTGTGTCTAGAATGGAAAGAAGAATCAGCAGCGGAGGAGGTAGAGGGAGAACCAGGCAAAGGGCCCTTCCCAAAACCACCATCACTGAAGAAGGCAACAGAAAAAAACTAAGACACATAGAGAGGAGAGTGAGGAGGAGGAAGTCACTGTAACCACTACTTATCTACTCTGAAAATGACTGAAACCAAGGCTCAAGAAAGAAGTTTACACAGTGCACGAACAAGACTATAGTCTCCTGGTTGCTTTGCTGTTGGGACAATGGGGCCAGCAGCATGTTTCTAAATGGTAATGAAGCTCTTCAACTAGGAGGTATTGCCAGAGACTCAGCTATTGACAGAGGGATTAGCAGATATTTGGACAGAGTCACCACCCTCTGGGAATGAGTGTTACTAGACATGAAGGAAAGATGTCACTTCAAAGATGATCTGGAGCCTGAGGTGAAAAAGTGGGCTACTGCCGAAAAAGGTATCCAGCATTTGAGAAAGACAGCTGTGGTGGAAATGTTTTATGAGCCCATGTTTGTTCCTAACAATCCACATCAAGACCCCTCTGCATGCAAAGTCCTCTGGGGTATGTAGTTCTCTTCTGAGAACCAGGTATCCAGAAAGAGTTCAGTTCATGGAACTGGAGTATTAACTCTTTAATTCCCTGAGCTTTACATGATGTTATGATGTGGAATACTGACAGCAAAAATCATAAAACCATGACATCATAGTACAAAACAATGAAATTGACTGATATTTACTAGCTGGGGCATTATTCTCCTCTTTCATAAAGTCACATAAAACGCTGTATACCTCACCATTTGCCCTCATTCTTCTTAAGGAAAACTGAAAGATCAACAGACAGACCCAGAGGGATTTTTGAAGAGTGAGCAATAAGAATTATAAGTACTAAGAAAGTTTGGATAACAATTTTAACTGTATTATTCATGGAGTTTCTCTGTACTAATTTGACTTACTAGAATATTAAATATTAACTAAACTGACAAGAAGTTCTTATCTTCACTTGTAGAATATGTTCTTTACTTGTTTATGAAAATATTTTTAATGTAGCAGACAGAACTCAGTACTCTTTTTTTTTTCCTCCCTACACTCTTTGGTTTATATGCTTAGGGCTCATGTTCCTGTTCTTACATGTAATTTTCATTTTGGAGCTTTATTTTTAACTGGTTGTCTAGATTTCAGCATTGAGAGATGCCACATTACTGTCCTTGTAACTAAAGGTTGTATTCAAAGAGCTTGTATTTAAGAATATTAAATTGTAAATTTTTCAGGTAAGCTAATTTTACGAAGAAATTTGAGTGATGTTTTATAGCATCCCTTCCCAGCAGTTAAAACATTAAAGTAGTCTTAAAAGTTTACCAATAGCACTTTGTCTGGATAGCTGATCCTGCAAGGAACTTTGTACATTTTGACTCTGAGTGGTTGCTCTTGCATCACTTGATTTCAGACTGACACAAACCCATTTCTTACTCCATGACTCTTTTAATCACTTGCTAGTTTATTTATTTGCTTTGTTAAAAACCTGAGTTACAATAACCGAACAGAAAGTTTGTCTTTCCTAACAGAACAGCACCATAGATTAGAGTTTCTTAAAGATGGTCAACCCCAGAATATTGAAGAAACTCTATCCAGGTCTCACTCTCTCATATAAATATCTAAGTGGTAAGCTCATCTCTCCCACTTCTCATGTTGCTCATCATTTCTCTTCAACCTCTCTTCACTTGTACACATCTACTGTCTACCACTTTTCTTCTTTATCCTTTTGATAAGATTTCTATCAAGCTGCCTCTGGTTTCTGCATCCATCTCAATTCCTCTTTTCAAATACTGGTATAATACTGGCTTTTTTTTTTTTTTTTCCAAACCTCCACTGCAGTCTTAATATTTTTTTGACAGTTTATGAAACTTCTCAGCTGATTCTTTTAATGTTCTTGGATGCAATTTACTAAATCATAAAAAGTCTGAAAGATCAATATAATAATTGTTACTTCATATTATTAAAGCTGTTAAGCAATAGAAAATACATTTTTATTGTTGTAACACAAGTTATTTTCTTGTAGGAAAATACTGAAGAAATTGGCAATTCAATAATTCATTTTTTTCTGTATTATAACTTAATTTCATCTTTTTGAACTACTGTTAGATGCTCAAATATTATTAAGATTTCATTTACCTCAGTACATCTTTGCTAACCTTAAGGATAGATGGTTTTTGTGGTGGTTTTGGTTTTGTTTTTGTTTTTTTTTGGTGTGGGCGTGTGTATGTGTGTGTGTTTTGTTTTTGTTTTTCTAATAATTACTGATGCAATCATTACACTGCTTATGCTTAGCAGCCCACTTTTCTGCATTCCTTGGGAGGTAACTACTACAATCTCTTGTACTTAGGAAAAAGATATCAGTTTCAGCCACGGGATGCATTTATTTTTCAAACTGATGTATTTTGTAGAATTGCCTCAAGCAACCTATTTCTGCTAAAGAGTAATTTTATAGAATTCATGGGAATAGTAAGACTATTTTACCAGTGGAAAAATGAGACCCCCCAGCTCAAGTCTCAGAAATTGAAATACCTCAAAATGACAGATTTATTTCTATATACATATTAGAGGTTTTTCCAGCTCTATATTGTACTACTTTCCTTCATAACTTCAAACAGTAGTTAAGAAAGATGCCTGTTGGGTATTTTTAAACTATTTACGGGTAGATAATAATTTTTTAATACCCACAGAACTGGAAACAGTGGGGAAAAAAAGAAAAAAAAAAAGAAAAAAAAAAGAACAATGGGGTTTTTCTGTATGAGTTACATCGCTAGATGATCATGTATACTTGACATTCCTTAGCAAGTAATTTGTTGCAATACCAGTAACATTTTTATGCAATAAATGAAGAACAGAGGAATAACTGGTTGCTAAATAGGCTCCTCTAAACTAAAATGAAAAATGAAAGTAAGTTTGAGATATGCTTAATATGTCTTTGACAAATCCTCTGAGCTGGGGATTTTATCATTATCTTCATGTTGCACATTTCCTCTCTTAAGGTGTAGATGTATTTTTTTTTTAGTTCCATGTGAACTGAATCCTGTTATTTGAAGGCAAAATTGGATCTGTAGCATATGTTGTATTTAGGTAATTGCAATAATCTCATCTCTTAAAATCATTCAAAATTTATCCATCTGAATAAAACATCCTTTAGAGGTTAGTTAATAGAAACTACAGTTGTCAGCAAAGTTCTGAGGTGGGTTTTTTTTTTTTCATTCTAGTTGAGACCATTTTTTTTTCCATCTATTTGCAGTGATCTTCAGTGGTATGATTTCCAACATGGATACATTTATCAAAAGCTGGCAGTTCTCTGACTGCATGCTTTCTATACACAAGTAGTTAGAAGAGATAATCCAATTTAGCAGATAGTGATAATATAGTGATACCACTGTAGTGGATTCCCGGTTATTGGTGCCATATATTGGTTAGGAAATTGTGGCATAATATTCCAGTTGTGGTTCCAGCCAATCCTTAGAACTCATGATAGTTCTGCGGGATCTAATCCTCCTTTGGATTGCTCACTCTCTTGTTATCACTTCTCCCTTTGCCCCCAGATACTTTCTCCTTTTCTACAGATAACTTAACCCTGTCTGACTGTGACGCTTCCCAGCAAAATACCGGAGCAGAGCAAAGCACACAGTAACACAGTCAGGTTCAGGAGTAAATTGGTGAAGTCTAATGAATAACTCCTTTCAGCTGGCTGAACTCCTGTGCAGCCCAAGATGTTACAAGCACTTTGCACAGACTGTAGTTAAAGTATTCAGTTAAGACTCCCTTGTCTTGTCATCCAGTTTCCATTAGCTAGTGGGTCAACCACCAAGCCATCCTGTAAGCAGAGCTCTTGGCAGAAGTGGTCTGCTTTTTCTTTGTGAGATGAAGAGTTTTATGGATCTTTCTTTAAAGGCAATACCCTCATCTCCAATTTGCATTTATCTCTGTGTAGCAAAGTCCCACAGGGTAAGGTCATAATCTCCAGAGCAGGGTTACAATGAGGTAAAAGACATGTCTGAAATCCTACAGATCTCAGAAGTTTTAGTAGTGTTTCGATTGGACACTTGCTGGTATAGAATCATAGAATCAGAACTGTTACAGAATCATAGAATCAGAACTGTTTGTGACGTAAGGGACATTTGAAGGTCATCTAGTCCAACTCCTCTGCAATAAGCAGGGATATCTACAGCTAGATCAATTTACTTAGAGCCTGTTCCAGCCTGATCTTGAATGTCTCCAGGAACGGAGTGTCCATCACATCTCTGGGTAAACTGTTTCAGAGATTCACCAACTTCACTGTAATTTTTTTTTATTTTTTTATTTTTTTTATTTTTTTTTTTTTACTTTATAATTCAGTCTAAATTTCCCGTTTTTTAGTTTGAAACAATTTCCTCTTGTCCTATCACAACAGACCCTGCTAAGAGTCTGTTCTCTTTTTTCTTATAGCCCTTCTTTAAATACTGAATGGCCACAATTGGATTCCCCCTAGAACCTTCTCCAGGCTGAACAGCCCCAGTTCCCTTAACTGTTCCATCCCTTGGATCTTTGGGGACCTTCTCTGGGCAAGCTTTAATGGGTCCTTGTCTCTCTGAATGAAATACTCTAGGTGAGGTCTCACCAGTGCAGAGAAGAGGAGCAGAATAACTTCTCTTCAATTGCTGGATACACTTCTTTTGATGCAGCTCCAGATATGTTTAGCTTTCTGGTCTGTGAGGACACACTGCTGGCTCACGTCCAGATCATCATCCACCAGTACCCCTAGGTCTTCTTCTGCAGGGCTCTGCTCCATCCTTTCATTTCTCAGGTTGTGTTGACAGTGAAGGTTGCCAAGACCCAAATACAAGACCTTACACTTGGCTTTGTGGAACCTCTCTGAGGGCCCATTGCTAAAGTCTGTCTAGTTCTCTCTGAGCCCATCCCTCAGGTGTGTCAACACTATCACAGAGTTGTAGGGGTTGGAAGGGACCTCCAGAGATCATCGAGACCAACCCCTCTGCCAAAGCAGGTTCCCTACACCAGGTACCAAATATCTTGGTGTCAAACTTGCTGAGAGTGTACTCAATTCAACTGTCACTATCATTGATGAAGATATTAGAGTGTTCTTCAGATGCCTGAGGAATACCACTCTTCACTGATCTCCATCCGGACTGTCAATTGAGTCACTGATCATTAGTCTCTGGGTACAATCTCACAATCCACTGAACAGTTCATCCATCATATCCCTACGCTTCCGATCTGGAGGGAAGAATGTTGTGGAGGACCACGTGAAAGGCGTTATTAAAATCCAGATAAATGAGATCAGTGGCTCTTCCCTTGTCCATTGATGCAGTTACGCCATCATGGAGGGCTACGAAGTTTGGCTAGGACTTGTCAGGCTCCATTCCTTCCAGTCACTCGGGTGAATTGCCTTTACCTGTGCTCCCAGGGCTGAGAGTTCTTTCCCCAGGTGATCAATCAGTGCTTCAGACCATGACTCAACAGTTCCCATACAGCTGGTTTCTCCCTGGGTCATACTTTCTACCCTTAAATGACAGAGAACACTGAAATTGAACTGTAATCATTTACAGAAGCTGCCTTACTTACTGTGGGTCATATCTCTTCCAAAAAGAGGAAATACAGCCATACTAACATTGTAACATTTTTCAGTTTCAGACTGTTAATATAAGAAAATGTCCCACATACACAAGTAAAATTTTCTGTTACAAGACTAACACATATTCAAATTCTGACTTGTTTTAGAAACTTCTTATAAATTTATATACTTAATGAAACTAATCTTAATCAACTAAACAGTAAGCAAAGCCTACTTTGATATTTGTTTAGATGAAAATTCTATTGGTGTTCAATCTTATTTATCTGTTGTTATAAACGCCTGTGGCGGTTGACCTTGCCTGGCTTTGAGGCACCCACCAAGCCACTCTCACTCCTTTGCTTTGGCAAGATCTTGTGCAAGGACTGAGTCTTGTTTGAAGGATCCCGTTCTAGTGGACATAAATTGATTTGAAGGGAAATTGTTTGTGATGAAGGGAACTAGGCCAGAATGCTGGCTGACATTTTTTAAAGATAAGCCAATATACACTTATAAAGTAGACTTCAATTTTTACCATGCTTTTACAACTCAGGTCTTTTTTTTTTTTCCAACTGATTTCTAGGAAAAAAAAACACCAACATTGTTGATACACACACCTTCTCAGATCCTCAAGTTGACTTTTAGTTTGTCTGAAATTCTTGGGTTCAACTAGGATCCAAAGATCCTGCTGAGCTATGTCTTTTTCCCCTTCTAGTGATACGGTTCTTAATTTCAAAGGGGAAATTTCATTTAAAGGTGGGGCAGCTTGCCCCATAAAAGATCTAATTTTATTTTTCAGCTGTCTAATACAAGCTTTTAAAAGCTCATTTTCATCTTTTAAGTCTTCTTCCAAGGAATGATATGCATTTACAGCAAGAAGCAGCAGCCATGCCACAGCAGATGCTACTACTACTCCTTCCTCAGTTGCCAAAAGATTTTGTCCTAATTTATTCAGGTAATTTTTGATGGGGATTTAATAATGGGACCATTGTTCCCTATAGGTCCCCTTTCTTCAATAATCCGAACAGCATTTAACTATGGAAAACGTAAGAACCCCAGGGTCTCCTTCTGGGAATTCCTCTTCTGATGTATTCAGGGTCATAGCAACCAGCCAACACAATTTTTTTTTTTTTTTTTTTTTAAAGTAATCCATCATAATTAAGTAGCTGCCTGGGTCACCAAATGTAGCAATTGGGCAGATCAATATGATGGGAGGATTAGCATGATAGAAAGGTGCTATAAGGGAAGGGAAAAGGATTGCTTACTGATATCAGAAGATTCCAGGTTCACAGAGGAAAGCTCTACCAGGGAGGGATCTCCACAAAGAGATCCTTCTGTAGTGGCAGTTGGCCCTTAAATGGGGTCAGAGAGGTGGAGCAAGGTTCCACCACTTTCGATTGCACAGGTGAATTGCATTCACCTTGCTTTCAGGGCTGACCCAGTCCTTTTCCCAGGTGATCAATCAGTGTTTGAGGCTGCGTCTCAACAGTTCCCATACAAGTAGTGTGAAGGCATGTTAAGTCTTATGGTGCTAATGCTAAGGATGTAGCCTGAGAATTAATGCTCTGTTGAACACAGAAGAAATGTTTGTGGATCAAGGATAAGGCATACCTTATGAATTTATAAATTTGACCAGTGAAATAAATTAGGTTTTGTCATTTATTTGAATTTGCCCAACAGAAATAAGCCAGTACAGTTCTGAAGGAACTCACGTTAAGCCCACAGTCATTTTGTAAAACTTTGTTAAAACAGGATTTCTTTGGTAGGTACCCCCAGTAAGTTTTTGTTCTTCCTGTTTTTGAAGAACAAAACCTATATACAGATCTTGCAAACAAAGCTAAAAAGGACAATAAGAAAAGCTTTTCTTCCTACAGAGATAATAGGCAATAGCAAAAGGAAAAATATCATGTTTGGAAAAAAAAATCCTTTTTCTTAATCAGTGTATCAATTATGTATTTTGACATTTCATGGTAACATTTTTATTTGCTCTCCAATGTTCCAATGTGGAGTATAGAAATCGAGGCCACACTAATTGCATACCAAGGCATGCTAAAGCTATTCATTTTTAAGTGTGAGATTATGAAACAAATTATAATGAAAATGACATCAGATGTATGAATTGCCTTCACCTGTGCTCCCATGGCTGACTCATTGCTTGCCTCAGGTGATCAATCAAAGGTTGAGGCCGTGATTCAGCAGCCCCATACAATTTTGTAATACTATCTTCCAGCCTATCCTTATTCTTCTGGAATACTAAGCGGTAAGGCAGTTGCAAGAGCTTTGTAACAACCTGTTTGGCAGTACACTGCTATTTATTCCTTTTACATCTTATTCCTTGTGTGCTGGTTTCTGGATTTTTACAAATTTTTATAATTTCATTTTTATATATGAAATCTAACACTTGAAAAATCAAAGTTTATAATAAACCGAATTACTGATTATTGTGCTGAAATTGGACTGCTTGAAAAATAGAATAAAGACCTATTAAATTCAAATAATAGTCAATAATCAATTTTTCTATAGGGCAATCACAAGGGTATTTATGTAGAATAATAGGTTCCCAGCAATGCTCTATTTTTTATAAAAATTAAGCATACCAGGATCATGTTATTATAATTTTATAGTCAAATGCATATTATTAAAACTGTTTTATTCTCATTGTTAAATAGTCCTTAAAAACAGTTTTGCAGTTCATATGAATGTTTTGTGGATTTTTTTGAAAGCACTCTCCATCTTCAAAAGCCTGAAATTGTCATCATTCTTGCAGGGAAAAAAAAATTGTATACGTTTATGCACAATCTCACACACACATACATATATTTGCACCTATTTACTGCTTCAATGGTTAGCCTTCTGGCATCAAAACAGCTCATTGCACAAGTTCTAGGTAATGAATTAGTTATTACTCTATCTGTTTTCAGTGAACTTAAAATTGATTAAATAATAGGTTGTGAGTTAAGCATTGTATTTCTATATTTATTACAGGGCTGTGACCGTACTAGCGCACAGCACCTGATTTGTTGGAGTGTACTTCCTTTGTTGTCTTAAACATGTCTTAAACATCGAAAACATTCATTATACTGTAATTTATAAAAATGTTATAGAGCTTCTATAAAAGAATAAAATACAGGTATGCACTAAGGACACACAGAAAGGACAGGGGAATAAGTCAGTTGAAACCATGCTTAATATTTTCTATACAAAATTCTAGCTAGGCATGCTGCTGCTTAGAGATGGGAGAATCATCACAGTAAAAGAAAAAGAAAAAAAACAAAACAGGTTGCCAACCAATATAAATATGTTCAATGATGATTTAGTGGAAAATAGTGAAGTGTAAAAAGGTCATTCATTTCTTTGTTACTGTTCATTAATGCTCTTGATCCAGTTGACTGCAATAAAGAGAGTGAGGAAATTCCACTGTGATAACCCTCAGCAAATACAAACTAAAATCTTTCTTATCCCAAAATCTCACAAACTAACAGTATGGGAGATTTGCATAGATAAAAGGAAGAGGATTTTAAATGAATATGCATTTTACATTGCTACTAATGAACAATATGCACACATCATTAAGATTTGCGATCATTTGGTTCAGCTCAGGGAGAACACTGTAAAATAAATTAACCATTATTAAATACTATCTCATTGAATTGTGGGTGGTCTGAGTAAAATTCCAGTTTCTGATTCAGGAAACTTGATCTATATGTCCTTGGAATGAAGAGTCTAAACCATTTAAACCTATTTAAAAACATTTATCCTCATCCTATTGTTACACGCCGCTATACAAAGTCCCTCCTCAGCTTTCTTATCAGCAGCCTTCAGGTACCAAACACTGCTGTAAGGTCTCAGAGCTTTTTCTTCTTCAGGCTGAAGAGCTCCATCTCTCTCAGCATGCCCTTTTGTAGGGAATATACATTAGCCTTCTGATTGTCTCTGTGGTCCTTCTCTGGGCCAGCTCCAACTTGCATTGAGTGCTCTAGAACTGGATGCAGTATTCCAGGTTGTCTCATGAGAGCAGAGTAGAGGGGCAGAATGATCTCCCTCAACCTGCTGGTCACACTTGATGCAACCCATGATACGGTTGGCCCTCTGGGTTGCAAGTGCACATTGATGGCTCATGTTGACTCTTTTGTCAGTCAACACTCCCAAATTCTTCTCCTCTGGGCTGCTCTCAAGCCATTCTCTGCCCAGCCTTTATCTGTGCTTCAGATTGTCCTGACCCAGGTGCAGGACCTTGCACTTCTGGCCTTCATGAGGTTGGCATGGGCTCTCCTCTCAAGCCTGTCCAGGTCCCTCTGGATAGCATCCCTTCCCTCTAGCATTTCAGCAGTGCCACTCTGCTTGGTGTTGTCTGCAAACTTTTTGAGGGTGCACTCGATCCCACTGTCCATGTCCAAATGGATAGGATAAAGGAGAATGAATCCCTGCCATGAATCCCTGTGAAGAAAATACAGTTGTACCATTAATACTGAAGACTATATCACATTGGTTTAGTAATGCAGCATTAGCATGTTCCTTACTAACCAGCAGGCAATCTTCCTCACTTTATCCCATTTCTGGCAATAGAATGTTTAATAGAAAATCATTGGCATTCTTTTCTTAACTTTCGGTTACTCGATGAAACATGACACTACCAGTACAGCTGAAGGAAATGCACCTTGTGATGTTCTTTTTGTTTTGACAGCTAAGCATCAGAAATGCTTAGCTTAGAACCTTAGTTCATGATGAGCAATTGCATTCCACCTTTATTTCCCTCTTTTTTTTTTTTTTTTTTTTTTTTTTTTTTTTTTTTGTGCAGGGGCTGCAGATTAATCATCAGTTGTACACTTGTGTGTTTGGATACAATTCTGTTGTTATGCATAAAATATCAAGGATTAATTATCAGGCAAGGACGTGATATAATGTTTGTGCAGCTTCTAGTTCAGCCATGTGTATATCTTGATCCTCATTTAGTTGTTTTTCTCTCTTTGTATCTTATTCTGACAGATGTGTGCCCAATCACTGTGAACATGATGGTAAATGCACCCAGACGTGGGACAGCTTCAAGTGTACTTGTGATGGAACTGGGTACAGCGGGACGACTTGTCATAACTGTAAGCCATCCTGCCATTTCAAAACTGTAACTGAGCACAAAAGGCACTGATGTCTTTTAGTTGTGATTAAAAACTCAGTCTTCCTCTCTGCTTGCTAAAGATCCTGTAACCTGATTTGTTTTGTTTTGTTTCCTAAGGAAAAGTTCAATTCAACATGTTTCACCTTGTGTCCCTAGGGGCTGCATTTATATAGCACTATTCTGTACCATGCATGGGACAAAAGCAGCACAGCTGTCTTAGCTGAGTATCCCGAAAGAAAATACAGTGATTATTGCCTCGGCTATTGCAGGGAACTGCTGACCACTGCGAGAGACAGTTTCCAGTTGTTAATCACGAGTCACATTTAAGTACTGGTTTTCAGCTGTTCTAGAATCATGCTATCCACTCTGTTGTGATGTTTTGCAAGTAAGAATATTTATTATGAGCTCTACTTGTGTTACATGATATAAAAGCACAGAAAGAAAAGAAAAGCCTGCAGTTGCTCTTGATACAGGTTTTGAAGCATATGCAGATTCACTTATATGTGTCTTCTGTTCCTTCATTATATACTAAAAACAGAATATTCATCTGCCAAGTAAAGTGTTATAAAATGTCTAGAAGATGCAAGAAATATATCCAGTCCTTACTTTTTCTCTTTTCTTTCTTTAGCAAGTTGCCTCTTAATGTTCAAGAAACCATAAAGATGCCTCTGAACAGTTGAAAATTTGAATTTCTACTTTATCATGTAGATAAAGATAAAAATAAATATAATCTTCTTTAGCTACAACAGTGTAACATGTTAGAAAGGTAGAACAAGATTATTTCTTCTTAATAAAAAAAAAAGTAATGAGAATAATGATGATAATTCACAGGTGTCTGAGTTTCAACAAAAAATCTATCATGGGAGTTTAATGTATTTTATATAAAACTATGAATACATATATATTAAGTGTCACAGTCCTTCATGATCTGGCAACTGAACTAGTGAAATTGGAAGAGTTAAATGGCAAATAAATGTCTATTAAAGGGAAATACTTAAAATACTAGTGTTTGAGGACAAATTTCATGGGCAACACTTTTCCTACCAAGAGTAAACATGCATAGTGATGTTTACTCTTGGGAAAGAATTTAGAATGAGGTAGTATTTTGATTAAACAAATCAAAAACTGCGTATGTTTCTTTCTGGAAGTATTATATTTATAGAGTTTTTACTTTTCTAGTGTGGACATCTGGAAAAATGTGCTTCCTAAGGCTGATAGGTCGTTAAGGTGTTTAACTGGAGAAATAGGGACGGAAGCTTATTTAATTAATTATATTTTATCTAGCAAGTGTCTGAAAACAAGTGTAATCTGTTAGAGGAAAATGTGTCATGCTGAATCTAACAGCCGGTCAGAGGCAAGATTCCTGCAGCTGCATGCATTCCCAGTAGGGACATGCATACACAGCACAGGTACACCACATATACGTGTATGTCACAAGCTGCACAACTCACAGAGCACTCATTTTTGTACGGCAGCTGTAGCTGTGTAGGATGGAGATTCACTAGGGGAAATATGTGAGGAAGATTGGAACAACTTAAACACACATGGTGGATTTCTCCACTGATTGGGTTTAGGCAGTCTACTCTGTATCTGGCCTTAGATCCTTGTCTTCCCGGTTGCTGGTGCCTGGACCTTGGACAGCCTTGCAGGCTATCATTTGTGCTCTCCTTCCTGCTAATGACTTGTTTTGCTCCTTTTTGGGAGGGTAGATGACTTCTTAACATGTAACCTAACAGGTCTAACTTCCCTTCTTGAATCACAAAGGAAAGAATGAATGGATAATGTAACTTCTTAAATCACCGTCATTAAAAAGGAAAGAACTAAAGGAGCTTAAGAGGATTTTCACCTGCATTTTATGGATAAGCTGTAATGAAGCAAGTAAAGGGCACTGTTGGACTGCTATACCAGAAGGGGAATTTGAAGTCTTTTGTCCTGTATTTAGTTATGGGACGGATAAAGCATATAGGATTACATTATCATTGTCATTCAGAGATGCATTTTTCAACATTTACTCTTTAATTCAGTTGAAGTTTTTAACTTCGATAGATAAGTTTTTGTTTTGTTGATATTCCAAGAACCTCATTTTAGTTTTTAAATTGTATTGCTATAGTTTCAGAAGTCTTCTTTCCTATAAAAACGGAGTGAGCAGTAAGTTTTTCAGTGGAGTATGTGAAGTCTCGTGACTTTCTGGAGTTCCAATTCAAAGGCATCAGAACCAGTGAAAAACAAAAAATATAATGTGTAAAGATAGACTTACAGAACCTTCACTCTGTCCTTACAGAGCAAGCAATAGTTATCAATAAATAAAAGAGCATATTCCATCTGTGTTCTAAGTAGAACAGAACTGCAAATAATTAGGGGATTAGTTGAAGTTTGCTAAAGGTTGTAGTTAGCTTATCCTGAGATTTGGGGCCTCATCTCTGCTACAGTAATACTGACTCAATATCCTTTTCTACTTGCTCACTGCGTATCTGTACTTGAATTTGTATGGTATTACCTTTCATTTTCTTATGAGATTTCTGATGTTTGTGATAATACAATCAAGAAGGATAGAAGAGATGCTGGAGGGGAAAGGAAGTTGGAATGACAACTGTTGTAGAGTATAAAAATAACTGAAAGTAGTTTTGAACAGGGTTATGAGTTGTGTGAAAAAGCTATAAAATTTAGCAGATGTCATGACTCTATGGATAGGAAACTGTTCAAGTAGATGTAGCACTACCAGTGTCAGTTCAGTACTATTTTACTTAAAGCCATTTGTTTAATAGCATAATCTTATATTTATACTCGGCAGAAAAATATTTCTTTTCTCAGTGATTCCAGTGTTTGTGCTGTGTATATAACAGGGTATCCCTCAAAGATGTTGGATTCAACATTATATTAGTGAATATCTTAATTCTGTACCTCATGATTTTCTAGAACTTGAGTTTCGCTGAACTTAAAGGAACAGTGTGATTCTGTGGTATTGAAGGCTTTTGTCAGTGAATTGATTTTGCTTTGGTCAGGGAATTTAACATTATCCTGAGTTTTTGACCTGAAACAAGGCAAGCCTTGACTGAATTTCAGATTAGTTTTTTAGGTTTCTTTGAAGTTGAAATTCAAAAACAAACTCAAGGCACAACCTCCCTGAAGTGAAACAGAAAAATGTTTGCTTCAAAACCTTGTGAATCAATTTTTTTTTTCATGCATATTTACATAATATACATAGGCTGATCCAGAAGTAACACCTCTTATTTATTTCCTTGGAAAATGCAAAAGATACACTGAGTGTAATAATACTATTTGGTAGAGGAAATTCTCAGCTACAGAACACTTTTTTGAAATAGACTCCACCATTAGCTGTGCATTTTTTCAGTGATGAAGAAGAGCCTTCATGTTACAAAGTCTCTTCATTTTTCAAAGACGTGCTAAGATCTCAAGCTCTGTGTCCACCCTCTCATTATTTGTCAGAGGCTGAAGCTACCATTCGCAGTAATTTCTAATCCATAAGAATTTGGTATTTTTACAGTTACTTCTGGGTCTCAAAGTTCAAGGTATATCTCTCATTGCATAGTAAACACCTGGAAATCTGCCAGATTGCTCTGGCTAACACACAGTGCCCAAGGGAACACTGTGGCCTGGCAAATATCAGGCTATAACATCATCTTTATCATTAGTCAAGACTGAAAGTTAAATTAATACATTTATTTAACAATCATGACTTACAGAAATGAAACTGTTACAAAATTATTTTTAAAATTAATTAAGGTTATGATTAAGAGTAGGCATAATCTGTTTAAGCTTTATTGTATCAATTACATTTTTATATCTGCCTAACCTTTACAGTCTACCCAAGGGTGCCCTAACATGAAGAGTTTTTAGACAAACATGTCTCTGGTATATATTGGAAAATGTTTCCTGGAGCCATTAAGAACTGCAGCTCATTTTCCTCATTATTTCTCCCCATCTTGATGATGTTCTTCAGATAAGACTGCACTGCTGCATCTTGTGCAAGCAATACATCTGGGTTTAGGCTGTAAGATTCTTCCTGTTATTTACAACTTCCTTAAAACAAAACAACATAAATTTTACAATTTTTATGCAGGTTTAGGTAGTAATTATTCAAGCATCTTAAATTTTTAATATATACCTTAATGCATACTTTCTTTTGCATCTACATGTGAAAGAAACACAATAAAAGACTTACTGATGGTTTACAATGACTATTACGAATCTACACACCACCCCCTGTGCTAACTTTCTCAGGTTCTAGACAAACATTTAATAATAACAATTATATTGGTGGTCTTCTAATTATTTCCAAGAGTAAAAAGTCCAATTTGCTGTTAAGATTAATCTTAATTATATTTTTATGTACTCAAAAAGGACAAGCTGTGTGTGTTTAAAATTCAGCCTTCTGTCTTGCTCCAATTTATAGGAGGGAGAGGAGGTTCTTTTAATATATGTATATCTGACGGCAAGATTAAGACACAATGGATCAAATGCTAGCCCAACCAGTTTATTACAAATACTAGTCATTTTGGGAGATGGGAAAGGGAAGACGGGAGATAGAAAAGATAGGAAATGAAAGCAAGGAGTCATTGTAGGAAGCAAGAGGGAGATAGTTACCATCAGTCACCAACATTCAGTTGTTCAGGGTTCAGTTGTTGAACTTCAGTAGTGGTTGTTGTCATGCATTGTTGTTTGCTGATGATGACAGTGATTGTGACTAACTTTCCCATGGCAGTGCAAAAAAGTCCAAAGTGTTTGAGTCAGCTCTCTTTGGAGTGACAGCTCAAATCCAAAGTTGTTGAGTCAGTTTTCTTTGAAGTGGCTTTGGGATCTCAGCAGAAACTCCTTTATTCCCATCTTCTGAGCCTTGCCAGCAGATAAGAGGGAGTAGGGAGGTGTCCACCTGCATACTGTTTTTCATAGGACACAATGGCATCATTCCCCAGTTTTCCCATACCAAGCTGGAGTTATTTGGTCATAGGCCAGATTTTCCACCAGAAAATTCTTGAGTACTCTCTTCCGGAGGCAAACAGTTCCAAAGAAAAATGCTTTCATATGTAAAATTGTCCACACAGTGATGCTGACTGCCGCATGACAACACCCACCTCTCATCTCCTAGATAAGTCAGAGTCTTATCACAAGAAATGCCTCAGAAAGCAAAATTTGAGCCAAAAACAAAGAAAGGTTCAGACACCTTCAAATAAACATTGTCTTTATTTTTACCAATGTACTACCTCCTTTCCTTCTAAAATATTGGAAAGGAAGTGGTTTGCTTATATATCTTTAATTATTCAACAGGAGAGAATAAATTCCATTTTACATTCAGTTATTTGTTAGCTCTATAAAAGCAACAGGAGAAATACAAACTTAGAATCATAGAATAATCAAGGTTGGAAAGGACCACTAGTCCAATTGTCAGTCTATCAACATTTTACTCACTAAACCTTGTCTCTCAGTTTCACATTTATCCTTTTCTTGAAAACCACCAGAGACAGTGTACATCACCTCCCTGGGCAGCCTTTTCCAATAACTTGCCACTCTTTCAGAGAATGACATTTTTCCTAATATCCAACTTGAATCTCCTCTAGTACAACTTGAGGCCATTCCCTCTTGTCCTATTGCTAGTTACCTTGGAAAAGAGTCTGGCCCCTGCTCACAACAATCTCTTTCAGGTATTTGTGGAGAGTAATAAAGTCACTTCTGAGCCTACTCATCTCCAGAATAAACAATCCCAGTTCCCTTAGCTGCTCTTCATAAGATCTCTTCCAGATACTTCACTAGGTTTGTCCTTCTTTGTACAGACTCCAGGGCCTTAATAACTTTCTTGTAGTAAGGAGCCCAAAAGTGAACACAGTGCTCGAGGTGTGGCCTCACATGGACTGAGTACAGAGGGACAATCACCCTCTAGTCCTGCTGATTACACTGTTTCTGATACAAGCCAGGATGCCACTGGCCTTCTTGGCCACCTGAGCACCCTTCTGGCTCATGTTCAGCCAGCTGTCAACTAATACTCCCAGGTCCTTTTCCTCTACACAGTCATCCAGCCACTCTGCCCTAAGTAGCAATACATGAGGTTGTTGTGACAGAAGCGCAGGACCCAGCACTTACTCTTGTTAAAACATACAATTGATCTCAGCCCAGCAATTCAGCCTATCCTGAATCCCCTGTAGGGCCCCCCTACCCTCAGCTAGATAAACACTTCCTCCCAATATGGTGTCTTTCCAGCTTACTGAGAGTTCACTCAATCTCTTCACCCAAATCATCAATAAAGATCTTAAAAAGAGCTGGTCCCAGTACTGATCCCTGAGGGGTACCACTAGCAACTGGTTGCCAGCTGGATTTAACTCTGTTCACTGCTACTCTCTGGGCCCAGTCATCCCAGACTACATCCACAGCCTTAAATACTTAGTCTTGTCTGCATTTAGAAATTGCATCACAATATACAGCTGAACATCTGAAACATTTGATTTCCTACATTCAGAGTCTAGATGAGAAAAGATAGTGTTCCAGTATTTGTCTTGTCAATGCTGTAGTTTCATAGCAAAAGAATAATAACATGATTTATCAAAATATGCTTTCAACTTTGTTTAAAATTTTACAAATTTACAAATATCTGGTCATCAGAAACAAGTTAGGAATGGCTTTCCACTTCACTAGTGGAAAAGACTAGGGGAGTTCTGAAAACAGCATAGTTACTTTTTTATTTTATAACTTAAACATTTATTAAAAAAATCTCGAAAAGGCAATGGCTTACACATTCACAGACATATTAATGCATTATGAGATCAATACAATTCCTAATAATTTACTGGCTCTGGAAACATTTTTACTTATAGTTTAATAGAAAGAAGGGGGGAATCTGAAGAAACAATTGAAAACAAACTCAAAAATGCAACTGCTGCAAATGATAATAATGCTGCAGACTATTTTATTTGTTTACCTTGGTCTGAGTGAAATAGATGAGACTGTCCACTAATGGTAGTGTTACTTACATTCTCATGTGTCAGGTTGTGTAACGATGAACACATAGGTGCTCTAATTATCAAAAGAGAACGTACAGGCAAGTAGAGTGCCTCCGGGAAGCAGTAGAATAACCCACTAATCCAAGTGTAAATGTCATTTTTGACAAAACTAAGAAAAAGTGTAAAGCTGCTAACATCTTCCAAGATGAAAGTAGTTTGCATTTTTCCCTAGTAAGATTTTCCAAAAAATCTATCAGAATTGACTAGCAGAACCTCTGCTTAAGAAAACTTAAAGACACTGGAGTATTTTCCTCAGTTTATTACACTTTAATATTTAACTGTCATCTGAATGTTGAATTATAATTTGATAGTCGATAACATCTATCAGCAGTATACTAGAGCTTTCTCATCTGTGCTCAGAAAGAGACTTTGGTTTGATGTCAGTAAGAATTTCATGTTAATAGAAACCAGTTATGTATTTCAAGGATAATATGTAGCCTTCAGCATTAAAACCAGAATTGAGTTCCCAGGGCCTGTACTGTGAAATCTAACTGTACGTTGATATAGCTCTGCCTTAAGAAAGAAGAATCAAACAAAAATATGTCCAAGAGGCCAAAATTGAAATTATCTATTTTTCATGGGCCTAGTAGATTAAAATGGTGTTCCTACCCTGATCCTTAAAAACTCCCACAACAACTGGGAGAATAACTCTTTTTTTTTTCTTGTTTCCTTTCCTTTTTTATTTTTTTGAACTATCTTCCTGAAAAAGATACTGAAGTGAAGATTGAACAGTACATCAAAAATAGTTAAGTTTCTCAGGAAAGTCATTAGGGACATTCTGACAAACTGAAAACAGAAAGTTGCATTATCTATTTTCATCCAAGATATTCTGAGGCTCTTTGCTAGCGTGTTGAAGAGAGATTGACTGAAGAAAGGAGCTAATGTCTCTTACTTTCCTCATGTTTGTTTTTATCCAGTCTCTCAAAGAGTCTTCCACTGATTAATTTTCTTTCACATCCTTTGCTCACAAGTAGCATACTTCAGGTATGCCTTATCATGCGTGTGTTCTTTACTAGAACTTGCATTTAGTCTTCTCCTATGAGATTAAGGAATCAAGCACAATTTCTAATTTATTTTTTTTCCAAATGCAGTGGTAACAAAAAAATATCACTTTCAGTCTGGATTTTTAATAAGCCTATGAGTGACTCTCTGGTAAACATCTTTGATGTCTGGGATTTAAAGAAGTAGTTATGTACAGAGGAAGCCATGTATCCTGAAAGTAGCTTGATGTCCTTGCTGAGTCCACTTCCTACCCCATCTGCTCATAGGCCTGGGTGGTCAAATTGTGGCTGGTGCTAGAATCCACCAGCCTGCCCTGAGCTCTCCTGGGTTCCGTTTGTGCCCAGCCCTCCTGCTGTGCTTAGGGTTCTTGGGCCTTACCCACTTCCTCATATGAACAAATTGCCCTTGGACTACCAACACTGTCCTTAAAATCCTGGGGATAGTGCCCTTCAGTGAGGGTACAACCTGCCCAGGGCTAGCCAGTGGCCTGGCCCCTTAAAACAACAACCCCATTTGTGCTGCTTTCTAAAAAGCCATAATATTTGTGCAAGTGTCCAAAGAATGTGAAGAATTTTCCAGAAGAAAAAAGAGGTGGATTTTTCTCTCTTTTTTTTCTGTTTGTTTTGTTTTGTTGGTTTTGTTGTTGTTTGTTTCATTTTTGTTTTGTTTTGTTGTGGCTTTTTTTTTTTAGTTTTAGCTTAGCATTCTGCACAGATTCCAGTTAAGTGGAAGAAGCAAGGTAGTACATATACAGCTTTTAAAAAGTGCACAGAGATGCACAGTGTTTCTGCATACTTTACTGTTATGCTGTACCAGACAAGCATTATGTTCTTCTAAAAATGTGAAGATAAATGGTGTTGTTTCCTACTTGGTTTTTGTATGCATCTATACCACTTGCCACTTTTAATTCTTAGTAAGAAACAAGCACTGGATCTCTTTTACACATCTTTTTCTGAACAGTTTAGATCTATTGATCTAACTATCACGTGAGACCACAGAATAGATTTCCAGACATCATTACAGAACACAAGATCTTGTCACTAAGTTCTAGGAGGATTCTATTGCCATTGGTAGGGTGAGCAACACTTCAGTTTCATCTCATTATTGGTCTGAAGACACACTGTTCAAGAATGGATGAGCCTCCATAAGAATGCAATTTCCAACTTCTTCTCTAGAGTTTATTTAAAACCAACCATTTTAACAGTTGACTTCACATGTGAGAAGAAGTTTATAATCTGTTTAAAGTGAAGACTGAAATTCTTCATGTGTTTTGCACAGCTTGCTGAAGAGTCAGTTTGAGGTGGGAAATAGCTTTTGTTCTCTACCAGATGAAACCAGTGTTGGAACAAATAATCTGGTGAAAAATGAAACACCTGCCCACCACAAAACCTCACATTCAGCTCTATTTCTGTTATTTCCTGAGAACTCTTCTTAATACCTGTGTTGTTTTTACTGCAGCCAGTAAAACAAGACTCAGTCTCATCATTACTGAGCCTTGTTAGTTTTATAAAGTATAGCAGATTTTTATTAAAAACAACAAAATCAATCTTGAATCAGCAAATTAAAGTCTTTTGCTTCCCTCTTTTTTTAGTTTTCTGTTCTTGTTACTTAGATAATTGTAAGATTACGAGTGAGCCTGATTAATCTACAATTCAAGTTCAAACTCTTTAGGATGTCCATGTATGAAAAAGGCTCCATCTGGGACTGACGGGGGTTGCAGGTATTGTACCTTAGAGATTTCTAACCAGATGAGTATATGTCTGTGACTTGTGCATCTCTGTTAAAGATTTTTACTGCTCTTTCTACAGATTGTTTTCATCATTCCATGTTCAAATAGTTCCTTAGAAGTTTTTAAAAATTCCTTGTGTATTTTTGTTGTTACATCCAAGTTTTGATTTACAGTGTAAAATCTATGCTAAAATATTTTGGAAAGGTCTGTGATTTGTGTTGTATCAGGCTATTGGAGATATTATGGGGACATTTAATGTGATTAATTAATGGCGGTGATTTAAAACACATAGAAGGAAAAGAAATTGTCTTGTATTGTAGGGTTATGTTACCAGTAGTAATAGAATAATGACACTTCTGATGTTTGAAATTTAATTCTCAACTGTTAATAAGCAGGGAAAAAAAGACGCAAGATATTTTTCAAATAGGTTATAAATTGGTTTTAATTACAACCTTGATAATTTGAATTAATGATATGCACTTTATATCTGAATGGAGTTAGAATTGTGTTCCCAGTTTATTCAATCTGTAAGACCAATATAAATTATACTTTTAACATTTAAATATTATGTTGCCTTTGTTTGTGTGAGGTTTTATGGAATCCCTCCTGCATAATCCTTCTGAGTTGTACTGATTTCAGCCAAAGCAGTGTTACTAGCACACCGGTGTTTTGGTTGTTGCTGAGTGATGGGAGCACACCTGGGACTGGGAGTTGAAGAGCCACTAACATGATGACAGAGCAGCAGGGAATGAAGTAGAGACAGAACAGCAAGCCTGATTTGGGCAAGGGATTATTCCATAATACATGATATAACAAGGAAGGTCATAAGGTTGTGGGGAGTTAGCTGCTAACTCTGAATACTGCTAGCTATTTTCTTCTACTTTATGTACCAGGAATATTTTTCCCAGTATTAGCTGCTACATCACCTTCCCAAGGATCAAGACTGACTGGCTTGTGGTTCTCTGATTCCTCCTTCTTAACCTTCTTGAAGATGAGAGTGATGTTTGCTTTTCCCCAGTCTTTGAACACTTCCCTCACTTGCCACAATTCAGTAAAGATTGTTCAGAGTAGCCTTACAATCACATCTGCCAGATCCCTTAACACTTATGATTGCATTCCATCAGGGTCCATGGAGTTAGGAATGTCCAGCTTGCTCAAGTAGTTCCTGCCTGATCCTTTTCCATCAAAGATACATCAGCCTTTCTCCAGCCATTCAGCCTTGGATCTGGAATTCCTGAAGATCCACCTTGGAAGTGAAGACTAAAACATAGAAGTCATTCAGTTCCTCACATTTTCACTGTCTCAGGAAACTAAGTCTCCCATTTCCTTCAGGAGAGGGACCACATTTTCCCTAGTCTTTCTTTTTGTCACTGAGGTAATTGTAGATTTTCTTGTTCCCTTCAATGTCCATGGACAGATTCATTTCTATCTGGGCTTTTGTTTTCCTAACTTGGTCCCAGGTTTCTTGGACAATTTCTGTATGTCCTATATGTCCTCACTTCCACCTTCAGTATGTTTTCTTTTTGTGTTTTGTTCTGTCCAGGAGCTTTTTGTTCATCCATATATGCCTCCTGGTGCTTTTACATGACCTCCTCTTGGTTGGATTAATTGCTCCTGAGATTAGAGGAGGTAATCCTTGAATACCAACAAACTTCCTTGAACCCTTCTTCCCCCCAGGGCTACTGTAAGAAGCAGATCACTTATGAAGCCAAAGTGCTCTCCTGAAGTCCAGGGTGGTAAACTTGCTGTGCACTCACCTCATTGCCCTAAAGATCTTGAATTCCACTGTTTCGTAATAACTGCAGACAAGACTTTATAGGTGAGAACAAAGTGTAGAACAGAACTTCTCCTTCTTGGCTTCTCTGTTACTTGAAGAAGAAAGTTGTCATCATCAATACATTCCATGAATCTCCTAGATAGCTTATATGCTTCTGTGTTTGGAGATATGTTTGGAGCAACCCATATATTTATGAAGTAAATTTGTTGTGTTCCTCTTTCTCATTTTTGTGTTTATGCTTCTAGCCCCTTTAAAGGGATTTAAGAGCTGAAACCCACTTGAGTGATATGAATTCCAGCACCCTGTAGACTATTTAGTTTTCAGTATCTTCCTAGGAAGTTGAAAGTGATGGGGAAGAGAGGTATAGCTGGGCTTCATGGATCTGATGCACTTCTACTTTTGTCAGTTTTATGATCTTTTAATTTTATTGATTCTGATGAACGTACACCTATTTTGTGCTCCCGTAAGGCTGAATAGATGCATTCCTTCATTAGCAACAACTTAGAGGAGTTTATCCCCTGCAGCAACCATATTCACTGACAGGAAAAAAAAAAAAAAAAAAAAAAAGACACCATATAGTAACATGTTCATTTTGCCATACTGTCAAGATAGGTCTCACATTTATTAGTTTTACACATATAAAAGCAGGCTATTTCATAGCCCTAAAAAGAAAATTACCTTTATACAGTGATGAAGAAACTTTATTTCATTGAAGTTCTACTGGAACTCTATGGTAAAAGCATGTACTTAGAGTTATAGCAACCTGGAGTTGCTAAGTCCTTTTTATCTTTCAGTTACTCTTCTTTTTAGAGCAGTGCTATCAGCTGTGTGTATTTTGACTGATCTTTGTATCAGTCAAAAAGTAAAACTGTATTAAGAACATCTGTTTCCCTCCATGAGGAAAAACAACAACAACAACCTAAGGGCAGTTGTCTTTTTCCGTCTTTTGGGTGACAATCTGGAGCTGGAAAGAATATTCTGTAAACCATGTTTCTGAACCATGTATTTTTCTACAACTGTTAAAATTCTAAAACTAGGTAAGAAATACCTCCCCTTAGCTGTTCAGTTATGCAGTTCTTCTGAAGTGAAATAGAAGTCTTGAGGAAAATCATCAGTGAATGTGCTGTAGAATTCTACGTGGTTGGAAAGTGTCTAACTTTTGTATTACTCCTAACTTGTTCTCCCTTACTCTGCTTCCCTTGTCTAATTTTTGTAAGAGAGACTTCTCCCATCAAGTCATGCTCAAGCCCACTGTCATGGCTTATTATTTAGTAAATGGTGAACTTGAAAATACATTAGTAGTTATTTTATCAGATGTTTAGATTACTAGATTTTCTGCCAATGCTACTACTGTTAAAGAAGTTTTGTGTTTTAGTATATAAATGACATTTTTTCTTTTTTCTTCTTTTGGTACTTCTTCATACTTTGTTTTAGAACTCAGCATCTTTCAAATTTTAGCATGATGTGGATTTGGTCATCTCAGTTTGATCTGTATTATTCAGGTGAATAAACATTTAAAAGACTATACCATATTTTTGCTGCTCTTTCTGTTTTTTCATTCTTCGTACTTTTCCCATGATCATTAAAGCTCAGATCACTATTCTGTTCTGCTCTGTCTGCTCAGTCTCTTACTGCTTAAAGTTTTTGATATGATGTGAGAGAATGTCAAGATGAGTGAGAAAGTAATTTGTTTAGGTTTTTCTCCTCCTATTCTTTCCAGGAAGAATATAACTAATTTATTTATTTATTTATTTATTTTCTTTTAATACCTGAATGCATTGTGCTAGAAATTGTGTATCTGGCCATCAAGGCAGCTGTAGTGAGTTTTACCTTTAGCTTGAAATATTTTGATGTTTTGATGTATTCTGAATCTCCTTAAAAGTGTATTGTGGTTTTTGACCAACTACCAAGAAAGCAAATGCACTATTTTCTGCATGTTAATTTTACTGGCTTGAAGAACAGAAAACATGAGTTTCCCTCATGTGTTTCAGTTTTTCATTTCTTTTTTTTCCTATCTTTCAAAACAAATTGTGATTGTAAGACCTGTCCCTCTCCTTGTTCTTTTCTCTCTAGCCATTTTTTCTCACTTACATCTATACTCTATAGAATCATAGAATTACTCAGGTTGGAAAAGACATTAAAGATCATCAAGTCCAACCGCAACCTAACCATTCTACCATAACAACCCACCACTAAATCATGTCCCTGAGCACCACATCCAAATGGTTTTTAAACACATCCAGGGATGGTGACTCAACCACCCCCCTGGGGAGCCTATTCCAGTGTTTAACAATCCTTTCTGTAAAGAAGTTTTTCCTGATATCCAACCTAAGCCTTCCCTTGTGCAACTTGAGGACATTTCTCTTCATCCTGTCACCAGCGAGATGATCCCTGCTCTCACTGCAATCACATTTCAGATATTTGAAGAGTGCAATAAGATCTCCCCTCATTGAAGTCTTGCATTTTGCTGACTTGTCCTTTACTAGATCTATTGATTGTTTTTGCTTATAGTAACCTTTACCAATTTTCTTATTTAAGTATTTGTTTGTTGGTTGTTTTTTGTTTGTTTGTTTGTTTTTTAATTATTATTATTCTGTCAAGGTCTTTTCCTTGCTATATTCTACTTGCATTTTCTTATGGGACTTAATGAACTTGAAGAACTTGAATGACTTCTAAATCTATGACTTGTCAAATGTTTGTCTTTTCAACTACTATAGGTATTCTTTGGTTTGATAGATCTTCTATTTTTACCTGTTATATATTTCTTTGATCTTCCCCCCCCCCCCCCCAGCATTTTGAAAGCTCATTTGAAGGAAACATTGAATCACAATGTGTTCCTGTGGCACCTTTCGTTCTGCATCATCTTCTCCTTTGGCATCTTTTTATCGTGTCTTACTCCATTCCCCTGCAAAGCTGCCTAGTCTACCTGAGTTTTCCAATTATTTGCTGTGACACTACTGGCTACAATTAGCCATCTGAATCAACATGAAGGTCTCTTACTTTGATCAAGTGTCTCCATATACCATCTGTTAAAATTTGTTATGCAGTGTCACAATTATTAAAAATGTTGCTATTTTGTGGTTACACTTAGGTAATATGTAGAGAGCTAGAGATACATTTATGGTGGGAGAAAAAATGGAAACGGGAAATGACTTGGAATAGTTCATAATTTAACGAGTGTCTACTTCTACAAAATTGACTTTAGCCCCTGTAATGAACAAGTAACATCTTACAGATTTTTATTTTTTTTTAGCAATAACAAAGATTTTCTTCATTCATATATAATGACCCTTTGCATTCAAGTCACATTAAAATTTGAGGATTTTTTTTCAGCTCTGCTTTCCCTCCTGCATCTGAGACCAACGAAACATCTCATCCTTATGGACATCTGAAATAAAATCAGTCTTAGTAGCAGATCAGTTGTAAGAATTGCTAAAAAAATTTGATGAAATTTTAAAGTGAATATAAAATCAGGTTAAGCAAACATTTCCTTTATTTTAAGAGCTAATTGATTGATTTCAAACAAACAAGTAAAAAAGTTGTTCAACCTTAGACATGGTAGAAGAATTACAAATAAACAAAGAAATATATAAAAAGTAATGTTGCATAAAAAAATTGTATAACATAATATATATAACATTTTCTCTGCATAAAATGATTTGTGTTCAATTATAATTCACATCAAAATAATCCTAAATTCCAAAGAAAATGTGGGCAGTATTAAAAAAAACTATCAACAGTACTCATTATAACATTATGTCTGAGCTGTTCATATAGCAGAATCTGACAAGAAGATTTATGACTTGAATTAAAAAGCAGTATACAGAGTTCAAGGTAAAACAAGTACAAAAGAAACCTGAAACCTCAGTTAAATTTCTTCAGTAAATACTGAGGCATTTTAGACATTCCTCAGAGTATACATATGTAGATATATACTAACATAGTTCCAGAACTATACAGGGGCAGGTATTACTTGTAGTGACAAAGTTCACAATGTCAAGACTTGAATTTATTCTGAATTGCAATTAAACCTGAAAAAATCTAAAATTCACTTCAAGAAAAAATAAAACAAAACTCATAAATCTCTAGAAACAGAACTAAATGGAAAAGTTACTTTTGAAAATGCTTGGTTTTCCCTTTTCTCCAAATTATTGGAGATCTCTTCCCATTCTCACATTCTCTTCACATTCTCATGTGCAAATAAAATAAAATAAAATAAAGTAAAATAAAGTAAAATAAAATAAAATTGTATGCATCAGGATTTTTAACCACTTCTATATTTTTCAGAAAGATACTTTGTTTTCTGTGCAAGTCAATGATATTTTATCGACAAAGGCATGGTTCTTGAAATACAAATAAAGACAATTTATTGTCTTTGTGGATTTTTTTTTTCCCTCCAGGATATGAAGATCCTTATTGCTGTATTTTATTTTATTCCAGCTATTTATGAGCTCTCTTGTGAAGCATACAAACACTTGGGCAAAACTTCAAATTACTACTGGATAGATCCAGATGGAAGTGGAGCACTGGGACCTTTGAAAGTTTACTGCAACATGACAGGTAACTGTGCTGTATTTGTTAATCCATGTTTGTTTGTTTGTTTGTTAGCATCGAGAGAAATAGGATTTTTCATAATTCTTGTTACTAGGCAAAAGAAAAATAATTGCTAAGAAATTTTTGTGGGAGAGATTAGGGTCATCAAAAATGTAGATGTCATGTATTGTAGTCTAATAAAGGCAGTAACTTCCTCATTTCATAAGCTTTTTGAACCAAAGCTATCAATTTTAATATCTTCAGTGCTGCATCATTTAAAATATGCATAGATATATGTAACCATATACCAATACTACTATGTTTTTGTAAACTGTATGCTTTTGTAGTTTTTTTACATTTTATTTTAGCAAAGTTTTTGATACTGTTTCTCACAGTACCCTACTGGATAAAAATGTCCAGGATATGGCTAGATAAATACAGAATATGGTGGGTGAACTATTGGCTGACAGGTCAGGCTATAAAGGTAGTACAGTTAATGGAGTTCCACCAGGATGGCGACCAGACATTAGTGGATTTCCACAGGGCTTCATTTTAGGACCAGCCTTTTTAATGTTTTCTGTAATGACTTGGATAGAGGACTTGAAGGCACACTTAGTAAATTTATGGATGACACTGAATTGAGAGGAGCTGCTGGTTCCCACAAGGCTAGAAAGGCTTTGCAGAGATATCTTGACAAATTGGAGAGCCGAACAATTCCAAAATATATGAAGTTTGAAAAGAACAAGTGCAGAATTCTGCACAAGGTATGAGGGAACTCTGAGTATATGTACAGGTGGAGGGATGAGCTCCATGGAAACTATATGAGGTCCAGGTTGATGGAAGTTGAAGATGAATCAGCAGTGGATCATGGCAGCCAAAAGGGCCAATCATACTTCAGGTTGCATCAGGCCCAGCACGTCCAGCCAACTGAGGGAATGGATTTTTCCACTATGTTCTGCATTGGTGCAGTCTTACCTCAAGCACTGCATGCAGATTTGGGCAACTCGATATACATACATAAAACTGTTAGAGAACACTTAAAGGAGAACTGTGAAGACGGTGAAAGATATAGAACACAACGTAAATATCTTGGTTTGTTCGTTCTAGAGAAGAGGGGACTGATAGCCTCATGGCAGCCCACAGCTCTCTCATGAAGGAAGCAGAGGAGCAGGAACTGAGCTCTTCTCTCTGGTGGCAGCAACAGGACCTGAGAGAATGACACAGAGCTGCATCAAAAGAGGGTCAGACTGGGTGTTAAGAAAAGGTTCCCCACCAGGAGTATAGTCCAGCATTAGAACAGGCTGCTTGGGGCAGCAATCATTGCACCAAACCTGCTGGAGTTCAAGAGGAATTTGGATAATGCTATGAGAGTTTTATCTTGTGTGGTCCTGTGTGCAATCCTGAGCAAGGATTTGGACTCAATAATGCTTGTAGATCTGTTCTAGCTTGGTATATTATATGATTCTATGATGCTGTGTTTGCTGAGAACTAGTTCAGTAATGTCTGTGGTTTATCCAAAGGTAACTTTCTCAGAATATCATATTACTTTTTTTTTCTGTCAAGGTATTAATGACTTTCCCACACCTACAGGAGAAACAAAATATGAGTTTTCTTGTATGTCTCTTTTTCATGTATTTAACTTGTGTTAGAATGATTTATTTTGCGTCATTTCTGAGACTATAGTATAAAACTTTATCAAATCATTTAAGTTTTTGTTTTGTTGTGTGGGTCTTGGATTTCATTTTGTTTGTCTGTTTTGTTTTTTTTTTTTGTTGGTTTGGTGTGTGTTTTTGTTTTGTTTTTGTTTGGTTGGTTGGTTGGTGTTGTTTTTTCTGCTTTTTAATACTGATTTTGTGTGGATAATTTCTCATTTGGGCATTCTTATTTGAGCTACCCTGTCTCAGTCATCTGTGCTGACATGCTGAGGCAGAAAGTTGTGATAATGAAAAATGAAAATGGGGTAATTTTTTTTGCTCTGGGAGTATATTATTTATTTGTTCTGCTAATACATGGCAATCATCTCAGCACTTCCACTGATTTCAAATTTAGGGCTGCTGATAAAACAGATCTGTCCCCTGAACTTTCCCAGCACAATAAGCTTGAATTTTAATCTATTTGCATTGGAAATCCGTCATACCTGTGAGTCTTGGACTTCAACATCAGCAGCTTGAATATGAAGGTGCTATTAGTACATATAGTAAACTTTGGCTTTCTAGGGGTCACACCTCATATGTATCTCTTTTCAGAAACCTGTATTACTTTGGGCTTGTGGGTGTTTTATTCTTAATCCAGTTTGACCAGGGGAGAGAGATTGTCACTGGCAGGGAGAGGTACTTGAAGAGGGATGCAAGGCACGTACAAAAGACTCCAGAGCAAGTGCCTGTTGGAGACAGATATTACCATTGTTTCATATTACCATTAATTCATATGTTTGAATAATAGATGTGTATGTAAGAAAGGAATCTGATCTAAGCTCTGAGACTGCCATAAATTGTTCTGTGTCTGGAGAAATAGGTCAGACAATTTGTACTGAGACGGATATGTAAAGGCTTTCAGATAAGTAGATCCTGACCCACTTAGAGCTTTTAAAATTATAACTAGCACTTCGAACTGCATTCGTAACTAATCAGACAGGCACTGGAAGGAACAACACCAAAAACTGCTGATATATTATAGTGATTTCTACCATGGAGAATAAATTCTGTGTTCAGCACCAGCTGTGGCTTTTGAGTACTCTTCAAGAGTAATTTTTTAAAGTGAAAATATACTGTGGTTGTGGCATCAGGCACAAAAAGAAAGTGTACATATCCAGTACTGTGTTGTTGCTTATATATTTTAAATGTAAGCACACAGTAGAATGTACAAATAGCTTCTGCAAAACTGAGGGGAAAAAGAAAATAGAAACAAATAAGAAATTAAAAGTAATCATTTCATTTTCCTAAAGTTTCTCATGTAGAATCAGAGAATCATAGAATTGCTCAGGTTGCAAAAGACATTAAAGATCATCAAGTTCAACCGCAACCTAACCTAACAACCTTCCCCTAAATCATGTCCCTGAGCACCACATCCAAATGGTTTTTAAACACATCCAGGGGTGGTGACTCAACCACCTCCCAGGGGAGCCTGTTCCAGTGTTTAACAATCCTTTCTGTAAAGAAGTTTTTCCTGATATCCAAACTAAACTTACTCTTTTTTTTTCTCTTGGCCTCAGGAGGAAGAATAGGCTTCTGTATATTTAATCTGATTTTGTGCCTGTCCTGCAAGAATTTTTAGAAAGAAGATTAAGAAAAAGAGGAACAGTGCACAGGAACCATAGATGCCTAGTTAACATATGCTAATGGCTCTATGGAATGTCAGTGGAAGAAGCTGACCAGCATTTCTGTCGTTCTGCGAGCCTTTATTACTGTGGCTATGGAAATCATGGTCTTGGTGTCATTTCTTCTACTTCATAATTTAAACCAATGATGCATGGCAGAAGAGAAGGATTTCATAGTAAATTTTACTAGAACATGCATCAGTTATTTATTTATACTGGTCTTGAAGATATTATGCCTCTGTGGTATGGCTTTAATCTCACTTCATTATCCAAATAGCTGCAAGCATAATGACTCCAGTTGAGTGGTACTTGCCCTATCTCCTTTCTAATACAGACATTTTCCCTATAGTTGTATATCTTCAAATACTTCAGCACAAGAAAGGATATGAAGCTGTCGGAGCAGATACAGAGGAGAACCACAGAAATAATCAGAGGGATGGAGCATGTCTCCTATGAAAAAAGCTGAAAGATAGGGCAGTTTAACTTGGAGAAGATAAGTTTCCAGGGAGAACTTCATGTAACTTCTAAGAAAGACAGAGAGAGACTATTTTCAAGGGCTTATAGTGATAGGACAATCATTGCAAATGATTCACTAGGTTCCGGTGGACATTTCCGATATAAAGAAATATTTTCATTTATTTTCCCTTAAGATTTTGTCCTTAAACAACACTTCAAATAGTGTCTTTTCAGTGTGACATATTCAGAGCTGGTTGTCTTTAACTACTTGTACATACTTTTCTGATAGACAGTGGGACTAGGAAGTAAACAACTTACCTTCTGCTAGTATTTCTTTTGTCATTTTGTTCAATACTGAAATCAGTGCAACTAAAGTAACACAGAGATGATTAGTTTAAATGAAACAATTCTAAAAATCCTAACCAGCGTTAGGGTGCAGTTCTGCACACTGATTTATAATTCTCTAAATTAGTTTACCTCGCAGGGCAGGTTAAATATGCTTTCACTATTGCTGTTAAAATTTTTGCAATTCTTTCTTCTTTTTGTTTTCTCTGGTAGATGCTTTTTAAGAATAAATGATTTCAATGGAATGATCATTTTTCATTTTTATAAAACAACTTTAACTCCTTTTAACTCTATAGCTGAAATAGTTTCAAACTACTACATGTATTTTGAAAGTTATATATATATGTGTGTGTGTCTATGTGTAAATATATATTAAACATACATATGTAGAAATATCTAATAAAAATATAGGGAGGAGGGAGAAAAAGATACTATGAGCTCTAATTTTTTTTCCACATCATCCGTGTAATTCAGATCTTCTGTCTACAACAGTGTTGCAAAGAATGTTTAATTTAATGACACAGCTAATGACTGTTGTGATACCAAACCACACAATTCAACAGAAATTGAAACACCAAGTATGTTCCTATCAAAGAATAAAATTGGAGATTTAACTTTTTTATGGGTTGTCTTGTACAGTTTTCGTGTGATTTGTGGTGTAGCATATTGTACAGCACATTGCAGTATTCTAATTGAAGTGACAAATGAAAGGATGATGTTAAAAATCATGATGTCTAGTAAAGAGACAGTTTTCTCCAGGCTGACAAGTGGGAAGAAAAGACACTCATGAATACTGAATACAGTCGTCAAGTGGTAGTTACTAATCCAAAAGGGCCTGCAGGCATCAATTCTTAATGAATATGATGCACCCATAAGAAGAGAAGATGGAAATCATTTTTATTGCATCTTCAAATGATTTCACCTTGAGAGAAATGGTTGTGTTTCATAGTCCAGTCTCAAGCAGAATTCCCTATGAATCACAGTTTCTCAAGCTTTTTCAAGAGCAGGCTATCTTAAGGACAAGGTGCACAAGACCAGAGAGACAGAACACTTTATATTTCCTACATCCTGGCATGAATTCCCCCCCCCTTTCCTCACTGGTTGAGTACTCCAAGGTTCACAGTCTACCCAACACTTCTAATTCCCTTAGCAGATGTTCCACCCCTGTTTACTGCATGGTTAACCTCATCCTATTCTCCAATTCTTGCTAGTCTTTACCTACTATGGTATGCTGGGATAACTTTTCATAGTCAACCTTTCCCTCTATTTATCATTCAAACCACAAAACTGGTTTGTACCAGTACATGACCTAATGTTACTCAAAAAAGCAGTTCTTCTATTTGCAAGTAGGAATTCATCTTGTGTCTGAGTTCCATGACACTTGTTATGACTCCAAAGAGGTCCAAACATCTTACTGTTACGCAAAAATAACATTTCTTTCCCCACAACCTTGCCTTTGTCAAAAATATTGTTTTACATTTATAAGTAGTTTCTGACTACTCATCTTTTTGTTCAGTCTGAATACTAAATGTGCACCACTGGTGTGATTACAGGTGTGAGAATTACCAGCAATTTAGTACTGTTCATCGTCATAGATCACTTATCCTAACTCCTCTTCCTTGCAAGTTCCTGCAAAATACACGTATCAGAGAAGAAGAGACTTAGATATAACTATAGTCAACCAGAAACATTTTGGGTAAGAAGTAACCAAAACTGTGTTAGTGATCAAAACAGTCATATAGAAGTAATGCAGTCAGCTTGAGGATTGAATCTTCTAGATTGATACTTTTTTTCTGTGGCTGACATAGAAAGGACCACATATACTGGAGTGAGCTTGCAGTCTTGACTTCTGGTTATAATATGCTCCTATATTCTCAAGACTACTTTCCCTGACGTGTCAATACAGAACCAGCTTAGGGCTGAATACTGTGAAAGTCATCATACTCAATATTAATCAATCTTCCATTATTGAAATGCAACTATTAAAAAAGCCTCTGATCTGTTTCAGCAGAGAGAGGGAAAAGTTTCTGAGAAAAAAAACAAAACATAACTACTTTGAGCTATTGAGAAAAAAAAATATAAAACAATATCTTAAGAATAAATGTAAAACTTCAATGGGGATAACAGCAACTGAAAATTAAAGTAAAGAGGAAAACTTGTTTACACTTGTGAAATATATTTGTTATCTTTCCTGAAGTTAATTTTCCAGATTTATTTCCATTTAATTTTCATTATCAAATCTTGCGAGTTAGTCACACGACACAGTGTTCTCTTGCCAGGAAGATTTCTTTATTGACATAATGATCATGATGTATGTCTCCCTCTCTCTCTACTTTCTAAAGCAAGCCTTTTATATTCTAACACGCATTTCCACTAACAATCCATTGGATAGAAAGCAACCAAATTCCATAACAAGTCCTCACAATCAGCTGAGAGTTTATCTTATGGTGAAGTACAAAACACCCGTTTATTCAGAACCTCTGTCTCCTTTCCAGAGCTTCATTACAAACAAGTTGAGACTTGACAAGGCCGAGCTGACCTCTCCATCTCTCCCACATACAAATATTATTTGATTTTCTAAACAGAAACACTATTCTTGCTTGAGCACCAAACAAGCTAATGAAGAAAGTTCAATAGGAGGAAACTGATTGTTTAGAATATGGTCAGTGATGTAAAATTGTGTTAAACGCTATCATCAGCATAACAAATATTTTAAATATTAATTGGGAAAAAATCCTTGGACTAATATTTGATTAGATCATTTAAATAACCAGCATTTAGAGTAAAAATCTATCTCACTTTTTATTATTGAAGTGCTATTATTGAGTGGGCAGGACTGTGAATAGCTCATTGCAATGGAATGGTCTTCTCAGCAGAATAAATTATATCAGTTTCATTTCATTTTGAGTGGTCATTTCCTTTTTCTAATGTATTATGTATTATTATATGTTAACTAGAATAAACCTGGTATAATAGAATCAGAGATCATAATAATCATAAAATGGCTTAGATTGGAAGAGAACTTAAAGATCATCTAGTTCTAAACCCTCTGCCATGGACAGAGTTCCCAGCCACTAGATGAATCTATCCTGAACCCCAACCCACTTAACCTTGAATACCTCCAGGTTATGGTTTACATCCACTCTGCATGGTACTCTGGACAGCCTGTTTCAGTGCCTCACCACCCTCTGAATAAAGAATTTCTCCCTAATATCTAACATAAACTTCCTCTCTTTTAGTTTTAAACCATTCTCCCTTATCCTATCCCTATCAAAGCACATAAAGAGTCAGTTCCCCTTCTGTTTATGATCTCTCTCCAGGTACTGCAAGGCTTCAACAAGGTCTCCTCAGAGCACTCTCTTCCCAAAGCTAAACAAGCCCAGCTCTCTTAACCTATCCTCATGAGAGGGATACTCCAGCCCTTTGTCGATCTCCATCAGGACTCATTCCAACAGCTTCACATCCTTCCTGTGCTGGAGCCCAAGGCCTCTGCATAATACTTCAGAAAGGGCTTTACAAGGACAGAGTAGAGTGGGCAATCTCTAAAAATCTAAAAATAAAAATAAAAAAAATTGTTTTCTTGATGTTATTCTGATATCAACTATCACTATCCAGCCTATATTTATAAACTACATCATAAATCAAAAGCTTCTTAGATATTATGAGCTATTGATACGAGATAGTCCATAAGAATGAACCATACTTAACAGAGATTTCTACTACATACTTTTTGGTTCAACTGCTATATTTTTTCTCAAAGTTCTGTAGTTACATATGAGTTTCAAATTTAATGCCAAGCCCAGCTCTTGACTATCTAGGCTACTTACTGGAATATGCAACTTTGAGCAGTCTCAAGGAAACACTGCACAATGGGCTAAGTGTAGAAATGCTTTGCCTCTAAAAAGCAGTCACTGTCTCATGCAGTATAACTTGCTTTTCTTTAAATTGCTCTTATGTCCTTAATGCTATTGCATTTTTGTAATTTAAAACAAACTTGTGTTTCTTTTAAAAATTATCTTTTAACTTCATCTGTTTGTTATGGCTATGATAATGACATGTTATGGGAGTATTATAATCATCCTCAAATTATTAATAACTATTCTCAATATTCGTGTATTTTAATATAATTTTTCAATTTGATCGATAAAGCTCATAAACACAGAATATTTTACAGGTGATGTTACTTAAAAGTAATATAATACTTAAGTGACTTCTGCTCTTCATAAGTGCTTTTGGCAGTAAAGAAGTCATATACACAGCTTTTCAGTCTCTTACACAGTAATTTTTAAATAAAAATTGTCTCAATACCTGGAGCTAGAAGTAATCATACACTATGCTTTCTTAAAATAATTGCCAGTGTATAAGGGGAATACTTATACCAGTGTTCTGGTGACTGTAATTGTCAGGAATATATATGAGGATATATATATATATACATGCCAGGAATAAATAGAGTTAACTAGGATTGAGTTTTCATCTTCAAGTATCTTAACTGAGATTTCTATGTAGTACTGTCAGAAAATGCAAGGTTGCTTTGATTTTAGATTTACTTTTGTCTACAATGTTCTGTTCTCAGGTTCATGGTAGTAATTCTACACTTATGAGAAAAGTATTTAAGACAGTATGAATCATCAACATTGCCATTTCTGTAACAGAAGTTGCCTGCAGTTCTCAAGCAGATTAGTGCTTGAAACTTACTGAAGAACAGTGTCAACTAAGAAGCAGTTTCTGAAAAACTGGAACCATGAAAGAAAATGGTATAATTATTCTCAAACTTTAAATATTATACTGGTCTTCTTGGGAAATGTTATCAAATTGAAAAATAAGTCTAAAAGGGAAAAAAGTAGTTTGCAATCAACAGAAGTTTGAGATTCCTGCCTGGTAGCTTTATCTTTTAGTTACTTCCATGCATCTTAAGGCCAGCCCCAATGGTGTTTGGGATAATGAATGGTATCAGTGTGACATGCAGTAATCTGCTATTGGCAGGGACTGGGGAGAAAGATTTATAGCTGTTTCCATTTTACACTGACAATATTTTTTACAAGCACAGAAAAGAACCCATCATTTCAGTATCTGTTTCTCTACCCTCCATCCATTAGTTTCAAGCACTAATCTGCTTGAGAACTGCAGGCAACTTCTTACAGAAATGGCAATGTTGATGATTCATACTGTCTTAAATAGCACCTCCTTTCTGTACTCCAGAGTTTTCCTCTATGCGTGACTTGTAAGACTTCTGATTTGGGCACAGATCTTTCAGTTTCCAAATTTTTGACAAGCCAACTTGCTGAACAACAAGGAATTGTCATAATTTAATGTTACTTGTATTCTATGATTCTGTGACTCTGTAGTGAATCTGACAACAGATTTCATTTTTGCCAGTGGGACTGGCCATTACACATTTAAGCCAGTAAATTTTTCATTGCTAATATCACAGGTTCTTAAGTCATCTGAGCCAGTTACTCAAAGAATTAGGTGCATGTGAAATTGGAGCTAGATTTTCCTCTGAAGAAGAAATAGTCACCATACTTCCTATCATTTCCTAGATAATAGGGCATAATGATAAGATAATAATAACTCTCCAAATATAGGAAGGAGAGGAGATTCTTTAACATGTATACCTGACAGCAAGATGCAGACTGTAATGTTTGCCTGGCCAGTTTATTACAAATATTAGTTACTTAGGGAGATGGGAGGGGAAGACAGGTGATAGAAAAGAGATAGGAAATAACAACAAGGAGTCTCTGTAGAAAGCAAGAGAGATGGTCACCACCATGGTTCCAGCATTCCTTCTAGTATCAGACGATGATCTTCAGTAATGACATGTCATTTGTGGTTATGTTGTTCAGTGGACAACTAACAAGAGTACAAATTCTTACTTATAGTCCAAAAAGGTCAAATAATCTTTTCTGGAGCGACAGCTTCTGGCTCAGGGATTGCAGCAGGAACTCCTTTGCTCCTATCTTCCAGGCCTTGCATATTTAAGTCAGCAGATAAGAGGAAGAATGGTGATAATAGAATCACAAGGTTGAAAAGGACCTACAGGATCATCTAGTCCAACTGTCCTCCCATTACCATTGCTATCTCAAGCTACTAAACCATATTTATAGCTCCAGACACCTCTTGAACAAGATACAGTGGTATCATCCCCTAATTTCCCATATCAACCTAGAGTTATTCACTCACAGGCCTAGTCTTCAGCCAATTAACACTTATGAATACTTCAAACATCTGTGAAGATATACTATCAAGTGCAGAATTTCAAATGCAGAATTCACTGCTTGAAACAATGTCTTAGCATTTCCGCTAACACTGCACCCATTCACGGTGCGAACCAATGATTGAGCAGGTTAAAGATAAGCCCTTTCTATTGTGGTGATCCAGTATACTGCAACACTTGTACAGTTTGCCCATTGCAATGTAGACTGACTCTGCTCTGAGCAGGGCCTAAGACTTGAACCCACCTGGAATTCGAACGAAATAATGGCTTTGCCATTGGCACCAACTGAACCCATCTCGAGTCACATGAACATCTAGTTTGGCTGGAAAGGTGGGATCAAATATACCCAGTATCTGGATAATAGCTAGTTTTGCTTTCTGGAATGCCTCTGTTCTGTTCTTCCCCAGTCCCATTCTTTGCCCTTTTTTTTTTTTGTAAGTTGGCATAAAGCCCTCAGCAGCTGCACTGTGGGGTATAAAGGAACACCAGTATCCCAGTATACCCAATAGTTCTTGCAGCTGCCTTAGCACTGTAGGGACTGGGAATGCCTGAACCTTGTCTGTTATTGCACTGGGTAGTATTTTAGTCTTTCCCAACCAAAATATACCCTGCTAGTAACTTCACCAACAAGCCTGGTCCTTTCGCGTTCTGTGAGTTAATAACCCACCCTTTCTCTTGTAGATATGTAGTCAATCCAGTGAGTCAGATGTCAGTGTGAGATCACTGATATAGTGGTTTGACGTTATCAGGTTATTACAGTCTCCTAGGTCACATGCCTCTAGGTTATGACAATATGTAGATGAGTGCACATACCCTTGCAGCAGGACCTGATTGGTCCACTGCCTGAATCCCCACGTAAATGCAAAACTGATCTTGCAATTCTTCGTGGATGGGAACACTGAAGAATGCATTTTCCAAATCTAGGACACAATGGTAGGTTTCTATCATCCTACTTAATGTGTCCATCAGGGAGGCAATATTAGGTATGGTTGCGTAAGCAGGAGGCATGACCTCATTCAATTCACTGTAATCCACTGCCATTCTCCATGTGGCATCTGACTTCCATACTGGCCATATGTGGGCCATACTCTTGGGGTGGGAGACACCCAACCCCCAAGTTCAACCATATCTGGATTATGGGGATGGTCTGCTCTCTGAACACACCAGTCGTCACCCTATCTCCATGGAATTTAGTTGGATCACCATAGATAATCAAAGTCTCTATGCCAGTACTACAAATGCTGTCACTCACTGTGTTCTTCCAGTACCAAAAAATAGTCAGTTCTACCTAGGGCCTCCAGTCCCACCTGGAGCCCCTAAGTGCAGGGGTCTTGCATCACCTGTCATGTAAGTAACTACACAGTTACCAATTCTTTTTCATTGGGTGGCTTGGCCATATTGGCCTAGGTGACTTGAGGAGATTTTTTCCTTTTGTTAGGAATTCTTAAGTCTTCCAAGTTCCACATTCTTGCTGGTACTTGTTGAATAATTCTTACCTCTGCCATTTTGGGAGGCGTTTTGAAATTTTTTGTTTTCCTCCAGCTGCCTACATAGCTGGAGGAGGACATGAATGGGCAAATTTTTGCAAATTGAACCCCAGGCTGCATTAAGTCATTAAATATGACTTTGAATATCCATACGGGTCCCAATTGAGAAGTCTGTTGTGGAAATCTCCTAGTTTTATTAATAGGGAGAACTTCTGACCCTTCCAATGTCCAGATATTGTGCCTGGTGTGTAGGCACTCCATTTCTTCTAGATCAGCCATCAACTTGTTGGACAACGGCCATGGCCACTGAGACTACCAAAGGGTTCAGTAATGACACTAGTGTGCCATACGGGTGGAGAGGTAGCTGTTTTAAGATGAGGACTCTCATCCCTACTGAGTATTTAACCAGGTCTGGACTCCCAAATCGTCATCATAACTCACCTCCTTCATTCCCAGTTCTCTGATATAGTTATGAAGTTCCTCCACCAAATTCCATAGTCCAAAATTTATTGGGACATTACTTTTATTTGGCCATGTGATTCTACACGTAGCCATTATCCATTGAATCACTGACTTTTATCTCCCTGAGCCACCTGCCTGCCCTTTGGGTTTTCTGTGGCTCATCCAAGACCCTAAAAAAGACACAAACTACTGCCAGGTTTCCTAGCTCAGAGCTGCCATTGTGCACTATGATGAGATCAGAAAGTCTGCAAGCAAAGCAAGCCCTGCAAAGTGCTACTGCTGGCAGCAGTGCTCAGCTGCTTTCTTCCCTGCCATTGTTTTGCTCTGTGCATTTCATTTTCATTCAAGTTGTGGATGCCCCACCCCTGGAGGCATTCAAGGCCAGGCTGGAATGTGGCAGTGGGCAGCCTGGCCTAGTGGTTGGTGACCCTGCACATAGCAGGGTGCTTGGAACTACATGATCATTACAGTCCTTTTCAACCCAGGCCATTCTGTGACTCTATGAGTCAGAGAATGATTTTCATCATTATGCCTTACGGTAACATATAGTCTTTGTCTGAGGGCTGGATGTGCAGTGATGGATACAAGTTTAGAAATCTGCAGTCCGTTAATAACCATACTCTCAACCTTCATGTCCCATGATCTTAAGAGCCAAGCTGGTATGCTCTCTTGTGGTTTGGGTATATCAGTGTAATAAATCAATAAGTTCAGCTGCATTTCGTCAACTGTAATGTGAGTGTGGGCAGGGGGCCATTCTTTGAGTCACAACTCCACCAGTCTATCTTGGACTTGCTCAGTATTTGAGAAGTTATTGGTCTTATTTGTAGAGGATATGAAGTTTCCACATCCTCTAGTTGGACTTCAGTCTTCTTAATTCTCCTTTTATTTTTTTGATTCAACCAGGATCCAAGGATTCCACTGATCTAAGTCTTCTTCATCTTCTAATGAAACGGTTCTTAATTTTAGAAGGGAAATGCCATGTGAAGATGAAGCAATTTGCCCCATCATTAAATGTAATTTTATTTTTCAGCTGTCTGATATGAGCTTTTAAGAGCTAATTTCATCTTTCAGTTCTTCCTCCGAGGAATGAAATGCATTTTTAGTTAGTAGTAGCAGCCAAGCTACAGCAGAGGCCACTGCTACTCTTTCTTCTATTGTCAGGAAATCTGGTTCTAATCTATTCGAAAATTCTGCCATCTTGGAAGGGGATTTAATAATGAAACCACTGCTTTTATGGGTCATATTCCTCAATAATCAATTAAGCACTCAGCCATGGGAAATCCAGAGTTTCTCCCTCTTTTGGAGTAGTTCTGATGACCAGTAAATGCTTTGTCCTTTTAAGATAATCTACTTTAAGTGCATACACTGCTGTCATGCCCATTGAGCAGCAAGATTCCAAGCTGTAGCAAGGTAAGATTCATTTTAACACTGCAACAACTGTGGACACATATCAGGGAAAGAAGCTGCTTGCTTTCAGAAGGCCTCAGGTAAACAGGGATTTCCAGCAAGATACTCTTGCCTCAACTGCCAACCCTTAAATGGTAGTTAACCTGCATGAGCATGCTGTGCTTTGGCTGTTGTATAGTCAACGATATAAAGATGTTATAATTATGAAATAAAGAGGAGTTTGGCAAAGCAGATTATAATAACAAAAAGAGAATAGATAGAAAACTTACCCACATCCTGGTCTCTCTGCAGAACTCCAGAAGAGGGATCTCCAGAAGAGATCCTTTCCCACTGGTAGTCAGCTCTTAAATGGGTCTAGGAGAGGTGGAGCCAGGCTCCACCCCTTCCGGCAGCACAGGTGACTTGTCTTCACCTGTGCTCCCGTGGCTGACTCATTGCTCACCTCAGGTGATTAATTAGAGGTTCAGGCTGTGATTCAGCAGTTCCCATACAGCTGTGTAGTGCAAAGTTTTTTTTTTCCTGCATTTCTTCTTTCCATGAGGCATTCAGCCCTTTCTGAATAAAGGCAATCTAAATCCATCCATGAATATGTTTCCATCTTTCTTCATGCAGGGATCTATAGTAAAGTCCAGAATTCTCTCACTATGAGAGGATGTATCAGGGCTGCATTGTCTTGAATCTGGTATCTGAATGAAGCTCCCTTCAGAGACATGAGACCCAATGCAGCTCCTGTTGCTAATACCATTCTAATGGCTAGTTCTGGCTCAGAAATCCAAGGAGGGTCTCTAAATGTCTGCCTTTTAGCATGTTAGAACTCTTATATGTCTAAAGGATAATCGGGTTGAGAACAGCTCTGCAGACAAAGAGCAAAGGTACTGGTGGATGAAAATTTCAACACGAGCTGACCAAGGGAACTTGCAGCCCGGAAAGCCAATAGTATCATGGGCTGCATCAAAAGAGGAGTGCCCAACAGGGTGAGCTAAGTGATTATCCTTGCAATAATCAGGCCTCACTTGCAAAACTTCATCCAGATCTGGGGCCCCCAGCACAATAAAGATGTGCAGCTCTTGAAACAGATTTAGAGGAAGGCCACAAAAATGATCTGAGCAAGCACCTCTTCTACCAAGAAAGGCTGAGTGGGCTGGCATTGTTTGCCTAGAGAAGAGAAGGCTTCTGGGATACTGCACTGCAGCATTCCAGTAATTAAAGAGGGCTTTTAAGAAAGACGGAGAATTTTTAAAGGGCCTATTGTGATAGGACAAAAGGCAATAGTTTAAGATGAAAGATGGTAGATTAGATTAGATAAAAGGAAGAAATTCTTCATGATGTGTGTGGCAAGACACTGGAACAGGTTGCACAAGAGAATTTGTGGATTGCCCATTCCTAGAAGCATTCAAGGTGATGCTGAATGGGGTTTTGGACAACCTGCTCTCATGAGAGATGTACCTACCCACAGCATGGTGACTAGATGATCTGTAAAGTTCCATCCCAACACCAACAATTCTATTATTCTATGATTGTATATTGTTTATCAAATCCACAATGGGCAAAAAACTAAAATGGGCAATAAAAGTTTCAAGCTTTCATTGTTTCAGGTGTATGATCTCACTTGATGACTGATGTGTACAATGTCCTTTTTCCCTGTCCACTCAAAATTCCCTCACAGAGCATATTAATATTTTATTAAAGGCCAAGACTAATTTTAATTCAGCTACATTTTACTAATTCTTGTCTGTTCTTTTTCCATTCTAAATTTCAGAGGATAAAGTATGGACAACTGTGTATCATGATCTACAAATGCAGACTTCTGTTGGAGGCAACAGTCTAGAAAAAGTATCCGTACTGCAGCTAAATTACAGTGCAACGATGGACCAGATTTCTGCCATTACCAGTAGTGCCGAGTACTGTGAGCAGTTTATCTCATATTCTTGCAAGATGTCCCGGCTGCTGAATACACCAGGTAGGCTGAGAATGGGTTATCAGTTAAATGAAGTCTTAAACACCTTTATCTGAACAAAAAATCAAGTTCTGCATTTAGACCTGTCCATTCAGTGAAAATACTTCTTTGTTCTCCTTTACTAAGCAAAGAGCTAAATGACTGAAAATCCACATGGAATTGTCTTCTTTAGGAAAGTCTTCCTTTGTACTTGCTACTAAAATGAATTTGGTTGCATTACAGATCTGTGTGTGTGTTTTTCAGTCAGATTTGTCACTCCTTAAACAGGTTTTGGTAACCAGGGTAGCTATGGAAGTTTAATCATTAAAGGCACTGAAAAAATTATTTGAATTTTATCCCAGTAATTTGCTGGACAGTCTTCATATGCTACAGTTGCCTTAGGCATTGTCTGAATAACTGTTGGAATTTTCCACTAATATATCTGTAACAGTTTCTTAAACCAAGGTTATACGGGGGTGATCCGATGTCTTACACAAGGTAGAAGTACTGGCATGGTCAGTAATGTGGTTGTATGAGAAATGCTATATGCTATTAACTACAAGTAAATTAAATGTAAGTTCCTCATTTTAGTCTGTAGCTTTACTGATAGAGATCTTGCAGTAACGTCTGTGCCTACTTACAAAATCCTACCTGTAACTGCTAGAGACAAAAATGCTAGTTGCAGAATCAAGAAGAGCATATAAAGAAGGAATTAACTTTAACCTAGTACTCTATCTATGTTCTAATTATGTATGATAGCATTTGACGTTAAATAATTCTGTAATAGAACTTAATGAAGACTGCCTTATATGTGGAAATATGATGCATTTCTGTGACTGTGAAATGAATTCATTTTGATAGAAAGAGTTAAATGCATTTCAGATTAAACTAACGGCTGGGTGCTTACAGTGTTGTACTTCACTTCATGACGCTTCCCCCCACGAATTTATTTTGGTATGTTTTCTAATGGTGGTACAGATTAGGATTCATTTGGCACGCATGTGCATGTTATCACTATTTCCTAAGCGTTTTGTTAGTTAATAGATAACTGTAATGCTTGCTACTCTCTGCTTCTTCCCTTCTGTTTCTGAACTAGAAATACTTCTGCTAGTTTGTTGCTATTATTTTCCTTAATTTAGCATAGTGAAAAGTTTCTGCAAAGTAAGAAATATTTTTTTCTTTCTTGACCTTTAATTTAAAAGGGATTCTGAATTTTGTTTATAACTAGAGGTAACACGATTAGATTCTGCTGATGGATATAAGCCCACTGTTTGCACATGCTTCAGAATTGTAATATATGCATATATATCTGGGTAAGCCCTTTGAAATTGAATGTACTTAGGGACTTGAGCTGGATATAATGCACACAGAGTTTACACAGAGTACAGTGTTATATTCTACTTACATGAATGTGTAGGACTATTATTTCAGTACTAAATTGTACTTGTTAGCATATGTTTATATTACAGTAAAATAAATATATATTGTAATTGCATGTGTTTGCTTCTGCTTCCAGATTTGAAGTAATTAAGAAACACACATTCCTTTTAGGAACTGAAAAGAAGAAAAAAAAAATAGGGATTTTTCAATCCTAAATATTCACACTTTTAACCTCAGAAACGTTTCAGGTGTAATTTGCAGATGTCTCTTTCACCATGTTTTTACCTTTTTGCATGTAAAGAGTAATTATTTTATACAATCTTTCTAAGCTACTTCTCTGACTGAAAACTGAGCTTCTGGAGATATTCTTCAAAGTGTTTCTTTTTTAACCTGTGAGTGGGAGAAAGCAGCAAAAAATGAAAGTAATTTTAACCTAGATAGTAACAAGGAATCACATTACAGTGTTTGCATAACAACTGTAATTGTACACATCGCACAGCAGTGGTTTGCGTGTTAGCAGAGGAGAACAATTCATTTTCTTTCTTACCTATGCAGTCTTGACCACTGTCTATGATGTCTAGGGTAAGGGAGAAAAAAACTTCACAAGTTTCTCTGCTTCTTCTCTCTGTCTTTCTTTATATATATGTATATATATATATGTGTGTGTATATATATATATATATTTTTTTTTCCTGGAGTATTACCTTATTTTGCTAGAGGTATTACAGCACTCTGTTCATCTCTGAACACAATTCCAAGTACTTATGTAGCTCCTTCCACCACAGATCTTTCTATAAATCATTCCAGTATCATACCCACAGAAATAAATGAAAATAAAAAGAAATGTCATATTCCTCAGAAAGTGGAAAGTCCTGATTGTGTTGAAGCCAGTGATAAAACCTCTGCAAACTTCATGGGATCAGGACACCCTTTGTGGCCTCGATCAAAAATCTTTTTTTAGTTCAGAACTCTTCCTATATATCTTTCATACATTTCAATAGCCAATTAGAATAGACTTGTCTTTTTGTTTTAAATTTCTTCAAGGAGAACAGAGAAAATTGAGGATACAGAACAGCAGCTCAGTATTTTCATGTTTTGCCACCTGGGAAATACTTGACTTCACAAGTTGATTCCTTCTCAGGAAGAAACTGCCCAGTTAACGTAATTCAAACACAGTCAAGATTTAAGTAGTTTACTGATCTATTAATGACAAGTAATTAAGTAGCCATTATTGAACTGTATCTTTTCCTGCCATACTTGCGTGTTTTCTTACAAGGTTGCTGAGGTATATACATGCAGTGTCTGATGCATGGACTCAGATGTGAATGATCCAATTGTTTATTACAACCCCAGGTTATCAGTGGTAAGGGACCTTCCCAATGTCCTGTGGCCATATTCTGAACATTGACCATTGGCAGTTCCTTGAGCACCGGGAAGGCCCCGAAGTGACGATCCACACGAGTTGTATCTGTATGATCACAGTTCAAAAAATTCAGCACAAGCAAAGCCTTACATGATCTTCCTTGAGGTGTGTCTCCCGTATTCCCCCTTTTTTGTTTATTAAGAATGGATTTCAATGTTAGACGAGTACGCTCAATGATAGCTTGTCCAGCGGGAGAATAAGGAATGCCTGTAATATGTCCAACCCCCCATTCTTGGAGGAAAGTTCGAGTGGCCTTAGAAGTATGACCAGGTCTGTTTTTGTAGTATGTGGGATCCCCATAGCAACGTAAATAGATAACGAGTGTTTACAGGCGTTGTGACTACGTTCACCTGTATGTGCTGTGGCAAATTTGTAGGAAGAATGAGTATGTATTGTTACATGTACAAATCTTAGATGCCCAAATTCGGGAACATGAGTGACATCTGTCAGCCTCAGTTCAAGAGGTGCTGTGCCACGGGCATTTGTCCCAGTTTGAGGCAAAGGGGCAATTGCTTTTGTAAGGCTCTCCTATTCTGATGAAAAAATTGATGAGAGAATCGTGCTTGCTGAAATAATTGAGGGGTAGCAAAGGCTTGATCAGCCTTACGGTTGCCCTCAGTTAAAGAATCAGGCAACATAGTGTGTGATCAAATATGCATAATGAAATAAGGAAGAGTACATTGAGAGACATAATTTAAAACTTGCTTGAGCTGTGCAAACAAAGCAGGGTTGTTAACTTCCTTGAGAAAAGATCTTTGATCCTCTGAATGATGCCTCTTTGTAACATACAAAGAATCAGTTATTATATTAAGCTTTTGTTCTGAAAAAATGTGAAAAGCCCGAGCTACCACAGCAAGTTCTACAATTTGAGGTGATCCATCAAAAACGTGTACATCTGACTGCCATCAAATAGCAGTCACACGCCTGAGAACCACTGCTTGGTGTGTCTTGCTGGAGCCATCTGTAAATACAGTAACAGCATTAGGTATTGCAACATGTGAAAGTAAAATAGTAGTAGTAAGGGACAGATCACTCAAATTATGCAGTAACTGATGCTTGGGGGGATGGATGGAGATTTGTCCAGTATAGTCTGCCATAGCAGTTTGTAAAGCGAGCGACTGTGCAAGCATCCAATCTACATCTTTTTTAGTAGTAGGTATTTAATGCAATCAGGGTCAAGAGCTCATAAAATTTGCAGACAATGTCGACCTCGCTGTATTAGCATTGCAAACATTTCCACTCGTTATGTAACCATTTTTGAAAATGTATGCGGTAAGAATATCCATTCGAGGATAATAAGAGGATCTTCTCTTGAGGTACCCCATTGACACAACAAACTGTACGTCTGATATGAATTCGATATTATTATAAGAGATACAGGAAGTGATAAAGAAACACGGTGGCTATATCGACGTTGCAATGATGTTATTACAGAGCTCAAGCATTGTAGCGCTTCTGGTGTGACTTGTCTTTTAGAGGTTAGATCTGGGTCTCCTTTGAATAGCTGGAAGGGAGGGTGCAGCTCTTGAGTAGTAATACCCAAAAGTGGTCGCAACCAATTGATGGTTCCTAATAATTTTTGCAGATCACTTAATGTCTGTACGTGAGGTACTATTTTGTGGATTTGCGGTTGAATGGTGTGAGATGTGATTTTCTATCCTAAATATTTCCATGGAGAACTAAGCTGTACCTTTTCTTCTGCTATTTGTAATCAGAACCGCAAGACGTTCATTCTTCTTCTAGAGGTGTCCTTGGTTCTCATGCTGTTTATCTTGCTCCACAGCTGCTGCTCTGAACAGTTTTTCTTGTATTCCCACATATACAATTACACTAAAATAAGTTTTGCTGCTAATTGTAGCATTACAATTTTTAATTAAATAGTTTGGGTTTTTTTGTTTGGTTGGTTTTCATGCAGTAGAAACAGCAGCAAAAAGGCTGCATTTGAGGAAAGCCTTCACATGAATTAATATGCATGTTTTGTTGGAGAGGGGTGTTGGTTGCAGGCACAGAGGTCAAAGAATTCTCATTACCAGGTGTTTGAGAGTAATGTGTGGAAAGCAGTCTGTGTAAACTAAAAATTTGATTCTTTTATTGTTCGTTCTTCTATTTGATTTTGAGTCTCCATTGTCATAAGCAAAATGACACACAGATGCTACAGAAAAAATCATTAACTGTTGTAGGGATTAGGAGTGATTTTAGAATCCATTGCCTTTCCATTTTGGCTGAGGCAAGTCACTATCAAAATATTCCATGTAAATTAAATCACAAGAGACTTCTGAATACTTACTTGAAAGTGGGAATCTCATAAGACTATAAGATAATTTAGATTGAAAGGGACTGCAAGGAGCCATGAAGTGAAATTTTCTGCAGGTTGAACAAAAATTGTCTAGCAGTGAGAAAAGACAACCGGAAAATTCAGTTTTTCTTCCTTAACTTTTTGTTTGGTTGGTTTGTTATGGCTTCATTTGGATCTTGCAGACTGTTTTACGTTATGTTCACACCTAGGGACATTAAAAAAAAGATCATCAGAAGAAAACAAAATTGGTAAAGATAGCTTGTTAACTTCCTTAAGAAAGCACAGAAGCAGAACATCTGCTGAAAATACACTGTTATCATCACAGTAAACAAAAAATATAGTCATATTGTAAAATTTTGTAGAAGCTATTTTCTCACAAGAGACCTACAGTGGATGCAGTTGTCTCACACTCTTTGTGTCAGTTAAGTTAGTATTATAATGAGGAGATCTGTCTTTAGTTACTGACTGATAGAGGTTTTTTCTATAAATAACACTTCTTTCCTGTTCATGGTGTTGGAATAGGCTGCCCAGAGAAGTTGTGGATGCCCTGTCTCTGGAAGTGTTCAAAACCAGGCTAGATGGGTCCTAGGGCAACCTGATTTAGTGCCCGATCTAGGAGCTAGCAACTCTGCCCATAGTAGTGGAGTTGGAACTAGATGATCTTTGAGGTCACTTCCAATCCAAGCCATTCTACGATTCAATTATTCTAATATATTCTAATATAATATCAGTGTTAACTTATGAATAAAATGATCAAAGAATCATAGCATCATAGAATCGTTAAGGTTGGAAAAGACCTCTAGTATCACCTACACCAAGCATCAACCTGTCACCACCATGACCATTAAATCATGTCATTCAGTGAGACATCCACCCTTTTCGTGAAAACCTCCAAGAGTGATGACTCTACCACCAGCCTGGGCAGCCTGTTCCAATATCACACTACTCTTTCTGAAAATAAGTTTTTCCTAACACTGAACGTAAACCACCCCTGGAACAACTAAAAGCCATTATCTCTTACACTACTGCTAGTTGCCTTGGAGAGAGGCCACCTCTCCCTCCCCCCCCCCCCCCCCCCCCCCCCACTGCAATCTTCTTTCAGGTAATTGTGGAGATCAGTAAGGTCTCCCCTGAGCCTCCTCTTCTCCAGGCTAAACAAGTTCTCTCAGCCACTCCTCATGAGACTTATGCTTTAGACCCTTCACCAGCTTCATTGCCCTTCTTCAGACTCTCTCCATGGCCTCAATGTGTTAATGTACTGAGGGGCCCAAAACTGAGCACAGTACTTGAAACACATCCTCACCTGTGCTGAGTAGAGAGGGATGATCACCTTCCTAATCCTGCTGATAACACTATTTCTGATACAACCCAGGATGCTATTGGTCTTGTTGGTCACCTGGGTACCCTGCTGGCTAATGTTCAGTTGATTGTCAACCAACATCCCTAGATCCTTTTCCTACATGCAGCTTGCCAGACACAGCTCCAGGCCTGCAGTGAAGCATGTTGTGACAAAAATGCAGGCCTTGACACTTGATCTTGTCAAAGCACGTACAACTGGCCCCAGCCTATCAATCCAGCCAATTCAGAAGCCCTCTGTAGGGCCTTCCAACCTTTGGACAGAGCAATACTTTCTCTCATCTTGGTGTCCTCTGCAACATTACTGATGTTATGCTCAACCCTCTTGTCCAAATCATCAATAAAAGTATTGAACAGGGCAGACCCAGTACTGACCCATGAGGATCGTATCCAGTGACCAGCCAGCTAGATTTAATTCCATTCACTCTGGTCCCATCCACCTGCCTTGTTTTTTTACCCAGCAAAGAGTAGACCTGTCCAAGCCACAGGCAGCCAGCTTCTCAAGGAAATTACTCTGGGAAAGACTTTACTGAAGTCTAGATGGATTACATCTACAGCCTTTCTCTCACCCACTAAGCAAATCACCTGGTCACAGAAGGAGATTGGGTTCATGAAGCAGGACTTGCATTTCATGAACCTATGCCAGCTAGGCCTGATCTCCTGACTGTCCCACACACACTGCATGATTGCAGTCAAGACAATTTGTTCATTGGCCATCTCTGATACTGAGGGCAGGCTGACGGTCCTGTAGTTCCTCAGATGCTCCTTACAGCACTTCTTGTAAATGAGCATCATATTAGTAAGCCTCCAGTCATCTGGGACCTCTCCAGTTGACCAGGACTGCGATAAATAATGAAAGCAGCTTAGCAATCAGTTCTGGCAGCACTCTCAGTACTCTCAGGTGGATCCCATCCACCCCATGGACTTGTGACTGTTCAGGTGGAGTAGCAGGTTGCCAACTGCTCCCTTTTGATTTGTGGGTAGTTCTTCTCCTCATCCTTCTCTTCCAGCTCAGGGGTCTGAGTACCCTGAGGATAACGGGTCTTATTATTAATGACAAAAGTATAGTCTGCGTTGAGAACATCATTTTCCTCATCCTCAGTGATAACCTTCCCTGCCTGATCCAATGTATTACCTGCTGGTAATATATTTATAAATGCTCTTTTTGATCTTTAACAGTGGTGGTCAGATTTAGTTCTTGTTTGGCTTCCCTATTTTTCCCTTCATTCCTAGTTACATCCTTGTACTCTTCCCAAGTTGTCTGACCCTTCTCCCATAGACTGTAAACTTTTTTTCCTGGACTCTCAGCAAAAACTCCCTGTTCAGCCAGGTTAATCTTCTTTCAAGCTGGCTCATTCTAAGGCATAGGCAGAAAGCCTGTTCCTGTGCCTTCAAGATTTCATTCTTGAGCAATGTCCAGCCTTCTGAGACCCCTCTGTCCTTCAAGACTGACTCCCAAGAGACTTTCCCAAGCAACATTCTAAGCCTGCTCTCTAGAAGTCCAAGATAGCAGTTTTGCTGACCACATTCTTGACTTCACCAAGAACAGAAAAATCAACCATTTGGTGGTTGTTACACCCGTTACAGCTTCTGACCACCACATCTCCCACCAGTCCTTTTCTGTTTGTAAACAGAAGGTCTTATAGGGTATTTCCCCAGTAGGCTCTTCTACCAGCTATGTCAGGAACTTATCTTCCACACATTCCAGTGTACTCTTAGACTCCTAGACTGCTTACTCTCTACTGTATTGTATTTCCAGCAGACATCTGTAAATTGAAAGTCCCCCATGAGAACAAGGGCTAGTGATTATGTGACTTCTTCCAGCTGTTTATAGAGTGGTTTGTCTGTCTCTTCATTCTAGTTGCACAGTCTAAGAGTCCCACAAGGATGTAAGCCTCACTGGCCTTCCCCATGATCTTTATCTATGACTCATAATTATCATTCACAGAATCACAACATCGTAGGGGTTGGAAGGGACCTCTAGAGATCATCGAGTCCAGCCCCCCTGCCAAAGCAGGTTCCCTACACCAAGTGGCACAAGTAGGTGTCCAGGCGGGTCTTGAGTATCTCCAGAGAAGGAGACTCCACAACCTCCTTGGGCAGCCTGTTCCAGTGCTCTGTCAATTTACCTGTTCCTTGAATCCCAGGGCCTAGTACCTGTTGTGCAAGGGCATTTGGGGAGGTGAGATAAGCCAGAACTGGGGTCGCCTGTCATCCCAAGCAGGAACCTGTTTCCATTCGTCCTTGTCTTCCAGGTCTCCTCTTCTGCCTGGCTGTGAGAGGGCAGAGGATCCACCATCACTTACTGAGTGTGCCCCTCACTCCTTTTTTGCAGGGTTGCCAGGGAGAGGCTCTACAAGTTGATTTCCTTTTCACACTCTCTGATACTTTTTAATCTTTTTACGTCCTCCTTTAGCTGTTACAAAAGACAGAGCAGATTGTCCATCTGCTCACATCACATGCTACTCCCCAGTACTTGTGCCAAGCTCACGCATTCCCTGCAGCCAGAGACTTTGACAGCCACATGTTTGTATGGGTGCTTGGTCTGGATCACCACAGTATTTTTGGCAATGTCTTTCAGCCAGCTAGAGACCATGGATCTGTGTTTGTATTCTACTGTCTATACAACACAGAATTAAACAAAAACAACATTTTCTAATGCTACTTTTATTTATCTAGTGCTTTTCTTGTTTACTGTTTCTCTGTGTTTTTGGTATTGTAGTATGCAGTAAGCCAAAGTAAATGCAATTTCAAGTTTAGAAGTTGTTAAAATTTCCAGTCTTACATGAGATATAAACTCACTCATCAGTGTGAAATTAAGAATTTGCAGTTCATATTGGCTTGGGAGTAGCAATCCATAACTAAGTCCTTTGACAGCTATCTATCACTGACAAACTGTCAATGTGACGTTATCTAAACACTTATAAGTGCTATCACATCTGATTTGATGTAATACAATAAACACATATGGCTGTGGTGTTCACTTTTTTGAATATAAAACAGACAAATGAAAAGCATCAGTCAGTGCGACTTAGCATCTTCAAGCAACTAGATCTGCTACCAAAAAAAAAGTGCCCAGTCTGATTTTAAAGATGCATATTAATCTCCTGTTAACCAGATACAAAAAAATAATACCTCAGTTAGTTTCAGGATATATCGATTATCTGTCTTAACTTTTCAATCTACATAAGCATTTGCAATCTCTTGAGTTTTCCTTGAGAAAACAGAGTACTGAAGGGAAGATTTAGATGAATACATATTCAAAGACCTTCAGCACTTAAGAACAATTAAATCTTAGTTGGAGTTTAGACCTTATGGTTTCTTTAAAAATTAATTACTGTATCATTCTAATTGCAGTTAATGTAGTAAGAGCATATATTTTTAACCTGTTAAACTGCTGTAACTCAGTAATAAAAACTGTACTAATAGCCTAAACACATCTCCACCAGAGTGGACTAAAAATTCCAGAATTTTGGTGTCATCAAAAATGATTATAAAAGGCAAGAAAATGCTAGTACTAATTAGATACTAAAAGCAAAATTAACGTTGTCATGTCAGTATGAACTAAATATATCTTTCCTGTGATACTAGAAGAAACTCCAAGCCCTTAGCTTTAGAAAGGAGAAAAAGTAGAATTGAACACCCCTGGATTTCAGTATCCAAGCAAGAAATACTGGAATAGATCTGGGATATTTCTCTTTTTAAAAAAAATTCTTTCCCACAGAATTTCAAGGGTTGTTTTTTTTTTTTTTTTAATTCACTGATTTGTGAAGTCTCTTGATTATAGGCAGATCGAAATATCATCTTTTGCAATGGTAACAGCTCAAAGCATCTCTAAATTCCACTCATTCACATGAACTCAACTTTCTGTACCTTTTTATATTTTCCTATCACTGATACTTATGTAGTCTATCTGAGTCTCTTCATCTAACAGACGGGTAGTTATGAATAGTTAATTACGAAAGCCATATGATTTTCTCCATATGCATATACAACCAAGAGACAAGGATGGTACTGTAACATATGTGAATGGCATAACACTATTATACAAGAAAGGGATCATGGGAAGTTACCAATTTGTGGCTAATCTATTTACCAAGTTCTAAACAAAGGTGAAACATCTATTTGAGGAGGTAAGTATGTCAGAAGAATGGTGATACAAGAAAATCATTGAACTAGGTAAGAACAAATACTTAGCTATACCAATCCCAAAAAGTTGAATAGAAAATTCAGGGAAGTTTAGGATAATTTAGACGGAGTATTGCATTTAGCCTGTGGAATAACAAGAGTACTGAAGCCCTTTCTATCAAATAAATGAATGGACAGTAACTTTTCTGTATGCTCCAAAGCTTCACTAGTACTGGCCAAACAGAAGACCCCACAGCATGTACAGAGAAACAGTCAATGCAATGGCAAACACACAGCTGAGGCAAAATCTGTGTCTAATCCTCAGCTGTTTCACCCTGAAGTTTGACCAGAGTGCAGTACTATTGTCCTCTTGACAGTTTACCTTCTTTCCTTTTCCTGAGGCTGGGAACAAGATGGGGGACAAAGCACTGTGAATGATCACATCATTTATCTGAACCTAGAAATCTGAAATTGTTCCAGACTTTGTGGGCTCATTCTCGGACAGAGACTGACTTAAGAAAATCAGTTACCAATTTATTTGTGCAACCTTACCTTCAAAATATTTTCTTTCTTTTCACGCTGAATTCTTAGGGTTATCTAATACAGAAATCTTAGTTCCATTGTTAGTTTTGACCAGATATTTACTGACTACGTTCTTGGGTAAATTTGGATACTAATTCATAAAATTTTGTTCACTAATTTAAAATCAAAATATAGCAGGAAATTAGGCTGATTCTCATTATTAACTTTCTGAGTCATAGGGGAATTAATTTTTTTTGTTTGTCACCAATGACAATTCAGTTTTAAACTACATTCAAATAAAAGATAGTATACTTAAAAAAAAATACACACCAGTATTACTGACTATTTATAAATATAAATCAAGTGGGAAATAAAAGAATTAATAAAAGAAGTTCTTATGATGTAGCACATGTATATTTGGGTTAGTTACCATGTCTGGCTCAGATGAAAATTTTGCTTTTGCACCATGATTTAGATTTTACATAAAAATACTCACAAATGAAAAAGAAATATACTTAAATGAACATGTATTACCCTGAAACTTTTACAACAGAATTCACTTACTTTCATTTCAAAAATACAGTTTTACAAAAAACTAACAGAATAATTATACTAGGAAACTCAAATGATAACTAATCTTTTTGAGGAAATGCAATAACATTTAAAGAAGCTTTTATTGGGGGAATGAAATAATTCCTGGAAATATTTGAACAAATTTTAATATAGATGATATATTAAAAAAGAAGAAATATTCTGATCTGTCTGAAATTTCTCATGAGAGCAGAAGACATTATAAAAGTACTATAGAAATGTATGAGAATGAAAAAATATGATAAGGTTAAATTAGGTGTTATAAAAAGAACATCTCTCAATGAAACAACAGAGAAAATATTTCCCTTAAATGCTAAAATAACCTATTTATCAAAATACATACATCCTAGTAAAACTCAATAGTCAGAAAAAAATTTTTTTTTGGTATCAATAATCCAGTGATTATAATCATTATTTATATTTCATAGCAGTTTCTTGTATGTTAAGATTTTGGTTATAGATTAATAATGTGGTGAGACAATGAAATAAGTAAAGCTAAAGATAATTAGTGTTTTGATTTATACAAGAGAAGTATGGTGAAGTTCCTGTATGGAGTTTTTAATGAAATTATTGTATACTCTGGCCTAATGTGTCTTATTACTATAACTCCACACATGCCCATGTGTATGTTTATATGTCTCTTTGAAAATCACCAGCAATACCATTTTTCTTACATTTTTTCAGAGTTTTGACACACTGTTTTTAAATATACAAGGAACAGAATATAATCTTACATGTTCCAGAATGATAGTAATCCCAGTAATTACCATTTTGTATTTTAAATTCCCCTTCCAGTAGATTATTTATGAAACAGAAAGAGAGAACTTTGTTAGCTCAATTTTGAATTTATTTCAAAAAAAAGTTATTTCATATTATTTACAGTTTCAACCCTCTCATAGAGACCTAAGCAATCTATTGCTTATTATACTTTGATAAATTTTTAATACCAGATATAAACTACCAAGATGTCTTGTGACTAGCAGACATGCTACTCCTTTAGTTTGAGGGATCATCAGTGGTTTACTACAGGCTTCTTCACAGTGAAATATATTCTTACATCAATTCAGCCTATCCAGACCTCTCTGTCGGGTCTTCCTACCCTCAGGCAGATCAACATTTCATCCTGACTTTGTGTCATCTGCAACATTACTGATGGTGCACTCACTCCTCTTGTGCAGATCATCAGTACAGATATTAAACAGGGCTTGCCCTAATACTGACCCATAAGGAACACCACTAATGACCAGTCATCAACTGGATTCAACTCCATTCTCCACCACTCACTGGGTCCAGCCATCCAGCCAGGTTTTGACCCAGAAGAAAATAAACCTGCCCAAGACGTAAGCTGCTGTCTTTTCTTGGAGAATACTGTGGGAGACAGTGTCAAAGGCTTTACTAAAGTCCAGGTAAACAACACCCACAATCTTTCCTTCATCCAGTGCAAGAACTAAATTAAGAATTCTTATAACAAAGAATTAGTTCATTTTAAGTAATGTGAAAATGGAAGATCAGCTATAAGTATTAGCATAGCAAGGCTGACGTAACTTCCTTATTCAGCTAAATCAGGAAACATTTGGCAGAAGATGGAATCTGAAAATTAGAAGTGTGAAATAATAAGCCACATTGTACTTCTCGATGTGGTATAGATTTCCAAATCAAGAGGAACCAAAGGACCCAAACATTCGTTTCCAGGTTTCTTCACAGACTATGATAAAAATTTAAAAAATCAAATCTTGTGAGAGTTAACACAAGAATATAAACTGAGAACCCAGACAAATAAGTTAATTAAGTTGCATAAATTTTAAAGGGTGATGATATTCTAAGACCAAGATGTAATGGGATAATTGATACAATATGTAAGTCATATGTAAGTCATGATCCTGTTTTATCTGACAGCTGGACAATTCACCCAGAATTATGCTGTGAGAAGTGATATTAAAAGCCTTGCTGAAATTCAGAAAAATTACATCCAATGCCCTCCATTCATCTATCAACTTTATGACCTTATTGTAGCAGATTAAATTAATTAAAACTTTCTGCTTTTTATCATATCAGACCTAATGTAGTAGGTAGGAGGTTCAGTGCATTTTCCTATCCAGCAGGACTTTATTCTATTTACTGTCACAAGCTGTTGAGGATTACAAAAGCTGTGATATATTCAATATGCACTTATCACAAATTATAGGAAAAAAAAACATCAAGGGCAATTAAAGCCCTATCTACATTAGCTGAAACCTCCATCTAACTCATTTATTTTCTCTAAGATAATTTGTTTAAAAAACAAGCGGTGGAGATTTTTGCAATGATTGATGGTAAATTCTAATTTATCTATACAGCAGCACTTTTTTTTCTTTCATTCCATTTTCTCTTCTTGACCTGAGTTCTTCTGAGTATGAGAGCAATGGCTATGATTTTAAACTGAGTTTTAAACTGAGTTTTAAGTAAAGATTTTAAAACTGAGATACTTCTGGCCAAAGTGGATACTCAGACTTTGGTAAAAAAGAGTAGAACATCCATTCTGTCAACGTTAAAACTCACCACTAATTTCCCATATAAGTTGATTTCTGACTGTTGTTCATATTGACTATGGAACTGTAGTAGCCAACCATTGGCACTGACCACAGAAGGAAAAGGAAAACTAATACGTTTTTCCTTGGTTGCTTTCCTTTCCTTCATAAATAAAATACCTCCAGGAATTAGTATTTTTACAAAACTGCTTAAATATGCTAGGGATTATTAATAATGAAATTAAATGATTTAATATCCATTACAGAAAATCAGCATGAATATTTAACAACCATATTTGTGATATAGGATTTGCAGGTGCAATTTTATTAACTGATGAATTCAATCATAACCTGGACATTTAGGTAATTTAAATAATAAGATAATTGAGTAATTGCTTTTTCGAGTAAATTAATATTGACAAGAAATTCTTGTGGAGAATAAAATGTAGCTCAGAAACTTTTGATGTTCTCGCAAGTGACAGCTCTCTAAAACATCATGTATTTTGCTTTTGATAATTTATGTTTTCACATAAATGCAATCCTACTTGTATTGAAGAAGAGAGAAAGAGAGAAAAAGAGGTGCTGGGACTGGAACTCAACAGTCCAACAGCTTGATTTCCAATCCAAATCCATAGAATGGCTTGGATTGGAAGGGACCTCAAAGATATCTAGTTCCACCCCCCTTGCCACTGTGGCTGACTCACTAGATAAAGTTGCCCTGGGCCCCATCTGTCCTGGCCTTGAATACCTCCTGACATCTTATTTTATATCTCCCCTCCTTTATTTTAAATACATTCTGTCTTGTCCCTCACAATGTACACATGCAAAATTTTTATTTATCTACTTTTTATAATCTCTTTAAATATTATATGGCTATAACGAGGTCTTTCTGGAGCCTTCCCTTCTCCAAACTTAAAGAGCCAAGCTCCCTCAGTCTTTGAGGGAGAGGTCAGCTCTTTGATAGTCTTCATTGTCCTCTTCTGGACCCTTTCCAAAAGCTCCACATCTCTCCTACGCTGGGGACTCCAGACCAAGACACCAAATTTCAGATGGGGCCTCTTGAAGGCCGAGTAGAGAGGAACAATCCCATTGGATACCAGCACCTTTCTTTTGATTCAGCCCAGGGTACTGCTGACCTTCCAGGCTGCAAATGCACACTGTTGGCTCATGTTGTTTTCCATCTACCAGGACTCCTAAGTCCTTCTCAGCAGAGCTGCTCTCAAGGAGTTCTTATCCACTTCTTTTCCAATTCTACTGCTTCTTAAAATAGGTTCTGTTTGAGAGGTTTAGAGGGATTTTTTGGTGACTATCTCATTATGTTATTCAAAAGGCTTGGCTTTTTCTGTTCTTGGGTTTTTTTGTTTGTTTGCTTGTTTTGTTGTTGTTTTCTTTGTTTGCTTTTTAGGATGTTGTTTTCTATTACTAGAGAAAATAGTTCTTTACCCTTTTTGTTTACAGTTCTCCTGCCACTTTATTGAAGGTTGCCATAGTTCACTAATGTCTGAAAGACTTACATTCATTTCTTTATTTTTTTTCTTTTTTTTTGCACTTACCAACTCAGTGCAACACTCTAATAGTACAACAATGATTTCTTTCGAATCTTGAAAAAAAAAAAAGATATATTAAGTAGAGAGAGGGTTTGACTTTGTTCTTGCAAGCAACATCAGTTTTGGGTTGACTTAAAATGCCTAGCTCAATCTGCGCGACTGCCTTCATTTTTATTCCTAGTACGAGAAAGATGTGTGATCATGAAAAAAATTCTTGGTGAAGAAAGTTTTCGTACATTTCAGTTTAGAAGTGTTGTTTTCTTTGTTTTTGAATGTCCAGTACATCTGCATTTGTAGAAAGAGGGACTGGCAAATCATCTCTCACAGCTCATCCTTCTTGATAATAGGAAATAAAAAAACATAGAAACTGTTAAATATATGAAACAAATCTTAAGAAATGCAATTTCTTCTATTCTCAAATTTTTCGGTGAAGTACATAAAAGTTATATTAATACTGTTACCAAGTTCTGCATTTGCCAATAAAAATGTTATTTAATTGATTATTGTATTCTACTGGGTATAATTTGATAATTTGAGTTTCCCTGAATAATTCCCTTCCCATTTGTGAATCTTTAGTTCTCAAGAAGTTTTGCATGGAAGAAAAAATGATAGATGACAGGTGACAGCTGGACTGTTGAGGCTTCTGGAAATAGTGTGAGATTTGTTCTGTATGTGTAAAACACTGCCCAGGAATTGTTACATAGAAATTTTCACTGACACTACTAGTTAAACACAACAGGAATATTTTTCTGTATTCACAGTCCATCACAAAATCAGTTTTGATTCAAAACTGATTACTCCCTCAAATATTAAATAGGAGAAGTCTTACATCATGTCTTATTTATTGTTTGGATGTGATTTCACAAGGGCCTGATTTTTTTTTTTCTTTGCATGGGCAACTTTTAATTGAGTGTATTCAGACACTCACATATTGTTAATATTGTAATTTTGTATTAATTGTATTAATTGTAATATTGTATAAATTGCAAATCTGAAGAAACCTCAGACCATCGTGAGACAAAGTGCATTGGCATGTGTTTCACAATATGTTTACAAGACATGTCTCACACAAAAAGCAATCTGAGTTAGTAGGAGTTGGAAGAGTCCAGTGAAATGCCACTGAATTCTCCTCTCATCATGAAGCTCACGTTCCTGTCTACCTGAGCAAAGACTATCAATCAAAACTCCATGAAAGCTAAAGGACACAAGACAGTCAGTAGTTCTAGGAAGGACTGCCTCCCTTACATAGGTCTTATAGCAGTTTATGGATCAGATTATGGATCTGAGTAGAATGAGTCAGTAGAATGCCTAGTTTTCCTAAGTGACAGCATTTACTGAATGATCCTTAGTTAACTGGCAGAACAAAAAGGCCGGGGTCTTTGTAGATAAAAACAAAATCACTAGCATATCTCTCCCAAAACTATGCTATGTGAATTGGAGGGACATAAAATCTCCTTTATAATATTTGTGCACTGTCACTACTCTGAAAAGAAATAAAAGCAAGGTGCAGAACTCAGGTTTTAATAAGAAGGTAAGGGTTTCTTGACTCTATATCAGCTACTGATCCAGATTAAGCATTTTAAGGTCATTATTGTACAAAAGGCTAATGCCTTAGATAGGAAAGTGCAAACAGAGCATGAAAAGTTATTGAGAGCCACAGGTTCTGGGGCCTTATTTTTCACTCCCTCCCACTGCAGTAGAGGAGAATTGTCTATTTCATTGTTAGCGTCTTTTTTTTTTGTTTCTTTCTGTGTTGTTTGTTTCCGTTTTTATATTCTTACTGGAAACAGGAGTTTGTATGTCCAGATAGGAGATGTCCTGAAGGGCAACTGAAATCACTTAGAAACTTAGATCACTTAGAAATGTTTTTACTAAAATAAAACATTAATGTATGGATGAAAGCAAAACCTATTTTCTATAAAATTTCCATTAAAAAGTAAGTAACTAATTTTAAGTCTTAGGAGTTCCAAAAAAAAAAAAAAAAAAAAAAGATTAAACATCTGACCTGTAAGTGGGTTCTGCATACCAAATCTTGACTTCTCTATGTAAACAAAAATAGATATGAATAGGGATGGGAAGGATGGGCTGAAATTTTTTAAATAATATTTTACTGTTATTTACAGTAAATCCAGTATCGTTCTGCCTGATCTTTCCTATACTTGCTTCTATTCCATTTGAGATGACTCAGTGTGCTCTGACATACGAAAAACCGCAAAAAGCACCAGAAAGTTTGCTGTCTGTCTCCCAAGTGAGGTCTCTAAGGCATATCTCTAGTGTGGGAGATGGTGCCCAGCCATCTCAACAACAGAGAAATGTCAAGAAGCTTGAGAACTGCAAAAAAGCCTGTTGACGTGGTTTGTGATTATACTAAACTTATATTAAGTTTATCTCTAGCCATACTGAAGTTCACATATGGAACACAGATAACTTGCAGCTATTATCTATGTAAAATAAAAGCTGGTAAATGAAACGTGCCCAAAAGGTGTATCATGGCAACGAGGGTGGCAAAGTGCTTTGGAAAGTGGGAGCAACCAGGTTGAAAATTTTGTAATGGCTTCCTTACCTAGAATGAGAGTCTGTATGGCAAAAATAGGCAATGACTGTGCCTTCTAATGGGATACAGGCAACATGAAGCAATAGCAGGTAACAAAGCAGGAAAATTTGCTCACCCCTTCTGATTACCAGTAACAGCTAGAGAAAAGTATAATCTCTACCCAAAAAAGACACTGATTTCCTGGCTGCTAACTCTTAAATGAGGGGGAGGAGGATGGGAACCTGGATCTTTCTGGTCACTCATGTGCACTGCTTGCACCTGAGACCACTGGGTTAGCCACACCTTCTCACCTGTTGCTCAACCATTGATTCAGGCTGTGACCTGGCAATTCCACTGCACTCTACCCCTTCACAGCATGAACCAATGATTCGTGAATAAGCTCCTGATTTTGGTAACACAAAGTACAATGTACACTGTGATGCAAGTACAACACCTGTCACAATGTAAGACGTTAAGGCACTGAAGGTGATTGTTGACTGTCATTTTGTGGTTCTGTTGGGCCAGTATTTGATGTTCCTTCTTGAGGCATACCTTCTTCGAGGACCAGTGGCATTTCAGGTTCATGCTCACCAGTTCCCAAAAGTTCAACAGTCCACCACCCAGTGTCACAATGTTTCCTCATGGACACTGGAGAGTGCTGGAGTGGTGTTGCTCCTACTGGTGATCCTGTGAACTTAACAACTTCAAGAAGAGTAGTACAGATATTTAATTAGTACAAGAAGAGGGAGGTTTGACCTCCACTGTAATATACAGGCTATGTTTCTGTGTTGAGCCAGCAGCTCCACTTGCACTGGGCATGTCCCGGCCTTTGGTATCTCACTTTGTGGCCTGATTTCTGTGGCTGGATCACTGCATCAGGTCCCAAAGGGTGGGTTCTAATTTGTCAATGGACATGATTAATGTCCTTTTTGCAATGAAGATTGTGGTGTCAACTATTATCTCTGATGGCCATGTACTGGCTTACCTGAGGGTTTACTAATTCCCCCAACTTGTAACAATCTCTTCCAAGGTGAAAGTAGACCACACCATTTTAGTCTTACTTGCACCTTCCAAGCCATTTTACCTTGTGTTTTCCTGGCTCTATATCCTCAGGGGCAGTGAGCAGAAAATGATTCATGGTGCCAATTTGTGGCTTGAGCAAGTTGTATTTGCCTGTAATTTGCATCCTAAGTGAGGAGGTCCAAATTGTCTGCAACATTCTTAAAACACTGGGTCAGCCATCCCTTGGTCTCCTATTCAAGTCCCACAGGGTTTCATAGAATCTCTTGGTTCACTTCTGTAAAGACTAAATCTCCCTTCAAAGTGGCCTTCAGGATCCCAATATATATTTCTGTTAGGCCTGCTCCGATTGGATTATATGGCAGATGAAATCACCATTCAATGTTGTTGTCTTTTGCCCACTTCTGCACAGTTGCATCCATGAAATGAGTACCTTGGTCACTCTTGATGACCTGAGAAGTCCTATATGACACCATCAGCCTAGTCAGTGCTTTAAAGGTATAGGCTTGGTTTGTCTTCGGTACAGAATAAGCTTGAATCAGTTCACTCGCTGTATCAACGTATGCGAGGTCATATCTAAACTCCTCAGATAGAGGAAGAACATCAGGCAGAGGAATGGCATTGATCTGCCATTGATGTAATGGGTTGTGTCCTCTAGTGAGATGGGCTGTTATTTCTGGTAGAGCTCTTGGTCTCATTCACAAGCAACCATTTCATTCCTGACTTGCTTGGACAGCACCTGGTAAATGTATGTGCAGCCCCCATGCTTTGGCTGCTGCCCACATGCTCTTCTGTCCTGCATGTTGTAGTTTCTGATGCAGCCAGTGGGTGAAGTCTTCTGCTGATGTATTTTCCAGCCATCTAACTTGAGCAAGTATGTCAGCTTCATCATTGTCCATCAACAGCAAGAGGTGATGTCTGGTGACAAAGTATGCTCACACAGTCCTGTGTATGAGGTTAAGCAACCACGTTCCAAATATCAACCCACGTATCTTTGCCCCAAATAGGTTTGGCATGGAATGTCCAATCCTGAGTGGCCCACTGTGCTATCCAGAGCGTGAGCCTTCAATAGACTGCCCAACTCTCTATGCAAATGTTCAATGAGCTGTTGCCTAACCCCTGAGTTATAACCATCTATGTGGCTTGTAGCTCAGCCTACTGGCCATTTCACCTATCCCTTTATTCAAACCATATCATTTCGGTCAAGGGATGGTACGTGACAGCTCACCGCCTACTTGGGTTCCCTCTGCTGGATCTATCTGTGTACCAGAAGTCTTCTGGAGTAGGATATTTCTCCTGTGTGAAACTCTTCTCCCAGTGAGTGACCATCATTTCCTTTGGTGTCTCGCTGTGATACATTACTGGGCCGAGATTCTTCTACAGTTCTTTCTTTAATAGAGACAATGACAGGTGGCCTGTCTGACTAAGGAAGGTGACCCAGCACGCCACTGTTTGTGATTGGGCCAAACTGTCTTAGGAATATGAGTTAGATCTTTTACCCACACCTGGATTGGCAAAGTCGTTCTGTAAATAACCTCTGCAGCCTGAGTTACTGGTTCTACCACCTGCAGTGCAGAATAGGTAGTGAATAACTGCTTCCCAACCTTGCTATATCTTTCTTCTGCTCCATACCAAACCTGAGACCGGAAAATGACAGTAGATGGTTTGTTCTAGTTTGCCAAGTCACTCACCAGCAGATTACGACAAGATTAATGTCTTAAGTGTAGGGAACAAAGGGACATGGCCAACCTTTTTTCAGTAGTCTGTGGGGACAGGACAAGGGGAAACGTCCATAAACTTGAACATAGAAAGTTCCGCACCAATATGAAAAATATTCTTCTTCACAGTAAGGGTGACAGAGCACTGAAACAGGCTGCTCAGGGAGGTTGTGGATCCTCCTTCTCTGGAGATATGCAAGACCCACCTAGATGCCTACTATGCAGTCTGCTGTAGGGAACTTGCTTTGGAAGGGGGGTTGGACTCAGTGATCTCTCGATGTCCCACCTCAAGTACTGTGTTCAGTTTTGGGTACCTAAATACGGAAACTACATTGAGGTGCTAGAGGAGGTCCAAAGAAGGGCAGCAAGGCTTTTCTAGGGCTAGAATACGTCCTACAAAGAGCCACTGAAGGAACTGGGGCTTTTTGGTCTGGGGAAGAGGAGGCTGAGAGGAAATCTTATTGCTCTCTTCAGATACCTGAAATGTGATTGCAGTGAGAGCGGGGTTGGTCTCTTCTCACTGGTGATAGGTGACAGGATGAGGGGAAATGTTCTCAAGTTGTACCAGAGTAAGTTTAGGTTGGATATCAGGAAAAACTCCTTTACAGAAAGGATTGTTAAGCACTGGAATAGGCTCCCCTGGGAGGTGGTTGAGTCACCACCCCTGGATGTGTTTAAAAACCATTTGGATGTGGTGCTCAGGGACATGATTTAGGGGAGGGTTCTTAGAGTTAAGGTAGTATGGTTGGGTTGATGTTGGTCTTAATGATCACTGAGGTATTTTCCAACCTGAAAAATTCTATGATACTGTGTTTCTATAATTCCTTTCTAACCCCTACAATTCTGTAATTCTGTGATTTCTTTCAATCTAGAACGGTACTAAATGTCTTGAATTATAAAAGTAAGCCTAGTAGACTACGGATTTAATGGCTGGCTGAAGTAGTTCCATTATTTCGTTCCAACATCCATTATGATGAAGTATTCATTTTAAAAAATTGAGAAAATTTGATTTTATTAGCATGTTTCTTGAAAGGCTATTGGAGGCACAATGATGTATTTTGTCATCTCAACATTAACAGTATGTATTTTGTCAAGTTTATTTTCTATCATTATTAGTTTTATTTCAGAAATAGGGTTTTATGTGTATATCCTAATGTCTTGAGATACAGGACTCTAAGCATATTCTTCCACACAAAGATGAAGTATTCCTTACCAAAATGCCCCTCCTTTAGGTATCACATCTTATATAAATGTGCGTTCCCAATAATGAAAAAAAAAAAAGAAAAATTACAGCAATATGAATCAGATAGATTCTAGAACTATGCATAAAATACATTTTAAGAAAGATAGCACTTGGATTATGAAGAATCAATAGAAGAAGAGAAACAGGAAATCAAGTTTTGAAAATGAAGAGGAAGAAGTAGAGATGTAAATGTTAAGGTAGTAAGCAGTCACAACTGTTGTGAAAATAGTTTAAATCAATTAATGTATAATGTAAGATAATGAGAATAAATTATAAGCATGTAGAAAGCTAAGAAAAAGAGGGCAGTAAAATATGAAAATATGTATATGTATGAGAGAGCGAAATAGAGATTATATTTCATTAGGCAGAAGTGTTAGGAAAAGTTGCTTAATTTTCTTCTACTTGGTCTACTTTTTCCTATTTTGAAATCGGTCAAAATCAGAGAGTTTCAATCACTCCACTACTGTGTTGATTATTTCTATGATTTTTTGCTGGGCTGACTCTCTTTTGGTTTGTTCTTTCCAGGCATAGTTACCTGATAGCTTCCCTTGTAAGTTGAATGACCCATCCAGCAGACAAGATGAACGCACAGATTTAACAGTCTTGAAGACTTTTTCCAGGCCACACACACACCAATAGAAAGTGTAGCGTAAAGTTTTTGCATGTTTTGCAGACTTTCAGCTTCATAAACACTGTGATACTGTTTACAGTATTATAGTGTTTTTACTCAATCACTATGTAGATAGGTTATCTACAAGCTAGTATGGTGTGGATAAGTATTATTTCATCATTAAAATGATATAAATGATTTATCTTTCAGTGTAATTCAGACATTAATTTTTATGTACCTATCTTTTGTAACTGAAACTTAGATGTAATTTAGATTGCAGGACCTATAACTAGGTTGGGAATCCAACTAAAGACTGTACCTAACTTTTTCTCTGTGAATGTTACAGTTTGTACACTGTTCAAATTTTTTAAACTTGAGCTCTGGTGCACAATTTTTTAATGAGGTCCTTATACCTGGGTTAAGTAGTTGGGAACCACAGTAAATAAAAAATTTACGCTTTGAAATATCTTATCAGAATATATCATTTTCAGCAATATATTTCAAGTCATAGACGTACAGAATTTCGCGTAAGAAGTTCTGTGCTTCTTCCATGCCTGACAATCAGACAGATAAATATTAAAAATCTAAAATATGAAGGCTGTTTCATTTTATGTTGCAAAATAAAGAGATGTAGTTTGTAGATGGCATCACAATCATGGCATCATATATTCATAGAACTTCTTAGGTTGGAAGATACCTTAAAGATCATCAAGCTCCAATCCCCCTGTGAAAAGCGTTGCCAAACAACCTGGCTTTGAATGCCTCCAGGGATGGAGCATCCACAACCTCTCTGAGCAGCCTGTCCCAGTACCTCACCACCCTCTGAGTAAAGAATTTTTCCTAATATCTAACCTGAATTTTCCCCCTCTTAGTTAAAAGATATTCCCCTTGTGAAATACATGGGACAGCCACATTTTTTTTCAATAGATAGCATATGCAACATCACCAAACCCAATTCTTGAAGGAAAACTGTGCATCATTCAAGTCAGAGCCTAGAATATGTCATTTACTTAAGTCTGCCATCATATATGACCAGTGGCATAACTAATAAAAGACATCTCTTTTCTGTTGCAGAGATGGCTTCAGGAAGTGCTGTTACTGGCTATGCAGTTTTCTGTGAGATCCAAGCAATCAGGAAAACCAGAAGGGATTATTTAATTATCTATTGCCTCTCTACTGACAGAACATTTATTTAAGATAAGCTGGGAGAAAGTAAAGAAAAAGGGGAAAAGGCAGAGTATAAAGCATCAAATCTATGAGAACTATTCTCTTTCAGCATCTGTTGACTATCGTATGAATGCAACTAACAGCACATATATACAGACATAACTATTGTTTCCTGAAAGTGTGCGTGTAATAAAGAATTGTCTAAGTGATTCTGTTTAAGTCTGTCTTGTAAGAAGTGCTAACCTTTTGGTGAATCTATGAACACATTACTTTTGTCAGGAGCTTTGTAGGGATTGAAAACAGCATGGTTAGCATTTCTAAAACAAACCATTTTAGCAAAAGTGGAAGATTGAATTATCTTAAAGATCACTTAAAGTAAAAGATCACTTACAGTGATATTACTATTTTTTTAAATTTTTTTTTTTTTTCATGATTGTTGAATAAATTATCATTTTAGTGGGCTTTACTATGGCTCCTAGTCTGCAGCCCCTGATCAGCAGACTACATAGACAAAGTTTCTCTTCTCATGGAAGAGTCAATAAAACAGTATTTTTCTTCTCCTCTTGGAGAAAAAAACAATCTTCAAATACTTGTGTTTGTAAGATAGCGTGCTGTACACATTTAAGGACAATAGAAAGAAAAAAGTAATTTATTTGTAATAGTTTCAAGAAGCTCCTGAGTGGAGACATTCTAGCCTAACTACTAACTTTTGTGACAGGTGGGAATGTTTTTCCTCATTTAACACCACTGATAATTGAACAAGAAGTAGAAAATCAGCCCCTTCTTTTATGGTATATTCATTCTTTTTACTGAATGAGGAATTTCCATTTATTTGATTTTACACTATATTGGTTTTAACTAAGTCAGCGTTGATAGCACACCAATGTTGTGGTTGTTACTGAGTGATGGGAGTGCAGGCAGGGCAGGGCCACAGTGAGGATCTGTTGCCATTATAGCATGGCAACAGGGGATGTGGCAGAGCCAGGACATCTGGTCTGGATTAATAAAGACTTATTTCATACCATGTGACGTCATGCAGAAAGCGATAAAGTTGCGAGGAGTTGGCTAGGCATGAGCTGCTACTTGGAGATGCTACTGGATGTCAGTCAGAGTGAGTCGTTGCATTGATATCAGAGTATCAGTGAGAGGCCAGTTGTATTGTGAGCTAGGTGTCATTCAGCAGGTGGGAAGAAGTTGCATTGTAGATATATGTATATATTCTCACAATTCTGTTTCTGCTTTCCTTTTATATTTCAGTAAATAGTTTCACTGTCAACTCACAAGCTCTCTGTCATTTCCAATTCTCTCTCATCCACCTTGGAGGATGAGAGTGCACATACCCAGCAGGTAGCTCAGCACCACATATCCGCTCACTCTCTCATCCACCTTGGAGGATGAGAGTGAGTGGATATGTGGTGCTGAGCTACCTGCTGGGTCAAACCACAACCCACCCTCTGCAAAATAATTTGCAGGTGGATTGCAATTCCAGTGTGCAGAATTTCATGTATGACTGTAGTTTCTTGCTATTATGCAGATAGAATATGGGACAAATCAACCAGCAGCTTTGTGCCAGTCTGATCATAGAATCAGTGAGGTTGTGAAAGACTATTAAGATCACCTAGTCCAGTGGTCCACCTACCACCAATGTTGCCTACAAAAACATTGTCCCTAATTACTACATCTACCCTTTCTTTAAGAACCTCCAGGGACAGTGACTCCAGTACTTACCCAGGGAGCCTGTTCCAATGCCTAACTACTCTTTCTGAGAAATTCTTCCTAATATCCAACCTGAACCATACCTGGCACAATTTAAAACCTCTTTTCCTGTTGCTAGTTATCTGGGAAAAGAGAATACCCATCTTGTCTAGCTATACCCTCCTTTCAGATAGTAGAGAGCAATAATGTTTCCTTTGAGCCCCATCTCCAGACCAAACAATCCTATCTCCCTCAGATGCTCCTCATAAGACTTGTGCTCCAGGCCTTTCACCAGCTTTGTTGCCCCTTCTCTGAACATGATTCAGGGTCTCAATGTCTGTCTTATAGTGACGGGTCCAAAACTAAACACAGTAATCAAGTTGTGACTTCCTTAGTGCTAAGCGCAGGACAGCCAGCTCCCTGGTCTTGCTGGATACCCTATTTTTGATACAAGCCAGGATACCATTAGTCTTTTTGGCCACCTATGCATATTGCTGGCTCACATTCAGATGAGCATCAACCAGTTCCCCCAGAACCCTTTCCTCCAATGTGTTTTCAAGTCTCTCTGCCCCAAGTCTATATTGTTGTATGGTATTGTTGTACCAAAGTGCAGGACATGACTCTTGGTCTTGTTGAACTTTATCCCATTGGCCTCAGCCCATCAACCCAGCCTTTCAAGGTTCCTCTGTAGGGCCTTTTTCCTACCCTGATGCAGACTGACCCGTCCTCCCCAGCTTGGTGTCATCTGCAAACTTAGTGAGGTTGCACTCAATTCTCTCATCCAAATTATCAATACAGATATTAAACAGGATGGTTCCCAGTATGGACCAATAAGGAACACCACTTGTGACTGGTTGCCAGCTGGATTTAACTTCATTTACCACCATTTTCTGAGACCAGTAATCCAGCCAGTTTTTTACCCAGCAATTAGCATGCCTGTTGAAGCAATGAGTTGCCAGCTTCTCCAGGATAATTTTGTGGGAGATGATGCCAATGTCTAGGTGGACCATATCAACAATCTTTCCCTCATCTCTTTCTATGACTAAGTGACCTGTCTGATGGATGAAGTTGGTCATGCAGAACCTGCATTTCATGAACTCATGTTGGCTGGCCCAATACCCTGATTGTCTGGCACATGTCATTTGATCACATTTGAGATGATCTGTTCCATAACCTTTCTTGGCACCAAGTCAGGCAGATAGGCCTGTAGTTCTCCAGATCCTCCTTGTGATACTTATTACAGACAGGCATCACATTAGCAAGTTTCCAGTCATCTGGCACCTCTCTAATTGACCAGGACTACAGGTAGATGGTGGAAAGCAGCTTTATAGTCATTTCCACCAGCTCCCCCAGCACCCTCAGGTGCATCCCTTCTGTCCATTCACCATAGACTTTTGACAGTCCAGGTGCACTAGTAGGCCTCTAGCTGTTTCCACCTGAGTCATGGAAGGTTTATTCTGCTCCCCATTCTAGGCTTCCAGGTCAGGAGGCCAGGTACCCCAAGGATAATTGGTCTGACTACTAAAGACAGACATAAAGAAGGCATTGAGAAAGCTGTGTGCATTAGTGTAGAAGCATTTCAACCAAGATATTGGCATCACCCTGGCATTGTTAGCCCAGTCTCATCTCAAGCAAGGCTCATTTTATCCCCATTCCCCTTCATACCTTGGTTAAAACTCTCCCAAAATGTCCTGCTAACTCCTGGGCAAGAATCCATTTCTCTTTTTGAGACAGATGGAACTTATCTACAACCATAAGGACAGATGCTAAGTAAATTGCCCCACAAAAAAAAAAAAAAAAAATCCTGCAGTGGTACTAGCCCCTCAGTCATGTATTTCTCAGATGCGTTTTTCTGTTTTTCTCGGTATCCCTCTCTGCCACTGAAGGGATAGAGGAGAATACTAGAATACTGCCTGTACTACCACCATCAACTACCTATCCCAAACCCCCTGAACTCCCTTCTGATGGCCATCTAGTTTTTCTCAGTAACTACGCCACTGCCAGCTTGAAGTATAACTGAAGGACAATATACAGTCTCTACCCCTTATCCATGGTGTTTGTGTGTCTAGGTATCTCAGTTGGTTATTTGAATCTAGCTTTCATCCAGGTCCATTGATTAGACCTATGTCTTATGCATCCTATTGTTACTTTCAACAAACTATTCCACAAGCAATAGTTTTGAAACGTAACTTTGTTTTTCTAGTCATTTTCAATAGTTTTTAAGGCACAAGGTGACAAAAAGCATTTGCATGTTCAATTAAAAGAGTACTGCCTACTTGATGTTGTAGTAGGCAGTACTGACCTGTTAACATAGATGGAGCCATGACTTTTCTGTGCAGGTCTTCTGGATGTGCACTACAGGTTAATCACACTTAGGAGCGAGTAACTGTGATAATAAGATCCTAAGAATGACCAGTTTCTAGATCTCATTTTATTAAAAACTTACATGTTATTACCAACAATATAAAACCTACTAAGTCTATTTTCCATGTTTTCAGAGACTGACTTTCTGTGTCAAGGCTTTCCAGGGGTTTATATGCCATTTATTCAAAGTAATAGTTTCTTACAGCTCATAGGTGTCATACAGGTATTTTGAATTTATAGGGTCAAGTGACACCACATCCATTACAGACCATTTTATTAGTAACATTAAGACTGAAGTCTGTTTTACACGTTACAGTAAAACCATATTTTATCTAATTTTAGGGAATAAAATTGATGCTAATTAAGTTCCTTTTAACTCTGAATCTTTAAACATTAAAAGAAATCTGAAAAACTCACAATAGATAGAAAAAGCTTAAATATGCAGTGGCTTTATGATCAAATCATATTTTCATAGTTTTGTCTTGGATGTGGTTTTCAGCAATTCAGATGTCTGTCATTTCATATGAGAAGGACTGATTTATTATAATAACATACGTAGGGCACTCCAGAAGTAATGCCTTATGTTCATGGAAACTACAACAGATGCAAAGAGCTCAATAACACTATTTGATAAATCAAATTCTCAGCTACAAAACACTATTTTTCAACAGTCACGACCATTAGCTCTGTGTTTTCCCCAGCAGTGAACAAGAGCCTACATATTATGCTCATAAAAATTTGCACCAGCAGAGCTGAACCACTGTTTCACAGTGTTTCATCACTCACCCCACATTGTGACAGTATTCACTGTGCGATTTCCATAAATGTACAGCAAGCATCCATGAGTGTCAGTGGGTGCCATTTTATTTGGATGAAGGAATTCAATTACACTTCTTTGCTTCACACGTACTTCCATGTCAGACTCCATTTTGTCACACTGCCCCTCTGCTGTGATCTGTTGCATGGAAACAATATCGTAACAGAATATTTGTGGCAAGGTTCAGCCTCTACCACCATATCACCAGCATCTGCTTCTGATATCTTAGGCCAACAGAATAAAAAAAGTAAAAAAAAAAAAAAAAAAAAAGAGGTATTGCTTTTGGAGCAGTCGTAATATTTTTAAAGATAGATAAAGGAGAAGAAACACTGGATTGTTTAGCTTCTCATGAAGCTAACAATTAAACACAGTTAAGGTTTGATAAGTAGGAAAGTGTCAATTTTAGAAAAATTTAGTTCTCAGCTTGACAACCTGAGCTGGTACCCAAAACTGAAGAGACTTGTCAGCAGAAAGAGATTGAGTGAATTAGCCTCAGTTGCTATGTTACAAACACATTTATTCCTATTAACATCACTTAGTTTTACATTGATCAGGCAGTCCTGAAATTCCATTCACAGGCTTTTTGTTTGTTTTTCAATTAAACAAATAGTTTCACTGCTCTCAGATATCCGAGACAAATTATTTATGTCTCCAAAATTTTTTTTTCTTACTTTTGAAGGGCAGGGTACCACTGTTTAAAAGGGCTGCTTCAAAGAAAAATAGGGTCATTATAGTCATAGCTAAGATTATTAGGATTTTCGTATCCTGAATCAGCGTGCAAATCTAATATTCCAAATAGTTGGGCAGTAATTCTTAAGTGCCCACTTGATTATTCCACTTCTTAAAAAAAAATCCTATAATACAATCAGCATGTCTAAATCTGTATTTGAGAGCTTACCATTAGACTCTTCCTCTACAGGGAAAATCGTTAGTGGTGTTTTTAATACCACATATATTTTTTGGATGAACATTGGTGAACCTAGCCAAATGTCCAAGAGCAGAAGTGTTACTGTATTACATTATCCATTTAAGATGTAAGTATGAAAGTTAGTGCATCTAGTGCTCATCTTGGTCAAGTTTCTCTGGTTAGGTAAGTTGCAAAAATATTCACTATTTCATCAATGAATGAAAATTTGCACTATTCTTTGGTAATTCTTGTATAACAAAAAAAAAAAAAGCTACAACTTTATAAAAGGAAACAAAGGAAAAAATACTATATCAAATTTGCTCTGTGAAACCTGTGAACAGTGATGGAATTTTACTATTCACTTGATCCTTCAAAATCCTCTTTGTATATACAAATGTGATTTTATTTAATTTTCCTAAAGAGCATAAGGAACCTGATAGCAGGTGAGAGCTGCTGAATGGAAGATTTTGTCCATCTCCTTTCCTAAATCCACAATCTCCTTTCAGAATCATTTTGACCCACAGAGATGGCAGTGATTAATTCCCCTTAGCAGCTTTCTCTGTAGTAGAACTGTTGCAGAGTTTGCGTGAGCTGGCATAAAATAGAGCTGAACTGAACTTAGCAATTGCTGGTAACTGTTTCACTAAAATACAATGTACATTTATAACTTCACTTCTTAACATTTTCCTCTCTGGAATCTTCTGGGAAATTGACTAAACGTAGACTATAAAAGTGCATATAAATTGAAGAGACTGGCAGGTTTACTTTGAAGCCACATCGGCATAATATTTTTTCTTGAAAACATTTAACTATGGATCAAGACTATGCAATAATTTGCAAGGACATTTGGATTATAGTTATAGCTAAGTACATAAACATAGATTTATCCCCAAAAGCAGAAGCAAGAGTGCTGGCTATTAGCACAATAATCACATTAGTGATTGCACTTTTAGTCTAAACAACAAGTAATTAGCCAACGATTTTAGACAATAATGAGAGCTAGTAATCATTTTTTTTTTTTTATCAGCAAGATTAGACTGGACTCATTTTAAAACAACATATTAATACAAATAGCTTAATGAATATGTAAAAGATAAAAGTTATGCACAAAACAAGATGTATTCTTTGGCCAATGATAATTATTGTATCTTGCCTGTTATGCATGAAATTATATAGAGTAATTATTTCCTCACTTCTTGTGCATGCATAAGCAGACAGTATTCTGCTAGCATCTCCAAAAAGCTCAGTTTTGTATGTAGGTTGAAGTAAGATTCTGCTTGTTTTTGATTAAGCTCAAGATTTTTTTTATCTGGCTTTGATACACAATCTTTGAGAGGATACGTCTAAACAATAATAATAAATCATAAAAAAACATTTTCAGAAGAGTGTAAGAGCAAAGTAGGTATCTTCTGCCTAGAATTACATTAAACATGATGGAAGAAGATGAATTTATGTAGATATTACAGATATCCTGACTTCATAGTGCCTAGAGGTAATCTTTAAGCATGCTTTTTTGTTTTTGTTGTTGTTTTTGTTTGTTTTCTTTTGTTTTCTTCTTTTTTCATTGGAATAGTTCTCTTCCTTGAAACTCAAGATGAAATGTGATCAAAACTGGTTGTAATGGCTCTGTAATATTCACTAGCATTCACATTTTTTTTTCAGCAGAATCATAAGTGGGACTGAGTGTTACTGAAATGACTGGGCTCAGTACACAGAAATACAAGCACACACAGAGATCAGAATGTGTGAAGGAGTTAAAATATTTACGTATTACTTATATTAATCAATAATCTTTCATCTCAAAGGATCTCCAATTATTTGTAGTTATTCAGATATATGGAATCACTGTAGTGGTGAGAAACACGAAAACTTAGCCGATCAAAACTGTGCACCCAGAAGTTAGCAGAGAGAAATGCACTTGTGAGTAAAACATTCTTTCAAGAGTATAATTCTCTAAGCAGATTAGGATTGCTAGTATTGACTCCGTGCAGAAACTGATATTCTCCTGATAGGAGCCACTAATCACAACTGGAGTAAAATCATTCAATGTACATTAGAAGCGGTGCCTCTCTGACTGAAATTATCAGTTCTATTTTTATGTTGTTCAGAACAATATTTCCAGTAAGTGCTTTCTAAAAATACACTGTTTATATGCTGTGTATAAGGAACAGTACCTTGAACAAAGAAGCTGGACCAAAATCTTCCTGTTTCTCTAATCTTATCTACCTTGGAACTCTATTGAACTTGGATCCAGTGGCAAAATTCTTGCATTCTTAATTGGTGATCTGGGTTGCAACATCTCCAGCTTGTACAAATGAGATCAGGAAAAATCTGTTCAGCCCTTCGAAAAGATGCCATGAGTAATGATTAGCTTTCTTAACAGATATGGGGGAAAAGGTTTTGAACAAAAACATAAAGCAATACTCCAAGCTTCTATCTGTATATTCTAAGCAGAACTTCCAGTTTGGGCAAGTTTCTTCAAACAGGCATAAATTCAGAATCCATCTGTCTCTTCCCTCATATTTACTCCTCAAATCACAATCTGTTGAGATTGTTCTGAAGTTTCATTACAACTATATTGTTCTCCTGTGATGTGATCAATTCTAGGGACAACCAGTTTTACCAGATATTTGGAAGAAAGACCAGAATACTGATTCAAAAAGATCTATTGCTCTATAGCAACACTCTAGAAAATTACAGATGTTCAGTGCAAACTGGAAGAAGCCTGCAGAGTGTAGGTCCTGTAACACACCAGGGAGACATCAAACTGTATAGTTTTGTTCTGTGCTGATACGTTACTGTAATGCTTTATCTTACGTGGTCTTGGATAAAGCCTATTTTAAGTAGTTATAGCCACAGTATATTTGAAAGTATAGACTTATCAGAGTTCTGACTGACTCAATTTTAATTTTACTTTTATACCTTTGTCTGTGTGCAAAGGCTTGTGGGAGTTTAGCACTGCTTAATATAAGATCTGCAATTTCTTCTTAGTTTCATTTGCCATTTTTCTGTTCTCCTATCTTATTATTTATAAGAGAGAAGTCTGTAGGCAGCTTTTAAGCCCAGAGCTAAAGTGAAATGTGGGGAACAGAACTTTCTTAGAGTACTTCAATTAGGCAATGAAACAAGGTTCCACTTGTTCAAAGGATGTGCTCAGGAAAAGTTAGGTAGAATATTGACTACTAAATACATTCCTGCATCAGCTCCAGGTCGTAGATAAGTGATTTTGAATATGCTCGTAGTAGACTGGGAGCAGTACTTACTGACAGCAGAAGAAATTACGTACAGTCTTTTGTTCCTTACCAAGGATAAATGTAGCAACATAGAAACTTGTACTATGATGAATGTGAGATAAAATTATTTTCATGCAGGGAATCCTTTAAGCCTTTGAGAAAAAAATAAACGCTAAAAGGTCAGCTGTTCAGTTTCATGATTGTTACTGTCAATTTTTTTTAACTTTTATTTTTACAGGCTCACTAGAAGATTCTGTGTAAAATTTGAATGGGAAAGTGCATATTCCAGTGCTGGTCATGGCCTACTACATATTTCAGTTTGTATTATCTCATTTCTTAGTAAATAATTTGGGAGCTATGCAATCTGCACATTGAGTGCTTGTGATTGCATATTTTGCAGTCCCTTAAACTTCAGCAGATAATGTGAGGCTTACCATTCTTCAGTTGATATCATCTACCTGCATAAGCACGTTGCATAGATGAAAGTATTTTTGAACAGTTTAATATAATGGACTAGTTACATACTGTATAATCAATGAATATACAAGTGCTATAATTAAGAAATATATGAGAGGGGTTAGCTAAGTAAATTATCAAACCAAAAAGGATAGATAAAGGTCTTACCCTTGCCCTAGGCTTGCCAGAAAACTCAAAAAGAAGAGATCTCCAGAAGAAATCCTTCCCCCCTGGCAGTCAGCTCTTAAATGGGTCTAGGAGAGGTGCAGCCTGGCTCCACCCCTTCCAGCAGCACAGGTGAACTGCCTTCACTTGTACTCCCAGGGCTGACTCATTGCTCACCTCAGGTGATCAATCAGAGATTCAAGCCATGATTCAGCAGTTCTCATGCACATACTAAGTTTAAGAAGTGAGTCAGGTTTGAATTGAGGATGAAATCTTTCTAATAGTCACAATGAAGATGTTAAAAGCAAAATAGGGGATTGTTATCTATAAGAGTCTTTGTTTAATTTTAAGATTTGTATCCTGCTCCCCTCTCCCTAATCTTTTAATTAAGTAATTGTATTTAAAAAAAAAAAAAAAATGACATGGTTAAATTACTAATGTCTTTCTTTTGTACCCTATTTGGTCTTTTGTCCTATGTTCTTCTCTGATAATAAGACTTGTAAGTGAAGAACACTGGGAGAAGGCAATTTTCCTTATTGCTATTACACAAAATATAGGCCGTGTGGGCAAAGTTATCTGAAAGATACTTGGATCTTTACATTTCCTCTGACCTTTTCTACACTTCCCTGGGTACATATGCTTATACTGGAATGTGAGGGAGTAGTTTTCAGGCATGCTGTGGGTGAACTTTAAGAAGAGAGAACAGTTCTTTATCACAGTCATAAAAGAAAAAAATGAAGTCTTTGACAAGGTACAGCAGTCCTCATATTCTAACTGTTTTTTGCTGAGATCACTGGATATATCAAATCCCTTATACTGAATATTTAGGCCTGTATTGCTTTTGCTTCCTGTTGGAATTTTGAGAAATAGAGTTCAAGACAAATATTTTCAGAAGGTGTGGACTCTGTAAAAGATGGAAAAAAATCAGATAATGTGGATTCCATCTGCACCTTGTGCTGCATCAAAATAGTCATGACCAGCAGGGAGAGGGAGGTGATTCTCCCCTTTGCTCTGCTCTAGTGAGGTCCTATCATGAGTATGGCACCTGGTCCTGAGTCCCCTAGCACAGGAAAGATGCTGAGCTGTTTTATTGGGTCAGAAGAGGGCCATAAAGATGATCAGAGGGCTGGAGAACCTCTCCTTTGAGGATTGAGGGAGTGGAGCTTATTTACCTTGGAAACTAAGGGGAGACTTCAGTGCATCCTTCTGATACTTAAAGGGACTTTACAAATAGGAGCAAGACTGTCTTCTTACATGATTTAATAGTGATGGGATGAGGGGGAATGATTTTAAACTAAGAGAGAGGAGATGTAGGTTAGATTTCAGTGGGTGAAGAGGCACTGAAACAGGCTGTCCAGAGTAGTTGTGGATTCCCAATCTGCTTCTTTCAAAGGCTGTACTCTAAATGATATTCTAAATCGTGTGTGAAATCAGTAGAAAATAGTCCGTTATAGTTATTATATGCGAAGTTTGAAGGGCTCAATGTACAGTATTTAGCCAGGGATAAGAATAACTTCAGAGGATTTCATGTATTTCTCTCAAATGATTCTGAATTATTTTTTTCTAGAAGTGAAGATATAAATCATCTTTATTTTCAGTGAGGCTTCAAGTGTTGCTCACATCAAGATGATCATTATATTATGCAGAACACTTGCAAAGTGACTTGGAAAACATCTCTTTATGGCATAGTTATATGAAAGATACCTCTGGACGTATACACGCACATATATATACAGACTTCATACAAAATATATCCGTAGCCTGATCATAGTTTATGACTGAAAACCCAGAGTTGCTCTGGTTAACTTGAACAATTGTTTCTCTTATTCCAGACAGTTTGTAATACTATCCTTTATGTTGGTGGAAGTCCTGGAAATATGTCTGCAAATCTTGTTTATTTTTTTTCTTCCTTTTCTCAATACAATAGGGCATGAGAGAGTATGAAGGGCATGAAATCATAAGAATGGAGCTGTGAGTCAAATCAAGTAGCCAAATTTTCATTCTCTGTCTAGCAAAAGTAGTATCTGCCTGTATGAGAAGATTAAAGTGTAGCAAATATTTTGTTATTCCCAGCTTTCCTGAGTCTGTGACTCAAGGGTTTATTGAACTGGAGAAGATATCTTTACACTACTAAAGTTTTAAGGAGTCATTTCTTCCCTTATTTTTTTTTTTCAAATGTATCATCATAGTATCATCACACACACACAAAAAATGTATGTGCTACATTTAAAAGATATATTCTTTTGTTTCCTGACTCTCACCTGATAATTTCATTTGTTGACCCAGCATGTTATTTATTAGAAACAGATCCGTATTAATATCTCCCATGGCATTTAAGATAATCTAACTTTCTATCTGTATTTATATCATTTCTGCTGTGGGGAAATGCAGCTTCAACAACATTATGTATTCAGTTTCTTCTTCAACAGGTACCATTACATTCCCTGGATCTTCCTTCAACTTTGCTCAATGCCTTTTCTAACATATCTGTAACATTTGAGAGTTGATTTGAGTACTATCAGTGCAGATAATGTTAAAAAATGTAAGTTCATTTATATAATAGTAGAATGATATCTTCCATTTTGACCTTCACTTATTTATCAATATTTCCTAGTACTCAAAATTCTTTACTGATTTTTTTCTAGTTTTTCTAGGACTAATACAATACCAGTATCTCTTATCTGAGCATTTAAACTCATTCAGAGCATGTTATTGCACATTAAGATTCTTTTCCCCATAAACATTGCTTTACATTTATCAACATTTAATTTTATTCTGTTTCTCAACTGCTCAGTTTCATAAGATACCTTTACAGTGTTCCTGAATCATTTTTAATTTTTACTAACCCGAACAAATATGTCAGAGTATGGAACTTTCACCTTGCTCAGGGGAACGGATGATTATTGCGTAATTCCTCTGAAAAACTGTGAGCTAATTGACTCTGTTCCTAGTGGCTGCCTTCTGTTTAATTTCAGTGTACCTACAGAATCCTTTTTCCAATGCACTCTTTTGGGTGATGTTTCCAGTATGATAGGAATATTGTTAAGGGCAGGTACTATGGAAAGCCAATGGATTAGGCCCCAAAAAACGCCACTGGAAAATTGTATACAACTTCTTATTTCAGTTTTACCATGGCTGATCACCAGCTAATTTTCCAGTGGTTTCTGCCTTAATGTCAGTTATATTCAAACTGCTGACAAAAAGTACATTTTCCTTTCCATTTCTAAATAGTGGTGTGCTTGAGATGCAGTTCATTTGGAAGAATAGCTTAACTTTAGTTCAAAACCTGTCACTTTTTCTAGCCCATAAACTTTATCTTCTTACTCTCAAAAACTTTTATTACTCCCATTTCCCCCATCAGTGCAAATTCCACTACTTATTCCTTCTTTCTGTAGTAATGATTGCAGGAATCCTAACTGGCATCCGCATGCCTCCATGTTGCCCGTGGTTATTAGTGCCAATATTGTTAATTACCAACCTGGCTGGATATGCTTATTTACAGGTAGAGGTCTACTCTCAGCTTCTTGTAAGGACTATTTCTTAAAAATCCTGCTGGCTTCCTTTTATCTTTTTATGATTTTATTTATTATTATTTTCTGTCCTGTGGCACAAGTGGATTTGGTAATTAAGTACTTCCATTCCTAGTGTCATCCATTATGTGTGAATAACAGGATTACAGGCTAGATTTTCAGCTAAAAAGTGAAACAAGAACTATATTTTTCTTTCCCATTCTTCCCTGGAGACCTAGCTCCTGGAGCTCATTGCTTGGATAATGGTGTATTTGATATGAAAAGTTTTCTATTCCATGGACTGAAGGCCTGATGCCACTTGTATTGCTTTCGGTGACAATAAATAAGTGAGATGAGAACTATGCCTCAAGTGTGTAGGAGATGGAGAACTTGAGAGTAGTGGGACTTCAGAAAGAAAGAGCCATTACCAGGAAAAGGTAGTCGGGAGTTTTAAATACAAGAATTCACATGCAATTTAAAACTATTGGAAATCTCCCAAAATAGCTTCCACCTTTTTCAGGGATTAAAAAAAAAAAAAAAAATTACTAATTTTTTATGACATCCTGCAACAGTAGATAAATGTGATCAGAAAACAGTAAAAGACTAAACACTGCCTTTGAATAAAGGGTGTAGCTTTCAAATATGCAGATCCAATGGATGAATAAGATATTTTTTGTCTCCCTATTAAATAAGGAAGCATTTGGTTGTTTTATACTGAATCTTACCTACATAAAACAGCATACCCTTCTGTTCAGTGGCTATTCTTCCCAGAAATATTTTGCTTTTGGTATCTCAGTTCCCCGGTCATAAGAAATTTTCCCCACATCTCCACCCACAGTGTTTGCTGTGGAATTTTCACAGGTCATGGTTTGCAAAGATTGATCCATTTTAAGGTGACAAAGTCATATAAAACTTCCCTACTTATATTCACAAATGCTTCGTCTTGAACTATCATAAGATAGGCAGTTGTATTTTCTTTTGTCATGGTTTTGTAATTTTTCGCTATCAATATTCCACAGCATAACATCATGTAAAGCACAGGTAATTAAAGAGTTAATACTCCAGTTCCACGGACTGAAAACTTTTTGGATACCTGGCTCTTAGAAGAGAAGAAGAACTACATATCCCAGGGGATCTCACGGTCAGAGAGGAAGATAAGTCACGGGAGGAAGGAAGTCACGAGATCTTGTTCTCTTTCGCTTGCTGCCTGGTAGAGACTGTGTGTGTGCTTCCAAGCTTTGCGCCATCAGTTCAAAGTAGGCTTTTCAATTTCAGAAAGATCTCTTGTTTGATCAGCCTCAATTTCAATTAGATTGTATTATATTGTGTTATCTTGTATTCCAGTATCATAGTAAAATAAGTTTATCATTTTATCTCCTTAGATCGTTGCTGCTGTTTTTTGTTTTTTTTTTTTTTGTTTTGTTTTTGTTTTTGTTTGTTTTGAGCCCATCTCCCTACCCTTCCCTTTTTCCCTTTCCATCTTCTGGGGCCAGGGGTCCATGAGCCTACTGTCCCCCTGTCACGGGCATAGATTGATCTAGATAACTCCATGACACCTTTCTTCTTGGACAGAAAGACCACTAGTTCAGTATTTTGAACTCAATCCACGGACAGAAAATAGAGGTGCAACCCCACTGAGATCTCTTTGACTGTTGAGGAGAAAGGAGCAGACCAAGTTGTTGTGTGCCTTTCTATACAGCCTGCATTTCTTGCAGGTCAGTAACTAAAGGATGAGAGTAAAGAGCCTTGTGAACCACTGCATGATCTCTCTGAGACTCTCTGCTTGGAATTCTCTCAGATGTGTGTTACTGGTCTACAGTAAGAGCTCTCCCCATGAACAACCTGCTCCTCAGAAAAGCAAAAGCCCTGTAAAAAATATATACCTTGAGAGTTTACACCCATTGCATGCAACAATCTGCTGTTAGGGAGAGCATTGGTTGTGGGGTGGGGCACAAGACTTATGCATTTTCAGAATGAAAATATACTAAGTGTTCTGTAGCTATAATTTGTCCTGCAATTTGACTAAATGTAAAAATGGACCATGCTGAAGTATAGTTGACACCGTGTGTATGGTGGGAAAACTTCACATATTAGCAATGAAAAATGCAGTGCAATTGTCATGGCTCATGCTGTGATATAGGTCTGCATCCTGCTTTTTAGGTGACCATAATTAAAATGACAGTTCTTACAACAGAAATTATATTTGAAGATCAGAAATTACAAAGAACTATTTCTGCCGTTCTCTGGGAAGGATAAACTAGCATTTGTTTAATAGGATTTCCTTATTATCTCTTTGAAGATTCAAGAATGGATCAGAGTAATTACTTCTTCACAGCAGCTAGAGCAGCAGAAACCACCTTCCTCTGAAGTGAGAGCAGCGCAGCATCAAGCAACAAAATGGAAAAATGGTGCACCCACCCCACTGTTGAACCCTGATACTGCTCCAACAAACCATAACCTGAAGGAAGCTGGGTGGCTACAGACCCCAGTATTTTTGAGTCACCCATGTGTTGGCACAAAATATCCACAAGGTTGCCAGAAAATGATCTTGATGTACGTCCATTTTGCTCTCTGTAAATGCAAGGTTAAATGTGACAGTTAGCAGAAAGCACTTTTATTTTTCCATTCTTCTGCTCTTATGTCAGTTTGAGTAGTGTCTGAGTTTTCATAGCTACTATTTGTGTAATCATGCAGATGTCTTACAATATCTTCATACTTCCAGTACAGAAAAATGAATAGGCAAGTATTCTCATTCCTGTAACATGTAGATTTATTGAACATGTCAATTTATTGAACGCTTATTTATCTCATACAATTGTTGTTTCTCCTTACTGTGTGAAATCTCATCCCCACTGCAGTTGGCTAATTAACCTGTCCTGTGCCAACTGGTGGAGGACTGCATGGGTGGGAAGTTCAGCTCCCAGCAAGCATTGATGTCTGTTCTTCCCCATGGCTTTCCAGGCTACCAGTGAAAGCTACAATGCATCTTACCTTCCTGTAGCTGAATACAGTATGCCTGGAGAGTCTGTCAGTTTGATTCTTATGGAAATACAGTGCTGAAAGAGAATTAGGGAGACTTAATTCATGCTCCTGAGAGGTGAGAATTGCCCCATAAGTGAAAGTAAAAAGGCAAGAAGGTCTCACAGTGACTGAGATTAAGGGGAGTGAAGGGGGTTAGAGATAGTTTATAGAAGCAAGAATGTAAAACTTGTTAGAAAATAAGGGATGGAAGACACTGTGACTGGGATAGTGAGGGGGATGAAGGCCATAAAGATAAGGGTTTGAGAACAGCCCAAGGACATTTGGCAGGGAGGTGATTAGATGTCCGCAGGGCTAGAAAAAACCAGTCTGGGGAGATGCCCCCCCTTTAGGTCAGAAGTTTACAATGAGAAAAGTCAGAAGCCTTTATGAGGAAGACACCAAGTCTTCATCCCATGACCCACTATGCATGCGCAAGAGGGGAGGGTCTGCATGCTAATGAACTCTCGGGGGTGTAATGAATGTGTATCCAAATTCCAGGAAAGCTGTTGATTGTGTATTAGTTTGGCCTATAGCTGTAGCACGATTTTTCCAGACACTGTGCAAGCTTGGAGGAATTATCCCCCTTGCACCAGGGCTTTTGCGCAGTTGCCAATAAAACATATCTTCTCTATATCCTTACAGGCTATAGGGTTTGATTTCCGCACGTCACCCCCCATCACAGCAGGCCAATTGTGCCTGACTGAAATTTACCCTTCAGCTTCTTTTAAATAAAAATGTCTACTAACCATCATGACTTCTGCAATCAAGATATTCCAGCACTATACACCATCTTTAGTGGTAGATTTTATCCTAATCTGAACCTTCCTTCTTGAAATTTGAGTCCCAGGCAAGAGTTCTTCTCTCTTTCCAGTAGCTTCTTAAATGCTTCTTAAGATAAATAATCCCAGTTCTTTCAAACTTTTTTTTTATAACTAATACATTCTAGATTTCTCATCTTTATCACTGACTTGCACTTCACTTGCTCTAAGACCCATTTTGAAATGCAGAGCCCCAAATTGAGCACAGGACTTCACAGGACCCTGTGTGTAGTAGCATGTCTGAAGATTTTGACAAGAAGAAAACGCTGTTTGTTTGTGACTGCAAACTTTAACATGGATGCTAGCACCTGAATAGTTTCACTCATGAAGTGGTTACAGGGGATGTAGGCAGTTAACTCTTTTTCCTTTACACTTTGCATAGTCTTTCTAGCACAGAGAAAGCCACAGCTCATTGTTACCTGTGTGCAGTGGCTATGTAAAATAAACTTCAAAATTTTTTAAATTTTAGAATGAGAAAAGCTACAAACTGACCTATTTCTCCAGGGCAAAGAAAGAATTTCATTTAAATGTTCATTTAAATTGAACAATAATTCTTCAGATGTTTATTTCCTCAAATCCTGATGATTAAAAATATTAACAAAAAATACTTAAAAATCACTTCTGAATACTTACAATTAACATTGACATCAAGTCAATGTTAATCCTCTTTTTTCTAAAATGTATTCAAATCCCATTGCATCAGATTCTTTATTTCTTGTTTGAAACTAATGAATCATTTGAGTCCTTATTATCAAGCAATCAGAACAGATTATTTTTCCGTGAGATTTTAGTATTATGCCTTTTTACCTATCATGGTAGAGTTATTGTAAAAACAATTTCACAAATGTCATGTTTTCTTTGAAAGCTATTGTTAGTAATAAATAGATAACAGCGCTTCCTGTGTTCTATCACCCTTTCTCTCTCACAGGCTTGCTTTATGAAGCACTTCTATACAATCATTTGCAAGAAAAAAATTCCTAATACATCAAAATTACTCATCAAAATTACAAAAGCTCTTTGTGAAATGTGTCAGTCTAAGTTTAAAACTTATTTAAGGTTTCATTTCTGCTACTATGCCTGAAACAATTTTGCTAGTCAATCACATATAAAAGAAAAAAAATCTTGTTGACTCATGGTGAAAGAAGTTTTAGTCGAAAATACTGCAACTGCTTGAGACAAAACTTAATTCTTTCTTAACAATTCTAACTAACTATACGTGAGAAAAATATTATTGTGACTGATAAATTGTCTCTTTGTAAGATGTTATGAACCTCTTGTGTGAGTGTTGTGTGACTGTTCACACTGATTCCACCTGTCAGGCCCAGAATCTGAAATGATGATGATTTTCAGTAACACTGTTTGTTGGAGCAGTGTTTGCACCCTAATTTCACCCACAAACAGCATAGTTTAGAAATTAAAGAGTAAAAATCATCAATCTGATCGTCAGACATATAGCTAAATTAGATAATGAAGTTCACAGTAGTAGTAATATAATCTGAAATACTACATAGTCCATTTATAACTCCATTGCCACCAGACAGGTTTATCCAGTTATTCCTTGTGTTTATTTTTGCCCTGTTAGACAAGCTTATCTTCTACAGTTTTTCTATAAATGCATAATAACGTGCTTTGAGATCTGTAAGTCCTGAGTTATATAAATGCATTTACTGATAGCAAACTTTTTTATATGGCAGGCATTTTTATTAGACTGTGTTATCCACAGTCTTTGGTTTTCATTATTACTGTCTTTGGTTTTCATTATTACTGAATTGTAATGTTACATGTCTGGCTTTGAATCTAATAGAACCTTAAAAGGATCTCAACTTTTCTGCAATGTTGCTTCGCATGATAATAGTAGATAACAGCACTTTTTATATTACGTGAATTAATACATTCTGGATCCAACAGGAAGTGGGTGAAAAATATAATACATTCTGTTCCTAGCTTACAGATTAGGGGAGAGAAGAAAAAAAAAAAGAGGAGATTGGGTTTAATTTGCAAAGTATTAAAATCTCAACCCTCAAATATTCTGGGGCTGTGTGTAAGGAATATGAGGATTTGTAATTTTTTTTTTATTAAACCTGGTCAGCAGCTTTTGAACTTTTGCACTTCTAAATTCCCAACAGTAGAAAATCTATTTTCAAAGTAAAAAAAAATACACTTTTGGCAAGAATGTGATTATCTGCAATGAAGGAAATTTATGAAGTAATTAATTCATTTTAATGATAATAATAATTACTGTGGAGCCCACTAACATGGGCAAAGGCCAAAAGGCAACACTGTAGAATGTTCAAGTAATTTATACAGTACACTGAATCATAAATATTTAAATATCATGTTCACACATCTTATTTTTCCATTTTCTTATTTTCAATTTTTTTCTTCCTTATACTGTTTTTAGTTCACTTCAGAATAAAGAAATTGCTTAGATTATTAGAAATACCCAAGAAGTCCAGTTAGAAAGATGCATGACGTTTCCATTTTATTTATTTATTTATTTATTTATTTTTGCATTTATAGCAGATGTACATCTTTTCTTTTTGTTCTTAAAAGAAGGGTAAAAGAGTAAGTAGTTGAAAACAGACAGATTTATACTAATGTTTGCTGTATTTAATTAATGGCATATGTCTTCAGAATTTTTTTTTCTTTTCTTAGTAGATTTTTTTTTCTCTAGTGTTCTCTGACACTCAGGAAGATACTTTATGAAGTATTCCTGATAACTTCAGCCTTTAAATTTTTTTGGGAACTGTCATCTTACTATCATAGTCTTGTCATCAGTTTCCAAATCCCACCAGTCATTATTTGAGATTACATTGCCAGAACACACACACTAGTTGCTTTTTCTTCCAAGAATATAGAGGGGGAAATACATTCTTTGAGTCTTCTTTTATCAAAATCTCAATTCCTTTACTAAATAATCTGATTATAGGTAAACACTCCTGGTGTCCATAATGGCAGGCTGTAAAATGTAACTATATAATATATACAGAATTTCACAAAGAAAATAAGCTGCAGTGTCAGCTTGGAAAGTTATAATTATGTGGAAAGAAAACCACTTGATATAACTCACTTTGTATTCAGACAGTTCAAAGGATATCTTATTATTAAGCTAGTCATAACATCAATTAATTGAGTAATCAATTTTTATTCTATTTATCTAATACAGTAATATTTTTTTATTAGTTGTATGTAGTAAAAAATTGTATAGGGCTCTTTTTTTTACTAAATGCGGTAATTCTCTAGCTTGTTTGACATCAGTTTTAATTAGGTTTGGAAAATACTCATTAACTTCATCTGGAAAACAAATACAGAAATGTATATTTTTGCGTGCTAGCTGAGTTGAGAATCTAAAATTACAGCATCGAATGATCCCTGGAAGACCAAACTGGAGAGCTTTAACTGTTGCTGAAATATTTTGCAGTGGTTTTATTAGCATGAATTGTGATGGTTGTAAGGAATTAGTATGAAATTGGTAGACTGGAACACCAAGCTAAAAGGTAAAGCAAACCTAAGGTTATTAATAAGTGTAATATTGAACAATTGTAAATATTCAGCCAATAATGAATAAGCTTTACCAGTGGTATTTATCAAGCTGTCCTATCCATAATTTGTATGTAATCTCAGTCGAAATAGAGAAAATAATGTTTAATTCTTGTAGACATAGCATCACAAATTTTGAGGACTGGCAAATGAATTTTTTAACAGGTCATAAGTAGCACAGATTAAAAAAAAAAAAAAAGTCTTACTCTTCTAATGATTTGATTTAAAGTGTTAAATGATGGTACTAGATAATCTTTAAAGTACAGTGCAATATTGCATGGTAATAAAAAAAAAAAAAATTAAAAAAATTTTAAAGGAAGATATGAGGAGTTGCATATTGGTGGCTCAACTCTTTCAGAACAGAACATGACACATTCCTAACAGGAGAATGCCAGTTTTTTAAATACTCAGCAGCACCTTTGACTAGTCTGTGGGACCTCATTCATTCACTAGAAATGTTGATTCTGTTTTATCATCTTTTAAAAACTGCCACAAAGATCAATAATGTGACTCAAATGTGACTGTAGCTCACTGCATTTTAAGATACATTTTTTTGCTATTTTTGTCCTTACATTATTGTAATTGCTCCATGATTCCTATAAACCATATGTTACTCTGAAAATGGTAGCATGTGAGGTTTGAAAATTAATAGTGTGCAGTTTTGTAACAATTAGCCATTTTCTTTTAATGCCATTAGATACTGACAACATCTCTCTTGAAGCTGAGAAATATTATCATAATGTATCTATAGAGACTTAGCCATGAGTTATCTTACACAGTAATTTGTAGTCTCATGAGAGGAGTAAGAGGCAAAACATCGAAGGTGCACACTGAATTCCACCTATGTATTTATGTTAATATATTAATAATGTATTAACCAGGTGCAGATTAAAACAGCAGACTAAGAACATAAGCAGAAAAGGGCAAGCTGATAAAGAGTAAAAATTTCTCAAGTCTTGATCAAGTTACTAATTTGGCTGTAGTTTCCTCTGGATGTGAATACATGGCAAAGGATAACTGCTCAGCATCTCTTTTAAACACAATCCCTTTTTCCAGTCCTGCACGGGTATTTATGCAATACATAAAAAAATCTGGGATGTTTTGACGTTTTTATTTTTTCTACAGGCTTCATATTGTTACAAAATAACACTATTTTATGTGTGCAAAAAGAGAGTTTAAAAATTCCTGCTTTGGCTCTTCTTCATGCCCCTTTCAGGATCACTACATTTACAGAAGCCAAGCTTGCATTTGTGGGAACAGTATCAAATGAGGGACAGTGTGATCCCATTGTCTTTCCAAGCCATATTTGAATTTGCCACAACATAACCATAGGTGTTTAGGCCTGTTAAAGCTTAGCATATAATGAAAACCTTAGAATTTTCCTAGTACATTACAGCAGAAAGTAATATTTGATTCTAAATTGATTTCCACGAGTCTGCCTGGATAAAAATGTACAGGAGGAAGAATAACCAAATATTCTTTTATCTTCCCTTTCTACCTGGACAAAAAATGGACCCTCTTGTTAAACTGAAATAACCAAATAACCTCTGGGCTTTGTATGAGATTGCAGAAGAAAAGCTTATCAGAAAACAATGCATAGGGAAAAGGTTGGAATCCTACTGCTTTTTAACCCCAGGACACGCCACTGTGAAATGTGAGAGGAAAACAAAATAACACCAGAAAAAGTTATTCGGAAGCTAGATGTTGTAGAGGTCGGATTTTGGCATCATCTAATTTCAGATTTAAAAGACTTCATGTTAAAATAGCTTAATAGTTTATTTACAGGATCTGAAATATAATGTCAAGAAGGAGGTGGAGACTCTGTCCTTGCTTTTGCTCTATCTCCTTGGTCACTTAAAATATGCCTTCATTTCTGAGGAGTTAGTAAACCTCTACAGCTAACAAGAAATCGGTTAGCTGCCCACGAATTAGTTCCTTATTAACAGCTCTCTTTAGTGTGAGGCAGTAAGTCTGCCTTCCTGGACCAATGTAAAATAATGTACTACCATATCATCTAGTGCAACATAGAAACTCCATATCACAAAATAAAATCTTAACAATTCCCAGTAGCATCTTCATTACCACAGGATATTGGAAGCTAGGCTTCTTTGTCAGTTATACCTGTAGCAGTATAAAAGTTACTATGAGTCATTTTTAATTCTTCATTATTTCTTGCCTATTATTGGTTGAAATTCTACTGATTCTTGACAAAATTTGAGGTGATTATATTTGCTGTACCTGCACAGAAGATTTAGTGATTTGAGTCTTTGTCAACAGCGTGCATACTAAACATCTTTTTTTATTATTATTATTTAAATAAACTGTTATTGAAAAACTCTAATCATTCATATCTCAAATACATTATTTGATAGTAAAGCAGTGAAAATATTGTAGACGCTACCTTTGAGTAACAAAGAAAATATTTTGAATAAAGGGCTAATTTGTTATATTGTTAAAAATCATAAAAGTAGTTCAGCATGAACAATGGAAAAGATATGGGTACCTCAACGGGAAAGATATGGGGTACCTCAACCGTAACCCAAGGAGCCTGCTGTTTGGTTCAAGGAGCCACATCCTTTAAACCATCCTAGAAACTGAACCAGTTGACGCTGGAGTACTTCTTCAAACTACACTGGGGTCACCTTATAATGAGTGAACTGGTGCCAAAAATAAATAAATGCATTGCACAAGTTTGTAAAGACTTATCTACCATTTTGGACCAGTATTTTGTCTATATTTGCAGCTTTTTGTCCAAAAGAGTAGGAATTCATAATGAACAATTAGGGTATGATGGTGAAATTCCCTCTTCTGCCTCAATCTCTCTGGTTGCTCCTAAAGAAAGAAGTCTTAAAGGCACAGGAGCAGGCTGTTCCCCTGAGCCACAAAATGACCCGGGATGGAAGAAGACTGGCGTGGATGAATAGGGAGCTATTCCTGAGGCTCCAGGAGTAAAAGAGAATCTATCTCCTGTGGAAGAAGGGACAGGCAACTCAGAAAGAGTACAGAGAAGTTATTAAGATGAGTAGAGAGAAAATCAGAAAGGCAAAAGCCCAGCTTGAACTCAACTTGGCTGCTGGGATAAAAAGGATAAGAAACTCTTTTACAAATACATCAACAATAAGAGGAGGACCAAGGAGAATCTCCATTCTTTACTGGATGAGGCTGGGAATGTGACCACTGAGGATAAGGAAAAGGCTGAGGTTCTGAATGCCTTCTTTGCGCCTGTCTTTAAAGGTCAGACCAGTTATCCTCAGGGTACTCCGCTTTCTGACCTTGTAGTCTCAGCTGGGGTGTGGACAGAAACCCCTACAATTCAGGAGGACGCAGTCAGAGACCTACTACTCCAACTGGACTGCCACAGGTCCATGGGGCCGGATGGGATTCACCTGAGAGTGCTGAGGGAACTGGCGGAGGTGACAGCTGAGCCACTCGCCATTATCGATCAGTGTTCTTTGTTGACTGGTGAAGTCCCAGAAGACTGGAGGCTTGTCAGTGTGACTCCCATCTATAAGAAGGATTGTAAGGAGGATCTGGGGAACTACAGGCCTCTTAGCCTGACCTCAGTGCCAGGAAGGTTATGGAGCGGATTGTCTTGAGAGAGATCACATGGTATGTATGCCTAGCCAGCATGGGTTCATGAAGAGCAGGTCCTGCTTGACCAACCTGATCTCCTTCTATGATCTAGTGATCCGTCTGGTAGACGAGGAAAAGACTGCTGATGTAATCTACCTAGACTTCAACAAAGCCTTTGACACTGTCTCCCACAGTGTTCTCCTGCAGAAGCTGGCAGCCCATGGCTTGGACAGGTAAACTCTTGGCTGGATAAGGAACTGTCTGGAAGGCGGGGCCCAGAGAGTGGTGGTGAATGGAGCTAAATCCAGCTGGCAACTGGTTACGAGTGGTGACCAGGGGTCGGTGCTGGGGCCTGTCCTCTTCAATGTCTTTATTGATGACCTGGATGAGGGCATTGAATGCACCCTCAGTAAGTTTGCAGATGACACCAAGTTGGCTGGAAGTGTCAATCTGCCTGGGGGCAGTGAAGCCCTACAGAGGGATCTGGACAGGCTGGAAAGCTGGGCTGAAACCAATGGGATGAGTTTCAACAAGGCCACATGCAGGGTCCTGTACTTTGATCACAACAATCCCAGGCAACGCTATAGGCTTGGGATGGAGTGGCTGGAAGACTGGATGGAGGAAATGGACCTGGGGGTATTGATTGATGCTTGGCTGAACATGAGCCAGCAGTGTGCCTGAGTGGCCAAGGCCAATGGCATCCTGGTTTGCATCAGAAACAGTGTTGCCAACAGGAACAGGGAAGTGATTGTCCCCCTGTACTCAGCTCTGGTGAGGCCACACCTCAAGTCTCAAGTACTGTGTCCAGTTTTGGGCCCCTCGCTGGAAGAAAGATATTAAGGCCCTGGAGTGGGTTCAAAGAAGGGCAAACAAAGGGGTTTGGAGCACAGGCCTTATGAGGAGTGGCTGAAGGAGCTGGGATTGTTCAGTTTGGAGAAGAAGAGTCAGAGGAGACCTTATTGCTCTCTGTAACTACCTGAAGAGAGGTTGTAGTGAGCTAGGGGTTGGCCTCTTCTTTCGTGTAACTAGTGATAGAACTGGCTTCAAGCTGTGCCTGGGGAGATTTAGGCTGGACGTTAGGAAATACTACTTTTCTGAAAGAGTGGTCTGGCACTGGAATGGGCTGCCCAGGGAGGTGGTGGAGTCACCGGCCCTGGAGGTGTTTGAGGAACATTTGGATTTTGTGCGGAGGAACAAGGTTCAGTGAGAACTATTGGTGACAGGTGGATGGTTGGACTGGATGATCTTGCAGGTCTTTTCCAACCTTGGTGATTCTGTGATTCTGTGATCTAATGCAATGTCCACAAAAGTAATTGCAGTGCATCCAGAATATGGTTTGACTAGGACTGGTAGCAAGGTATAAAGCTCATGCTAGTCCTTATCAGTAATAAGTGGAAACTCCATTCAGAGTGGTTTAGGGACAAAGCATGTGCCAAAACACATATTTGAGAACCATCTAGATCAAGATCCTAAACACCACTTTTTCTTTTAAGTAGGGTTTAAGTGATGGAATCGTTTGCATTCTTCCAATGCACGTAACTAGTGTAGGAAAATGCATTCTCCACCACACATAAATACTAACTGCAAACTAGTATTTTCCTTCATTAATATAAATTGCAGAATTGAGAATATTAGACTTGGTTAGATTTTTGTTTTTAACACTGCTAGGTGACATTTTTTACGGCTAGAACCTATGATCCATTTCTGCGATTGCTTCGTTATTTCTTCATCTGCAGCTTTTCATTTTTCAGCTTGTAATCTAAGACCATTTATTTCTGTCTTTGACTTTATCTTGGGTTTTGTTTTATTGGTTTGTTTCAATTCTTAATATAACTATTAATTTTAGTTCAAGGCAATGTGAATTTTATTCTTTTTTTTTCCCTAGGTCCCTGTGTAATCTCTAGTTGGCATGATCACTGATTATTTGGAGAACTTTTTAGTATCCTAAGGGTATAGGAAACTGCATGCTGCTGTGATTCTAAACCCATATGGTACGAAAACTAAATTGTAGATTTGTTCTGTTAGGATTTAAACACTCTCATCTCCATTATACACGATTAATGTGAAAGTATTCACAAGAAAGACTTTAGGGATGAAGTAATCTTAAACTCTTTAAACATCTTTACAAATGTAATATTTAAATTTGGTAATTAAACAATAAGAGAAGAATGTGGTGTAGGAACTTCTGAATAAAAGAAAAATATGAGTGATTTATCTTTGGTGAAGTAAAATACAATGTTTTAGACATACCAATGACACAGACAGAAAATTGTATTTGTTTGCAGTTCAGGAATTACAAAATATTATGGATAAACAGCAAACAATGCACAAGGAAAAGTTTGCTGCAAAAAGTATTACAAATTACAACTGTAAGGTCAATTCTGCTGTTATCATAGGATTGCAGAATATTTTAAATTGGTCATCTGGTCTGTTTTGATAAGTAATGAATTGTAGCTTATTGTGATACAATACTGGATATCTGTTGTTCTGTCTGCTGTCAGAGCATTTTACTGAGGACTCTGTGTCTTGGACTGTCTTGTCCTTACAGAAAATAAACAGATCTTGTAAGAAAGAAAAAAGGAATTTTATGAAGTAAACCAATGAAACTAATTAAATCCACAAACTGGCTCATCATAGAACAAGAAATACAGGAAGGATCATTTCAGTCACTCCTGCCCAGACAAATTCCCTGCTTTGTACAGACACTGGGTCTGACTCAAAGCTCATCAAAACCAGTGAGAACTCTTCTGTAGACTCTAACTTCCTGCCAAACATTTGTTAATCAGAGCTCACAGCACAGCTGTGGACTTTAGGGTTACTGTAATTTCCATGGAGTGAAGCGAGACTCTGCACTATAAATGCTATACTCTGAAGCACCAGAAATAGTGTATATATAAATATGTATGTAAGTTTGTTTATTGTACCGTTTCTAGAAGGAAGAGTTTTTTAAACAGGTTTAATACTTACATGAACTAGACATCAGAAATGTACAATTTCCACTTACTATTTAACAAATACTAATGGAAATGAGTTTTCTTCTGAAAAAAGAATAACTAGACTCTTAGAAATTTTATGATAGATTTAATGGGAGAGAGAAAGAGAGTGGAAGGCGTTTTTTTATTTGGTTAGTTTGTTAGTTTTTTCTTTTTTTTTTTTTCAGGAAACCCATTACAAAATTCTTTCTCATCAATGTTGGCCAGGAATAGCTATACCCAATGAAAGAGGATGCTGTCTCAAATGAGCGGTGACAGATATGAGCCTCAAAAATTGCTCACATGACTCCAGTTTGCTCAGATATTTTGCAAGAAATTAAAGATTTTCTTTTGTTTTGGTCAGCTTTTCAACTAAGTTACCAAGGGATGAAAAGGAAAGGGCTTAGAACACAACATAGGTGCTCTTATTCCCTAATTTAGATTAAGATGGGAAAGAGCTTTTATGTTAAAGACTGACTTTTTGTGAATGAGAAGAGCTTTGCACCTTTCGTGGCACAACATTAAGCAGTACAAAGACCATAGGGGTCTTTATAAATGCAGTTCTATGACAGCAGACTGTGCTTTGTCAAAGGTCACCCATTCATCCATCATCAGCAAATAATGGATAAACAGCTAATTAGTGATACCAGGTGCCATAAGACAGGGAAAGAAAAACTCTTTTCAAAAAAGAAAATACTGATTCATCATACTCAATGATAAGTAATGATCCAATTTCTCACTAATTAAAGTTCATTTTTTGATAAAAATTGTATCAAAATTAAATTCTATATTGAAAGATCAAAGAAAAGAATAAACACATTGTCTGCTTTCTAAAACTATCTAAGAAATAGCTGCTTCACAACCATTCAAAAAATTAGCTCATAAAACCAAAATATAAAGATTTAATACTGTAGTGCATATTTACTATTTGGTATCTCATATGGTATAATAACTTGGATTGGAAGGGACCTCAAATATCATCTGCCTGCCATGGGCAACATTGCTAATCTATAGATCAGGCACTAGATCAGGTTGCCCATGGTCCCAAAAAAGCCACCTTTGAACACCTTCAAGGACAGGACATCTACAACCTGGGCAGCCTGTTCCAGCACCTCAACACCCTTCTTTGTAAAAAACTTCCCTCAGCTTGTTTTCATGAGAGGTGCTGCAGCTCTCTAATCATCATTGTGGTCCTCCTCCAGATCCTCTTCAAAGCTCCATATCTCTCCTGTGTTTGGGGCCTCAGTCCTGAATGCAGTACTCCAGATGGGAATTCACGTGGGCAGAGTAGAGAGAGACAATCACCTCCTTCGCTTTGTTGGCCACATCTCTTTTCATGCATGCTAGTATACAGCTGATCTTCCAGGCTGCAAGTGCACACTGCTGACTCATGTTAAGTTCTTCGTCTACCAGGACCACTCAGTCCTTCTAGGCAAGACTGCTCTCAAGGAGTTCTTCTCCCAGTCTGTACATGTATCTGGGATTGCCCAGACCCAAGTACAACTCCATCATAGAAGACGACCAGATTTCTCAGGCACAGTCTGTACTTAATGAAGCCTTGCTTGCTTTCTTGCAGCATCTGCTAAAACCTCATGTGCCCTAACATGTTTTCTAGGAGGATCTGAGTAAACCTTAGTGTATTTTTAGAAAAGTGTTTGTCTAAATCTTCTTCTCATTCTTTTCACTGTATTGTCATTCAAGTTACAATAAATATCTGGTGTTTTTCTGGAACTATAGACATGAGCTTAACATATTTTTTGTGTTTGATTATGAAGCATTCTAGTTTACCATAATCAGTGCTGCCCTCTGTTTTTAATCAAGGAATATAGTTTTGGAAACTTAGCAAAGAATAGATCTGTAGCTGTTTCACAGTTGTGAACATCAGATCTGTGCAGTACTGTAAGAGCCAAACATGGTAAAATCACTGAATCTCTTTAGGTTTTTTGGAGAAATTAAGTGTTTCATGCACTTGCGCTTGCTCAAGTCAACTTTAGGAGAACAGACATCAAATAATACCTGAGCTAGCACAAAGTTGGTGCTGCATTGATGGACAACATCATACATACATAAAATCTATCCTTACAAAGTCAATTCATCATAGTCTTTCAACAAATTTGAACTGCCAGAGTGAGTTCACACCAATGCATCACCTTTTCCATCATTTGTCTGCAGTGTTTCTGATTTGATAGTTAAAGTACTACTGTATCATAGATCTGAGCAACTTTTAATGGATTATTTTATTAGTCTTGTGGCTAGATGTTGCGGGTCGCATTTTATCCTTGACAGGGAGCTAGGCCTTCTCTATCCTTTCCCCACAGGAAGCCAGTGGTGAAGTGAGAAAAAGGAGTTATTTGACTGAGATAAAGAAAAGCTATTTTATTAAAAAATGATGAAGGAATGTTATAAGGAATCAAGAGTAATAAATCAAACAAATTGGAAAGACAGATATCTCCTCATCAAGCTTGGGAAGGAGAAAAGGAAGGAAGTCCTAAATCCACTATGTCTCTTCCTTCCCAAAAACCATGTGGGAAGGACTGGAACATGCTAGGAATTGTAGTTCCCAGTAGTGCTGGGAAATGTTTCTTAGCAGCTGTCCCAATTCTGTCAGTTCATTGCATGATGTCATGATATGGAATAACTATAGAAAACCATGACACTAGATTTTGGTACTGGGCTGCAAAAAGTGCCTCTATGAGAATAGCTGAAAAACTGCTCTTTGTAGGGGAGGTGCTCCAGCCCTCTGATCATCTTTCTGGCTCTCCTCTGGATCCTCTCCAACAGCTCCCTGTCTTTCTTGTACTGGGGGCTCCAGACCTGGACACAGTACTGCAGATGGGGCCTCACAAGAGCAAAGTAGAGAGAGACGATCACCTCCCTGTCCCTGCTGGGACCATTTGGTTTCTGAGCTGCAAGAGCACGCTGCTGGCTCATGTTAAGTTTTTCATCCATCAGGATCCCCAGGTCCTTCTCTGTAGGGCTGCTCTCAAGGACTGCTCTTTCCAGTCTGTATATATGCCCAGGATTCCTCTGGCCCAAGTGCAAAACCTTGCACTTTGCTGTGCTAAACCTCAATAGATTCACCCAGGCCTACCTTTCAAGCCTGTTGAGGTCCCTCTGAATGGCATCCCTTACTTCCACCATGTAAACTGCACCACTCAGCTTGGTGTCATCAGCAAACTTGCTGAGGCTGCACTCAATTCTGTCATCAATGTCATTGATAAAGATGTTAAAGAGCACCGGTCCCAAGACAGAGCCATGGGGGAAGCTGCTCGTTTCCAGCCTCCACCTGGACATAGAAACATTGATGACCACCCTTTGTCTGCAGCCTTTCAACCAATTCCTTATCCATCGAGTGGTCCACACATCAAATCCACATCCCTCCAATTTGGAGATAAGGATGTGGTGGGGGACCATGTCAAAGACCTTGCTCAAGTCCAGATAAATGACATCAGCTGCCTTTTCTTTGTCCACCAATGCCATCACTCCATCATAGAAGGCCAGCAGATTGGTCAAGCATGACCTTCCCCTGGTGAAGCCTTGCTGGCTGTCTCGGATCACATGCTCATTCCTCAAGTGATCAAGTATGTCATCCAGGAGGATCTGTTCCATGATCTTCCCAGGTACAGAGGTCTATTTTCTTCTCCTGTCTTATAGAGGAAAGAATAATGTGGTGGAGTTCAGACAGCCATCAGTGGTGAAACCAGCATAACTGCATACAAAATTAATGACTTTAGCTCCCAGCTCATTCACAATTACTGTTTCCTCATGCCTTATCATAGAACAGCTCACTGATCAGAGTATATTCTGCTTCAGATGCAGCTCCAAATATATGAAGTAGAGTATATGATTCAAAGCTGGAGATTATTTCTTAACTGAAACATTCTGAATTGTATTACAAACTGCTCTTTAGTACCTCATTCAGTCCTTGAATGTGTTTCTCCTTCTGAAATAAATACATCCAGTCCAAAAACAGATTTCCCTGGTAATAGTTTGTTCACATAACAGTTTGTTCTGTTGGTCCATCAGTTAAGCAGACTCACAGCTACTGGTTTTATTAGGTCAAACTGTATAATACTTCTACTCTTCCAAAGACTGGCAGAGTTTAGGACATGAAGAAGAGACAGCATCTGGGGCATGACTATTGCTGATAAGACACAAATAACCACAGTGAGATTTTTATTTTTTTTCAATGTACATTTGTTATAGAAAATGTAGTCAATTTTAAAAGTTGCTCATTAACAGAAACGCTAGCTTGCAGATCTTGCTGGACCTCACTCGCTAAGTACAGAACTAAGGATTTTGTTCTGGCCATCAGTATCTTTTTCCAGTTTCTCTGGAAAGAGATCAGTATCTAAAAGCTAGCAGTGAATTGTGTAGTGTATGGGGCTGCTGAATCACGGCCTGAACCTCTGATTAATCACCTGATTAATGGCATGGTAATGAGTCAGCCATGGGAGCACAGGTGAAGGCAGTTCACCTGTGCTGCAGGAAGGGGTGGAGCCTGGCTCTACGTCTCCTAGACCCATTTAAGAGCTGACTGCCAGTGGGGAAGGATCTCTTCTGGAGATCTGCTCCACTGGAGTCTATTTTGTGAGCCCAGGATAGGGTGAGTGTCTTTCTTTTCTTACTCCAATATAATAATTACATTAGCTAAGCTCCTGAATATACCATACCATCTGTATATTCATTGATTGTACACTATACCATCTGTATATCCATTGATTATACATGTAATCAGTCCAAAAATATTAAAACTGTCAAATTGCATTACTGCTTGTTATGAAATCAGGTATTTTATAGCCTCGTTGGAGCAAACAACAGTTCTTTGGAAACAACTGCGCCTAATTCAAAGATCACCATATGTGACTTAGAAGAGGAACATCAAGGTTTTGTATTATTTAGCACAAATTAAGTATGTCAAACTGTATTTCAATTAATATCAAGGCAAAATAGTTTAAGTGTGGAGTAAATGTCTTTATTTGTATTGCATTAAAATCTGAAAAAGCACCATTGCTGTGTATCCTGGAAAGGCTTTTAAAAATAATCTGTATAGCTCCTCTCAGACTTTCAGTGCAGACAGAACACTAAAAAGATCGGTGCTCTTCAGGATCTGTTATCAGAGCTAATACTATTTAATATACAAGGGCTGCATGTTAAGTAATGTCTCCTATTTTATTATATTATCCTACAGCACAGAGGTGGGTGTTTGTGATGTGGCAGTAGAGGCTGAATCTTCTTGCCAGAATCTCAACAGATTTTGTTGCTGTGCAACAGATGGCAGCAGAAGGGCAGTCTGACAAAATGGCTTCTGACATGGAAGTGCATGTGAAGAAAAAATGGGTAATTGAATTCCTCCAAGAAGACAAAATTGCACCCACTGACATTCATTGATGCTTGCTGAACGTTTATGGAGACCAAACAGTGGATGTGCGCACAGTGAAGCTATGGCTGGTATATTTCAGCAGTGGTGACAGCAACAATGGGTTGCTTTGCTGGTGCAGATTTTTGTGTGTGAAGCACTCGGCTCTTGTTCATCGCTGGTGAAAATGTGTAGTTAATGGTGGCAACTATGCTGAAAAATAGTTTTAAAGTAGAGAATTTGTTCTGTCAAATGGTGATATTGTGCTCTTCGTCTTTGTTGTAGTTTCCATGGAAATAAACAGTACATTACAGTGCAATGTACATGTTAAAGACTGTGGTTTACAGTGGGCACTCAGCTATTTCACAGATAGTACCAGAATAGCCATTATGCTGAAGACTGGTTATCACTCAGAGGAAGCTTTACATGTTGAAGCTTAACAATTAGATTTGGAACTATTAAACATGAGAAAGATACTTAAAAGCTGGAGCAAGTCCAGTGGGAAAGTTTTGTATGCTGGAGTGGATAATGTCAAAGTAGAGCAGAAAAAGCTGAATATGTTCAGACTGAAGAAGAGACAGCTAGAGGGAATATCTAATTGTTGTCTTCTATTTCATAAGCTGTGGTTTTAGAGAGTGAAGAAATTAACTTATCAGTGAATGTCTAGGGCACAATGAGCATAAATTACAACAAATAATTATAATAAATTACAGCAGAGGAAATTCCAGCTTGTCAAAAGTAAAAAAGAAAATCTTCACTGAGCAAATGTAACCATTGTAAAAAGTTGCTCAGAAAGGTTGTGGAATCTGTCTGTGGAGATTTTCAAGCTGTTGAGTATTCTGATCTTAATTTGATGTTAGTACTGTTTGGAGAAGCTGTTTGGAATGATCTCCAAACATCCCTTTGATTCTAAATCACTCTGTATTTTTATGGGACTAATGGAGGAAGCAAATTCTCACTAGGAATTGATGGACAGATGCAACCAGAGCATGCTAAGGAGAGAGCTTGACAATGGCACATGTTGCTGGAGAGTTTATTTTATGACTGGTCAGTGGATATAATAGCAGTTAAGCATGAGAAGAGATCTATAAATTCAGAACTCATTTAATGACACAAAAAGTGACAGCCCTAAAATACACTTCTAAAAGCAAACAGGAATCTAATGTTGTTTGCAGAGAAATAATGGAGTATTCATCTTATAAATTACATAGCAAGTACAAGTGGAAAATCAGTCACGTTATGCACTAAAGCTTCCAAGTAGTGTTTGAGAGTACTTTGCAAATAAAAGATAGTGGCTAGACTATAAAGCCAGAAGGGATTTTTACAGTCATTTAATCTGGCCTCTTGTATGAAACAAGTCTATCACTTTCTATTTACGTAGATCACGTGTATTAGATAAGATCTCATTTTTAACTATATAAATGTGTAGTGGTAAAAAAAACCAAGATAATTCTAGTTAAGTTGATAATTCTAGTTCTACAGCGAGAAATTTCATAATAGGTATTGAAATTTCTGTTTTTCCACTAGATATTTAGAGTGTAAACAAGTTTGCTTTTTACCATTTTTATCCCAGGGCTTTCAGCTCTTTTAACAATTGTCAGAACTGACAGTGCCCTGGGTCTTATGGAGTCTGGACACTATGGAATAGCCCTCAGATTGTATTAACTACAATGCAGCAGGACTGCATGTTTGCAAAATTCTTGTGATGCACAAGTTGAGGAAAGTTCTATAAGATAAACTAGGGATTCAGGCCTGCTTATTCAAAAAAACTGCTTTTTCAACCATCATCGAAATGAGATTCAGATCCCTCTGTTTGTCAACTTTCATTTTGGCAAGAGTCTATGGACGTGCTGTTTCAATGACAGTCACATAACAGACCATATAAATAAAAAATACATTATACAATGCCTTTTCTATGTTTGTTGTCTGTTTTGTTGAGAGTGTATACAAAAATACTTTGAAATGCCATTTGTTGATAGTTGTTTTCTTTAAACATGCTTAGGAGGCAACAGTTTTCCTTATGTGAACTGACCACATTTGTCATAGAAGATAAAGAAAAGATGTAGGGGACAATATAAAAATGACATATATACAGGAGTACGCTAGAATTATGGCTTTATTGGATAAAGTTATTGCCTGCACCTGATTCTGAACACTTGAAATACTTCTCTCAAAGCACATTACTTTCATATATTGTTATCAGGGGTTCCTTCAAATTATTTTCATTAATATTAATATTAGTCCTTTTAAATAGAGAATCAAAACTTTAGCATTTCCATGATAGTGTAGAAACTAACTTCAAAGATGAGAAGAAAAAAAATCAAACAAAATGAAAACAATAGCAACAACAAAAACAGGAGCTTTGAATATCATTAATGCTGTGATTGGGTCTTAGATCAATGAAAGCAATTCTGTGTATTGATTTTGGCATCAAGGAGCTGCAGGTGTGGCCCCTGTGAGCAGAGCCTGGAAGCTGTCCCATGTCAGACCAGAGCCAGCTCCAGCTGTTTTAAAAGGGACCTATTGTTGGCCAGAGCTGAGCCATGAGCAGTAATGGTTGTGCCTCCGTGAGAGCAGGAAGGAAAAGTTGCACAGCAGTGGCTGGCAGAGAAGAATAATAAATGTGAGAGAAATAGTCCTGTAGTCACCAAGGTCAGTACAGAAAGATAACAGAAGGTGTTCCAGATACAGAGTAGAAGTTCCTACAGGCTGTGGAGGGGCCCATGGTGGAGCTGGCAGTCCACCTGCAGTGCATGGACACTATACAGAGCAGATCTCCATGTGCAGCCCATGGAGGTGCCCAGAGTGCAGCTGGTAGATGTGGCCTAAAATAGGTTGCAGCCCATGGAGTGTCCTTGCAGATGCAGGACCCAGGCTGGAGCCTGTGGAAAGGAGCCTGTGGTGGAGTAGATGGCCTGGGAGAGCTGCTGTCCATGGCGACCATCACTGGAGATGTCTACTCTTGAAGGATGGCCCCTTGGAGAGCTGCCGCCTGTGGAAAGGGTCAGTTTAGGAAGGACAGCATGCCATGGGAGGGACCCCATGCTGGAGTAGGGTCAGAGAATAACCATGAAGGAGTGGCAGAGATTAAGTGCTAGGGACTGATCTGAGACTCCATTCCCCTGTACCACTCAGGGAAATATAGAAAAAGTTGGTTCTTTCTGTTCTAGTCTGCTATCAACAGGCAATAAATAGCATTAATCTCCATTTATAGAATCTGTTTAACCAATTATGGTAACTGTTCCCTGTTCTTATCTCAACCCATGATCTTCTTTTTTTTATTCAAATTTATTCCCTGTCATTTTGAGAAGGGAGATCAGCATGTTGGAGCTTGTCTACCCATAGAATCATAGAATGGCTTGGGTTGTAAGGGACCTCAAGGACCATCAAGTTTCAACCCCCCTGCTCCAGGCAGAGTTGCCACCAACTAGATCTGGTACTAGATTAGATTTCTCAGGGCCCCCTCCAATGTGTCCTTGAACACCTCCAAGGATGGGGCATACACAACCTCTGTGGGTAACTTGTTCCAGCACCTCACCACTGTCTCAGTAAAAAACTTCCCCTTGACATCTAATCTAAATCTCCCTTCCTTTAGTTTAACACAATTTCCCCTTATCCTATCTCTATCTACCCATGTCAAAAGTTGGTTTCCCTCATGTTCATCAACTCCCTTTAAATACTGGAAGGTCGTAATGAGGTCTTCCTGCTGCCTTCTGTTTTTCAAGTGAACAAGTCCAGTTCCTTCAGCCTGTCTTCACAGGACAGGTGCTCCAGCCCTTGGATAATCCTTGTGGCCCTCCTCTGGACCCTCTCCAAAAGCTCCAAATCTTTTCTGACTTCTGGATTCCAGACACATTACTCCAGCTTGGGCCTCATAAGGGTGGAATAGATGGGGACAATCACCTCCTTCTCCCTGCTGGCTACCCCTCTTCTGATGCAGCCCAAGATACCATTGGCCTTCCAGACTGCAAGCGCACACTGCTGGCTCATGTTAAGATTTTCATCAACCAGAACCTCTAAGTTCTTTTCGGGACTCTTAAGGAGTTCTTCTTCCATTTTGTATACATATCTGGGATTACTTCAATCTAAGTGAAAAACCCTTTGCTTTGCTTTGTTAAACTTTATTAGATTCACAAGGGCTCACCTTTTGAGCTTATCAAGGTTCCTCTGAATGTCATCCCTTCCTTCTGCTGTATCAACCACACCTCTCAGCTTGGTGTCATCAACAAACTTTCTGAAGGTGTACACAATACCATCGTCTGTGTCATTGATAAAGATACTAAAGAATACCAGATCTAAGACAGAACCATAGGGGACACCACTCATCTCTGGCTTCCATTTGGACATAGAGCCTTAGGCCACAATCCTCTGGCTGCAACCTTGAAACCAATTCCTTATCCACCCAATAGTTTACTCTTCAAATCCATATCTCTCCAATTTAGAGATAGGATGTGGTGTGGGACTGCTTCAAAGGTCTTGCAGAAATCCAGGTAGATCACATCAGTCACCTTCCCTTTGACCAATGCTGTCACTCCACTATATAAGGCCATCAGATTGGTCAGAGACAAATTTCCCTTGATGAATCACACTGACCATCTCAGATTACCCACTTATCTCTCAAGTGCCTTAAAGTTTTCCAGGAGGATCTCCAGGAGGATCTGTTCCATGATCTTCCCAGGCACAGAGGTGAGGCTCACCAGCCTGTAGTTCCTCAGGTCCTTCTTTGTCCCTTTCTTGTAACTGGGAGTAATGTTTCCCTTTTTTCTGTCCCCGGGGACCTTGCCTGACAGACACAACTTTTCAAATATAATGAAGAGCAACTTGGCAACCACGTCAGACAGCTCCCTTAGGGCCCTGGAATGCATCTGGCCCCATGGACTTGTATACATTCAATCTCATGAGTTGGTCTTGGACTTGCTCCACTTTTACAGTGGGGAGAAGTTTGCTCCCCCAGTTCTCACCTAGAGGTTCAGGTTCAGGGATGTGAGAATCCTGGCTTCCAGTGAAGACTGAAGGAAAGAACTTACTGAGTAACTCAACCTTTTCTACATCTGTTGTAACCAGTTCTCTTTTCTCATTTAACAGGGGAGATAAGCACTCTTTGGCCTGTCTCTTCTGATCCTTGTAGGTGACATGTCCTTGCTTTCACTGCCTGTACTTGTCCTTCTTTTCCTTCAATTTTCCTGCAGAACCTTGAAAAGCCATTCTAGTTTCATGCCTCCCCTTCTTGTTTTCTTATTCTGAGGGAATATCTCTAAGAATACCTATCTCTAAGCTGCCACATTCTATCATTAGCTGTTGGAAAGATATTTACATAATTTGTATTAAACAATCTTTTGAAGGACAGGACTGCATATTTTTGTATATGATAGATCATATTGCAACTTGAAAATGCTGTTGCATCGTTTACACACCATGTTCTTTTAGGTCACAACAATTAGTTCCATGATAGTCACCTCACAGAAACCAAAATGACCAATTTAAATCCCAGATTCTATTACCATAGCCTTAGCATTAGTGGTAGACTGAATGGTCATACAGTGCAGCATATTAACAACAAATAAAAACCTTCAGCATCCATGATTTTTTCTCATTACTTTATTTTCAAAGGTAGTATTTTATATGATAATTAACAATCAAAATCATTTAACAAAGCACATGTTTTAGAGAGTTCTAGAGTTCTTTTCATTTGTTCTTGTTTGCTTAACGTATCTGATCATATTTGTTTACTCTCTCCGTCTCTGGAATTTTCTTTAAAGGTTTGTCTGAATCTCTCTCCATGTATGTCTGACATAAGTAAATTTATGGTCTAGATGATCAAATTTAATTATAAGGTTCTATTTTACAATTATGGATGTCAATTTTATGAGATGTATAAGAGATGCACAGACAGAAAATTATCTAAAAATAGAATTTATTTTGTAGAATTTCTATAAAATTTATTAATAAGTGAATTTCATGCTAATGGCTTCATTTTATTTAATGAGTAAATAGCTTGCATAGCAGTACAGATGGGGGGAAAAAAACATTGTAAAGAGAAATGATTATAGGCTCCATCATATTTTCTAAATGTCAGAAAGCACCAAGTTAACTGTATTGCAATTGATTGAGTTACTCTCTTGAGTTTGAAGTTAAGCTCATGTATTCTCATATGGTGAACTGGAGACATAAAAAGTGCCTTCTAAATAAGGATGGGATTTATTTACTTTTTTAAATTACATTTAAGAGTCTTCATTTGTTCAAAAACATTAGAAATCAACTTAGAGATGTATATAAAGATATGAAGTTACAGACTCAATGCCAAGAAATACTGAAGGTCAGATTACCATTGCTCTAGTATTGAATCAAAACTTTTACATGGATTCTTTAAAAATGGCTAAGATGCTTAGGGATTTTCTGGTTTCCTGTGAGCCAGATGGAGGAACCATGATGAGCGTGCTTGCTTTCAAGTGAAAGTAGATTAATTTCCAAATAAAAGCTGTTTTCTGCATGTGTAAAAAGAATGTATGTTTCAATCAAGCATTTTGCATAAATACTGGATAATCCATCTGATAGCTAAATATATGAATTTGAGATTAATTGAAAATAATTATGGAACCTACCTACATATTTCGATTATATAAACTGAGAAAAAAGAACATACAATATAGAATCACTCAGGGTGGAAAAGACCTTAAACATCATCGTGTCCAACCATGAACTAACCGTACTACTCTAACTAACAACCCTCTGCTAAATCATGTCTCTGAGCACCACAAAAATATTTAATTCTTCTCAGTAATTATAAATCATGTGAATACAGAAAAGAAAATGTGCTTTGTTTACCTGGCAAAGTCCTTTGAACTGTTCAGTGGTAACTGAGTGCATTTGTTTGCCCAAAATGCAAGGTGGCAGTCCAGTTATGTGCTGTGAATGTCTGCATATTAAATATCTGAGCCCAGTTAATACATAATGGAGATCTATTTCTGTGATGTACCATAACCTTTCATTTTCATTCCTTTCAGAAGGGAATCCATATACGTGGTGGGTTGGAAAAGCCAATGAGAAGCATTACTACTGGGGTGGATCAGGACCAGGTATTCAGAAATGTGCCTGTGGAATTGAACGCAACTGTACTGATCCCAAGTACTACTGCAACTGTGATGCTGACTATAAACAATGGTGAGGATGACCAGAATCTCCTAACTTTTGTAACTACTGTAATTATTCTGAATGTCTTTTGTTAAAATATTTCCTTCCCTAATATAGAAGGAAGGAAATATAGTATGTTTCTGAATTCTCTTGTTCGAAGTATCTGCTTATGTGTTCATTTTCATTTTACTCACACTACTTGTGACTGTCAAATGTAACGAATGTGTTTAGGTTTTCAAGTACATTTAACTATAGAGAAGGTAGCTAAACTTGAAAAGTCAAGTCCTAATAGGAAGGACTATCATTGTCATTGCCGTGCAACTTTGTTTACATGATGTTCAGTTGTATTACGATATAGTATTTAATTTTGTCTCTGCAACTTCATTTTTTCTAGCATTTCTCATTAATGGAGTACTAATGCTGTATTGCTTGCATTATGTGAGAGATACGAGTTCAAGTCACTCACCCAGTGACTCTAACTCTCATTATCCAATTTTCATCAAAAAAAAAAAAAACAGAACAAGGCTTTATATTTCAGAAGAAGCTACTGCACTCTGCGCGAGATAACTAAATATTTTTTCATCTGATGATTGAGATTACGTATTTATAATATAGGTGGTATTTTTTAAACGGTATGCAATGTTCAGTGACTGACTAGACTCATGCTTCTACGAGCACTTTTCTCATTAAAAGCAGCTTAAAATCATAGAATAATAGAATAATAGAATGGCTTGGATTGGAAAGAACTTTAAAGATCATTCATTCAATTCCAAACCCCCTGTCATGGGTAGGGGCACCTTCTAAAAGACCAGGTCTCTCAAAGCCTCATCCAGCCTGGCCTTCAACACTCCCAGGGATGGATCATGCACAATTTCTCTGGCCAAAATTTCTAGGATCTAACCACCTTCATAGTAAAAAAATTCCTCCTTATCATAGAATCGTAGAATCATTAAGGTTAAAAAAGACCAGAAAAATCACTTAGTCCAACTGTCACCCCACTATGTCCATTAAACTATGACCCTAAGTGCCACACATATCCTTTACTTGCAAACCTCTAGGGACAGGGATTCCATCACCTCACTAGGCAACTTATTCTAATGACTCACCACTCTTTCTGAGAAGAAAGTTCTCCAGTTGTCTAACCTGAACTTTACCTGGCACAACTTAAGGCCATTATTACTAGTTAACTGGGAAAAGAGGGCAACGCCCTCCTCACTCCATCCTCCTTTCAGATGATTGTAGAGAGTGATGAGGTCTTCCCTGAGCCTCATCTTCTCCAGTCTAAACAATCCAAGTTCCCTTAGCTGTTCCTCGTAAGATTTGTGTTCCCTACTTATCATCAGGTTTGTTGCCTTTCTTTGGGCATGCTCAAGGGCATCAATGTCTTGTAGTGATGGGCCCAAAACTGAACACAATACTGAAGGTAGAGCCTAATTCTATCTAATCTAACTCTGCCTTGTGATGGGGAGACCTCCATCAGTACTCCAGGTGTAATCTCATGAATGCAAAGTAGAGAAGGAGGATCATCTCTCTTGATCTGCCAGGCATGCTTGTTTTTATGGAGCCCAGGGTATTTAACTTTTTTGTTCAATGGTACATTTTCAGCTCATGTCCAGTTCTTAATCTGTTTCTGCAGGGCTACTCTCAATCCATTCATTACCTAATTTTTATGGATGTTGCCCTGACCCAAGTATATGACCTTGTGTTTGTCCTGTTGAAATTCATGAGATACACACGAGCCCAACTTTCAAGCTTGTCAGGATGCCTCTAGAGAGCATCCCTTCTTTCCAGAGTGTGGGCATCCAACTTTTTGGCTTGCCTGAGCTATGTTAAGTGGAGAAGAATTGTCTTAGGTTAATGTTTTGGTTGTTACTGAGTGATGAGTGCACGCCAGGGGCCAGGATGGGGAACAGCCATCACAGTAGTGCAGCAGCAGGGGTCAAGGTGCATTAGTATCTGTACAGGGCTGCGTACTGTGGATTGGATATGCCTGTCCTAGAGTATCAACTGTACCACTCAGCTTGGAGTCCTCCACAAATGTACTTGAGGGTGCACTCACTGTCGATGTTAATAAAGATACTAAACAGTACTCGTACCTGCACAGACCCCTTAAGTACCCCCGTCATCAGTGGCCTTCACTTGGACATTGAGCCACTGTACTGTGACATTTTAAACCCTTATCCACTGATTAGTCCATCCATCATATTCATGTCTTTTCAATTTAGACACAAAGATTTTCTGTGGAGCCTTATCAAAAACTTTGCACAAGTCCATGTAAATTATATCAGTTGTTCTTCCCTTGTCCATATGTGCTATCTCTATATAAAGGAAGGCCAACAAGTCAGCCAGGCTTGATTTGCCCTTTATCAAGCCACATTAACTGCCTCCAATCACCTCTGTCTTCCATATGTCTTAACATGATTGCCACGCTCTTACTTGGTGCAGAGATATGACTGAATGGTGTGTATTTCCACAGGTTCTCCTTGTTACCTTTTTAGAAATGAACAATGTGTTTCCCCTTTTCCAGTAACTGGGGACTTATGTTGACTGCCACAACTTTTCAAAATCCAGAAAATACAACAAGGAAATTTTGTCATTACAGAATAAGTTGAAGTATACTTTTAATATGAGACAGTCCAGATATTGAAGCATGAGAATAAATTACTTCTGCTGAAAGAGTATTGTATTCATCCTGTATGAATGATGATGCAGAAAAGAAAAAATAGTGATAGACACAGAGGACAAATGAAAAACCTTTAAGCAATCTGCAATACTTGTTTTGTCTAAACTTAAACTTCATCTAAACTTAGTGCCTGGTTTATTTTTTTCATCTGATGTGTGATATTTTTTATAAGTCCAGGATTGGTTATGTCCATTTTGAACTCAATTATGATACAGTATTTTTCAGGTTGCTAACTTATAACTTAGTCTTGCTATATCTGGATTCTGGACAATATTTATTAATATTTTTAAAAGTCACAATCAACTTTTCACTCTCTCTCTCTGAATTAAGAAAAGAGAGAATTCTGGAAGTGGTATTGGTATTTAGAGTATGCCTTATATGTTGATTGGCCCTTGATAATAGGGAATAAATAGGTAAGTAGGACTGATAGTAGATACTGTCAAGGAACTCAAGTTTTTGCATATTTGTAATCTGCATCTAAAACATTAGGTGACACTCATATTGTTTCATTGTTAATATTAAGTAATTTTTCCATGGTAAAGTTTTATGGATAGAGGGCCAGGAGGGAAACTACAGATGGGAAGAGCTTTACCCGGAACAATCCCACTGATGTGAGCTTTATCCACTATTTGTGCCCAGTATGAGATTAATCCAGAGAAAAGTGAATCAAATAAAATTTAAAACAGTAGTTTTACTTACCTACAAAGAATATTTATTTAAGAGTGTGGCCACCATTCAAGTGAGAGAATAAATACTTCTGAGGTTGCTGTTACTAGCAACAAGAAATTCCATGTTTATTTGTCAAACCAAATCTTTACGCATGACTATTTGTGGAGTTTCATAAAAAAATGAGCAACAATGTAGAGGTAGATAAACTGTATTAACTGAACAGTAAATGTAAAAATCTACAAAGCATTTTGGTACCTACTCCCTTGATCCTAAAGACAGTTGTAATACCCAGATTTTCCAAGGTTTCCATTCTACAGGTTAATTTTTCTTATGTAGCCCTGACCTGAGAAGACAATGTGATCTTATGGGTGTATTTACAGGGAAAATGTTTTCAATTAGAACTTTGTCATGAGGATACAGTTTAGATTTCTCACTAGGGCATGTGAGAAACACATGCTCAAGGTCAAAAATTTCTGATCAGGCAAAGATCTCTGTGAAGAGCAGTTTAATTATTATTGTAATAATGGGCGCACACCCCCTACTGACAAGGGAGAAATTGCTCAACTAGTCAGTGAAATCCATTCTGTTACATACCCGGGTCCAACGCAGGTAAAGCCTCTTCTGGCACTTATTGGCTGAGAGTCTCAGGCTCACAATCTTCTGAATCTGTTGCTACGTTACACTTCCATACAATGTCTGTTACCAACCCATTGTCTTTGCGTATGTTCTGTACTTTTTATGGCGATAGGAAGACAATATTTTCAACAGTTAGCACACTATTTCTGTCCTGTATCAGACTCTTCCCTACTCCTACCCCTACCATACCTAATGCCTGTGCCAATTCTACCTAGGTCAGAACACCCCAGTCTCAACTTTACTCTGTTCAGCAGCTTTCTTTGTGAAAGGAAACTTATCCTACAATACATACAGAAATACTGTAAATTTCCACTGAAAAAATACAATCTACATCTCACAGGCACAGACTTCTTTGCTGACTATTGATGTGCATGATAATGTTTCAAGAAATATTTAGTGGCTCTAAAAGATGATTGAAGGTAATTAATGGAGGTAATGATCATAGAATGGCCTGGGTTGAAAAGGACCACAATGCTCATGTAGTTTCAACCCCCCTGCTATGTGCAGGGTCCCAACCACCAGACCAGGCTGCCACATCCAGCCTGGTCTTGAATGCCTCCAGGGATGGGGCCTCCACTACCTCTTTGGGTAATCTGTTCCAGTGCGTCACCACCCTCTGGGTGAAAAACTTCCTCCTAAAATCCAACCTAAACCTCCCCTGACCCAGTTAAGACCATTCCCCCATGTCCTATCACTATCCACCCTCATAAACAGCCGTTCCCCCTCCTGTTTACATTTTCCTTTCAAGTACTGGAAGGACGCAATGAGGTCTCCCTGGAACCTTCTCTTCTCCAAGCTAAACAATCCCAGTTCCCTCATCCTTTCCTCACAGGAGAGGTGCTCCAGCCCTCTGATCATCTCAGTGCCCTCCTCTGGACCCGCTCCAAGAGCTTCACACCCTTCCTGTGCTGGGGGCCCCAGGCCTGGACGCAGCACTGCAGATGGGGCCTCACAAGAGCTGAGTAGAGGGGGACAATCACCTCCCTCTTCTTGCTGGCCACCCCTTTTTTAGTGCAGCCCAGAACACAGTTGGCCTTTCGGGCTACAAGCACACACTGCTGGCTCATGTTCAGCTTCTTGTATATCATGACCCCCAAGTCTTTCTCTGCAGGGCTGCTCTCCAGGAGATATTCCCACAGTTTGTATAAATACCTGGGATTGCCCCAACCCAAGTGCAGCACCCTGCACTTGGCCTTATTGAACCTCATTAGATTTTCATTGGCTCACTTCTTCAGCCTGTCCAGGTCCCTCTGGATGGCATCCCTTCCTTCCAATGTATCGACTATACTGCTCAGCTCAGTGTCATCAATTAACTTGCTAAGGGTGCACTCAGTGCCATTGTCTATGTCTTTGATGAAGATGTTGAAGAGCACCGGTCCCAAGACCAACCCCTGATGGACACCACTTGTGACCAGTCAGTGACACAGGTGACACAGAACCACTGATCACAACCCTTTGGCTGCCAGCCAATTCCTAATCCATCAAACATTTCATCCTTTAAATCCATACCTCCCTAATTTAGAGAGAGGGATGTGGTGAGGGACCATGTCAAAGTCCTTGCAGAAGTCCAGGTAGATGACGTCCATCACCCTTCCCCTGTCCACTGAAGCTGTCACTCCATCACAGAAGGCCACCAGATTGGTCAGACACAATCTGCCCTTAGTGAAGCCATGTTGTCTGACTTGAATCAAATCTTTATCTCATATGTGCCTTAACAAAGCTTCTAGGAGGATCTGCTTCATGGTCTGTCCAGGCACAGAGGTAAGGCTCACTGATCTGTAGTTCCCTGGGTCTTCCTTTTTTCCTTTCTTAAAAATAGGAGTAACATTTCCCTTTTTCCAGTCATCAGGGACTTCACCAGATAGCCATGATTTTTCAAATATGATGGAGAGTGGCTTGTCAACCACATCAGCCATCTCTTTCAGAACCTTGGGATGAATATCATCTAGCCCCATGGACTTATACACGTTCAATTTCATGAAGAAGTCTCAGACTTGTTCCACTGTTACAGTGGGACAGAAGCCACTCCCCACTTCCTCACCTAGAGGCTCACAATCCTGGCAGACACAGGAAGCCTGACCACCCATGAAGACTGAGGCAAAGAACTCATTGAGTACCTCAGCTTTTTCTTTCTTTTGAAAAATCATTTTATTCTTCCTTTGCTCATGTTGCCCATTTGAAACTTAGCTCTGCAAAAGACTTGGTAAATAAATGTAAAAAAACAAGTGTATTATGCAGTTTGCCATAAAATTATTACTATATGCATACTATATTACTATATCTAAAAGACTAATGTCACTTGCTGTATGATAACCGTTGAGTCATGGCTAGGATCACTGAATGAGCGTCTGAGAAAAGAACCTAGTCAGCCCTGAGGGCACAGGTGAAGGCAATTCACCTGTGTGACTGGAACAGACTTTTGTCTTTCCTGTAAGCCTAGGTATTTGAAGACGGGTGAGCACCTTTACTTTTCCCTTGAAATACAATCCTATCCATGCTAGTCCCCTTGCTGTTACATTCCTGTATCGTCTTTCCACCACATTAATCTTTTCGGTTGTAACATTTGGCAAGCCAGCCAAACTGAAATACTTAAATGTCCTTTCTTTAGAGTGTCTTTAAATGGGAGAACATTGCCCTCCTAGGTAAGACTATCCCTGGACATATCCCAGGATTTATGGGATCACCCTACGAACCTGCAATTATAATTGAGAATTGGTGCCCCCTGCAGGTTACTGGAAATGTTTTCTCTGCATCCCACATGGAGGATTATTTTCATATCTTAATTACCAAAGAGCACCAGCTAGCTGCATCTACCATGGTATGGCCATTATTAAATGCTTTAAATCAAGCAGAAATATGAAACAATACCTTAGAAAATGAAAATCAACTACTACAAGATTATATTGAAAACCTAGAACAACAACTTGACATGTTAACAGGAAAGAAATCAAGCTGAACTTTCCCGATAAAACAGGTCTGCAACATTACATTAGAAGATACCCAGCCTCCTAAATAATGGACCTGGATGATTCAGAAAACAAAGCTTCCAGATTGGATATTGAAGTTCCATCTGAGATGGATCCCTTTGAGATCCAACCTATAATAACTCAGAAAACAACGAAAGTACAAGATAGACCAGAAGCAGTACTCCCTGACCAAACTCATTTGCATGTAACATCTCGTTCCTATACAGCAACTGAATTAATGGACTTAGTTCAACGATTTCAACAGAAACCTAGGGAAAGCATACTAGCCTGGCTTTTAAGGTCATGGGACTCAGGGCAGAAAATGTTGTGGTTAATGGGCCAGAAATTTCTTAGTTGGCATCCATTACCTCACATCCTGCCCTAGACAAAGATTAATATATGCCATTCAACACCAGGATGAAAACCATTCATTAATAGATTGGTTGATAGCAGTATGCTGCATGACTTGGCCTAATAAGACTGACGTACTATTGCACACAGGTTTATTGTCCTCCATGGAGGACTTTCAAACCAATATTCATGAATTAGGCATGAGAGAAGCAATATATGAAGAAATGTTTGATAGCCCGGACTTGGCAAAATTTTCAGCAGGCATGAGACCTGATTTTACAACAGACTCCTTCCCACCTTTATGGAACCTTAGTGTCCATACTGAACCCCCTAGTGACCTCGGAGGCCATCGTCCAACAGACTGCCCAGTTGGTAGCTGATATGGGGGAAACAGAGCACCTAAGAACAAGGCGTAATATTTGGGTGGTAGAAGGAGCTGAGATTCTCCCAGTTATTAAGACCAGAAAGGCTGTCCCATGGGCACTCTGATCAGGACCCATACGGGTGTCCCAGAAAGAAGTGTTTAATGATCTCATACAGGCTGGCGTGGCCTTTGCCAAGATCAATCGCCAGCCTAATCATATTTCACTTCATTTGTGGAAACAACTATGAGATGATCAGAAATTTCAAAATGTTCCCAAAAAAACAGGAGTATGAATAATTCAGCAAGTGCCAACAAGAACTTGGAACTTAGAGGATGTTATAGACCCTAACAGAAGTAAAAAACTTCCTCAGGTGACTTGAGCTACAATGCCTGAGCCACCTGAGGATAAAGACCTGTCCATAGGACAGTTAATGGCATGACAGGGGATGTTCGTTCCCCTATAAGTAGGGCCTCCAGATAGGACTGGAGGCCTTATGTTGAACTAACAATTTTTTGGACCCAGATAAATGTACAAGTTATGGCGTTGGTGGTCACAGGCACGGAAACTTCAATTGTCAACAGTGATCCAACTAAATTTCAAGGAGAAAGAGTAATGATTAGTGCTTTTGGGGGACAGACCATTCCTGTTTGAAACTGGGGGTTGGGCGTCTCCCACTCCAGGAGTATAAAATGTCTATTGCCCCAGTCCCAGAGCACATCTTGGCATAGACATTTTATTTCCAGGCAACCGTAGGAGAGTTCAGACTCTGGTAGAAGTGTATTAGTGTCCAGGCCATTAGTGACCCAGGCAATATTGAGCGGCCATGCAAAGCGTGAGCCTATTAGCCTGCCAGAACTGTGCCGGATTACTAATTTGAGACAGTATAGACTCCTGGGGGTGTAAAATAAAATATTAAGGATGGTGCAGGAATTAGAAAAAATTGGGATTACAAGACCTGCACATAGCCCATATAATTCCCCCATACAGCCAGTGCGAGAATCAGATGGCACTTGGAGAATGACAGTAGATTATAGAGAATTAATTATGGACACGCTGTCTGTTCAGGCAGCCGTACCAAATATTGCCTCCTTAATGAACATACTGAGTAGGGAAATGAAAACCTATCACACTGTGTCCTAGACCTGGCAAATGCATTCTTCAGTATTCCAATTGCTGAAGAATGTCAAGACAGCTTGCAATTAAATGGAGAGACAGGCAGTGGACCTTTCAGTTCCTGCCACAAAGGTATGTACTTTGGCCAGCATATTGTCATAACCTAGTGATGCATGACCTAGCAAATTGGGAAAAATCTAATAATGTTAGCTTGTATCATTATATTGATCTCCTATTGACATCTGACTCACTGGAGGCAGCAGGACAGGTGGCAGATTCAATGACTACCTATCTGCAAGAAAGAGGATAGGCTATAAATCCTCAGAAGGTGCAAGGTCCAGGCCTGTCCACGATATTCCTGGGGTTAGTTTGGTCAGAAAAGACTAAAATACTACCCAGTGCTATCATAGATAAGGTTCAGGAATTCCCAGTCCCTACAACACCAAAGCAGCTGCAGGAAACCTTAGGTATATTGGGATATTGGCATTCTTTTATATCTCGTTTAGTGCAGCTGCTGAGACCATTATATAAACTCACGAAAAAGGTGCAACTATGGGACTGGGGAAGAATAGAGCATGAGGCTCTATTCCAGGCTAAATTGGCTGTTAAACAAACAGGCATTGGATATATTTGACCCAACTCTCCCAGTCAAAGTGGACGTTCATGTCACTCAAGATGGCTTTGGCTGGGGCCTGTGGCAACACCAAAATCCCATCGGGTTCAGGTCTGGCATGAAGCAGAAGAAAGATATAGTATGACTGAAAAAGTTATTGGCTGCCTACTCTTCATTACAGGTGGTAGTGCCAATAACCCAAATAGCTGAGATGATAGTTAAGACCACCCTACTGACTAAGGGTGGATGAAAAATCTGACCCACCTTCCTGAGATGGGGTCGTGCACACACAGATAGTGGCACAAAGGGTCGCCTGTCTCAGCCAGAAGAGTATTCTGTCTTCATCACCACTGAAAGAAGAGCTTCAAGAGATCTTAGGCCCAGTGATGTATCACAGTGATGTGCCGAAAGAAACATTGGTCACTCCATCAGAAAAGAGTCCCATTAAGGAAGGGAAATATCCCATTCCTGAAGATGCCTGGTAGACGAATGGATCCAGCAAGGGCAACCCAAGCAAATGGAGAGCAGTAGCATACCATCCCTCCACTGAAACAATTTGGTTTGAAGAATGGGATAGTCAGAGTGGCCAATGGGCAAGCCATGTGGATGGTTGTAACCAAAGAACCTGGTGATGGTATCCTGAATATCTGCACAGATAGTCGGGCTGTGTAGTGGAGACTCACTCTTCAGATTGTGCAGTGGGTCACCCAGGGATGGCTATCCATGCCTGACCCATCTGGGGCAGAGATATGTGGTTAGACATATGGAATGTGGTTAAACACAGGAGTGTACGTGTCTACCACATTTCTGGTCACCAACCCCTACAGTTGTCAGGAAATGACGAAGCCAACACACTGGCCCAAATTTGATGGTTTTAAAATACACCATCTGAGAACATCTCACATTGGTTACATCAGAAGCTGCAGGACAAAAGATAACATGGGCAGCTGCTGTTAAAGCATGGGGGCTGCCCATACAACTATCTGACATTAGGCATGCTGAGATTGTGACACTTGCTCCAAGATAAGACCGAAATCATTGCCTGAAACAACAGCCCATCTTGCTAGAGGACACAATCCTCTCCAGCGATGGCAGGTTGATTACATCGGGCCCCTCCCCTGGTCTGAGGGGGCGAGATATACCCTGACCTGCGTCGACACTGCAAGTGGGCTACTGCAGGCCTATCCAGCGCCAAGAGCAAAACAGGCATATACCATCAATGCACTTACCAAGTTGATGGCTGCCTATGGGACACCTCAAGTCACTGAGACCAAGGGACTCATTTTACTTATGCCATTATTCAACGCTGGACAGATGAAAACAACGTTGAACGGAGATTCCACTGGATTCGTATAATCCAGCAGAGACAGACCTTACTGAATGCTATAATGGTATTCTTAAGGCTGCCCCGAAGACAGACTCTCAGTCTATGCAGGAGTGGACAAAGAGACTGTAGGAAAGTATGGTAATAACAGTACCAGAAATCTTAAAAACTTTGAAGACTCAAGAATTAAATTCATGTTTCTATTTGGCACAACACACTTCAAATAATGCTCTTAAAACCGCGATTGTCTCCTGGTGCCATTTTATTTAATAAGTAACCCAGAATGAGAAAATTTTTATCGCTGTCATGAAAAGCAGAGAAATTATTTATTCCTTTGTAAACAGAGAGGCTGAGGGGGAGGAAAGAAAAAGCTAGCAAAATAAATATGTAATAGTGTAAATCCTCTGAATCAAGACAACTGATTGTGGGAAAACACAAACAGGCAGCTCAAATCTCATTTAATTTATTTTATTAATATGACTTTTTAAACTATTAAATTATTGTATGTAATGATTGTGAAGCAGATCAGACCAAAAGGAAATCTTCAGCTTCTGTCCTGAACCCTGGAGGACATCTAAATGGAGTTCAGAACAGTGATAAATACTGGAATTGATTAATTTGGGCAAAGAAGTGAGAGATCATTAAAGAGACTGAGCTGAAGAACAGAAATTTAAGTTTATTAGATGCTAAAGACAGATTGATTTGGAGAATTGACAATTGTTAGGTTTTGCACTATCCCCATTCATAGGTGCCTACTTTCACTGGAACACAGAGTAATTCAGTAGCATCTAGGACCCCTAATCCAATCTTGCTATTCAGTGCCTAACTGCCTAACTACACTGGTTGGGTTGAGGTCTGTATCTACTTGAGTTCTGAAAACCCCCAAGAAAGGAAATTCCAGAATCTCTTTGGACAACCTGTACTAGTATTTGACCATCCTTATATGTAATCACAATTTCCCAGCTCCAACTTGAGACAGTTACCTCTTTGTAAGTATACTTATATGCATACATGTATATACCTGTGTAGATCTATCTTGTTCTAATTTAGAGCTTCTCTAAATACAACAGAGTCCTTCTCAAATACTGGAAATTTTGGTTTAAATCAGCTGTGACCGACTTAGTCAGCTGTTAGATTATTTCCTGTTAGATTATTTCTAATGGCCTTCCTTTGCCAACTGGAGACATTACTTCTTCATAGAGGGCCATCAAATTGTTCAGGAATGATCTGCTTTTGGTGAAGGTGTTCTGGCTGTCTCAGATCACCTTTTCATCTTGCATGTGCCTTAACATCTATTCCAGGATGACCCATTCCACGATCTTCCCAAAAACGTGTGAGGCTCACTGGCCTGCAGTTCCCTGAGTATTCTTTTCTTCCTTTCTTAAAAATGGAGTGATGTTTCCCTTCTTTCAGTCACCAGAGACTTCACTGGACAACTATGGCTTTTTGAATATGATGGAGAGTGGCTTGGTGACTACATCAAACATTTTCTTCAGGATCCTGTGATGCTTGTTCCCTGGTTCCATAGACTTCTGCACATTCAGTCTCATTAGGTGGTCATGGACTTGCTCTTCTCTTAAGGTGGGAGAGATTTTGTTTCCCTTAGCTCTGCCTAGATGTTCAGGGTCATGAGTGGTATGGGAAGCCTGACTGCTGTGAAGACTGAGGCAGAGAGCTCACTGAGTATTCAGAATATCTGTTGAAGCCACTTTTCTAATTTATCAGAGAGGATAATACTCTTTTGTCTTCTCACCAGTGTACTTACAGAATTCCTTCCTGTTATTTTTCATATCCCTGGCCAAGTTTACTTCCATCTGAACCTTGGCTTTCCTGATCCCATATCTGCTTTTCTGGATTGCATTTTTGTATTGTTGCCAGGCTTAAACCCACTTCTACTGCTGGTGCTTTTCCTTCTTTTCCCTCAGTTTGATCATCAGATCCTTGCTCAGCCATGCTTGTTTTCTTTTTATGGCATAAACTCAATGAAAACTGAAGGCTTTCTGTGTAAACAAATGAGAAATTATTTTGAAATTACATCCAATTTTCTTTCTTTGTAGGAAACTACAGCAAAAAAAAAATTCTCATTTTAATCACTTGAAAGATGTTTTTCAAAATACTCATCAGTTCACCAATAGATGCTCACTCCTCTTGTTAATCTGGAATGAATGTATGCTCAGAATTCAAGAACTATTCAACTGTTATTTCTTTTAACAATTAAAAAAAATTTTTTTTTTTTTACAGATTTCTCAAGGAAGGATTAATGAGGTGGTCATTCAGCTTCATTGTTCCACAAATCATCTGAATTTTAATATTTGCCTGTACATAAATCTTTCCCAAAAACTTTCTAGTGACATACTTGTGGATTTTATAGAATCTATCTCCTCATGATTCATATATTATGTTTTCACTTCTGATATATGAATGCTTGCAAATCACTTACAGCCATGTAGAAATTCTTTTATCAGTATAATATATTGTACTGATAAAGCTGAAGAATGTGTCTGCAAAAATTACTTCTGTTGCATTTATTGACCTCACTATTATTTTTATTATTATTTGCAAGCTTTTCTTTTTTTTTTTTTTTTTTTTTGTAGGACTTTGAAAGATATTGGAGAACAGTTAATCCATATATTTTCATTTCTGAAGTTCCCTTCCTTAGTAATATACAGGCGTAGTTTCCTCGCTTAATCTATCTATGTTTATTTTGTGTTCATAAGATGTTTCTTCAAACCATGTAATACGTTACTCAGAAAGAATTGGAGTAATTTCAACTGGTATTATTATTGCATACATATAGGGCTGTTTTTGCTTGTTTGTTTATTTGTTTTTTTTTGTTGGTTTTTTTTTTGTAATTTGACAAAGAAGAAAAAAAAAGATGCTAATATATAACAGAACACTATTAACATACTTAAGTAGTGCACTGAAGCATAAGACAGTGACACTCAAATCGAGCTACAGCCATGTTTGTAATACTTAATTAGTATGAGAACAGTTTAATATAGATAGGGAAAAGAACTACTTTCCTACAAAGCTGATAATAAATTTCTAGAACATACTACCACAGAACGTAGTGCAAGTACAGTCAGAAATGTATTTAGCAGATTCATAAGCAACAGGGAAATAAAGAGATACTGTAAGCACCATGTACAATGTAACATTTTTTATTTTTAATACAATTATGGTAACTGTTCAGGATGAAGAAGGTCAGCAGATAACAGGAAGGACCAGGCTTACTGTTTTTCCTGAGCAGTGTCTTATTGCCTCTGTCTATAGCAGCATGATGGAGCAGGTTGATCCCACAGTGCACTTCTACACATAAATTTTTTTGATCCCACAGTACACTTCTTCACATATGTTCTTCAGAAAGCTTTTGGAAAGCCTTATTGCTCAACCATAGTCCTTGTCAGCACAGCCTAACTAACTTCTTCTCAGGGCAAAACTAATATTTGCACAGCATTACGTGCACTAGATGAGGCTGGCAATAGCTTATTTGTGTCTGAGTTCTCTTCAGTATTCCAAGTGCTAAACAGCTGTAGTAGATTGTTCCCTAAAAATATATTGTGGTAAACATAAACAAAGAAGAAATGTTTACTCTCACACACTTGTGAGCACAAAAAGGAATGTCCTGTGAATCAAATATTTAAGCATGAAAATCAGGGTTTCCAGCTAGTATGAAAGTTCTGAAACAACTTTTAAGGGAAAATTTTGGAGTAGAGCAGCCAAATTCTTCCTATTTGGGATATGATCAGATTCTGAAGATTAAGTAGTGTGGTTGGTTGCAATAGCAGAAAGCTGTCCTCAGTGACTGCAGCCTCTGCAGTGTTACTTGCATAGCCTTGGCTTACAGGCAGAAGTGATAAATTTCTAAGTATCTCTTACACCTTTGAGATCTCTCATAGATTTTATTTTAAGACAATAATTGTTTGTAGTAAACTACATCTGAGCCATCGGGAAGAAAAAAAATACATCAACATCTGGCGCGTTGATGTATTTATTGCATTAAAGTGTAGCACAGCTTTGTCAAAGCTCTGAATGCAGCAGGTTCAAATACTATCGGCCTTAGGCCTTTGCACTCAAGCTATTACATTTTACTTATTGTCTTCACCTAATGCTGATAAAAATGCTGCTGAATCTCTGCTTGAAAAATTAGAGAAGCATAGCCTTGTTGCTTCAGGGTTGGCTTCCTCATGGCGTATATCCAGGACTGCTTGCAGTCCCTAAAAGCACTGCTTTTATAAGTAAAGAGAGAATTAGAACTTCTCAGATATTTAATCATCAGCCTCCTTTGGCCATGATCATGTTGTCATGGGTTGTTAGAAACTCATGATGTCTTAAGATTTTTTTTGAAGAGGAGAAATCCTTACAAACTTAAAAAAATTCAAGCATTTTATTACCAAGTTCTTGAATTGCATACTGTATGTCTCACCAAATAATCATTTTCTAATCAACAATAAAGCATATGGTCCTCATAACAATGTTTATAATAACTCAAATGAACTTGGATTCTATTAAAAATGTTGGTGTTACAAGATAGAAAAATTCAAGAGGTATTCAAAGGGGGAAATTTATTTTCTAATACACTTTAAAAAAATTTTCTGCCTAAAGGCCAGGGGAGGGATAGGCGATCTGCAAAATGAGATCTAATCTAAAACCCAGGAAAAATGTGCGAATTAAACCTATCTTTGCATTGTTAATGCAAACTGGTTGGTTTGGGGGGAAGGGGAGTAGGGGAGGGAAGAGTGGGGAGAAAATGTTCCTCAAAGTTACTTAAGTGACTAGTGCTAAATGCAAATCTGATTGTCAGTGTAGGTACATAAAGTTAGTGTGGATCATTTAACCCATTATATCTTTTCTGTTTTCTTTATATGAATTACTTGTGCTTGATGTACGACCAATATTATGTCTTCACTATAATTTAGTTTTAGTAAATAGTGTTAAAAGATGGACTTGTTTATGCTTGCAATTTGGGTCCTAGGAGGAGAGAGTCTTTGATCATATTATTTAGATTTTCAGGAGAGAAGCTCTCTCTCTCTCTCTCTCTCTCTCTCTCAAAAAAAAAAAAAAAAAAAAAAAAAAAAGAAATCTGAATAACTTCCTTATTTTTGCTCTGCAGTTTCCATGGAAACAACCCCTTGTAAAACTTTGTTTTGCCTATACCTTACAGCTGCATCTTCCAGCTGCTTTTTCTTACTCAAAAAAAAAAAGATCTCTTTTTAATCATCTGTGTTTTTTACACAGAGGCTGGTGACACATTGGAACAGGTTGCCCAAGGAGGTTGTGGATGCCCCATCCCTGGAGGCATTCAAGGCTTGGATGGATGTGGCTCTGGGCACCCTGGTCTAGTAGCTGGAGACCCTGCCCATGGCAGGGGGGTTGAAAAAAGATGATGGTGTGGTCCTTTTCAATGCAGGCCATTCTATGCTTCTATGAATGATGGAATGAGTGGGCAGCATCCTGCTGGCAACAACATTGTAGCCGCTATGGAATAGTGTGTCACTTCCTCCAGTGCAGACTTTTACAACTGCAACATGCAGGCTCTCATTCGTCACTGGCAAAAGTGCATACCTAATGGTGCTGTTAAAAAGTAGTGTTTTGTAGCCAAGAACTTAGAATCACCAAGGTTGGAAAAGACCTCTAAGATCATCTAGTCCAACCATCCCCCATGACCAGTATTTCCCACCAAACTATGTCCCTCAATACAACATCTAAATGTTTCTTGAATACCTTTAGGGTATTCAACCATCTCCCTGGGCAGTCTGTTCCAGCACCTGACTACTCTTGGAGAAGAAGTATTTCCTAATGTCCAACCTGAATGTCCCCTGGTGCAACTTGAGGCCATTCCCTCTAGTGCTATTGCTAGTTACATGGGAGAGAGGCCAGACCCCAACTCACCACAACCTCCTTTCAGGTTGCTGTAGTCAGGTACTTGCTCTGTCAAATAGTTCTATTGTTCTCGTTGTAGCTGTTGAGGATTCCATGGAGATAAATAGGAGGCATTACTTTCAGAGCACCCTAGGTATGTTATAGAATTTCAGGAATTATGGTATGGGTGCTTGTGAGAGTTGGACAACCATGCACCTTTCAACTGGGAATTCTAGGGAGATTGTATTCTTCAAATTATTAGTAATAAGTATAATTAAGCAATTTGTTCAACTTTCCACCCATTCCCCATTCAAAAAGTGGTTTTTTTTTTCATATTCAAACAGTTCCAGTTCTTCAGATCATCTAAACCTTTCATTGTAACTGAGTACATTTGTACCTGTAGGTACGGTAGGTACAGGTAGGTCCTGAATAGGACTACACTGATACCTGGAATGTCTAGCAAAACAGGAGAAAGTTAATGACATTGTTATCAGAAGTCTGTACAAAATTACTATATAAGTAAACTAATCTAATATAGAATATTACTGTTACTCTATTACTTTAGATGTCGGGGTTTCTTTTTGCTGAAACATAAGTTTCCTTTTTACATAGTACATAATGCTTATAAAAAGTACAAAGGTGTTCATAGTAAAAAAAAATGATAAATCTTACACTAATACTTGCTGCCCTCATTCAAAGGCATTCTGAAGGACTTTGCAGACTGTTTTATAAAGGAACAGAAATTAGAAATAGAAGATTATGCTGAGACTTCATAAATAACTCCTAGTAATAATTAAAGGATTTGATCAGATTCAGTCATCTTCCACTTGACAGTTAATAAGAATATTCATATAATATGAAACACTCTGATTTCAATTTTTACTCTTTTAAGGGGATTTTCTTCAGTGAGGAAAAACTTCTGTGACTCTTTCACCCTCTTAATGTGCAAGATCTTTAGATACTGGCCGAATTATTAACATTTTTTGGAATTGAGTGTTCCAGATGTGATTATTTCTAAATATATAATAAGAAGTCTATCATATAGTCAGTCTTTAGTTTATAACTCTTATGTCTTTGTCAGCACTGATTTCTCTGTCCTTAGGATCTGCAAGTACCTCAGAAAAGCATAGAAGAGCCATTCTAGTACAAGTACTATTTCTCATAGTACTTGTCTTTTTAGTACACAGATGCTGCAAAAGAAATCATCCTCGCCCCTTTGCTTATTTTTTAAGAGCAATCAAACTGCACAGGATCTGTTGGAGAAGAGACACGTCACTTCTCCCAACCTTTAGCCTTGTGCCACTCAATAATGGTTCTTTTGCATGGGAGACTACATTTTCTACAATGATGAGACAATTAACAAATTGTCAGACAATATTCCTGAAAACAGCTGTAATATTTATCTTCACTTTCATGATAGCACCTGACCACATCATTAAATACATACATAAAATAATAAAATGAATAAAAACATGACCAGTAGAGGATGACTCTTTATTTCCTTCAAAATAGAAAAACTCTAATGGTGACAATTAAATGACTACCTTTTGACATCCTTTTTTGCAGCAGAGATACTAGATCTATCTGTGAGAGAGGAAAGAAAGAAGAGGAATGCCAATAGTTTTCTTTTTACCACTCTTTGAAGAATTGTTTGTTTCATACGATTGCATTCATTTTTAGGCATTCTCTAAAAGTTCTACGAATATCCTCCATTAGGAAAGAGTGGGTTCTATGTCTCTCTGCCGTTAGCAGAGATAGAAGATTAGGACAGCATACTTTGTTATTCTCTTTTCTTTCGTATAAGGGAAACTATTTTAATCTCCCTCTTTTTACATCTCTGGTCTCCAAATTAATGATAAAGAAACCTTTGTAAAGAGTATTGAAACCTAGACAGAAAAAAAACAAAAAACAAAAAACAAAAAAACAGTAAGCTGCAGTCTGTCATAATCTACACAAGAAGCTGTGAGGGTTATTCCATTCTGTTTTCCTTCCTTTTTATCAGATGTTGGTTCCTTGCCAACCTGTCTTCATAACACTTAGTATTTGTGTTCAACCACAGCCAGTTAATGATCTCCCCAGTACAAAGGGCCCAGGAAGAAAGGCAAATGACTTGAAGAGGAAGAACATATATTTAAAGAAAGCAGACAACCAAGTGTACAAAAAGTTCTAGTAATTAAGTCTAATTATACTCTTCATCATAGAGATGTCCGTTCTAATGATTTCTTACCCAAAAATGTGATAATTATTTCCTCATTTTTTTAAATTGTATTTTGTTTTTAAAACATGAGAGAATCATACTTTCCATCTATTCAGAAGGACATAGTGAAGATGGTGACTGGACACTACTCGAAAATACTGAGCATTACTGCAGATCATGAAATGCCTGCTCTACTTCCCAGTTACAAACAAGTCAGATCATGAACTTATTTAACTTAGAGATAAGAAAGACTTTCAGGTTCCTGTTCCACTGTTTCGTTCACTTTAGTATCTTTTCCAGATTCTGAATTCATCCTTCATCCTATGTTATTGTTGTGTAAAGAAACGTCACATCAAAAAGTTAGTTACTTCATCTACTCAATAACATGGCAAGGTATAGCTAGAAACAAAGTAGGAAAAAGATATCAGAATAGATGGATTTGTTAGGTTCCTCCTACTTTATTTTGTGTAGTCTTGTTAAGAAGAAAAAGCACTGCACTTACTATGTGTATGCTTTTGTTTTTCAATGTGTTCATACAAGAACAAAGAGAACTGAGAGATGAAGTATCTTATTAAATTTGGTTTGTTTCATTTTATATTTGGAAGAAATAGTCCTTAAATACCAGCAGAATTCATCTCCTGAAATGGTAAATGATGAGTGTTATATGAATGCATACTTATTTGGTCTGTATGTAAAAGACAGAGTTATTCACGGCAATTGGAATGAGGAATTTCTGCACATGACTGAGTTGAATTTTAGGTATCTTACTAACTGAAATAGTACTTGTGTAGTGGCTGCATACCCATAATTTTTAGATTTATATTTTTGGACTTACGCCTTTAGTGTTAGAAATAACAGAACTAACATGCCTTTTCAGATAATTAGACTTTAACAGCTCCCTTTTAATTTACTGTTAAAAATAATCAGTGTAAAAGAAACACTGTTTCTTTAGCATGTGGGGGCCATATCATTATGATGGCAACTGGCAACATCCAAGGAAGTCTTACTTTCATTCCTACTCACAAGACATCAGCAAAGAAATCAACAGTAAATTGTTAAACAGTGTTGGTCAGGCCAGAAAGCAGAAAAACCCAAAGAATTTCTGCTAAGTCCAGGAATCGTTATATTAAAAACAAAACAAAACAAAACAAAAAACACTATTCTCATTGTATTCCTGCTATTCATCCATCAATTTTTTAGCAAATTTATGCTTTTCTTTGTATTTTCATCAAACTGATGACATTCTAGTCTAATTTTTCAGAATAAAATTGTACTGATGTAGTTATTTCATTAGTTCATTGGATGATAATAACGATGAAGCAAATAATGTACTTCACCATTGCTTTTTTGTGATTCAGGAGAAAAGACTCTGGAATGCTGTCATACAAAGAGCACCTACCAGTGAGTCAAGTAGTGGTTGGAGACATTGACCGACCTGGGTCTGAAGCAAAGATATCTGTGGGTCCTGTGCGTTGTCAAGGAGATCGTAAGTTGTCTATTTTCCTTCTGCTTAATGCTGCGTAGAAAAAAAACAACATTACTAAATCATGCATGAGGAATCAACTAAATTATATTCAGGCAAGTGGCTGCCTAGTCAAAGCATGAAAGGATGATGTGATTTGAGAAACTGTTTATGAAACAGCATGTTTATCTTTGCATTTAAAATGTGGGTATTTGTCTTTATGGTAGTTGTGGCAACTTTGATTATTCAGGTAAGTTTATGTAGGCACATTGATACAGACTGCACAAGAATGTCTCTAAAAATCCAGTGCTGAAAAACCCTATACCATGGGTATCCAACTTCTTGCCTTGCGTGGGCCTCATTTCATGAATAGAAATTTTCTTGGTGCACATATACATAGGTCCAAAAGTAATGCCTCCTATTTATTTCCATGGAAACAACAACAGATAGAGCACATCACTATTTCATAAAATAAATTTTCAGCTACAAAACACTATTTTTTCAACATAGTCACCACCATTAGCTATGTATTTTCACCAGCAATGATCAAGAGCCTGCATGCTTCAGTCAGAACAATCTGACCAACTGTTTCTACTGCTGAAACACATCATCCACAACCTCACTGTACTCACATTCACTATTTGGTCTCAATAGCAATTATGAAAAAGTTGATAAATACCAATGGGTGCAATTTTTTCCACATGGAGGAATTTAGTGACTCACCTTTGCATCATACACACTTAGTTGACAGACATCATTTTGTCAGACTGCCCCTCTGCTGCCATCAGCCACACACCAACAAAATGTAATGGAATTTTAGTGGGAAGGTCTAGTCCCGCCATAACACCAACATCTGTTATTATGTTCAAGATAATGAAACAGGAGGCATTATTTTTGGAGCATCCTTCGCAAAATATACAATTGCATAGTGCTGATTAATGAAAGATTCAATATGAGCCAGCAGTGTGTTTGCAAGCCCAGGAGGCCAACCATATTCTGGGTTGCATCAAGGGAAGTGTGATGAGCAGGTTGAGGAAGGCAATTGTGCCCCTCTACTCTGCATTAGTGAGACCCCAGCTGGAGTATTGTGTGCAGTTCTGGAGCCCCCAACACCAGAAGAACATGGGGTTGTTGGAGCATGTCCAAAGCAGGGTCACAGAGACAAACAGAGGGATAGAGCACCTCCCCTACAAAGACAGGCTGAGAGAGCTGGGGCTTTTCAGCCTGAAGAAAAGAAGGCTCAGAGGAGAGCATATAGCAGCCTTCCAGTAACCTGAAAGGGGCCTACAGGAAAGCTGGGAAGGGATTTTTTATAAAGGCAGGTCGAGGGGATATGGTTTTAAACTTGAAGAGGGTAGATTTAGACTAGATGTCGGGAAGAAATTCTTTACTGTGAGAGTGGTGAAATAATTGAACATATTTCCCAGGGAGGCTATGGAAGCCCCCTCCCTGGAGGCACTCAAGTCCCAGCTGGGTGGGGCTTTGAGCAACTGGTCTAGTGGGAGATGTCCCTGCCCATGGCAGGAGTTTAGAACTATATGAACTTATAGGTCCCTTCCAATTCAAACCATTTTTTTTCTTTTCCTATTATTCATTTTTCTCAGCAAAATAATGGATTATGAAAATCCAGTAAAGAGACACGATGAGACTTTTTAGTTGAATCTGATTGCTACTCTATATATTCCATTTGAAATTTTGTACATCATGTATTTATATCAACTGAAAAGGATCTTATAAATGTGAATTGATGTGTTTTTTTTTCTTTTTTGCGATCTTGCAACCCCAAAGTGTGGGGTGTGGTTGACACACCCAAGAAACAGGATGTCATCCAGGGAGACCTAGACAGGCTTGAGCAGTGGGCCCAGGAGAGCCCAGTGAGGTTCAGCAAATCCAAGTGGAATGTCTTGCACCTGAGTTAAGGCAACCTCCACTATCAATACAAGCTGGGAGACAAAAGGATTGATCACAGCCCTGTCAAAATGGACGTGGGGGTACTGGTGGATGGTAAGGTGGACATGGCCAGCAGTGCACCTTCACAGTTTAGAAAGCCAGCCATATTCTGGGCAGCATTCAAAGGAGCATGGCCAGCAGGGTGAGGGAAGTAATCCTTAAGATATTTGTAAACATCAATAAGATCCCTACAGAGACAGGCTGTGGGAGCTGGGCTTGTTCAGCCTGGAGAATAGAAGGCTGCACATTGAAGCCTTCCAGTATTTAAAAGGGGATTATAAACAGAGGGGGAACTTTTCACTCTTGTAGATAGCAGCAGAACAAGGGGGAATGGTTTTAAGCTGAGGGAGGGGAGGTTTAAGTTATGTGTCAGGGGGATGTTTTTCACAGAAAGTGGTGAGGTGCTGGAACAGGCTGCCTAGAGAGGTTGTGGATACCCCATCCCTGGATATTCAACATCAGGTGGGATGGAGCCCTGGGCAACCTGGTCTAGTACCAGATCTGAAGGTTGGTGGCCCTGTCTGTGGCAGGGGAGTTGGAACTTGATGATCCTTAGGGTTCCTTCCAACCCAAGCCATTCTATGATTCTACGATCCTGTCGGTGTACTCTGTGCTTGTGAGACATCAACTGAGGTACTGTGTTCAGATGTGGAGTCCTCAGTGCAGGAAAAACATTGACCTGTGGAAGCACGTTCAGAGGAGGGCCACAAAAATGATCTGAGGAATGGAATACCTCCCCTTTGAGGACAGGCTGAAAGAGCTGGAGCCTGAGAAGAGAAAGCTGCAAGGAGACCTGAGAGTAGCCTTTCAGTATCTAAAGAGGGGTTATAAGAAAGAAGGGGACAGACTATCTAGCAGAGTCTGTGTTAATAGGACAAGGGGAAATGGTTTCAAACTTAAAGAGGAAAAAATTAGGTTGAGTATAAGGAAAAAGCCGGTGTAAAAACTGGGTGGGTGGTGAGTGTGGTGAGGAACTGGAACACGTTGCCCACAGATGCTGTAGAAGTCCCATTCTTGGAAACAGTCAAGGCCAGGCTGGACCAGACTCTGAGTACCTGATTGAGCTGTGGATATCCCTGTTAATTGCAGGGGAACTGGACTAGATAACCTTTAAAAGTCCCTTCCAAATCTAAGCTTTCTATGATTCTATTTTCAAATTTATCAAAATGGAAAGCACAGCTGCATATTGTTCAGAGCTCCATATTTAGTTAATGTATCAAAACGCATACAATTATTTGCCTTCATTTGAGTCAGCTCTGCACAGCACTGCCTTCCCCATGCCCTGGTTTCAGTCAGCACAATGTTAATAGCGCACTGACAGTTTGGCTGTTGCTGAGCAATCGGTGTGTGCCTGGGGCTGCTCCGTGGGGAAAAGCCACCTTTAAATTGCAGAGAGGAGGTGGGCTGCATTGCAAGAAATCATGTGGCCCACAGGCCGTGCATGCTTTTTCTAAGCCATTGCTCACTGATGCGGCTGAGTGCACTTAGCTTTTTTTTTTTTTTTTTTTGGTTGTTTGTAGTCTTTCTGGGGGTAATTAATCAATCAAATGGCTAATGAGCAGGAAAATGAGGTGTCTGCAAACTTTCATATTGCCTATAATGGTGCTTGTTATTTATATTTTACTAATTACAGGTCATTATGTGTTTGTTTCTCAGCTGTTTGACATTTTCATATTAAGCTCTTGCAACTAATGATTAATAATGAATACTACTTTTCTTGATCCTTTGTTACTTTTGTTCCTTATATCCTGAACCAGTATGATGCTATTACTCATACTAGCAGTCCCTGAAGTCTGAGTCGTTTCTAAATATTAGTACAAATGAAACCTCATTTGAGCAGACAGTAGGTTTTATTATTTAGGGAACTGAATGGGTATACTCCTAATATCCTGATTAATGGATTTTTTTGCAGCAACTTTACAGGTGTAATTTGTGGAGATATAATTTGGCCTATGAATTAATTTGAATTTAATTCCCTGACCAAGTATGACTGTCAGGAAGTTGGTATAAGCTTTTTCACAGCCAATAACGCAAACTCCAATCCCTTGCCAGCTCCCATTTCACATTCTCTGCATTTATGCTGCATTCTCCTTAATGTTCTTTCTTGACCCTCTTCAGCACCTGCCATATCCAAGGCCTCTACTCTCTCACTATATATTGCTGCAAAAAGTGTTCTTTGCCCTGGGGAAAATTTCAAAATCTGCCGTTGCTGTTCAAGGAAGAGAAATAAAAATTGTTCAATTTATGGAAAAGATTTCTAGAAAACTGAATTAATCCATATTTTAATGCATTATATGCATCAAAACCAACATTATAAATACAAAAGGTCTTGACATTTTTGTCAACACAAGAAGTTCTGTTGCATATATTTTGTATGTAGTTATCATTGTACAATTTTTTATGAAGGTAGAAAACACGATCCAGCTAGTGGTATGAAAATTAGGTAAGAAATACAAGGTGTTAAAAGTAAAAATGCCCTACAAGTTAAGCAAAAATTTATTTGGAAAGATTTCTGTGCAGGGCCTGACAGTACTGCACATACACATGTCATGTTTCTGTAATAGTTGTCCACTGCACATGATAGAACATTCCATAGCCTAGTGATATTGCTTTGCTGCACGTAAGAGACTATTCTCACATCAAAATTACAATATCATTTGCTATGTATTTCATAGCTACTTCTTTATTAGGTGTAGAAACACTGTCACTTAAGCCCAGTTGCAACTGTAAGGGTACAGTAGAGCTGATGGCCTTTGCTATCTGTTAGTGCAGACAGCTGAGAGTTTGCTATTGCAGTAAAACATGTAATAAAGAAAGAAAAATTCTGTATTGTATCATTCAGTTTCCTTCCTTCTAACTGACCTTTCATCAGCAATGTATTCCGTAAAGTACTTCTTTTCTATTGCATCTACAAGTTGGTGATACAAAATTCTTGTGAACATGAAAAATAAATTTACTCTTTCTTGTGTATGCAAGCCCATTTTCATTACATTCCAAACTGATTATATGTTTCCCAGAAAAAAAGTGGTAAACTAACCTTAAAAATGCATTCCTGTTAGTGTCAGCTGAAACAAAAATGATGAAAAACTTCAATAATAAAAAATACTGAAAAAAATGATTAGTAAACTTCTTAGTCCATGCTTTATTTGGGTACTCAGAGATAGCTCTCTGACATAGAATACTTTGAAAGCTAACACTAAACAGAAATATACATTCATAGCAGAAGGAGTCTATTTTACAAGCATGACTTAATGAGTTGTTTTCTCTTCTGCTTTACAGTTCTGTTCTTTCAGCATCTTGAACTATTTTTTTAATGGTACCCTGAGTTTCAAGAAAACTTGAAAGTTTCAAGAAAATAACACTGCCATATAGTTAGCTTGCAGATCTTGGTAACACAATAAAGCTGTGTACAAAGAAAGTTCTCTAATTGTACATCTAGGGAATGTGTTGACAGTCAGAAGAAAAGTGAAGTAATTTTTACAAAAATAAGATAAGCTGGGGAGTACACCAGCAATAAATAAATAGATAAAAATTATAATAGGTAAAAAAGCTAATTAAAATTTCAGTAGAAGATGATTAGTTCTACCTCTACAATATTCCAATATTGTAGTGACTTGCATTGCTGATTTCTAGAAGTAAAAATACTATCAAATGAAAATTAAGGTCAGTGATAAAAAAAAAAAAAAAGAAAGAAAGAAAAAAAAGAAAAAATAAGTTCTAGTCTGGGTGCTTGCAGATGATGTCTTAGACATAATTAAGTATGAAAATATTTTGTTTCTTAATTTTTGAATTAATAGTTAAACTGAAAGCATAATGGGATTAAATAGCTGAAGTACCCATGTAAGGTATTAGTTACTTCTTTGTTATTTGAGTTAGAAAACTAATCAAAATATCTGTGTTTTCCCAAGTTTTGCTTTTATTGCTGAGTTTGTGTGTATACATTTATTTTTATTAACCTTTATGAATTCCCAATCGGTTGGAAATCTTGCTGGTATGTTAAGGACTATTTCCTCCAAATAGATCTTGAACTCCACCATTCTATGGTCACTGCAGCCAAGGCTGCCCTTGAGCTTCATGTTACTTACCAGCCCCTCCTCATTGGTAAGGACAAGGTCCATGTTCATGCACTCATTACAAGCTCTCAACATTCAACCAGAAAACATTGTTTTCTGAGGTTTATCACTTGGCTATAAGACTCTTTCAGTTACAAATTTGCATACAGGTGTATTTATGGAATAAATACTTGTAATATGACCCAACTTTAACATAAATCACATTGACTCATAAGTCATATGTTATCTAATGTATCCCTTTTACTATCAGGTTTTGTTCTGTTTGCTTTCAGAAAGCAAACCATACTTACGAGCTCTACACATCTTACAGAGCAGGAAGGAATACACATCACAGAAAATTTAACCATCATCCTAGAGGAACATGACTTTTTATAGTTTGCCTGAAGCTGCAGGATCTACAAGTATCTTGTACTTGTATCTACAAGTAATGCAAGATAATAAACAAAAAAGTAAAAATATAATTATCATTCAATTTGGGTATGCAGGGAAAACCACTACTGAGTACAGTCAGTATTCCTCACGTCCCTACATCAGTAATGGGTGTGAAGAGAGAAAAAGAAAACTATATATGTGAGACTGATCTTGTTAGGAAAAAAAAAAAAAAAAAAAAAAAGGCAAAAAAAAAAAAAAGGAGAAATTTTCAATAGCAAGCATTGACTTTTGATGTAGTTTAACCCCTTCTTTTTAAACCTATTCAAGACTTACCAAGATCTGCTAGAGTCTGAGAATGTGATTAAGAAGAGCAAGACTTATGTGACTGTGGCCAATACCTGGTTGTGTGTGAAAATATTAGAGATTATATAATCACTAAGTATTTTCATTATGAGTACAATTTACAATGCTGTCCTTAAGGAGAAGAAAGAGTTATGCTCCATGCATTTATTATGAGATATATGTCTGATCCTCATAGTCTTTACTGTATATTTTCCTGTCAGTTATTTTTTTCTGCAATATTTATTGTCTTCTTGAATTAAAAGTACATCTGTTTTACATGAATATTGAATTTAGGTACAAGGAAACAATTTCACAATTTACATTTCCACTCTTCCTAGATTCATTAGGAAGTTTAAATCAGAAAGTGTCAGAGATATTTTATATGCATTAAATTAGGATTTCTCCCATGCTTTCAGTACTAGCTAAATATGTTATGTTGATATAAACTACAGAAGGAAATTTGTTTGAATTTCAAAACTATAATGAATTATATCCTTGTTTTGTGTTTGCTGAAGTAAGAAAAATACATGGTACTCATCACCCATATTCAATTCTGCAACTGATCATAAAAGAAAAAAAGTGGTGAAAATCCATGGAGGAGTTCTGAGCTTAATATTTCAGAGATAGAAAATTCAAATGTAAGAGTTAGTTTTATTCAAATTCATATCATCATTATGATTATATTGCAGGCTTATTTTGTCTTCTTTAAAACAAAAAAGATTGAAGTATTTTATGTAAAGTATTGTTTCTAAATTCCTAGGGAATTTTAGCAAAGGCAAATCAGTCTGATAGATGATATGAGAACACATCCATCCCTGTATGCATTTAATGCCAAGCTGGATGTGGCTCTGGGCAGCCTGGTCTAGTGGTTGGCAACCCTGCACATAGCAGGGGGTTGAAACTAGATGATGACTGTGGTCCTTTTCAACCCAGGTCATTTTATGATATAAAATAGTTGTTCATATTGAACTCAAATCATCTTAGAGTTCTGCTTTAATTATTATTTATAAAATTTTATCATCTATGTTACTAGAATGCATATGTCTTGCAACTTACCAGTGGCAAAATTTTAAGAGCAATTGTGCAGGATACAAAATCTAAGAATAAAGTGATGAAACAATTCCCACAGTATGGAGAGAGATGCTGAGAAGAAGGTGTCAGTAAAGCAATAAGTAACTAAGAACTGAAGACTAAACTGCAGAATCATAAATTGTTGGAATCCTAATCACATGCATACATAAATTTACAGTCATCTTTAAATTTCACGCCATAAATCTGAAACTTCTCCTCACTTTAGTATTTTCAGCATACCTATTCCTGCAGCACTGATATTTTAAAAGCATAAAGAGGCAAAAAATCACTGAAGGTGAAGTAAAGAGAGACCTTTTTTGTTGTTGTTGTTGATATATGTAAGTTGTGAAAAGAGAAAAGTATATCAGGTTAAAAGGATCTGCTCTAACTTCATAACACCTAGCACAAAACAAAACACAAAGTAACTCAGTAACTCTGTGAAGTGTCCAGCCACCAAATGGAGAAACTAATAGAGAAGATGCTGAGGACCTTCAATGTTAAGTGAGCTTGCACCAATTATCTCTTTACTGGTGAACCTTGTTAGGTATAGTTATGTTTTAATACAAAACTTTAAAATAGCTCAACTGTAGGGATTGTTTCAGACTGTTTTTGTTCTAAGCACTCCTGTCATCAACTCATGAGCCCAGGAGAACCTCATGGGGTTCAACAAATTGAAGTGTGATGTCTTGCACCTCACTACCAATACAAGCTGGTGGATGAAAGGATTGAGAACACACAGTATGTGGGGTATATATCACATCCCCAGGATTTTCTAAATTATGCAGTCCTGATTTTTCTCTGTGTAAGTATGTCATTCTACAGTTTTATGTAGATTTGTAAGGTGGTCCTGAAGGATCAACTGTAGTACTTATCACAGAATTAAAAGTTGTGCATTTGGGGAAAGTTCTTAGAAGTCTGAATAGCTTTTGCTCTATTCATTTTTTCTCTGACCTTTGTCTTTTGTGGTCAAACTTACAAAAGTGGGGAAAATATTGGGGAAAACTGTATGAGAAATATGAAGAAATATAAAAACTCTCTCCCTTTACCACTGCTGAGGCCAAGAAGAACTTCCACTATTAAAGTCTTGTGTTCCAACATGCTCACTTCCGAACTAAAGTAGCAACCTGTAAAGTGTCATAAATTGGAGCAAGTTTCAGAGTAACCTTGCAGTTTCTCTTCATGCTTCTTCTCTGCACTAAAAGTGCATCTTTTGTGAGGTATGCTATGAGGCAAAAAAAAAAAAAAAAAAGGTAGAAATTGGAAAACACTTATTATTTCAGTCAAGGTTTTAACTTCTATCAGTTCAGATGGGCTGAAAAAAAAAAAAAAAGATAAGTGAAAAATCCTGTAATTTGTTATCACCATTTTTTCCTCATTAAATTAATACGGAGTAGTTCTATCCATTTACTCTTAGGAGCTTACAGCAATCTTACTTGAAAAGTCTTAGAATTACAGTCATTTAACTTCTCTGTTTGAAAAGCATGAGGTTGTTTCTGCAAAGAGCAGATGCAAATAGCAGGGCCGAAAAGGGTTAATGGTTTCTTTTTGTGTCAAATCTGTAGACTGCTGTATGCTGCACCAGCCATGCAAAATGCAGCCTCTGGAAATGGAAGTTGTAGTTGTAGGCTAGTTCTTACAAAGAGTACTTAGAAGTGACACACAGCATTGTCTCTCTTTTTAAAATATGCAGTAAATATATGCTGAAATGTTCGTATTAATGCTAATTTAAGTCTTCTACAATTCCAGTAATGGTTTAAAAACATCTTTTGTCACACAGATCACAGAAGTAAGAGTGGCTGAAGAGAGAAGGGGCCTCTGGGCCCATTTGTTCCAGCACTGCTCATTGCAGGGATATACATGGCAGGATACACAGGCCCATGTCCAGGTGGCTTCTGATCTCCAGGGAGGAGACTCCACAGCCTCTCTGGGCAATCTATTCCAGTGTTTTGTCACCCACACAGTGCAGAAGTGCTTTCTGATGTTCAGAGGAAACCTTTTCCTTATTGTACCCATTGCCTCTTGTCCTGCCACTAAGAATTATTGAAAAGAGCCTGGCTCTGTCTTCTTTGTACCCTCCCTTCAGGTATTCCTGTACGTTTATGAGATCTCGTCCTGAGCCTTTTCTCCATGTTAAACCATCCCTTCTCTCTTAATCTCTTTTCCTAGAACAGACATTCAAGCCTTTTAATCATCTTTACTGGACCCTTTCCAGCATGTTTCTCTTACGCTGGGGAGCCTAGACATGGACACAGCACTTTAGGTGAGAACTCACCAGTGCTGAGTAGAATAGAATAGAATAGCCCCTCCAGACCTGCTGGTGATACATTGCCTAGCACAGCCCAGGATGCTGCTAACCTTCTTAGCCCTAAGGTCACACTGCTAACTCATGTTCAAGTTGGTGTCCACCAGGACCCCTTTCTGCTAACTGTTTTCCAGCTGAGTGAACATCAGCGTGGTGGTGCCTGGATATTTGATTCAAAACAAAAGAATACAGTTGCAGTAAGAACTACTGCCAGCTGTAACATCTGATGAGTTTGTCATTCGAAGTACTTTGCAGTTTAAGTACGAAAAATATTATATATCTGGGAAACAATGTAACTTTCATTAAGAAGTCAACCTTCATTGAATGTTGACCATGCTTGGTTTTTTTGTTTGTTTGTTTTTTGTTGTTTTTTGTTTTTGTTTTTTCCATCTGCAGCACAACAAACTAAAGTGTTTGTCTCAGGCTCAGTTTCATTCCTGTCAAAGCAGAGCACAGCAAGACTATTCATCTTCCAAAATATTGACATCTCCATACTTTTGAAATAGTGAAGGGAGAAAGGACAATTTGCAAGCATGAAGAATACTAAACCCTAGAGGAAATATACATTCTTTTAAATTCTTATATATTTTACAGGATTTTACAGAATTTGTCTTCTCTAACTTTTTCATTCCTTTTACCTCTTTAACCTTTTTCTTCTGTATTCTGAATTAATTTTCCCGACCATCTGTTTTGCCCACTATATGTATATACACACACACACACATTTCTGAAAGGACTCTTTAGAGACACAAATGACCCAAATCTATGTAGAAAAAGTGTAGCTATAATAAAGATCTTAGATACTGATCCTATCAATTCTAACAATGTTTTCTTTTCTTCAACATAGTTTATTTTTTACCTAAGAGTAAATTGAATAGCTCCTCACTTCCAGAAAGAAATGGATACTAATCCTGCCATAGCAGAATGCACTGAAAGCTTGATATGTTTAAAAAATACTATTTCTGTTGCTGTACTAAAACTTGTTCTGCCTTGCCTATAAGGAAAAGAGTCACCTTCATTACTCACATGAAGTTTAGAGGAGAGACAAAACAGTCACCACATTTTTTCATCAGCTTTCAATTCATCCAGCAGCAGAGATGTATTATCTGGACATGGTTCTGTGCTCTGCTGTACACAGAGCTTTTCCTAGTGTGGCAATAAAGAAGATGAGAAGGGAGACTAGACTAGGGAGGAAGAGCTAACCATACGTTAAAGAATATTAAAGAAGGCATTATTACCCAAATGCCTTATGATCACCAGCGGCATCAACCATCTCACTAGGAAGCCTTTCCAGTGTTTGACTATCCTTACAGTACAGAAACATTTCTCAATACCCAGTGTAAAACTCCCCTCTTGCAGTTTTGTGTTATTCCCACATGTTCATTCCCTTGTTTTCTTGTGTTTTGGAATTACTTTCTCCAATGTTTCTTGGTATATTTTAAATAAAAATTTATACTAGAACTTGCTAGACTTCTAATTTCAAGAGGAAATAGAAATCATTCAGTACCGTGCTGTTTTTCTCTTTTGTTGAAATGGATAAACACATGAAAACAAATTCACTGGCAGACTTTTCAGATTAGAACAATTAAAACGTCAATTTTTATTTGGAAAAAAAAAAATGTTAAAAGAATACTGTTTCTAGAGTTAAGATTTTTCTAAGGTACTATATGAATTTAATTATACATTGTGCAAAGTGTAGATTAATACATATTTTATTTTATTTTTTCCATATACAGTATCTCTCTATATGTAGGAAAAGACAGAACTGTCAACATAAATATGAGTTATAAAATAGAAATGTAAAGCATCTTAACAATAATGCACTGCAATGTATTTGTAGACTGCTAGCAATAATAGCAGCAGTTTTGCATTTTCAAGCTGTAGTTTTGATTCTAAATTGCTCCAGAGATATTTTTTTTTTAATTCAAACAAAAATTATTCTTTCTACTAACTTCTACTGCTGTAGCATTCAAAGTTCAACACATGAAGAACTTGAGTAACATGAAATTGGTAAGGAAATTTCGGAAGTTTCAATAACCAAAGCTATAATTTATGAAAACAATTCTTATTGAAAATTTATTTTGACTTTTAATGATCCTTAGTGAAGGTAGCTGCAGTAAAAATACACCCTGAAAACAAAGTCAGTACACACTTCTTGCCAAAGGACGCTGCAAATGCTAGGTATTCACAAAGGTATCATCAAACTGATGAAGATTATCCTCACAGTTAATAAATATACTTCTGCTGCTTCTGAATAACAAAATAGATATATTTGAGTCTTTAGAAAATATTTACAGGGAGTTTTATAATCTGCTTGTCCTGGGCTTGTACTCATTCATATATTTCCACCATTGTCCTGAGCAGAAGGATGCAAAGTTGGATAGACTTCTAGTATGACAAAAGAAGTTAAGAAAAGCTTCATAACTCCTCAGTTCAAGAAAGACAAGATAGAGTCTAGCAGCAGGCCAAAAATACAATTTGGGGCCTATACTATGGGGACCTCCTTCAGGAGGAAAGGCTGAGAAATACACGACTCCTCACATTGAAGAAGAAAAGACTAAAGAAATGATATGCGTTAATGTTAGTCATGGAAGCCATGTCACAGCAAATGCTGCTATTACTCCTTTCTCTGTTGTTAGGAAAATTTGCTTTAGTTTCTTCAATAATTCTTCCACCTTAGAAGAGGATTTAAGAATAGGACCATTGTCCCTTATGGGTCATTAATCTTCAGTAACCCACTCAGCACTCAGTCATGAGGAACACAGGAATGCTATGTTTTCCCCTAGGAGTTCACCTTTTGGGGTAAGCACCTATTCTTAACCTATTCTTAAGCACCCTATTTCTTAATTTGGTTTAAAAGATTTATATTTTTTGGCACCCTACAGTAATGTGCCATTATTTGTAATCAGATAATACATTGCATTTAACTATTCACTTTGAATGGATAGAAATTAATAACATTAAACCTTGCTCTTCACAGGGCACATCTTAGAATCAGAGAAAAAAAATCTTTGCTGGCATGAAGAAAAAAATACTCCTAAATGCTTATAGATGAGAGATATTAAATGATAACCAAGTATAGAAGGACGTTTGTTTTACAGGTTTAGTCTGCTTAAAAAAAAAAACAAAAAACTGCTAGTCATAGTTCCTTGCGTTACATTTCATTAAAAAGTTTATTATTTTATCATATATTACTTTGAAAGGTCTTGGCAGCAATGTTAGAGCATAAGAAATGTGAACTTAGTGAATTCTACAGCCTGTATGAGTTTATCCTATGTAGAAAAAGTAGCTGCTGCAATAATTGCAGTCTATCTTCATGACATTCAGCTGCATGTTAGATAAGTATCTCAGAATTTTGTGCAATATTATAGTTCCACAACAGCAAATAAAAATGTGCTTCATTGCACTTTCAGTATTCAGGATTTAGATTCCATTTGGGATAGACATGAGCTTTAGGAAAGGTTTGGACAGGACAAACATCTGATGTTGCATAATATAGTACATCCAGTTGTTTAATGCAAGTGTGCTCTGTACATTTGTTTCAATACACACAGCATAAACACTTTTAATGTGGCATTCAAATTAACTTATTACAATATTGCAAATAAAAATAGCATGAGATTGAGTCTCTTTAATTGTACGTTTCTTTCTCTGAGTTCTGGTTTTTGACTATGCATCTATTTACAAAAATTTTCCAATGCAATCATTAAATATAGGACCATTTTATTTCTATTCTTTTCTTCTCCTTTTCTTGGTTGCTGGTTTTGGTTTTCTTGTTTTGTGTGTGTGTTTGGGTCTTTTTTTTTTTTTTTTTTTTTTTTAAAGTAGTTAAATTTCCTACATAACTCTGCCTTCGGGAGCTGACTCTTTTACAAAGGAATTTCAAGAGTAGTAAGGTCTGAAGAGTGGAAACAGCCAAATTTTATTCTATTTGCACGAGGAACTTAAACTGATAGAGAAAATTAGTCAAGGTCTCATTCAAATGAGGTAGAAATAGACACATTTGTCCAAAGTTCTCTTCTCCAGGTACTGTCTAGCAGGACTAAGTGCACTTTGTTTTAGACAACAAAGGGTTCCCACCTCAACTGAAAAGACTCCCTGTTACCATTTTATACCAACAGAAGGGCAAGAGATTGACAGCTGCCAACAGTAATGATCTGAGGGGAAAACTTAATTTACTAAATAGGATATTGTAATGCAAGATAGAACAATATAATTGGAGTTGAATCTAGTATCTCAAAATGAGAGAGAGTGTATCCAAAACCGAAGACCTTACTCTAATGCTGAAGCAGAGACAGCTAGGAATCACACAACCACAGTGATGAACAGTAAAAAAAGACGGGATCTCATGACTTGTTTTATCTTTCACTCTAAATGGCAAATGGACATGCAACAGTGAAAGTCTTCTGAGAATCAGGTACCTGGAAATATCAACAATCCACAGAACTGGAGCATTAACTCTTAAACTCCCTGTGCACTGCACAATGTCATGATGTGAAATAACAAAACCATAAAATCATGACCACAGCAAAAGACATACATATTTTAATTCAATCTCTTACTTAGCACTGTATGGTAACTGTTGAGTCATGGCTTTGACCACTGATTGAGCACCTGGCGAAAGGATTTGGTCAGCCCTGGGAGCACAGGTGAAGGCAATTCAGTTATGTGACCAGAAGGGGTGGAACCTAGCTCCACCTCTCTTAGACATCATTTAAGGGCGGATTGCTACTGTGCAAGGATCTCTGGCTGGAGATCCCTCCCTTGTGGATTTTCTATTGCAAGCCTGGCTCTTCAGAGACGGGTGAATGCTTTTCCTTTTTCTTTTGTTACATCTTCTATCATGCTAGTCCCTTTGTCATTACATCTTTTATAATTATCACCATTTACCACTACCACCATTCCATCACATTGATTGTTACAAGCACATGCATTGCTTTTCTTATTGTTGATCTCAACACAGGTTCATTAATACGTTTGTCCTGGTATCCCTTGGAGATATGTCATAGTCTACCCTTGTCATGCTGATGCACGGTCTCCTCACTCCAGAACAGCAGTTGTCAATTTGATGTGTCTCACACTTGCATTGCCTTCTTTCCCTTTCATACTTGTCTAAGCAGTAACACCAAGCTCCTTGCAGCAGAGTCAAAAAGAAAGAAATTGAAAATAAGATTTTGAGAGTTTAGAACCATAAGGCTTGCCTTGTGTTATTCAGAGGGCGTGATAAACCTTTCTCATTGTGTGCAATCAAAATAGATTTTAGCTGTTTTCTTGGAGAATTAACAGCGGTTTCAAAACCAAGTGCAAAGTATGATCAGAACAATTAACGTGGCCAGACCCTGGGTTCCAATTATGTTAGGTAATGTGAGAGAAGTAAACACAAGACTGCTGTCTTTGCATGTCACAAGACCCATTTTTCTGGAATTCAGGTGTGTTACTGAAGCAAGAAAAAAAAAAAAAAGCGCTGAAAGCAGCACTTAGTGTTTCTTGCCATATCTTTCTCTAAGAGAATTTCTAGATAAATACAAATCTGGTTTGAAAGTTGATTATATAGGGATGTCATCTTACAGTCATGAGATTCTTTCACAGGGCCACCTGCTAATACAATTATCAGTATGCTATCTGTTCTGTTTTCTGTGGGATTGGTCCAAGAGAATCTACACTCCAGGAAGTAGTTGGGCTGAGCTTTTCCTTGACTCATCATCAATCATGGACAAGCTGCTAATTAATTTTCATTATAGTGTCCATCTGTGTATCCCTTTCTGCAGGGATAAAGAGATACTCTGTAATTACATATTGGTCATACAGAATCACAGAATGGTCTGGGTTGGAAGGGACCTCAAAAATCATGAATCTCCAGCTCCCCATCACACAGGAAGGACCACCAACTTCTACATGTAATACTAGACCAGCTGCCCAAGGCCCCATCCACCTTGGCCTTGAACACCTCAGGGATGTGGGGGACAAACAGCTCAGGCTCTGAGTGCATGCATGGTCCTGTAAGCACTCTGGAAGGACCACTGAGGTGAGCAGAGAGAAAGGATGGATCTAGGCCCCCCCTGCTCTGGGCACCCACTAGTTCAGGCTGGCAATGCCAATGCAACACAGGTGAAACTTTGTTTCTAGCCTGGCATGGGCTTTATGACTGTCTATAGAATTTGAGCTAGATGATAGACTACGTTGCCTGTTTTTTCCTGGTCAGTGTATGTAGGAAGAAACATTAAAGATTTTGTCTTTTTCACTACACAGAATAAGATGCCTAATTTTGAAAGTCAGTTTCAAGAATGAAAGAATACTTCAAAGAAAACTGTGGAGAAAAAAGAGCAGAAGTATAGTTACAGCATAAAATAAATACTTAATGAATCCACACATGAATATTGTATGAAAAAGTTTTGAAAATTAAAAGACCAGAACAAGACCTAGGATTTCCATGTTATTTTGTCTCCTCATGCATATTTTTCACTAAATACCCTGGGCAACTGAAGGCCTTGAACCATATATAGTCATTATCTAGAGTCTGCGTTGTAATTTAAGTGACAACATGTTCAGCATATACAGCATTGCCTCTCTCAGAGGATTTGTAACATATGTTTTCTCTTGGGTTTAAAACTCTTGTAGGATAATAAAAAGCCAACCTTCATCTAACTAAATCATACTTAATCTGGAGGAATCACACAGTGTATTTCAGTAGTGCCACTCAAGCTAACTTTATTAGAGGAAGGTTAAAATCAGGCCCTTAGGAATAAAGGCTTCAAAAAGCTAAGACACTGAGATAAAATTTCATTTGGAAGGATCTTCAAAAAGAATGCCCTAAATGTCTGTATTTATAATATAGCATTTAGGGGCTTTTGGATTCTGTAACAGTGAGCTAGAGTTATTGCAAAAGAAGGTTATGCAATATTACTTGGAAAATTACTGTTGTAAGGTTAGTACGACAGGCAGACACAGGTCAAGAGTTGCAATATAGACATGATTTAAAGTTATTTGGTAGCAGCAGTTGTTGATGTTGCAGAAGCTCTCAAAGATTTCAGCAGGGATTGCAACCATACAATGAAAAAATGATATGAATTTATTAGAACCCAAAGGCACAAACAAAATGTATTTAAACTGTGGTGATGGTGAATTGTCACTGCTTGAACTGAGTGCTGTTGATAACTATTGTATCAGTCCTGCCATCAAATTTGCCCTGAAAAATTCATACGGTAGTATTCTTCAATCTGAGTATTCGCTTGTGCTAGTAAGACTTCTAAGAACAGTCTTTAGATATTTGTCTCTTCTACCAATACCACTTACTATTACAATATCAGCTTAAAAATAAAATCTCTTTTTCACTGTTCAACATTTATTTATTCTTTGATTTCATTCATCATGAATAAGAGGCATAGAAAACAGGCTTTCTGATTAAGAGTTCTACTTTCTGATTTCAAGTGCTTCTACAGCACTTTTTTTAATCTATATTTACTATGATTGCAATGTAACGAAAACACCTTATGCTCTTAATGCTTTTATATAGTTTGAAAAGAAAAGCAATAACCAGTTTCTTTTTTTTAATTTAATTTAATTCATGTTTCAACTCTCCACTTCTTTTTGCAGTTTCTTAGACAGGACTATTGAGGATGACCATTGCTTTACTCTGTTTTAATTACTAACATTTCCATTAAAAACTGCTTGGATGAAAAGCTGAGAATTCAAAATGCAGGGCTAATATGTCAGCATAGCTTTACTTTGTGGTTTCTGCTTCTATGTGGAGAGTATGGCAAAAGAAATAATTCCATTAATTTTTCTCTAGCTACTATTAATTATGCCAGTTGGAAGGAAGATACTGCCAGAAAGATTGGTGGTAAGGTTCTACTCTCAGCTTTGTCACAGACTTAGATTATGTCAAAGCAAATAATTCTAATTTTCTGTGACAGTTCCCTCATATGTGCAACACGGAATCCTGATGACAGCATCTTATCAACTTAGATGGAAATCATTGGACTTACAATCTCTGTTAAGACTCTGTATGGTGGCTCTCAGGAAGTGCAGTGAGAAAGAAAGAAAAATCTGTGAATGGAGGAACTAAGCAGACTGTTTCCTAGTTACTGAAATAGAGGAAGAGGAAAAAAATCCCAGGAGCCCTACTACCTTATGAACACCTCTTGCAAAGAACATGACTTGCTCCAACCTGACAAGAACTCTTCCAGAGTGGTTAATTTGGTAATACTGTGGTTACTTTAAACCCCTTCAAATAGACAGAATGGCTTTGAGGAGGTACTTCAGGCCCTTGAAACTTAAGAAATACTGAATACAATACATTCTTAATAGCAATACTTTTGATCCTATATTAATTTATTCTTTGACTTGAAATATCATATCCCATAGTTCTGCATCACACTTGAACAAAGATGTTGGGCACCACTGTCATGTAAACATGAATATGACCCAGAAAAAATAGTCAGTTCCATGTCTGAGAGGGGTAAACACTGGGAGGAGTAAACGCCTGCAGTGTACTAAATATAATTTAAAGCAAGAAGTTATCTTAGTTTTGGTGCAGATGGATTATATAATCAGGCTTGAAAGGCCTCGTTATAGTACAGCTTTACCTTTTCCTATTCAAAACTGTTTAAGTTGGTGGTTTCTTCAACAATGCTTCTTGGAAACAATGAAAAAAACCATGATCTATGGATACTATAGATGGTGTATTATCTGTGCATTTTAATAAGTCTCCAAACAGTTCAGCACCCTTGTGATACTGAAAACATCTATTTATATTTCATACTTCATAGTTTTAGCTTCTTGAAAAGTGGCATGCTCCATCATTTTGACACAATGAAACAGAGCCCAGTGGAATGATGAGTGTTAGATGCTGAGACTGAAGTTTCTGCAAAAGCATCATCTATCCATCTATTTAAAACTAAATGCATAGAGACAGTTTGCTAATTACCTAAATTAAATGGATTATCTGAATACTTCTAATTTATTATGATCAAACAGAAAATCATTTTATCATCTAATATGATCTCGTCTGTTCAGAGTTCCCCAGGAATTATTCAAGCTGAACTGAATTAACAACTTTGAATTACCAACACTTCCATTAAACTCTCTGAGAAACTTGCTGTGCAAGACCATGCTATCTGCACCACATTACATAAGTATTGCTGAACCAGATGCAATGTCACATTTATTTATAACTGCCATTAAAAGAATGACAGTAAAATTACTAGGTGTCACAGTGGAGAAATGAAGTCAGTGTAGGTTTGCATATATACATATGATTGTATATTTATAAGCTTTTATACGTATTTCTGTGAGCCACTGGCTATTGGAAATTGTATGTCTATTCACTAATCTCCCAGGTAATAGTCACAGTAGTGACACTACCAGAGCTCAAGCTATTTCTGACACCTGTCCCAACAAGGATACAATAGAGAAAAGTGCATGGTATTGCTTTAGCTAGTCCAGCTCCTTTCTCCAGAGGCAGCTGGCATTGTTCTGAGGTGTCAGAAGCTGACTACTTCTTCAGCTATGTCCCATATAATTTAGAGAGGAAGGGAAATCCTTGTATAAATACTTTCTTCCTTTTTGTCTTCACCATAATTAGAAATGCTATATATTCATCCTGAATATATTCATTCTGACTACTTGCCCTGCACTGTTCCTCATATTCTCCATCCTCATGCAAATGGATATTGCAAAAATATAAACTAGTCTTATTAGGGGCAAAAAGATAATGCAGTCACGTTTTATCATGCATATATTATTAGAATAATAGTCTTTTGCAATTGCAAGGCATTCTGTTTGTGTGCTGGGTATATTCATGGAGACATGATGAATAACAAATTGTCTCAGCTAAAGAAAATAGGCTGCTACCATATTAAATATGACAATAAAGAAGTAATTAAATACCTTTAACTGACTCCCTTTTAACTACCCCTCAATCAAATTTCTTTTCCCCCACTATTCATTTTTACCCTTAACATAAATGTATGAATCTTGTGAATGCTCACATTTGATTTGCTCATTTTCATTAACTGGCTGACTAGGGACAATCCCTGTTGAAAGTGTGAGACTGTATTCTTTGACTCTGTGAAAAGGCTAGACAAGTAGACTGCAAGTGTAATGCTGAGAGGAGAAGGAAATGGAGAAATGAAAATAGACTTAGAATTCAATATAGTCTGGAAAACTGCATTAAGAAAATAGGTGGTCAGGGGAAAATCAACAATGTGAGCTGGAAATGGCTCAGTATAGTGTGGTGAAAACAGTTATTAAGCTGTTGTATTTAAAAAAAAAAAAAAAAAAAATCCTCACTGTATCTTTGAAGTCCTCACCTAAGCTATTCCTTCTTCCTTTCTCCTTCCTTCCAGATCAGAAACTAGTTCCCTCATCTTCCCAACACATACATCAGAGACAAGAGGAAGGAGCATTTCCTACAAATCCAATACTCATTGTCCTACTATCAATTCCCTGGCCAGACTCCCAGAAGAGGCTAATAACTGCAGGCAGCTAATGTGAACAAGAGGTTTCTTCTTTTCAGAAACAAAGATCAAGTATTGGAAATGAGAGTTTGAAAGTGATGCCTAAGTGACTGGAAATCATTCAAGGGAAGACATGATATGAAGGTGGTGAGGCAGGCAAGCCAAGAAAGGTTTTGATGAAAAGTAACAAGCTAAGGGAAAAAAAATCTAGTTTGCTACATATTATAACTAAATGTGAGATAATACGAATATAATACAGTATGATTGGGATTAAAGATAATAATAAAATGAAGGAGAGTTTCTGAAACTGAAGTCCTTACTCTAATTCTGTAGGCAAAATGGACCAAGGGGAGAGAGTCACGTGACTCACAGTCAGTATTATTTTCCCCTCCAAATGAAAGATGGAAACGGAGAAATGAGGTCTTCTGTGAGTTGTAGTTCATTCTTCTCTTCTGAGTTCAGGGGCTGGAAATAGCAACAATCCATGGAACTGCAACATTGACTCTTCAACTTCCAGTGCTCTGTATGATATTATGATGTAGAATACTAATGAAAAACTGTTAAACCATGACACCAGTTTTACTTTTTGTCTGTCCTATATCCCTTGGGAGTGTGAACTCCACCATGGTCACTCCATGGTCACTACATCTCAGACAGCTTCCAGTCCTGATGTCACTAATCAGTTAATTTGCACTGGTGAGCAACCAGTCCCATATCACCTTCCCTTCAGTGAGGTTGTTTATCAGTTGGCTAGAAAAGTTATCCTCTATGCACTCCAGGAGCCCCCTGTATTTCCTACACACAACCAGTAGGTGTTATGGTGGTTCAAGTCCCCCTGCAGGGCAAGAACCTGTAATTGTGATGCCTCCTTTAGCAGGAGGAAGAAGACTTCATCAACAGGCTCAACACCTTAATTCCTTTGAAGTATTTACTTTGAGTCTCCCTGTTGCCCTAATTGTCATAGGATTTCAAGTGTGCAGCAGATTGAGGGCACCTGCTGGCACCCCATCCCTCTAACCTAGCTGTGCAGTCTCACTTCTTACCATGGGCAAGCCTCCCACTTCAAACCTAGCTTAAAGCCCTGCCAATGATCTCTGATAGCTTTTCCACAGGGACCCTCTTCGCTCTTTGAAATCCATCTGGTGCCTGGAAGCCTGGTACCATATAGGCCACTCAACTGTCTAGAAAGAAAAAAAAAAAGTTTTGGCGATGGAACCAGCCATGATGCCAGATATTTATCAATAGAATCATTCTATTTCTTTCAATGTACTAATCTAATACAGGGAGCAGGGAAGAAGAGATGATCTGTGCCCTCAAATCTTTTGGCTGATGTCCCATGAACCTGAAGCCCATTAAAATGGTTTTTGAAATGCGTGTAGCTGCTTCACCACCCCCTACATAGAAAAACTGTACCAGGGTAAGCAGTTTCCCTTGTGATATCTGTTACTTGAGCCCCAGGGAGATAGCAGTCTTCTCTAAGAAAAGGGTCTGCTCAGCATATTGGGTGTTCAGTTCCACGCAAGGAATAGCCACCTACAACCGATACCAATCTCTTCTTCTTTAAGGGTGTAGATTTGATAATGGTGGAAGACGTCGTATCTAGGTTTTGTTGATTTCTCTAGTGTAAGTGGTTATTATCACCTAGAGATATGCACTCCACATCCAGAGATTTGCACCTGTTGTACAGAGATACCTAGAGGTGTGGAGTGGACAAGGAAGGATTTCACTTGCAGTCCTGGCCATGGACTTACTTCCATTCATTCCTTTCCTTTGAGTTCTTGCCTTCAACCTGGCAGTGAGGGGAGACAGGCTGCCTTGGATCTGTGCTTTCTTCTGTGGTAGAACCTACCTCTGTGAGGACAGAATGTAGTTCCTTTGCTCCATCCTTTTGGTGTCTGTGACACTTTTTAAGATACGTATTTCAACTTGTAGCCTCATCACTAGCCCAGGCAGATCATCCAATAGCTCACACTTCATGCAGCTGTTCTCACCACTGACATAGGATGCCTGTGAAAGGCTCAGGCACGCTGTGCAGGCAGTGGTCTGGGTGTCTGCATGTTTGCCTCAAGGATCAGTCTGGGTTTCATCATCCTTCCCCATGGGGGCAGACGCTCTGGCTCTCTGTTGGGTTGTTACCATGACTAGGGTCTCTGTTCTCAGAGAGTGCAAATCCTATAATGAGAGGATTATGACTCTGTGCTTAGAGGGCAATAATCACCTATTGAATTTACCTCTCTAGCCAACAGAGTGATAGCTCTCCCTGCTCGCCCTGCCTGCATGAACTGCTGAGCAAACTGATGCACCATGCCTTGGATGCTGGTGGTTGTTCATAGATGCTGCCTTTGTAAATGTCGGGAGATTCCGTTGTTCCTCCTAGCTATGCCCACATTGCATTGCAGATCCATGCTTCTGAGTTTGCAGTTCTAGCTGCAGCATTCTGCTCTGATGCTGGTCCCCTCGATTCTTCACTGAGGTGGAGGTTACAGTGGATTACAGTGAGTTCACGGTTTTAGACACAGAAGGAACTTATAGAAGAATCTCATCTCAACATTAGCCAGACTTCAGCAACAGGGATAGTGAGACAGATATACATTCTGACATGCCCTGTAGGCCTTAGCTCTGCCTTGGTACACATATACAGGAGCTATCAGACTGTTCTATATTCCCTTGTGCTGTGAATGCCCTCACTGTACTTCCAAGGTGATGTAAGGTGAGGAAGAAATTTCCATTCAGGGACTTATCACAATATCGGGCCTGGACACAGTTGAATACATCAGAAAAATTGCTCTGAATCTAGCAAGACAGGCTCCACTTGTTTGTTCAATATGTACAATGCTGAATACTTCTAACACGAGAAAAAATATGGATGTGTAAAAGAGCTCTTCCCTTTCTGAGTCTTACTAAAGAGTTTTATGGTGAAGAAATAAAAGAATATTATTCCAAAAGTCCTCAAGTTTTTAAACTATCTCAGCTTATGCCCAGAAAGGGAAAAACTTCTGTAAGGATAGCTACTTCAGCATCTATCCCTGTAGCACCTACAGGCAAAGGTGACAGGCCTGTGTTTTTACAACTGTTATACCACAGGACAAGATGCTACCCTTAAAGAATCTTGGGATGGCCAGAGTTGGAAGGGACATCGAGGATCATGAATCTCCAAATCTCTGCCACAGGCATGGCCACCAATCTCCCCATTTAATACTAGACCAGGATACTCGGGGCCCCATCCAACCTGGCCTTGAACACCTCTAAGGATGGGGCATCCACAGCCTCTCTGGGCAGCTGTTCCAGCACCTCACCAATATGGCTTGTATTTTCCCAACTGCGTATCTGCCAGCATAGAGAAATCTGATTCCTGTTTTCTCATCTTCAGGATAAGGATATTTCACTGTCTCATTTTCTAATGGGTAAAAGGGACTTTTGTTTATGAAAATATTTTGTCAGACTTTCAGCTAGCTGAGGTTTAGTAGGGTTGGGCTGATTTATTTTGGCACTTAGCAACTCCATCATGCATGAAAAGGATGTAGAAATGGCTAATTTATGAGCCAGTCCCCTCAAAGTCTGTTGAGTATGTATTTATTTCAGGAGATATTAATGCAGTTCTTAAAGGCATCCAAGAGCATCAGTAGAAGTTGCACAGATTGCCTTTCTTCATGTCCTCTAGCTTCTTTGAAATCAAAGGAGTCTTGCCCAACACAATTAAAAAAACACTGCAGATTGGTTATTTCCAAAAATTGATGCTTTTCTCCTGACAGTGGTTGCTATACAGTATTTTTGCCTCCAGTAGAATGTTGAATAAGAAATATTTAGAAATGAACACCACTGAAGAAATATGAAAGTTAACCTCCTGCTCTGGGAATGAAGCAGGCTTTCAAGGAATATTGCCTGCAACTCTAGCCACCCTCGAGAAGAACTCTTTTCTCTCTAGCTTTTGCACAATACTATATGATCATTTTGTTCTTATTTATGAAATAAATTGTAATTTATGAAAATTATGAAATAATTTTATAGTGGAAGTAGAAACTCTCAATATTTACTGGGGTTTGTTTACTGTTTATTGCATTAATACTGTTTATAGTATTAATACTGTTTATTGCAGGGAAAAGAAAACAACAAAACTTGTCTTTATTGCAGAGAAATTACAATGTGTTTTGAGACACAGTGATTGAAAGCCACATGGAAAGAAGAGTGAAGGAAAATGTTGAAGGAAAATGGGAAAGACTGAGTCCCAGCATTGACATAATGCACCTTGGAAGAGGATGAGATGTAGGCAGCCAAGACACATGATTGGCTGAGCATGAAGTGTCATGAGAGGAAACCAGAGCAGCTATGGCCCTGGACATTTACTTATTCAGTGCAGACTGTCAGATAATATGCCACACCAATTAGCCACCAATATTTCGTGAGTGATGAGTATGCAGGCACAGAAGATATCTCAGCAGGTTTTGAAGTTGTTGCGTCCAATTCCTCACACCCCCAGACCGGTACACTTTAGGAATGCCTTGTCTTTAAAGACTGTCAGGCAGCTGCTGCAAACTTGTCTGGAAACTGTGGGGAGGACAGGCTTTTGTTTCTAAAGCACAGAGAAGAGAAACTGATAAGCAATTCCCCATATGGCCATGAGGGCTCTGAGGGATGTGAATGCACTGCAAAGGGACATAAAGTCACATAGCCACATAGTCTCTCCATAGAGGGAGAGACTTCAGAGAAGGCAGCAAGGCCAATGTCAAACCTCCTCGGGATTTTGCCCAGCAGTTCCTTGATGCTCTTCCTGTACAAGACAAACAGGAGGGCTGCAAACCGATTGGGCCATCTACAATCCCAAGGATTGGGGTCATAGGGTGCCTGAACACATTCTCTGGGGATGACATACACTGGCTGGAGATCCGATGTAATGGGGAAATACACTGTGCATTCTTTTTCAACACGAGCAGGCAAGGAAAAAGAAACTGATCTAAAAAGATCTAAAAAGCTAAACTGTTCTTTGACTGCTCTTTAGAAGTAAAGGCAAAACTCCCTCCTGATTAGCCTTGGTCTAAAAGTGTTACTCTGCTGTCACCTGGTGGACAACTTTTAAAGACAAGGAATAAATCAGGTTTCTGGGTGGTGTCAGAATGAAGAAATGTGAATGCTACAAGGTGTTGAAGTTCAGCAATCATATGAGAAAATAATTCAACATTCCAATATTTCTGGGGTTACGTATTTCTCCTATAAGACTTCTGAAAATTTGATGGATTAGTATCACCATCAATTTCAGCAGTTGCTGAATAGAGAATTAAATTGCAACAATATTGGTGTATTGTATTCATTCTTCTTCCTTCCCAAATATTATACAGTAGACACAGGATTTACGCTTGAACCTGCTACAGTGTTGGGTGAACTCTAGGAGGAGTGAATAGCAGCCATAAAAGAGAAAGCATTGCTATTCCTGCTCACACTCCATTTGATGTTAATGAGATTGTTGCAACTCTGAATGTGCTGTAATCCAGCAGGGACATGAGAAATAATAGCAAGGCTGTTAAGAAACGCACAAACAAACAAGAGAACTCACCTCCCCTGTGATTTCAGCCTTCAAAATTCTGGCGTGATGATCATAGATATGAGCATAAACTCAGCAATTTAGATAACATGGAGAGTAACACCTTAATCTGAAGTTGCATCTGGAGCCTGGCTTGGTCAGACAGAAAATTGAAGATTGCAGGCTAGCAACAGAAACACTGCAGAAAATGTAACAACTGGATGAATACCACCACAAAGCATTGGTTTGTACAGTATGTACATCTAATTCCTGTTTTGTAGCCTCCAACAAGTTGGAGGATTTGACCACTCTTGAAGCAAGAAGTGTATATTATTAAGGCTGAAAATAAGATTGACCAAGAGGGCACAGCTCCTATGAGGAAAAAATAAAAATAAAAAAAATAAAAAAAACAGGAATTCCAGTTTTCACTTCAACAATTGTACAGGAAAAGTTATTAGCACATTCTCTGATATGTGCATACCAAATAATCTGATGCAGTATTAAATGAACATTACAAGACATGGAGCAGAATCATGCAATGAAGGATGTTTTCTGAGAGAAAGCTTCATTATGGGATAGACCTTAAAACAGGAAAGGCAGCAGAAAAAGCATAAAGACTCGTAGTCGTCAGTTTTTTTTCGCAACAAGCATTTGTTGATGTGAATTATTCTCATTCCAAAAACTTGTGATTTCTGCCTAGATTTTTGTTTGTCCACGTGTTTTTATGATTCTGGGCTAAATACTGACCTTAAAAGCTGAGTAACTGACAGATAGTGTTTGAAGCTCAAATGGACAGTGTCAATTAAGGAAGATACCAGATTCTCTTCTTCCGCCTTTTTGCGGGAGGAACAACTTACATCCTACTTCTACATTTTATTAGTAGTGTTTACCTTCAGACAGTTCAAGCCTCTTGTGGAGTGTTTCTGTTCATTAAGATAAAATCCAGGATTTGGAGAGCGCACCTCCAGCATACATGTTCACATGCCAAGATTATTAGAAGGACAAGAACTTCTCTTGTATGCCAGTTTTCTTCTCTTCCTTTCTAAGGGGCTGATAGCAACACTCAGTTGTAAGATTTGCTGGCAGAAAGCCCAGGAAATTTGTTCAAAGCCTGGATTCTTTTTGTGCAGAAACCTCTGATTCGGCCACATTCAAACAGAAGTAATGTCAGATCATGTCAGTATCTCGAGTTTTCTATGCTTGGTTATTGCCCTCCAAAGCTAGATGCAATTCCTCATGTTGCTATTTCAATCACTTCAACATCTGTTCCCACAAGATTGAAACTCATGGAATCAGGAGGAAGGTTTTATCTTTTCCTCTGAGAGCCTGATTGGCTAAAGCTGCTCAGCAGAAATACTTGCAAGAGTTAAACAAAAAATTGGAAATTAGGCTTTGTTTCCAGGTGCAATAGCCACATATGCCACATTATTATAAAACGTAAGAAGGCATTCTACATACATTTAAAAACACCTTCAAAACTTCATGTGCATATAGTTTTGTGTGTGTGTGTGTGGTTGTTTGGTTTTTTTTTCTGAATTTTTAATTACAATCATGTGTCTCTTCAGCTATAGCAATGTTAGAGAAAATTCCTTGTAATGTTAAAAGATTGAATAAGATGAAGAGATTTTAAAGCAGTGACATATTCAAGTTCTATCAGAACTAAAAGATTTTAAGGTCAGTATACCATTTCCTCATTTATATCTGCAGTAGTGGAATACATCCTACGCATTCTGAAGAGTAGTTTTTCTTATACATTTAAATACATACCAAAACATCCCATTCTGTCCTATGCTAAGCTTCAGCAAACTATTATCCTATTGTTAATTTTCCTATATTATTCTATTTCAGTGTTAGCAGACCTAAGTTAGGAACAAGGTTAATCTACTTATCAGATCGCTGCAGTCTGCAGATAAATAATCTGATTTATTTTTAAGCCAAATTTTATAGTTGTGTGAGTGGGACAAGGTATGGAGCAGGGGAAAAGAAAAATTTCCTCTGACATTAATTTTGAAATCTAAAAAATTGGTCACAAAAGGAGAAAATGGAAAGCTGGAAGCTTACAAAAAATGGAAGCTAGAATTTGTCTTACTACGTTCCTTTCATTAGGGCAAAAAATAAATGATCCTGTAAATAAACATATTTTAACTGTAAGATGGCATTTGCTCCTTCAATTAGTCGAACATCTGATTTAGATGTTGCTGGATGTAAAGGAAGAGGAGAGCAGAAAAGGATAGGATAGGTTAGGATAGGAAATAGAATAATTTGATAATGTTCTTGCCTGAAAGAAGAGGCTACTAATATTGTTTCATAGTCAGTGAAAACTTAAGTCATGGCTGTCCAACCTTTTGCCTTTCCTGGGCCACACTGAGTGAAGAGGAATTGTCTTGAATTCCACATATGTAGATTGCACCAAAAATAGTGTCTCCTATTTATTTCCATGGAAACTACAACATAGACAAAGAAAATAATAAATGCTACTTTTGTTGAAAATCAGTTGATATAGCCTAACTGGTTAATTCAGAAAAAAAATATATATCTACTGTACGAAGCCTTTTTGGTCCCCTTTTATTTGCTCATACATGCATGTTACACACACACACACACAAAATGTCTGTTGCAACGTTCTTCCTGGAATTGACTGAAGTAAAATGGAAAGCTGCTTCTTTTTTCAAAGCCACCCATTCTGCCCTCTTAAGGGAGGCAGAATTAAATTAAGGAAATGGGATGGAAATGTGAAGAGTCCGCAAGTATTTAAACCTACAGCCTTCTTCTAATAATTCAGATCTTCAATTTAAATTTGAATAGAGATTTATAAATTATACAAATTATAAAATGTCTGACACGGATGAGGGCCAGTGGTGTTATACAAACACAGTCTGTCTGTCACAGTTGAAAAAGGAGCTTCAGAAGATCCTAAGCCCAGTGACATATCACAGTGATGTGCCAGAAGAGACAATGGTTGCTCTACTGGAGAACAGTCCTTTTCAGGAAGGGAAATATCCCATTCCTGAAGATGCCTGGTATATGGATGGGTCCAGCAAGGATAACTTGAGCAAGTGGAGAGCAATGGCATACCATCTCTCTACTGAAACAATCTGGTTTGGAGAGGAGGATGGCCAGAGTAACCAATAGGCAGAGCTGTGAGCCGTGTTGGTAGATATAACCAAGGAAGTCAGTGACAGCATACTGAACATCTGCAAAGATAGTTAGGCTGTGTGCTGGGGGCTAGCTCTTTGGATTGTCCAGTGGGCCAACCAGGAATGTACTATTCATGCCTGACCAATCTGGAGCAGAGATATGTGGTTAGACATACGGAATGTGGTTAAACACAGGATCGTACATGTCTATCACATTTCTGTCCACCAGAAGCTGACACTCTGGTCTGAGTTTGATGGATTAGAGGATTCACTAACCAAGAGCATCGCCCATTGGTTACATCAGAAGCTGTAGCATGCTGGACAGAGGACAATGTGGGCAGCTGCTAAAGCATGGGGGCTGCCCATACAACCATCTGACATTGCCCAGGCATGCTGAGACTACAGAGTTTGCTTCAAGGCTGAGACCGTTGCCTGAAACAACAGCCCATGTTGCTAGAGGACACAGTCCTCTTCAGTGATGGCAAGTCAATTAAATTGGGCCCTTCCTTCGGTTTGAGGGATAAGATATGCCCTGACCTGCATTGACTCAGCAAGTGGGCTAATGCAAACCTATCCATTGCCAAGAGCTAATGAGGCACATACCATCGAGGCACATACCATCAAGGCACTCACCAAGTTGATGGCTGCCTGTGGGACTCCTCAAGAGTGACCAAGGGATTCATTTTACTGGTGCAGTGGTACAGCACTGGGCATTGGAAAAGAACATTGGGTGGTGATTCCACCTGTCATATAATCCAACAGGGGCAGGCCTTATTGAGTGTTATAATGAAATTCTTATAGCTGCTCTGAAAACAGACTCTCAGGCCCTGCAGGGGTAGACAAAGAGACTGTAAGAAACCCTGCAGGACCTGAATGGTAGACTTAGAGATGGCAGACCCACTGCCCTGAAGATACTATGGACAACATAGGCCTGCCCTTTCAGGATCCAAGTTGCAGGCACTGACAGGTAAAACCCCAAATAACTTTCTGCTCCCTGCCCCTGTGAACATAAAACCAAGTACCCATAGAAGAGAATGGCCTTGGAAGGTGCAAGTAGGACAGAAGTGGTGTGGCCTACTTGCACCTTGGGAAAGATTATTAGAGATGGGAGGCTCAGTAGTCCCTCTGGTAATTGGTACAATGCCTACTGACATTGTGGTTAAAGCTCTGGTCTTCATTGCTAAGGGGACATTAATCATGTCCCTGTGGCAAGTCAGGACCCTCCCTTTGGTCATCGATATAGTTATGCCGTCCCAGATATTGGGCCAAAAGGTATGGTACAGAAGGTTGGGACATGTTCCAGCACAAACCCAAGTGTTGAGCCAGGGCAGAAACACGGCCTGTATCTTGCTGTGGAGAGCAGACCTACTCTTCCTTGTACCTCTGAAACATCTATACTACTACCCGTTAGTCTCTTTGAGCCTACAGGATCACTGGGAGGGAAACATGACATCAATACACTCCAGTGTCATAGTGCAATCAGTGTTACATCTGGTGATGGACTATATGGGACCTAGGGAACACTAGCTGAACCTTCACTGGTCTGAGCAACAACGTGCCTTCAGAAAAACCAACAAGTTCTGGTCCACAAAGGAATACGAACCAATCATCAACTGTCTCATACTTTCACAATCCACATTGCAGTGGGCAATTGTGTAAATGTCACGGTGTACTGGTTCACGATAATGGAAGAGGCTTACCTTTAACCTGCTGAATCATTGGTTTACCCTGTGAATTGGTTGAGTGTATTGGAAAACTACGTAATGACTTGAAACAGTGATTGAGTACCTGTTAGGCAGGCAGGGCCAACCCATGGGAGCTCAGGTTCATGAGGTGTACTTGAGTGGCCAGAAGGGGTGGAGCCAGGATCCACTCTTCCCAGGCCTTATTTAGGGGTTGGCAACAGAGATGAGGGTATCTCCCTTGGAAGTCCTTGTCTACCTGAGGACCTTACAGGCCTTCTGAAGATAAGCAGATTCTTTTTCTTATTTTTATACCCACTGCTATTGTGCTTGGGCTCATCCTCACTTGCTGCAGCCTGGGATCTTGGTGCTCTGCTATCATTGTGCTTTCCATTGTGTTATACCCATATATTATGATTTATTTATATTTTTTTTTTTTGTATTTATGATGTGATGCTATTTTGCATAAATATTGACAGTCTTGCTAGTAAAGTACTAGTACTTGCTAGCTGAGTACTGTTATAGTGCTTGGATATCATTAATGACAATCTTTTTCCAGGGGAAACATTTTAGAGGACTCTTAGGGGCTTGTGTTAATTGTGCTATATTGTGTAGCTTCATATACAGGTGTCTGAAGTTGAGTCAGCCACCAAGTCAGCATTTTGCCCTTATGATGTATCACTTGTAAATTCAGTGTTACTACTACATGTTTAGAGTGATAACTGTACTCTGTTGAGGGCTTCTCTTAACAGCACATTAATGTTCTACTCAAAATCATAAATCAAGAATTCAGGAATACAAGTATCAGAAACTAGACATGATGCAACCAGAAAAGTGGAAAGAAAGTAATAGAAGGAAGAGGTGTTTGTTCTCTTAGTATAGACACTACTGCAGCAAATATTAATGTTAAAATTTTCAAATTTCCAGACATCACTCAAATGTTTCTTTCTTGTCTGTCTGATCCCTGCAGGGAACTACTGGAATGCAGCTTCCTTCATCACATCATCATCCTACCTTCACTTCTCCACCTTCCAAGGGGAAACCAGTGCGGATATCTCTTTCTATTTCAAAACATCAGCCTCAGATGGAGTATTTCTTGAGAATCTGGGAAATACTGACTTCATCAAACTAGAGCTGAAATGTAAGTATTTGCTTTTTCCCTAACTTTGCTTGGAACCTGAAACAGGTTTATATCAGATAACTGATTTTAAGAGATCATTTATCATTTATCATTTAGCAAAACATGTAAGTTCAGTTAAGTCAGGAAATGAACCTCCAAATCAAACTATTTGACTTGTTTTCAGGTTGCCAGGAGGAACAGCTGAAGTCTATTTGGTTTATTTATAAAGGAAAGAAATAGACAGAACTGGTAACACAGTTATAAAAAGGATTTAATATTTTTCGTATGTCCGATGTATTACTTAAAGTATGTGTTTAGCCGTACTCTACTTAGTGAAACTGAAGTTGTTGAATTAGGTGGAAAAAAATGTTTTATTTCTCCTTTCTTCTCCTTCAATCCTTTTTAGCTTGTCATAAACTGGAGTAGTGGCAGGCCTGCAGTGCTACACACTTGTTATTACAGATTCTAGAGATGTGTTACAGTACTGTGAGTGTAACAGGTTCTTTGTCCGTACTCTAGTATAGAGAAGAGTATCTCTGCTTCTGTTTGCTGTGGAAGCTGATGTCAGAGCTCAAGAACTCAGCTCTAAATGTACATGTGCAAATTCAATGGCAAAAGTTGCTAATGCTGAACGAGAGAAGTTCAGTGTACTGTCTGTTTTTATACAGATTCAATGAGATTTACATGCATGAATCTAATTTAAAAAGCAAGAGCTCTTTTTGACAATCCCTGAAGTTTAACCACACAAACAGCAGCTTTCGAATTTAGAAACAGCAAGAATGTTCCTTTAGAACATACTGAACCTTCTCCTCTGGTAAGAGTGAAGTGCCAGATTCCAAGCAAGTGACAGCTTCTTCCTATCATTCTATGAGGAACTTAGTTGATGTTACTAATTCCAGTTTTCTGAAATCTGCAGCTAAAGTTCCTAATGAGTCACAGGAAACATCTTTCTTTGTATTAACAAGGAATGTGGCCCTTAAATAATAAAGTAGCAGATATTTCTAATTTAAATTATGAATTTAAGTAGTACTTAGAGTTGGTTCAGGTGAGCATCTCCAGAGCTTCTTGTTCTTCTAACACATGACCTTTGTACCTAGCCTCTGAGATTGTCAGAGCAGATCTGCTGTTCACTTAGCTTAAAGGTGGCAATAGCAGTTAATAAAGGTGACCTGAAACCAGCCACAAATCTTTTGAACTCGACACAGATTAAATAATAGTAACATTGAAGTTGTTTGCTGAATAGATGTACCCAATCAAGAAAGCATATGGCAGGGTGCCTAAATACTGCTAAACAAGAGTTTTATTTTAAGCCTATGCTTGAAACCTGCTAACTTTGCTGTGGCTTGGTATTTGCCTCTATTCAACTCTAACCTCCAGTCCCTGAATCTAAGCCATAGATTACAAATATTTTATGGCAGAAATATCATCTGTAGAAATAGTCTGTAAGGCCAAATGTATTGCTGTTTAAGGGTTAAAAACAAACAAACAAACAAACAAAAAACTCTTAAACAAAACTATCCTGAAAGCATTTGCTGAAATGTACAGAGCAGACCACTTGAACATAATCGCATTCGCCCTAGCTTTTCTTTCCTGGAAACTCGGTTTTGAAATTTTCAGAGTCCTGGAGAATACTCCTTTCGACAATTTGAAGTTTATACCAGTCACAGCTCAAAAAGAGTTAAATACTGTGGGTTTAGCAACAAAGACAGAGTCATTCTCTTTTCTAAATTATGCGTTTATATAATTAATAGCGTTTTTATCTAGTTTTCATTACGGTTTGTTTCATTCTAATCTGTGCTTAGGTTTTGTTGTAATTCACTGAATTGAAAAGCAGAGTTTCAGGTTTTCAAATGTTCCTTGCATGGCTTACACGCCATCAACTTCTTTAAGAGTTTCCTTCACCTTTATTGAACTCCGAGAAAATTGATATGTGAATTTGTTTCTTAATAGGAACACAAAATGAAGTCAGTAAGATAATTAGAGTTACCTTTAAACCCTAGAGAATCTGCCCTTGGCAAAGTACTTTCTAGTTAATCCATCAAGCTCTCTAGCAGAACTGTTATTTTGCACTAAAGCTTTTCATGTAATAGTATTTGAGATATATTTGCTGCAAGGTGCTGCACTTCAAACAGTGGGTATACTTTCTTTTTTTTTGCCTTGTACAGGTACAATTCTCATTGAAGAATTACTTGCTTAAAAAAAATTGAATTTTTTACATTTTCCATTTGGAATTGTAGAAAGTAGAAATCAGTGTCTCCTTCCACCAAAAAGTGCAAGTTCTCTCTTCTTCGTCCCCTACATGTTAAATGTCTGTATATACTTACAGTATGTGAAACATAGGTTCAGTTGCACAAAGCAGGAGCTGTGAGGTTCTGATTTTTGTAATCACTTTGTTGCACTTGCTAAATATATTAGGGAAACAAATCATTTGGTTTGTTGATTTTTAGATTCCTGTCTTTGGAAAGGAGTTTGGTATTTTGTACTGTATTCAGAGCACAAGAGTTGCCACTAGTAATGCACATGAAATTGTTTTATTGATATGCTGTCTTAAGGTATAATAACTACGCAGCTTATTTTCTAACTCTCAAGATTTATAAGAAAAAGAGGTGCATTCTTGTAGTATGTAGAGTATCTTCATGTGTCTTCAGTGAAGCTTCATATTGTAATCTTTGAGAATGGGGAGAAAGGAAGAGAAGAATGTGTTTATATAATCTAAGAAACTGATTTTTTTAAACAGTTGGCAAGGACGACTGTCATGAAAAATGCAGTGATAAAATGCTACTATGAATGTGACTAAAATTTTTGGCTCTTTCTATTATCAAGCCGCTTCTCTGACAGCTTCTTATCTATTACCACTCAAGGAACAGTAGGTAGAGGTGTAGATCTATCTTAAGCCTCAGTTTTTACATAAACCAGTAAATCTACGGACAGTCATTACTTTGACAGCTGGCTTGTCAGCTGACAACTCTCTTACAGACGAAGTAGCTGGAGACTGTAAATTTTTCTGTAAATAAGTGCTTCTAGAAATCATACCTCATTGGTCACATTTTCTAGATTTGTTTTTACATTAAAAATGTTGTTAGGGAGGGAAAGTAGATTATTTTTTTTTCCTTCTCTTTTACAGCTTTCCTACACAATTTTTGGAAGTTTTAACTTAAAATACACTTCTCCTGTAAGAACTCTTCTGAGACCACTTTTTTGCTTTATACTAGTCTCGCTGCTGTGGTCATTTTCTTTCCTTATCCTGGCTTGCACAGAAATAGCATTGCCAATAGGAAGAGAGAAGTGGCCATCCCTCTGCACCCAACCCTGGTGAGGTCACACATCAAGTACTGTATCTAGTTTGGGACCCAAGAAAGACATTGAGGCTCGAGTCTGTATTCAGAGAAGGATAACAAAGCTGGTGAAGGGTCTGGAGCACAGGCCTTACAAGGAGTAGCTGAGGGACCTCAGATTGTTTATTCTGAAGAAGAGGACGCCCAGAGGTGTCTTTATTGCTCTCTACAACTATCTGAAGAGAGGGGTCAGCCTCTTCTCCCATGTAGTTAGTGAAAGGACTGGAGGGAATGGCCTGAAGTTGAGCCAGGGGAGATTCAGGCTGGATGTTTGGAAATACTGCTTCTCCAAGAGAGTGGTCAGGCACTGAAATGGGCTGCCCAGTGATGTGGTGGAGTCACTGTCCCTGCAAATGTTTGAGAAATATTTAGATGTTGTACTGAGGAACTTGGTTTAGTGGGAAATACTGAGGATATGTGGATGGTTGGACTGAATGATCTTATATGTCTGTCAATGGTTTCAGGGCTGGTTCAGCCTGGTTGCATGACTAAGGCAGGGGAACCCACAGACCCACACCCTGGGAGAGGAGGATGGAGGAAAAGGGGAAAAGGGAGAGAGGTGGTTCTAAAAACGTAACAGTAGCAATGAGCTATGGGAGAAAACTGACTTACTAAATATGATATAGGAATAAGATAAGATGAGGCAATATACTACAGTATAATTGGAATTGAGACTAATAAATCAAAATGAGTAAGAGAGTGTTCAAAACCAAAGGCCTTACTCTAATGGTGAAAGTGAGATGGCTGGAGAGCACACAGGGCAAAATCGAGTAGTAAAAGGGCAGTCTCATGACTTGCAAGCAGATTTATCTTTCCTTCTAAACAGAAAAGAGAACAGTGAAAATCTTCTGGGATATGCAGTTCTCTTCTGAGAGCCAGGAATCCAGAAAAACTGACAAACCACGAAAATGGAGCATTAACTCTTTAAATCCAACCACACTACATAACGTTATGATGTGGAATAGTGATAACAATCACAAAATGATTTCACTATACTCCTTATTCCACATCACTACATCATGCTTAATATACATACAAACAGTAATTTACATCATTAAACACACACAAATATGGAATTATTGACAGCACTCCCCCAGCATTTAAGCAGACTTCCTTGTGGTACGGACTGAACATCCCCATCTTTCTCTATTATCTGCCAAGTAGACAGAGGTCCCTGAGTAAAAACAATTCCACAGAGAGTTTTGCCCTTTCTAGAAGTTGGAAAGACTCAAGCTTGTTTCCTCAATGTGCTTTTTACATGTACTACAGGGATCTTGTCTCCCTTTGCAATGTGTGGAGAGCTGGATTAGGCAGGACCATCTCAACTGATAGATCCTCAGGTATTGACCAAACAGATGCCTTTTGCGGAATGCTTCTCCCAATTCTTAAATTTTCTGCCATCCATTGCTTTCAACATAGTTTTTAACAACCCATTGTATTGTTCATGTTTACCAGAAGCTGGCACACAATAAAGAATATGATAAATCCACTCGATGCCATGATCTTTGCCCCCAGTATTTACAAGGGAATTTTTGAAATGAGACCCATTCTCTGACTCAGTTCTTTCTGGAGTGCCATGTTTCCATTGGACTTGTTTCTCGAGACCTAATATGGTGTTTTGGGTAGTAGCATGGGGCACAAGATATGTTTCAAGCCACCCAGTGGTTGCTTCTACCGTGGTAAGCACATAACACCATCGCAAGATCGTGACAAGATGATGTAATCAACCTGCCATGCCTCCCCATATTTATACTTTTGCCACTGACCTTCCTCCCCAGACAGGTTTCATTCTCTTGGCTTGTTTAATTGCAGCACATGTTTCACAATAGCATGTGCAATAGCATCCATAGTTAAGTCCACCCCTTGGTCTCCAACCCATTTATATGTTGCATCTCTTCCTTGATGGCCAGAGGTCTCATGGGCCTACTGAGCTGGAAATAATTCACCCTTGTTTTGCCAGTCCAGGTCCATTTGAGCCACTTCAGTTTTGGTAGCTTGATCTATCTGTTGGTTATTTTGTTGTTCCTCATTAGCCCGATTCTTCGGCACATGAGCGTCTACATGGCACACCTTTACAACCACATTCTTTATTTGGGCAGCAGTGTCTTTCCACACTTCAGCAGCCCAAATAGGTTTACCCCTCTGTTGCCAGTTGTTTTGTTTCCACTGCTGTAACCACCCACATAAGGCATTTGCCACTATTAATGAGTCAGTATAAAGAAAAATCATTGGCCACTTCTCCCATTCAGCAACATCTAAGGCTACTTAAACAGCTTCACCTCAGCAAATTGGCTTGACTTTTCCTTCAGTGGCCTCTGCAACTTGTAATGTAGGGCTTCCCATAGCAGCTTTCCATCTGCAATGTTTCCCCTCTGTATGACATGCCCTGGACATGGATCATATTTCTTTCAGTTTTCTGGTAATTCGTTGTATGGTGGGCATCTTCAGCATGCAGTATCTCTTCTGCTGGTGATGTTCCAAACTTCTTACCTTCAAGCCAGTCCATGATTGCTTCTAAGATTTCTGGGTGACTGAGATTCCCCATTCAAGCTTTCTGAATAATCAACGAAATCTGCTTACTCCAAGTGGCATCGTTAGCATGGTGGGTGGAGGGAACTTTTCCTTTAAATATCCAGTTGAGTTTCAGCAGTCAAGATGCTACAAGGAGCTCCGTTTCAGTACCAGTTACTTTGGAATCAGCTCGAACCCTCTTACATGTGGCTAATATCTCCTTCTCAATTGAAGTGTAGTACTCTTTGGGCCCCTTTATGCTTGAATTCTAGGGGTCGGGTCTTGAGTCTCTCCTGAGGCTCTTTGCCACAAGCTCCAAGTGGGATCTTTCTCTCCAGCAGCAGCGTAGAAGATGTTCTTCACATCCTATCCCATCCATACTGGTTCCAGGGCCATGACACGGGGTATCTCCTGTTTAATTTGCTCAAAAGCCTCCTGCTGCTCAGGATCCCACTTAAAATTATACTTCTTCTACATCACCTGATAAAGGGAACTAAAGTGAGGCTATTTAGAGCTTGCATTCTCCAGAAGCCCACTCTGCACAGAAATGATTGTGCCTCTTTCTTATTACTAGGTGGAGATATGGATATAATTTTGTTGATCATGTCTATTGGGATGTGATGACATCCTTCTTGCTGCTTTATACTAAGGAACTGAATTTCCTGTGAAGATCCTTTCACTTTGTTTCACTTAATAGTGGATCCAGCTCACAGAAGGATCTGGATTATCCTGTCTCCTTTTGTGAAAACTTCCCTTGCTGTATTGCCCCACGCAAAAATGTCATCAATCTACAGTGTGTGCAATGGGTTGCTATTCCAAGGTCCTATCTATATCGTCGGGATCCTTAAAATATCCCCTTCTAAGGTAATCGATACCAAATATACATGGAGTCCCTGAGCCTGTCCTGATAGGATGTTTTTGCCAGCCTTTACCAGTGAGGCTTATTTCAGCCTCCAATATAGACAACTCTTGGGAACCCTCAGTCACTCCAGAAATATAAATTGATTCTCTCTCTTTGTCACTCGAGGGTATGAGAGTGCACTGCACACCAGTGCCTAACATGTCTGCGGTTTTGATGTGCCAGTCCACTGAGTTTACACTGTCTAATATACTCTATTATCCCTTTCCCATCACAGTGGCTGGGGGCAGGGCCTCTCTAATTGTTACCTCTATCATTCTCCTCCTGTGAGTAATGATCAGGACCCTTACATGGTTTTTGCCATGTACCACAGCAACGGGAGCAATCACTTTCTTGGGAAGTGTGCCTTGGTGGTTGATCTTTTTGTAATTCTCTTATTTGTGCAGATAGTGCAGGAGTGGGGTTTTTTATGCCATTTCTTCATATCTTCTCAATGCTCACATAGGTAACATCACAAGGCAATACATAACATAGCATTATTATTGTCACTTGCTCAAGCAGGAAGATATCTGCTTTTAATAGCTGGGATATTAGAAGATACAGGTAGGGAAGAAATCAATTTGATCAGCCCCTTCAGTAGATTGTGTTGATAATCCTGATCCTTATCAGGTGTCTCTGATGCCTCCATGGTTACATCGGCTTCATCACAGTGAAGCAAGGTAGACAATTCCTCCTTCTTGTTTACTCTCAGTTCTATCCAGTCTTTCAGTTATTTTTGAAATGTCACAAGTTTGTGAGGGTCTAAATGTCACTAAAGGTCATGAAGTCTAATAATCAATTCAAATAAAAGGGGTTGTCTTGTCTCTCTGCTCTATGTTCCTTCTAGTGTACCAGCATACTTTTCTGGTGCAGTTCTTGTGAATTTCCACCACATAGTTGCTGTACACCGACTCTCTCAGGATCATGCTCTTGGTTTGGGTTATCAAGAATGAATGTGGGGTCATGTAACATTTCCGCCATGGCTCATTCTCTCAAATAATGGATGTGTTTTTCCGTAGCAGTCCATTTCTTTATCTCAGGTATCAGATTGTCTTTGAAGGGGTATTTTTCCTTTACAGCTAGCAGCACCTGCTTCCAGAAAGTGAAGGCCTTATCCTGACATCGGTTAAAACTTTTGTCAGTGGCTTAGCAATGCTTCCTACTTGATGAGCTTCTCTACTATCTAACAACACACTCTTGGCCCTCTTGGCCCAACACTCAAGTAGGCAGGTAATAGTGGGTTTATTTGGGTGCTGAGACAGATCTTTTCTCAAACCTTGAATTTCAGTCATTTTCAGAGGTCAAGTAGTGATAGTGATGCTATTATTCTCACCTTCTTCTAGTTTTTGCTGTTGCCTTCCTTGGTGTCAGTGATAGCGGCTTTGTTGAGGGCTGCTCCTCTGAATCTTCTTCCTCTCCTTCTTCCTCTTTCTCTATACAGAAAACAGAAACAGAACGGTGAAAGCCTTCTGGGATACGTAGTTCTTCTCTTCTGAGAACCTGGTACCTGGAAAAATCAACAGTCCACAAAACTAATTAACTAATTAAGCATTAACTCTTTAACTCCCAGTCCACTGGAATGCCAATAACAAAAAATCATGAAATCATGACAAGGTCTTTTCCAAACTTGGATTTTATGATTCTATGAAATCCCCTGCAATGAACAGGGACATCCATAGCTCAAACAGGTTGCCAAGAGCATGATCCAGCCTCACCTTGAGAGTCTTCAGGTATACCTTCCAGATGGCTCTACTCCACGATCTTTCCCAGCCCAAAGGTGAGACTGATAGGTCAGTAGTTTCTGGGTTCATCCTTTTCACCCTTTTTAAAAATGAGTGTGTTGTTGCCTGTTTTTCCAGTCATCAGGGACTTCACCTGATTGCTTTGGCTTTTCAAATATTGGAAGTGGCTTGGCAACTATATACGCTAATTCCCTCTGGGAATCTGGGATGCATCTCACAGGGATGCATAGACTTGTGGGCGTTCAGGTTCCTCAGGTGGTCATGAACCTGATCTTTGCTTACAGTGGGAGGAACATTGTTTCACCTATCCTCTTCTACTGATCCAAACATTTGAAACTGCATGTTAAGCAGTTATCAGAGAAGACGGAGGCAAAAAGTTGTTGAATATCTCAGACTTCTTTTTGTTGTTACCAGCTTGTCTTTGTCACTCACTAGTGAGACACACCCTCCTGGACTTTCCTCTTCTGGTTGAGGTACCTGTAGAAGCCTTTCTTGTTCTTGGCAGCCCATGCCAAGTTTGGTTCAAGTTGGATGTTGGCTTTCGTGTCCCCATCCCTACATAGCCTAGATTCCTTATATTCTTCCCACAGTACATGTCCCTGTTTCTACTGCTTGTGCATCTTCTTATTACTCTTCAGTCTGACCAGCATGTCCTGATTCAGCTACACACGTCTTTTACCTTCCTTTCCTTCCTTGCTACACCTGGGGATGGAGAGCTCTTGCACACTGAAGAAAGCTTCCTTAAAGATCTGCCAGCTCTGCTCTGCACCCTTGCCTATGAGGACAGATTCCCAGGGTATTTTGTTGACTAACTCCCTGAAGAGCTGAAATTAAGCTTTCCTGAAATTTAATATCCTAATTTTATTCCTTGCCTGTCTCATATCCCTCTGGAGCATGAACTCAACCATAGCATGGTCACTACAGCCCAGATAGTCTCCACTCCTGATGTCACCAATCAGTTCATTTGTATTGTTGAGCATTAGGTCCAGTATTGCATCACCCTTGTGGGGCTGTCTATTACTTGACTCAGGAAGTTATCCTTATTGCATTCCAGTAGCCTCCTGGATTGTCTACAGCTCACCTCGCTTATTTTCCAACAGATGTCTGGGTGGTTGAAGTCCCCCAGCAGGACAAACACTTGCAATTGTGACACCTCCTGGAGCTGGAGGTGGAAGGTCTCATCAGAAGCCTCCACTTGATCAAGTGGCCTGTAAGTAGATGCCGATCCACAAGGCTTCCTTTGCTGCCTTGTCTCTAACTTAGTCACCCATAAGCACTTTAATAGCTAATATTTATACTTGAAAAGTCCCACGTTGCTTCTTGTGTTTGGTTGCTTCTAGGCTACTTAACTGAGACATACGTAACTTCTCCAAAATCAGCCAAGGAACAGTGATGACCATGAACCATGACTCCCATTGCTTTTTGCCTCCTCCTTAACAGCATTCGTTCCCCCAGACCAAATGCTCTAGCAGATGATCAGTTCATATATTTTCTTACAGATTTTAATAATTTTATCACTCTTTTCTTCAGGGGTATCCAGAAATGGAATTCGATGAAATCAATGAGTTTTCTACACTGTTCTCTTTAAATTATGATATGTTAATGTAAATGCAGCTTACATCTTTCACTGCTTTATCTTTGTAGCTGAGCAGGGAGACCGTTGTGACCTTCACTGTTGTGTTTTTGTTGTTGTTGTTGTTGTTTTTCAATTCAGTTGTTATTTTGCTCTCCTAGCAGAAGGTCACTTTTTTGGAAGAACAATCCCCTGGGAAAGCACTTGCATGAGCCATATGTCAAAGACTGCATAGGAAACTAAGGAATGTGACTGTCCCAGGGGCCAGTACAAACAAAATAGAAGAGCATTAAAATTCTTCAGGGACATCTTTGACCCAAATGTTTTTTCAAACTCTTATCCTATTCTGGGAAGATATGAAAGTTGGAAGCAAAACAAAACAAAACAAAACAAAACAAAAAAAAAACCACCATATCTGAAAAACTGGAAATATAAATCTTCTCCAGGGAAGATTTATTTTCAGCAGTGGTATGTGTACAGAAAAGCCTGATATTCAAACATGGCAATTGATGGCCCATGTGAGAAGACCTGTTATCTCTTTATTCTTGTGCCTAATTAGCAAATGGCATAGGTGCTGAGGCTTCTGTATGGGATCAAGTCAAAAGCAGCAAAAAAAATCTGAATGAGAACTTGTTAACACTGATCAATAGATAATTTTAAGCATAGGGATGTGGAAAAAGACAATCAGTAGCTCTGCTGTAATTAGCTTAGTCTCTGATAGAGTATGGGTTGTTGAGTGCAGGTTGGTATTCCCCAGTGACAACATGTCCAGCACTGCACAGAGCTGTATAGCATCCCTGAAGCATTACCTCTCTCCTTTCAAGGGTGTTGGGGTGCTTTTCTCATTGCCACAAATGCCATTTTGGAAGAAATTTTATGGCACATTTTATCAGGTACAAATAGTGTAAAATTCAAGGTGGGAAATGGTTGGCTGTAGAAAAACAGTTGTCCTCAACTTCAATTTGTATTGCACTAAAAGCACATAACAAATCATTCCTAATCCAACCATTCATCCAAGGAAATTTTCTTCATGTCCAGTCAGCTTTGTGTTAAATGCTAAAACTGCATGTGCTCTTAGTTTCTTCTTTTATGCTCATCTTTTTCAGGCAGAATACAAATATTTACTGAACAAAAATACTGAGTATCTTACGCATGTAACAGCAACATTCTTTCTATGTCCTTCAATTTATATCCTCACTGTCACAGGTAACCACCATACATGACCTGTGTTTATCTTCTCAAATATGTCAAACTCTATTGAAAACAGAATTGATTTTTGCCTGCTGGACAACCATTTTTGCCTTTTACAAGATAAAAGAGGTGATTCAAGACAGCCAGCATGGCTTCACCAAGGGCAGATTGTGCCTGACCAATCTTGTGGCCTTATGTGATGGATGATGGTTTCAGTGGATGGCAGAAGGGTGGTGGATGTCATCTACCTGGAATTCTGCAAGGCCTTTGACATGGTCCCTCACCAGACCCCTCTCTCTAAATTAGAGGTGTGGATTTGAAGGATGAAACATTCGATGGATTAGGAATTGGCTGGCTGGATGCAGCCAAAGTGTTGCGATCGATGGTTCTCTGTCACAAGAGAGAGAGGGTGGTCACAAGTAGTGTCCCTCAGAGGTCAGTCCTGGGACCCATGCTCTTCAACATCTTCATCAATGACACAGACAGTGGCATCGAGTGTACCCTCAGCAAGTTTGCAGATGACACCGAGCTGAGTGGTGCGGTTGATACATTGGAAGGAAGGGATGCCATCCAGAGGGAGCTGGACAGGCTGGAGAAGTGGGCCCATGTGAACCTAATGAGTTTCAATAAGGCCAAGTGCAGGGTGCTGCACTTGGGTTGAGGCAATTCCAGGTATTTATACAAACTGAGGAAAGATCTCCTCGAGAGCAGCCCTGCGGAGAAGGACTTGGGGGTCCTGGTGGATGAGAAGCTGGACACGAGCCAGCAGCGTGCGCCTGCAGCCCGGAAGGCCAACTGTGTTCTGGGCTGCATTAAAAAAGGGGTGGCCAGCAAGGAGAAGGAGGTGATTGTCTCCCTCTACTCGGCTCTTGTGAGGCCCCATCTGCAGTGCTGCGTCCAGGCCTGGGGCTCCCAGCACAGGAAGGATGTGAAGGATCATTCCTCCCCAGATGCAGGACTTTACACTTGAACTGTGTGAGTTTCTTGTCAGTCCATTTCTCCTGTCTGCTAAAGTCCCTCTGGGACTGCCGCGGATAGCGCCCTATTCAGATTGTTCTCAAGTGGGGAAGCACGACAGTACTCAATATGAGAGATCAAGCTTCACTTTATTGTTGCACACACAGAGTTTATATATGATTCCAATACACATATGTTCACTTACTGTTGGTGCACAAGGTGGGCGGCTAGGTGGGCTGCCTAGCTTCAACCAATGCTCAGCCAGCATTCACACCTGCCACTGAGCTCATCCGCTTATCAGCCTCCCACATATCCACAGAGCACAGCTGCGGATGTAGGCCTGCTGTTCACATGCTGCCCCAAGGATGTTGTGTCTCCCATCTTAACTCCTAATGTTTTCTCATGAGTATGCACTCTGTGCTGCCGCACCAGCTATGCTCATACACAGTCTCATGTCCGCCCTGCTCCTGCAGCCATTCCCCAACATGGGACTCCTTCCAGTTTTGTGTCATCTGTAAACTTACTAAGGATGCATTCTGACCCATCATCCAGATCATTAATGATGTTGAACAGGACAGGATCCAGTATTGACTCTGGGGGTTTACTGTTAGTTACTGGCCTTCAACAAGCTCTCATACCACCTATGTTATAGACCCTATTATTCAGGTAGTTTTCAATCCACTGATCATTTCTTGCCTTGCATGTGACTGGAAATTATTTCTAGGATTAGTTTTTTCATCACTTCCCCAGGAATCAAGTTAAGTCTGAGAAGCCTGTAGTTTCTTGGGCCCTCCTTCTTGCCTTTTTTGAAGACAGGACTGATATTTTCTTTCTTCTTGTCCTCAGTCACCTCTGTCAATTGCCAGGATAATTCAAAGATTGGAGAGATTGGCTTCACAATCATACTAACCAGCATCCTCAGTACTCATTTGTGTATGTCATCAGGAGTCACAGACATGCAAATGTACTCTTTGATTTAGTATTCTCCAACTCAAACTTTTTTTACCAAGGGTACTTCTTCCTTCCTCCATGCTTTCCCCTAGTAAGTCCTGTCTTCCTAGTAGGGACTGAGGTAAAGAAGACATTTAGTATCTCATCCTTTTCCATGTTCTGTGTCACCAGTGTTGGCCCACGTTTTCATGGTCTTCTTTTTACCACCTATCTACTTATACAAGCTCACTTTGTTGCTTTCCACACCAGATTAAATTGCAGTTAGACTTTGGCTTTCCAGTACTAACTCTACATGCTCAGATTATGACTCTCTATTCCTCTCAAGTTACTATCTCTACCTTCAGTGTACTTCATTCCTGTGTTTGGGTTTGGCTGGGATCTTGTTCATCCATTCAGAAATCCTGGCATCACTGTCTGACTTCCTGCTTCTTGGAATGGACAGCTGTAGATGTTTAGGAGGTGATCCTTAAATATCAACCAGTGTTCTTGAGCCTCTCTTCCTTCCAGAACTTTTCCCCATTGTCAAGCAGATCTTTGGAGATGCCAAATTTTAATCCCCCAAAATCAGGAATTCTGTTCTAAATTTTTACCCTCCTCCCTACTCTCAGGTTTGAACAATCTCATAGTCACAGCAGCCAAGCTGTCTTCAAGCTTAACAAGCTCTTCTTTTTTTGTGAATACAAGGTCCAGCAGAGCACCTTAACTCACCAGTGTTCTACCTAGGGAGGAATAATTGCATGCACCAATACAGGCTGGGGGATGAGCTGCTGGAGAGGAGCTCTGCAGAGAGGGACCTGGGCGTCCTGGTGGACGACAGGTTGGCCATGAGCCAGCAGTGTGCCCTCGTGGCCAAAAAGGCCAATGGCATTTTGGGGTGCATTAAGAAGAGCGTGTCCAGCAGGTCGAGGGAGGTGATCCTCCCCCTCTACTCTGCCCTGGTAAGGCCTCGTCTGGAGTACTGTGTCCAGTTTGGGCTCCCCAGTACAAAAAAGACAGGGATCTCTTGGAAAGAGTCCAGCGGAGGGCCACAAAGATGGTGAAGGGCCTGGAGCATCTCCCCTATGAAGAAAGGCTAAGTGAACTGGGTCTGTTTAGCCTTGAGAAATGAGGACTGAGAGGGGACCTGATCCAGGTTTATAAATATCTGAGGTGTGGCGGCCATAGTGGTGAGGCCAGTCTCTTTTCAGTGGTACGTGGAGACAGGACGAGGGGAAACGGCCATCAGCTGCAGCACAGGAAGTTTCGCACGAATGTGCGTAAGAACTTCTTCACGGTGAGGGTGACGGAGCACTGGAACAGGCTGCCCAGGGAGGTTGTGGAGTCTCCTCTGGAGATATTCAAGTCTCGCCTGGACGCCTACCTGTGCGACCTGGTGTAGGGAACCTGCTTTGGCAGGGGGGTTGGTCTCGATGATCTCTAGAGGTCCCTTCCAACCCCTACAATTCTGTGATTCTGTGATTCTGTAAATCATGAAGCAGCCATCTATGCTCTACAGAAACCTCTTGGATTTCTTTTGTTCTGCTAGGCTGTCCTTTCAGCAGATGTCGGTGTGGTTAAAGTATTCCACTGAGTACCAGTGCCTTTAAATGTGAGGCTGTTTCTAGTTCTCTGCGGAATGCCTCATCCTTGTGGCCTACAGCAGATGCTCGCTTCAGTGTCATCCATACTGGTTTGCCCTTTAATCCTAATCCTCGTGTCATTCCATTCATTGAAACAAACTGAATTGCTCCCTGAGGCTTTATAACCTGAATTGAATTGCACTTCTGATCTAAATTCATGTAGATGCTTCAGGGAGTCTTTATTCTGAGTATTTAAATAGGGTCATGGCACATAGATAGCTCTGAAAATAATAATTCTTATTTTTTTAACCAAAAACTACAACAGATAGAAAGAACACAATAACAGTATTTGATAGAGCAAATTCTCAGCTACAGAACTTTAGTTTTCAACACAATCACAACCACAGGCTATGCATTTTCACCAGCAATGATTAAGAGCCTTCATGCTGCACTCTTAAAAATCTTTACCAGTGGAGGAGACATGCTGTTGTCACTGCTGAGATGCACCACTCACTGCCTCAGTGTGCTAACATGCACTGTTTGGTCTCCATAAACATTCAGCAAGTGTCCATGAATGTCAATTGGTGCAATCTTTTTTAAGTAAGGGGGGATTCAATTGCACACTTCTGCTGTCACAACACCAATATCTGCCTCTGTTGTCATGAAACAATTGACTAGGAGGCATTACTTTCAGAGCAGCCCTCATACATTTTAAACTGTTTTTTTTTTTTTTTTTCTTTAATTTGAATTATATATATAAAGAATTGGAAACTGTTTGGTTATGCTATTAAAATCTAATTTTTTTTTTTTTTTTCACCAAAGGAATGCAGTTTAGAAGTAGAAAAAGATTTTACATGACTAAATGATAAGACATAATGTAAGGGGGGGTGTTTCTAATAATAATAGAATTGTATCCATAATACTTCTAATTTTACTATTTATATAGTATACAATTTGTGTAGCGTATATTTATGTTTATACTTACTATTTATGCATAGAACTAATTAAATTTATGTCAGTAGATTGGCTTAAGCATTTGCATGAATCTTATAATGTGGTGCATGATAAATGTTATAAAAGTTTTGGTCAGATATTTACCTAAGACTTTGTTGCATTTCATTATGCTTTAAATACTATTTAAAAATAGAAATTTACATCATGAAGGTTAATTGTTAATTTACCCTTTGTTCATTCTTTGTTTCTTTACGTTGCCTTGTTGTAGTACTTCTCTTTTTTTTATTTTTTTATTTTTTTCAGCCAGGAACGTCTCACACATTTACTTACATTTAAAAGAAAATAAAAACTTTGATATAAAATTTTATTAAGAAACTAATAAGTCTTTACTTTGTTTATAAAATAGATCTTAAGTCAAAGTAGTGCATTTTGTCTCTACTTGTGCACTGCAGAGAGATCTCAATTAATATGAATTCGTAATTAAAAATGTTTTTTACAGGAATAAATCAGTCATCCTTTTGTTTTCTGCCATTACTGCAGAAAAAAAGAAATGGGTCTCCTTTTGGGATTATATTTCATTAGATTCGAGCATACAGTGAAAGTCAAGTAGTTAAGAGAAGATGTCTAAAATAGCTAGGCCTCTCATTCACATACCATTCAAAAAATGAACGCATACAGCATGGTTGTGCCCTTTTTCCTTCACCAGTGTGCTATAGGTGTTGTCTGCATCTAATTACCACGAAGTCAGAACATATGTTTTTACCTCCAACACGTTAATTAAGTCTAGAAGTACCACTCCACCACAGATCTATTTTTAATTTTCTGAGATATATTTTCCCAGCAACAATGACAAAAACATTATCTCCATTGGGGAGGTGAGAGGTGGGAGTAGTGTCTACCCAGAAGTTTGTCGAAAATAACAGTAAATGATTACAAGTATAGTTTTCAGAGAAGGCAATCTTTGTTTTAAATTTCTGATAAAAGGGACCCACTGTTATCAAGGTTTATCTACCCTGCCCCATAATCCAACCTCTTCATACATGAAGTAACTACATTATTAATATACTTGAGTTGCACTTTTTGGATTGTGATAACACAGTGCAGCAGGGTACTTACCCTGTTTGTGACCCCTGAACAGGGACAGAGAAACAAATAGCAACAATGAAAAATTGCTTATAAACTAGCCCTTACAAATGGTGAAAACTACATGGTCAAGTAGAAAAATCAATCAGTTTTTATCACCATGAGCACCTGGTAAAAGTTTTCTTGCAATACAGCATTCATAAGCCTTAACTATAGTCTTCAGCATAGCTTTCACCTAGTCCGAAAACTATGGAACAAGAAAAACACCAAAAGAGAAAGAAAACACACAAGCAAGGTGTTTTTTAGTCAAAATCACACCATAAAAGAGTGATGTACCTGCACTAGATTATAACAATTATAGGTTTAATGCACCATTTACATGATTTTGTAATTCTTAAATTTCTCTGATATTTTACCATCAGTCAGTTTCTGGTAAAGCACTGCAGTTCAAATGTACAGTGAAATACATTATTAGACACTACAGATGGGAAAGCACAATTCTCCTTTCCTTTTCTACTTAGTGCACTGACCAAAGTTTTCTTTGTGTGAACCATCATTCATAAAAGAGACCAGAAGATATTGCTGCCATATATTTTTAGCTTCAGTACCTTTCAGGAGATAACTTGACAGCACCTTCAACTGAGACACCTTTCCTTTCTTCTATGCAGTGAAAGAGTGTAGTTAGTGGAAGAGGGATGGTTAGATGGGAGGTAACATTCACTATCTGAAATTATACTGTCTTAGAAGTAAAACAAGTAGGTATTTTTTCAAGTCTTGTTCCCAGACTGCTGATGTGTGATCTTAAACAAGTTCTTTCACATACCTTTGATTTGGTTCCCTGCTTAAACAGGACAGATAATGTCACTTTTCATTCTTGATGTCCACAGGTGAAAGTTGCTACATAAACAGAAATATAAAGATATGAGAGTTGATTTCAAGCATTTATCTACTAAACAGCTGCAATGCAGATAGCATAACTGAAATACTAAATAATAATCATCTTCTGAGATCATGGATTGGAGTACTGCATCCAGGCATTGAGCCCCAACTATGAGAAGGATGCAGAGCTCTTGGTATGAGTCCAGAGTAGGATAACTAAGATGGTCAGAGGACTGGAGCACCTTTTCTATAAAGAAAAGCTGAAGGAACTGGACTTGTTTAGCTTGGAGAAGAGAAGGCTTCAGGGAGACCTCATTGTGGCCTTCCAGTACTTGAAGGGAGTATATAAACAGGAGGGGAAACGGCTGTTTGTGAGGGTGGATGGTGACAGGACAAGGGGGAATGGTTTTAAACTGAGACAGGGGAGGTTTAGGTTGGATACTAGGAGGAAGTTTTTCACTCAGAGGGTGGTGAGGCACTGGAACAGGTTGCCCAAGGAGGTTGTGGATGCCCCATCCCTGGAGGCATTCAAGGTCAGGCTGGATGTGGCACGGGGCACACTGATCCAATGGTTGGTGATCCTGATCATAGCAGGGGGGTTGAAACTAGACATCTTGTCAACCCAGGCCATTCTATGATTCTATGATCATGTTAACCCTTTGCATGAATTTTCATTACAAAATCGGTATTTTAATTTAAATGGAATGTTTTGTCCCCCAAAGCAATCTAATATGTAGGAATTGTGTAGGAAGACAAATATTTTTATTTGATTAGTTGGTTACTTATTAGTTTTATTTTAAAATGATCTAAAAATAACTGACTCCTAGACATTACAAAAGTCAAATCCTTCCTTATCATGGTTCTCATAGAGATGCTTACTCATGATGAGAAGAGCACTGAATTCAGTTCTGTTTTCTCTTCATTTTGAGCTCCAGACTAGCTATTCTTTCTCAAAATACTGCTAATTGTGCATGTAAGTGGTTGTCTGCCAGTACAAAGTAGAATTATTGTCTTTCCACAAGGTCAGAGAAGCCAGGAATATTTATCTTTTTTTACCATATTGTAAGCACAGGCAGGGCCACCAGTCTCCCCATTTAATACTAGACCAGGCTGCCCAGGGCCCCATCCAATCTGGCCTTGAACACCTCCAGGGATGGTGCATCCACAACCTCTTTGGGCAGCTGTTCCAGCACCTCTTCACTCTCTCCGTAAAGAACTTCCCCCTGACATCCACTTCATCCTGACATCCACATTTCCAGCAGTTAAGTATTCCCCCTCTTCAATCAGACAGCAGGTCGGGCTACCCTGGGGAAAAATCAGGAAAGGACTGTAAATCTACTGTTCTCTATTCCACTGTTCTGCTCCAAAGTAAATTCTCAGCTGTAACTGAGAATTGCTGTAAGGGATGTGCCTCTTCCTAAATTTAACTTCCTCACATTCTGAGGGCAGCCTATAGTAGTGAATAGCCTGCTTTAATATTGGTATTTTTGAAACACTGCAGTATGTGTGCATTTAAGGGAAATGACTATACACTGTATCACAGCCTTAAATACTGAAGTACTCTGAGGAGAAAAATAAGTTTTGCTCACTCAGCTCCATCCAAAAGAGAAATAAAGAAGAAAAGAAGTATGCCTGCAAATATATTGGGTTATATAAATAAGCATGCATATTGGTGCAAGTGGCATGTACACAACAAAAAGTAGCTTGGTTGTGCAGACCAACAGACTAGCAGAATAATGACATTAATTTATTTATTTGGGTTTTGTTTTGTTGGGGTTTTTTTTGGTTGTTGTTGTTTTTGTTTTTTTATATAACATCTGTAACACCTTTGACTCCCTTAATCGGACCCTAGAGAATTAATCATGCAATAAAGAAAAACTGAAATCATATAACCTCAGGATTTACTTTTTGGAACTGAAGCTTACAGGGACACAGCAGTTATGTATACTTTTTAGCTGCCAGAAAAGAAGATCACGAGTGCAAAATCTGTATCTGATAGACACTCTAGTCATCTGAAGAGAGAGGGAAACCATTCTGGTGCCATGCTCCAGAAATATACCTTCACTGTGAGTGATACACTGCTGCTTATTGCTGTGCATTTTATCTTCTTGTGGGATCACTATAGCCTTATCTCATGTGAGCCTCACTAAACAACCTCATAGCCATACTCTAATTCTACCTAGAGAAGTAAGCATTAGATGGTTAATCAAGGGGAATAAAGAAAATAAACTGATTTCATAAGCAAACAACTGGTGTTACAACCTGTCAACCTTCTATTACACTAAATTTGATGAAAAAAAAATTCCAGAAGACTTCAACTATATCCCCATAGAGAGCTCGATCACCTTTACATTAAAGAAGTGTTACGTGATGTTCAGACAGTGCCTGCTATGTAACAGTTTGTGCTTATTGCACAACTGAAAAGAGCCTTGCTTTGTCCTCTTTGCACCTTCGTTTCAGGTGTTTACAGATACTGATGAGATCCCTCTGAGCTTCTCTTCACAGAATAGGTTCTCCCGTCCTTTGTTCATCCATCTTTGTTGCCTTGCATTGAACTCTCTCTGGTACATCCATGTCTATCTGGTACTGGGAGATCAGTATTGGACACAGGACTCCAGATGTGGCTTCGCTAGGACTGAGTATAGAGGAAAAGTACAACTTCTCTCCATGCCGATAGTACTTTGCCTAATGTAGCCCAGGATACCATTCACCTTCTTCTGGTGCAAGGCTCACTGCTGGCTTGTATTCAAATTGGTGTCCACCAGGGTGCTGAGGTACATGAACAGCTGTTTTCCAGTAGCACAACCTCCAGCAAGTTCTGGTGGCATCCTCAGATGCAAGACTTTGCTCTTCCGTATGTTGAACTGCAAAAGGCTCCTAATCAGTCTGTTTCACCAGCGTGCTGAGATTCCTCTGTATGGCTGCACAAACTTCCAGTATGTCAGCCATTCCTCCTAGTTTTAAATCATCAGCAAATCATCTGACAGTGCACCCTGCCCCATCATCCCAGGGCAGAATGCTGGATTAGATACTGGGTAAGTTTGAAACCAGTGCTGACTCCAGGGGTAGCCCTAGAGTCTAGTTTCTGTGTTTATTTACCAGTTAACCTGGGCTAGTTACTGGGTACATTGTCACTGTATTTCCTACCTTCCAACTTCCATCTTCCTTCACTACACTGGCAGTATAAGATCCAAGATCGTGTAATGCTGCATGATCTTTTTTGTCTGCCTTCTTAACCCACAAATACAGAATGTGTCTCATCTGTACAGTGAATCCCCATGTTAGAGAAAAAAAGTTACTCCTACATAGTAAGAACAATGGGAAGGGCATTGTGTTTGCCAAAGTTGCACTTCTACATTATGAACGGATGGCTGGCTATGACCTAAGACCTTTGAAAATGGAATTGATGAAAGAAACGTGTTCAGATTTAATTACATTTAATTGCACTAGGCACAGAAATTGTAAAACTAAGTGTAGCCACAAGCCCACAAACCTCAATTTACTGAGGGGGTATATGTGCCAGAAGCACATAAAAAAATTCACCCTTGTTCAGTTTTATGGAATTTCCATCTCAAAACTTCGTATTGACCAAATACACTAAAACAAAAAAAGATTAAAAATCTATTTTCTTTTTTAATTCCTTAATTAAGCAGTTTCAGTTGTTTTTTCAAAGTTTGATACACATTCACATTTTTTATAAGAATCACCTTGAGTCTTATGGTATTTAGTAAGACAGAAAATAAAATGGTCATAATGAAAGCTCACTTCCTGAGCTACAAAGTGACTGACCTTTGTAGAAATCTCAGGTATCTGTACTGCTCATTGTGTACATGTTTCTGAAAAATCCAGCTGATCACTGTGAGCAGATGATCAGCTTGCATGTTAAATGATTTTTAATCATTCCCTTCAATGATTTGTCAGAATAATACTATTTTTGTGTCAAATAAGGATATATTTGAGTCCAAAATGCCACATTATCAAAGGCTGTATGTATAGATATAAGGAGACTGAAAAGAAAACTATACTTTTAGAGAGAAAAAAAACCTGAACAGTTGCTATTTTCCACATAAATAAATAATATACTGAACTTCTGAATAAATCTGATGTTATACTGGGTCTGGGTGGGATAAAGCTAGGGTGCAGAGAGAAGAAGGTGATAGGGTTGCAAAGGTGGTTCTTGTTTGGGAAGAAGCTAGACATTGTTCTGCTAGTGGGAGGTAGTGAGACATATTTTTTTTGTTTTGCTTGTTAATCTACTTTTTTCCTAACCTTTCTATCTTAACTATTAAATTTTCTTTATCTTAGCACATTATTTTTCTCACTTTTGCTCTTCCTGCTCTCTGGAGAGAGCTGCTGGAGTGAGAGGGTGCACAGGTGAGCTGTTCAACTGCTGAGCTGCTTACCAAAGTCAACCCACCACAGATGTTCATCCTCTTCTAATAAGATGCCAGAACAAATCATTTTATCTAGACACTACCTTGGTTGAAGAATATTATTACACTGTAGACTGAAATTTTCATTCAAATAGAAGCTGAGAATTAAGAATCAGAAGTACCAACTGAACTTGCATGTAAGTTGCTGCCATGCAGCCTGTGATTATCTGGATTGATCTTTTCATTGATGTCCTTCATGGTTTTGTTTTTTTTTTAATCTAGCAAATAATTTCCTCTCCTTTGGTTTTCAAGACTTGTGTGTTCATGTTGCCCAGGGATGGATCAGTACAACCCATAGATTCTGTGCTGCCCTTGCACATCTCTAACTTTCAGCAAGTCAGTGGGTACCTGAGCTGAAAACAAAACTTTGATGAGAAGATTGTTCTGGGATGCTCCTCCTTCTCCCAAAAAATAAGATTCATTATAAGAATACAATATGAATTTTTATGTCTAGTGCACTTTTACATTAGAGCAAATGATTCTCTTCACTAATCATAAATTTCATTATAAAATAAGTCTTCAGACAGTGACACAGTCAATATAAAGATATGCATATAGCTGGACTGTACAGGCATAAAGACTTCTACATGAAATATCTTTGCACTTCACTTTCTCTTTTTAAAGAAAAATAATTTCCCTTATTAAAAAAAAAATAAAAAATAAAAAAAAAAGCACTTCCTTCCAGAAGATCAAAAGCTTGCAAATCAAGAAGTATTCTTGCAGAAGTTTCCAAAATCCAGGGTGGTTTTACACTCAGGGAACCCATAAAAATATCAACAATGCTGTCTGTTGCCTCAGAATAAGAGGAATATGCTACAAAGACATTCTCATTTTACAGCACTGTAGAAAGATAGCGTTTTGCAAGTAAAACAAGCCTGACAGTGAAGAGATCTGAGGTATTTCTTCAAAGCAAAATGTAAGGGACAAATACACACATCTCCTTGAAAACAAACATGGATGTAACATACAGCAGAAGTACTAAAGAGATTTTACTCTACTGCTTACTTAGCCTGAATTTATTGTCAGAATCCCTGAAATTATAAGGTGTGATAACACTAAAATGAATCATCTTTATTTCTTTAATGGCAAGCTTTGACCAGAGATTTTTCAGAAAAATAAAATGGCATTATAGCTTTGAATGTTTTAGAAAAACAGATCAAATGGAAGTCTTGGATGTCTTTATTTTTGCTCCTTTGCGAATGCTGTCAATAATAACCCATTCTGTGATACCTCTTTCATCTAGTGTTTTGCCACGGTAAAATAATTTTAAAAATACATTTAGTATAAACTAAATCTCAATAGGAAATTTAAATTTATATTTCTTCAGTCAAAATCATCTACGTACATTCCCTGTACAACCACCAGTATCAATTATATTGATCGATCATGATGGATATGACCTGATGGAATGTCTAGTAGAGCTTATTGAACATTTGTAGAATATCTAAACATTCTTTGAATTTTTTACTATAAATAGAATGCTATAGTGTTTGCTAAGAATCTGTTCCTTTTTCAGTCATAAAATTTCACATCACTTATTTACTTATTTCATATATGCATTAGTTTGTTGTAGAAATTAACTGCCTCCCAGAGGAAGAAGAAAAAAAAAATAAAAAATAAAAATAAAAAATAAAAACCTCTGAACATTAAAAAAAAAAAGAATTTATTTCAAGATCTGTTGATGTTTTAAAAGTTTATAAGCATATTCTGCTGATATTACTGAAAATATAAGTGGAAACAAAAATTCTTCTTTCAGGATATATTTCACTCTGAGTTAATTTTAACTGATTTAATTTCTGTCACATGCTGTAGAACGTTTTCAGAATGGCTTCTTGGAAAGCCATTTGTCTAATTTCCTCTCATGTTAGAAGGAGCTAAATGTGCTTATAAATTCTGAAGGGTGCCTGAGCAGTATGTATTTCTACTTAAAATAAATATTTTCTGTTTAAGAACTGTAGATGTATACGCTTACAGCATAATATGGGTTTGATTTTGCTCAATGTTTCAGCTGCTACAGAGGTTTCCTTTTCATTTGATGTTGGAAACGGACCTGTGGAAATAACTGTCCGGTCTCCCAATCAGCTGAATGATGACCAGTGGCATCGGGTCAGTGCGGAGAGGAACGTCAAACAGGCCAGCCTGCAGGTAGATCAGTTGCCTCCAGAAGTCCGGAAAGCACCAACGGAAGGACACACACGACTGGAATTGTACAGCCAGCTCTATGTAGGTAAGGTGCAGAGAAGATAACCAGGCTTTCAGGTACTGGATGAACTCTGCCTCATGTCTAGCAAGCATCAGTTAGTTTAACACAGGAAGATGCCTTCCCAAATATTTGAGAAAAAAATAATAAAAAAGGAGAAATGACAAGCACCTGTGAAACTGCAGAGATAAGAGGATTAGCTAAGAGAAAATATTCTGTACTGGCAACATGTCATTTTTTGGCAGTAGTGCCAAACTCCTGTTTTGGCCAGTTTCTCTCTCACATGTACTTATTTACAATTGAATTTAAAATTTCTGCATAGATCATGCCAGGACTGTGTGAGCCTGCTGTGTCCATCCTAGTCACACAGGTTTGGTCACTGTCCATGCTTTTGCTCTTACTGCAGTAATTTCTCTTTAGTCATATGGGCAGTCTTCCCATTTGCTGTAGAATAGAATTGCATGGTGTCACAAAAATTCATTCATCAGAACCAGATGAATATGGCTGCTTTCTGGAGACGCTGGTTTCCAGTACATTTTTAGCATGTTATTCCAGCAGTACTTGTATTTCTCTGACTGTTAGACCTAGGAATCCAAAAGCCAGACATGGCAAGTGCCACTAGTTGGAATCAAAAGTACATGAAAAAGTGAGCAAAGAAGCAGCACCTTCCTACCTCTTTATATATCTGTTAAGTGAGGAAAGGAAGGAAGAAGAAAAAACAGATGTTACCTTTTTCCATGTTAGTCCAGATACAACAGCAGAAATTAATCAAAATGTTGTTTAAAGCTTTTCCCTCCTTGGTAAGCAGCACATGTTGCTGTAAACCACTTCAAAAGTGTCACCAGAGATACAACTATTGTTTACACAATGAGTTTCTCCTTTACTGCTGACCGTGATCCCAATAAAAGCCTGTTTCCAAGTACATTGAAATTTTTTTAGAAGACAAAGCCTTAGACTTTTGAAAGAAATACCAAGACTTTTTATGAAAACAGAAAGAGCTGGAAATATTCATGCCTGAGTTCTTGGGGAATTGCTAATAACTGTTGATTTTTATAAATTGTTTTGAATTAACACTTATACCATCCATCTTTTGAAATACTTGGTACTTGTACTGCCAAAAGCTGAATGTCCAAACTTGCAGCTGACTTTCTTTCTTTCTGAATCAGATATATTTCCTATAACTTACTAAAGAATAGTGTCTCTGATTTAAATTCTAGCCGAGTCTGACAGAATTGATGTGAGTTCAAGTGTCCTCAGTGAACACTCTGAGTATCACAGCCTTCAGAGTGACACGGAATAAGAATTATTTCAGTACTCCATTTTCTGTGATAAATATTCTTTGGGACAACGAGGGAACCTGAAGCATGACTTAAAATCCTAGGGGCTAGGATATCCATCAGGATGGGAAAGATGTGAGAATTACAAGCATTAGAATTCTTTTGTCACCATGGTGTATATTATTTTGCATAAAGTGGAACCACACCAGACTGGCCTCTACCCTGTGCACTTCAGAAGAGACCAGAATCGACTGTCTCCTCTTAATCCAAATTACCCAGTTTTTGAAGCAGCCTCTTTGATTTCTGTGGCTGATTTGAAGCAGCAGATGGTCTGTTTTTAGTCCTCTGCCCTACCCAGGTACTCTGTGCTCTGTAGAGATGAGTGTTCAGATCTCTTCAGGCATATGTGGGGACTCCTCAGCATCTGTGGCACTGCAGTAATCAAAGGGATGAGTGCACTGTATGACAACTCCTCACTGTTTTTTGCTTGCAATTTCAGGATTTGGGGGTTTTTTTGTTGATGTTGTTTGTTTGTTTTTAATCCAGCCTAAGACTTTCTGAGATAAAATCATGTTTTTCAGCAAGTATTTACCAGGAAAAAAAAAGTCCTTAGTGACGTTCCAATCTAGATTTTCAAATACAGCTCTTCAGTGCTGTGTCCTTCTCCCTATATTTAGGCAATTTAGCATTATGACTGATGTTGCTTGGAAATGAGCATCTGTATTTCCTATTCCCTCTTTCTCCATTTCAGTTTTAAAATATATTAAACATGTTTCAAATATGTAACATATTATGATATTATAGTTAGCATATATCAGCAATAATTATATACCAAACAAAGTTACATCTTAGCAATGTAGCCAAGCCCATTTCTCCCATGGACATCTCTAAAAATCTTAAAGCCTGATAAGTGTAAAGCAAAGGCACTTATTCTTTAGGTATATTTTTGGCACAGTCTGAAAACTGAGGTTTCACTGATTTCAATTTCACTAGGACGTGGTAATGCCTCACTTTTATAAATAAGTTACTTAATTTATTTATCTGTTGTCACGAGCCTACCAGGATATTTCCTATAAAACTCTTCACTGTTGTCTTTTTAATATTTCTGCTCAGGTGCCGCAGGCGGCCAGCAGGGCTTCCTAGGTTGCATTCGCTCATTGAGGATGAATGGGATAACACTGGACTTGGAAGAGAGAGCAAAAGTCACTCTAGGGGTGAAGCCTGGCTGCTCTGGCCACTGCACAAGCTATGGAATGTACTGTGCCAATGGAGGAAAGTGTGTTGAGAAATACAATGGCTACTCCTGTGACTGCTCCAAAACAGCATATGATGGACCATTTTGCATTAAAGGTAAATGAAATATGCAGAAGGCAGAGTGTGTGTGAATAATTAAATCAATTTTTGAGATTTTATTAATTTAAAAACTAAATCCTGTTTAATACTTCTTACTAGCAAGTCAAATTATTCATCCATGATTTAAATTTGATATTTTGTAAAAACAGCAATGCTGCTACTCATAGCAGGTCATAGAATCATAGAATGGTTTGGGTTGGAAGGGACCTTTAAGATTGACTACTTCCAAGCCCCCTGCTATGTCTAGTGGGACACCTCCCACTAGACCAGGTTGCTCAAAGCCCCACCCAGCTTGGCCTTGAATGCTTCCAAGGAGGGGGCATCCGCATCATCTCTGGACAAACTGTTACAGTGTCTCACCACTCTCATAGTAAAGAATTTCCATCTAATATCTAGTCTAAATCTACCCTATTCTAGTTTAAAACCACTTCCCCTCGTCCTGTCACTACCTGGCCCTATAAAAAGTCCCTTCCCAGCTTTCCTGTAGGCCCCTTTCAGGTACTGGAAGGCTGCTATAAGGTCTCCTCAGAGCCTTTTCTTCTCCATTCTGAACAAACCCAGCTCTCTCAGCCTGTCCTTGTAGGGGAGGTGCTCTAACCCTCTGATCATCTTCATGACCCCTCTCTGGAATCACTCCAAGAGCTCAAAGTCCTTCTTGCATCGGGGGGCCCAGAACTGGATACAGTATTCCAGGTGGGGCTTCATGGGAGCAGAGTAGAGGGGCAGAATCATCTCTTGACCAAGCTGGTCATGCTCCTTTTGATGCAATCCAGAATACGGTTGTCTTTCTGGGCTGCAAGTATACATTGCTGGTGCATGTTGAATCTTTCATCAACACTCACCACCCAGCCCATATTTGTGCTTGGGATTACCCCAGCACAGGTGCAGGACTTTGCACTTGGCCTTGTTGATCTTCATGACGTTTGCATGGACCCAACTCTCAAGTCTGACCAGATCCCTCTGGATGGCATCCCTTCCCTTTAGTGTGTCGACGGCACCACTCAGCTTGGTGTCATCGCCAAACTTGCTGAGGGTGCACTCAATCTTACTGTCCATGTTGCCTACAAAGATGTCAAATATCACCGGTCCCACCACCGGTCCCACTTGTCACCAGACTCAACTTGAACATTGAGCCATTGACCACAACTCATTGAGTGCAACCATTCAGCCAATTCCTTATCCAGAAAGTGGTCCATCCATCAAATATACTATTATCCAATTCAGCAACCAGGATGTCATGTGGAACAGGGTCGAACACTTTGTACAAGTCCAAGTAGAAGACATCATAAGCGTTATAAGCATGTTATAAGCACTGACAAGATTCCCTCCTCAGCCTCAGCCTCAGCTTCAGCCTCACTCTCAGGTCTCTCAGCCTTTCCTTGTAATTATCTTTGTGCCCCATTCCTGGATATGATCAAGGCCAGATTGAACGGGGCCCTGGACAACCTGATTGAGTGCCTGATTTAGTGGTTGACAGTCCTGCCTAGTGTATGGAGGTTGGAACTAGATGATCTTTAAGGTCATTTCTGACTCAAGCCTTTCCATGATCAACGTATGATGATTCTATTATTATTAAACTGAAGAGCCCAGAACTGGCACAGTACTCCAGATGAGATCTCACCAGGACAGAGGAGGAGGAAAACCACCCTCTGGCCACCCTCCTTTTAATGCACCCAGGGTAGCATTGGCCTTGTTAGCCACAAGGGAATATTGCTGGCTCTTCGTTTTCAAGTCTAGATTGTTCAGCAACTTTTACAAAGTGTTCAACTGTTTTTCTTGATTTAAAAGTCTTAATGCCAGTTAAATTTACAATGTAAAATTTAATGGTCTGGAAATGACTTGTTTTTAATATCTCATTATCAACACTATTTGTTACAGAGATTTTATAATTATTTTGATCACACAATGGTCCCAAACCAATCTATTTGTGCTTAATTTATGCTTTAACTCTTATCCTAATACTTCATGGTTGGGTTTACAGAGCAGCCCCATGAAGTCATTCGCAGTAAATAGTGCCTGGGGATATTCTGGATGAGTACATTGGTTTTCAGCACTCAAAGAATGGAAATGGACAATCTGAATTGTTTTATGAAGTCTTACGGATATAAAGAGATGTTTTTAGCACCTCTACAGTAGTGCAGCAGAATTACTAGGTACTTGGTACCTACATAAAATTTATTGCCGATAAAGAAAACATTGACAGTGAAAGGGAAAATGGCAAAAATTACAAATCTTTCAAAAAATTTGATCTCTATTTCCAGTTTCTTGCTCCAGGACACAGAGTTTGCAATATGTTCCAAATTTCATTAGCATGGTGAAGAGAAAAAATTAATGACACTAAAGAGAAAAAAAATGCCTAAAATATCACTGTCTGTGCTGCAGGCCTCTGGCTGGACTGGGAGACTGATATGAAGAACTTAACCGTGTAATATTACTACTGTTGATACGACAGTGCTTACAAATCAGCCAAACCAGAGTTTGTCTGTACTAAACACTAAATTATTCCTCCAGTTATGTTTTTTTTATTCTGTTAGATTCACATACAGGAAGAATACAACATTAACTTAGAGTTGTTTTTGGCAGGAGTTTGGCATTTTTCTATCCATTTTAAAAATATAGGTAAACATAAATAAAAGCCACTCTGAAAAGTTATGACAAAACAAAAAAGTATTAAAATTAAATTCACTAAAAATGACATGGCAACAATTCTTTTTTTGAGTCAATAAAATTGAAGTGTAAAAGACTACTCTGGTTCTAACCTGAACATTTTTTTTCTATGTTTTCTATATGCAAACATATACGCTAAATATACATTACCATTCTTCTACAGCACATGACAAACCTCTTATTAAATTAATTGAGATCATTGTATTCACATTCCCAGGCATTACTTTATATGGTTTTAGTTGCGATGGACACACTTTATTATTTGTCTTTGAAGTAAAGCCATACAGTGAAGCCTGATGAAATTCCTGTATGCAGGAACAGTGAAAGCCATTACTTAGGTCAGCAGTCACATGCTTTGCTTGTGATTATGCACTAGAAATACACTATATTTATGGGGATTTATAAAATAATGCTAGGGACTCATTAGAATCTGGTTATCTGAAGAACACCCCTTAGTTTCTGATGAAGTGCTTTAATGCATGAGCATCTTCAGCAAAGGACAAAGCTCCATTATGACAGAAGGAAATGAAGATAGTAATATATGGACATAAAAGAAGGTAGCTGAAGCATGTCTCTTTAATGGACTTTCATAATCCCCATCTTAGCTGAGAAAAATAATATTCACTTCACAATCACAACTTATTTAAGCGTCAGGGAGTTATCTCTAGATCTATCTGTGTCTGTGACAGGGACAGCAGGCCCACAGGCCCGCCAGCCCAAAAAGGGGAGGACAGGGGAGAGGGGGTGTTGGTGGTTTACAGGCCAGTTCAGCCCAGTACTGTGACTAATCGGGCTGGGGACCCCTGGGAAAGGGGAAAGGGAAATCGGAAAGGGAAAGGGGAAAGGGTGGGGAAATGGGAGACGGGCCTAAAAATACAACAGTGGAAACAATCTGAGGAGGAAAGTTAATTTACTAAATGTGATATCGGAATGCAAGATAACACGCTATAATACAAGATATAATTGGAATTGAGGCTAATAAACTAAATAAAATGAGAAAGAGTGTCCAAAACCTTTGGAGGTGAAACAGCTGGGAAGCACACCCACGCAGTGCCAGGCAGCAAGAGAGTCCTGTGACTTGCAGGTCTTTTCTTCTCTGAGCGTGAAGTCCCTGGGATATGTTCTTCTCTTCTGAGGACTACGTATCCAGAAAGTTGTCAGCCCACAGAACTGGAGTATTAACTCTTTAATTCCCCGAGCTTTACATGGTGTTCTGATGTGCAATATCAATAGCAAAAATCATAAAACCATGGCATTTCATCCCTTACTCCACATCAGTATACCATGTTTAATATATATATATATATACAAAGAAACAATAATTGAAATGCAATAAACACATATATCTATATACATATACATATATGGAATTACTGACTGCACTCCCCCAACATCAAATTCCCTTGTGGTACACAATGAACATCCCCATCTTTCTGCATCACCCACCAAGTGGACCCAGGTCCCTGAGCAAAAACAATTCCACGGAGAGGTTTGCCCTTTCCAGAAGCTGGAAGGACCTGAACTGCTTTTCCCAGCATGCACTTTACATGTACTACAGGGACCTTATCTCCCTTTACAATATGTAGGGAGATGGACTGGGTAAGATCTCACTTGACTGATCCTCTGGTGTTGACCAACCAGGTGGCTTCTGCCAAATGGTTCTCCCAATTCTTAAATTTTCTGGCACCCATTGCTTTCAACATAGTTTTTGACAACTCATTGTATTGTTCATGTTTACCAGAAGCTGGCACACAATAAAGAATATGATAAATCCACTCGATGCCATGATCTTTGCCCCTAGTATTTACAAGGGAATTTTTGAAATGAGACCCATTCTCTGACTCAGTTCTTTCTGGAGTGCCATGTTTCCATTGAACTTGTTTCTCGAGACCTAATATGGTGGTTGGGGCAGTAGCATGGGGCACAAGATATGTTTCAAGCCACCCAGTGGTTGCCTCCACCATGGTAAGCACATAACACTTACGATCAAGGTGACATAGTCAATCAACCTGCCATGCCTCCCCATATTTATACTTTTGCTATCAACCTTTCCTCCCAGACAGGTTTCATTCTCTTGGCTTGTTTAATTGTGGTGCATGTGTCAGAGAAATGAATGGTGCAATAGCATCCATAGTTAAGTCCACCCCTTGGTCTGTAGCCCACTTATATGTTGCATCTCTTCCTTGATGGCCAAAGGTCTCATGGGTCCACTGAACTAAAAATAACTCACCGTTGTTTTGCCAGTCCAGGTCTATTTGAGCCACCTCAATTTTGGCAGCTTGATCTATCTGTTGGTTATTTTGTTGTTCCTCATTAGCCCGATTTTCGGGCACATGAGCATCTACATGGTGCACCTTTGCAACCACACTCTTTATTCGGGCAGCAGTGTCTTTCCACAGTTCAACAGCCTAAATAGTTTTACCCCTCTGTTGCCAGTTGTTTTGTTTCCACTGCTGTAACCAACCACATAAGGCATTTGACACCATTAACGAGTCAGTATAAAGAAAAATCATTGGCCATTTCTCCCATTCAGTAACATCTAAGGCCAGCTGGACAGCTTTTACCTCTGCAAATTGGCTTGATTGTCCTTTTCCATCAGTGGCCTCTGCAACTTGTCATGTAGGGCTCCCCACAGCAGCTTTCCATCTGCGATTCTTCTACACAATACGACATGATCCATTTGTGAACAGGGCAAATTTCATTCTCTGGTAACCACAGGTGTTCAAGAGTGAAATCCCATGGCACTTGGGGTCCCCAAGCTTCTAATATTTTTCCTAAACATTTCCATATTCCCTGCAACCATTCTCTGGTTTTGGGGAAGGCTTCTTCCAGATAATGTAAATGAAGAGAAATACATCCAGGGGAATTGATAACATTAAGGCAGAATTCCAAAAATGCATAAGGCACTGAGAAGAGAACCTGGATACTGGTATAAACATAGAATTGTTTGTAAAATTAGTTGCTCCCTCTGGGATATAACTGTCAATGTTCAAATCATACATTGTATATAAGTACCAGGCACATGTCTCCATCAGTGCCCTTACTTGGTTATGTACATATACAGCTCCAAAACAGAACATGATGAACTTAATAAGAAACCAATACATCCCAAAAAACATAATGGCCTTTAACCCTTTATACAGCACTCCTAAAATAAAGAACAGATCTATGGCTGGCAGTTGCTAGAGGAGAAAAAAAAAAAAAAAAAAAACTCACAACAGTGTCCAGAGTATGGCAGACTGCCCAGACTAAAATCTAATCTGTGAAGGTCAAAGCTAGTTACAGCACTCTACAAATCTATGACTTTAAGAAATCCTTTTTTTTTTTTTTTTTCCTGCTAATGTTAAAAGGTTCAGTTTTGGCTCAGATTGCCTGCATTCTCCACCAATAACTGTCATGGAGTTATCTCAAGATCTATCTGTGTCCATGACAAGGGGGAAAAAAAATCATAAAACCATGACATCATGTCATCACTTCTTGCAGTATGCACATTTTGAACAATTATTGTCAAGAATGAAGTACAGGAAGAGTAAAATTTCATCAAAAATCTCTGATAAACACCTTGAGACCTCACAATAATTGCAACTGCCATCAAACCAGATTGGAGTGTAAGTTTCACAAAAACAAGGTCAAATATCCCACTAGTTTTATGTTCTTGTTCCTCTCTCTCTTTTATTTTTCAATGTTTTAAGAAAAATATTTAAAATGTTGTGTTATTAATATACTAATGATATTGTATATTTTGTGAGGGATGCTCCAAAAGTAATGCCTCCTGTTTTACGTTGACCCATAATATCAGAGGTGGATATTGGTGCTACGGCAATAGAAGTTAAGCCTTCCTACCAATATTCCATTACATTTTGTTGCTGTGTGGCTGATGGCAGCAGAGGGGCAGTCTGACAAAATGATGCTTGACATGGAAGTGTGTATGAAGCAAAGGTGTGTAAGTGAATTCCTCCAGGTGGAAAAAATTGCACCCATTGACATTTATCAACATTTTCTTAATTGTCATTGAGATTAAATAGTGAATGTGAGTACAGTAAGGTGGTGGGTGGTGTGTTTCAGCAGTGGTGAGAGTTGGTCAGATTGTTATGAGTGCAGCATGCAGACTCTTGATCATTTCTGGTGAAAATACATAGCTAATGGTGGTGAATTATGTTGAAAAAATATTGTTTTGTAGCTAAGAATTTGCTCTATCAAACAGCGATATTGTGCTCTTTGTATCAGTTGTTGTTTCCATGGAAATAAATAGGAGGATTACTTTTGGAATGACCTACATATATGTAGCCCAAGAAAATTTCTATTCACGAAATGCAGCCCAGACAAGCCAAAAGGTTGGACATCCATGGCTTACAGCTTTCTTTGCAGTAATGAACAATTAAATTTCATTAACAACAGTTACAGCTGTGAAATGTGTTGCACAGCTTCCAGTTCGGCCCCATGTCAGCACTGAGGTCAGGACTGAAAGTCCCAGTAGTCCCAATGCACAATACCTTGGACAACCACGCCACTAGGCAATCCCTAAAATCACATCTAAAATAAAAAGCATGACAAGCAGCAGAAGGGTCAGAGGAAGAAAAAAGCTGTACATAATGTCACATCAGTCTGCTGTGTGTTACTGGAGGCTCTGCAGGGACTGCCAGCGGTCGCTGTCAGGTAGCAGAACTTCCCAGCATACCATGCCCTGTGTAAACCATAAGCAGGTGTTGAAGAAGAATAAACTAGATGCTGTGAGGATATATTTTCAAGCCAGTCTATAAATGCTTAGTGCTACTAAGCATTGTGTACTAAGTAGTGTATACTACTTTAAGTACAACCACACATTTTCAACCCCACAATGAACTGCAGAAGCATCACAATTTCAGGTTAGGATCCTTCATGTTTAATCCAGGACTACTTAAACTGAGCCCGACTGTAAAATATAGCTGTTAAACTGAATTGCATGTCTTATGACTATTTCAAGATTTCTGCCATCAAATGATAGTTTTAAATCTATCAGAATGATCAGATTACTTATAGTACCTTGGGATCACAACTTGACTCCGTATTTTATGTGGCCACACAGTGAGATAGACTATGATATTTTGAGGTTTGGAGAACTTTTATGTGGGAACAGATAACCATAAAGCTTTTCTAGAACCAGATTTAGCAAAGTTCTAGAAAGGATCATCAACAAAACCTACAGTAGTTTCACCCATCTTCTTATCTGTTCTGTGCTCAGATACTCGGAATAAAGACAGCAGACTTATTCCTCAGTCAGTCTATATCACAACATAGTTTGTAAAATGTATGTATGTAAATGTATGTATGTTCGTATGTTTTGAGATAACGCTTTTGCTTTGAATTGTGTGAAGGATATGATGACTCCAAGTACTAAAAGGGGATAAAAGAATATTTCCTTTTAAATAAAGATAGTGTATTGATTTTCCACAAGTTAGATGAGTAGGTACCAACCTGTGGCAACTTTTGATATATCAGAAGATATTAAGTGATGAAGGATTTTTTTTAATGAGTGCTGACGTTTTTGAGCATTGCTTCCAACTATTCTTCAATTACAGTACTTATTTGCTATATTCATAGTATTTATTCATCTTTCTTTAATCTCTTGTGAATGTTCACAAAGGTGTCTCCTTAAGTAAGATCACACATAGTTTGTATTTTCCTTTAATGCTATTGTTCCAGGTAGCAAAGCCTACCCAGTATTACAATATCAGCGAATGAATGATTGCCATAGGAAACTAGTCCAGCTATTCCCAATAGACCAAGAAGACTGTACTCTACAAATTATAGGCAACTGTGCAGTGATTCCCATAGGGGCTTGTCAAAATCAGCCTTCACTATGAGAATGTCAACCTTGAATTATGTTTTCAGTGTTAAAAGATAGGCAGAATTCATCATAATGAAAAATAATAATGTTTTTTCTAGTTAAAGTATTAACCCTTGTAAACGTAGTTTTATTTTCTCTCCAGAGTATTTAAAAATGAGATTTTTTCTCAGATTGCTTTGAAAACTTTGTGGAGCAGCACCTCCTGGGAGCTATATGTCAGGTGACCTATGCCTTGTTTGCCATCAAAAGTCAAGCCCCCCAGTTAATTTTTTTCCCATAAGGCATCCTGATTAGGCAACTCTCATGAAGGACTGTGGTTGAAGAAGATTATATTACACTGTTTTGTCTAATGACATTTCAAATATTTCATGTTCAGAAGTCATCTTCATTCCTTTGTGAGGTTATTCCAGATCCACTGGAATTTGCTGGTCAGAACTTCTGCATTTCGTTTTCATTGACAGTGTTTGTTAATGGTGCCTCCTAAATCTCTCGTCCTTGTATCTCCTTCTGTGGAACATTATCTACTGCAAGACCTCTATGAGATTAAATCTCAAGTGCAGTTCTTCTGATCTGTGGTATTGGTATGGAATGTAGGTATATATATTCTTTGTGACCTGAAGGAAATCTTTCCTTAACTGTGTGAATCCAGGCATCCAGGTTTCATAGCAAAGTATAATCTCCATTATCCTTTTCATTATCATTGGAAAACAGTGAGGCTTTTAACTTAAATACTGGGAAAGCTTTTAAATAATGCAGCAGTAGTAACATATGCATATTAGTACTGCTCAGGTCAACAGTAATATGTTTCATACAAGAAGTGTCAGCACATTCAATTTGACTTTCCCTTTGTGGTTCTTTTTTGTTGTTGTTGTTTTCTTTTTTTTCTTTTTTTCTTTTTTTCTTATTTTCAAGATGTTGGAGCATTTTTTGAAGAAGGAATGTGGCTTCGTTACAACTTCCATTCCCCAGGGACTAGCATGAAGGATTTAGTTAGCCGAACACTGTTGAGTTCTACAGATCCTGAGATTACAGCGACCAGCCATAACTTGAATAAAGAAGAACTCAGCTTCAGCTTCAGTACCACCAAGTCCCCTTGTGTCCTTTTGTATATCAGTTCCTATACCCAGGACTTCATGGCAGTGCTCGTCAAGCCATCCGGTAAGTATCTGCTTTGGACTCTTTCCACTGAAGGAACATCATGATAATAACATCAGTTTGACATTCAGCTGAACTCTGAACTGATGAGAAATTATTTTCACCCTTGTCATTTAAAAGTAAAATACACAAGACCTGAATAGTGATTCTGCTTTACTAGATTTTGTCTGATATAAATGTCTTCAATTTTGAGGGGTTTCACTAGCCGAAGCTTCCAACACTTCTTCTCAAAGCAAACAGACAAAAACAACAAACCATTTCTTAAAAAAATTGTTGTAACAGCTAGATCCATGCCATAAAATAGCATTATGAAGCTGATAATTAGGCAACCACATGTAGGCACTGAAATAAATGGTTCTTAATCAATGGCAACATCCCCTGTAGTAAATGGTAAGCGTTGTTACCATATGATGGTTAATCAGGAAACTCTAAGACTCAAGTTGGAGTGTTAGATATTTAGTAGCAGCTTTGGATTCATGGGGGTAATCCTTCTATCATGCATACCTTATACAAAAGATCTTCAGTATATATACATAACTTGTGTTACATATGTAGAAGTTTTCCAAGAGTTGTATTACGTATGCAGAAGTTACTCAGAGTTATATTACATATGCAGGTTTCCCAGAAGTATGTTACATATTCGGTGACCAATTCCAAGCAGGATCTCCTATTTCCTTAGTAAAAAGATTCAGCAGAGCTTCCTTATCTCCTTGGTTCAGAGACACAGCTCTTTCTGCTACCTAAATGAACTGCAGGGCAGGGGTGTCCATCAACAAACACTAGCAAGCTTAATAATATCGTTACAACTTGTATCAGTGTAATGCACTATTTTTTGAGAATCCAACTATGAATGTGGATGTCACATAAAATACATTATAAAAAAATTTTATGATTATTGGACGTTGGAGATAGATCATTTTCTGGAGAAATATAAAAAGATAATATATCTCAATTCCGAATGATGCTTTTCTTACCCCTGAAAATTATGTAGTTTTAAAGGTCTTGAGCTACTTTCCGGGCCCAGAACATTTCAGGTTTCTATCAATAATGAGGTCTACATTTCCATTTTCAAAAATCCTTCCTTTTAACAGAATGTTAAAATCTGCTATGAAGAATAGACACTTGTTTAGAAAATTAAAAAAAAAAAAAAAAAAAAACTGGCAGCATATCAGTTTAGTACTTTTGATTACTCTTTTCTAAAAATATAACCTGAAGTTTTCATTCTACCACATGCTATTAAATTTCAGTAAAATCCAGATGGTCATATGTCAACCACAGTAAAACATGAGAGCAAGGAAATCCCCTGTGTTGATTGTATGCCAGTGCAAATCTTTATCCAAGGCACATCATTTTATTCTTTAAAAAAAAAACTTTATATACTTTATATGACTTCAAATAATTTTACTACAGCAGGGATAATAATCTCAATAACAACGTGCTACTTGCTGTGCTCAAATTTGAAATAATTATCTGCATTGTTCAAGGCATAGCTCTGATTTGTTCAGTTTGCAATCCAGAGAATGTACAAACACTGGTTTTGTGATGCTGATCATTGTCATGCTTCTGGGTTGTAAACTGAAAGCTGTTTTCCGTCCAATAGCTGAACAATCTAAAATACTGGCCCTTTTTAGAATTCTCCTGCAGCAGATAGCAGCTATGAGAGCAATTTAAATGTTAAGTGGTAAATAGTTGTATGAGGAAATAAAGAGGGGGAAAACAGCTGGTGAATAAGTATCAACATACCTGAGGGTACTTTTCACATTGCTTTCATTAGGGAATCTGCAAATTCGGTACAGCCTAGGAGGTACCAAGGAGCCATATAACATTGATGTTGACCACAGAAACATGGCAAACGGACAGCCCCATACTGTTAACATCACACGGAATGAACGGGACATCATACTACAGGTAAGCAGACAATAAACATGTTTTGGTTCCATCTAGTTTATTGCTTGTAACTTGTAGCATTCCCCTGAAGATACCAGTGCAATTTGGGAAATAAAAATACAGTAGAAGGTCTTCCGCTTGGAAATCTCAGTCTTAGGACTTAACAAAAGCTATTCTCTCTATTGCATTGAGTCATATTTGTTCAAATCCTTGCTCTAGTGGGATAATACATATATCATTGTAGATGCTCAAGGACATCAGAAACATCTGAGTGAGAAATAGCCAGAGACTTAGGATAAACCTGCGCTAATCTGGAACAGTAGCTGAAAACCACGAGGGATAACCTACAGCATCTTAAATGGCAGTAGATGCTGGCATACAAATAAATATCATGCCTTAAGACCTGCGTTTGCAAATAAGAGTGTCTTAAAATTTAAATTTACCCTGCTGTTCAGTGAAATAGAAGGAAAGATGAGCAGATTATTTAGTGTTTATGTGGCAGGAGTCTAAGACAGGAGATTATTATTGATGGCACATGTACTTCTGGCCTACTTAGTTTTCAGTACCACACCGACAGGAACTTTTTGTATCTTAGTTCACAAATCTTAGAGATAATATCATAGTATTTAAATAACTGAGGAGAGCTCTGCAAGAAGAAATCAGTATTTCTAGACAGCCTTTTCTGTGTAGTCATTACAGAACTCTGTTTTCATTCCCTGGCTGTCCCATCTACAAGCATGGAGACTGCAGCAGGGTATGAGAACAGCTTTATTGGCAGGAGAGTCAGATAGATTGGATGGATTAATATGGATTTGATAGTTCATAAGAATGAAATGAAAAAACAATAACAAATGAAATATAAATAGAGGAAGTCTCCTTGGGAACCAAGCCAAAAGTGTAGCTGTCACAGTATAATCTACCTACAGATTAAAATAGACCCCTGAAAGTAATTTTTTCCAGACACTAAAATGAAACCTTTTCAATGGATTACAATGTCATTTGACTGAGGCTGTCAACTAAAATTAACACTAATAAAATGACATATGTACTGAAAAATATATTGGTGATATTTATAACAGCTTTTCAGATTTTAGGAGGCCAGGGGCTGCACTTTTATATATGCATCTTTCTCGTGTGCTGAAGCATTTCGATTTTATTCTTCTCTCTCTCTCTCTCACTGCTAAATGGAAGATAAAGAGCAAAAATGATGGTTGGACCAGATGATCTTAGAGGTCTTTTTCAACTTTAATGGTTTTATGATTTGCTGAAGAAATCAGATGAAATCAGATGAAATCAGTCAGAAAATACATACTCAGTTAAATATACCAGTCTTGCATCCCACCTACATTTAAATTCTAATGATTTTTCTTCTCAGTTTATTATGAGGCAGTTGTCACCTAAAGGTTTCAAGAGCAAGAAATGTTTTATTTAGTGTTTCCCCGCTGAGGTAAACATCTCTCAATCAGTCTGCTTAGAACACAGTTTTTTTATATAATTGGGAAAAAGATCCATTTGAATCTAATTAAACGGGACTCCATTTGGTGCACATACAAGAACAGGGAAAGTAGGGAACCCATATAAAAAAATATCCAGAAATAACACCCTTGTAGTATCCTGAAAAAGCTTTCTATCCAATTCTGTTTGTTTTTTGTAAGAGGTTGATTTTGTTACTTATCTGGTTACATAAATGAGATAGGAGCAAAGATGGATCTGTTAACCAGACTGTTCACTTGAAAATGAGTACCTCTTTCAAATATAAAATATGTATGGTACCAGTATAATTTTTCCCAGGGTCCAGAGGACAGATCATGAAGTATGGCTTTTCTCTTGCAGATCTAAGCAAAGAACATTTAAGTAGACTTCTATTTCCTGCTAAATTCTTCTCCAAACTGAAGAGCAGCTGATTTGCTTATTTTTAAAGAAGACGGCTTGCTTGCCTGGTGCTGTTACTCAACACTTCCACATTGTATAAAAATGTCACAAGAATGATTTATTTCACATCAAATCTTCAAACCAAGAGCACTCAGTATTTCTGAAGTTGCAATAGCAAGTTCATGCTTAAAATTTGTCTTTCTAACTTGCTATAATAACCTCGTAGTGACAGAGAGATTTAAAAAATCTGCAGTAAGGCAATAAATTGCTACCACATGAACTGTGTGAACCAGAGCTTTTTCACGATTCTCACTGTAAGAAACTTGTTATTAAACAATACAAGACTTCATCCTGGAAGCCAGGAGATATTATTATTATTATTATTATTTAAAGTCAGATTTACTCTCTGGTCAGTTGGACTTTGAGTTTGTCATCTGAAATCTGGGAAGAAAACTCTCTAACTCCAATCTGATGTTAGAATGTGGCATTCCTTTATTTCTCACTACACATACCAAGCGACTCAATAAATCAAGTGTGTGTGTGCTCCTACAGTTCAGGTTCTACATTTAAACAGTTAAGACATACATATGCAATACACTGGTATACATATTCTTTTTTTTTTTTCAAAGAACTCATGAATATTCGGTAGTGTCCCTCTGAGCATGTGAGGCTGCATCTAAGGTGGTTATACAACCACCCACTTCCTCCTTTTTATTTCTCCTTCAGCTTCATCACAGTGACTTATGGCCAACCTTTAGCTGTTTTTTTACGATTTGTCAAATGTCCATTTCTTGTTATGCAACTTTCTTTCTTGGTGCACTGTAACTCAAAACAATTTATGTGGAACTCAAGAAAAAGTCCTTGCACCTGGTGGATGCAAGGATAAAGGTCTCATTGCAAGTTCAGTGCTTATGTAAAGCAGGATAATTGAGAAAAACAAGTCCATTCACATAACAAGTTAAACTGGAAAGTTTTAGAACTAGCATACATTGATTCTTTTTACTAAATAAATGTATTGCTCCTTAGGCAGTACATTGATCCCTATTGCTAAGCCAACTTATATCAAGTTGAGCTTCAAAATAAATGCATTCACAATATCATATATCCATAACATAAGCACAAGAACAAATATTTGTATTGTGAATTATTTTCATTATAATTATATCCCTATTTCTAGTATGCCAAGAGAGTCAATATGAAAGGTGGCAGCAAACACCTCTCAAATGGGTTTTCCATTTCAGTTTTCTAATTCAATGACTGCAGACAAATCAATATTTAGTTATACATTAAATAACAAGCTCTTATTTGTGATGCCAGTGGTTTCTCAAGGATAAGATTAAATATACATGGTTCATTTAGGTATCGGGAAAGAAAAATGACATAGATTCCAAGAAGAATATCTACATATTCTCTGTTGTTGAAATGAATGGCATAAAACTGAGATTGGCTAATAATTCCTCTCTCTCACCTCAACTATAATACCAAATACTTGTAACCACAAAACCTCATTAATTTACCTGTGAACAAGAAAACACCCAGACTGACAGATGTAGAATGCATTATCCCAGTAAATGACATTTCAAGAGCTGAGCTTTAGTTTTTGGAAGGCAAGCTTTATTTCGTTTGTCTTCATTAGAAGGCTTCGTGGTTCAGCAGGGATCTCCTGCGTCATGCCTCCCCTAGTCATCAGGGGTCGCTACTGCAATGGAATCATCCAAGACTCAGAGGAATAACATAAATCAATTTATTGAGAGCTTTCTAGCAACAACTAGTACTCTAATTGGAGGTAAAATTGGCTAATTTGCTATTAACTATTAATAAGCACTGCAGGTAAGAGTATTTTGGCACAAGAGTTATATATATGCTAAAAGTTCTAAGACAATACCTAAGCAATGGATACTACAAAGAGTGAATTAATAGAAGAAGATAAGAAAAAAGATAGAAAACGGGGAGAGACAGACTGACAGGCAGATATGCAAACACAAACACAGTGAAGTGTTTCACCTCTCCTCAATCCAGTGATATCTTACTGTCAGAGGGTACTTTGGTAGTGACAGGTCATCCAAAGGTGTGATGGTCAGTTGATGACAATGACAAATGTACACGTTCTCTTACTTACAGTTCAGAGTGGTCAAGACTGCTCCTTGGAGTCAGAGCTTCCGGCTTCAAGGATCTTCTGTTTCCATCTTACAGGCCTTACAAATTTAAATCAGCAGAGAAGGAAGTAGGAAGACACCAGCTTGTACCTTGCCTTCACAGGATACAGTGGTATCATCTCCCAGCTTTCCTGTACGAAGCTGAAAATATTTGTTCCCAGACCAAGTCTTCAGCAAGAAAACATTCCTGAGTCTTCCCATTCAAGAGCAAACAGGTTTTGGCTCTGTCCAAAGAAATACTTTTAAATGTAAAACAGTCCACCAAGTGTTGCTGATTGTCTCACGTTAATTTGAGACAATGCATTCCTTACCAGTCTCAGACAATAAGTTCTGATCCAAAGCTCACTGCCTACAAAAGAACTTCCATTGACTTCAGTAGGTTTCAAAGCCTGCTTACTGTTCCCTTGAACAAAAGCCATATCGGTATGTTATAAAACAAACTAACAAACACAAAAAAGTATGATGTGCTTTACTTTTTAATGGAGTAAAGTTGATGCTCAACGCAGTTAGATTGAGCCTCTCTATTTCCATACTAAGATACTCTTACACGTTTTAAACAGATCTCCAACTCTTCTTGTATTCTTTAAAGCTATTTCTTGTTATGAGTCATATCTCCTAATGTCCTCTTTGTTCCAGAAAAATATTAGACCTGAGCAATTTTCACAAGATCAACTTTCCCAAGCCCAGCCATATATTTCCAGACTAGCAGCAGCCTGCACACATGTGCTCGGAAGATCTTGTCCAAGGACACCTGACAGTTCCCACTTTCATGCTAGAACAATCTGGAGAACTGTAGTAGAGAGAATTTACACAACAATAAAAGATTATCAAAATACAACATGATTTAATGGGGAAATATAGGCTAGATGATCTTGGAGGTTTTTTCTAACCTTGGTGATTCTATGATTCTAATACTAGTTGTTGACCATGCAAAGTGAACATAATCCAGAGGCTTCATGGAAATCCTGGCCTGATCTCCAGTGTTCATAAGATTCAGAATAATCCTAAAAATGTATTCTGGTCTCATGCTACTCATGACATTCAGAATAGCCTTGAAAATATGTTTGTACGGATCTCCATTTTCCCAGTTTCACCAGAGGCAGTAGAAATATCTGGATTCAATGAAAAATGATTACTGAAAGATTTGCCCGTGATCCAGCTAAAACCCAGAACCAGCAGAATTTTTGCAAGTCTGTACTCTTATTTCCATTTTGACCTCTTCTACTTTGCACTACAGAAGTAGAGATAACATTACAAACACTGAAACACTTAAAAATAAATTAAATATAGTTAATTCAAAACTATCCTGAAGTATAAAATAAATGGTAAGCATAATAGCAATAACATAAACAGGTAAAGTAGAAGGACACAGTCTGCATATAGTCTTGAGCTTAAATGCAATGAATATCCATGTAATTAAAGATTAAGTTTTGATCTCACTAAAATGAACAGAAATTTCTCACAGACTTAGATGAAATTATGATTTCACCTACTATCACTATTGTAGTGTAGAATCATACCTAAAAATCTTGTTTCATGTGTTTTGAAGCTTGAAAAGAATGTGACTCTGTGTGATATCTTGCTTTAACACAAGCCATAAAATTTCAACAAATGATATTCTGTATCTAACACAAAAAGTAATGATAATAGTGTAACACATTTTCTAGAAAAATGCTTTAAAGACTTTATATAATAGAAAATTTACCTTATCCTTTGGCCATATCATCCAATGGTTAAGTGTAAATCCAGTAAAGTATTTGCAACTAATTTATATTTTATTTCAGCAGACATCAGTATTTAGCTTAGGGATCTTTAAATCTATGCCTGATAGATGATAAGAGTTGTTTGGTGTCAGATGTCATTCTGATTCACATATTCTTAGGGATGCTAGTTAAAACATCTTTTCATCTTGTCTGTAAGAAGCTAAATAAATTGAACTATTTTTTCTTATCATAAGAAGTCTAATATTTTTGAGCTATAAAATTAATTTTTAACTCTTCTCTGAAAATTGTCCCATTCTGTCTCATTTTGAAAATGTTTGCCTTAGGACTAGATGTGGTAATGGTAGTTATCAAAACATCTTTTTTTATCAATTTCCTTCATTGTCTAAGCAAACGTATGGCTACAACATACTTTGGGGCAATGCTATGATTCATTTAATGACTGATTTACCTAGCACTCAACAAGCTTCAGTGAGATGGGGCATAATTTGAAATAAACCAGCCAGATAGTATACACAAATTAAGTAGCAGCAGAACTGAACATGTTTGAAATACCCAGGACTTAAACCACAGGAAACATGCAAACCATAGCTAATATCTGACTGTAATCTTATTTTCTAATAATCGGAAAAAGGGGCAGTGTATACGGAAAAAGAAAAAATCAATTTTTCCTTTAATAGCAGAGACTTTCCTTCTAACATGAATTATTTAAAATCCCTACAGATACTTTATAAAGTATTGCCATGCTGCAATATATTATTCAAAAGAAGAGCAACAGAAAGGCAAACTCACACCATTTTCTAGAGCAAATCTATGAAATACATCTGCTTGTGTAATGCATTAGCAATCAGTTTAGCCATAGCAACTAAGCTCTTGTACTCAATCAGAAGTCACAAGAAAATTTTTAGCTCAGAGCTGAAAAAATATGACCATATAATATAAAAAGCTATTGATATGAGAGATTTTGAAAATAAATCAGAGCTTATATTGATCAAGTAAATAATTCCTTTAACCCTAAATGATCTTTCTAAATATAAAGAATAGAAACTCTGATTTTCCTGAGCCAAGTGATAAAGAGCCCCACCAGAAGGGAAGGCAAGGGGAAAGGAAGGCAAGAGGCTGGCAAGGCTGGATCGAGACTTGCTGTGCAAGTGAAGAGCAAGAAGAAAATGTACAGGTAGTGAAAGTGGGGGCAGATAGCCTGGGAAGATTATAGGAATGCTGCTAGGGATGTGGATCAGGATGCTGTGAAGGGACAAGGCCCAACTGGAACTGGATTTGGCAAGGGGTGCAAAGAAGAAAAATAAAGGCTTTCACAGGTACATCAACCAGAAAATATCCACATAAATCATGGGCAAGATAATAAAAACAGACAGGGAGAAGGCTGAAGTACTCAGCAATTTCTTGCCCCAGTCTTCGCTAACGACTGCTCTTCACACAGCCTTCCAGTGAATGGTTCAGAAGGTGGGGACTGGGGGAGCAATGCCCCTCCCTCTGTAAGCATAGATCAGACTCGTGACCGTCTGAGAAACCTGAACATCCATAAGTTTGTGGGTCCTGATAAGATACATCCTAGAGTTCTGAGGGAATTGGCTAACACACCAAGATGCTCTCAATGACATTTTAGAAGTCATGGCAGTCAGGTGAATTTCCTGGTGACTGGAAAAAAAGGCAATATCATGCCCATTTTTAAGAAGAGTAGAAAAGATGATCCAGGGAACTACCAACTTTTTAGCCTCACCTCAGTGACAGGAAAGATCAGGGAGCAGATCCTCTTGGAAGATATACTAAGACATATGAAAGCTAAGGATGTGATGTGGGATAACTAGCATGGCTTCCCCAAGGACAAGTTCTGCCTGAACTACCTTGTGGTGTACTACTCACAGTGGCATAACTGCATCAATGGACAAAGGAACCACTGATGTCATCTATCCGGACTTCAGTAAGGCCCTTTGACATGGTCCCCCACAACATCCTTCTCTCCAAATTTTAACAGTATGGATTTGACAAGTGGACTGCTCAGTGGACAAGGAACTGGTTGCAAGTTCGTACTCAGAGATAGGTCATCAATGGCTCAATGTCCAGACAGAGATCAGTGACAAATGGGTCCCTCATTGATCAGTGCTCTGATTGGTGCTTTTTCATATATTCACCAATGACATCACTAGTGGGATAGTGGTACCCTCGGCAACTTAGCAGATGACACCAAGCTGTACAGTGCATTCAACACACCTGAGGGACAGAGTGCCATCCAGGGAGACCTACATAGACTCCAGCACTGGGTGCAAGAGAACTATGAGGTTCCACAAAGCCAAGTGCAAGGTCTTGCACCTGGGTTGAGGCAACACCCAGTATCAATACAAGCTGGGAGATGAAAGGATAGAGCACAACTGTGCCAAAGGGGACTTGAGGGTACTGGTGGATGGTAAGCTGGACATGAGCCAGCAATGTTCCCTTGCAGCCTAGAAAGCCAACTGTATTCTAGGCTGCATCAAAAGAAGCACGGCCAGCAGGTTGTGGGAGGTAATCCTGCCTCTCTTCTCTGTGCTGATGAGGCCTCCCCCAGGGTACTGTGACCAGTCCTCAGCACAGGAGAAACCTGTTGGAGCACGTCCAGAGGAAGGCCGCAAAAATGATCCAAACATTGGAACACCTGCCCTATGAGAACAGGCTGAAAGAGCTGGGGCCATTCAGCCTGGAGAAGACAAGGCTCTTGGGGGACCCAATGGGAGACTTTCAATATCTGAAGGAGGTCTATAAGAAAGAAGTGGACAGACTCTAGCAGGATCTGTTATGATAGGACAAGGGAAAGTGGTTTCAAATTAGAATAGGGGAGATTTAGATTCATTATAAGGAAGAAGTTCTACAATAAGAGTGGTGAGACACTGGAACAGGTTGCTCAGAGATGTGGTATATGCCCCATCCCTGGAGACATTCAAGATCAGGCTGGATGGAATTCTGAGCAACTTGATCTAGCTGTAAATATTTCTGTTAATTGGAGGAGTGTTGGACTAGATGACCTTTAAGGGTCCTTTCCAACTCAAATGATTCTCTGATTCTATTATGTATTTCCAATGGTGAATGTGTGTATATTCTCCTTACCCTGTACAATTGCTGTTTTTGCATCAATTTTTATTCATGTTAAAGAAACAAGAAGAAAATAATCTTTATTTATTTCATTCTAACATTAAACCTAAAAACATCAAAACTCAACGTGAAATAGGTTCTTTTCATTATATGGCAGCACATGTTGGGCAAATTAATGACCTGTGAAAGTCATAGAATCATAGAATCATAGAATTACAAGGTTGGAAACGACCTGTAAGATCATGTAGTCCAACTGTCTTCTCACTACCACTGCTACCACAAACACTCAACCATATCTCACAGCTCCTCATCCAGACTCCTCTTGAACACTGCCAGGGACAGCGACTCCACCACCTCCCTTGGCAGCCATTCCAGTGCCTGACCACTCTCTGAGAGAAAACGTTCTTCCTCATGTCTAAGCTAAACCTCCTCTGGTACAACTTGCGGCCATTTCCCTGGGTCCTGTTGGTTGCCTAGGAGAAAAGGCCAAACCCCTCTTCTCCCCAACCTCCCTTCAGCAAGTTGCAGAGTGCAGTGAGGTCTCCCCTGAGCCTCCTCTTCTCCAGACTGAACAATCCCAGCTCCCTCAGGCGCTCCTCATAAGAGATATGCTCCAGACCCCTCACAAGTCATCTTTAGGTAGACCTCTAATTTTAATAATGTGAAATTATATTGATTCCATTAACATTTGATACAACTCATCTACTAAAAAAAAAAAAAAAAGCAATAAAAGGTCTGCAGATATCTGAAAGAAGCATCAAAATTTCAAATGAAAGTGGCCAGAGTAAATAGTGTCCCTTTCCCCAGCCTCTGATGCACCTCAATTTCCATTTAAAATCTATCAAAATGTTTAATGTTTAGATTTTGATTGTTTATGTTTGCTTTTTACATTGAGGCAAATTACACTTGAGTGTACTTGAGTATTTAGGCAGATATACATATTTTCTTTAGTGCATCTATTTTTTTTTCCTGTACCTGTATTCCTTATTAAACACATTTCTTATTTAAATTCCTGGGAAAAAAAAAAAATTACAAGAGACTTCAGTTGACTTATACATTTAAAAACCTGCAATAGGTAAGTCAGTGCATTAAACAGGCAAAACAGATTTGAAGTGGCTTGAGTGGCATCTAAAACACTATTACCTATGCCTCTACAGAAACTCTGAGAAGCTCAAAACTCAGTGCAAACCTTAAGTTTGCCTTGCACTGTGCCAGTGAGGTATACGTCTTCTTGTGTTCCAAATGAGCAGTGTGGCTGAAGGTCTAAGCCAGTAAAAAATGCTGAGTTTATGGTCCTAACTTCTTATCTGCTTTACTATTTATTTACAGCCTCTGGCTTATCAGAGTTCTCGCTCTGTCTGATTTGATCTGCAATAACCTCTGCCAAGGACCCTCTCTGGCAGAAAAAGATCAGTGAAACACCATTGCCACACTAAGGAAGGAGCATGCAGTGAGAATGACTTTGATCATTCTAAGGAATTGCCATAACTACCAACCAAATTTACTCATTTCTAATTGTATTAAAAAAGGAGAAAGCATTAAAGGCACCCTACTCCTGCTTTGTCCTATATTACTGTCATGCTCAGGAGGAGCTGTATTTATACACCTACATGCTGTATTTTTTCAGCTTGTGCTCTCATGCTTAGTCTATTCTAAATTTGTAAGTATTTTTTTGAGTAGAAACCATCTTATTGTTCTGCAGTGTTACAGCATTTAGCACAAAAGGCCATTGTCCAAGACTGGATAAGGTTTTTAATACAACTGATACATCACTGCTGTAATAAAAAGATAAATATTATGTAGATTGCTTCAAAAGTAATGCCTCATTAATTTCCATGGAAACAAGAGCATACAGAGAGCTCACTAACACTACTTGATAGAGCACAGAACGTTATTTTTCAACATAGTCACCACCAATAGCTATGCATTTTCATCAGTGATGAACAAGAGCCTGCATGTCACACTTGTAAAAACCTGCAACAGAAGAGGTGACTCACTGTTTCTGTCGCTACTGCTGAAATGCACCACCCACCAACTCACTGTGCTAACATTCACTGTTGGATCTCCACAAACACTCAGCAAGAGCCCATGAATGTCAATGTATGCCATTTTTTCCACATGGAGGAATTTTATTATGCACCTTTTCTTCGTACACACGTCCGTGTCAGACTCAATTTTATCCAACTGCCCTTCTGTTATCATCTGTTGCATGGCAACAAAATCTAATGGAATATTGACAGAAGGTTCAACCTCTACTGCCATACCACCAACATCCACCTCTGACATTGTTGGCCAACATAATAAAATAGGAGACATTGCTTCCAAAGCAATCCACATGCATTGCTAATGAGGATAACACATCCCCTTCATTATTCTGCTCTTAGTAAACACAACAGTAAAGATCTTCAGATGTTGCAAGGGTAAGCCTTACAGCATTACTATTGCATATCATTTTGAAAATCTTTCTTATAAAATGACTTCAGCATAAAGAAAAACTTTAGCTTAATAGTGTATACAAACAGAATGTTTTGACAACAACACAGATGTAGATACACCTGCACTGAATAAAATGTGTTTGTATACATACTGTATACATTTTTATATAATTACATATGATTTTTCTGAGAATTCTAAGACATGGTATACAGTGTATTTGCCCTTAGATTGATATGCCTGTTAATCTAAGCACTACTGTCAAGATTAGTAGCATTATCCAAGTGAACACTAATTTAAAAGAAATAGCATTTTATTGAACTTCTGCTTAAATCCTAGCAATTTCACATAAAGACAGTGTGGTTGGTGTGATTTGACTTGAGAACTGAAGCTGCAGGTTCCTCAGAAATTGCCCTGTACTTTCATCTGTGTGGTGTTCAAAGCCACACTTTGTGTTTATATTAAGATCAAAAGAAGTTAACGATTTCTTTAAAGAAAAATAACTGCAAAGAAAAATCCTACATGTAACTTAATAATTTTAATATAAATTCATGACATTAAACTTTATGTGTGCAGAGGTCCTATTTAATTCTCATTAAATAATTTAAAATCTTTTTTCAAATATCATTTGATACCAGTAATTCCTTTTTTACTCTGTCTTATATTAAAATGACAGACCAGTATTTCATATTGAGATTGCAGATAGCTCAGTTCCAGTTGCTTAATTGAGCACCCCACTGGATGGCAGTAAAACACAACTTTGGAAAGAATTCAGTGTGGTTCTTTAACTTACTGACCTCAAAAAATCCTCTTTTAAATCCTCTTTTAAATTCTTACAAATAATAATAATAATAAAAGCTAAAAAATAATAATAATGCTAGTTTAGAACCAAGACAAGCAATTAAAGCAAGATGATTGAAACCTCACCATTCACTCAGTGCTGTGATCTGGTGCACTGTTTCATGCCTGGTCCCTGGAGAGAAGGGTGCATCCTACATCCCATAAAGTTGGATGTGGAAAGAAATGCAGGCTTCTCACTTACTATAGGAGAAGCTAGAGCTGTCAGTGGAGCAAGATCTAGATCTACTGCTAATCACAAATACTTGCCCTCTCCTGATGACAAGGACAGGAAATAAGTATCAACAACTTTAAAGTATTTATTTATGGGTATTTACTTTAACCCATAACCAAAACAACCCAAAACTTAACAAATAGAGTTGTTAAATCCTTAAAACATTTAAAACTGAACCCATTCTGAAATGGCTGCTGTAGTCTATCACTTCAAGCTTTGCCAAAGAAATCTCAGTGGAGGACTTTAGTGCATAGGCATGCACGTGGATATTCCTGTGCTGGGGTGTTGTGCTCATGCAGATATAGATTTCTCACTAAATTGGAGAAACAGAAGAGAGAGGAGAGAGGGCAGCACAGCCCTAGAACCCTGTTTTTTCCTCCTCCACCACACTCTGACACCATCCCTGTTTCCAAAGTCGCAGAACTGGTGACCATATGCATAGGCAGCTCTGAAAGTAATGCCTCCTATTTGTTCCCATGGAAACCTAATGCCTCCTCTTTATTTCCATGGAAACTAGAACATACAGAGAGCTCAATAACACTATTTGATAGAGCACATTCTCATATATAAAATGCAGTTTTTCAACGTAGTCACCACCAATAGCTATGCATTTTCATCAGCGACGAACTGCATGTCACACTTATAAAAACCCGCAACAAAAGAGGAGACTCACTGTTTCTATCACTACTGCTGAAATGCACCACCCACCCACTGTGCTAACATTCACTGTTGGATCTCCACAAACACTCAGCAAGAGCCCATGAATGTCAGTGGGTGCCATTTTTTCCACAAGGAGGAGTTCAGTTACACACACTGCTTCATATACACTTTCTTGTCAGATGCCATTTTGTCCAACTTCTGCTAGCTATTACATGACAACAAAACTTAATGGAAAATTGATAAGAAGATTCAACTTCCACTGGCAAACCATCAACATCCAGCTCTCACATTGTGGGCCAACATAATATAATGGAAGGCATTACATTCAGACCAACTCTCTTATAATGTCATTATTTTGCTATCAGTCATAGCATAATGGTATATTTTTACTTGTTTAAAATACAAATAAAAAGCTAGAGAATTGTGTCTGGTAGGACAAAGTAAGGGTTACAATACTCTTTTACTCCTGAAGAATTTTTGACATTACCTCAGAAGAGCTTCTTAGCAAACATAGTATGTTTTATTACCTAAAATAACTAAGATTTAGGTTTTGTGCTAGGTAATCTGAACCCAAATTATAGATGATTGTAAAGTTAGACCTCAAAGCTGTTTTTGTATTGCATGGATAGAAGGAAGCCTGATATTCTTCCAGCGACCAGTATTGCAAAGAAATAAGCTGTAATTTCACATATCTAACACACCAATTTTATTTTAATTCCAGAATTCCCACATCCTTAACACTGTATTTATGCATGTAAAAGCTCACAGTGATTTTTCGTTTAAATTAACTTTTCATTTGAAGGTAAATCTTGTGGACACAATGAGCATTCTTAGTCAGGGATGACTGCTTTATTACTTATCCCTATAGTTTTTAAATGGAAATCTGGACCATTGCTATGATTGTAGGACACCACAATGCACTGACAGATGAACTGACAGATTGATAATAGTTATTAAGACTTACTAGTGTCTAATTAAACCCACCAGTCAGTTTCCATGTCATGATAAAAATAAATACTTAACACTTCCTGATTGACTTTGGAAATGTTGTCAATGTTGACAAGTACCAGAGTACCTGGTAATATGCAGTTTATTTTGTCATGCACATGAAAGGAGAATCTAGAAGACAAATTCTGTGCATTAAAATGTATGAGAAAGAGTACTATTGCAGGTAAAGAAGTTACATGCAGTTAAAATCTTGGCATTTGAGAGACTGGAGGATCAAGCTTTGTACGTCCTTTCATCCTTCTTTCCCTAATATGACTCTCCAAACTCTATACCATACAGTTTAATAACCCTTCTGTTAAGTACCATAGCAGCTCTGAGAACTGAGTTGTTATTATTCGTATTCTGAAATAAGAATGTTTCCCACCTAAGTAAGGCCAAAGAAAAAAATAATAATAATAAAAACTAATGTTCTGCTTGTACTATAAGCAGTTAAAGAAAAAAAAAAAAAAAAGTAAAAACTCATCACATAAATTATAAATTACAAGCATCAAAACTCTACTGGGCTGTACTGAACTAGCTTAATAGTACTATTATTAGCTTAGGCCATTTGTTATTTTTCCTCTCTCCACATTTTTCTTTTACATAAAAAAACTCAATAAACAGGAAAAACTGTTACAGGATAAAATGATTGCTGTGCCATACCAGAATAAATTATTTAGCTACAATGATTACTTTAGAACGTATTTCTTAGATTTCTCTAGGTATCATCCCAATTAAGTTGAACAGCATTTTCAAAAAGAAAATAACAAACATGAAGTACAAAAATGTATGTCTTATTAATTTATGAATTTTCAGAGAGAGAAGGCGAATGGACAACGCCTGCATTAGTCTCAAATTCCCAGCTATTCGCATTTGGGCAAAGCATGTAAATCTAGATTTAGCAGTACACAGGTCCCAAATTAAAATTATGCATTTACTTACCCTGCTGTTTTGTTGTTGATTTTGATGTTATTTCTGTTGTTTTAAATAATTATATGGAAATATGCAAGCAAAAGCTGAAATGATTCTACAACAACCAGAATGCATACATATCCAATGTTGTACTTTCCAGGCTTTCTGTATCTTACAGATGGCAGATATGGAAGGAGGAGTATTGACTGGTATTTCTCCTTTATCAGAACGAAGCAGAGCATATCAGCATATATCATATATATTGTGTTGGCATAAAATTTGAAATGCAGGTCTCATTTGCCATCACTGTGAACAGGAGGATCCGTTTGAAATATTCATCACTTCATTTCTCTTTTCACAGATTGACCACTATCCTCCAGCAACTTATAGCCTGCCAGCAGCATCTGACATTCAGTTCAATTCCCCAAAGGCACTCTTCCTAGGAAAAGTCATAGGTAAGGTTTCATTTTATAATTGGTTAATTCATTAGGTATTTTCAGAGAACGGTAAAAATTATAAGCACCTGGACAATGATATGTGTAACTTCTGCAGCAGGACACTCTCTGGACGTGTAACTGAGGTAACCCTCTGTACATTTTCCTCCCCTTTATGAAACTCACCACCATTCCTCAGTGCAGCATCTTTCGGACCAGCTCCCCAGATGAACTTGAGAGGCAATGCAGATCCATCTCAAACTGCGCTCATCTTCTTTTTAGGCCATCCTAGTTTCTCCACTACTGACCTTTTAAATAAATTTCCAGGATTACTCACTTCAGGATTCAATGATTCCCCCAACATTCAGAGCAATCAAGGTACATTTTTCCAGAGAGAGAGGTTATTGATATTATTTCCTCTAAGTGCTTTGTAGGGTAATGTGGTTGTTTGAACTAAGTGAAGTGCTTAATTCAGAAAATTGCAGACTTTTAAGTTGTGTAAGACAGCAATCTGTTAACCCCATGCACTATTTTTTGATGTGGAAAAACAACTGACCTTGTAGCTAATGTGACTTTTCAAAGATAACTTTTCCATTTGTTCTGCTTTTAAAATTTAATGTGTTACGTTCCTGTGAAATAGAAAATCAAAGGTCTTTAAAATGGTTGTATAGCAAGAGAGCTGTGGAGTATTTTCTGATGCTCTCAAAAGAGGTCAGATCTGTAGAAAATAGAAAAAAACTATGTGGTATGATTTTGTTGAGTAACTGGAAATTATCTGCATTTTCATCTCTGGATCAGGGAAGTCAGACCAGAGCTGTCTTCATTTTCAGCCAGGCTGCTCTTCCATTAATTCAAGCAAGTAGATGAAGGACTTCAGGTGAAGCATTCAGCAACTGGAATAACACTGGCTGGCAAAAAAAAAAAAAAAAAAAAAGATGACACTTTTCTTACAGATAATTATTAGCAAAGATATCAAGATAAAAATCTGTTAATTTGCTTAATGTAACAGTTGTGACCATCTCATATAATGGAATCATTGTCAGAGAGGTTCTGTTTGCTTTAAGATGCTCTTTGGAAAGATGTGTGTCTAAGAAACTACCACAGTATGGCAGTACTGCCTCCACAATTCAGTCTTCTAAATAACCTTAACAATGGTGAATTATTGTTTGAATCCAGCTAAAACTGGCTCTTTCCCTACTATCCTAATGAGTCAGTGTTTTAGAAGAAGCAAGACGCATGGAGACAGGCAAACAAGAGGGAAAATACTTTGTGAAAAATTTACATTGAAAGAGTGAAGGGAAAGAAAAGGACAACTCCTAAAACACAGTAGAAAACAACATACTGCGTACTGTGAAGTGAAAAGAAAGAATGGAAGAAACACAAAACAAAAGAGAAAGGAAGAAACACTGTGTGTGCTAAACTTAAAATATGCTGACTGCAGAGTGAGTAGACAGAACTCCACAAGGAAAATAACCTTTTTTGCTTTTGAATTGATGAATCAGTAACACAATCAGGCAACAACAAAGATGCAACTGTGACACAGATTGCAGGTCTTTTTAATTGCTATTCTTTTTAAGCTGAATTTTTAACCCATTCACAGCACAACGTAGCACCTCCAAGCTGCTTCCAACATCACTCCATGTCCAAGTGCTGATGTCTTTGTTACATTTAAGTATTCTGACTGGAAATTTTCTCTAGACATCCTTGGAGAATAAAAGGGCTGCAGGAGTTGGGTGGCCCAGATGAGACATGGCTCAATCTTTCTTATTTAGGCTACTTGTTTTGGTTACTGAAAGGCCTGATAACCATCTCATAAATGCAAACAAAATGAATTATTGATTCAGTTCTGTTTCTACAGACGTAGACCCAAGACAACTCACGTTATTTGCTCATTTGCAAAAAGTATATTATATGGTTGAAAATAGAGTTTCAAGAGTCCTATGACTGTTTCAGCTGGATCCTACCAAAGATGAAGTATGGTAACAAAAGAACACCCGTATTCACCCTGCTAATATCCAGAGCCTGATTGTAGGATTCACAGGGCTTTTTCAGAATAGAGAAATAAGGAAAAATAATAGTTAAGGCAAGTAAATATAATTATAAAGGAAGCTTTAAATACCTTGAAACTCACAATTTATTTTCCTCTCTTTATAAATATAGTACATTGAAATTCAAAATTGAAAGCAAGTTCCAAATCTAACATTTGAAGAAGCAACCACTGTCCTGATAGTATCTGTCCTATAAATGCATAGAATCATAGAATGGCTTGGAATGGAATACATATGGTGCAGCTGAAGGTTGTCATTAGAAACATTGCCACAGCCTTCAGCTCCTCTGCTAACTACGGGTCAGGAACAGGCAAAGATTTTGCAATATCCTAATGGAGTAATTTATAAGTAGATTATATTCCTGTTTTCCTCTGCTTCTTTATGATCTTAAGCTTCACAAAACTGCATCTCTATTTCATGTTTTCATCCACTTCCGTTGTTATGAGTTGTATTATTTGTTATATATTGTGTATCCTACTATTCCCAGGATTTATTCCTTCATTTTTTAAATGCTTATTTTTTCAAATTTGGGGATATGAGGAATTAAGATTCTTCTGGTTAATCTTCTCTTCTTAATTCATTGTATTCTGCAGAATAGGATATCTTATTAAGTAAGAGCAAGTCCGTAGTGAAGAAACAAACCACCAACAAAAAATATATTCCTTTCAACATAGAATATTCATATTTATCTTCAGAAACGTGAATTTTCTGGTGTAAAATTGTCGTGCAACTGACCACCACTATTCATCAGCTTCACTATGCAAATTTCAGAGTAATGTTGAATGAGGGAAGAGCACAGTTAACACTATTAATACTGTTTCAGCAGTTTGAAGTGCAAAGAAGATGCAGCATCTTTAAAGCTTCTAATCGTCGCATCATAGTGGCTAGATGTATTCCAGTGGCACAGAGCACCAATGGAATTTCTGGATACATACACCAAGTTACAATTTGTGCCCATCTGCAACTACACTCTCTAAATGTGCAATATGGCAGTAGCTTCGTATTTCACTGCTAGCTTGGCACTGATTGCATTCAATTTCTGTTACTCCCATAGTATGCAATTCTTCTTTGGTAGCAAGGCCCTACTTTTAGAAACATGAATTTTGGAATAATATTATTAAGGAACTGATCTTCTGTCTTATTTCCATTTTTTGTTAGGGTTATTTGCATAGGAGCAGCAGCTTCTGCTGCAGCCTCGTTTGCTGTGATAGCTCATGTGCTGCTAATCAGTAATGATCACTTGTATTATAATACCTATGACAGTGTAACAGCATTCTGAGTTAGGAGTTACAACATTATGGCTGATACAAAAATCATCATGAAATATTTCTGTGCCTCATAACTGTTTATAATATTTTCTGTAAATCAGGGGAGTCAGGCTAGGAACAAAAATAAATGATTGAATTGCAGTAGTAATCAAAGAGTATTTCTTCTTCTAGAAATTGAAGTATTTTCTGCTTTCCTGAAATAATTTTCAGAAAATGCAGTTGTTCACTAACTTTAAAAACGGTGATAGAAAACGTGCCCAGTCTTCTGGAAACTGTAAAGGTTTTCAGTATGTCTAGCATTCTTACACGGGCAAAATGGATTTCTGATTTGAGGTACGAAATAAAGATGAAGTAGATAAATGATCAACAATCTTGTTTTATGTGAATGTGTAGTAAAAGCACTAGAGAAATGCGAGATTTTGTAAATTAAATAGAAGGGAATTGTTAATGTTTCAAGGAAGGTGATTAATCTGCTATTTAAACATAGTTAGGCTCTGATGGCTGACAAAGGCATGGTAAGAGGGAGAAGCTAGCTATCAGGATGACCAGCAGTAAAGAGAGAAAAAGTTAACAATATGGCATCACGCACTGCGTGTCACAGTTTAGAACTGAACCCATATTCCTCTTTGTGCTGCAACTTGAGACTCAGTACTGAGTCAGCACAGAGGAGAGGTTCATTTTTCCTTCTAAGCACTGTGGTTTTCGATGCAATGCTTAGGTTTGTCTTCACATCCTTTTTCGAAGACCTACAGCAATTCCTGTTACATGAACTTTATATAAGGAGAACTGATGTCATAGATAGCCTGTACTGTATTATATAAATGAAGGAGGAGTACTGTTACAATTGGAAAGATTAATGCAGCAGAAGGGCGATACAGGAGCATAACAGCTAAGGGACCAGTGTGGATAGGATGGTATTTCAAAGGAAAACTAAAAGTGCTGACCTGTTTCTAAAGATCTAGGCTCACAGTAAAGACTCCACAAGGGAGGAATCTCCAACCAGAGATCCTTCCACAGTGGCAGTCAGCCCTTAAAGGGGGTCTAAGAGAGGTGCAGCCAGGCCCTCCCTTCGATCACACAGCTGAATTGCCTTCACCTGTGCTCCCAGGGTTGACCCGGTTCTTTTCCCCAGGTGATCAGTGGGGTTTAGTAGTTTAGGCTGTGACTCAACAGTTCCCATGCAAGTACTTCTTCAAGTTTTAATATGCATTACTAAAGAATTAACTACACAATTCAACATAATTTTGTAAAAGTACCATTCTGCTGAACAGAAATAGTTTGAGGGTTTCTTAACAGCACATTTTATTGACCTCAGAAACACTGATATCAGACTGGATTTGTTGTTGAGAATAGGGAAGCAAAGGTAATATGTACCTTGTTTGCGATCCATATCCACCAACCACTCCAAACCAAATGATGCCATTTCAGAAACATGTTCACTTGGAAACAATTAACATAGTATGTCTTCTATAGTATGCACAGATTATCATTTCAGAACTTCAACTAGCACTGTAGACTCCATTAAATGCCTCAGGCTCACCCTATTGTTTCTCAGGTACTTCCAGAAGGAATAGTAGAAAGAGAAAAAACTTTAGAGTCTGTAGTCCTGCTTCAAAGAGCAGCTGGCAATGCTCTTCAGTAGAAGAGAAATTCTGGAAATCAACTCAGGACCGTCTTTTCTCTGAGTAGGGATTGCTCAAAAAGAAGAGGTAGAAGGCCTACTTACAGATGTGCTATTTCCTTGGTGTTTTGCACTGTTTAGACATTTGCACTATGTCTATTGAAGAACATTTACCATCTCCAAAAAGAGCGTTTCAATAGCCTTGGAAAAAATATCTGTACAAGACCTGAACATTGTCATCATGGAGAGTTTGAGTATGCTGCTTGATGTTTTCATAGTCTGATATGAAGTTAATATCAAACAAAGGAATAATTTACCCCAATCCCAGTTTAGAATTAGGTCTCTGATGCTGCAAGGTGCTGTGCTCAGCACTTAGAATATAATTCAGAAATGTAAGTAGATTATGAATGTAATATAAAATCATGAAGGTATTCTTTTACTATACATCTTTGACACGTATCTGTTTCTACCTCATGATCATAATGAGGTTACCAGTCATTATATGTACCAACAATGTGGCAGCAAGGGCTCCACAGCTTGAGTTGGCTCTGTGGTTCTCCTTTATTTTGACAGATAATCTGAGTGCAAGGTAGTTTATTGTACTTTCATAGATAATGAGCAGAAAACAGCTAGCGTGCAGTAAATTCATCCACTAACCTACTTCAAAGTAACCCTACCTGCGACTTTATTTCTCATCGTCAGCATTAATGTTCAGCACTGTAAACTCAGAGAGAGTAAATATGAATATTTTCATATTAGGAAACTTTCTGATACAGTAGCAGCTGAATATTAAAGATATGCTTTCCCCTACATGAATCACGCAGTAATTATCACACAAAGGTACAATATCTGGACACCTTCCCTTCTTGTCTACCAAGTGCTTCCACACCAACCCTGCATTAGCCTGGTTAAAACTCCTCTGGGATTTAATATTGCCTACCACTCTGGCCTCACATCCATCTGTCTGTCCATACTGTACTCTTTGAAGTGTTTCTGATAGCGACAGAAATGTTCCACAGCTCTTCTAGTTAAAAAAGAACCTAAATAAAATTTACGTATTTTTTTCTTTCAGACCCTGATTTTTGATTTAACTGATTTTGCCGAGAAATTAGATCTGTAAGTTCTACACAGAAAGGAACACCCCACACCTACAAGCCTCTCATCAAGAGAGGAGGCCATAAAAGCCCTTAGAAATGCCAGTGCATCTCAATAATAGCTGTGGAAGAAATCAGGGCAGCTTCAGTGGATTTTACCTGTTGTTTAAGAACTGAAATGAAGTGGAGTAAAACCAAGAGTTTTTTGTTGGTGTAGTTCACTTCTGTTTACTTGTGCTGCAACTTCTCTCAATTTTTCAGTATCTTGTAATATTCAGCTGCTGCTGCTTCTCCAGATGGCTGCTCCAAAGAAGTAGACAGGCAGACCACAAAAAAGCTGGACTCAATTGGGTGCTACAGTAATTGCTGTGGTCATGAGTATAGCCAGCTCTGCTCTTCAAAAAGTAAAGTAAAGCTTAGTGCATCACCTCAAGTTATCTCCTCCCACTAATTCCTCAGGTCATTTCATCTCTCAGCCTGTCCTGTACTTTGTATCTGGTAGCTGCCCTCACACTTCCTTATTGCAGTATTCTCTGTAGAAAGACTTCATTGGCCTTCTGTGGAGATCCCACAGTTCCAAAGGTTCATCTGCCTTTTTTATTTCATACCATTCTAGCATTCATACCAGTGTGTGATTAGATGTCAGAGTCTCACTGCTCTTATAATTTGCTTTTTTTTTTTTTTCTTTAAGCTTTAAGATGTCTCCGAAAATTGTTCTTTATATGTCACTGCAAAAATTTGTAGACAATACTCCCATTGCTCTTCCATTCTATGCAAAGTGTGTATATGTTGGTCCTGAAAAAAATAAAATAGACGAGGAAACTGTAAATATACAGTTTACTCCATTTTGAAGAGGCATAAGTCTTATCTGACAGTCAAAACCATGTAATAACAACATTGAAAAGTAATTCAATTTAAAAAAAAATAATAATAAACTTCAGTAATTAAAATGATCTTTTCCTAACTTCTGCATTTCATTTTGGTGACATGTCTTTGCCATCGAAGTTTTCCTTATTATAGGAAGAGAGAAATCTTTTCACCTTTACTGGGTTGTATATAGTTCTATTCTATTTCAAATACAGCTGTTCCAAAAGGTCAGAGAGGGAAAATGAACAATCAGATCTCCTAGGACATCAATGAAATCTGCTGCTGGTCCTACGAAATTACAATAGCATAGACAGTGAAAACAGAGATGTGAGAGCACGTTGGTTTGTGTATCATAAGACAGAGTGTTAGGCAGACTGGAAATAGACTGAAATAGAAATAGAGAGTATACCTGAAGTGGAAAGAAACCACATTACAATTTTTGTCCAAAAGTATTTTGAGGAGAAAATAAAAATCAAAATAGATCTCTCCTAAGTTAATAGGAAGACAGAATTGGCCAAAATAAAAAGAAATAATAAAAATGAAAAATAAAAAATAAAAAATACAAATAAAAACCAAAAAAAAAAGGAGAGGAGAGGAGAGGAGAGGAGAGGAGAGGAGAGGAGAGGAGAGGAGAGGAGAGGAGAGGAGAGGAGAGGAGAGGAGAGGAGAGGAGAGGAGAGGAGAGGAGAGAGGAGAGGAGAGAAAAAATCATCACCATGTCAAGGCATAATTCTTTAGACTTTACATCATTTCATCTAACATGGCCAATCTCTGCCTCTGTTTTCTGTATCAGAAAAATTCCCTCTCTTCAAGATTTAGTAAAATAAAGTAAACATATTCTGAAACAGTATTAAGTAATGGATAAATGTGAAGAGACAATCTTCTTATAGGTACTTTTTATTGAAGTAGCAATTCATGGCTAAATTATTCATTGTGAATAATCTGCTCAAATCCCATCATCACAAATAAAATGGAAAGAAATACATTATTGGAAATAATTTCACATTTTCCCATTAAGACCTTTGACTGTAGGTTATTTTATATTTCTTGTAAAAGAGATGCTCTTATTAGTTGAATTACAGACCACCAGCCTAATTATGGCTTTTAGATATTACCATCCATAAAATTTTCAAGCTACACACTTGCTATTCACATAGATACTTTCTGATAGGTGCAGTAACATATTCTTCATCTGCATATTTCAGGGAACAGCTAAAACACGGTTAAATGCCACCGAGAAGTAATTAATTCAAAAGACTGCTTGTTCCATTTTGAATGGCTTTTGTCATGTCTGTGCTGTAGATAACAACATGCATCACGGTTACAAAAGTGATCTAGCTTAAAACTTGCCAGAGCACGATAGTCCTGGCAATACTCAGCATGGATTGATTGACCTTTTTTATTTGCCTGGTGTAGTGGAATTCCAAGGTCACAGCCTGAACCAATACGTGACTGCCTGGAGCAGGGGGGGCTAGAGCCACCCTTTTTGTCTCAGTGATGCTTCAGGGAGCGCGTGTGCAATCTGAGTCTGCGCGGGTCTCCCTTCTCCGCCGCCTTCTCCTCCAGCAGCATGGGTATGCAGGCTGCATTCCTCAGCTCGCCCCTTTCTCCAAACTGTTACTGGGAGGGGTGAGTTAATTTCTCTTTGATATCTTTTCCTATAGCACCTATTAGTCAAATAAAGGCTCTGTCATCAGCTTTGTTTGCTCTACATCTGGTATTAAGATATGCCTAAGAGGAAAATACTGGGAATCAGTCAACCCAAAACCATCACTGAGGTTTGCTGTATCTCAGCTACTGGTAATATATTCGTAGAAGGCCATACCATTGACCATGACAGTTAGTGATCCTCAGGTTTAGATGCCATTATAAAATTCTATTTAATTTGCAGTACAGTGGCTAGTTCATAAACACCTCATTTAAATATGATAGGAATAAATTAACATTTTCTTTTTAGAAAGGGCTACTTTCTCTCCCGTAAATGTACACCACTTTACAGAAAGATCTCCTTTATGACTACATGAACTTAGAAATCTCTCTCAGTGATTTTCAGCTACCAAAATGTCAGGCTGTAGCACTCCACTAAAAGAAAGCAGTGTGAAAATACACAGTTATGTCCAGGAATAGCAAATGTTCATCATGAGTAGTGTTAAAAAAAAAATGAATCACAGAATCACCAAGGCTGGCAAAGACCTCTAAGGTCATCCAGCCCAACCATGCACTTATCCCTGTACCTAGTTTAAAGCCCTCTCAACGAGCCCTGCCAGCTTGGGTTAGGATCTATTTCCCCCTTTCAGACAGGTGAGACCCATCAGCAGCCATCAGGCCAAGCACTGAGTAAACCGCCCCATGGTCAAAATAATTCTTGCAGTTGTGCCAGCCTCTCAGCCATGTATTTATGAGATGGATTTTCCTGCTACTCTCAGTATCCTTCCCTGCCGCTGAAGGGATAGAGGAAAATATGACCTATACACTCACTCTGTCCTCTAATTGCCCAGTCCCCTGAAGTCCTTTTTGATAATCCTCAGGCATCTCTTATCAACTTCATCACTGCCAACCTGAACTATCAATAAAGGATAATAATCAGAGGGCCGAATCAGACTAGGAAATTTCCTAGAAATATTCCTAACCTGGGTCTCCTGGCCCCATGGAGGCATCACACATCCCTGCAGGTAGGGTCGGGCCAACTAATAAAACCTCTCAGAAGGGAGTCACCTAGGGGTCGACTGCCTCACTGTAGACATTCTCATGGGTGGACTCCTACTGCATCCTCATTCACCTCTCCCTCAAGTGCTTCAGACCTATCTTCTGAGCAGTCTTCTCATTGAAGCTGCACTGGGGCTTTGTGCATATGAAATGGAATCATTTTAAACAATCGAGAATGACCCCTCAAAAAACTCTTTCAGTACTATTTTTAAAAGATTTCTTGAGCTGTAGATGATGAGGCACCTCCAAAACACTGATGTCGTAAGGCGTTTTCAGGCACAATGCCGCTACAGGGTAATAGTGTCATCAAGCTGTCATATTGTTATCCTTTAGCCAAATTTGAGGTTTGCAAATTTTTTAGTTTAGCACCTCGAAAACATGTACTTTTTTCACTCAGTAAGTACTTGCAAACATAAAATCATTAACAGATGACACATCCTTTGGCTAGTGGCAATCTCTGTTTGGTTTCATGCTTGCTTCTATAATCTTGTGGGATTTTTTTGCAGGACGATCAATAACGTAACAAATAAGGATGGGAATAGTCTGCTATGTATGCCCTGATTAGACTAGGAATTACAGAATCTATTTCCATTTTACATAGGCAACATAAGAGTCAGAGATTATAAAAGACAATGAAAAGTTAATGGACTCTCTGGTAATTTATCTCTTTTATTATGAGAAGAGAATACAGAGCTCGCAGGAAAGAGCAGCACCCAATCAGAAGACCAAAAATTCTATTAGCAGCTGGAGCTGATCTGTGTCTAGAAGTGCAGAAGCTGAGTGATTGCAAAAGCTGTGCAAGAAGCACAGGGACAGGAACTTCAAATACCGCTTCTCAAACAGTTTTACTTTCTCTTAAGCAAATCCAAATTTTACTTGTATTTTACCTCTTAGAAAAACTACTTCAACAGTCAAGCACCCTCCTTTTCCATTCCCCAGTGTAACAAAAATGGAAATAAAGTCAAAAAATTTAATAAGTCATAACACGTATCGGAACAGTAGAGCAGAATAAAGAACTGACAATGTTCTAAAAAGATTGTAATTAATTATTTTAAGATTAAATTATTGTCTAATCTTCTCTTAATCATTTCTCCCATGAAATCTTTTGAAAAAGGTGCTTGAGAGTACATAAATGGCAAGATAAATAAAATTTGCCTCACTTTGTTCTTATTGAAATGTGCACCCTGTTCTCCCAGTTATGAACTAAACAATGAAGAAAACTCAAACCTAGTTGTTAATAATGAAAGTAATATACAGGTACTGTTATGTAAATATACTTCAGTGTCTGTACTGTTATATATGTAACAGCACTAGAAGTCTGAGTATTTTTTAAGACGGCTTTTTTTTTTTTTTTTTTTTCATTAGAAAAATACACTTTTCTCAGTGGTATAACTTTTTTCTGAACCAAGAACATCTTTTCTGCTTGTTCATAGAGATGTTCCTTTTCCTCCTTCCTGATTCAGTGTAGCCCAAATACCCATATGTGATTCATCTTTGTGGAATATAGAAAACCAGATAACTGTATTTTGCTGAAAGTTTCTGAGTCATCTTTGATATTACTCACTCAAACCATTTGCATTATTTTTTTCTGCTCTTGCACTATAAATATGGACAAACAGGACACTAATAAAAATGTAGTAAGGTCTGTGATTTATCATGCTTAAAAATAATTTAAATTACATTTGCAAACTGTTCTATTTTGAGTGACTTCTGCAGTAGACACACTACTCACCATCACACTTGATTTCTGAACACTACACTTTAGGGAGGTTAATAATGCCAATAATACCCTTTTCACAGCACTCAGGAAGATAATCTTCACTACTCTCAAGTACAACTGTAGCCACTGAGGTCTTTTGTGGCCTTTAAGGAGTTCCATGCTGATGTATTAGAAAAGAGGATAAGAGAAAATGAACGGTGTTCTTTGGTACTTGCCTCTTGTTTCAGATAATAAAGTCTTAGATCTCTGGAATGTAATTAAAGAATTGCAAGGCATGTTTGAACTTTTTTTTTTTCCTGGAAGTGTCTGGAAAGCAATACAAGGAAAAAGCATATGAAGGTAGACAGTTGAGTATGAGTTCGGATAATCTTAAGATTATCCAATTTAATTTGAAAGTTTAAAAGATGAGCTGAGGACATTCTAGCCACTAGTTAGAGGATTTAAAACTAATCCTCTTGCAGTCATCCATACTGCCCTAGAATTCATGATAAGATATGTTCAATTTACGTTAATATTCACCCACATCCCATTGGAGTAATACATTAAGAAACTGACAGTTGAAAGGTTTGTTCCTTGAATAACAGCTTTAATAAATTATATGTAGGTAGTTAATTTAATTCTCTATCAGTTGTTTCACTCCCCTAGCATGGACATATTATTTCTCAGAAGTGCTTCTAATGCTCATTAACTTGCAGAAATAACATAATTGCTAAAATAACAAATAGGTTAAATTTAAGTGCAATTTTTCTTATGCTGTTTTCATATTAAAAGATTCTACTAAGACTTAAATGCAATAATTTATAAAGGAGTTAAGTAGAAAGTTTTGTACACATTGAACAAGAAAACTAAAAAGTATTCGTCAGCAACTTTGCTGCTGACACCAAGCTGAGTGGTGTGGTTGACAGAATGGAAGGAAGGGATGCCACTCAGAGGGACCTCAACAAAGGTGGGCCTGGGTGAATCTAATGAGGTTCAACACAGCGAAGTGCAAGGTTTTGCATTTCGGCCAGAGGAATCCCAGGCTTATATACAGACTGGGAGGGGCAATCCTTGCCCTGCGAAGAAGGGACTTGAGTGGATGAAAATCTTAACATGAGCTAGCAGTGTGCTCTTACAGCTCACCATAGGCAAATGGTATCAAAACAGGGGTGCCCAGCAGGGACAGAGAGGTGATTGTCCCTCTCTACTCAGCCCTTGTGAGGCCCCATTTGGAGTACTGTGTCCAGGTCTGGAGCCCCCAGTACAAGAAAGACAGAGAGATACTGGAGGGAATCCAGAAGAGAGCCACAAAGATGATCAGGGGGCTGGAGCACCTCCCCTACAAAGACAGGCTGAGGGAGCTGGGCTTGTTCAGACTGAAGAAAAGAAGGCTGTGGGGTGACCTCATTGCAGCCTTTCAGTACCTAAAGGGAGCCTACAGACAGGAGGGAAATCAACTCTTTGAAAGGGTAGATAATGGTAGAACAAGGGGAAATGACTTTCAGTTAGGGAGGGAGGATATCAGAGGGAAGTTCTTTACCAAGAGAGTGGTGAGGTGCTGGAACAGGCTGCCCAGAGAGGTTCTGGATGCCCCGTGGGGCAGCCAGGGCAGCCTGGTCTAGTACTAGATCTGGAGGTTGGTGGCCCTGCCTGTGGCAAGGAAGGATTGGAGCTTGATGACCTTGAGGTCCCTTCCAACACAAACCATTCTATGATTCTATGATTCTACGATTCTATGACTAGAAAATGTTTACATATAGCAGTCAACAGCTTCAGAATGGTTGGGATTTGGCAAAAAATCTGAATAAACCATTTTGAGAATTTTATTCTATTCACTGTATTTTGATGAGTGATTCAAATAATAAAGACTATACTGTGTGACATATATTTTGATTTTAATATGGATAAAGTAAGTTTCTTGGTTTTAATCATGAAAGAATCTAGAAGGGGAAAATACTCCACATTATATCACTGTATTTGGAAAATACTTATTCCACTCATAGGAAATATCAAGTGCCAGTGATGCTGAATTGTTAAGTTTTGTAGGGTTATGTTTCCTACCAGAAACTTCAGTATCATCTGCACCTAAATATTCAACTGGATGAAGCAGGCTACCTTTTAAAGCCATGAGATTCATGACAGCAATCAAATCTCCCAAAACAAATCAAGTACTAGAGAGTGAAGATACTTCCAGAGATGGGAAAGCTGATGGAAGCTATAGGAGCCCACTCTGCCTTACTGGCCATGCTGAAAGATGGCCCACAGATGCAGGGCTACCTACTGTGGGGAGAGGTGACATGGTACAAGCAGCAAACATTTTGTCCATCGGGTATGCTTGGATGAGACAGCAGAAAAGAAGGATGGAAAAGCAGCTCAGCATCTGTGCTGAGTTGTATGGATACATCTGGGTAGTAATCTGGCAGTATCTTCATATCATGGCTTCCATATCACTGACATTCTGTGCTCCTCTAGAGACCAATTTCTATGTGGCCTACAGTCAGTTTTTTGTGATTTAAATGACTTACCTGCTTTCCTCTCTGGATCATTTTTTATAAAACATTTGTTTCCTGATTGTTACATTTCTGCTCTTGGCTGCATTTCTAAGTAGAAAATTGAAGGCAGACATTTTTTTTTTCTACTTATTTAAGAGGACAACTCATTAATAATTTCTCTTTTTTTCTTGTTGCAGTATTATTACTTTGCCATAATACTGTCTTAGTCTATATATTCTATATAGTCTATATACTGGAGGTGATTCTTGAATATCAACCAGATTTGTTTGGCCTCTATTCCCTCCAGTGCTTTGTTCCCTGATACTCTACCTAGCAGATCACTGAAAAGGCTAAATATTTGAAGATATCAAATACCTTCAAAATAGTTCTCAAATTATTTCCTACATACATTCAACTGGAAGAGAGATTAGATCCTTGCAACTCAGTAACTGGTAGCCAGTCCACTTGGAGGATGAATCTTAATATTTATAGAATTTTCAGTTTTTACTAAGACAATAAGCTCTCCTCTGTCAAGGCTGCTTTTCAGCTTCACCACATGACACACCAGATACTGGACACATTACTGGGCAGCCTCTTCAGTCCCCGCATCACCCTGCACAGACAGTCAAGAGCATTTCCACTAACAACAAGGAACCAAAATGGTTGTTTCACAGTGCACATGGACCTGCAGAGTTTCTGCATCAAAATGAAAAAGAGTATTTTTAAGTGATGTTTTAGCTTTTTTTTTCAGCTGAAGCAAATGGCATTTTGCACTGGCAGGTGCTCTTTGAAGAAGAATACTAGTCAGCAGTTCTGATAAATGCCTGCAAGCCTGTAGAAGCCTGCAGATTTTTCCCCATTAATGCATAGAGTATTTTTTAATTGCTTAAGGCTGTTATCCTAACGTTGTCACAGTGGTCCCCATAGAAATGAATGTCTGCCTTGCCAAGCTTGCCAAGACCTTACTACTGAGAAATGCACTGAAACCAGTGCATTACTTTTATAACTGCTGGAATCAGGATGATATGCTGGACCTTGTACTCGTACAGCAAAATAAATATATTACAGTTGCACTGCATTTCCGCTTTACTCTTAGGGGAATAAGTAGAGAGAGGAGGTCATGGAAGGAGAGGGGGAATTAAAACCTTGAGAGATAAACCTTGAGAGAGAGTTTGTATTTAAATCAGGATATGTACTCCTTGTTTTCCCTATCAGAAATTAGTGGCAGTGATTCAGATTCAGATTCACACCTTTTCCAGCACTACTGCTTACACAGCTGTTTCTTGTGTTGGGTTTGTGCCTGTTTGAAGGTGTGCATAGAACACGCCAAGTCCATTTCTACTTCTTCTGTGATGACTTTTTCCATTCCTTACTTACTTATGACTGTTAGGTTGTTTTTGGTTTTTAAGAAATTTACCGTTTACATAATTCTCATACTAAAGCATTCACTCAAAAGACAAATTAAACATGAGCCAGATTATAATATAGCAGAGACATATTCAAAGCCTTGTGCATACAAGTTCTTCCACATTTTTCTCCCAGTCCCCAACCTGTCACCTTTGAGATTCCCCACAGCTCCTGGTATCTTTACCTCAACTCCCATTCCTACCTAATTACAACAGTTTTTGTGCTGGCACATTTCCATCCTCTTGCATTGCCAATACAGTACTTCAGTATCATAAATAAAGTTATTAGCACATTGTTATCCCCTTTGTATGTAAGGGAAAGTCGTTTTATGGGTTTATGTGGTTATTTTTTTTTTTCAGTACTATCTTTCCAATGGCATTCAGGGCTTGAGCAGCTGACAGAAAGTTTCCTGCTCTTACCTCCGACCTCACTGTTTTGCTTTTTAACTGTTTAGCAAACATGTCAGCCAGACTTCTAAGGCAGATGTACCAAGTTGTCATAAATTTTCTATCTATTGAGAAAAATGAACTACTACAACTTGAAATTCTACAGTCTAACTCCAGTTTAACAATTATTCTCTAGACTGGTGCCTGAATCAGACTTCTGTTAGCAATGAACTGGAGATAGGGAAGAAAGTAAGAAAATATTTTAATTATTTTTAGCTTTCAGGTGGACTCATACACAAAAATCCTAAGTATAATAATTATTTTTAATGCCTACTGGGGAACTAAGCATCACTTTGTACTGACAGTGAATTGGAAGATGTTGTGGATATATTAGCAGGTGCATGGATAAATGTTACACTCAGTAAACTCATTATATCCAGAATATTTCAGCATCACTATGCAGCCATCAATGTGTCAGACAGTTTTCCTTGCGCAGTTCAATGCTGTCATATGTGTGAGTGTGGCAAAGCTGGAACTACCAGCACACTGTATTTAAAGTACTTATTTTTATTAGTATAGAGAAGTATAGATAGAAAGAGCAAACATTCTATTCTTTGAGGTTAAAGAATATTTAATGGCTTATTCTGTCCTCAAATTACATTAAAATGTTCTGATCAGTAGCTAATAGTTTGTGTACTGTGGAATGATGGAAACAAGTAGCATTCCAGAAGTCTTAATAATTCAGTAAATTTCAGCATGGAGGTCATGTTGAAAAAAAACTAAGATTTCCTAGCTTAGAAATCTTCACATACACATACACGTGATGTACCTGAGCTAATTATATAAAGCAAGTTTTCCAGATTTCTGTGAAGAACTCTTCCAGTGTTAAACAACTGTCTTCTCCCCACCTCAGTCAACAAATTAACACACCACCACCTAGAAGCCTGAGCCAATCATGTTTTCTCAAAGAAAAGCTTTTGTTCTAAGTGCCTGAGCAACATGACATGAAAATATTTAAAAATAGTTGTTTTAATTCCATAAAAGCCAAGGCAAAATAAAAAATCAGCATCAACAGAATAAAAGATTTAAGTCATGGTAATACTTACAAGAGAACAAGAAAGAATAAAACAGCTGAAAAAAGTGGTGGTCAATAAGGTGGGCAGCAAACACTGAATGGGAAACTTTAATAGGCGGGGGTAATCTGTATTTCATAAACAGCATCACTTACTTGAACAGAGATCTCTTGAGATATATTGATTTTTACATAGATATTTTTATGGTTTTTTTGGTTTTTTGGTTTTTTATGGTTTTTTTTTTTTTTTTTTTTTTGTAGAAATGTCAAAGAAAATATTCCAAGCAGATTGCTGAAGGAAACTGATTTCTTCCTAGATTGTGTGCATGCACTGGCATACTAAAGACTGGAGCTTTTTTATCTATTTAAATAGCATTTCCCTTCTTACAGTGAAATCTCATCTGAATATTCTTCCTTTCTGATGATACTACAGTTCATGCATTTCTATATGTATTAATGAAATATCTAATTTTCTCTGTGAGTCTCTGGTTTAGATCTGATGTTTTTCGGCTTATTCATTATTATCCTTTTGATTGGAGATAATAAATTCATTCCTCGAAGAACAGAATCATGTCTAACATATTCATTTTTAAAAAAGAAAATCTTATTTTAATTATCTTACCTTCTTGCTTTTGGTATCTTGTCATATTAATTTTTTATCTCTTTTTATCCTTGGTACATCATTTTAGAAATTGAAAAGGCATTCAGACAAGAAAAAGTAAAATCTCAAATCAGCGACAAATAAATCTCTTTATCACAAGGAACTGTATTTCTCATCAAGAGACTTTAAGCACTATGAATAAAGTGCCTAATTATTTTTAGATTATGTTCAGTCTTTACACTGCAATATACCCTCAAGTGATGTTTCCGTTCAACGAATCGTATCCAGACAGTTAGGAAGTGATTGGGAAAACACTTGTACTTCCAAAGCTGTCATTTTATTACCTCTCTCTCGTTTCTACTGCTGGAAAAGTTTTATATTTTCCTCATCTTCTACATGACATTTTTTCTGAACTATCTATAGTGAAAACTTCTTGTATTTGCTGCAGAACACCAATCACAGGCCTGATTTTGAGCCCTGGTAAATGCCACTGTTGTATTATTCTCTGAGATGCTATCACTGCTATTTTCTGGTCATTCACAGCTTAATCCACATCTGACATAGAGATTGTTTTTCACTTTTATGCCCTCTAAAATTTCTCTCACTTTTCTACTTCCCTGTTATACTATCGAGGTATGTCTTATACAACAATCTCATTGAAGTCTCACTGAGCTCAGAGATTTATTTTGCAGAGGCAAAACATAGAACCACAGAACCATAAGATCGTTTGAGTTGGAAGGGACCCTAAAAGGTCATCTAGTCCAACTCCCTAGAAATGAACAGAAACATGTACAGTTTGATTTGGTGCTCAGAACTCCATCCACCCTGACCTTGGAATGCCCAGCATTCCAGAGGAGATATCTAGTAGGAAAAATAAAAAAAATAATAATGATAATATAGGAGTAGGACAATCAGCCTTCTCATCAGACTATTTGCGAGCTTTTCAAAGCTTGTTGAATTAGCCACATGACCAGTTAGCCTTTTATCCTGGTAACCTTGTTACAGAGGCAGCACGTGTTAAATAAGGTGGAGACAGACGGTGCTGGCAGTATTTCAAGAGGGTTTTGCAGTGTATTTATTGTGTCATTTGGAATGATGTAGTAAACTGGTCTGCTACTTTGGGATTTGTGAAATGGCTTAAAATAGCATAATGCCATCTGTTGTTGCAAGACTGCAAAACCTGATAGCATTCTGAAGCATTTCAGAAGGCCCTTCTGAAATGAGCTGTAGAAGCACCACGTCTCCTTGTGAGTATCCTGACACCCCAAGTGTGTTTTACACTGTCAGCATTCATCAAAGTAGGATATGAAATAGGTATTTTTAATGAGTTCTTCCATTTTATTTGTTTTACTTCCTTTCAACAATCCTTATAAAGAAGAACCCTGGAATCCAGGTTTTCTGATTCAAGACAGGGAAGGCATAAAGCAAACTGTCTTACTTCCAGATATCTCTCCATTTATGAGCTATACATACACATCACAGATAGTCTTCTACTGTCTTCTTTTTCTTCCTTTTTTATTTATTTATTTATTTATTTATTTATTTATTTAATCTTTACTTACATAGTACTCTGGGGAATGTCAGGCTTACAATAGGTCTTGGTTGCAGGAGCAACATTTAGCTACTATTTCTGCTCAGAAAATAACAGTCTGAAGAGTACAAAATGAATGAAAGGCAGACTGAGGAATACAGACAAGTTGAACATAGCTTCTGGCTATAATCACAATTATTTCTTAACTAAATATTTTTTATTTTTTCAATTGCATTGGAACTGTTCTCTTGAAGTTACAGTGTGAGGTGAGGGCCTTAGGAACTAATCACATGTAGTCATTGTCCATCAGTGTTCAGACTGACGAAAGGTTCAGCATTCTGGTCCGAAAGACCCTTCTCACAGTAACTATAGCAGTCTACTGAGAGAGAATTCATGCTGCAGTGAAAAAAAGGAATTGAATTTACTCTCTTAGCTATTAAAAAAAATTGTCCTGCAGAATTAAGTTTAGGGGGGATCTTCTACTTTAATCAGCCCTTTCTAGCTTTTTCTTTCTTTTTTCTTTTCCCACATAGATAGTTAAGACTGATTCCACTGAAGTGAATAAAAAAAAATATTACGAAAAGTTCACTCCCAGGGTTTGGTTATGATTTTCTGCTTATTGCTCCATTTTATGTGGTCCTGTTAAATCATGCTTCAGTACACGCATGATGGTTTTGTGAAGCTGTCTAGCTAGGTACCTTTTTGCATCCTCTGAGACCTATATTTAAGGTAATGGCTCCTCAAATTCAAGAGGACAGAATTATTTTTGGGAGAAGGCACAAGAGCTTATTCATTTTATTGAATGCTCCTGTCATTATTAAGTGAGAAGTACCTTTCCACTATCTGATGTTTTGTTTGAGGTCCAGAGGCATGCTCAGCCTTTCCATCAAGTACTCAGTGGAAAACAGTACAGCTTTGCTTTCAATGTTACTTTTGGCATTTCTTGCATGCTACCGGAACATCAAGACCTGTCTCTAGCTAGCTCATTACAGCAACCCCTATTGCTCCCTTGGTTGGAACTGAAGAAAACATACACAGGTTTTCTACTTGTTGTGGTTTTGTGATTTTTATTGTTGGTATTCATCATCATAACATCATGTAAAGCAGTGGGAGTTAAAGAGTTAACGTTCTGGTTCTGTGGATTGCCTTTTTGGGCATTTTGGTTCTTGGAGGGGAGGGAAGGAGCTGCATTCCCCAGAGAACTTGCTGCCCAGAGGAAGAAAGGTGGAGGTCCTGGCAGGACTCCAGCCCCTCTCCTTCTCACTTGCTCTTTCCCATTCCGTGGCAGAGTAGCACGTGGTCCCCTGCAGTCTACAGAGTAAGACCTCAGTTTTGGATATTCTCTCTCTCTCATTCTGTTTGGTTTGTTGGCCTCAATTCTAATTGTATTGTATTGTATTATCTTGCATTCTGAGATCATCCTTAGTGAATTAATGTTCATCCTCAGATCATTGCCACTGCTCTGTTTTTTTTTTTTAGACCCATCTACTATCTCCCTGCCCTTCCCCCTCCCTTCTTGGAAAAGAACTATTGAAACAAAAACATCCACCTCCCTTACCACACTAGTCTGAATAACCAGTTTCTCCAGTATGTGGTTTGCTCCTGCAACCAAGACCTATTGTAAGCCTGACATTCCCCAGAGTACTATGTAAGTAAAGATTAAATAAATAAATAAATAAATAAATACATCTTTTTTGATGTATTAATAATGGAATTCTAAGTTATTTCCTCCACTGCTTGGAAAAATAGTATTGGAGTAATTATTAAAATTTGTTTTTTTAATATATATATATATATTTATTTTTATTATTATTATTATTATTTTTTTTAACCCACAGAATCTTCCAGTCTTCTCTTGTGCTTAAAGGTATATCAAACACTGTAGAGACAGTAATCTTTTCAATTTATATCCAATTTTTAAAGAACACTAAGGAAACGATTCAAATGAAGTTACACATTTTAGATTTTGCTTGGAGTTTTCCTTTAAGAGAAACATTCACATTTCATATGTCTTGAGGCTGCGGAGCCCTGTTATTTGAGATACTTATTCTGAAATATCCACTTCCATCCATGGATTTCTTCCTGCCTCTCCTCCCTCTGCAGTTCAATATTTGCCTTGGACAGTTAGGCTTTTTAAAGCACAGACATCACGCACTGAATGTAATCAGGTTATGATTGTTGGTCCCTAAGCAACCATCATCTTCCAGTCCATCATTATCCATCATAATGGAATCCAAACTAATTACCTTATGTCACAGTCAGTAAAATATTTAGGAGAGAAAAAAGAAAAGTATTTTTCAAAAATCTAATGATGCTTTACTACTGGCTGTATGAGAACATGGAATAAGCATGCCAATTGAAATCTACAGGAAGTAAGAATAAGAGTTTTTTTCAACACAATGGAAGATATAGCTGCCGTCCTCTTTTCATAGATGTTATTAGCACACACGTTGGGAAATTCACATTTAAGATCATGTTGTTTTGTGTTGTTCTCAAACGTAGGCTCACCAATGATGTATTTTCAAACAGCGTTCCTTTCCTACTTTCCTACTTTATATTTCAAGCTGTTCTCAGCACCGTGCACCCCAGAAATTAATATTCCTGTTAAGCAAATTGTCTCCCAAGAGTGCAATTATAAGTGAGAATTTTCCATTCCCTTTACATCTCAGATTCAGAGTTTACAAATATAGGCATTTAAAAATTGATAATGGCAGTGTCTTTTTCTACCAAATTATTATTTTGTAATTCCAAGAGGTGGAATAAATACCCTGCTTAGAGCTCTATTCCTTTGCAGCTGAGCTCCTTCCAGACCGTGGGCTAACTCATTTAAATTTATTCTGAGTATCTCTAAATTGCAGACTGCCATGCCGACACAACAGACATTTCAGCTTTCTGTTAATTTCTTGGTGACTTCAATACCTACAGCTGAACTGCTGCTTGAACACATTGCCTATTGTCTCTGCTAGAATTATTTAAAATAACCACTCATTAGATTCCTTATTTCCTGTTTTCTGTTGTTCATTTGTTTTAAGTGTTAATATGAGCAGTGCCACGCATTGCTTGCAGACATTGAGGAAACTCACTTTGAGTCTAAGGATACATGATTACTTTTTTTGTCAAATACTCAATAAGACCAGGACTTAGTGTGCCTGTGCAGAATAGTTATCAATTTTATTACGTTAAATCTCACTTCCTTCAGAACAATCAAATAGACCTCAGTCAAATTATGAAGCAATAATGTAAAGAAATCGTTGCTCTACAAATACAGGGAGAAGGAACTACTGCTTTTCTTCTGGAATTCATCTAAAATATTCTGTCTAAACAGTCACAGAGAAGGTAATAGTGGCTATTCCTACAGCAGTAATAGCTGGCTGATTCAGCAGGGACTATAGGAAATTTTTGCTGTTCTATGCAATATAGAACTCTACAGGATGCAGATGGGAAACTGAGACTGTGCAAAGAAGTGCCCTAAGTATTATACCGCATTAGGTGGATGGAAGTGTTACATAAGGTCCTGCTGATCTCTTACTTGACCTCTCGAAACGCAGCTGGTAGGCCTTCCAATCTGAAAGTCTAGTCACATGTTACCTCCACCTTAGTTCCTCCAACATCAATTATTCCCATTACAGTAATTAGACCCCAGCATGTTTCTGGTAAAGTGCTAAATTTGTTAGCATTACTTGTTCACGTCTGGCCCCTTCTTGCTGGAGAACAGTCCAGACAGGCCCATAAAATTCTCTGTCCCCTGGCCAGTAAACTCTTTTGGCTGTAGCAGTATTTTTGGTGTGTGAAAGCGCTGGCAGCCTCTTTCTTTCCCCCAGAGCTGCACAGCACAAGCAGCAATGAAATGGGGGCTGATGTCAATAGTCAAGGCAAGTCACCCCATGGAATGCAGCCTGCTCTTCTGGCTTATGCCAGTCCCCAAATTCTGTCTGTCTGCCCTCTGCCCGATCAACCTCCTGTCCAGCACAGCAAACCCTTTCCCATTTGTCAGCACAGCTGACAGAAGTGAAATCAAGGTGAGGAAGGCAGCAGTGCAGTCAGAGGGGCAAGAGAAACAAGATAGTTTTCAGTCTGAGGTGGAAGAAGAAGAGGGGACCTCACAGTCTCTGTGCAAACAGATGAGTTCTGTGTTGGTAACGGGCGGCTATAATCCTTCCTTTGGGTCCTTTACCATTTTCTAGTGCTCTGAAGCTTGTGGATTTCCATTCTGTCATCCTCAAATGGAGGATGTGAAGTTTTCTCAGTAATTTTCACTTTTTAAAGCCATTCTATTCAGGTTCTTAATTGGCTTTCCTCATCGTTTTGTTAATGAAGTATTTGAACTATGCCTTTCAAAACCTATCAAACACCAGAACGATCTCTAGCACTGAAAAGGTCACTTTATCCCTGAGAACAGCTGCTCACCAGTTCCAGCCCTGGATGTTGAGAGGCGTGTCCTACAAAGATAATTTATAAGCTTTAATGTTCTTTTAGTGCTAAAATGGTTCTGCTGACAGAAATACAAATGCTGCAGCTGAGCTGGGCCCACGTCTCTGGGAGCTCTGAGCTGCCTGACGAACTACTCAGAAAGGCTGGTGGTTTCTACGTATGAGTCCCGCAGCTCCCGAGCCACTCTCATGCCTTCTGAACAGCAGGCATTCCGAGGCCCCAGCAGCCAGTCGCCCATCCCAGAGCATCGACACGGGAGCCGCAGCCCGCCAAGCCACGGCCGGCACGCCAGCCTCCAACAGCGTCCCCGGCCTCCGCCCGGCTCTTTCGGCGAATCCAGTCCGCGTATTCCCTCCTCCCCCCCTTGCGCTCCGCTCCGCATTTTCTGCCCCTCCCTCCACCTGCCGCCCGGCGCCGCGCGGTGCCGCACGGCTGTGTGTAAAACACGGGCCGGCTCAGGGCGCGGAGGCACGGCGCGACGCGGCACGGCACGGCACGGCGGGGCTGCTGCAGGTAACCCACACGGGGCAGCGCTGGGTACGGCCGGGTTCCCGTGTGATGAACTGGCGCCAGGCCTCTGCCTGGAGGCTCAGGAGGGCAGAGGCCAGGTATCCGCTCAATGCTCAATGCGAGATACGCGACCGTGCGTCTGCCGCCCGAACAAAGCTGCGGTGCGTGCATCCAAATTCCAGCTTGAGGTTATTTTTCTTTATTTTTCCTCCTTTAAGTGCTTAATCGCTGCATGGGGTTCAATTTCGATGGGGGTAAGGGGAAAGAGAGGCATTTCAAGGGGAAGGACAGATCTGATGGAGATCACCTTTGGAGGCTGATGCTTCGACCCACCTGTAAGTTGTTTATGGTTTTGGTTTTTTTACCAAGCTGGTTATAAAAGAGGCAAGTTAATAAGCAGTCTGTTGGACACGTCTGTTTCCTGATGCAACTGATGTGAAGCTGAATGTTTGGAGCCTAATTGAATATAAGACTTAAGAAAGAAGCAAATTGTTCTATCTGTTGTCGGCATAGCATCTTGAATTAACTTAATGCATTGTTTTAATATATCTCTGTAGCAAAGTAAGCATTATGAGAGGCTACAATCCTAATCTTATTTATTATTATTATCTTTAATACAGTTTAATCAAAGGTTTCACTTTTCCTCAAAAGAAATCCTTTAGGTTTGAGATTAAAAAATACCCAAAGATCAGTTTCAGTGTTTGGGTGGGAGCACTTGCAGCAGCTTGTTAGCAAAGCCATCGTACTGCAAATAACATTGTGCCGACACAGTTCCTGATTACACGCTTGTCTGGATGTAATAATAATAATAAAGTATGCTGACTGAGGCATAGATTGCCTTAGGCCAGCTGGAAGTGTGGTGTTTACTCCATCTTATGATGTACAAAGGTGGTCACAAAGTTAATGCTTGCGTGTTATCTGCGCCTGTTCTTCCATCATCCTACCACGCAGTCTGTTTTGTCAAAATGTCTATGCCACCTATTGTCATTAACTCCCAACTGAGGCTGCTGATGGGTATATACCATAGAAAGTCCAAAATATGCATACTGAGGGTGCCTAATGTAATATTCTTCATATATAAGGGTCTGGTTAAACCATACATGTTATATCTGAGATTGTCAGGACTGGAACAGGAAGTGTACTTCCTTACTTTCATGGAGAGGAATTTGTTGGCTGGCAATTTTCCACCAACAGTATCAAAGCACATCTATTTCTCCCATCCCTGATGTATTTTGTAGAACTGGGGAAAACACAAGCATGGTGCAAGACTTTTGACATTTCATTCTCTATGGACTCGTGGGTCCCACTGCCCAGAGTAAGGGAGGATCTTCTGCCCAGCTCTGACACTGTAACTGGAATCTCTGAAGCTGAAATCTCACCTGACCTTCTCAGCTACCAAACGCAGTGGTGACCTTGAGGGGTGGAGGTCTGCTGTGCTTTCTGCGATGCAAGAAGTTGTGATGTCCAATAAACTGAGTCGAAGCCTTATAACGAACTGAAAGAGGTCATTTGTCACAGAGTGAATATTGCAACAGTGGAACTAAATGCCATGAGAAGTCACAGAGACCAAAACGTTAATGGCTTCCGAAAACACTGGATGCATTCATGGAAGACAATTTTGCCAGTATCTGAAAATAAAATGCCAGGTGCAGCCTTCATCTCAGCACTGTTTGAGGCGTACGTTTATGGCAATCCAGAAGGTTGTGCTGGGTGGATCATCATACATCTTCCATCTTGTTGTATGACTTCTGGATCATCTGATGTCAGTGACCTTTTATTGCAAGAAAGACAAAGAACTAGGTATCTCACTGATCTGATTTAACGTGGCTGTGACATCTTTGTGATAATTTGACATTGCACACTGAATAGCAACTATAGCAATAGCAGTAGTTTTCAGAAGTGAATTTATTGCATAAAAGTGTGCTTCAGCAGAGGAAATACAAAACATTTCATGTGTGGATAAATGTAACAAAGAAAAGAAGCAAAAGCTTTTCTTAGATTAACCTCATCACTCACTTTGAGATATAATTGAGGCTGTTCAAATATGACTTACTCAGCTTCAAATTCTGTGGCGTACAGTTCTAGAAAAAATGCATATAAGAAATTCTTCAAAAAAAAAAAATCACGTTCATTTTTTCCTACACTGTCTTAAAGTGTGTTTCCAATTGTTAAAATAAATGGTGCTTTTCAGTACTACATATAGATTTTTACTGTCTATACAAAAGAAGGATGTTTTGATCCAAGAAAAAAAATAGATTCAAAATGAGAAAGTAAAACAAACAGAATCAAACTGTGGGAAGAAAAAATACCTGCTAAGGTACAGTATTCATGTCCTTGATGGCATCTTGCTTTTCATTTTCTTGCCAGTCCATGCTTTGATTACTAAAACAAATTTCCACAACTGAGAAAAATCATTGCTTGTCCATGATGTACCAGTGTGGTTAAGCCCTTAAAAATATGTCATTGCTGAAAAAACTTTATTTATATGCTACATTGCATTGAAATCCAACATTTTAGGTGCAATAGCCACAGATCTCTATTAAATAAATAAGAAAAAAGTGTGGGACAGATGAAGAGGTTTTCACTTGGCAATACTAGAGTCCACTACTAATGTAGTTTATGTGGTTTCTTGATTGCAGAGCTTTATATTTTTTTGATGTTTTGCTTTTGTTTTACTTATTTATTTTTTTTTAATCTTAAAGAAAACAGCAAGTTAATATAAGGCATACATGGTAAAGGAATATAAATAATCTTATTTAAAAGTCCTGTTTGAGTTTTAGATTCATATCATGAATCTTCTTTAGATTCATACCATGAACGGTTGGTTATTCTTGCTTTTTCTCCATCTACAAAGAGAATAATAAGATAAAAAAGGGAGGCAGAGGTGAGAGGAGAAATTTCAGTCTGCCTACACTTTGATGACACTGCAGTTTTATAAAGATATTTGAAGCTGGTTATACAGAAGATTAAGTGTAGTCTGAGGACATTTATGAAAGTCATAAAAGGGTACCACTGAAACTGCATAATAACAATCAGACTGAAATTATAATATTTTATTATAATTTTTACAAACGCACAATATAACAAATGCTCTGGAGTTTGGCCAAAATGTAGATGGCACATTACGTAAGTGCACATTACTTCTGACTCCACACTGCAAGAATCTAATTTGATTATTTGTTCATTTTCTGGCTTGAAAAGAATTTGCTGAGTTATAATACATCTTGCCTCCGTAAGACACAAAAGCACACTTAGAGAAATTATGTGAATGAAACTTCATCTTTCTTTTGCATCCTAATGCCACCTCATTATATTTATGTTACATTCTTCTCTAATGTTATGAAAGACACTGTCTATATAATTTATTTTGAGCTTTAATTGGAATGAATTTGTAAATCTGCTGAAATACTTTGTCCCAGTGAGTTTTGAGGATCATTTTTTTCTCAAATCAAGCATACTTTTGATATTGATATAAAAAATGATGAAGATTACTCACTTTTTCAGGGATTTTTTTTGTTTTGGTTTTATTGCTTTTATTAAGAAGCTTAAGCTATGTAATCACTGGTTCCCTATCATCCACTTCCACATGCTATTTAGAGCCTGTCTGCTGAGAAATGTAGAACACCTAGTCTGTTCTTCTCTGCTGCTTTCCATCCATGATCCCTGCATCACATGGAGAGCACAGAGGATGAGGTAGGAAAAAAAAAAAAAAAAAAAAAAAAAAAATCATTGATCTTGAAGCTAACCGTGAGATACTTCTTAAGCAGTTCTACCTTGGGAGAACTGCTGATTTCTGCATCTTGGGTTAAATGTATTCTGAGCACTTCACTTGTCAGTCAAATGATTTCCATTATCCCTCAGCAGGGTTTGCAGTTGAAATGCATGGTACAACCTGACTGAACAATGTTTGTGTTTCATTCTGTCATTTCAGGCTATAGTCTAGATAGTATGTGTCCAACCTTTTGGCTTGCCTGGACCACATTTTAATGAATAGAAATTGTCTTGGGCCACATATATGTAATGCATCCTATTTATTTCCATGGAAACAACAACAGATACAAAGAGCACAATATCACTATTTGATAGAGCAAATTCTTAGCTACAAAACACTATTTTTTGACATAGTCATCACCATTAGCTATGCATTTTCACCAGCAGTGAGCAGAAGCCTGCATGCCGCACTCTTAAAAATCTGACCCACTGTCTCCACTGCTGAAGACCACCCAGCAGTTTACTGTGCTCACAGTTACTATTTGGTCTCAATAACAAATAAGAAAGCATTGGTGAATGTCAATGGACGCAATTTTTTCCACACGGAGGAATACAATGACACACAAGGTCAGATTTTTTAGTTGAGTGCAACTCTATATTTGAAATTTTTTAGGTCGTGTATTTCTATCAACTGAAAATGATCTCATGTGTGTAAATTGATGGGGTATTTATTTATTTATTTATTTATTTATTCAATCCGAGGTGTGGAGTGTGGTTGACACACCCAAGCGATGGGATGCTAGACAGGCTTGATCAAAGAGCCCAGGAGAATCTCATGGGATTCAACAAATCAAAGTGCAAGGTCTTGTACCTGGATTGAGACAACCCTCACTACCAGTACCAGCTGGGGGATGAAATGGATGAGAACAACCCTGCCAAAAAGGACTTGGGGGTACTGGTGGATGGGAAGCTGGACATGAGCCAGCAAAGTGCCCTCATGGCCCAGAAAGTCAACCGTATCCTGAGCTTCATCAAAAGAAGCAAGGCCAGCAGGTCAAGGGAGGTGATCCTGCTCCTCTATTCTGTGATGGTGAGGCCTCATTTGGAGCACTGTGTCCGGATGAGGAGTCCTCATTTCAGGAGAGACAATAGACCTATAGGAGTGCATCCAGAGGAGGGCCACAAAAATGATCCGAGGGATGGGACACGTTCCCTGCGAGGACAGGCTGAGAGAGCTGGGGCTGTTCAGCTTGGAGAAGAGAAAGCTCCAGGGGAACCTGTGAGTGGCCTTTCTGTATTTAGAGGGGACATACTCTCTAGCAGAGTCTGTGGTGATAGGACTAGGCAGAAAGATTTCGGACTTAAAGGGGAAAGATTTAGGTTGGGTATAAGGAAAAAGTCTCTTACAGTGTGGATGGTGAGGCACTAGAACAGGTTGCCCAGAGAGGAAGCCCTGTCCCTGGAGACTTTCAAGGCCAGGCTGGACCAGGCTCTGAGCACCTGATCGAGCTGTGGATGTCCCTGTTAATTGCAACAGAGTTGGACTCGATGACCTTTAAATTATCCCTTTGAACTCTTAGGATTCTTTGATTCTATGACTCTGCTTTCAAATTCCTTTATCGAAACAGAAAGCATTGCTGTGTATTCTTCACTGTTCAGAGCCCTGTGTTTAGCCAGTATATCAAAATGCATAAATTATTAGTCATCACTTGAGTCAGCACTGCACAGAATTGCCCTTCCCATGCCCTGGTTTCTGTCAGCATGATGCTAATAGTGCACTGGCAGTTTGGCTGTTGCTGAGCAATCGGCGCGTGGCCATGGCTGCTCCACGGGGAAGAGCTGCCTTTAAATCACGGAGAGGGGGTGGGATGCATTGCGAGCTTGGACCTGTTTGGTCAAGGTGAATGCCTACTGCTTTTAGCTGTCCATACAAACAAAATTCCTGCTTTAAACAACAGTCTAAGCTTCTTGTCTCCCATACCAGGGGAAAATAATTAGATATCCAAATGAGAAATAAAATGTTGCACAAATGCATGCAATGACTATATGTGGCATTGGTTGTGAAATGTAATGTATGGAGATGTTCCTTTTCCCCCGGAACCTTTTGGGCTTTGATCTCACCGATACAGAGAGCCCTCTTGCCTCCCATTGGGGTTCTGATCCCAGCTGAGCACCTCTCAGATCTCTCTATAGAGTAAACATTTGACAGTGTCATTCTTCAGCTTCACAGTGGTTTCTAGAAATGTGAAATATCTTCTCTTTTGCCCCGATTTTCTGTTGTTCCATTGCCCTTGGGAGGGTTTTATGTTTCAATAATAGAAATGTACAGTACAAACTGTACCTCTGCCAGAGTCATTTCGAAAGTCATGAGAAGTTTGTGGGAAGTTTAAAAAAAAAATTATTTTCACATTTAAAAGTGTTGCCTGTACCTTTTTTACTTAGATTTCAAAGTGTCTTAAGGGACCCATACTGCATCCCAATTAGAGGGTTGGGGACATACTCTATGCCCTTCTAAGAGAGAGGAGGAGAATCTGAGGTGGGTTTCTGAAGTGGCTGAGTTAAGGTTACACAGTAAGTCAGCAGCAGTTCTTCCTTTGAAAGTGATGATCTGGGCTGGCCTTAATTTTGTGGGATTTTTGACAATGCAAAGACCTTGCATTCTGACACTTGCAGCATCAGTTAATTCTTTATTTTTATTTATTTATTTATTTCACTAAAAGGCAGTGAACATAACAGTTGTTGGCTCCACAGGCAATTATGAAATGGAAAACTGCAGGAAATCAAAGTACACAATCTTGAAACATTCAGTAACTAATATAGGTACAGAACAGCAGGGAAAAACACAACTTGTTCTCAAAACCTCTTAGTGGCAATGCAAAACCATCCTTCTGTCAAATAATGTCTTGGTTTTATTAGGAGTATTTGGGGTTTTTTGTTTGTTTGTTTGTTTTTGGTTTTGTTTTGTTTTTTAATTGAAGAACTGCAGACCAGTGTTAGTCTTAATTATTTCTGTAATAATTAAACTTTGGTTAGCATATATTTCAAATTAGTGATTTACAATCTTCACTGTGCAGTGACCTTAAAGGCATGGCTCTGTTTTGGAACTGCTCCAGAGTTATCCAGCAGCACAGCTTCCCATCCTGCTTTCCCCTGTTGGATGCTGTGTGGTTTTTTGCTTGGTTCAATCATTTTAAGTGCATGCTCAAAGCATCGGGAACATTTTTGAAGGAAATGGCTTTAGTTTCACCACTAACAGTGGAGCTGCTATTGCAACTGTAGCTCACTCTGAGCTGTTACAGTCTTCAAAAGTAATTTTTCTCTTGCATGAGCCATGGATAAGATCATTTGTTAAGTGTCAAGGCAGCTAATGAATACACTAAACTTTTTGCACAAAGCTGTTGGCTGGGACAGTTGGCAGAGTCCTTCGTACACTGCAAGTAATGTCTTCGTATTTCAAACAGTGATCAGTGAGTTTCTCGGTCTAGACACAAATTGCCTGAAGAAAATTGCTCTTTACAATCTAAGAAGGATAGGCATCCAGGTACCCACTAAAAAAAGCATGTTTGCTTTGTGGGATTTGGAATCTGCGTAGGAGTAGGTGGGAGTGATTTGCATTCAGGTCCTATGAAGCTCAGGTCCCTGCTTTCAGGGTTGGTCACCCTCTTGCTGCTCACAGCACCCCTGTAACAAGTCCTCCGTAATGAAGTACCTTCTCTTGCATGCAGAGAGAAATGTGCACTCTTTTGAATAACGGCCAAAAATAATGTTCCTAGTGTTTTGTACTTGATTTACATCAACTACTAACTTTTTAACAATAAACTGAAATTACAAAGGAAGTTTGAGGATAAGTCTTTACAGCAGTTCAGTTTGGTGCCTATCCTGTAATTTTACATCAGCTGCAGCTCCATTAAGCATCAACCTGGGAGTGTAGCTTCTTTTCTTCACAGTGTGGATGTTTAGCATATCTGATACCATGCTTAGCATCTACACCTGTAGCGTCAGTATTTCTTTATACATACTGCTGATCTTAAGACAGAAGATATAAACAGCCAGTAGGCAAATAGGTGCTTGGGCTTCACAGTGAAGCATGTTCATTAGAAGAGTTAAGTGAAGTGTCAGAATGTAGTTATCCTTTATCTGGCATTATCTGCCTTGGTGGGTGCATTGTAGTTGCACTTCTTTCTCCCTGTTGCTTCGGTATTGTGGATATATGACAGCCCAGACTGATTGTGTATTGTATGGGGTTCAAGCTGATTTATTTAATCTCTCTATGCTTTTTAAACCACGTGAGTCCTCAAGTATCAGCCTGTGCTAGGGTTCGATGGTGCACTGAGTAGCTGGAGTTAGGCATTAAATCCTCAAATAAGAGAAAATATTTTATTAATCTCAGTACTGTGACTACATTCAGCTTCCTTTCAGTGGAGTTTAAACTGCGTTCTATCATCTGTGGGAATGTGTACTGTGATGCAGTAACACAGAGGTGCTTAAGATGCCAATAGGCTGCTCTTTGAGCAGTGGGTAATATAACAATGTTATATTATATAAAATGTTCTGTATATAATGTATGTAAATGCATATAAAATGTTCTGACTGCAGGGAACAAGAGAACTCGAGGTTCTTTACTGTAGCTAAGATTGACCACAAATGAATTGTTACACTGTTGTGTTTCTCAGCATGAATGTGCACATATCAATAAGTCATTATCCTAAATCTGAGTGGCTCTATTTTTCACCATTCTCAACTCAAAACTCATATCCTGTCTTGATTAAAATGTGTAAGAAATAGTCTCTAGTAAATTATACTGATGAGTTGTGCTACTGAGATTCTTTTGTTTAAAAGGCGTCTTTTGTCATGGTCAAAATCACTTGAGTATACATATTATGCTTTTCTTCTCCCCGTCCCACTATGTGTTTGGCTTTTTTGTTTGGTTGGTTATTTGGTTTTTTTTTTTGTTGTTGTTGTTGTTGTTTGTTTGTTTGTTTGTTTTTTTGCCAGAGCTTTCCCAGTTTCAAAGAAGAGCTGGTTGGCTGTAGTAGTGTTTACTGACAGCCTGGCCATGCCCGAAGCATCCTTTGTTAGGCCTTCTTTCTACTGTAGAAGGCACCACTATTGAACCCCAAGGGAATTCATAGCAGAATATTAGGTACATTAGGTATCCACAAAGTATACTTCCACTTCTGTTACATTACCTTCCTAATGTAACATAATTCATGATGAATGGATGTCTGGATCCTCTTTGTATGTATTGAATACTGTGCAAGATGTAGAATTTTTTATTACTTTGTATCAATTAGCATTTCAGAGTCCTAGAAAATAATAATAATAATAATGATAATGCACTGATCAGCTAATATAAAAAAATTCTGCACGTACATTTAGTAAAAACATTTGTTTTTAGCTTTTTGGGAGGGGGGGGATTTGTGTACCTTTTTTTCCTCTGTGGAAGATATTTTTGTTTTCTTCTAGATTCATAGATATAATTAATAGTAATTATATTTCAATTTGTGGGTACTCATTAATGGTGCCTTGTGTCACCAACATGCTCAGAAATAGGTCTTTTTTACAACTTTTCATCTAGATGGGTAAGATCTTCTTCAGTAGTAGCACATAATTTTCAGCAGATAAATAATATTATATTTTCATCATCACCTTGCCCAGTGGTATTTGCAAGGCTTTCAACTTGCCAAGTGAGATTGGACAGTAGTATTCTATTCTCTAAAGCCATAATTCCCAGTGCAAAGAAAGCTTGAAATCCATCCTATCCTTATTTTAGTGGATGGTCCTTGCCATTTTTCAGAATCCTCTGATCATTTTATTTGTCCCCAAAATGTCGTAGAGAGAGGGTTTCTTCTCCTAAGTGGGCAGAGTTAAATCTCCAGTAGTAAACTGGTGGTTAGGTGAATTTGTATATCCAGTGAATGGGAAAGCAAAGGATTTACATGAGATTGATCCTCCAAGATTTCCTCCCATATAATCAAGCTTTCTACAGCTACAAACAGCAGCCATTTCCTGCCATGTACCAATCGGGTTTCTAATCCATTCCTATCTGAAACTGGTATAATTATATTCTACCTTAGCATTTTATTTATCGGCTACTGTTCCTTTCTTTGTATGAGTGGAAGTTTCCTTACAATGAGGATCAATGCTATTTGTGTCTTGAGTTTTTTTTCTTTCCATTCAAAACACCATGAGACTTCCCTCTATGATGCCATTTATTCAGTTTTGTCTTGCCTTTATGCTAATGTCTATTAATTCACTAGAGCTTTTTAGCGTTAAAATTTCCCATTGGAGGAGATCTTCACCTGACTTCGGTATCAGTAGTCAGGTGGTAATGCTAGTGAGATTTTGTAATTTCCCAAATCCTTGCATTAATTTTAGAAGTAAATTATTTTCTAACTCCACGACTCCTGGAGTGCAAAGTAGTATAATTCGAATTTTGGCCCTCATATTGCTATCAACAAAAAAGCAAAATTATACTTAACACAAAAACCAGCAGTCCTTGTGGAAACAAATTCCTGTCAAAGTCCATATTACTTATCCACTCACTTTACCCAATCAATGAAAGTCCTGGTATACAAAAATTGGATGGGTTCATTCATGTCTGTGTCCATATCTGTAGACTCCAAGCAGCATACTCCTTCAGTAACACTCAGTGGCCTCTATGTTCCCTCTTTTGCCATCCTCTTCAGCTTCCCTAGAGGCTAGGGGCTCAGGATCACCACTTGGCCAATTTCAAGTGAATGTTAATAGTAGACCTCCATTCTCTTCCGCCTTTGAGGTCCAGCTGTCTGGGCCTGTGCAGGTTTAGCACAAGTACGGTGGATCCATCCATGTTCCACGGTTTTCACTGCAGTCTCTGTAGTAAGCAGCACAAGAAATGGTCTGCTCCACATGGGAGTGAATTGTGATTCTTTCCAGTCTTTCACCAGGATCCAGACTCCAGGTTGGATATTATACACTGCAAAGTCCAAGAATAAAGCTTGTGCTAGTTGAGCCTCTGGTGAGATTTCTTCACAGAGTCCTCAGCTCCTCCATTGCCATCTTTCTTGCTCTGATTATCAGAGCAAGTCTCGTGTGAGACTGAGACACAAGCTCGGTCAAATGTCATCCAAGCAGTTTATTATTAATTAAAGTGATGGGGAAGGGAAAGGCTGGTGATTATTACAAATTAGGGTAATGGGGAAGGGAAGGCAGGCCATAGGAAAGATAGGAAAAGATCAAGAATTATGTAGAGTGGGGATAGTCACCACCAAGGATCCAGCAGGATCCTACTGTGCTCTGTTCCAATGGTCCAAGGCCAGTGCAGGAGTAAGTGTTTAGGGGGAGGTTGCAGCAGAATAGCCAGCCTTAGGCAGCAAGCAGGTAAATGGAGGGCAACTGACAAGTCCAGGAGAAACAGGCAGGTCTCAGGTAGCTGGCCCAGGAAAATCAGGCAGCAAGCAAGTATCACGCCACAAGGATCCGATATTGGACACACCATTCCTTGGTTGTAGGTGCCTTTTTTTATCTTCTCAATCTGCCAGTGCAGCATTCCTGGGCACTAGAGTCACTGGCAGCATCTGTGGGCATGCAAATCCTCTGGATGGTTATCTCCCTCAAGATGTGCCCACAAAAGGCTGCTCATCAGCCATTTAGCAGCTGAATATCTCTTATTCTCTCTTTGCCCCTGTCCTGCAAGTTTTCAGACAAAAGATTTCTTGGACTTGTCCAAGACTTGCCTGGACTTCTCCATCTGTTGAAGTTGTCCAACAGTAAGCTTTGAGACAAAGGTGCAGAAATAGTCTCTTACACCTTCCTTTTTCTTTCTTCATGGACTTCCCAGTCTATCATCCCATCTGTCTCTGGGATGGTCCCGAGAACCCAGTAAATTCCCCAGTGCTGATGAACTCCAGAGTGAGCTGATTAGAAGAAATCGGTGAGGGTGCCTGTCAGCTCACTCAGATGTCCACCTACATCCGAGGGTGGACAGATCCCAGATGAGCCCCCAGGTTGTTAGGAAAATTTCCACTCAATCATCTTTATCCTTGAAAGAGACAGAGGGGAGCTTTATTTATTCAAATAAAGGGAGACTCCTCCGGGGTATACCTCTGAGGGATCTCTCAAAGTATTAGGGGACACATCTCCTCTTTTATCCTTGTACCCTAATGCTAGTGAGCCCTTCCCCTTTTCCCCATTGGCTGAGGTACTCAGTATTCATATTCTTCTTGATTCATCTATCAGCCACCAGTAGCTACCCCCTTAATTCCCTTTGTTTATTCATACTTTGTAATCTGGGTTCAGAGTTTGTTGCTTTGCCCGACTAGAACTGTATTTGTATCCTCTAAAGGTTCTTTGTTCTACACAGCAAACAAGTTTTACATGCAGGTGCTAAGCTAACATCTCCTGCCATGTACCTTCAAGATGAGATTGCTTAACCAGATCCTTGTGAACTGAAACTCTTCTTCTCAGCTTTTCCTTATCTTGTTTTGCAGCAACCCCTATCCCTCCTTTGTTCTTCCCAAATTTTATTTTGCAAAGACATTTTATCCTTGTTTTTTTCTTCATCAGGTAATTGAGATTAAGTACTCTGACTGAATTATAGTACACAAGATGTAGCAGTATCTGTGATGTTTTTTAGTATACTCTGCAGTAGTTATGTACATTTTTAAATGGTACTTAATCTGGGTAAGCAGTTGTGCAGTTATTATGTGAATGTTCAGTCTTAAGCATTTACATGCTAATGCGCCTCTATTAGAATGGGTTTGCCTAAATGGTCTCTGTTGTGTAATCATGGCCTTTGTCTCATGTCTGCATGTTACGTTGTCAAGGAAGCAAATGGTTAAAACCAGGTAAAATTATTAAAAGCCAATTAATGGTATTTTTGGAAGTCTTTCATTACAGAAATACTTGTGGGCAGGGTGCCGACAGTATTAAATCTGACAATAATATTACTAATATGGCTAATTGCTAATAATACTATATGCTATAATATCAATTTTTACAACATTTCACCAGCTTAGAACAATGGAAGGTAGTTGCACTATCCATTTCCTTTCAATAATGTGATTGTCATCTTCTTTTTTATTTTCTCTCTCCTTTCTTACAGGGAGAGAATTGAATTTTAGTCATAACAACAAAGGTATATTTCATTATATAATGGGTACACTCTCCACAGGTTAGGCTTACAGCAGGCTAAAGTACTCAGGGAGGTGAAGCCAAGAAAACCAACATAGTAACTAGACATGCCAATGAGTTATGTCAAGCAGGTATTCCCTTTATTACAGCAATGGGTGAATGGGGGATTGCTCCACCGAGGGAAGCAGCGTATTTAAAGCGTATACATGTTCCTTACATACCAAGGACACAGGCAGAAATTCCAAAAAATAATTAGCACACTGTCCCACCCTTTCAGGCATGTGTTCTAAGAGTGTGGTGGGGGTCTCTGATGGCTGTGGGATGAAGGCTAGTAATTAAGCATTCTCGCTGTGAATTTCCAGCCCTTTAAGAGGGGGATAGCACAAACTGGCTCTCACTGGTGTTCTCTTTTGCTGTCTTATCTTCAACAACAGAACATCTATTCTACTTTCTTATCTTGACAAGTTTCACGGCCTCCACATTTTGTTCTTGAGCTTACGTTTATGGAAGCCTCCAGCCCTTCAGCTTGTATCCTCTCAAGCTATCCAAAAGGCTTTTCTCACAATATGGAAAAGCTGTTCTCATGATTCAAAAAGTATAATGGCCTTCTCCTCCAGAATCTAGAAAGAAAACTCTAACTCCAATGTGGTGTTAGAAAGTGGCATTCCTTTATTCCTCATGATATGCATCAAGTGACTTGACAAGCAAGTACATTCTTTGAGAGTTCAGGTTCTACATTTAAACAGTTAAGACATACATATGCAGTACTTTGGAATACATATTTATTCTTTTTTCAAGGATTCATAACTTTCAGCCGCTTTTCCCCAATTTGGATAATTTCCATTGCTTATTAGGCCCTAGTAAGCAGCTTTTAAAACAATATATGTGGAATCCAAGGAAGATGTCCTTGCACCTACTGAGTGCAAAAGGTAAAAGTATTCTATTATGAGTCCTGTGCTTCTTGTGAGGCAAAATCATTGAGGCAAAGAATGAAAGTATTCTATTATGTCCCCAGTGCAAAATTATTGAGGAAAACAAAATTATTCACTGAAGTGGAGAAAATCCACCAAAGTAACTTGACACACCAGTGAGTTATATCAAGCAGGTCTTCCCTTTCTTACAGCTCTGGGTGCATGGGGGATCACTCCACCAAACATTCACACCAAAGGAAGCAGTAGTTGCAGATATAAAGGCTTAGGTCAAGCATATTCATTACATTCTGAAAGAGTCCTAGAATTAGCAGATTGTTCCACCCCTTCTTCAGGCATGCGTAGTACATCTCTGTGGTCCTGTCAGTGGTCTTTGGAGCCTCTCCTGGTGACTGGAGATGAAGGTCTCGATGTCTTCCTCACACTCAACTCTTAAACTTGTTACAGCTGAGGGCTCAGAACAGGTTCTTGTCTAGTGTCAAACTTTTCAGTTCTGCATCTTTGCTTGCATAACAGGATGAGTTGCTTAGCCACAAAGTTTGTTCTTACAGTGTATATAGCGATCCCACTTCATCACCCAGTAAAGTTGAAATGGAAAGTTTTAGAACTACTACTCATTACTTTTGCTAAACTAATTGCTTAAACTAATGTACTAATCCCTATTGCTAAACAAACCGACCTGAATCAGCCTAACGTTAGAGTATCAGTGTGCAGAACCCCAAGGGATGTGCACAGAGGAATACGTTCACAGAGAACTCAATCCATCTTGCTATAGCACTGATGTGTGAGTTGATTGTAAGTTACCTGATACGACTTGCACAACTATCATTTGTCTTAAACAAAAATGCAGGTCATTAGTACGGTGTCGTTAGGTGCTTTTTGTTTTTTTTCTTCTTTAATCTTTTAGCATCTAGTGTCCATCGTTTATTATTCACAAAGTATAGAGAAGAATGGTTCTGAAGCCACTAAATTAGATCAGTTGTATGTATGGATTTTTGCTCTTGTCATTCAAGATTGTACGTGGGAGGCTATTAGCAAATGCTAGACAAAGTTCCACTGACTCTATAAAAATATGAATAAAAGATAATCAGTAAACAGCTACTGAGAGGTTACCATGTTTAACAAGAAATGTGATCTTTTAACTGTTATATTGTAAACTTTATTCAACGTTACAGCCATTCACTGAAAATATCATAAATATTATTCTGAAGTAGGAGATGGTAAATATTGTCATCAGGTATGAGTCTTTTTTTATAGATGTGGTATAGAGGTAGCGTTCAGGTGCATGAATTCTGATTTTTGTACAGCTTTTCTCCTAAATATGGAAAATTTTCTTAATGCCACATTTTTGAAGGAGATGTTAATTGTTTAATCAGGTTACTTTCTTAAAGGATGGTTGGATATAAGACTGACGTGACATACAATTATGCTAATGAATTTAAGCTAGTTTCTAGCTAAGTCTGAGCGTGTTTCCGCTTTCTCACATGTGACAGCCAGTGCTCACTGACAATCTGTGAAACATGGCTGTAATATTGATACAAGCTGGATAAGCACTAGCAGAGAGGGGGATGTTCTCAAGTGAGAAGGGAAAAGGAAAATGGAAGAGATAGAACACATCACTTCTTGTAGTAAGGATCACATAAGGAGCTAATGCGTTTACTAATTATCAGATTTTGTGACTCAATTTTTTGTCACTTCTTTTACTAATCTTAGGTGTGGCATTAAATGTTTCATGTTTGTCATTCTAAGTTACTAAGACAGAAAAGGTACAATTTAAGTTTGTGTGAAAATCAGTAAGTTGCTTTAAATGTGCATAAGATTTGTCCAGTTTCCACCAGCTGTCCAATAATTCATGTCTAATGTGTAAGCCACCCCAAAAAATCCAGCTTGAAAATATTCTGGTTTATAGCTTTGGAACTCCTTGTACATATCTATGATGCAAAACCCTTAGTACTTGTAGAAATAGCACTGTTACGTATTGCATGGTAGTTTTTAGCACGCATAGTCAGCAGACCTTGTTGCCTGTAGGTTATAATTGGGCCTACTTTGGTTAGAGCTGAACACAAACTAATCCAAAAGGTTTGAAATGCATTTTCTACTACCTTTGTGTGGCTTTTGTTTTGTTTTGTTTTATGTTTAGTAGCACAAAAACCTAGATGTGCTTTATTTCCTAGCTCTTCCCCTGGCTTTTATACTAAAAAAAATCTTTTGCACTTTTTCCTCACTTCTCTCTCAGTAGAACCATCCATCTCAGGTCTTTTTTTTCTTGTTTTTTTTTTTTATGACACAATCATGCAATTATATGTTGTTTTGTTTTGTTTTCTAGTAACATCACTCTTTAAACCCGTAGCATTACTCCTATCTGAAGAGGTGGCCTTTGAGCAACCTTGGGCTGCTTCATGTTTTCTGTCCTGGTGTACCATGCTATGTTGCTTAGCTTGTCATCTGAAATCTGATCTCTGAGATGAAATGGGACGGAAAAGGAGTGAATTGCAATGGAGTGTGAATGCTAATGGCACAAGTGTGTGCAATGGTTCTGTTGACAGGGTCCTCACCAACCAACCAACTGGGGGGCAAGGCTGGGGTGAATGAAGAACCTTTGAGGAGACATTCCAGCCACAGTTATCCCTGTAACTTCTCTTTCATCACCTCTTAGAGGAGAGGGTTTTTTCCTGCTCTTTTGTTTGTTGATGACTCCTTCTCCTCAGCCTTTCATTTTAATGGTAGCATACCAAAACCGTGTCTCAACAAGGTTTGAAGATTTCTTGCTTTATTCTGTAACAAAATGGAAAGAAATCTGACAGGGTCTGAAACATTCTTAGTCTCCTGAAACAGAGACTTTGGAACTGAGCTAACTGAGCTCTGGGAACTGAGAACTAAGACTGTGTTTTCCAAAGCAGTGAATTGTTTTGCTGTATCTTTTCATTTCTTGATTTCCTATAGAAATTGGGAAGATCGACCAAGATATATATAAATACAACACACCGGGATTCACTGGTTGCCTATCAAGAGTACAGTTCAACCAGATTGCTCCCCTCAAAGCAGCCTTGAGATCTACCAATACCTCCTCTCACGTCCACATTCAAGGAGAACTGGTGGAATCCAACTGTGGAGCATCACCACTGACAATCCCACCAATGTCTGCTGCAACTGACCCATGGCACTTAGATTCAGGTAAACTGGGCTTCATTCCATGTTAAGTCAGCTGAGCAGTTGAGAGAATAAATATATCTTTTTCTTTTTCTTTTACCTTTTCTTTTTCTTTTTCTTTTTGTTGTTGCTTATGTTTTGTTGGCTTTTGTTTTACATTTGTGAAGGAACATAATGCTGCTGTGGTAGTACTTTGTAGCATTGGATATGTAGTAAGCAAGACATCAGTAGTATGTGTAGGTAAAGCATGAAATTGCTAGTAAGTATATTGTAGTCAGCTTCATACAAAAAAATGTAATTTTAGACATAAATGTATTTATAAAGTGCTAATTTGTATTCTGAAATGTTTGCTTTTCTTAGGCCATGTTTAATGGGAAATCCTATCAGTCACTACTGTGCTCCTCTTACCAAAAGTTCTAGAAAGCCAAAACAATTTTCTGATCTCAGCAATCTTATTCTGCTTTGTGCTTGACAGTCTTTGGAAGTATATACTGTGCCTGACTTAAGAGGATTGGATTTTTTCTTCTTGCTGCCCAGGTGTTAGATATATAGTTTAGAGAAAAAAAAAAAAAAAAGAAAAAAAAAATAGAAAAAAAAGAAAAAAAAAGTCAGCTCCTTTTAAATCTGCATTCATGTTTACATTGACATGCGTCATATTTTGGCCTCATTCTGATTTCATTTTTTTCTAGTTTCACTGATTTCATTTATTAACATAAATTAGAAACTGCCCTGGCAGGTTGATGGCTTCACAGTGCTATAAAATTAAAATGTGAGAGTAAAAATGGGGACTATAATGGTTTTGACACCAAGTAGTCCTATTATGTTTGAGAATGCATTTGTCTCTCTGTCAGTTTTGGTATGCAAGAGAAGCGTGTGCCAAGGTCATACCTTTGTTATTGTTTTTCAAAATCTCAAACAATTACTTGCAGGCCTTCCTTTCAGCTCTTCTTCAGTAGAAAGGTAGGCAGAGGTTAGTAAGAAGCAGAAGAGCTTCTTCTGGAGCTGAAGCTCCAAAATACAGATAGTTCTTGATGTAAAACTTCTCATTCCCTTCATGCCATCAAGCCTTTTTTTACCAAGGTTTTACGGCATCTCTTCACTATTCATGACATGTAATCTCCTATCACAGAATCTCAGAATCACAGAATGGCCCGGGTTGGAAGGGACCTCAAGGACCATGGATCTCCAACCTCCTGCCACACACACAGGGTGACCAACCTCCCCATTTAATACTAGACCAGGCTGCCCAGGGCCCCATCCAACGTGGCTTTGAATACCTCCAGGGATGGGGCATCCATAACCTCTCTGGGCAGCTGTTCCAGCACCTCACCACTCATTGTGAAGAACTTTCCTCTGACATCCAAACATCCAGACCCCATCTTTGCAGCCCTCATTTGGGCACTAATAGCTTTGTGTCCTTTTTATACTGTGACACTCAAGCTGAGGCTGCACCAGTGCAGTACAGAGCATGGCAAATCACTTCTTTTGACTGTCTAGCAGTGTTGCACTTGATGCACCCCAGTTGGCATTCCCGGCTGTCTGGGCACACTGCTCAACTTGCAGTCAACCAAGACCCTCAAATCCCTCTCGGCAGGTCACCGCACCACTCTCTCTGTAAAGAACTTCCCCCTGAATTTTCCCTCCCTCAACCTAAAACCATTGTCCCTTGTCCTGCAGTTATCTACCCTTTCAAAGAGTTGATTCCCCTCCTGTTTGTAGGCTCCTTTTAGGTCCTGGAAGGCTGCAATGAGGTCACCCTGCAGCCTCCTTTTCTCCAGGCTGAACAAGCCCAGCTGCCTCAGCCTGTCTATGTAAGGGAGGTGCTCTGGCCCTTGATCATCTCTGTGGCTCTCCTCTGGACTCTCTCTGTCTTTCTTGTACTGGGGGCTCCAGACCTGGACACAGTACTCCAGACGAGGCTTCTCAAGAGCAGAGTAGAGGGGGACAATCACCTTCCTGTCCCTGCTGGCCACACCTCTTCTGATGGAGCCCAGGATACCATTTACTTTCCAAACTGATGGCTCATGTTAAGATGTTCATCCATCAAGACCCCCAAGTCCTTCTCTGCAGGGCTGCTCTCAAGGACTGCTCCTTCCAGTCTTTATGGATGCCTGGGATTCCTCCAGCCCAAGTGCACAACCTCGCAATTTACTGTGTTGAACCTCATTAGGTTCACCCGGGCCCACCTTTCAAGTCTGTTGAGGTCCCTCTGAATGGCATCCCTTCCTCCCACCGTGTCAGCCACACCACTCAGCTTGGTGTTCGTCAGCAAACTTGCTGAGGGTTGTCTCGCTCCGATTTAATAGGAGGGAGATGAGGTTCTTTTAAAATTATATACCTGCTGTGAGGTTAAGAAACAACGTTTCAAATGTTGGTCCGACAAGTTTATTACAAATCTTAATTAGGGAGATGGGGAAAGGAGGACAGACATTATTATGAATTAGGGTAATGGGGAAGGGAAGGAGGGCAATAGAAAAGATAGAAAAGAAGAAGCAAGGAGTCTTTGTAGGAAGCAGGAGGGAGATCGTCAGCACCATGGATCCCGTGTGGCTCATAGCTCAGTCATTGATCTTCAGTAGTGGTGGATCATCGGGCAGTGTTGTTCGGTTGAGGACAATGACAAAGACGGCAAAGACCATGGCGATGATGGCCCCTTTTCAATGCTTTCAAAGTCATCTTTGGAGTGACAACTTCTGGCTCTGGGATCTCAGCAGAAACTCCTTTGTTCCCACCTTCAGGGCCTTGCCAGCAGATAAGAGGGAGCAGGGATGCCCATCTGCATCCTGTTTTTCACAGGACATGATGGTATCATTCCCCAGTTTTCCCATACCAAGCTGGAGCTATGTAGTCACAGGCCAGATCTTCCACCAGTAAACTGTCCTAAGCACTCTCTTCTGAAGGCAAACAGCTAAAATTGTTCACACAGTGAAGTTGACTGCCACACAGCAATACCCACCCATCACTCATTTTCTTGACAAGTCAGTCTTATCACAGGAAATACCTCAGGAAGCAAGCTTTGAGCCGAAAAAAAAAAAAAAAAAGGATTCTCACAAGGGTGCACTCAATTCCGTCATCGATGTCATTGATAAAGATGTTAAAGAGCACCGGTCCCAAGACAAACCCCTGGGGGATGCTGCTCATTACCAGCCTCCACCTAAACATAGAGCCATTGATGACCAACCTCTGTCTGCAGCCTTTCAACCAATTTCTTATCCATCGAGTGGTCCACCCATGAAATCCACATCCCTAGACTTTTTTGGTCTTTAGAACAAATCTCTCTCTGCTCTCGGAGAGCTTTGTTTGAAAACCTATCAGTACTGCAGGTTGCTGAGAACGAGACCCTGATGTCCAAGCGGACTGCTAATATTCTGAGATCCCTTCTTCCAGTCATCCAGGACCTCACCTGACAGCCACAACTTTTCAAATATGATGCAGAGCGGCTCAGCAACCACCTCAGCCAGCTCCTTCAGAATCCTGGGATGCACGCCATCCAACCCCATAGACTTGTACACATTCAGTCTCATCAGGCAGTCTCAGACTTGCTCTGCCCTTTCAGTGAGGGGGGGGATTTACCGCCCCGATCCCCACCTAGAGATTTAGGGATGCGGGGCTCAGGGACATGAGAAATACTGGAATCCTGGCTGCCAGTGAAGACTGAGGCAAAGAACTCATTCAGTACCTTAGCCTTCTCTTAGTCCATTGAAGCCAGTTCTCCTTTTACATCTACCAAAGGAGCTACACTTGCTTTGGCCTGTCTCTTCTGGCTAATGTACCTGTAGAAAGTCTTCCTATTATTTTTCACATCCCTCGCCAAGTTCAGTTCTGCCTGCTCCTTGGCTTTTCTGATCCCACATCTGCAAGTCCAGATGGCATCCTTGTATTCTTCCCAAGTAACATGCTCCTGTTTCCAGAGCTTGTACTCATCTTTCTTTGCCCTCAGCGTGCCCAGCAGGTCCTTGCTGAGCCGTGCCGTTCTCCTACCTCTAATTGATTTATTTCATCAGAAACCTTAGTAGTCCGTTTTTTTTTCTCTGAAATTATGAAATCAGTTTGTATGTGAAGGTTATGTTCTAAGCTCCTTTTTCCATAGAAGCACATTTCCTGACAGATTTCTTCTCACTGACTCATGTCTCTAAAAAGTGTGCCAGAAAATTACTAGTGCAGTAGATCTTGTGAGTTAATGTGTATTGTATGTTAATTTTTTTATTTTTTTTTTTATCTTTTTCCAATAGATAATTTGACTGCAAGGTGACAAAAGACTGGCTGAATTTATGCAACATAGTTGAATGTTTCCTGATAGCTCGTTGGTGTTAAAAGAGGAGGTTCTATTTGTCCTTGCCCTGTGCTACTCTGCTTGGTCTTCAGTTGATTCAGTCTTGCATAGGAAAGCTTTACTGAATCAATTCTACTTTGACCAGACAGATTAAAAAATTATAAATTTAATCTTGATTAGTTGCAGTACTCAGTCATGAATTTGCTCTCTAGACAAATAGGCTATTCAGCCTCTAAATTAGTTGTCTTGCATTTTCTGTTAACCTTGGATTAACATATCTTTAATTTCTAACATTAGTTCCTCTAAAAAAAAATTTTCACTGCAAAAATATCATTTCCATCCCTCCCCATCCACTGCTGGCTTTTTGCCATGCTGTCAGAACATTATCTTGTTCAGCTTGGTAATACTTCTTTTCCTGTTGCTATGGTGATCCTTTCTTTGTGGTGATGAAGCGCAGGAATTCAACAAGTCATTTGTTTCTAGAATGTGACTGTGGTGGCTTAAAAAAAAAAAGAAAAGACACTAATCAAAACTAAGCAGATAATCAATATTGTTCCCTTCCTGTGTTTTCCTCTCATCTCAGTTATATCAGTTCTTGTGAGACAATCCGATTTGTCTTGCTTACTTGAAGAGTAGAAGGGAAGAGAAAAGATGACCAGGTTATTTTAAAATAGCATGTCCACCTTTGCTTATTGTATAAAGCCAGTGAATTACCTGCCTGGCATACATATGAAAACAAAAGCTAGTATGGAGCTGCAAGATGCATTCATTCTAAGTGTGTAAATGCAGTGCAGTATTTAATATGGGATTTAGTTAAACCCGTGCTAGCTTCATCATCACATTGAGAATTAAATAGTGTGCATTAAATCTGCAGTGTTTTTTTTTTTTTGAGTGTATGATTCGATTTTTTTTCTGACTTAATGGATTTCTTCTCTATTCTTGTTGAAGGTGAAAGGCCTTGTGTTTTAAGAATAAACAGCTTGCTTTGAAATGTATATTGATCATGTCTGGCAAACCCATTGCATGAAGATATGCACCACTGTCATCAAGATTAAAATGTCTGTACGATTTACTCTATTTTTGTTGGTGATGGTGTCAGGAACAGAGTGTCAAAGGGCTGAATGTAGGTCATATGATCCATGCTCACCTAATTGGCTAACTGGTTATCTTTGCTAAGGAAATGATAACAGGCAATTTCTGGGCTACATGTTACAAGTGACAGCACTGAAGGCCACCTTCCTGATTCAGATTCTCGTTAGTTAGGTTCCCATGCTGTACCACTAGGTACCACATCCCAGAGGATTGAGCAGCAGTTTTTGAGGAGAAGCTGTGTTAGAAGTGCACTGGCATGGATGTGGCTGCCAGAATGGGAAACTCTTGCTTTTGTCAATGAGTTCACAGTGGGAAGAAAGAATCAAAAGCATTACTTGCTAGAACAACCATCATAGGTTATGGACATATGAACAAAAGGATCTTTTCCTGACTGTGGACACTGAAAGAGTGTTGATAGCACATCCTGAGCTTAATGTCCTGTATGCATCTGTGAATTCACCGAAAGAATGAAAAACAATGGTAATGTGTGAATTGGCACTCACTCAGTGTAAGACTGCACTGACTGGGGACAAAAATCATCCACTTACTTCACACAGTTATATATAGCTTTCTCTGATTATTAAAAATACATAATTTCACTGTGAAATTTGTGACATTCTGTCCAATGTATCAGACAGCTGTCAAGCTGCCAAACTGGCATTCATTGAGAGACCAGCATTGTAGCTATTTCATGGTAGTGATTTGAGCATTAGTACTGCTACCTAACATCAAGATAAGAAGGTGGCAATATTAAAAAGATCCTCTGCAAAGGCTGAGTGTTTTCCACAAGCAGTAATTCTAACTTGGAACATAGGAATGGCATGAATGAGTAAAAAATTGGAGTAAGAAGTATATGGATGCCCAAGTACTTCATGTAACTGCCTTCTTTTTCCTTTCCCTAGGCTGAAAAGAACTTCACTTCCTGAGTTACACTTAAATTTAGATTGAAACTGTCTACTCTGACCTGTCCCTTATGCCCTGTCCAATCCTTTTTTTTTTTTCTCAGAAGTGGAGATCTTTTTTTTCAAAAGTGCAGAAGCTGATCTTGTTGCTTGTACTATGTCTGAGAACTCTTCTCTTCCAAGAACTTCAACATCTCTTTTTTTTCCCTCTTTTTTTTCCCCAGCTGTTACAAATTTACAGACACAGGGAACTGAGTGAGAGAATAAAAATACGTAGAAAAAATTCTCTTCCTCTCCTCCGTACCTCTACCACTGAAAACAGTACCAATCTTTTTTGTCACAGAGAAACATGTAACAAATTTTTAATGCCACAATATGTAGTATCTGAGTTAGCGAATGCTAACATCAAAGTTTTATATATATATAATACACCAAGTTTAGTGTGAAGTGCTACATGTATTTTTTATACGTGCTGCAGAAGAACAAATCTGTTACTTTCTCCTTACGTAAAGGCAAATCTTTCTTTTCTTAAGGTTTGCTCTTTGACTTTCTTGCTCATTTGGCTGGATCTTTAGTTTTGTATTTTGTTTCACTCAAATATTCCTTGTGGGTCTGTTATCAGCAATTATCTGAATACAGCAAGGCTTTGGTCAGCACTTAACTTGCTGTGAGAGCACCAAAGCATTTCATGTTTTATGTTAATTATAAATGGAAGTATTTGTTTGACTTCCTTAACAGGTGAAATGTAAGCCCTGCTCATAAAATTTTCATGAAAGTGATAACTTAAGTCAGCAGTTCTTATCTGGAGACCCAGTGTTGAACAAGTGTTACTACTGGGAATTAGACAGATGAATTTAGATCTTTGATGAATGAATGTGTTCTTACATGCTGCAAATCAACTGAAAATTTGGAATGGAAAGTGATCGAAATAATGCATCTGAAGCAGGATTTGTTCTTAACTATCTGCTCTAATATTTTAAAATAAGGAAAAAAAATTTTTTGTATACAGATATTGGTTCATAAATGCAGAAAGTGTTTTGATCACGCCTTCCAACTACTTTGTACAAGTATTTGTTTGTGGGCAAAAGAAAGTGTAACTGTTATTACTGGGAAACGAACATTGAAAGAGGAAAATGAGGAAATTCTCTAAGCCATCCCATTGAAGGGAATGTGTTCCCTGTTTGATATTTCATCCAGGTTTGATCTGAAGGAGTGTAAGCTGCAAGGCCGAGTCTTTTTATAAGGTACAAGCTTTTCTGTCCCTTTGTCAGGAAGAGTACTTTTTAAGAGCAAAACAAAGAACATTGTATTGCCTTCTCAGAACAAGACACTCGTAAAACTCCCATTTCCTCCTCTGCTTAGGGATATGGACAGCAAAATTTGTCTGCAGTGTAAAATGAAAGGGTTGATGAAGCTCCCAGTGGAGAAACAATGATTTCGACTGATTGGGTAGCTGATTCTGAAATCTAATGTTGGGAATTTACTTTGTACCAGTTTGCTGACCAGAGAGTGTTTGCTGAACTTTCCCCATATGGTGTAATCATTCATTCGTAGCATTCCTATTTTTCATTTCAAATTTCATGCATTTTTTATATAATCTTCCAGCTATTCTTTCCTCTGTAATCTTCAATTACTTTTCCACAGAGTCACAGATGTTTTTGTACAGAAGTACTCAAAGGATAATATTTCTATTAAACCATCATTTCAGAGCATTTTTTAATTTATAGTCATTTGACATTGGCATAATGACATGAATTGAGAGATTTCACAAAAAAAAGAAGTTAAATTAGATATTTTAGTAGAAATTAGTAGTTATATTTTCCATAATCTCTATACATAGCTTTCTGTCAAAGCCCTGCATGGCAGGGGGATTAGACAAGGTGACTTCCAGAGGTCCCTTCCAACCTCAGCCATATTGTGCTTCTGTAATTCATCAGAACTGATCAGTGTAAAAGCACTTGAGATTCAATATCTCCTATAAAAATTAAACCTTTCAAAATGTTTTTGAGCTAATAGAATGTATCTAACATAATTTAGTTTAAATAATTAATCCAAATAGCATTACCATGTTCAAGGACTTTATTATCACCCTCTACAACTACTTGAAGAGAGGCTGTGATGAGGTGGGGATCAACTTCTCCCATGTAATTAGCCATAGATCTAGAGGGAAAGGCCTGAAGTTGCACCAGGAGAGATTCAGGTTGGACATTAAGAAATACTTCTCTAAGAGAGTGATCAGGCACTGGAACAGGCTGCCCAGGGAGGTGGTGGAATCACCATCTCTGGAGGTATTAAGAAACATTTGGGTGTTGTACTGAGGGACATGGTTTAGAGGGAAATATTGGGGGGTAGGTGAACGGTTGGACTGGATGGTCTTTGAGGTCTTTTTCCAAACTGTCCATATCTCTCTGTAGGGCCTTCCTGCCCCCAGGCAGATGAACAATTCCTGCCAACTTGGTGTCATCTGCAAACTTACTGAGGGTGCACTCAATGCCCTCATCCAGGTCATCAGTAAAGATATTGAACAGGACAGGCCCCAATACCAACACCTGGGGAGCGGCCAGTGACCAGTCACCATCTGGATTTAACTGCATTCACAACTACTCTCTGATCCTGGCTCTCCAGCCAGTTCTGTACCCAGTGAAGAGTATAACCATCCAAGCTGTAGACTTGCTAACTTCTCAAGGAGAATCTTGTGGGAGACAATCAAAGTCAAAGACTTTGCTGAAGACTAAGATGGATGATGTCAACAGACTTTCCCTCCAGGCAGGTCACTTAATCATAGAAGGAGACCAGGTGTGTCAATCAGGACCTGCCTTTCATGAACCTATGTTGGGTGGGCCTGATCCCCTGGCTGTCCAGAACATGATGATTTCTCTGCCCACACCCACTTTCTGGACCACTTTTCTACTCTGACAGTCATTTTACATTTCAATTTTGTGAATTTGCAAGAGGCTTTTATGTGGAAAGCGTCATGAAAAAACCTACCTCTGAAAATGATAGATGCAAAATCACACCTACCGTAGTGAAGCAAAATTATTCACTCAGCAGGAAGCAGTAGGACTTGTGACTGACTGCAGTGTTGCCATGATGGATAGGAACCTTCTTTTGAGTTAGAGAGCTATTTGGCAAACTGTACTTTTCTAAATGGAGACATTTAGATTTCAGATTTTACCTGAGGGTCTAAGAGTGTAAGTTTAAAATTCAGATTTATTTTCCTACTGTTAGTCCTTCCTTTTCATTGCTGTAAGGATAGTAGTATGGATACTGTTCCAAGATGTCTCTGTGGGAAATTAGTATGGAGTTGTGAATTTATTTATCTGACATTCAGAACAGCTTTTGTTTTAGTGAGGCACAGAAATGCGTTTTTTAGAAGATAGAGTGCGAACAAATGTTAGAGACAAGTGTCACTGGCAAAAACTACTGGCCAGACTCCCTTCATTGAGTCCTGAGAAATGTTCTCTTGTTTGTTCCACAGACAGCCATACACAGCTGGCTGAACTCTCCCCGAGAGTATACACGCAAACCTCTTTTCAGGCCACATGGCAAGCTGAAGCAATTAATTCCATTGTACAGCTTCTTCACAATACAAAAGGAACTTTATTGTGGTTTTTACTTCATGCTAACAGAAAGCCAGTTGAATTCCCTTTGACAGTTTTTTGGTATAGTGAATACATCATTGGCCTGTAAAATCAAATTATTAAAATATCACCTAATCCATCAGAGAAGAAAAATACAGCTGGGATTTAAGTACTGACATAATCAGGAATTAGAGTCCTTGATTATTTGAACTGTTTCCAGTTAAATGAAAATGTCAGTCTTACCTCTGTGCCAGGGAGGATCATGGAACAGATCCTTCTGGAAGCTATGCTACAGCATATGGAAGGCAGGGAGGTGATACAGGAGAACCAGCAGGGATTCACCAAGGGCAAATCCTGCTTGACCAACCTAGAGGCCCTCTGTGATGGTGTCACTGCATCAACGGATAAGGGTAGAGCCATTGATGTCATCTGTCTGGACTTCAGTTAGGTCTTTGACGTGGCATCCCACAGCATCCTTCTCTTCAAATTGGAAAGATACGGATTTGATGGGTGTTCTGTTTGATGGATGAAGAACCGGCTGCAGGATCGGGTCCAAAGAGTGGTAGTCAGTGGCTCAATGTCTGGATGGAGGTCGGTGATGAGTGGTGTCCCCCAGGGGTCAGTGCCGGGGCCATTATTCTTTAATATCTTCATCAGTGACATCAACAGTGGGGTCGATGCAAGTTTGCTGATGACACCAAGCTGTGGAGTGTGGTCAACACACTGGAGGGATGAGATCATCCAGAGAGACCTAGACATGCTTGAGCAGTGGGCCCAGGTTCACTTAATGAGTTTCAACAAATCCAAGTGCAAGGCCTTGCAGCTGGGTCAAGTCAATTCTCATTACCAATATAAACTAAGGGATGAAGGGATTGTGCCCAGCGCTACTGAAAAAGACCTGAGGGTACTGGTGGATGGGAAGCTTGACATGAGACAGTAATGTGCCCTCAAAGCTCAGAAAGCCAACCGTATCCTGGGCTGCATCAAAAGAGACATGGCCAACAGGTCAAGAGAGATGATCCTGTCCCTCTGCTCTGCACTGGTGGGACCTCACCTGGGGTACTACATCCAGATGTGGAGTCCTCAATACCAGAAAGACATGGACCTGTTGGTGCACATCCAGAGAAGGGCCACGAAAATGATCCCAGGGATGGAAAACCTCTCCTATGAGGACAGGCTGAGAGATCTGGGGCTGTTCAGCTTGGAAAAGAGAAGGCTCTGGGGTGGCCTGATAGTGGCCTTTCAGTATCTAAGGGGAGCTACAGGAAAGAAGGGGACAGTTTAGCAGGGTCTGTGGTGATAAAACAAGGGAAAATGGCTTCAAGATTAAAGAGGGTGGATTTAGGTTAGATATAAGGAAAAAGTCTTCTACAGTGAGGGTGGTGAGGCAATAGAACAGGTTGCCCGGTGATGTGGTTGATGCCCTGTTCCTGGAGATTTTCGAGGCGAGGCTGGATAATGCCCTGGATAACCTGATCTAGCTATGGACATCCCTGTTCCTTGCAGGGGAGTTAGACTAAATGGCCTTCAGAGGTCCCTTCCAACTCCAAGGATTCTCTGACACTATGAAAGGCTTTTAAAAACATTTTCCCTATCCCAAAATCAATACCACTAACAAAACAGCAAATTATTGCAGCCCCTCACCTAGCTCCCTAGTGTTGTACAGTTACTGCAGCATCTAGTTGCTGTGTCTGACTATGAAGAAAAATTTTGATGACAGGTTGAATTGATTAAATTGTTTTGTGGTTTAACCTGACAAGCAGCTAAAGAACTCACAGTCTGTCACTCCCCTGCCTCCCAGTAAGATAGGGGGAGAATTGGAAAAATAAAGTAGATTGAATCACAGAATCACAGAATTGTAGGGGTTGGAAGAGACCTCTAGAGATCATCGAGACCAACCCCCTGCCAAAGCAGGTTCCCTACACCAGTTCGCACAGGTAGGCGTCCAGGCGAGACTTGAATATCTCCAGAGAAGGAGACTCCACAACCTCTCTGGGCAGCCTGTTCCAGTGCTCCGTCACCTCACCGTGAAGAAGTTCTTACGCACATTCGTACAAAACTTCCTATGCTGCAGCTGATGTCCGTTTCCCCTCGTCCTGTCTCCACGTACCACTGAAAAGAGACTGGCCTCACCACTATGGCCGCCACACCTCAGATATTTATAAACCTGGATCAGGTCCCCTCTCAGTTGTCTTTTCTCAAGGCTAAACAGACCCAGTTCACTTAGCCTTTCTTCATAGGGGAGATGCTCCAAGCCTTTCACCAGAGATTAAAACTCTTTACTAAGACAGAAGAGGAAAAGAGAAATAACAGTGACGATAATTTTATATATGTATAATTACTGTCTATATATATATACACACAAAATAAGCAGTGCACTGAACAATTACTCACCATTGGCTGATCGATGTCCATCCAATCCTTGAGTGGTGGCAGATTCCCCCGGCCAATTCCCCTCAGTTTTATAGCTTTTTTCACATGATGTCATATAGTACGGGATATCCCTTTGGCCAGTTTAGGTCAGCTGGTTCTGTTCCCTCCCAGCTCCTTATGTCCCCACAGTCCCCTCACTGGCAGTGAAAGAAGTGGAACAAGAAGTGGAAAAACTGAAACCACCTCTGTACAGCACTGCTTAGCAACAGAGTTTTTCTCCTACAGCCAAAACATAGCATCATAACAAACACAGTGAAGAAAATCAACTGTCTCAGCTGAACTAGAACAGATTGCTTTTTAAAACTCTCTATAATGTTTTCTCAAGGTTAAAACCAAGCGTGTGTTCACATGCTTTTGAAAGAAAGGTGTATTTATGTTTTTGGTTTTGTGCTAATGAAACTTACTATATTTAGGTTAGTAGAGTAATGAAATTACCTACTGTATTAACAGCAATGTTTATTGAAGGTACCTCCTTTGTGTTATTTTTGTTTCTGTTGAGAAGGAAGCAAAAAGTCGTAAGGGATCAGATAATAGTGAAATATATTTTTCTTTCATATTTATTTAGATAAATACCATCTGTTTACTTTTTCTTTAAATTGTATCTAATTTATGTCAGATGTATTTTTGAACTAGTTTGGTAAGTTTTGCTTATATTATAACATGAATCTTTAATTCTCTATTTACAGCCAGCGCTGATTTCCCGTACAATGGTCAAGCCATAGGAGATGGAGTTAACAGAAACTCTGCTATTATTGGAGGTAGGAAAATTTCTATTTCCCTAAGAAATTCTGCAGCACAACTGTGAGGCTTAGTTGCAGTTGGTGACATATTCAATCTATTTGCTAAGAAATGACTTTGGGAAAATTATACCAAAGAAATAGTTTGTATAATTCTGTTCAGGTAATTTGTTCTAGTGAAATGGCTTGTTTTCACTTAGTTTATTCCCTTATATTCAGTTTTAACCACATCAAAATATTCATATTTTTAATCTACATACCAAGCATGCTTGTGAGGATCTATTCTTGAATACTTACTTGTGGTAGTAGAGTCATTCATTTACATTAAATGGCAAGGACACTTTTCCTGCTACATCAGATTCAACATGAATCTATGGCAAAAACCATTACTTGCACTCTTGACAGAAATAACTCACAATCTTGCTTTGTTTTTTAAGGGCCAGGTTCTGCTACAACTTATATGCCTGGGAGTGCCATTCTGTGTGATAGGTTCTCAGGTGATGGGAAGTAATGCCAGAACTTGGATCTTAAATTAGCATTAAATTGAAGACTTTCAGCCAAGCTGACTCCAGCTTGGATCCTGAATAAATTTATACGTACCTACAATTTGCTCTACCCCATCCCTCTGTACTGAAGTGTTACACCAGAACTTTCTGGAGACAACTTTGGTAGTGTAACAAATTCTGAAGGCATATAAAAATGTTTTAAAGATCATCCTAATATATTTTAGTCAGTTCTAAACGCATATAAAATGACATATTGGTGGTGAGAGATATTTTGTCTTGTGAAGCAACACTATAGTAATATGTGTAGTCAAATGGAATTTCTTGTTTCTTTTCCGTGTCCTCGACAAAGGACTGTGATTCCATAACCAGGTTTAGGTCCGTTGCTTTAGTTTTGATTTGTTACATTATTTTTCACTTTTTTTTAATTTTATTATTACTATTCATGACTTTTAATTTGTTACTTTTACTTTGTACCCAACTATACAGGGAGGATAGTATTGCATTCCTCAGAAAATTTAGGCCATGCCTGAACAATCTGGCTGCCTAACACATTTAACATAAGTGACATAAAATAATTCTGTCTGATTATGAGATTTTTTTTAAAATGACAAATGATAATACTCTAATGTCCTCTATCTCTGAATAGCTGCCCAGCCAACAACATATCCCCATTTCATCCCCTCATTTTAGGAACACAGCATCCTCTGCCTAAAGGTCAATGAAGCTCCCCTCTGTAACTAGGTATTAATGTAGAATGTAAACTATGGGATGAAAGTCACTAGCAGATTCCCCTCATTTCTTATAAGATAAATTTTAGAGAAGTGGAAGCCAAGCAACTGTGGTGACATTCAGCTGCCCATGTAGCTGTGAAACTCTTTCTTTGTATCAGAATCTGTTCTTCTCCTTAGTGGCATCTTTTCTTTCCTCTTCTGCTCAGGCGTCATCGCTGTGGTGATCTTCACCATCCTCTGCACTTTGGTGTTCCTGATCCGCTACATGTTTCGCCACAAGGGAACCTACCATACCAATGAGGCCAAAGGAGCAGAGTCAGCTGAAAGTGCCGATGCTGCCATCATGAACAATGACCCCAACTTTACAGAGACCATTGACGAGAGCAAGAAGGAATGGCTTATCTAAGCCCATAGAGAGGGAGCTTGGGATGGGATACAAGCTGGGCCAGGTTGGGACTGGAATGACTCTTGCAGTGGGGAGAGAACATTCTGCATTGGAAACTTGAGCACACATATGGTGAAAAGATCAGCACAACTAGAGGAGCAAGTGACAGGAAAAATCACTGAGACTGGAGGAGAAAAATATCACAAGCATTTAAGAAAAATACTTTTAAACATTTACTTACAGTGAATCAGTGAATTGCCCTTCTGTATTCCAACAACTGTAACAAAGAACAGTTTTGCAGCTTCAGCACTGGTTAAAATTTTCAGTAATAACTATCTTTTTGTGTGTATTTAGAGGTATTCTAAAGAACAAGAAATGGGGCCTTTTTTTCTTTTTTTCTTTTTTTTTTTTTTACTTTTTTTGGAAAGCTGTTTAAAATGGAGGTGGTTCTGTCCTGAGAACAAGTGACAGAACTTTGTTTGATGTGTTTCTTCTTATCCAGCCACTTCCCCACAGGCTGCTATCAGCTCTGCACCTTCACTGTATCATGCTTCATCTTGGTGGTGTTTAAACAGGTGTTCAAAGCTGGGAAGCAGAACTGAGGAGTAAGGAAGGATACTTAATGCAACTAAACCTTGCCAGTTTTTCAAAATATTATCAGCTCTTGTCAATCCTGGCAGGATTCATCTTTTTTTGTCACACATACTTCATTGATTCTGTACAGTTCTCATCAGCAATGTAAAAATGTTATTATGACTTCTACTACTACTACTACTTCTACCAGAGAGGATGATCATAAAGCACGGCAATCTTATTTTTTATTGTTTTTGTGAACTCTGAGAGCGGATGGTGCTGTGCAACAGTAGACCTGTTCTTGTGTCTTTGGCTAGGGATCTGGTGACCCAAGGCACATGCCAGTCTAAATTCAGCTCTGCCTGTGATGTGCTGGTGTGTATATCCTGGACTTATGCATAAGCATTGTAGTAGGAAATTATAGCCAAACTTCATTTGCTTCTATTTTTATAGGCTTTTTTTTAGGCTGTCACAGAAATATTAACTAGTACAGTTCTAGTCAGTGCATTTAAACTCATGGACTTCACATGATACTTTTTACAGCTTTGACATAACAATTCATACTTCGAATCCTCTTTTTTTTTTTTTTTCTTAATTGCCTTCTGAAGAAAGCCTCTGCTGACAGCATTTGCACAGGCAGAAAAATGAAGCAACAAAGGTGTGAAAGCTCTGCCTCAAAAGTAGTGAAAAACACACGGTGCTAGAAAAGACATATTTTTCAATATGCAGATTTACCTGAACTATTACTTATCTAAAGCATTTTTAAGAATGTCAAGGAGAGTGCCAAGTGCATCATTTTACCCCATGTCCCCTCTTAGACCAGGGAAGTTGCAGATCCCACCTGAGAAGCAGGACAGTAGTTGTGGAAAGCAAGGGGGCTGAAGACTTTGCATCCTCTGATGGCAACAAAGAAGCTGTAGCTTGCCCTGTGCAGGTATGCATGGTCCTCCAGATCTGATTTCAGAAATTTAGGGCCTTAGTGAGCAGTTTTTTACTGGAACAAGGGAGTGAATGTATTGCAAAACATTTCCTGAGTGCTAAAAGAACAGATGCAACACCAAGAATTTCGTTTTAAATGTATTTATGCTTGTGACAGTCTCAGATTTGCTTTATCTTTTAATATTGATGGGTTTAGTATGCGAAGATTTAATCCATTTTTCTTTGTAAGAAGGATTTATTTTTCAAATCCAAATCTGAAATCTACTACACTGATCAGTGCTGGCACCACTAATTTCCTTATCTTTTTGATTGTATTTTTATTATAATAGGTAATGATTTAAAATTTAATTTAAAAAAATCACAGAGAGGGAGGAAAATATTTGAGTCTTACCTGACAAGAAGTTTGTAAGCACAATTTGAGAGCTAGATAGGGATAGATAGTTTGATTTAAGAATGGTAGTATAAAGTCATCTGGTAGATTCATTGAACATGTATCAGACCAAATCAAATCCATTGATTTCTTCCTGCTCATGGATTTGGAATTAGCATACAAAAAGGTTCAAGTGAGATTTACTGTTTCTCAGGTAATTTTATGCGACAGAGGTATTCAGGTAAACATGAAAGCTACCTCTGTCATTCTTGTGCTCTACAGTCTTTTGCCTTGCCTCCAGTATCAGCATCTCCCTCTCTTGTGCTTAAATAGATGAGTCCCTGATCATATTTACTTGTGGGCATAAGATTTATCTCTAACCCTTTGGAGAATATCAGCCTGGGATGACTCCAGCCTGCACCACTGACTATTCAGCAAAATACTTTGGTTGTTCCATGTTGCAATTTCTGATGAATTTCTGTAATTGAAGTGGTGTTCACTTTTCTATACAATATTCTGTATTTTATTTTAATTGTACTTTAGTCCACTCTGAAAAACATCCTTGCCTACGACTTCAAGTTATCAAGAGCAGTGAATACAGCATCATTTGCATAGACTTGAATTTAGTTTGCAGAAAAAATTACTAATCTGAACTTAATGTCTGTGACGGGGATCAGACTCATGTATACTGAGAACCTGGAATCCTCTGATGCTAGAGGACAAAGTAGCCAAATGCCTTAGCATGGTACTAGAAGGGAAAGATGGCTTGGTCTATGTGCCTAACCGAGTCCTTGGCCAAGCTAGAAACACTTGTTAAATTATGGTAATGGGGTCTGTGGCATCTATTCACTGACTTTCCAAAAGATTTCCAGTTTAGCTCTCACAACCCTGCAAGCAAGAATTTCTGGAAAACAACCTTTGACTATTGCACATGCAATACTTGTAAATGCATGTCTTAAATTTTGAAAGACAGGATTTACATTTCCTAAATTAAGTTGAATGCATCTTCATCTCTCCACTGGACACCAACTTCACTTCTCATAAGTGAAGTTCATTAATGCTGTATTAAAATGTTGATGGTCTATTTTCCAGATACAATTGCTTTCATAACTTTAGAAGCTTTCTGAATTAATCCTGCCTCTTATAGTGGATCTTAGTGACAATATTTTAGACTATCAGCCGTGTAGATTGTGTTCATCACATGTAGTCATGTGTTTCATGACTAGGTGAATTCCTTTCTGTCTGTCTTGCATTTAATTTCTGAAAATTTAATAAGCTTAATATAGGCACTGGCCTACTTTCTGAGCAGGCTCAGAAGCGTAGCTTGCATATTTTTGCTAACACCATACTATTTTGAGAATTCTTTCCCCTGTCAGCCTATTTATTGGAAGTTGCAACAATATCCATAGTTTATTTTACCCATTTTAATTTGTGCCAGTGTTGTTTGACAGATGCTATCCAAATGCTTGTAGTGGGAAAATTTGATGGAGAGTAGAATGGAGCCTGCTTTTATAAGAACCTGTGCTTTCCCCTAGAGGACACTAAACTAAGCAGTCTTGTATCACCTGCTTTTAGCTGCTTCATCTATTTGAACTCATTAGGAAAATATTACTTCTTGCACTGATTGAGCCACCAAAGTGTCCCAGCTGTGTTACTGAAAGGATTGTACTGATTCCCTTGAAATCAACGGCAAAACTGCCAACAGCTGTGCAGAGTGCAAGACTGGGCTGAAGACCAGAATCCTCTGTGTTAGCAGCTTTTGAGTGCTCGTTCACAACACACTGATCACAGGGAAATGAGCTGTGGAGCTCCAAAGAGCCAAAATGGTAAAACGCAGATCAAGTCAGCTTAGAGGGGAAATCCAGAGTCTTATCTGTTTGTTTTGAATCAAGTCTTTCACATATTGCTTATTCCATGTTTACTAATTGGAGATTCAAGTGTGTTACATAAGAATATGCATCTTTAATTGGTACTGGAACAATTCTACATTGTATTTTTCTTGTCTTAAACCTTACCTTTACCTTTTATATTTCCTGTAGCAATTAAAACTTCAAACATGATAGTATTTTAGTATCGTGCTCTAGCTAGCATGATGTATGTCAAAGGATGGTTACCATAAATATTTTACTAAGATTGCCAGAGTGGTGGTGTATATGTACAAGTTTATTGTAGTGATAAGAATTTGTTTAAAATAGCCTAGTAAATAATTATGTTTTAATTGAAACTATGTCTTTTAATGGCAGATGCATCTAATTTCCAGGGTATCTGTTGAAATGGGAAGCTATCTCATTTTGATAAGCAATAGCTTTTAACATGGTTTCTTCCTTGAAAACCATGTCACCTAGCAAACATAGTAACTCTGAAAGGTTATCATCTTTGAACAGCAGAACCTGTATTTTGTTGATCAGATTTTATTGCCAATCCTAGAGAAATTAAACAAATCTAAAAGCAACAGCATGTAAATTAGAATGAAAGAACAACATGTATGTACGCCTCATATCTTAATATCTTCTGTGAATGTCTTTCCTTTTAACTGAAGTTCTACTAGAAATCAGATTGCTAAATAAAAAAAAAAAAAAGAAAGAAAGAAAAAAAAAGAATGAAAGCAATTCTAAGTAGTTTTAATTAACCTAAAAGCTTTTTCATTTTTACCATTGTCTGTAATTTTTTCCTTCTCTAGTACAAGGAAATCAGTTTGAAAAAGGATACAAGTTGAAGAGGCCTCTTAAAAAAAAAACTCAAAATACATGGAAAAAAAAGATAATAAAAAAGGACTTTGCAGCACAGTTATCTATAAAGAGAGAGGGTACTGAAGCCAGGGATGAATTATTAAAATGTGTGCACATATTCCTTGCGTATCAGGCTGCTGTGACTGTGTTACACATGAGAACCCTGAACACGGTAAATCTGTATCTGTTGAAGTGAGCTGAGTCTGAACACAGAGTTTTGATGGAATCAAAATGACTGAGTTTTTTCTCTTTCTGATTCCTTTGATAGCAGCAAGCAGTCTAGTCCCACTTCTGCTACTGTTTGTTATTGCAAATTCAGTGGCATTGCCAGCTTCACAAGAGCTACGTACTAAAAATGACTGGGAGTGGTTTGCTTCCCTGTCCTACCATAACTGCCCTTTCCTTTATGAATGTGAGCCTTTTATTGAAATCATCAAGAAAAATGTGCTAGTTCAACAGACTTGCATGGTTTTTTTAATAAACTACCTTATCAGACTTTAATTTTTTTTTTATGTGAAGCATTTTATAAAAGTGCTACATTTAGTGCATTTGGATAAGAATATTCTAGGCAAAGAAACAGAGGGTGCAACAGCCTCCAGAATCAAGGAGGCTGGGACTGCAGTGTGAATTGCCTTAACCCCACTGCATGGCCCTGCTTTGTTGAATGTATAATTGTGGCAAGGTCCAGTAATGCCTTCTGACCTTGTTTCGACTGGTCATTTGTACTGCTGTTGAAACCTCTAGAAGGGGATAAAGGAGCCTTTGTCATTTGTATAGGAAAGTCCTAGAGGAAAAAGAAGGGAGCAAAGTTTTAAGCTTAAAGCTATACCAATACTTGTGCGCTGTGACACTGTGCAAATTTGTTTCTTCTTGCTGTCACCATGTAAGCTTCAGTGAGGCCAAAACCATATGGGCCTGAAAAAAAAGAATATTTTGGATGTGAGGTCCACAGCTCTGGAGTAATCATTGCCCATAGGGCATCAACATATGATGAATTTAAAAAGCTACATACCGAATTTATTCAAATCCCTAAGCCTGCAGTATTAGCAGAATCCTTCAATCTTGAAACTAAATGCAGTTTTGGAGACAAACTTGGACTTTACACTACGGTATTTCACATGCTACTTCAAGTGACAGCTGACTTGGACCTAGTTACCAAAAAGCAATTAGCAATCTCTAATATTTGTAAATTAAATTCTGATTTTCACATAGAAGCAAAATTCCTGAAGCACTGTGCTCAAAATCCTGATTAGGGCTACTAGTTAATAACCAGGAAGAGAAGTAGCAGATATAAGTTTGTTTGTTTGTTTGTTTGTTTTTTAATTACTTTATGTTACAAAGAAAATTATTTCAGTAGATTCCTGCACAGTTAATTGTTTCTTTTGAATACTTTTCCATTTTTCAACCATCATCTAGGAAAAGTTAAGTAATTTTTACATGTGGTATAATAAAGCACAACCAGAACTGCCACTGTGAAAAAGAAGTTCGGAATAAGATACTCTGCAAATATTCTTAAATCAAGTAACAAAGTTTCGTTCTTTCTGTGACGCAGCAGCATTTAACAATGTTACGTATGCTTCCACTGCTTCCACTGTTTTCTTGGGTTGTTTTTTGTTTGTGTGTGTGTTTTCTGGAAGAAATACCTGGATATGAAACCCTTGAGTCAGCAAAAAAGCTGACTTTAGGTAAAACAAGTCAGGCTGAAGCAGGCTATATAGAGAAAATTCCCAGCAAAACAGCCCTCTCAAATTTAGTCTTGGCTTAGGCTAGCAACTAGTCGAGTTGTGCACTTTTTTTTCAAGCCACGTCCATGTATGTAAGATAAATAAAGTTCCTTTAGTAAAGAAAAGGTAGTCAAACCCTTTATGCTAATGTTCTTTACCTAAACTGTACATCTTACAGTTAATGTATTACTGGAACAAACTGACCTTGGCACAGCCATTCACAAGCTGGCCCTAAACCCGTTACTGTTTTGTCTTAAAGGTCTGTTTTAGTTACATATTTAAAAATACATTTATGGTATGGATTTTATGGGGAGGACTGAACACTGTGTCATCACGTAGCTGTAGATTATTTTTGTTAGAGTATAAGGGACATCTGCAGAGCTTATTGTATAACTTGCACTAACACCATCTTTAGTCCTGAAACTGCATGAACTGCTAAAGGGCCGTGGAACAAAGAGAAATCCCCTTTGATGCACATCCTGAAACACAAGTGTGATGCTTTTGTTGCTGATAGTATGTAGGAACAAGATCTCAGTATGCATCCAGCACTCCGTGTTTACTAAGTTCTTATCCACCACTGCAAGGGTAGCACGGAAAGAGTTTGGCTAACAGTTCTGGATTGTTTCCATCTCTTCCTCTCCTTCAGAAATGCTTCTTCTCACTGATAAATTCACCACCTTTCCCTGTCAGAATTTGTAGTTCCTTCGCAGCAACACTCGCCTCCCAAAATATGACTGTTCTATTGGGAAAGTTGTATGACACTGAATTCCTGTCTTGTGCTATATTTGCAGCTGGTTTTATCTGCTTACAGTACTTAGTGATTGAAAGTAGCATTTTTTGCCAGCTGCAGTGTTATTTTATAACTTTTTTGTATGCGTTCCAGAATGATGGCACTGTCTGGCAAAGAGTGTCTGAAAACATCGGACCTGCACCTCATTCCATTGAGAATACCCTTTCTGTTGTTTTTCATATTTTTTCCCAAGACATATAAATGCTAAAATAAATGTGTAGCAAAATACATTTTAAGGTAAATACGAAAATGCTTATAGAGTCACAAGATGTCAGAATGAACTCTCAGCTTTCTCTTTCCCTGCTGCTTTTGTTATGTCTTGTACCTATACAAAGCCACTGTATCCTCCAAAGGAGTATACACAGTAGCATTAAGAAACCATTGCTTCTGGTGCTTTCAGTTACTTGGGGTTCTAAAAGTCCATCTCAAAAGGGGCAATAAACTAGCATCCTTAAAAATGTTTACTATTAGCACAGGTAAGAAAATTGTCAACACCTGTTATTAAAGAATCTTATTTACATTGGACCAGGATATCATAGGAGGAAAAAAAAAAAAATCACCTGCTTCATGCGTTTGGAGTTTCTGAGATACTGTACTTAAATCCACTGTAACTTCTACATTGTGTCAAATCTGCTGAAACCCCATCCAATTAAGATATGGGATCAAAGTAATTTTTGAATGAAGATTATGCTATCCCTTGATTCCCATTAAGTTACTGAAGCACAGAGAACTGGCTTTCCACAAATCCACTTCACACAGTTCATCCCTCTCCTGCTCTGTTAAGGAGTATCCTTCATTCTGCTCTACTCTTCAGTGGATCAAGACCCATCTGCAGGCAGTGCAGGTATGATACAAAATATCTTCAGTCCTAGTGACCTGCTCTTTGCATTGAGCAGCCAAAGCCCATGCAGTTCCTCCGATGGTTTGGCATGATATTCCTGAAAGGCTTCAGCTCCTTGACAGATTAGTCAGATGGGGTTCTTCTACCCCATTTGACTAATGAGCAGAAGCCTGCTGGCACTTATCTGTATTGATCTACCTGTGGAATTTAGCCCTAACAGTGCTTAATTTCATGGGGATTAAACAGATTCTCACCTCACCACTACAAAGTGGTTGGGATGTGCTCAGTGTGAAGCTTCTTACTGATATATATATAAATAAAGATATAGAAATAAATAGATATTTTTATGGAGATGTTTTATAAGTGGCCTTTACTTTGTGCATGGTAATTATTGCCAAATTCTTGTTATTTAGGAGCTGCAAAACGGCTGGTGGGTGAGGATTTGGTTTTAATTTTTATTACTCAGCTATAATTTGCATGGTTTGATTTGTTTTTTTGTCTCTGTGTCTTTTTTATTTTCCTTGTTGGTTTTCTGGCAGGGACACACTGGGCTCAAGCAGGAAATTTTCTATAAGTCTTTGAGAGACAGATTGAAACCATCATTGCCATGTAACATGACAGAAGCACCTGCTTTGCACAGCCCATGTCATTTATCAGTCTGAGGACCTTAGCAAAATGTCTTTAAGCAATCTATTCAGCTTTTCACACTTTGTTGAGGTACTGCTATTTCTCTAGCTTTGCTCAACAAGATAGTAAGCTACTAATCACTGGCCTACAGATACAGCCTCTCAGGCAGGAAAGGGGCCCAGCAAGGACAAGGACATGAATAAGGATTCTGAATTACATTCATAAACAAAACAGTAGCAAAACATTGCCAAAATTGCTACTGAGGCAGGCTACCTTACTTCCTCTTTTCTCTTACTCTTTTTTTTTTTTAATATCCTCAGCATGCCATGTTTACAAGCTTGATCTCAGTAACCTGAGCTCCTGTTTAGAGATAGAAATGTGGTTGTGCTTTCCTATCTCACCCCTACTGCTGTAAAGCAGTCTGTAGCCAGGACGGGACCAGGTCATCAGCTTTCAGGAAAGCTAAGCCAGCCTCCCACACATTCCTTCCAAATCAGCAGGCTGAGAGTTGGTCCTAAGTTTGTGTGCTTACAAAGCTGGCCCAGGTTTCTGGTGGGTGAACAAAGATGGTGTCCGTCTACAGTTATTCTAGTCAACGGCTTTTTTTCTTGAGCACAACTTTTCCATGGGAAGAGAAAGCATAATCAGGATATGACACTTACCCTATTTAAACGAAAACATATATATTAAAATAAATCCTAATCTGAAAGTATACTGTATCTGGGATTCCTCTGTTATAGACATTTAGTCTACAGATTTATGGCTACATTTGCTATGTTATGCTTGAATAAACATATAATTCATTGAAATACACAAGATTTACAAAAATAATATGATCTCTTTACAGAGAATAAACTGTTTGTAAATTTATCAAGAGTATAATCTGTTAGGCCTTATTTGAAGTATGTACTGTGGTTTGGTAAAAGTACAAAATTAAAAGAGCCTTGCCGGATGAGGACTGCTTTTTTGAGTGTGTGCATGTATAGATGCTTTTGAATATTTAAATCTTGATTTATTTATTTTATTTTAATTTTTTGAAAAAAAGTTTCACTGTGCAGAGTGCTCTTCAGATTTCTGTGGTCCAGAGATGGGACTGGTCTGTCTGTTTTTATTAATCACCTGGATGATCTCCCAGGTGTTGAACATTTGCAGACCACCAGGGGATCAGCCATGCCCTGACCAAGCAAAAGACAAATCCCCCAACTCCAGATCCAATCCTTGTGGAAGATATTTTTCTTTATGAAAAATTAGAGTCCCCTTAAGCAGTAGGTTTGTGGTGCTGGAAACTGAAGGGGTGCTGAGTGGGGAGATGAGGGAGAAACCACGTCGGAAGAGGCCTAGGGTGAGGCAGTTATCCCCATACCTTGAGACAGACTGCCTCTGCCAGGAAATACAGTAGGATAATTGTGGTAGGTGATTCCCTTCTCATTGGAAGGGAGGGCCCCATACACAGACCCAACCCGACTCATAAGGAGGAGTGCTTCCTCCCAGGGGCCTGGGACAAGGACATCAGAAAATAACTCCTGGGTCTGGTTTGCTCCTCTGATTACTACCCATTTTTGGTAGTTGTCATGGTTTTATGGGTTTTGTTATTGGTACTCCACATCATAACATCATGTAGTGCACAAGGAGTTAAAGATTTAATGCTCCTGTTCCATGGATTTTGGATAGTTCCAGCTAACTGTGTCAGAAGAGAAGAACTACATCTCCCTGAGGACTGTTCGCACTTCTGTCACCGTTCTCACTCAGAGGGAAGATAAAAAGACTTTGTAGATCACTTGGCTTCCCTTTTTTGATCTTCTGACAAATCTCTGCTCCCAGCCTTATCTCCTCAGCTTACTTAGTAAGGACTTAGGTATTTGGACACTCTCATTTTATTTAATAGTTCCACTTCTAATTATAATGTTTTATATCGTATTATAGTGTGTTTTCTTGCATTCCAATATCTTTAGTTTGTTCTCATGAGATCACAGCTGCTGTTTTTTCTTCAGGCCCATCTCCCTACCCTTTCCCCTTTTCCTCTTCCTGGGCATGGGTCCACAGGTCCCTTTGCCCCACTAGTCATGGAACCAGGTGGACCAGCCCAGAAAGCACTGAAATTCTTGGAGGAGAATGCAGGAATTGGCCACTTTTTTGGTCTTTAGAACAAATCTCTCTCTGCACTCGGAGAGCTTTGTTTGAAAACCTATCAGTACTGCAGGTTGCTGAGAACAAGACCTTGATGTCCAAGTGGACTGCTAATATTCTGAGATCCCTTCCTCCAGTCATCCGGGACCTCACCTGACAGCCACAACTTTTCAAATATGATGCAGAGCGGCTCGGCAACCACCTCAACCAGCTCCTTCAGAACCCTGGGATGCACGCCATCCAGCCCCATAGACTTGTACACATTCAGTCTCATCAGGCAGTCTCAGACTTGCTCTGCCCTTTCAGTGAGGGAGGGATTTACTGCCCTGATCCCCACCTAGAGATTTAGGGATGCAGGGCTCAGGGACATGAGAAATACTGGAATCCTGGCTGCCAGTGAAGACTGAGGCAAAGAACTCATTCAGTACCTCAGCCTTCTCTTAGTCCGTTGAAGCCAGTTTTCTTTTTACATCTACCAAAAGAGCTACACTTGCTTTGGCCTGTCTCTTCTGGCTAATGTACCTGTAGAAAGTCTTCCTATTATTTTTCACATCCCTCGCCAAGTTCAGTTCTGCCTGCTCCTTGGCTTTTCTGATCCCACATCTGCAAGTCCAGATGGCATCCTTGTATTCTTCCCAAGTGACACGTCCTTGTTTCCAGAGCTTGTACTTATCTTTCTTTGCCCTCAGCGCCCAGCAGGTGCTGGCCGAGCCATGCCGGTTTCCTACCTGCTCTGTCCGCTTTCTAATTTAGAGGGATGGAGTGCTCTTGTGCTCTCAGAAAGAGTCAGGACTACGTGCTTCAGGAGAGCAAAATTCCAGCTGCTCAAGGAACTGTTGATGGGATCTCCTAGGAAATTGTCCTTAAGTTCTTAGGAACAGAACAGAACTGGCAGCTCTATAAGAACACCCTTCTGCAAGTGCAGTAGCTATCCATCTCCCAGCAGAAGTAGTTGAGCTGTGGAGGCAGGCAACCAACATCGCTGTGCAGCTTAAACTGAGGGAAAATGTACAGGAAGTGGAAGCAGGGTTGTGTAGCCTGAGAAGATAGTGACATTGTCCGCACATTTAGAAGTAAGATCAGGAAAGCCAAGACACAGATGCAGCCGAACTTGGCAAGGGATGTGAAAGATAACAAGTAGGGGTTGTACAAGTTCATAGGCAGGAGGAGACAGATCAAGAGGACTGTTCCCCCTCTGATGAAAGGCAGTAGAGAGCTGGCTTCCTTAGACACAGAAAAAGCTGAGTACTTAGTGAGTGCTTTGCCTCAATCTTCACGGATGGTCAGGCTTCCCACATCTGCCAGGACCCTGAACCTCTAGGTGAGGGTTTGGGGAGTGGATTGTACCCCACTGTAACAGTGGAACAATTCTGAGACCTCTTCATGCAATTGAATGTATATAAGTCCATAGGGCTGGATGTCCATATCCATATCCATCCTAGGGCTCTGAAAGAGATGGCTGATGTGGTTGCTGAACTGCTTTCCATCATATCTGAAAAATCATGACTGTCTGGTTAAGTCCCAAGTGATTGGAAAAAGGGAAACATTACTCCCATTTTTAAGAAAGGGAGAAAGGATGACCCAGGAAACTAGGGCTAGTAGGCATCACTTCCATGCCTGGGAAGATCATGGAACACACCTCCAAGAAGCTGTATTAAGGCACATACAAGACAAAGAGGGGATCTGAGACAGCCAGCATGAATTCAACAAGGGCAGATCTTGCCTGACCAATCTGGTGGCCTTCTATGATGGAGTGAAGTCATGAAAGGACAAGTGAAGTGTGATGAATGTCATCTACCTGACTTCTGCAAAGCCTTTGGCATGGTCCCTCATCACACCCTTCTCTCAAAATTGGAGAGCTATGGATTTGGAAGACGGTCAGTTCAATGGATTAAGAACTGTTTCTTGGGCTGCAGTCAAAATGTTGCGATAAATGGTTCTGTGTCATCTTGGAGACCGGTCACAAGTGGTGTCCCTCAGGGGCCGGTCTTGGGACCGGTGCTCTTCAACATCTTCATCAACAACGCAGATGATGGCATATAGCACAGCCTCAGTAAATTTGCTGTCAACACTAAGCCGAGCAGTGTAGTCAATACATTGGAGGGAGAGGAGGCCATACATAGGGACCAGGACATGCTGTGGGCCCACGTGAACCTAATGAGGTTCAACAAGGCTATGTGCAAGGTGTTGCAGTTGGGCCGGGGCAATCCCAGGTACTTACACAAACTGGAGGAAGAACTCCCTGAGAGCAACCCTGTGGAAAAGGACTTGAGGATCCTGGCAGATGAGAAGCTGGACATGAGCCAGCAGTGGTCAACCCGGAAGTCCATCGATATCCTGGGCTGCATTAAAAGGACAAAAATTTACTGTTCTGCATTAAAACAGGAGTGACCAGCAGGAAGAGGGAGGTGATTGAGCTCTTGTGGGACCCCATCTGCAGTACTGCATCCAGGCCTGGTTCCCCCAGGACAAGAAAGACATGGAGCTCTTGGATCGCGTCCAGAGACCTGACAGACTGAGGCCTGGGATATTTCTAGGGAACTTGTTTGTCTGATTCACCTTCTGGTTATGATCTTTAATTGATTGTTTTTGCCAGCAGTGATGAAGCTGCTGCAAGTAGCCTGAGGATCATCAGAAAGGACCTCAGGGAACTGTGGCATTTTGTGGACAGGACAGAATGGGTGTACAGGTTGTGTTTTCCTCTACTCCTTCACTGGATGCTGACAGGAGCAGGAATGACAGTCTCATAAATACACAGCTGACAGGCTGATGCAATTCCAGAAATTTTGTGGTTTTTTGGACAATAGGGAATTTATTCTGTGCCTGGTCTGATGTCTACTGATCGATCTCATCTTTGTCAAAGGAGGAAACAGATTCTAGCCCAGCTGCTGGCAGGGCTTGTTGAGAGGGCTTTAAACTAGTTCTGAAGGGGGAAAGGGACAAAACCATGCTCACTATAGACAAGGATAATGATTACCATGGGAGGTTGTACTTGATCAATCTGATGTCCTTCTGTGATGGATTGACGATACTGGTGGACAAAGGAAAGATGACCAATGTCATCTACCTAGACTTTTTGCAAGGCTTTTTGCCAATGGTTTACAGGTTTGTTCAGCCTGGTTCCACAACTAGCGAGTTGGGAAACATGGGACCCCAAAAATTTAAAAACTGCAGCAATGTCCTTAGAAGAAACAATTTAATTTTCAAAATATGGTATTGGAATGCAAAGTAACACACTATAATACAATATAATTAGAATTGAAGCTAATAAATCAAATAAAATGAGAGTGTTCAAAAGGTGGAAAGGCCTCACCATGACACTGAGGCAAGGCACACAGCTGGGTCAAGCAGCAGGGAGGAGAGCCAAAGGAAAAGGGAAGGTCTTGTGACCTTGCCAGGGGGCTATATCTCCTCTCTGAATGCAAAGTCCTCTGGTACTACTACATGCACTACATGATGTTATGACATGAAATACCGAAAACCAAAAATCATAAAACTATGATACCTTTGACATGGTACCCTCCACCACATCCTTCTCTCTAAACTGGGGGCATACATATTAGAGGGGGAGACTATTTGATGGCTAAGGGTTTGCAGGGTCTGTCTTGGGACCAGTGTTCTTCAACATCTTCATCAATGACATCAATGATTGGCTCATGTCAACCTTATCCAGTTTGCCAATGGCACCATCCTACATTGATGTGGTTAACACATTAAAAGGAAGTATAGCCCTCCAGAAAGCCCTCTCTGCTCTGCCCTATAGAGGCCTCATCTAGAGTACTGCATCCAGGTCTGGGGCTGCCAGTACATCAAAAATGTGGAGCTCTTGGAGAGGATTTAGAGGAGGGCCACAAAGATGATCAGAAGGCTGGAGCACCTGCTCTAGAAAGACAGGCTGAAGCAGCTGGGCCTGTTCAGCATGGAGAAGAGGAGGTTGTGAGGAGATCTCATGCAGCCTTCCAGTATTTAAAAGGGGTAATAAAACTGACAGTAATCAACTTTTTCCTTGGGTAGATAATGATAGGACAAAGGGGAATTGTTTTAAACCCAAGGAGGTGAGGTTTAGATTGGATATCTGGGGGACATTCATCACAGAGAGATAGAAGCAATGATGGAACAGACTGTCCAGAAGGATTTTGGATGCCCCATCCCTGGAGGTGTTCAATACCAGGTTGGAAAAGGCCTGGGTAATCTGTTCTAGTACCAGATCTGGTGGCTGGTGGCCCTGCCCGTGGCATGGGTGTTGGAACTAGGGGATCCTTGGGGTCCCTTCCAATCCAAGCGATCTATGATTCTATGAGTGAGGGTGAGACAGGGGGCCAAGCTGAACAATGCACACAGCATGGGCGACAAAAAGGAGGAACTGGAAGCCACTATGTGGCAGGAAAAGTATAACTTAGTTGCCATTAGAGGAACATGGTATCACTCCCATGAGGGCAGTGCTGCAGTGGATGGCTATAAGCTCTTCTGATGAGATAGAAAAGGAAGAAGAGGTGGTGGTGTGCTTCTTTATTTTAGTGAGTACGTTGATGCTGTTGGGCTTGATGCTGGGAATGATAAGGAATCTCTATTGGTAAGTATCAGGGGAAGGGCTGACAAAGCAGACATCCTGGTGGGCGTCTGTTATAGACCACCCAATCAGGATGAAGAGACAGATGAGATGTTCTATGAACAGCTGGCAGAAGTTGCAAATTTGCCAGCCCTTCTTCTCATCGGGGACTTCAACTTCCCTGGTGTATGCTGGAAATACAGTACAGAAGGAGCAGTCTAGGAGGTTTCAAGTTAAATGGAAATTGATTTACTGAGGTAGCTGGAAAGAAAGCCTACCAGGGGAGGTTCACCACTAGACCCGCTGTTCAAAAATAGATAAGGAGTGGTGGGAGACATGGAGGTCAGGAGCTGACCTGGACAGAGTGACCACAAAACGATAGCATTCTCGATTCTTGGTGAAGTCAGAAGGGGAGCAGCAAAACTGCTACCTCGGACTAATGGAGGGCAGACTTCGAAATGCTCAGGATACTGGTAGGGAGAGTCCCTTGGGATTCTGTCCTGAAGGATAAAGGAGCCCAGGAATGATGTTCGCTCCACTAGAAGGAAATCTTAAGGGTAGAGGAGCAGACTATCTCCCTGTGTCACAAGATGAGCTGGCGAGAAAGAGAGCTAGAATAAACAGGGAGCTTTTCCTGATGCTCCAGGAGAGGCTCCTTCTCCTGTAAAAAAAACAGATGGGCAACTTGTGGAAAGTAGAAATACGTTCTTAGGGTGTATAGGGAGAAAAGTAGAAAGGCAAAAGCTCTGCTTGAACTCAACTTGGCTGTTCAGGAGAATCTGCATCCTCTACTGGATGCAGTGGGGAACGTGACCATTGAGGTTAAGGAAAAGACTGAGGTTCTCAGTGCCTTCTTTATATGCGTCTTTAAAAATCAGACCAGTTATTCTTGGGGTACTCTACCCTCTGACCTGGAGGACTCCAATGGGGAGCAGAATAAACCTCCAATTCAGCTAGAGATCTACAAGTCACTGGGACAAGAAGTGATCCACCAAAGAGTGCTGAGGAAGCAGGCAGACGTAAAAGCCAAGAAGCTTTCCATCATCTCTCAGAGTTCCTGATCAAATGGAGAGATCTCAGGGAACTGGAGGTTTGCTAATGTGACTTCCATCTACAAGAAGGATCATAAGGAGGATCCGGGCTACTACAGGCCTGTCAGCCTGGTTTTGGTGTCATGTGAAATTACGTAGCAGATCATCTTGAGGGAGATCACACAGCATGTGCTGGACAACCTGGGGACAATGTCTAGCCAGCACAGTTTTACAAATGGCCGGTCCAGCTTCATCAATGTAATCTCCTTCTATGTTCAAGTGACCATGCTGCCGGATGAGGGAAACACTATTGATGTCATTCTACTTAGTCTTCAGAAAAGTCTTTGATGCTGTCTCCCACAAGATTCTTGTTAAGAAGATGATATCTTGGACAGGTACACTCTTCACTGGGTCCTGGAAGAGCCAGGACCAGAGAGTAGTTGTGAATACAATTAAATCCAGGTGGTGACTGGTCACAAGTGATGCTCCCCAGAGATCAATATTGGATCCAGTCCTGATCAGTATCTTAATTGATGACCTGGGTGAGATCATTGTTCATTGAAGTTCATCTGCCTGGGGGTAGGACGGCCTTACAGAGAGATATGGACCAGCTGGATAGTTCAGCTGAGGCCAAGGGATGAAGCTCAACAAGATGAAAGGGTCCTGCACTGTCCACAACATCTCTAGGCAGTGCTACAGGCTTGGGACAGAGCAAAAGTTTTTAGAGGAAATGGACCTGGGAGTATTGATTGGTATTTGACTGGACAGGAGCCAGCAGCCCCAAGAGGGCCGATAGAATCCTGGCTTATGGCAGAAATAGCATTGCATGTAGAAATGATTATATCTTTGTACTCAATCTTGGTAAGGCTAAACATCGAGTACGGACTTCAGTTTTGGTCCTCACAATACAAGAAAGACATTGACACCCTGGAAAATGTTCTGAGGAGGGCAATAAAGCTAGTGAGGACTCTGGATAACAGGCCCTATGAGAAGCAGCTGAATGAGCATGGATTCTTTTGGTCTGGAGAAGAAGAGGATCAGGGGGGATCTTATCATTCTCTACAACTATATGAAGGGAGGAGGTGGTAGGCATGTTGTGGCCTTTTTTTCCCTTGTAACCAGCAATAGGCCTAGAAGGAATGGCCTCAAATTGAGTCAGGGGAGTTTCACGTAGGATGTCAGGAAATATTTCTCCAAGTGAGTGGTTAGGTGCTGGAATGGGCTGCCCAGGGAGGTAGTGTAGTCATCCCAGGTTTTAAAGAAACATTCTGATTTTGTACTGAGGGATATGGTTTAGTTGGAAATATTAGGGATAGGTGAGTGATTGAACGGATGATATTATGAGTCTTTTCTAATCTTGGTGATTCTATGATTCTAAGTGCCAAGTATATATAGGTAAGCACTATGTTTTTTCCAAGCAGTGAACTGCACTAAGCCTCAGTGTAATTTAACTGGTTCAGAATTATGGTATAGGGAGATGATTAACACATCTATTCCTCAACACATATATCCTTGTCAATGGGATCTATCTTTCTCTGCAGGAGAGTCACAGCTTTCCATGGTTGCTTTCACCTATGCAAAAACTTAATTTTACTTCCCATGTTCTGACAACCCTAAGTAAGGAATTAGGAGAAATCTGACATGAGATCTATCAAAATAGAGCTACTACTGATTATCTGTTACTAACGCACAATCTTTGGCACCAGAAATTTGAAGATGTCGTTTTCATATTACTGATAGTTCCTAGTTAGTAGAAGAGAAGATTGAGAATTTAGAATATTTAATGAAAAATCTTAAACAAGATGTCAGTGAATGGCTCACTTGCCTTCTACAGTCATTGGGACTAGACAGATAAGGATTGGAGCCATTTTATTGATAGGGATTTGCTTTTTGATGATACATAGGGGCCAAGTAAAATGTGTGATGAGTAGTGCACTCTATTCCCTTGCAGGAATAACTAGGGAAGGAAGATAGTGGTGCCAAAGCACTCATCTGCCACCAGAACTACACAGGAAGAAATAATACAGGCTATGTTAAAAAAATGTTGCAAGGATAATCAGATGATAAGAAGAGAAAAGAGAGAGCTGAGACTTAAAAAAGGCTTGCAAACACGATGGACGTGCAAAATTGTTTGTGCAGAAGATTTTTCACAAGATGCTCATGCTCTCAACCTTCTGCAGAAGCATGCAAATTCCTTTCCACTCAGTGTATGTACACCATCACTAAATGATATTTTAGTTACAAATGTCCGTAGACAACTTGAACTTATGATCTTTGGACTTACTACACAGGCATAAAGGCTAATTAAAATTAACTTCTCCTCCCTGGGCAGCATAAAGTTGGAGTTAATTACACATACAGTGCATTATATGAAGGGGTGTCACATGCCAGGGGAAATGTGTATTATGTCGACTCTGTGTACTGCAGCCAAAGAGGAAAGAAGGCGGGACAATGTGGTCAGGAAATAAAGATAAAAGAGAGCTATAACCCCTCATATTTTTAAAGATCATACCAGGAAATGTCCTCAGTAGACTGACACTTTATTTGAATAAAGAAAGCAAAAGACTCCTCTCTGTCTCTTTTTGGGATAAAGATAATTGAGCAAGCCTACTCGAGCAAAATTTCTTCCCAAAAAATGATGCTTACAAGGTAAGTAGATAGCTCTATATATTTGTGATAGTCCTTGGAATAGTTCCTAAGCAGCCAAACATTTGCAGTTTAAGGATTTTCACGTTCTGGATTGCTTGCTTATACTTAGTCACCTTTTCCCTATCTATTTGTTGTGTGCTTGTACAGAGCACGTAATATCTCCTTACCGCTCTGGTCCTACAAAACAGTGAGTTGGTGTGCTATTCAATTTATAAAACAAAACACTAGCAAATGAGCAAGGAGAGTTTTTTGTTTGTTTTAAATCTCTACTTGCTACAGAAACAATCTCATCATGTCATGAAGCATAGATCCAGAAGAAAATTTTCAGATATATTTTGCACTCCATCCCAGTCTCAATCAAATCGTTGCATTTGCCTATAGAGATGAGTGCATTTTATAACGATACACTGATGACAGGATCTGTAGCACTGGTGTCCAGAAACATCTGCAGTCCTGTGAAAATGTATTTCTGGACAGTGTTCCCTGTCACTGTTTAACAAGATAGGCAGCTTGATTCTATGCTGTGCGTGTGCATAGGAATAACATTTAGTCTGTGACTTCCTCATCTACTATGTCCGTGGATAGTCATGTTTCTCTTAATACAGGCAGACACTGCTTCCTGCAGCTGGCTGCTGATATTTCCATGATTAAAGGAGCAAGCACAGCAGCTGGAGAATCACAGAATCACAGAATCACAGAATGGTCAGGGTTGCAAGGGACCTCAAGGAACGTGAATCTCCAACCTCTTTGCCACAGGCAGGGCCACCAACCTATTAACCACTTAATCCACAGCCACAGATTTGGTGTGCAGTGCTGTTTGCTGCCCGGGGTGGGGCTGCAGGTGTTCAGTGTGAGAGCAGAGGGGAGATGCAGCATGGAGAGGACTATGATGCTGCCTGGACAGAAACAAAAGGGGATGACAGAAAGAAAAACACCAAGAGAGGCTTGGCCAGGCTTGTTGTATCCCAAAAGGGTATGGAAAGTATTTGAACAGAGAACTAGGATGAAAGAAAGGAGCTGGTGTGGGAGGGCAATGCAGGCACAGGAAATCGGCTTTATTTCTTCTCTAAATCACCCATAAAACCTGGGAGGATGATTTTTTTACTTTCCTTTGTTTTCAGAAGTTTCCTAGCATTAGTTTGGTTTAAAATGAATTCTAGCTGTGAAACTGAAAGCACCTTTGGAATATTCAGGTCAATTAAGAATTAAAGGCAAGAGTACCCCCCAGTCCTGGCTGGCTATTTGTGCAGATTCCATACAAACTACTGTTATGGTTTATTCTATCGGGCAGCTATGCACTGCACAGTTGTTTGCCCACAACACCTTACCAGTGTAAGGGAGAGAATCAGGAAAAAATTAAGTAGAACTTGTGGATTGAGAGAAAAGGATAGGGAAAAGGAGAAAAATGACAGTAATGATAACAAGACAAGATATATTTTAAAATTTTGCATTATCATATGATATGGGATATGATATCTTTTTGGCCTTATATTAGCTGTCCTGATTCTATCCTCTCCCAGATCTTTGTGACCCCTGAGCCCCCCTTGCTAGCAGGAAAACTAGAATTCAACTAGAAGTTGAATCATACTTGGCATTGTGCAGCCACTCCTCAGCAAGAATTAAAAGATTGATGTTATATCAACATAAATTTTCTCCCACTGTGAATACATAACAGCATACGAGACACCACGGAGGAAAAAAACTGTCCTCGCTGAAACCGGGACAAACAGAAAGACCTCATGACATTTCCAGATTCCTTTACCTCAAATTATCTCTGTGATTTTTCAAAAAGTATTCCTTCAGGTCTTTCACAGGTAGGGTTTTACCTCATCTTGCTGATTAGGCTCATAGGAATTTGATTTTGTTACTTAGAGCGTTGGATAATTTTAGGCTAAAAATACCTCAATACAACTACTTTCATAAAATCTGAATTGAAAATAAATTTACAAAACTTCATCAGAACTGAAGATGCTAATCACAATTATCTTTTGCACACTGGATTTGATCCGGAATAAAGACTTCAAGTTCTTTTCTCTAAAACTCTCCACATAAGACAATGAGGAAGAAAGAAGGGGATCCTACTGCATAAAACATTTGCTAGCTTCTCTTTTCAATTGTTTTACCTCTTTGTAAATCACGTGATAAATCAAAAGCCACAGATTCAAACTACCAACAGCGACACAAAGAATAGGCTTTTCTTATAAATAATTGCTGTAAATCATGTTCTTAGAATATTTCCTGCTGTACAACAAAGCACCTGATTTTGAACATCTATGATTATAAGCCCTGGTAGAGGTATAAATGAGAAGCAGAATTAGTTATTCCATTTCCACACAATGGCATTTCTGAGATCATCTTGCATGTACTGAATATTAATTGCAAATGACTGATGCATCTATTAAAGCACATAGGCATCTCTTCCTCCCCAAGCACAGGCATAGTGTGGCTGGCATCTCAATATCACTGTGACAATCTGCTTGCAGAAAGGATTTGCTGTAATACTGGATGTGTCAGAACATGCCACTGACAAATAGGTTTCCTTAACATCATGATAGCGTTTGATCACTGTTTGAATAAGCAGCATCACAACAGAGATAAGCATCACAACTTCAGGCACAGAAAGTACAAGGAAGACAGAGAGCTGTTGGAGAGAGTTCAGAGGACAGCCACAGAGATGATCAAGGGCCAGAGCACCTCCCCTACATAGACAGGCTGCAGCAGCTGGGCTTGTTCAGCCTGGAGAAAAGAAGGCTGCAGGGTGACCTGATTGCAGCCTTTCAGTACCTAAAGGGAGCCTACAGACAGGAGGGGAATCAACTCTTTGAAAGGGTAGATAACTGCAGGACAAGGAGAAATGGTTTTAGGTTGAGGGAGGGAAGATTGAGGTTGGATGTCAGGGGGAAGTTCTTTACAGAGAGAGTGGTGAGGTGCTGGAATAGGCTGACAAGAGAGTTTGTGGATGCCCAGTACATGGAGGTATTCAAGGCCAGGTTGGATGGGGCCCTGGGCAGCCTGGCCTAGTACCAGATCTGCAGGTTGGTGACCCTGCATGTGGCAGGGGGTTGGAGATTCATGATCCTTGAGGTCCCTTCCATTCTGTCTGTGCAACTAGAGAGGAAGAGGATATTCAAATCACTAACTTCATTAGAATCACACAATCAGAGAACAGTAGGGGTTGGAAAAGACCTCTAGAATTGAAGTGCCCCATCATACTGACAGGAAATAAGTTCTTCATTGCATTAGCATGGAGATTCCTGTCTCCAGTGTCTGCCCATTTCCCCTTGTTCTACAGTTGCTCACCACCAAAAAAAGTCTCAGCTACTTGACTCCCACACTTCTATAAACAGTTATGTGATTCCCTCTCAGCTCTCTTCTCCAGACTGAAGAGTTCTGGGTCTCTCAGCCTTTCCTCATAAGGGAGATGCTTCAGGCACTTAATAATCTTTGTTACCCTCCACAGGACTCATTCTAGGAGATTCCTTGTGTTTTTTGAACCGGGGAGCCCAGAACTGGAGTCAGTATTCCACATGTGGACTCAGCAGGGCAGAGTAGTAGGGGAAGATCACCTCCCTCAACCTGCTGGCCAAGTTCTTTTTAATGCATTTTGGGACAGCCTTCCAGTCCACAAAGGCACACTGCTGGTCCACGGACAACTTGTTGCCAACCAGAACAGTCAGGTCCTTCTCTGCAAAGCTTTTCTCCAGCAGGTCTGTGGATTGATACATGCGGTTACTCCTCCTCCCCTGGTGCAAGACTCTTCCCTTGCTCTTGTTGAACCTCATCAAGTTCCTCTCTGCCCAACTCACCAGGTCTTGGTGAATGGCAGCACAGCCTTCAAGGGTGTCAGCCACTCCTCCCAACTTTGTATCATCAGTGAACTTGCTGAGGATGGACTCTATCCATTCGTACAGGTTGTTAATGAAGATGTCAAACCATACCTGACCTAGCACTCACTGCTGGGGAACACTGCTATTTACAAGCCTCCAGCTAGATTCCGTGCCAATGAATCAGCCACTCTCTGAGCTCTGCTAGTCAGCCGGTTCTCAATCCACCTCATTGTCTACTCATCTATCCTAAACTTTCTAAGTTTCATAATAGGACGTTGTGGGAAATAGTGTCAAACACCTTGCTGAAGACAAGTATAGTGCAAAGTGATGTTTGTTCTGAGTTTGTGCTTATTCTTGTAAACATCACCCTCCTTAAAGGTTGATAAAAGAAAATAAACTACCCCGGGCATATATTACTGGGAACATGTTGTAGAGAATCTGTGATAAAGGCTAGTTTTTTGGCTGGGATGGTTTTCATCTGCCTAGGTCATGTAGTAGTCCTGAAAGAGGATAAGATGGAGAAAGCAGACATCTTTTTACACATGGAGTAAAAAAAATGGATAGGAAAACTGGAAATGGCACAGAGAAAGCATGAAGCCCTGGAAATTCTGGATTAAAATGTGTGCTCTGTCTTTGTTTTGAGCTGTTTGAGTTGCTTGAGCCGGTCCATAGGAGGGAAGGAAAATGTTCAGAGGGCTGGAGCACCTCACCTATGAGGACAGGCTGAGCAAGCTGGGACTCCTCAGCTTAGAGAGTAGAGGACTCTGAAAAGGCCTCAAAGCAGCCTTCCTGTGCCTGAAGGGGGACCTTAAGGAAAGCTGAAGATGGACTTTTTATAAGGGCATGTAATGTGAGGACAAGAGGAAATGGTTTTGAACTGGAAGAGGGCAGATTAAGGTATTAGGAAGTAATTCTTTACTGTGATGGTGATGAGAAACTGGAATAGGTTGCCAGAGATGATGTGGATGCCCTCTCCATGGAAACATTCAGGGCCAGGCTGGACGGGGCTTTGAGCAACCTGTTCTAGTTCAGAGCTGTCCCTGCCTATAGCAGGGGAATTGGAACTAGATGATATTAAATGTCCCTTACAACAGTCTAAATACAAATAAATGGAATTTTCTTTTTTAAATTTTTAGTTAAAAGACAAAAATTTGTGTGTAAGCCTATATTTTTTTTATTAACGTAGCATTATTTAGAGCAAGTTAATCTAAAGAGTGCCATCTGCTGCTTATAAAAATAGTTACATTTCAGCAAAGATGGATGTGGATGTGGTTTTCTGCATGAAGTTGTCTTTGTGGTATGAGGATGTTAGATAGACCGTTTAAAGTCCTTCTTAGAACTAACCCAAATCTGTAAGTCTGGCTGCAGGGAACAGTAGTCCCAGAATCACTCCAGCTCTTCTCTTAGGAAAGTAGTAAAAGACTGTGGTTTGTTTGTTTTTTTACTGTTTGTTTTTGTATTTTTTCCTCTTAAAGTTAATACTGATTTGCTTATTGCACTGCAGGCTTTATCTGTCAATACGACACCATGCACCAGCTTGCATGTGTGAACGAAGACTTCAACATTGCTGTTTGTCATGCTGCTCGGATAGCAGTGTGTAGTCAAGCACAAAGACCATAAAATGCCTCCATACCCTATCGTTCTTCTTTTGTCACTCCGGACTCTGAAACTTATCACAGAATCGTGATATTCCTTAATAAATATTCTTTGTAAAGAAATACTGGTGTTTCTACCTACAGCATTTCGGCAAAGCTGATGTTGCTTATCTGAGAATTACAAATTGAAACATATGAAGGCATTTCTTATAATATCAGTTTGTGTGTTAAGACACTGTAGTCTGAGTGGCTTTCTGTGGAATTTTTTACAGAATAGTTAAGCTGGGCAGCAACTGACATTTCAATTGGATCTAGGACACCTCAAATGAGTGTTAGGCATCCCTTATTGCACCAGTGAGCAAATAAATGGGCGATACCTCTACATCCACAAGCATTTCCATTTTGAGTGTGTCATGGAAAACTCTTGGAGGAAAAATGTAACAGAAATCCACAGTAATTAGCACAGGAATACAGAACCTAACCAAATTCAGTGATACAACGAGATAAGCACAGGAAGAAAGTGCACCAAGGCTCAAACAGTGGCATAAACTGAAGATGTTCTCACAGCTTCTCCTGCTAAATGCAACTCTTCATCACTTTGCATCAAAAAAGCATGACCAAGGGAGGTGAGTCTGCCCCTCTACTCTGCTCCCATGGGACCTCACCTGGAGTACTGCATCCTGTGGCCCACAACTCAAGAAGAAAATGAAGCTGTTGGAGTAAGTCGAGTGCCGCGAAGATGATCAGATGGCTGGAGCACTCCCAAGTGAGGATAGGCTGATAGAGCTGGGGGCTCTTCAGCTTAGAAAGAATTCTCTGAGGAGACCTCAAAGCAGCCTTCCAGTACCTGAAGGGGGGCCTAAAGGAAAGCTGGAGATGGAGTTTTTATAAGGGCATGTAGTGTCAGGACAAGAGGAAATGGTTTGAACTGGAAGAGCTCAGATTTAGACTATATATTAAGAAGAAACTGTGAGGGTGGTGAGCACATTGCCCAGAGATGGTGTGGATACCCCCTCCCTGGCATTCAGGGCCAGGCTGGATGGGGCTTTGAGCAGCCTGTTCTATTCAGAGGTTTCCCTGCAAATACCAGGAGGGTTGGAAGTAGGCAATCTTAAAGGTCCCTTCCAACCTAACCCATTCAATGATTCGGTGATTTCAGGAACAGTAAAAAACTGTGTTTGGTCAGGAACTGGGTGGCACTGTGCATGCACACACACACACAGGCACACAAAGACAGTAGTTGTCCATTTCTCTGTGATTACAGGTCTTCCTTTCCTTCCTCAGAAAGTTGCTTTAGGAGGTCTCCCAGATTCAGAAAAATCCAGTTGGCTTGAAGTTACAAGAGCTTTAGCACGTGTTGACATTTTAACAACAAACTTGGCATTTGTATATGCATAAGCATGTGGATGCAAATGAGGGCAGGTTATTATGTTTTGATTTTGTTTTCTGCTTACCCCCACAGCATTTGCAGTTTCAGAAGGAGAGAAAAGTTCCCCCAGGATTCCACCAGGATGACTCATTCTAGCAGCTACTCCCTGCAGTACAAAGAATTACCTTATAGCTTTCAGTACATTGACTTGTTGGTGTGAAAGGAAGATGCAGTCTACGTGGTGAATACACAAATGCTGTACTTTATGGGAGCTGACTTCAGCAGGAAGAAGAACAGCGTGGATGTTGAAAGAATCTCTGTGTCCTTCAGATAAATCTCTTCTGAGGAGTTCTCTTGGCATTCCGTATGCATTATTCATTGCAGAGCAGAGAGGGTCATGTCCACTAGCACTTACAGATGGAATTTCCACTGTATCATCTCCCAGTCCCAAGTGCACATAGCATCTAAGTTACAGAAAAAAGGCTGTAGTGGTGGGGTAGAGGGGAGGAGTACCTCATGGGGAAAGCAAACACTTCTGTGAAACATCTGTAATTGGGAAATAAACACTCACCTTTGTGAGAAATGCTTAGCTCCAGTCATTTCCAATCAGGCAAAGGTCTCAGTGAAGCAGGAAATTTGTTGTTAATGCAGTAGCCTTTTATGGCAAGAGAGACATCGTGCGTGCAGGTGAAACACTTCTCATTATATACCCCTTTCTCCCATCTCAGGTTTTTATTTTCCTTTTTCCTCTTGGCTAAGTACTCAGGTTTATAATCTACACAACGCAATTGCTAATCCATTTTTACATATGAAGCCAGCCACCAACCTATTGCTTTTAGGATTGTTTTGTACATTTCTATGATACAGGAGGGCAATATTTCTTGAAGCTGTTATACCTGTTTTATCCCATGCCAGGCTTTCCTTACCCTGCTTTGTATTCTTCCTTCCCTTACTACTTACAAAAGCCTTGTTTAAGAAAAAACCCATATCAGAAAATATCCAAAGGATAGTAAGCCCCAATTCCTGTTTCACGATACCTATTATGCTGTACTAGCAAGCAGAAATTTAATTATGTGCTTACATTTATTCAGATTTCTTTACAAAAGCTCACATTGTTCATGTTCCATCATGGTGGCTCTTGCTGAAGCCTTCTGGATAAATTTCTTACCCTGCTCAGGGTATCCTAGCCTCTGCTCTGTTTTCCTGCTCAGCATCTTTCATGAATCAGCCATTTTGTAAGAAAGTTATAAGTCCAGTAAGGACCTATACCTCGGTATTGGAAGTTTCTGCTGCAAACACGCAATCTAACTCTCACACCTTCTATTCTGCACACATATGCTGATCAAGCTTCTGTATTGTTATCACAAAATGCAACTTTTATTGCTGTTTAGAGCACTAAAGCTTTAATTGCCCAACTTGGCTACGAAAGACACTCTTCCTATTGGATCAGATTTCATTAGACCGGTCAGCCTGAGCAAATCAAAGGTATAGCTGACTCTTCACTTTCCTAAAGAGCTGTGTGGAATAATGTACAGATTAGGTGTCTTCAGACATGCTTTGCTCTTCTGAAAATAATGCCTCTGAACTTAAACCATTATATGCTGTCTTACAAACAAAACATACATCATCACAATCACCAGAGGAACATAAGGTTTTCCCTAACCCAGCTGAGAGCCAGCTGTTGCAAGGCAACTAGGGCATCAGGGCTGGATCTCCTCCTGCATGGTCAAAGCTTCTCTGCTGGTCTTCTTGACTGTTCACTGGACTGAAGTATTCTGAATGTGTGAATTCTTTAGTGAAAACACTAAAAAGTACAGCCTTTTGACAAAGTTCAGAACCATATAGAAATCCAATTCTTTATCCACTGCATTTCCCTTCTTCTTACTATCTCAATTTGTGTCTCTGCAAATGAAATGTTTTTCTTAGTAAGTGACACTAGAAGCAAATAAAGTTCCCAGTCCTAGCCCTTAGCTCAGTGAATGCTTTTGCACTATGCCACAACAAAAAACTACATTGTGCTCCAAATTAGCAAGGAGTGGAAGTATTAGTACTAAGAGAAGGCCTGGATAAAAGAATGATTGAGGGAATGAGAGGTATTAACTCTCATTTGTGTTGGCAAACAAACAGTAAGTTGTCACCAAAGATAGGGGATCCCAAGTGCACTTAGAGAGTCAAACAAGAAAGATCTTGAAGGATGCAAATTAGAAGATGCGTATAATTTTAAGGAAAGGCTGGTTGACTTCCTCTTATGGTATTCTTCATTCTTAACAACACTGAAAGAAATGAAGAAAGAGAATATTACTCTTCTTCTGTTTGTCATTTGTATTTAAAAACATTGCACAACCACTTTTTTCATAAAATCAAAAAGCCCTTTTGAGTTCTAAAATACTTCTGTTAAACATTTTACTCACAAAAGAATCATTGTTAACCTCTTTCCTTGTGTAAATATCAACCTGTATCCAATATATCTTCTTTTCAATTGCTATTTTAGCTTTTTCTCAAACAACATGGAGTTACATTAAATGTTATGGAAATGAGTTCTGACGCTATAGAAAGGTTAATGAAAAGTCAAAACTGTCATCCAAAATTAGGAAATCACTCTATAACTCCAGTGAGGTGTTAGGAAACAGGCATTCTTTATTCACGACACTGGTGCCAGGCATCCTGAACCAAGCCAAGCATGCCTGACCAGGAATTGCATCATCTGCATAGCTAAGCACTTCTCTATCCAGTTCCTCCTTCCCTGTCTAGTTTCATTCTTCTGCAGTTAATTTATTACCAGTGGTCTAGCACTTCATCATCATTCTGGAAAGACAGCAACTATATTTCTAAGGCAAATATTAGTTAGGTTACAAAAAACCAAAATATTAGTTTCTTTCCAAACACACTAACCTATCATAACTGCCCAAGGTCATTGCTATAAATCAGTGCAAGACAAATATCAAGACTCAAGCCTTTTGGGGGGGACAACAGGGAAGAAATTTTTGCTAGAAAGTAAGCAGGAGCAAACAGAGATGGAAGGGTTACAAATTCTGTCAGCAGTTCGGTGCAAAATTTTCTCTCTCACACACATACATTTTTGACGAAGGTTTCAGAAACCATTAATATATTAAATTTTTTTCTTTTCTTGTCAGCTGTTTTTTTGCTACTTCCAGCCCTCCTCTTCCTCCTTCTACACATATTGTTCCTGTTTTGCTTTCTATCCACAGGACTTTATGCAGTACTGTAGGCTAACTGACCAAGCTGTGGCCTATGCCCATGTAGCAGTCTCTTGGTAGCTCTCCTTTCCTGGTCACACAGCCTATGTTCTTGTTCAGCCATGAAAGTTCTGACAGCTGTATACTGCTGCCTAGCATACCAGGCCCCTCTGTTCTGTCGAGTTTTGGGTTTTTAAGTTTGACCTTCGGGATTTTATTGTGCAGAGTTTACACAGAGAGCACAAAATATGCATCATTGGGACTGCACTGATGAATGGATTAATAGTAGATGTGTATCTCATGAGCAGAATGGTACTGAAGGCAGGGGCTTGGTTAGGTACTTTTTGAGGTACCTATATGAACAGTCCCAAGGCCACAATCCCACAACCAGTTTTGTTCTGAGAGAGACATCAGTAATTTCATGAGTAAGATATACCTTTGTCACCCTAAATCAGGGAAGAAAACTCTCAAACCCCAGTGTGGTGACAGAAAGCAACATTTCTTTATTCCTCACAGTACATACTGCATGACTTGACAAGCAAGTTCACCCTCTCAGAGTTCAGGTTCCATATTTGAACACTTAATTCGTACATACATATTACATTAGCATACATGTTCATTCTTTTACAAGGAGTCATTGATGTTTGCTAATGTCCCTTTGGGCATGCTCAGTGGTATCTGGGGTAGTAGAGTGCCCACTTACTTCTTTCCTATTTTCCACCATAACTGAGACCTTCTAACTAACTTTCAGACACTTTTCCATAATTTGGAAAATTTCCATTTCTTATTAGGCCATAGTGAGAAACTTTAAAAAAATAAATACATGGAATCAGAGGATGTCCTTGCATATTTGATGCAAAAGATAAAAGTATTCTATTATGTCCCCAGTACAAAATTATTGAGGAAAAGAACAATATTCACCCACTAAAATTGTAAGGGAAAATTTTGGAACTATCTCTCATGCATTTATTTTGTTAATCTAATGTATTGGTTCTTAAATTAATACCAACCTGTATCTCCTTTTACTGTGGTATCAGATAAAATGGTATTAAAATAAATTCCAGATATCACAGTGCCTATTGTCTCTACATCAGGAAAAAATACAAAGATCAGTTTGCTCCTTAACCACTTCCCTGACAACCTTACTTCCCCATGTGCTGCTGAGTAGTAGGTTTGAGGAAATGGAAATTAGGGGGTTAGTGAGCAGGCATGGGAAGGTTTGTCAATGAGATTGCCAACGGTGAGGGAGTCGACATTGCATCTCTGAACTGCCTTTGCTAAGAAAAACACAAGGCTTATTGTTGTAGGTGACACTGGGCTCGACTGGGGCCCGTGTCAAGGACATAATTAGAAAACTCCCAGATCTGCTTTGCCTCTCTGATTTCTACCCATTACTGATTGTTCAGGCAGTCAGCAAACTATCAAAAAAGACATTAGAGCAGGTGGAGCTTTATACTAGATCCAATGCAGGAAGAATGAAGTGTGCAACAAGACAGAGAAAGTCTTGGGGTTGCTGTCACACCAGGAGATTTCAGGGAAAAACTTCTGAACTATCCCACAGGATCTTGCAGGGAACCCTCATAGGAGGTAAAATTGCCAAGTCCCCATCTGAAACATCCTTGTTTCCCTCTAGGAAGTAGTGGGGGAAAACTTCAGATTTCTTCTGGGAGTTTGAGGGAGGGCCCCTCTAGAAAGGTGTATGTGTCAGAATGCCCAGCCGAAGTGCATTTACACAACGCACACAGCATGGGGAATAAGCAGAAGTAGTTGGAAACTGTGATGTGCTTGGAAAATTGTGATCTGGTTGCTATCATTTGGTGGGATGACGCCCGTAACTGAAATACCACTATAGAGGGATATCACATTTTTAAAAGGGATAGGCTAGGTAGTAAGGGTGGGGGAGCTGTCCTCTATGTTAAAGACTTGATGCACTGTGAGAAACTCCCTCTGAGAAATGGTGAGGAGCAGGTTGAGAGCTTGTGCATTCAAATTAAAGATAGGACTAATAAAGAGCACCTGGTGGTAGGAGTAGACTACAGGCTACCTGATCAAGGGGAACCTGCTGATGAGACCCTCTTCCTTGACATATTGGATATGTTGCACTCACAGGCTGTTGTCTTGACGGGAGATTTCAACCATCTGGATATCTGTTGGGTAAGCCACACAGTGAACTGCGAGAGATCCAGGAATCTCCTGGAGTGCATGGATGGTATCTTTCAAGTGTTGGATAGACCAAACAGATGTAACGCGCTGCTGGATCTTGTGCTCACCAGTGCAGAAGAGATAATTAAAGGCATTAAGATTGAGGCAGCTTAGGCTGCAGTGACCATGCCCTGGTTGAGTTTGTGATCTTGAGGATTGTGGGCCTTTCAAAGAGCGCAGTCAGAACTCTGAACTTTGTGAGAGTGAACTTCAGGCTGTTTACAGAATTACTGGATGAGATCTTCTGGGAAACTGTACTTAGAGAAAAAGGAGTGGAAGTACACTTGCTACTCTTTAAGGATGCCTTTCTGAGAGCAAAAGAGCTCTCTGCCCCTTGGAATAAGAAAGTGAGAATGGGAGGTCCACTTTCGTAGTTGATGCATTACATAAACCATGGGTTTTATATAGGAAAATATATAAATATTTATATCTCATATAAACAGGTCTGTACTGGCTGTGGAAACAAGGGCATGTCACCTGAGAAGAATACAGGGATACTGTCTGGACTTGCAGACAGGGAATTAGGAAAGCCAAAGGACAGATGGAACTCAACGTGGTGAGGGATGTTTAAAAACAACAAATAGGGATTCTGTAGGTACAGTGGCCAGAAGAGGAAGGGCTAAGAGAGCATAATTTTTTTAGTAAATGAGAAAGGAGAACTGGCTATGATAGATATGAAGAAGGTTGAAGTGCTAAATGAGTTTTTTGCCTCATACCACTGAAGCCTTTATCCCTTGGCCTCTAGGTGTGAACGGGGGAAGTAAATTCCTCCCTGCACTCTAAAGGTAGAGCAGGTCTGTGATCACCTCATGAGGCTGAATGTATACAAGTCTATTGGACCGGATGACATGCATCCCAGTGTCCTGAAGGAGCTGGCTGACTTGCCCCATCTGGAGTACTGTGTCCAGGTCTGGAGCCTCCAGTACAAGAAAGACAGAGAGCTGTTGGAGAGGGTCCAGAGGAGAGCCACGAAGATGATCAGGGGACTGGAGCACCTCCCCTACAACAGGTTGAGGCAGCTGGGCTTCTTCAGTCTGGAGAAGAGGAGGCTGTGGGATGATCTAATTGCAGCCTTCCAGTATTTAAAAGGAGAGGAATCAACTTTTTTCTTTGGTAGATAACAGCAGGACAAGGAGGAATGGTTTTAAGCTCAAGGAGGGGAGGTTTAGATTGAGTGTCTGGGGAATGTTCTTCACAGAGAGAGAGGTTAGTTGCTGGAGCAGACTGCCCAGAGAGATTTTGGATGCCAGATCCCTGGACGTGTTCAAGACCAGGTTGGATGGTTCCCTGGACAGCCTGGTCTAGTGCCAGATCTGGAAGTTGGTAGCCCTGTCTGTGGCAGGGGCGTTACAACTTGATGACCCTTGAAGGTCCCTTCCAATCCAAGCCATTCTATGATTCTACAAATGAATATTTGGTTACTAGTAGTGTCGGAAATATCCGAATAATTTTGCCAGGACGGTATCTCTGATAAAAGCAGATTTTATTCGTGATTGCAATGGCGGGCGTCCCGCAAGCAGGAGCGCACCTATGGACACAGCATGACAACTTTTATACCCTTTTTCTCTCCCTTACCTCCCCCCCCTCCCCCGTTTCCCCACTTGCTGGGTACTCCAGGTTCACAATCTTATCAGAGGATTTAATTGGATCGTTATCTGGTGTCTCAGTGCTCTTCTTGTCCTATTGATAAGGTGATTTGCTTGGAATTCCTGTTAAACAAAGAGTACGGAGGGGAGGGGAGATGTCCGATCTTCTCCAGGCATTCCCCGTATCATGTAGTGAATTGTCCTTTTAAATTGGCAGAATACTGTTGCAATGTGTGACATATATTCTCAATGTTGGCTATACATATATACATACATATTACTTTAACTTATAGAACTCTAATAAAGTAGTAAGGCCCCTGAAATGAACTATAAAACAAAAACCCCAAACGGTAAAGACCATGAAGTTAACAAAATTCTTATTTTGTTCTGATGCAGAAACAACATTCAGTTCTCACAGTAGTAAGGTTGACCAAAGCAACCATAATAAGCAAAAACCACAGAAGGATACTTGTGAGACTGACCAGAGTATTTAAGTCAGTTATGTGGAAATGCCTTATAGCTCCTCAATTCCTTACCTAATGGGGCTTCTCAGTAGACCGGTTAAACTGATTGAAATGTCTGTTTTATGTAAGCTGAGCAATGGGAACTAATTATTGTATTGCTGAAAATTCAATTTAAAGCGTGGGTTTATCTTTTGCTTGACAGTGTAAAAGGAACTTTTTCAGTATCACTTCTGCTCCTCGTGTGTTCAAATGCATCAACTGACTGTAGTGGTAAAGCAGAGCTAAACTGTAACTTTCTCCTACATCTCCTCAGTACAATTGCGAGCAATTTCCCAAGTATGGAGTGTGTGCAAACCTAACAAAAGGAGCAAAGGTGTCTGGGTGTGGTGATACAGGAGATACAGGACCAATATAATAGTTTTGCGAAAGGAATCAATGTGTGAGGAGGAAGCAAGTGGTCTAAGACCACTAGACCACACATACCCAGAAGGACGTTTGTATGTATTAATGAAAGAATGAATATGTATGCCAAAGTATTGCATATGTAGGTCTTAACTGCTTCAATGTACAACCTGAACTCTGTAGGAATCAAATGTTGCTTCTGCATTAGAATTGGATAATATATATATTTTTATTCCATGATCTCCGCTGTCATAGTTCTTTTTGGGAGTCTTTCTGCTTAACTTGGAGAAGATCTCTGATAGTTTACGTCACTTATCGTTTAGATAACCCTTCCCAGGGACGCACGCTCTGTATATAGGTGTATATAGGTATATAGATGTATATTTTGTCATACACATTGCAAGAATATCCTGCACCAGATCAAACCAGAGAACAAGTCATGGCATGCCCGAGGAAGCTCCTGAAGAGACATCGGCATCATCCCCCGCCCCGGTGCTCCTTGTTTAACGAAGACTTGGAAGCAAATCACCATATCACTACGACAAGAAGAGCACTGAGACATCTTGGAAACAACAGGATGGCGACTGACTGACACCAGATAACAAACAAACTAACAAGTAAATAACAAATGTAAATCCTCTGATAAGATTGTGAACCTGGAGTACCCAGCCAGTGGGGAAACAGGGGAGGGGGGGGAGGCAAGGGGGAGAAAACAGGGTATAAAGGCTGTCATGTTGTGTCCATAGGTGCGCTCCTGCTTGCGGGACGCCCGCCATTGTAATCGCGAATAAAATCTGCTTTTATCAGAGATACCGTCCTGACAAAATTATTTGGATATTTCCAACAACTCTGATAGTGACTGCTTGATTTGTCTAGTGGCCTAGTACATATAGTGAGGAATAAAGGAATGCTGCTTTCTAACACAGCACTGGGGTTAGAGAGTTTTCTTCCCAGATTTTGGATATGGTAGCTGAGGGCTTATTTTGATCCACAGCAGCAGTCTTGATTAAGTATATGGTGAAAGGTAAATATGCACCTGACCCCACAACAGCATTTTAATAATTTAATAACTATGATAATTTCGTAATTCTGGATTGTATCAAAGTCATCCAGATTCTTACATGTTGTGTTATAGACAGCATCACTGCTGGGACCTGGGATTCAGGGGATCACACATACAAGTGTGAGAGATTAAAGATTAATCCCATTGCCTGCTGCTATATGGATATTCTGCAATACCAAAATTCCAAGGTCTGTAATTTATTTCAAATCATGCAAGTTTAGACAGGTGTATGTTTCTGCAAAACTCTGTGAGGAGGTGTTGTTGTCTTTAACTAAATATTTTGCTGTGAAAAGTGGATTTAATTGATAAGTGAATTATTGAGCAGTTATAATGGGTGAATAACCTTTTTGTGAATTTACCACACAACAGAGTCTGTGGCTCTAGTTAAAGTCAATTATTTCCCCTGCTGCTTTTATCTAATAGCTTTTAAAGATGCCAAACTTCTCTTGCATTCAAATGGCTTTCTGTCTGCCCGGAAAGCGTTAAGAGAATTTGCAGGATAAAGGATAAGAGCTAGCTGGGGTTGTCATCTGCATTAAAATCAGGTAGCACAAACTCCAGATGAGCAGCTAGTAAGCTGAAAAAAAAAAAAAATCAGTTTTAGCTCTCAGATATGTACATGTTCATCCTTGAATACTTTTAACTGGCTTTGGAATATTGGGGTTTTGTTTGTTTTTCTTCCAATTATACCACTGACATAGACATATGAGATAAACATTTAAGCATAATTAGTAGTAATTTTTTTATTACTGAGCGAATTGGAAACATAATTTTCCCTGCTATTATTGTTACAAAGGCACGGCAAAAAATCCTGCTTAATGCACCAAAAATTCTGAACAGTTGTTATGTAAATATACAAGTATTTCTAGAAAACCACTGGCTTCAAGAGAAGCCATATGTCCACAGGGTAACCCAAGATCAATTATGCCATTAAAATGGCTTACTTGTATACATGTTTATCTCAATAATTTCTAAATGCTCATCTATACTTAGAAATGTTCAGAAATACATGCAATCTATTCTTTCATTTTGGTTCCTGCAAAACAGCCCTTCTGTTACACTCAGAAAAGAAGTGCCAAAGTGTTCTGCCCAAACCAACCTCAGAGAAATGACAGAACGGCAGTCACTGCTACCACAGAGAAATGCAGCGGGACCCACCACTTAAGACATGTCCCCTTAGTTCTTTACCGTTGGAATGACTTGCAAATGGAAAATAAAAAAGAAAAAATTTTGAAGAATAGATCTAAAGCACGAGATAAACTTGCTTTCTTGCTTTGTGCCTTTCAAGAAATTGAAAGGGTATTGTATCCTGATTATATCAGCTGGCTGGAAGTGCTTTCTCTTTTGTCAGTTCTGAAAAGATAACCTGCATGTAAATTCTTCCTTTTAGGCTAAGAAGATGGGCCTGGGTAGAAAGAATAGTGTTGCTGTTACTGTTAAACAATTCAATGACATTTCAGAAAGGTTTGTGAACAGCGTGCATCCTCCCTTCAACTTTCATTTAAACTTCACATGCAGTGCATGAGAGACCCCCCTGGACAAATACTTTGGGATTTAACCCACAGTTTAATGGGTATTCTAGTATGTGGTAGGCTTAGTAAGTCACATTAGCCCACAGCTGATGACAAAGAGCTCCTGATAGTATTTTTGCAATATTTTTACAGAAGGCTTGCTGGTTTAAACATGAGTTATTCCTGGCACTTGCACAGCTTCGAGCTAATATGCAGCATGTCTAAACTCAATCAGTGCCTAAACTGCAAGTCGTGAATTTCTCTCATCAGCTTGCATTCTGCTCTTAATTTGTACAACCACTTGTACAGATAACAGCAAGGAGGTGTTTAGCAGTGTGGCTGGGCTTAACTCCCACTGGAAGTCAAAGGGTTGTGCCTGCTGCTGGCAGGACTAGGTATGTTGGGCTTCCCTAGACAAATCAATCCCCAACAGCACTGTGAAACAGAGAGCCAGTGCGTATTATATATATCTGCCTAGTTAATGCACGGATATGCAGTACATGAAAGATCCTAGAGCTCTCCAAGAAAAAGTCAACAGTGGTTTGTAATGTGATCAGAGCAAAGTATTTCTTCCTACATCTTTTCTGTAAAATGACTTCATTCTGTTTGCTAAAACTAAAGCGATCTCTTTCTGTAAATGCTTTTGTATGTGTACATACTATGTGCTTGCATATGTTTCTGTGCAAATGCAAATATAAAAATAAATATGTACAAAATATGGACACAGAGTGGACAATTTCATCCAGTAAGTAGCTGATCTTCCAGCCAGAAGTACTACGCAGTCGTTATCAGCAACGAAATAATCAGCACTTTGTGGCACTCAGTGATTCTGAGATTGTAACGGTCATGCTGCAGAACTACAAAGCCAGCTTTTACTCCGACAGAAATTACAACCTAGGGAAGTCTTACCCACTTCCAGAGATCGCACAGAGACTTTACTTATTTATTTATTTTACACAGTTGAGTTTTACTTTTAAACTTGTCAGAAGCAAGTACTTTGCCTCAGCCTTATTGCTGCATTTCGATTTTTCAGCTGCCACTTACCTCATTTGCCTTTTTACAGCCAGACATGTCTGAAACATCCCTTGCTGAGTAATAGTCGAGAGAAGGAAACTCGGTTCTATCATTTGTTGCTCCGTATGACACTATAAACTGCATATTAAACATAATGTGGGAAGCTAAAGGGACAGGAGCGAGTCAGCCGAGGTACGTATTCTGTCTTGAGATTTTGTCGGCGCTAAAAAAAAAAACGTTTTACCTCCCTTAAGGCTCCAAACGCCCTCCCGCTGGTCCTCCGGCGGCCGCATTGCCAGATGCCGCCACCAGGGGGCAGCCTCGGGCGGCTGCTTCGTTTCGAAGGCTCCTGTTTGCGGAGCAGGATTAGTGAGTAGGACCGCTTGCCGACTGCCGCAAAACCGATCGATCGGTCACAGGACGTTGTTGCTCCTTTTATTCCAGAAGACGAAGTTTAATGATACGCTTCCGGGATAACACCTTGAAATTAACAAGCCCACATTTCTTTTAGCATCTTCTTGTGTACTTTGCATATTAAGGACAGGATTTACCAAGCTTGTATAATAGAGTGGATGAATAAGATACATAATTTGCTAGACAAACATATTGCAAATCATTTGGTAAAAATTTATTTCTCAGTGGAAAGCTTGAGGACTGCAAATATTTTTTTTCCTTCTTTCTGAATTTTTTTAGTAGCATGAAAAGACATGGTTACACCCCAAAATTTCTCTGTAATAGCAATAGAATTGACTTGCTTCTTGGTGAGATAACGTGGTTTAATTTAACTCTTAAAAAAAAAATCCATGACAATGGTAGCTGATATTATTTTTTTTTTAACATCTCATTTCATTTTTTAAGTATTCATTTACTTTCAATCTAGTAACATTTTAATAATCAGTTTTCAAAAAAGAAAGAAAGGAAGAAAGGAAGGAAGGAAGGAAGGAAGGAAGGAAGGAAGGAAGGAAGGAAGGAAGGAAGGAAGGAAGGAAGGAAGGAAGGAAGGAAGGAAGGAAGGAAGGAAGAAAGAAAGAAAGAAAGAAGGAAAGAAGGAAAAGAATAGCTTACTACCTCCCTAATCTTTTCCCCTTGAAGACCTTCCTATATCTAATAAAATAGATGTAAATCGTAGAATCACAGAATGGCCTGGGTTGAAAAGGACCACAGTGCTCATCCAGTTCCAACCCCCTGCTGTGTGCAGGTCACCAACCAGCAGCCCAGGCTGCCCAGAGCCACATCCAGCCTGGCCTTGAATGCCTGCAGGGATGGGGCATCCACAGCCTCCTTGGGCAACCTGTTCCAGTGCCTCACCACCCTCTGGCTGAAAAACTTCCTCCTCATATCCAACCTAAATTTCCCCTGTCTCAGTTTAAAACCATTCCCCCTTGTCCTATCACCATCCACCCTCACAAACAGCCGTTCCCCCTCCTGTTTATCCGCTCCCTTCAAGTACTGGAAGGCCACCATGAGGTCTCCCTGCAGCCTTCTCTTCTCCAGGCTAAACAAGCCCAGTTCCCTCAACCTTTCCTCTAGGAGAGCTGCTCCAGCCCTCTGATCATCATAGTGCCCTCCTCTGGACCTACTCCAAGAACTCCATGTCCTTCCTGTGCTGGGGGGGCCCAAATACCATACAATAAATACTATATTGCTGCCTGTAACTGATTGCCACTCACTGCAAATGTCAGTGCAATCTCTTCTGCTCAGCCAGATTTGAACAGATTTGCATTTCTAAAATCAGGCACATAGTGGGGCTGCAGGAACTGCGAGTGTCTCAGGTACTGCTTTTGGACCTACAAGTTTGGAGACAGAGTGACTTAAAGTTTGAAGTTTGCTTCACACTGTAAATAGTTGTCCATCAACTTCTCCCTAGCAATGGGTACCTAACTGCTGTGGGCTGCAGGTGTGTTTAGACTGAAGGGAGCTGAAACAACTGAACAGAATTTGTACTTTATGTTTTCATCAATGCAAACTGTTTTCACAGCTCATGCGTCAGAAATGGACAAAGTCAAAAGTAGCACAGTAAAGGAGGAATGCTAGTCAGCGAATCTGAAAGCAGTCCCCTATATCTGTCTGCTCCACATGCAATGGCTTGCTTCTTCTGCCAAAGAAAAAAATGCTTCCACCCAGCCAGTGGTACATTCCTTTGTATTCCATACAGTATTGAAGTTACTATTGAAAGGTTTTTTTTTAATACAACGTAGCTAACAAAAATCTTGTCTGCAAACCTTTCAAAACATGGGCTTGTTGATATGCTAACATCTATGAGGAAACAGTCAAGAATGGATCAGTCTGGGCTGTGCCTCCAGGAAGCCATAATTCACTGCAGCTGCAGCCTGCTTAGTACACCATAGTAGGTCTCTGTGGGGACAAAAGTACTAGCCAAAAATTGCATGAAACACATATACATAACACATCTTAAGTACCTTGGTAATGGTGTTTTCTGCCAGAAAAAAAAAGCAAAAAAAAACCCCAAAAAACAAAAAACCAGGCACCCACTGCAGGTGTTGTGCTGTATTTGCCCTCAGAGCAAAGGTGAGAAGAACTGCCCTTGCCTCTTACCTGATGCTTCTGGACAGCCTTCATACTGGCCTGCTGAGTCCTGCTGTGGTGACGCCTCTGTTCCTGCAGCTGAGACATCACAGGAGGAAAAGTCCTCAGCACCCTACTCTGCTTTCACGCCTGTGCCTCGTCACTAGGATTCCTACACCTGAACTGCCTAAGGAATTTCCCCACTGCGAAAGAACAAATGGGTCCAGCAACTTGAGTTACAGCCTAAGCCTATCATCCTGCTCTTTTGGGCCACAGTTCTTCCATTCGTAGACACTATCATTTCACTACATATCTGATATCTGGGAAGGGATTTGAAGGAGTTATTGGTCCAGGTAGGCAATGTAATTGTGGTCATTACATATGCATAGCTCTCAGATGATACAGAATTGAACTGAAAACAGGTCCAGCCACATCATCAGCCTTTGCCGTACTGCTTTAGAGTCTGCAATGATATTTCTGAATGCTGAAACAGAACTTAGAACAGAGACACCATGTGAAAGTATGAGCATACTGTATTCAGAATTATTTGCCATGCAATTAAAAACCCACATAGAATCACAGAATGGCCTGGGTTGAAAAGGAGCACAAAGCTCATCCAGTTCCAACCCCCTGCTGTGTGCAGGTCACCAACCAGCAGCCCAGGCTGCCCAGAGCCACATCCAGCCTGGCCTTGAATGCCTGCAGGGATGGGGCATCCACAGCCTCCTTGGGCAACCTGTTCCAGTGCCTCACCACCCTCTGGCTGAAAAACTTCCTCCTCATATCCAACCTAAACCTCCCCGTCTCAGTTTAAAACCATTCCCCTTGTCCTCCCATCCACCCCTATAAACAGCCATTTCCCCTCCTGTTTATACACTCTCTTCAAATATTGGAAGGCCACAAAGAGGTCTCCCTGGAACCTGGAGTACATACTGTACCGTAATTGAAGGTTGGGAAATCCCAGATCTGAATGACTGCTCTCCCAGGTTTTCCATGTAATTTGTAGCTCACTCTTTCAGATTAAGATTTGAAAACCAATACCTAACTTAAGCTATTCTAAATAAAGTCCTTCTGTTTTCCAGAAGCTGCTTAGTCTGTTGGCTGTATTTGTGTTGTGGAGGGCCGTGGGTCCTCAGTATCCTGGAAGATCAGCCAACTTTTCTCTTTCCTTCAGCTACTAAATGAGAAACAGCAGAGTACTATCAGTGATTCAGCTTTGTAACACTTGTTATCCGTTTGTTTGGGTGTAATTTTCTGTACGAGAAAGCAGCCTTACTTAAGCCTATAACGTCTAAGTGAATATCAAGAACAGGAATAGAGTTTTCTTGTAAAAACCATAACTGCAAAAATGCAGGTACAGATATTAAACTGATTCACCAAATGCACCAATAAGTACCTCCATTACACTTTGTGTAACGCTTATCTTCCATGTGAGGCTCTCCAAGATCAAAGAATTTCTGATAAATGGAAAATATACCCCAACCTTCTTCACATCAGTGATATTTTCTTTTTTGTGTGTGTTCCAATGATTGTTTTTCAGTCTTTGATGTTAAGCTGAACATTTTCTGTCATGTTTTGTGTGGTGTCACTCATGATTCTCAAAAGTAAAGCTCATGGGATAAACTAGACAGAAAATAGAAGAAAGGAAATTTCAGAAAAAAACAGTTAACAAAAATGCACAGGGAAAGAGAAATACAAGTGAGTAAATTTGGAAAAAAACAAAAAAGAAAAAACATGAGAAATGAAGTATCTAAGAAGAAAAGTTCAGGAATGAGAAGTGTCTAGAAAAATCAATAAGAAAAATCCAGCAAGAAGTTTTTTTGTAAGGTTGTTTTTTGTTCTTTTTTAAGTAGGAAATGTTATTCACCCTTTAAAAAAATTTAGGATTAAAAACTTTTGAGGGGGCGGGGGCTGTAGGGGAACACACAAACAGATGACATGAAAAATGGTTTAATAAATGAATTAGGTTTAATAAATTAATTAAATTTAATAAATTGATTAGAATGAATTTGAATTAAATGAAAGGAATTAGAATTCATCTGTTTCAACTTGCAAACAGAAATCTGTACACTACTTAGAATAGCATGTATAAACCTAACTTCTATTAAAAGCAAGAAAAATATTTAGAAAATCTCACTGCATATATATCTTCAACTTCAGACATAAAAAAATATAGGCAGCTGAAGTCTTTCAGGGCACCTATTTCCACTTCCAAAATATAATAATTCCCTACAACATAGATGTGTTGTGAAGAGAACTGATTACAATTCTACAAGACTGAATTGTTCTTAGTTTCTTGTGAGAGTCCTGTAAAATAACATACCCAGCTAGAAGTAAGTAGCCATTTTTTTCTTGTTGCTAGTCTATTTTGAAGCATTGCTTGCTTCATTCTGAGTAGATGATTGCTTTCTGTAGAAAACATTTTTGTAAATACTTTTGGTACTTTGTTCTTTATAGAAAATGAGGCCAGGCATGCTACAGACACTGCATTCCATTTCTGCGTTTGATTTCTTCATATAACCTACACAGGGGTTAAAGTCTTCTCAGTTGCTTGTGAACTGCTTTAAAAATTTGCTTCATAAGGTTTGCATTTTCCATTATCTCATACTTTTATGAGCACACACATACACTTTTATAAAGTGGCAGAAGAATGATCTTAACTTACAAACACTCTATGCTTCTATTCAAAGTATCAAATTTTAACACCTGGAGATGTAACTACTTGGCACTTAGATAAAGCACTTTCACTGATGAACACCAAGGGCACCCATGGAAACTTACATTTGCTCAGCACCACTAGAGTTCAGTCCACCTATAGACCAGCTGCACAGCTACGAAGCAATAAGCCCAACTCAGTTTTGGAAAGCTGTGGTATGCAGTTTCCAGTTTAAAAGCAGGACATTTCAAAAACCTACAGGTAAACTAAAGCAGAAGCTATGCTTGTTAGGATCCTGTTACTGAAAGATTTATTAAGAAAACCTTTCTTTCCCTCTCCCCAACAACTTCCTTATCTCTGGAAGCAGAGAAGCAATTTGTTCTAGGTGCCACTGAACACCAATGGAATGACTTCAGTGCATTAGCAAACACTTCAACGACAAGAAAAAATTCCACCTTGTGAGAACAACAGGGAAGGCAGCAGCCTCAGCACTCCCCCACACCAAGTGGACATACACACCGATGCTCATGTGGGTGATGCCACCTAGTGCAGTCAGAGTTTAGCACAGCTATTTTGATCCTTTGATGGCTGGGTATCAGCAAGAATTTTATGAGACTTACCAGTAGTACCTGCTGTTTTCAAGGGCAGAAATGTCATAGATGACAAATAAAACCAAAAACTATCCCATGTCTTCAAAGGAGATCACACAAGCCTTCTTACCTGTCAGGCCAGCTTCCCTATATAAAGCAGTTGGGCACTAGCATATTATCCAGTTTATTTGCATGGTTTGTGAAAATGACATTCCCAGCTCAGAGGAAACACAAAAGCAGGCATTAAGGACACCTTACAATTAAATACTCGAAGTCTTAACAAGAAGAAATGATGTTAAGATGGAAAAGTTGCAGTAATCATAGAATTGAAGGAGTTGGGAGGGAGATCATAGAGCACAACCTCCTTGCTAAAGCAGGTTCCCTACAATAGGGCACACAGGTGGCTGTCCAGGTGGCTCGTGACAATCACCAGAGTAGGAGACCATAACCTGTCTGGGCATCTGTTCCGGTGGTCCATCGCTCTATCAGGAAATAAGTTCTTCATTGCATTAGCATGGAGATTCCTGTCTTCCAGTGTCTGCCCATTTCCCCTTGTTCTACAGTTGCTCACCACCAAAAAAAGTCTCATCTACTTGACTCCCACACTTTTATAAACAGTTATGTGATTCCCTCTCAGCTCTCTTCTCCAGACTGAAGAGTTCTGGGTCTCTCAGCCTTTCCTCACAAGGGAGATGCTTCAGGCCCTTAATAATCTTTGTTACCCTCCACAGGACTCATTCTAGGAGATTCCTTGTGTTTTTTGAACCGGGGAGCCCAGAACTGGAGTCAATGTTCCAGATGTGGACTCAGCAGGGCAGAGTAGCAGGGAAAGATCACCTCCCTCAGCCTGCTGGCCACGTTCTTTTTAATGCATTTTGGGACAGCCTTCCAGTCCACAAAGGCACACTGCTGGCCCACGGACAACTTGTTGCCAATCAGAACAGTCAGGTCCTTCTCTGCAAAGCTTTTCTCCAGCAGGTCTGTGGATTGATACATGCGGTTACTCCTCCTCCCCTGGTGCAAGACTCTTCCCTTGCTCTTGTTGAGAACGGTATCCACCATTCTCCCCCATCTACTCAGCCAATGATGACATCACAGAAAGCTACAGGTTGGTCAAGCATGACTTCCCCTTGTTGTATCCACGTTGACTGCTACCAATAACATTCTTCTCTTCCAGTTGCTTGGAGAGGGAGTTTTCTTCCATTCCTCAGGTGATCTTCCAATATTAAGTGGCATATTCAGAGTGTTTTAAATAAAATATTAAATTTTTCACGTTTATGATAAGATGCAGTAGTATTTGGCATCTTGAGCAAGTATGATTGTACTAGACACTCGGCTAGAGTATATGGAGGGCTTGTTTAGATTGTCTGAAGTGATGCATTAGCTACCGTCAGGAACTTACCAGCTATATTTATAGTAAATATTGGATATAATCAAAGCTGCTCACCTGGAAAACTACATTGCATTTAGCATTTTATTCACTTGTGTTCTAATGTGTTGCAAACCTTCCAGTTCAGTCAATTCATTACACACAGGCATTCACCTGCTTTATTTCAAATGCTTTCTTGAATGTAGAAAGGTCTAGAAAAGCCTAAGCAGGTTCAAAACAGTGTCTAGGCCATCTTAGTCAAAATGAGTCCCAGTTTTATTTCATCTTACACAACATGGAAACAAGGAATAATCAACATCATAGTTAGTGCCAATACGTAGATAAGAAACGTTTTCAGCCTACAACTTCACAGGTTGTGAATTATCCATTCACAGTAAAGCTGAACAGTGCAACTGCATTATCTGCCAACCCCAATGTCACCAGAATTATTTTCAAATGTTTTTATATGCTGTTCTTCAGGGATTAGTTGCCTTGGGAATGACTTGTATTATTCAACGTTATTTTCCTCCCTGGCAAAGCACTGTCTTCAAAGATAGCCTTAAATGGTGCAGAAGCGGGGCAAGTTTTTGATACTCTGATTTAACAAAATTGCCATGATCCTAAACAAAAGTAATCCTTTCCAAACTTGAGTCAAAGGATCAAAGTTCACTCTATTTTATTTTACCAGATGTAAAAATAAACCTAGCAGGAATTGAGAATTCATCTGCATGGAGCCGAGGGGCACACATAGTACAGCACTTCACTTTTGATATGACACCTGGACTTGAATACATGTTAGCTCCAGACATTTATCTTTCCATGTCATGTAACTGCAGTTCATATAGATGGACGTATAAATGCTAAGTACGTACACACCGTGCCCAGAAATACTTGTGGTATTTGAAATGTGGAAATCAGAATAAGATAAACACATTCTCAGTTTCTGCAGGTACTTTTGTTTACTTGTAAAAGGGGGCAGTTGTAGTTTGGTAATGTCTGTAAGTATATGGTGTTCCAAACGGTCCCAGGTTTTAGTCTGTGACAAATTTCAAGGAGTGGAAGCATTGTTTCCTGTAATTATCATCCAGAGTAGTTACAATGGTTTTTTTTTTTTTTTTTTTTTTTTCCACATACTAATATTGTCATTATTCATTTTATTCATTCTTTTATTTAGGGAAGAGACAAAATATCCATCAAACTAGGTGAATTTTCAAAAATATGTGGGAGACCTGCCACATATTACTGAACAATAAAAGCAACTTGTAATTGCAAACAACTAAAAGCATAAGTCACAAGTGACACAAAGTTCTTGGTTTATTTTAGCATCAGTAATTTTAATTCCTTCATAATTTACTTGCAAATTAGCTTTCTTTTCAAGAAAAAGAAAAGTACATCTTTCACTGCTATCTGGGTTTGAAAAAAGCTTGTACTTGACTGTGAAAAAAACACACCAGAATTAGAGTAAAAATGATTGCTTGCTCAACTGAGTGTAAGTCAGTTCTTCATGATGGTGTGAAGGTGGTTGTGATTAATCAACAAAATGTGTCTTCTGCCTGTAAAAATTCATTAGGTTTTCTCAGTCTTCTGAAATAGAAACATTAAAGCATTCTGGCAACTACTTCATTATGCAAATTACTGAAACTTATCTGATCTAGACAGAAATCACACAAAATACATACTTGGATATTTGCTAACTCTTCTTCATAGTAACTCAGGGTCTTAATTGTGCTAGACCTTAAGAATCTAGAGACCAAGCATCATATTTTTAACTACTGGGTTCCAGCTGTAATACTTTTAAACACTTCCTGGTTTCTGTTGATGCCAAAGAACCACTTCTGTTACAATATTGTTTATACTCTGTTCTGCTCACAAAGAGACAAAATTGCTTCTGAGAGGTTCTTACTTACACCAGAACTTACAGGTAGGCCAATAGTCATACACAGAAAGAAGAGATGAACGCACCCAGCTGGTGAAGGAGATTTCTGGCCATGCAGAACTTCTCAGGAGGCAGCCTATGTCCCCTCTCCAGATGCTCAATCCCCAGTTCAAGTGGTGACCTCACAGTTCCCCTACATACACCAATTCAGATCATCCACTGTTCAGACCATCACTCAAGTACTGATTTCCCAGGTTCCTGAATGGTTAAAGAATTAACAGAAGCTGTCATCACTGACCTAAAAATGTTTGCCAACCTCTGGAGAAAAAAAAACCCACAAACCTAAGATGCCAAAAGGATTGATGTTCTTACCAATGTATGTCTGATATTGTGATGCTCTTTTCTGATAGTCCCTCTAGTAGCCACCAGTGCTCTAGCAAACCTATTCCCATTTCTGCCTACAGACTGCAGATATAGTGATCAGCTATCTACCTGCAACTCCCAGGTGGAGAGATAGCAGGATGATCAGATTTAGAATCAAACATACATCTGTCTTCAGCAGCAAGAATTAAAAATCCTCTGGCAGGCTACTTACTGTTGTGGTCAGGACATTCATTACAATGCTGAAATTCAATCTGCTGCAGACTTCCAATACAATAGCTCAGGTGAAAAGCACTTGGTAGAGAAGAGCAAAATCAGAAGTTTGGAGGACAAGTACAATCCTGTGCTAATCTTGGTGACACAGACAGCAAGAGGGCTCGCCAATGTTAACACTGGCCTGCAGCTGTGAATGAAAGAGCAGCAGATTAACTAAATTACCTTATTGGCGCAGCTGTTCTTAAGACTGCTTTCTTATTCAATATGTGGATATGGCACTACCTACCTTCCACATGCAGAGGTTTGTCTTTGTGAAAAACAACGTGACCTCTGCAGAATCAAAAGGCAAATGGTGACAACACAGGAAGAGGTAGAATCTTCCAAGTACCTCTGAATTTGGAAGGACAGATGGCTTCTTATTTCAATTAGCTTATACAAACATTCATGATAGATAGTGGCACTAATTTATGAGCAATGATGATAATCCTGAAACTCAAACTTTCCAGTTGTATGGGAACTGTTGAGTCACAGCCTGAATTGAGCACCTGGGGAAAGGACTGGGTCAGCCCCGGGAGCACAGGGGAAGGCAATTCAGTTGTGTGACAGGAAGGGGTGGAACCTGGCTGCACCTCTCTTAGACCCCACTTAAGGGCTGATTGCCACTGGGGGATGATCTCTTTTAAGATATCTCTCCTTGGTGAAGTTTTTCTCAGTGAATGTGAAATCTTCTGGTATAGGTAAGCAATCCCTTTCCTTTATAGCATTTCTCTGTTGTGCTGATCCTTCTGTCATTACACCTCTGGTGAAATGCCTTTTCCCATCATACTGGTTTGTCCAATTGCTACACCGCTCAGCAGATAAGCTGCAAAATCTATCACTTCTTCCCAGTATATTTAAACACTGCAGTCAACCATTCATCCCTTCCCTGAACGTTTTGTTTGATATTTACTGTACCTTGGTTCACAACCCCTCAAGAAGTAACAATAAGGGCAAAAATATACACATAGGCTCTTACTGGTTCAAGAGAGGGAGGTTCTCAGAACTAGGAACTAACTACATTCAGCTTAAAAGGAGGAATGAAGTCTTAGAACGGGAACAATCACTTACAAACAAGTCAAATGCTCTTGACTGAAACATTCAGAAAAACAGATCTGCCAGAAAAAGAGATATTCAGTACAGCCAAACAATCTTCAGAAGCATTTGTTCAGCAATATAGCCTAACAGGAATAGCTAAGCATTGTTAGAAGTAATTGTATTGTTCCTTAAATCTAAGATCTGAAGGAGTCTAACAATTAGCAGATTTGATGCCACACACAAAGACCAGCAGACCACCACAGAAAGGCATTTAAGCTCAATTTTGCCTTGTTCTGAGGCTCTCTATCTGACATTAGGCACATGTTCTCTTTGCAAGAAGCAAAATCGCTTCTCAGGAAGCAGCCTAGTTCAAAAGATGCCTCTTTTCAGTGTCTGGCCTTTAAGAGTACAGGTGGTTCTACCCTGGGTCTACCCTGTCTGGTCATGGGGAGAGCAGAGGCGCAAACATTTGCTTGTGCTCCTTAGCCCACCCACACTTCTACCAAGTGCTCAACCCCCAGCTCAAGCAGCGCCCTATGGCATGGAGATTGGAAGAGCTAGAGGAGGATATTTTGTGTTTCAGTAGAGATACTATGTATGAGTAGATATGGTTACAGTCAGTGTGCATTTCTTACAAAAGCCTTGATAACACTTTTTCTTGCAGCACTCATAACAATCCTTGCTTTCTCTGGCAAACGTAATACATTTCTGAAAAATGATAGCTGTAGCTTAGTCATTTTCAATTATTAGACGTGAACCTACAGGCAGGAAGTCCCACCTCCCAGCTGCAGGGTGTAATAGCAAGAGAATCTCTCCTACTCTTTTTCACTGCTACCAAGTGCAGTATATGGTAAGAAAGGCTCATGCTAGCATAACCAAAGCCTAATGCTAGTTTAGAAGAGCATTCTTCTTGTAAATAAGGCAAATTTATAGATCTCTGCAATGCTCTGACTGAAAAGAAAACAAAACTTAGTTTGTAGTATTCATAGACAAACTATTTCCTTTCAGGTCAAATAATATGCCTTATGTCAAACAGTGTGAAGACCTAGGAGGGGAAGGGGTATAATAAAAGGGAAGAAAAGGAGGATATAGTTGTTTTGGCCAGGAAAAGAAAACCTTGAAAATGTACTAAAATGTCTATTGTGATCTGCAATAATTTATAAAATAAATTATCCACATCAGCTTTCTCCTGGAAAAGAAAATGACTGTTAAGTATCTCATAAAAAGAGGTTATTCAAAACATTTTTCCTTTAAATTGTTAATGTTAGATTTGAATACAAAGCTCTCATAGTATTGAGAGGTAATAAGACCTCTGAGAAAGCAGTCTGTTTAGATAAGTGGTGAAACTTTGTGTCTTTACCTTGGGAATAGAGAATACTTTCCATGGATTTTTAGGAGCATATTTTAAGCCACTTCCTGGAGGTAAAAACATATAATCATCAGAATATAGTTCACAAGAATGCATGAGATACACAGAGAAACTCTTCTTGTACAAACTCTTGACGCACAAGACTACCGAACGCTGCTCTGAACAGACTCCAGATATCTGGAAATTGTAACTCCTGTCAGGGCTTGAGGATGCACAAAGGAGTACCAAGTATTCTGGTTATGAAGAAAGATGGAAAAAACATGCATTAAGCGTCCTTATCCACTAGGAACATGACAAGTATCCAGACAACTCTGCAACTTTACCAGGTTGCAAGATAAATTCCAAAAATGTCTCTATGATTTGTAGCAAGAAAAATTGTTACTCAGGCAAGTGCCGAACTCATATCAAACTCCTTAGAAGTTTGATCAAATGATCCAATATCATTTAGCTATATTCCATTTCTGAGTAGCCCTGGCTTCATCTGTTCTCAAGGAATGACCGTGAGGAAGTGTGCTGCACTCACAGGACTGGTTGGAATGGAGTGCTGAGCAGACTTCCAGACATAAATATATCCTTCCTGGTGATAAGATCAGATGGATAACTCAGAACTTTCCATGTTGCTTTTCACAGTGTGGGGAGGGGAAGGAGAACAAAAAAAAAAAAAAAACAACTTGCTTTTGGACTATGAGAATCTCTTACCTTTAGGTCTGAATATTTGAGTCACACCACTGACAGTGTCACAGTCAGATGTGATTAACCTCCACCCTGCGACTCAGGGAATGCCTTTCTTTAGAGAAAGAAAATATAACATGCTTCTCTCAAATCTGATTTAAAAGTATAGGCTTGAAAGCAGTTACTAGCTGGCCTACCTCCACAGCACGGAATGTGGTAACTTTATCAGACTATATGTATGTAGCACAGTATTGAAGAAAACCAAACCACCACCTCCCACTAACGATTAGGAAATTGATCAAACTTTTTTTTGCATGTGTGCTGCGAGATTTATCAGGCTACTGATACATGGTTGTAGTCTTTTTCCTTCTTTATACTCTAATTACGTCACAAACTCACAGGCACGGCAGTGTTTGTGCCACCAGCTTAGTGCTAAATCTACTCCTGAGTGATTTTTTACTTTTTTTTTTTTTTTTCAGCAAAACCTCTTCTCTCCCTTCACTTACCTTGCATATCCTCACAATAACTTATTTTTGCATCTCTATTGCTCCAATCAAATCTCTCAGTGCTCACGGCATCTGAAGGTTTTCCTGGCAGAAAGTAAATTGCAGGATCTCTTCATCGCTTTCACTGACACGTTGTATGCTTCAAAATTGGAAGCAGTGCACTAACCAAGATGAAAATAATAGTAATTGACGCTTGCACACCTTTAAGAAAAGTCAGATGTGCATATATAAATTCATTAAACGCATTGAGGACTGAAGACTTTTAGTAGTTTGTAATGTATATAAAAAATCACCGATAATTCATCAAATAAAGGTACTGGTTAGTGACAAGCTTTGACTACTCTTAAGATGTCTTTGAGGGAGACTTTCAAACTTGTGTCTCATTTTGTGAGCATGCTGAGTATGGCCAAAGAAATTAAAAATACTAAGTACCTTCTCTCTGGTTAAAAAGAGTGAATATGTTTGGGAATCTCTGTAGCATAACTTTACATTCATTGTTATGACAGAAGCAGGTTCAGCAGTAGCCTCTCTGCTATTAGCTACTCTTTCATCATATAGTCCTGTGAACTGTAGTACAGTCTCAGTGTGTAGTAGAACACTGCAACAAATGAGAAATTTGTGGAAATTAAAAGCAGATCCCTCTCAGCAGTTTCGTAAACTCATCCTGGAGTTGATTTCTCCCGAGAAGTTTGTCCTTGATAGTTTGGCTGCTGCTTCTTCTGAAGGAAATGTCTCCCCTTTCATGTCATGTGCATAAATTCCACTGGGCAATTTAAAATACAGTAAACATTCTGCTGGGGGGGAAGGGAGCGATATTTACTTTAGTATTCATTTATTTTTTCTTTCTGTGACCAATTACCCTGAAACTGGATTTTTTTTTCAGTATGTGTATGAATGAATCATGTTACACATGATGTCTCCATCTTACAGCGTGGATTTTTTTTTATTTTTTATTTTTTTGGCCTATCTCTTCAGAGTGCCAAACAAACTACCAGCATCACAATTAAAAGCAGAGGACTGTGTCTTGCCTCCTTAACAACAAATCAACACAAACATCAACAAGCATAATTCTCAGATCTCAAGCAAAAATCCCAATCTAGTGCAGGACCTGCTTTCCTCCCATACTTTTTGCCCACTTCTTTTCCACTTGCCTTGTTGATCTGTGGCCCTACTCTTCGCTGGGTAAAAAACTGATTGGATGGCTGGGCCCACAGAGTGGTGATGAATGGAGTTAATCCCAGCTGGTGACCAATCATGAGCGATGTTCCTCAGGGGTCAGTATTGGGGCCAGCCCTATTTACTATCTTCACTGATGATCTGCACAAAGGGAATGAGAGCATCTCAGTAAGTATGCAGATGACATCAAGTTGGGAGGAGCATTGATGTGCTTGAGGGTAGGAAGGCCCTACAGAGGGATCTGGATAGGCTGGATCAATGAACTGAGGCCAATTGAGTCAGCTTTAACATACCAAGTGCTGAGTCCTGCATTTTGGTTACAACAACCCCATGCATCCCTACAGGTTTGGGGCAGAGTGGCAGGCTGGAAAGCTGAACAGAGGGAAAGGATCTGGAGGTGTTAGTTGACAGCCAGCTAAATATGAGTCAGCAGTGTGCCAGGTAGGTCAACGGCATCTTGGCTTGTAACAGAAATAGTGTAGTCACAGGATTAGAGACTATATCCCTCTGTACTCAGCACTGGTGAGGATGCAACTCAAGCACTATGTTCAGATTTGAGCCCCTTGCTGTAAGAGAGACATCGAGTCTCAAGAAGAGTGACAAAGCTGGTGAAGGGTCTGGAACACAAGTCTTGCGAGGAGCAGCTGAGGGAACAGGGATTGTTTAGACTGAAAAACATGTCCTTATCTTTTATCGGTCTATTGGATTTGGTTCCATCTCCCCCAGACTATTTTGTTTGCTCTCAACCTTTCTCATCTTTACCATATTGTGCAGAGCTGGCCACAGTGATGCAACACAGGATGACTATGCACTGACTCTACTCTAGTGCAGTCCATACTGCCAAACCAGAAATTTAGTCATGCTTAAGAATGATATTTGCAAAGTATGTTTGCATGGACAAAATTAATATAAGCACTGTTATGCCATCTGACTGATGTGTCCATGCTCTACATTACGCCAGTTTCTCAGACAGTGCTTCTCAAGTTCAACCAGAGCTGTTTCATTAGAAGAGCTATATCAATGGTTTTGCTTGTGTCCACTTCAGCAGGCTGTGCTGAAGGCATTATTAGAGGGAAATATATATGCAAGCACTTAAGTGACTAAGGGCTTTGAGTTCAAGTTTTAAGAAGGCTGGTTTTTGAAAATTGTGTAAAGCTGATGGAATCAGCATGCAAGTGAAACATTTTGGAGAGCGAAGAAATCTTTTGTTTCTCTTTGTTGCTTCCCCATTTCTCTCTTCATAAGAAGCATTACGTTTTCTGGGCAGAATTCTTCATATAAAGAACAAAAGTTTTTTATGACTCTCTGCAAATTGCTTTAAGTATCTTCAGGTATAATTCACAGCAGGATTTGACTTCATCTTGGCAGGGAAAGTCTGCATAGTTTGGGAGGATACAGTACAGAGAGCCTTGACTAAGCAAAATACAGAGGATCCATTAATCCCACTCTCCTCCTTTGCAGCACAGTTCCATGAATATTTATTCCTGAGGACTGCAGAATTGTAAGGCGGGACAGAGTCCAAAACATTACTTTTCCAAAATTTAATTTTTAACTGTTAATTACTTGGCTTAATTTTGGTATGATTTTGCATAATCCATTCCATGCTGTTAAAAATTAACTGCCCCTCTTGCAATCTACGTGACAATGATGCAAAAGCTAGGAGTTTGTATTTTATCACCTTGCATTAAAATTACATACATTTGTTCATAGACCACATACACAATTATTTAGTTCAGAATTTCTACCTTACACTCCCCACAATGCTGTTCTCTGAGTTTTTTGTTTGTTTGTTTTGTTTGTAATTCACAATTACATTAAGATTTCTAGTTATATTTAGGTCATTATGACAATCTGTCATTTCTCAATTCAGCGTTTACTTGAAGCTAATGACGCTGCCATTCGGATGAGAGCCATTTAGTTTAGTAGTGCCAGGCAGGGATCTTTAGCATTCACTGGAACTTTGAGACTGGACAGCGTGTAATTCAGCGGCTTGGGACAAGCTAAGAATCCGTGCCTAATAAATACAAAAGCATCCGCGATTTCATCATGGACGGATATAAATCTCAGCGTTTTAGATCGGAGGTGAGTACACCCGATGGCTCTGGAAGCGGGCTAACTCTGGGAGGCCGGCAGGGTGACCCTCAGGGGCGGCAGGACGCGCACGCAGATGAGGCCCAGCGCCAGCGTCCCGCTGCACCACCTCCGCCATTTCCGGCTGCGCACACCTGCCCTTGTCATTTCCGCCGGGGCAGCCGGAGAAGGGAAGCTGGCGGATAGGAGCGCAGCCGAAGGGCAAACCCTTCCCCGCCGCGGCTGCCGGTTATTTTTAGTTCCGGCCGCGAGGCTCGCGCTACGCCGATCTCTTCCGGTGGCTCAGGCGGGGAGAGGTTCTGCCGCGCCGTCTTTGCCAGCCTCTCGCCCACCTTCAGGGCCCACCCACGGCTCGGATCCCCTCCGTGCCGCGGGCCGGGCCGGGCCGAGCCGAGCCGGGGGGCGGCGCCTTCGCGCTCTCTGAGGCGGCGGCGGATCTGGGCTCGGCGGAGGCGGAAGGGGCGGGCGGACGCGGCCTGACTCTGCGGGACGTGCGGTACTGGTGAGTGCGGGAGGCCGCGGTGCCGTGTCGCAGCTGAGCCGGGTCGGGCGGGGAGGCCCGGGCGGGCTGAGGCGACGAGGGCTTAACGGAGCGCGGCGAGGAGGGGAGCGGCTGAGCCTGGCCGACCCGCCCGCCTTTCTTCTCCCGGGCGTACGCCGCATTCCGGAGGCGGCGGGAGCCGTTGTGTGACGGGATCGGAGCTCCGGCCTCTCGCTGCGCACTCGAATTACGTCGCCCCGCCGGGCCGCGGGGGCCCGCGCTGCCGGCAGCTCTGCGCTCGCAGATCCTCCTGTTGTGCTTGCTCCCGTCCCGAGGTCGGCCCGGCCTCCCTCCCTCCCGCCGCCCAGCCCTTCCCGGCACGTGGCCTGGACCTGGTCGTTGCTCCAGCCTCACGTCTCTCTCAGATTCTGGCCCTTCTTCCCGGAGCCCCGCACCTCCTCTGCTCTCCCATCGGCCTTAGGACTGCACGCCCAGGCCGTGGTCGTCCTAGGCCTCCTCTGTTCTATCCGGAGGCTCCTGGAGCTTTTCCCATAGTCTGTCTCGTCGCCAGTGTTAGTTTTTTGCCTCTCTTCGCTTCTCCTTTGCCTTTCACCCTGTTGTCTCCATCGCAAAGCTCTAGTGGCTCTCAGGTCTGTCTGGGACCTGTGTGGTTGTAGCTAAATTTCTCTGTGTCCTCCAACCCCTTACCGTTGTCTCCATAAACTATTTATTTCTGTTCTTCTCATCTTCCCCAGCTTTCTCTCTATCAAAAAGTGTGCTTTTCCCTTGTAGCTCCCTTCTGCCGTGTTCCCGGGGAGAGCTTCCCCCCCAGGTAACCTCTTACCTGATCGTTTGTGCATGTATTTATTGCCTCCATTCAGGTGGCTAGTCCTGCATTTTTTTGTCATTGTAGCTAATCACCTCCTTTGTCTCCTAGTAACTTTATCTGCCACTGAAAGCAGTGTCCTTACTGGGATTCTTTTCCAATCCTTCTTATTTTCTTTTCAAGCTATATTTCGTCATTCTCTTATGACCTTTCCTGTTTCAGCTTTTGTCGTCCCAGTAGCTATTTCCTTTACCCTGTTGGGTTTTTTGTTGTTGTGGGTTTTTTTGTTGTTTTGTTTTTGTTTTTTGCCCTTCTGATCTTACTTTCTTGTCTTAAAAATTTTCTTTATCTCACCTCTTTTCCCTTGACATATTCCTTTCCTCTGTAGGTTCACTTGCTGTCTCCTGCCGTTTGTGTTTAAGCTCTCCAGCTGTGCCTATGACAAGAAAGGAATGTGAACTTAGTTTATCTTTAAGCATTAGGAGATTACAGATTGTTTGCTTGTTTCACCTTATTTTGTTTTCATTTGTTACTGACTTCCTTAATAACCTTTTGTCAATAAATGCCTTCATATATGATCACTTTAATATATGCTTAACCCGATACCAGTCTAGAAAAAGAAATTCCAGCTCAAACCATCCTCTTAGTCCTGCCAAAAAGTTTTTGTGGGGAGCAGGAATACCTAGTGGCTGTGTGACTTAAATTATGGTGATATATATGCTCATAATACTCTATTGTTGTAATACTTTAAGTTGGTACTTAGAAGATACAGAGTGTGTTTAGGATGAATGAGCTTTGAGGAAGTAGCAAGAAACTTCTTTGGTGCATGGTTTTTTAGTCCAGATATGCTTGTAGTGAGCTGCTGCAGTACTGTCATTTGATGCTTAGGAGTGTGTTGCGCTGGCACTTGATGACTGCTGTAGTCTTTTCCCTCTGCTTTGTGATTTCTCTTGTTTCTCAGGAGTTGCTGCGAAATTTCTTATGTCTGTCTGACTTTGGTTCTTAAGATTATGAGGTGTAACTGATCTTACTGTTGTGATGTATTTGAGTATGGTTTAAACACTAAACACTGCTGTCCTGTGGCAGTGTGGGGAATACGTTGAACCTGGAGAGTAATTTCTGCACTGAACTTTAGAATCCAAGTTTGGTGTCTAATTTTAACAACTTGATCTTGTTTTCTCAACTGAGTGACAACAACTCAGAGCAACTGAACTGAGCTTCCAAGCTGAATTATTCCTCTAGAGGAAGTTTTTTCATTTGTCTGTTCTGTATTGAGAATAGTTTACAGTTTGGGCACCTGAATTAGGCATACACGTTTCACTGCTGGAATGACAAAATGATTGTGCTGGCTTAACTAAATTATCCTCCTTTCACTATAGTCCTTTTTCCACTGAGTGAGAAAATTTCATTGCATATCTATAAAGGATTGAAATTAATTTAAGCTGTGTTGATACATACCCTCATCTGGATACTGATCTGAGGTGGCTTTTTTGAATTTGACTTATTCCCCTTCGTGGTGTAATGTAGGCTATTCTAGCTGTACTGTTAGGGAGATAATATTGGGTACTTTGAAAAAGTTATCTCAGGTATTCAGTTTAAAGTGTTTTTTACAATTTGTACGTTAAGATCTCTGAGTACTGTTAACTTTCTCAAGTAGTGTGTAGTTCTACATAGTTCTACATAGTTATACTTATTTCAGTAGGGCCCAATTTAATGATGAGTCGCATACTGGGAACCAGTAGTTGTGTAGATTGGTTATACCTGAAGTCTTCTCTGGCATTTAAACTTACTATTTTTAAAAAATTTTCTTAGTGGATGAAGTCTTTTCAAAGATGTCTCACTTAGACTTGTTTTAACATCAAAAATATGCATTACTGATGTGAAGATTTGGAACTGTCAGTATGGTATGAGTACTGATGCACGTTGTGCTATATTGTGCTTTTTAACCAGTGTTTTCCAATTTGCTGAGGGCAGGAGTGGGTTAGATAAGGTTAGATAAGGTAGCTGGGTGGTGGTTCTGCCTTTGTACTCACTGTGTAGCCTTAATTTGGTTTGTCTGAGGAAGCAAGCAAGTTACACCCTGTATAGGGTGTAAACTTAAAATCTTTATTATTGCTACTGACACCGTTGTGTCACCCTTACTTGTTAAAGTGGGACTTTCCTTAAGGAAAAAGACAAATATAAGAAAATTCAGTGCTTGGAAAGTTACAGAGAATCACTGAGCTTGTATATTGTTTTTTTTGTTCGTTTGTTTTTGTTTTTTAAAATAAGTTTTTGTTGTGAGAAATGGAGGTTTTTCAATGGAAGAACTACCACAGATTGACTACTGATTGCTTTACAGCACAGCTGGGACCTCTTACAGACATAATTAAGTAATTAAGTAGCAAAGTTGTCCAGTGCTGATACTCACTTATGTAGTGCTGTAAGTTAGAACCTTACTTTAGTGTAACTGCAGAATTGGAACGTAGTTAGATTTCAGAACTTTCTGCATTAGGAGTAGTTAGCTATATGAGATTCACCCTGCTTTTCTCTGTGATTTAAGCTTAATTTCATATGTAAGTTCTTCATTTCATCCAGCGTCACAGCATTGTAGACTTTGGAATTTTGTCTAAAAATAAAAAATCTGAAAAGTTTATCTAAAGTTTGGAGGACTTAATTGGGGAGGACAGAGGTGGAGGGGTGAAGGATTATACTAAGCCATTTTTATTGGGTGCTTTTCTTTGTCTTGCTTTTCATGATAGTAATACCATGAGCAAATGTTATGGGTAGTCAAGGAAGAAACTTCACTATACAATTTAAAACATTTATTGAAAAACTTGCATTTTCTTAAGAAAGCAGTCTGTTCTTTTACTGTCTACATTTATTATCAAAATTTTGCTATCTCTGAAAACATGCCTTTGTGGGTGTGCTAGTAGGAGAAGTGAAATGCAAAGACAAATATGCTTAAGTAAATTGATTAAAATTGATTTCATTAGGTGCAGGCTTAGCTTTAAGACTTAACGGTGTGGGATAATAAAGGTTTAGGTGTGGCTGTTAGAGATGTGCATCGGTTTTAACTTTTGCTTCACTTCAGATGTTATGATGTTTCACTTTTGTAACAGTCTTGCCTCTTGCAGCTATTGGAGATTAAAAGTGATTAAAAACAAGCTGAAATTTAGCTGAATTTACACGAATCTCTTTTTGTGCAGTATAAATTCTTTGCTGTAAGATTGTGCTTTCAGAGTTTAGATATCTTAGTTGAGCCAGAAAAAAATCATGTGTGAATCCTTATTTAGACTTTAATGAGGCTGTTTTCTTGCAGAAGTACCAAGATGGAAGATGCTGTGAAATTAGTATACTGCTGCGAGGAGATTCTAGTCAGGACTGACTGACACTTGTAAACATTAGTACTACTTAGGGATAAGAATCACCAGTCTCCAAGAGCAATGTAGAAACTTTCAGTGCAAACATTTTTACAAGTGAAAATTGCTTTTTATGTTTAACAGGTCAGTATGAATTTGTATGTGTTGGTGCACTGAATGGTACTATGATGCAGAGTGATTTGTGCTGACACTTAGAGAATTGTCTTCAATGTTCAAACACAGCCAGCAGGAGCAGGGAGGTGATCATCTTCCTGTGTGCAGCTCTGGTGAGGTCACATCTTGTGTACTGTGTTCATTTTTGGGCCCCTCGCTACAAGAAAGACATTGAGGCCCTGGAGTATGCTCAGAGAAGGGCAGCAAAGCTGGTGAAGGGTCTGGAACATAAGCCTTACGAGAGAGGAGCTGAAGGAACTGGGATTGTTTAGTCTGGAGAAAAAGAGAATGAGGGGAGATCTTAGTTGTAGAGAGTACTACCTGAAAGGAGGTTGTAGTGAAATGAGGGTCAGCATCTTCTCCCGCCTAACTGGCAACAGTACAACATGTAATGACTAAGTTGTGCCAGGGGAGGTTCAGATTGGGTATTAGGAAAAACATCATCTCTAACGGTCTGGTCAGGCACTGGAATGGGCTATCCAGGAAAGAGTTTGGGTGCCTGACTCTCTGGAGCTCTTCAGAACACGTGTGGATGTGGTTCTAAGGAACGTGGTACTAAGGAACACAGCTTATTGGGCAACGTTGCTGGTAGGTGGACAGTTGGACTAGATGGTCTTAGAGGTCTTTTCCAGCCTTAATGATTCTGTGTTACTGTGACTGAAGTGAACTGTAAAACCAGACCAAAATTTTCTTGGTGTAGATCTGTAGGATCAGTGTTCTACTAAATTGGTAAACGGGTAAACTGGTAAGGGCTTTTAAAAGTTTTTTTCTGTGTAAGAATCGATCTTACAGGATAAGTAGGGTCTCTAAGCCAGCTCAGGATATTTCAGTTTCCAGAGCGTTCTGTGTTTATTCTTGCTAAATCAAATGCAGTATGATTCCCTGCTTTTACTACTGCTGAACTTGCTTTTTAAGGAAAGCAAGGTACATTGTTCTGCCTTCTGTTTGGCATATCATGTATCTGCCATTGTGCTTTCACAACTGGCTCTCCCTCATTTTCATCAGCTCCACCTTCCTTGCTAATTCAGTAAATGCACCTTGGTCCATGTTGTCCACCCAGGCATGTGTTTTTTTTTTTTTTTTTTAATTCAGATTGTATCCATTTGTATTTTAAGTCACAGAGCAGGAGTACAGATAAACTGTTTCTGAGGATCATCTTTTTTGTCAAAGCCTTTCTTACTCCTCTTCAACGTGCTCATATCTTGACTTGATTCTCTGCACTCAGTATTGTTTTTCTTCATGTCAGCTGCCTTCATTTTTCCATGATGCAAGAGCTGAAAACAATCAGTATTTTAAGAAACTATAAGGCTTATCACTGCAAACTCAGTTTAAAACAAATGAAAAAACAATGATAAAACACCCTGCATCTTGTTTGCAACACAAAAAGATGTGAGACTTCAAATTAGAGAAGACATGTTCACTTAAGGATACTTGTGTTAGGGATGTGGTCTCTTATTTACAAAGTTAACGTCAATACAGTAAGACTACTATGAAACTTTTCTTAGTAGATCATTAGTATTTACAAAAGTTTATTTCAGCTTCCAGTGGAGAAGACTGTCTAGATGTACCACGAAAATTTACCTTGTCTAGACTTAGCTTTTGTTTATGAGAAGCACTTTTCATTTTGCATTAGCTGTTGCATTGCATACTGAGATTCTTGTCATTAGCTGCAGGAACTGTTTGCTCAAGAAAGATACAGGTAAAGCTGAAAACAAGAAGCGTGGAACAGCGTTGAGAATCAGTAAAAGAATAAGCAGAGAGAAGTAAAAAAGCAGCACACTGAAACTTTCTTTATGCTCTCAGGTACTGTCATCTTTTGGAAAAATCCTTGAAATTAGGCATGCAAGTTAAAACAATGTCAGTTAAAAGGCTTTTAGTGAACACAGTTATGCATAACTTAAGAACATGTGAAGACTGCAATTTCCCGTTACTTCCTTGTTTTGCTTAAATATTTAAATTCATCTGTATTTTTATATCTCTCTATCTGTGAGGAATAACTTTTGTTTTTCCAGTTGGCAACTTAGTCATTGGTACATAAATGAAGGTAGAAGTGTGCTCCTTGTAGAGCTTTAGATACTGTCTGTCGGTGTAGTAACTCACAGAAAGAAGGTGGAAGAAGACAACTGAAGTTTTAAAGCTCATTAAGGTAAACTAGTAACTGTTCAAACTGTACACCACATGAGCATAGCTTGGTATTGAAGTACTGTCAAATTAAGCATACTCACTTGTGCTCTCTTTTTTTTTTAATGAGATGGACTGAATTTAACTCCTGAAAAAAAAGATGAACTAAAGATTTCCACACTACGTGTAGCTCATTAGTATGTAATAATAATACAGAAAAACTAAATGTTGTAACTTGCATAATTTCTTAAATATCTTTGCTAGAGTTGAAAAGGGGAAAAAAAATATTTCTCTTCTAGTATTGATATAATTTGTTGCGAATTTTGGAATAACCTTTTTTATAAAACAGTAGTTGTAGATTGATTTTGTTGGAACATGGTGGAAATAAATGTCTACTGTAGGCAGATTCTCTAGGTTTTGATTAGTTACCTGTTTGTACTGTGTGAAGTATGTGCTTGCTTGTTTGCTTCTAGTCTTGCTGTAAGGATTAGGTCATCTTACATGAGTAAACTGGCTATACAGTTTAGTGACCTAAAATACTTCTGGACAGAAACCTCAGTGCTATAAAATGTTGTGTAATGGACCATATCTCAACTAAGCTATGTTATGGTGGAGTTTTGAGTTCATAATGATAACCTCACTTAAACTTAGGTGATAATAATTAATTTGGAGGCACATGATTATAGAAAATGTCTTAGAAGTCATAAATGATTAGTGCAAGTGATTACAGGGGCAAAATAGAATTATTTCTCCTGCCTCTTTCTACCCCTTCAGAAATAAATGTGCTAGAGTGGAGGCTGTATCCTTTAGGATTTGTGAGATTTGAGAAGCTAAACAAAAAATCTTGCAAAAAAAAATATTCCTAGAAGCAGTTTATGTAAATTTTAAAGATATAGAAGTAAAAAGTGAAAGATAATTTTTAAGTTGTCCTCCTTCCTGCCCAAGCTAATACTTGTAACTGTTCAATGTTGTAAATTGCATCTTATGGATTAGCTGGCAGTGGAAGAAGGTATGTTGTTCTTGGCTCTCTTTTTTTCATTGACATGCCTTTTCTAAAGGTGTGTTTCTGCATGACTTGAGGAGTCTTAGACTGGTTTATATCTATAGAACTGCCTGTATTTGGTAAGTGGGGATATACGAAGGGTAAGTAGACTTATTGGTTATGAGACTGGGAACCAAACTGCTGATAGCCTCTTTGAGAGTTGCTGTTTGCTGCGTACAAGAGCATCTGTTGAAATTCTTGATCAGACTTGCTGAAATACAGGAGAGTGGGAGGAAATAAGATCAAGAACAATAACAACAATAGAAAAAAATCTCCCGCATCTAAACCCAACAAAAACAAAACACACTGGGATCTTGATCAGTTGGAAAAAGCCTGCAAGTTCTTAGTGGGTTAAGAAGCTAGCAGCTTCAAATTCAATCTGTAATTATTTATACAGTTACAGAAGTAAACTGTCTTTAAAACTATAGTCTAGAAATAAATGGTTATGAGAGAACAGTGCATGGGCTGTATAACTGTGAAGGCAGAAGTTGTGTTGGGACATCAAAATAAAGTAGTAATTCCAACACATGATTTGAGACGCTGTAAATCAGGCAGATTTCAGTGTGCTTTTTATATGATTCCTGAAAATTAACTTTTTATAGAACCTATCCAGAGTGCACATTATTTTTCTCATAAAGGATAGCTAAAAGAAATTTAGCTTGTTATTAAAAGGTCAGTAAAACTCAAGATGCTGTTTTCAAGTGAGATCTGATGCTTTGCATATGAGCTGTGTTCCACTCTGAGTAATGGAAAGGAGAGGGAGTAACACATCACTCTGTTCTGAAGTTTTGGGAGAAGTGCAAGAACTGCCGTGAAAGTAATGCCTCCTGTTTTATTATGTTGGCCCACAACATCTAGCAGCTTATTTTGGTGGTATGGCAGTAGAGGATGAAACTTCCTGACAACGTTCCGTTGTATTTTGGCAGCGGCAGGGCAGTGTGACAGAATGGCATCATTGAGAGGGTTGTTGTAATGGTTGTAGCACCTTCTCTTAGTGAACTAAGGGATTGGTCTTCTGTTGTGAACTTTTATACATTGACTAAGTATTTTGTAGGAGTTGGGACAAATACAGATGTATTATTTATTTTCACTAAACTATGTTCGAATTCTAGGCTGTTTACTTTTTACAGATAAGTAAATGGTCAGTTACTTTTTACAGGTACTGATAGAATAGTATATAGGTTCATAACTGTCATTTTTTGCTTATGTGGAGAGTTCAAGTAGTACCAGAATTTAAAAGTTGATTATCTTGGATTCTAGAGATGAAATTAATTTGCTTGCTTCCTCTTACAGCGCAGTAGGATTGTAGGACTACTGGGGCTGTAGTCCAAGCTTGTGGGTGTGCAACGTGCACTTCAAACTGTGGCCTCAAAAAGAGCTGAATAGCTGCTCTTGTACCTTTGAACTTCCTGGCTTTCGTCGCAAAGCTGTGAAAATCCTTCATTATTAGTTCTCTAGCACACTTGTTTAGGGCATTAAATATGTATATATGAGATAAGGTATGATTTGCTTTACAGTTTAGCATGGTGCATTGTTCCAGTGTGTCTTTGGTAGTTAGTTTGCCATAACTGTAGAAACATAAAGCAGCAAAGTTAAGTGTTATGTACGTTTTATAGGTTATATATTGCTTTTGTTCCTGTTTTCCCCCCTTCCCCCCCAATCTTCCAAGTAACTGTTGCTTGTGCAAAAGAAAAATTAGCTTTAGAATCAGATTGAAATGAGACATACTTGTTGCACAGATTGACGTAATGGAAATACTTCTAAATGTTGTTTGTTTGTTTGCTTTTACTTTGAAATTTGAGGTTTGAATGCTTAGAGATGACAGATAGTAAAGGCCTATGAGGTTTGTTAGTTTCTGCCTTACTGTGGAAAGGCTGGATTCATTGATTGAAAAACCTAAATGTTGTCATCCCTTTCCAGCCCTTCCCCACCTGTAATTTGCAAGGAGGTCATACAGGGAGGGTATAATGTAATATTGACCCTTGAAAACAGTGTGAAATCTCAAGTGGAGTGTGCAGTAGTCTAGAAGTGGCTGTGACAAAGAACAGATGTAAAATTTTAGACCCTGGAAGAACATCTTTGTATTCTACTGCAAAGAGATGAAAACAAATAATAAGGTATACCAAGGCCTGATAAACCTTATCTTTGAAGTTACGAAACATTGCGTGTGATCCTTGGCAGGTGCAGGCTCCATTATCATAAGGCACTTTCTTTCTCTATAGAAGCATAACAAATTGTAATAATGTTTCACAGCGAATGGTCTGTAATGCCAGTTGATCCTTATTTATTACAACTTGGTTACTTGTTAATTTTTTTTTTTTTTTACCACGTTAACTGCTTTGACACATCGGGGAATCTCCTAATTCTGCACTGCTAATTCTAATTGCGATACTGGAGGACTTCTATAAAAGCAAGTCTTTATTTTATGTACTCAGTTAGTTTTCTTCCTACTATTGAGTGCATGTTCTCTTGCTCATGCAAGCACATCAGGAAAGTGATGTTCATTTGCTTAACATAGAAATTCACGTAGGCATGCATTTGCCAGATAAAAATTCTTCCTAAAATACCTTGGATTTTAAGATTACTTGTGATAGAACCTCAAATCTGGAAAGGTTTAGTGATAAAAGAGGAAAAATAACGATATTTAATATCTTCTGGTTGTCTTAGATAACCATCGTGATGTTTGTTAAAACCATAAGCTATAGCTAAACATTGAGCTGATGTGAAGCACTAGGGTTTCCTTGTTGTATAGAAAGGAAACACTTCTTAGTAGGATGCTATCTGCTACTTGGAACAGTTGCTTCGTTTTCTTATTAGCATTAGGTTTTTCTTGTCAGCAACGCCGATAGAGGTACGTTCAGACTTTGGACAGATCTGGACACTAATAGTCATGTTTTATTCTTTGTTTCTTCTATTTCAGATCTCATAATGGATTTCTTATCTGTGTGAATTATACCATTAATTTTCTCCTTTCCTCTAGTGGAATGTTTTATAATACATACTTTTTTCTTTTTTTCTCATGCAGATTATCTTCCTGGGAAACATTGCTGCTTGCATATAAAGAATCTCTTGCTGAGTTACTGCAACTGAGTGTAGAATGTTACTTTACTTGTGATTCTGATGGAGGAATAACTAGATCTCAGGCTGCTGCACTGGAAGACCTTACAGGAAATAAAAAATGTCATCTAATAGGAGTCAGAACCCACATGGACTTAAACAAATTGGTCTTGACCAGATATGGGACGACCTAAGAGCTGGAATTCAACAGGTTTACACCAGACAAAGCATGGCAAAATCCAGATATATGGAACTCTACACGTATCCTACTGTCTAAGCCAATTAATACTTTCATTGTTAGTATAAGATAGTGTTTTTTTTAATATATTTAAACTCAAAATTGCTTTGTATTTGACTTAGTCACTTCTAAGAATATATTTTTATTTTGAAGATTAGCCTTTTCTGTTTAATTTGTCTGGCAAATAAGCGGAAACAATCTGTTGTCTGGAAAACTGTAATGATGCATACGTCTGAGTTTCAGATCTGATTATGATCATCTTTGACAGAAAGATATTTAAAGTGATTCTATTAATAGGTCTAATTTTGAGTCATCAATACAGTGAAAGAAACAGAAAAAAATTGCTCCCTTTTTATGTTAGTTTTTGTCATTATGGTGTGGGTCTTATTTGCAGTCATGTCCAGGTACCTTGAAAATTTTTCCTTTCTTAACCTCAGAATAGTACTTTATTCTGAGTTGATTTGATAACTTTCCAGCTAGCGTGAGGATGTGCACAATGGATTTATCTTGAATTTCTGGCTTGAATCGAAGAACTGTTGAAATTTTCCATCATCTCCCATGTTGGGAATTGTTGCTATATGCTTAGTGTTTGCTATAGTGTATATAGCTTAGTGTTTGCTAAGCTACTGTTTGGAAGATTTCAAGCAACTTGTTTCTGTCAGGTAATGTGTAAAGTGTCAGTGTAATGTGCAAAATCATTAATTTTAAGGAGAATTGTGCCTCTTTTTGTATTACAGCTTCAGTGTTTAACTTCCAAACTTTGCTTGGAAACTGAATAAACCTACTTTTTTGACCTATTCAGGAAGAAGTATATAAATGGATTTGTTGAGGAACCACAGTAAGATAAAACTTCTCACCAGACCTGTTTTGCATCTGTTGATCAATGTTTGCTTTACAAACCTATTATATAGCAGAGTAAGTGCTCCTTAAAAAGACTGTAGTATAGCCAAGCATGTAGACAGCTATGATTAAAGAAACAATAATTGTATAGAGAGGAATATATTTCCTCTCTTCCTTCAAGCAACTCTGATACTTTTCTTATTTTTTGAGTTTTTTTTTGTATAGATTATTATTCTGATACATAAAACCACGTTTTCTGATACATATTTGGAATTGCACATCAAGTTTTAGTCACTATTAATTTATTTGGAAAGACAAGCTTTGAGGCTATAAGGTAATTGGATCTGTGATTCTTTGAGCTTTGTAAGAAGACAGAAGTTGGTCTTCTGTGCATGTGACTACACGATCAGAATGGTTACAAAATCTTATCTGTACCTGCTGACTGTGCTCCTAAGGAAGAAAAAAAACCTTGAACAGTCTGAGCATCTAGATTACTTCTTGAGTAGAGATGGGAAGATGGTATATCATTTGGTTTAGATCAGAACTTTTCTAAGACTTCAGGTGACTGATTCTTTGTGCTGCTAGTAGTGGTAGTATATAGTAGTGGTGGTAGTAGTTCTTGACCAAGTGAAAGAAATCTACAGAGGTCTGAAAAGTTTCATACATACTGGAATGTTGGAATGCCTCCTATTTTATTATAGTGGCCCACAGTATCAGTGGCATGTCCTAGTATGGCAGTAGAGGTTGAAACTTCCTGATGATATTCCATTGTATTTTGTTGCTATGTGGCAAATGGCAGTTGGAGGAGCAATTTGACAGGATGGCATCTGACTGGAAAGTGTGTACGAAGCAAAGGTGTCATAGAATTCTTCCCCATAGGAAAACTGGCATCCATTGACATTGGTGGACTCTTGCTGAACAGTAATGGAGTCTGTGCAGTGGATGTGCAGTGAGTTGGTGGGTGGTACATTTCAGCAGTGGTGACAGTGGGAATTTTTAGGAGCCTGCCATGCAGACTGCTGTTCATAGCTGGTGAAAGTGCATAGTTAACGGTGATGATTATGTTGAAAAGTAGTGTTTTGTAGCTGAAATGCGCTCTATCAAATAGCGTTATTATGCTCTTGTAGTTTCCATGGAAGCAAATGAGGCATTACTTTCGGACTGACCTACATACTTACTATACTGTTATTCTTACTACGTTTGCCGTTTTCTTCTCTACCTGATATTCCCAAATGTTCATGGGATGAAAAAGGGGTATGTTGCACATTAACTTCTCATTTCCTTCTTGCTGCTGCTTCAAGAGAAGCAGCAAGAGAGGCTGGGCCTGAAAAGTTTAAAGTTTTGCTTCTTTTGTAAGTGAATTTGTTTAGTGCGTAATTCTGGTGGTTGACTTCTATTTGTGGATTAATTTAGTGATGTGGTACTTCAGAATATTTGGCTCTGCTTAGGCTGAGCTTTAAAACAGCTGTGATGGTAAGAATGGAGTTTATATTCTGTATCAAGTGCATATGTCCAAAATGGTGCTTTAAAGGTTCCTGCCCTTTTAAATGCCATGTATGAAATGTTTGTTCAGTGACTCTGGTAGATTGGTACACTTATTTTTAGGAGACTCTAACTATGAAAAAGCTTGGATTGAAAAGCAAAGCAGATTTGTTTCAGCTGCAGCTGTAATGTCTGAAGATCAATTCTGTTCTGTTTTTAAAAAAAATGCCAGATCATGCAACACCAACTTTGGAAATTTTGTGAAGTGGACAGTGTGGTCGTTTCTTCATCCTTTTTTTGTCTGCTTGTGTTGTGTTTTCTTTTATTTATTTGTTTTATTTTTATTTATTTATTTATTTGGACAAGATATTGCTTCTGAAATAATGTGTTTGATCTCTTTAATTCACAACGGGAATAACCACGTAAGCACAACTGCCCTTACGTCTGTCAGGTATTTAAATTTTGGGCCAGAATTGAAATGAGATGTGCAAGTTTTGTAGTGCTTTTTTTTTTTTTTTTTTTTTTCAAATGCATCTTAGAAGGAGTTGAGTAGCTCAGACTGTTAGGATGCAGGTCCAATTTCTTGTCTATTCTCTTTATTTAGAGAATCTCCTGTGTGAAACACTGAATTCAATCTCTGAGTATGGGTCAGAGCTTGTATTTAAGATGGTATTTTTCTCTTTTTTTTTTTCTAGTGGAAGTAATACAGGGATTATTCCAAAGGCTTTCTAGATTTGAGAATTCTGGAGAGATGAACTAAGAAATCTTGTTTCTAATGGTAGTTCAAAAGATCCTCATCCCTAATCTTACTAATCTAGATTAATTTGTGCTTTTGATTTCAAGGTGATTTTTTTTGTCAGATCAGACTATTACCAAATGTTTCTTAGTACTGCACATATTCATGTGGTTCTCTTTTGCTATGCCAGAGCACCTCAGCAGTCCTATCTGTTCACCATTGCTTACAAACTTCGGATGAATTGTACTGTAATTACATTCTTGTGCATGTTCTTTATTTCCTGTTGAGAATGTACAGTTTCCATTTAGAAAGAAAATTCCTTTAAAATGCTGCTTGCTCTTGAAGATGACGGTGTTCCCCCTGGCCCTCCCCCATTGAAATGAAGTGCTTTATTGGGGTGCTTTTCTGTCTCTTGCCCAGATAATTAGACTATTTCTAGTACTGAACAGCCCAGTAACTCCTGCAGCAATAATGTCTTAGGCTGTGTTATAAGCAAGAGTAGAATTACCTGGCAAGCATCAACTTCATCCAGGAAAGGTAAATAGTAAAGAAGATTAACTATATTTCTAGAATTGCAGCATAGGTTATTGATTATTCATTGCATTAAATGTAAGTAATTGTAAGTATATAAAATATAAGTAAGCATATCAAAAAAGGTTATTGTGATATGTCTTTTGAGGTAGTTATTTCATCTCAGATGTTAGCAAAAAGAAAAACCTTAAATAATGGTATATTGTATTAACATTTTAAAAATGCCAGATGACTTAGGATAACCTCCCCGTTCATAAAATAGAATACCTAAATACATTCAACGTGTTCTTACCCGTGGATAGTCAGTACCAGTTAAACATTCTGCCCAAGCAGCATCATGTTATTCCCTTGGCGACTATTTGCCAAGGTCTCTGTAATTGCTTCCATTGGAATCCTTGTCCTAGGGGCTTTCACTAGAAATCCTGTCTTTAGTAAGGTTTTTAATAAGCAGAAGTACTGATCACATGGATCTGATATTACTAGGCAGTACAGTATGTTTTTTTTTCCTCTGAACAGGCTGTTACTCTTTCTGCATAGAAGAAGATACCAGCTTGCTAGGGCATGCAGTTCTTAAATCTCAGAAAGTGTTCCTTTTGAGATTCCTTCATTTAAAGCCATTCTTTCATTTTAATATTAAATGATTGGAGGTTACTCTGGATATATCAAAGCAACCTCAGCTGTCTACTATTAATCCTATTTAAATTCAATACAGTGTTTATGTTAGCATTTCTACCGGTTAATCTTGTGTGGAATGTGAAGATAGAAGTAATGGTATATATTTATGCTTTTTGAAGGACCTACTACTACTTGTGCAGAAATGTAGATATAATCACATGATCTTTGGTATTCTTGTGAAAACTGCTGCTTTGGGTTGAAAGAAGTGCAGAATATGTTTATACTGGTGTGATCAGTTCCTTTAATTTTCTTCTCTATGCTGATTGCTTCCTATTCTACTTGCTTCTATAGTAACCAAAAATATTCTGTAGAAAACAGACTTCTGTCAATTCAGGAAATTTAAGCTTAAAAACAGCCTCAGTTATGTTCTTGCATGTTCAAGTAAACACTGTAGACTTTATATATGTATTTGTTTGAAAATGCCTTTTTTTCCTTGCACTTAAGTATTTCTCTGCTGTTCTCTTGAGCTCATACCATGCAGAGGGAAACAAAATGTTACCTGCTAGTCTTCAAATAGGTTTTGCTGGAAGTATCTCAGGCATACATTAACGTATCAGAGTCTTATGCCTGAATTCTCATAGTAAATGCATGACTGATTCTGTAGCAGGTCCTTTCATTTTCTGCCTCGGTCCTTCCCTGACTAAAATGGGAATGGCTTAACAAAGCAGTAGTGTGTCGTACAAAGACTGAAATGTATGATTCTTTTTCTTCCTCCTTTTGGTTTGCTTAAACTCTGTAGGGTATCTGTAAATTTGTGTAACTGAATGAACTTAAGACATGTAGAAAGAGACTCTTGCTGACAGCTCCCTGAAAAGAATTAACTCTTCTGGTTTTGTGTTTATTTTTGTGAGTTTTTTCTTTGGTTATTTTGTGGTACCTTGTTTTGTTTTTCCATTGCAACTCCACAGAAGGTTGAAGTTCAAGTTGAAAGCACTTATTTTGGAAAGCAATGTGATCTTGGCAACCCCATGATTTCAGAAATTTACAGAATTTTTTTAATCTGATTAATAAGCAGTTTAAGTCATGTAGATGTGTCTACTTCTCTTAGAAACTTTAGATATACATGAGGTTGTGTTATAAAGTTGGATGCATCTGTGTTGAAATTACTTTAATCTTTCTGAAGAAAATATGTGAAATACTTCCCTATTTAAAAAGTAACTTGTATTGCTTCTGTTGGAGGTTTACGAGTATAGGAAACAATATTTTGGTCAAAGGTTTCAATAAGTTCCTATATTTACATTATTCTTGCATAGCTTTGGAATAATTAACAAATATTCAATTTTTGACGAGTGTAGCCAAATCTGAATCTATTCTACCCTGACGTACCCTTGAAATGACAGAGTACTCAGCACATAGCTAACTGCTGCTGTTGATTATAATCAAAATAGCAAACTTATGCTTAAAATTGATTTTTATATGAAAGAGATTAGAAGCAGCAATAGAAACTGATTAGGAAGTTGTTTGGCTTTGTTGTTGTTGCATACTTCCTCCTTTTTGAAAGCCTTATTGTAATTTTTGTCTGCTGTATAGCTTTGTACTGTACTATTTCTACTTTCTCTTCAGTTCCTTTTATTTTTTATTTATCTGTTCCTCAAGAAGACTTATCGCGGCTATGCTAATTTTTCACAGCAATATGGAAAAGCTGTGGGGACCCAGCTGCCCCACTTAAAGGGGAATCCATTTTAAGGCAAATGGAGCTTCTGAGTTTACTTAAAATTAGGAACTCGTGGAACTGAGTTATCTGTACCATCTGTACAAAGTCCAGGTGTTTTCCTGTTGTGTTTTTACAGAACTGGTACTTGTCTCCTATAATTTCTCCTTGCACCTGCTTCTTCAGGAAAAAATTCCTGCGTGGAGTGTTTTAGCATTTTTCTGGGGCAGAAGTTAGTTTAGAGGTGGCCATGGCACTCTCAAGCTTCTGTTTTGGTGGTGTGTTTGCAGTGCTGCTGAGTGCGTTTCACTTTCCATGCTGACGAAAGTTTAGAACTGTTCAGCAAGTGATGTGGGGAAAGGAAAATGGCTAATGTAATCGCAGTCACTTCGCCAGCCCAAAGTGATGGTGGTGTGTGTGAACTCCTGTACTACTGAAAAAGCAGGTAGCAAAGATGAGGTGAAGCTCTCGGTGCATTGTTATGTCAAGATGTTTTCCTTCAATGGAACGATGATGTACAGGGCCATAAATTCATTATGGAATAGTGTTGTGGGAAACACTGTTCTTTTGACCTGCTCTTTTTAAAGTAAGGATTGCCAAAAGCAGTGTATGTTGTACTGAGGGTGGTAAAACTAGTTTTTGTCTCTGGGTGCTTCTTGTGTCACATTTTAAAGAGCTTTAGGGAAAAATAAAGTTCTGAAAGATTTTTCATCTTAATTCACACGGTGCTGTATAAATTAAGCTTCATTTTGATCTTCCCACCTCAAATTTTAATTTAGATAAGTAGATCTAATCTTTCACCATAAGAGTGAGGTGGAAGTTAGAGATTAATCTGTTCATCCTGTAGGTGCTTTGCTTGTTTGCCAGTGTAAGCTTGAAGTTAGCAGCCAGAAGCCTGAGGAGGAGTGCAATTTCACTATAGTGCAGGCCACTGGTAAATTAACTTCTCTCCTTGTTACAATGTGAGAATCACTACGTGAAAATATCCACAGAAATATTTCCTAACAGGTACTTTGCTGCAAGCAGAAGGTCAGAAGGACCCATGTCTGTGACCTTTCGACTATGTCACTCAGTTCAACATCTGCATTTTCTTAAAAACCTCCAGGGATGGTGACTCCACCACCTCTCTGGGCAGTGTGTTCCAATACTCCACCGCTCCTTCTGAGAAGAAATTTTTCCAAATATCATACCTGAACCTCCCCTGGCACAACTTGAGGCCATTTCCTCTTTTCTGAGGTAACTAGTGACAGGACAAGAGGCTGACCCCGTTTGCTAAAACGTCCTTTCTGGTAGTTGTAGGGAGTGATAAGGTTTCTCCTGAGCTCCTTTGCACAGGATAGAGCAAGCACAAGGCAGTGCACATACTCAGCTCAGTGAACACATAGCAGCCCTATGCTAAAGCTCTGCCAAAAGGCAGGGGTGGACATCTCTGAGAGTCTTTCTGTCAGTCGTTAGGTTTAGCTGGTAAGAATGTAAATCTGGGGTAAGAAAGTGTGAGAGAGCAGTCTTTTATGTGTAATATTCAGAGTTCTGCATTTTATACAAGCAATCCAACATAACGTGCAGAACAACTAAAGTAGAGCACTTGGAAAGTGTTATTTTGGACACTTTGATTAGCAAGACTCAAGCTGGAATAGTGAATAAAGATGGCCTCTACTGATACTTTCTTTTTTCCTGCAGTTCTGGGATTGCTTTGGATGGAAATGGATAAAAGACTAAGTCTATCTCAGTGTTTACAAGAAGTTTTGATTGTAAACAGCAAAGTGTATAGAGTTGGAAAAAGGTTTTGTGTCTTCAGTTCTTGTATTTTTTTTGTTTGTTTTTCTGAAGGCTGTTGGGATTATTGTTAGAGAAGAGCAGAAAGTATTTTAATCAGGCAGTATTTACCAAACCTGTAAGAATTACCCACTGTCATTTTATTCTTAGGCTTGCTCAAAGCCGCTTGGTTTAGGAGATCTAGGGGAAGGAGGAGGCAAGATTCCCAGCTGGGTGTTTATGAATCAAAGCCCTAAAGCCCTAAATTCCTTGTGTCACTGTAAAGGGTCTTCCCATATACAATTCAGAGCACCTTACGTATTTTGAAGTTAAGCAGTGAGATAAGCCCTGCTTTTCTTCTTTGTGAGAAGAGTGAGTTTTATATCCAGAGAAAAAATTGTACTGTATAACATTACTCTCTTCAGTGGGGAATTCTGAAACAGAAGCGTAGATGGTAAAAGTAGTGGCAGTGCCAGGGAAGTTGAACAAACAAGTAGCTAGGAGCTGAAATAAATCACTTGTTTAGAAAGTTTAGCAGACTTTTCCTTTCAAGTTTGTCAAAAAAGACTACAAACCTCTTTCCCTAGAATGCAGAGTGCACTTGTAAGTGGAAAACTCAGTTTAAAATTCTCTTTTCTATTTTTTTAAAGGAAATTGCATAGAAGTGGATGTTTACTGAGATTTTTCTGCTTAAGTTTTACTATTTAAAAATTAGAAACAAGTCTGTTGCTTACAATGACTGTAATGCATCTTATATTGTAGGTTTCTCGTTTTCTTGTTTGTTTTTTTTTAACGGTGCGGATGTCTTCCATTTTACTGTGCTAGTCTTTCAGAAGGGAAAGATCAAATCTCAGCAATACTATACTATAGTACTATACTAATTTCCTAATGTGTGACATACTACAGGCAAAGCCTGTCTAGTGGTTAAAGCCTGGCTTGTTAGTTAAAACAGAAGTTAAAACTGTAGACCTTCTAGATTACTTACTACAGTGTTATTCTGACAAGGGATGTCACAGAGACAGCTGCCCTCAGACTTCAACAGAAGTGTAACTGCTTAGCAGCTTTGTTATTGTTGGCTAATAATTTATTGAGTGAGTCATCAGAGTAACTTCTTGTGGCATCCAAGTCCGTATCCAGTTGAATTTCAGTGTTAGTCTCCTTTTTTTGTGGAGTGCAGCTTCTTCCACTTTGCTTACTTGCATGAAGTGTTTCAAACAATGTGATTTCCACTTACTACTTTGGAATAATGTTAACAAACTGTACTGCTTTGTTTTCCTGGTGGTCTTGTTAAGTAGAGCATTATGCAAATTCAGTGTTTTATTCAGTATTTGCTATGAACTCTGCAGTGTTCTGCACATTCTGCTACAGGTAATTCTGCTTAAAATTATTTTTTTCTAGCTTTGTTTTTGTTTTCCATTGGTTAATGTGTCTTGTAATGTATTATGGTTAGGTCATTTATGACCATATGAAAACAGCTTCTTGAAATTAACTTTTTTTAAATTGTATTCTTAATAGCTTATACTCACACAGATATTCCTTAACTTCCTTGTTAGTCATGTTTATAACTACTGTACTAGTGTACACCAGTCTAATCAAGCACGAGGAGCTGGAGTACCTCCTTCTAAATCAAAAAAAGGTCAAACACCTGGAGGTGCTCAGTTTGTGGGTTTGGAATTGTACAAACGGCTAAAAGAATTCCTGAAGAACTACTTGACGAATCTCCTCAAGGTAAGATAGTGGATTGGTATTTGTAGTAAGATGGGCCGAGTTGAGGAGAAAACTCATACCTGCAAAATTAGAACTGTATGCAGTCATCACAGGTAAATTGAATTAACTTAAATTTGTTTTATCTCTGTTATTCTGTTAACCATTAGAAGGTATTGTAGGATCTACCTTGGCATGAGCTTTTTTTTCCTAATCCTGCAAAGGAGTTGTGTATGTGTGTTGTTGAAGTAAAATCTAATGCCAACTGAAGCTGTCTTGTAACTTGAACAACTATAGCCAGACTTTCTAATCAGTTAACTAGCACGTTAGTAATCCTGAGGGGATGGTTGCCTGTAATGTTGAAAATGTCTGATGTTAGACACTAATTTGCGAACTACTAATAAGGCTGCTTTTACAAAGCAGAGAGCAATTTCTAGTTATTTTTGAGGTGTTCAATATTAAGGTTTTAACTTCTAGGATTTTAATTTTGAGCAACAATAAAAGAATTATTGGAGTCAGCTGTGTAAATCAATTATAAGACAGAAAGTTGGCTCCCAGTTTTATCCGGGATGCATTCCTGTTCTATTGCCATGATCATTCAAACTGTTTCCATTTATTACCTGACAAATTTCTATAGAAGACCTTATACATCTACACTCATTTGTTTCAGCCACCCAAGTAGAAGCAGTAGGAATGGGTGAAGAGGTTATTTTTTTGAATATTTTGTCTTGGTACATTTTACAGATCACGCTCATCAGTCTAGCTGTCTGTTTCCAGTACAGATCTGTCTTGCTCTCTTGTAGGAAGTAGAGTCTCCTGCAGTTTTGCCTTTGCTTTTCTTTTGTGGGTGATTTTCTGTGTGTTATTTTTATTTATCTATTTTTTCTTTGTTTAGGAAGACCCATTTTTGTTTTGTGTTTCATTATTGCAAGAATATATTCATTAACCCTTATTGTTCCTTATAAATTATTGCTTAATGTAGATATATTGTACACCTGTACATGTCTTTAGCACTTTAAGATTACCCTGCACTACTGGCGAACTTTTTTTTTTTAGGATGGTGAGGATTTGATGGATGAAAGTGTGTTGAAATTCTACACTCAACAGTGGGAAGATTATAGGTTTTCAAGCAAAGTACTCAATGGGATATGTGCCTACCTCAATCGACACTGGGTTCGTCGTGAGTGTGATGAAGGTCGTAAAGGAATATATGAAATTTATTCGGTAGGTCACTTTTGGAAGTGAGTGATTTGCTCCTTCTGTCTGCTGGCATTTGTTATATTTGTATTACCATTGCTCCTGGAAATTTAGTGTTTGTAGGAAGTTCACAGAAGTTTTAAAGTGGGCATCATTATACAGTTTGCTGAAAGAAGTTTGACTCCTTTCAGTGTCCTCTTAGAACACCCTTCCCTTCTCCCCCACCAACTCAGAATATTTGTAAATGTTTCATGAGATGTTCAATCCCCTTTGTACCCACAGAGACTACCAATATTAGATTGTCACAAGCTGACTTGAATACTTGCTGTATGTACTGTTAAATGAGTGCATCTGTGTGGACTCATTTTTCCACTTACAATTCAGTCAAGTGCTTCAAATAGAGAACAAGGAACGATCTGCAGTTCTTTTCTGTTTGCTTCAGCACACACTTCAGATCTCTAGCATCCAAGCTGCTAGGACACAAGCCCAGTGTTGACTGCAGTAACAGGCTGGAAAATTGATTTGATATTGATAATTTTTTTTTTCCCCAAATGTAAATTAATTTAATTAAAAAAAGAAAAAAAAAAAAGAAAAAAAAAAAAAGGAAAACATAAAGGATAAGGATTGTCCTTGCTGGTGATGCGCTAGGAAAGAGATGTTATTTTATTGCTTCACTAAAATAATTTGGTGTTGGATAGAATATCAGTTTTTATCCTTATTTAACCGCCTGTCAGTTGTTCTTCCTTTCACTAGTCCCATGCTAAGGGATTGTGCCAGCGTGAATATTCTCAATAGAAAAAGCTGTCTATTGTCAAAGTGGCAAAGTTCATTATTTTTCAGAGTTGGTGGGAGATCACTCTCAGTCAGAAAAAGGAACCCCATAGGAGGAATTAGTAACAAAATAGATGGTGATTTTGTAGTAAATCTGTTTTATTGAATGATAAATAAGTGCACCACAACTTAATCATAAAAATTTGGAGTGTTTTGCATACTGTATCAGCTTTCCTTAGAAGTTACTGTGTGTATATGTGCATGCATGTGTGTATAAGTACTTTTTTATTCCATTTTTCATCTCCCTTCCCTTACTTTCAGCTTGCCTTGGTGACCTGGAGAGACTGCTTATTCAGGCCATTAAATAAGCAGGTACATATAGATTATATAATTGTAGCATTATTTTAGAGGATTAATTTTATAACTGTTCCAGGGAGAATTTGGGGTGCAGAAAAAGCCCTAAAAAATATAGGTATAGGTATAAAAATAGATATTTTTGGTGCTTTTTTGTGATGTTAAAAATTTAATTGTTTTGAAGGAATTAACTTTGTCTTGAACTTTTTTTTTTCCTAATGGTTGTACTTTCATATTGAACCCATTGTGTTCTCTCTTTGCTTAGAGGACACTGGGCATTCTGCAGATATATTCATTGTGTGAATGACAGTTAGGCATGTAATTTCCCTTTTGTATTGTTATTTTTTAACCAATATAAACTTCTAAAGCATTTATGAAGCCTGAAATTCCAGTACTTAAATGTTTCCAGGACACACAGGAGTACATGCTGACAGTGATGTATTAAAATTGGAAAATGTCAAGATTCAGTGAAAAAAAAAAACAAAAAAACAGATAAGTGACAGGCCTGGATTTTTTTATTTCTTTTTGTATTACTGTAAACCTTTTAATTTATACTGATGCCTGGAAAATTCAGGTCAACCAAATATATTGAATTAGTTTATCAGATCAATACAAAACAACAAGTTACATCACAATGAAATATTGTATTTATTTATATTTCACTTCTATTTACCAATACTTCATGATTAAAAGACAGTATTTTAAGTACAAATTAGATTTCAGTTGAAGAAAAGTAGTTACACCACTTCACTCATCAGCGTGGTCAGTAGCTTTCTTTGCATAAAGGTGTTGAAGTTCTGCTCTTGCAAAGGTTTTTTTTTTTTTTTTTTTTCAGGTATAAAACATTCAGAAGTTTCATTTGGGTACTTAAAGCTTTTTTAAGAATGGAAAAACTGAAATAAAGGGAGCATATTCATGCTCTTTTTTGGCTCATGACTAATTGTAGTATAGTCACATCGTAGAGCTTAGAGCTGTAGCATATTGGCAGTAATGTTTGTAGAAATTTTATGTTCAGGTGTCTTTAAATTTTGTTCTTAAAGGGCTTAATTTGTCTTGAATATAGGAATGCATTCCTGATTAAATCTTGTTCATGACCTGTCAGAGTTTTCTCTGTTGTTGACTTGCTTTTATTCTCTGTTCCCTAAGGTAACGAATGCTGTATTGAAGTTGATTGAAAAGGAAAGAAATGGTGAAACTATCAATACAAGGCTGATCAGTGGAGTTGTACAATCTTATGGTAAATGAGACTCCTTTAAAGTTTTATTATTTTCTTTTTTTGAAAAGTTAGAATAATAACCTTATCAGAACTCAGAAGTAGGCTGTCACGTCCTTGGATGTCCAGTAGATGCTTTTGATATAACTATGTTTGTTTTACTATCAGTTTCTTTTTATGTATGTAGAGATGCTGGACACACAATTACAGTTAATAATAAAGTATTTGTCAAGATTGAAAAGAGAATTGATAGACAAGAGCACTGATTGCTTATTAATCAGTTTTGTAGGAGAAAAAACTAGAAAGGTAAAAATATGATAGTTGATGGAGTGTTCATTTTTTTTCCATTTACATAAAGTTGAGAGTTTTGCCTTGCAGATTAATTATCAGTTTAATTACTAAAAATATATTTGCTCATAGCCTGTAACTCTAAGAGGGGAAATATGGAAGGGTAGTTTTAACCAGGTTTTGTGAATGTGAAGTTTATCATTTCCTATAATCTGTTGTCTCAGGAAGTACAGTTTATATGAGTAACAACTTACACTGCTGATGTTGTCACAGTTGATTACCTTCATTTAAGTTAGAGGGGGGGTGACCTGTTTACTTCATGGAATCATAGAATGGTTTGGGTTGGAAGGAACATTTAATATCACCTATTTCCAACCCTCCTGATACAGGCAGGGACACCTCCCACTAGACCAGGTTGCCCAAAGCCCCGTCCAGCCTGGCCTTGAATGCTTCCAGGAAGGGGGCATCCACATCATCCCTGGGCAACCTGTTGCAGAGTCTCACCACCCACACAGTAAAGAATTTCTTCCTAATATCTAGTCTAAATTTGCCCTCTTCCAGTTTAAAGCCATTTCACCTTGTTCTGTTGCTACATGCCCTTATAAAAAGTCTGTCTCCGACTTTGCTGTAAACCCCCTTCAGGTACTGGAAGGTATTTGCAAGAGACTACTTCATAAAAGATAGTCTTATCACTGTTTGCTCACTTTTGTAGTGGAACTGGGGCTGAATGAAGATGATGCATTTGCGAAAGGACCTACACTAACTGTCTATAAAGAATCCTTTGAATCTCAGTTTCTTGCTGACACAGAGAGATTTTATACACGAGAAAGTACTGAATTCTTACAACAGAACCCAGTCACAGAGTACATGAAGAAGGTAGGTTATTTTCTGTGCAGAGGTAAAATAATAAAAATTCTTGACTTTTATTATCGGTTTCTTAAAACGACAGTTATTTTATAGAGGCAAAATCAATCAGCTCTTTGTTCCGTGAGGTGATTTGCATCTGTGTTTTCCTTTTAACCTGTTCTGAAGTTTGTCTCCTGAGTGAGTTTCAGTAAGCACAATGAATGTTTGAAAATTTCTTAGTGGGCAAACCAGAAGAGGGTGTTAGACACACATTTTTGTTATGCTTCAGAATTTGACATCAGACTAACCATTTGCTTCAGACCTGCAAACTTGCTGTTCTTGTGCGAGGAACTTGTGTGCTAGCACATTATTGAAATCTCTTCCTGAGTAAGCTGACCTCCACACAGGAATTAGATCATTGATTACATTCTTTCTTTTAGAATATTTTCAGGTACTGAACCTTACGTATTAATTCTAATCATCAGAGGCAGGATTTAAATTGTTAATGTCTCTGGTTTGGGGGATCCCAGACAAGGTGATTAAAAGTAAGCTGGATAAACAGTACTATTTCTTGCCTGGTTATTGGCTGAATTTAAAATAAATAGATTGTGTTCCATATTAGACAAATGTTATATGTATATAAAGGCTGCTCTGAAAGTAATGCCTCTTATTTTATGTTGGCCTGTGATATCAGAGGCAGATGTTGATGCAGATTGACCCTTCCTGCCAGTATTCCATTACATTTTGTTGCCTGGCTGTAGTGGGGCAGTCAGACAAAATGGCATCTGACATGGAAGTGTGTGAAATTGAATTCCTCCATGTGGAAAAAAATGTGCCCATTAACATTCATTGATGCTTGCAGAATGTTTTTGGAGCCCAAAGAGTGAATGTCAGTACAGTGAGGTGGTGGGTGGTGCGTTTTAGTAGAGGCAGCAGTGACAGTGGGTCTCTTCCTCTTGTTCACCACAGGTGAAAAGGCATAACTAATGGTGGTGACTGTGTTGAAAAAGTGCTTTGTTGCTGAGAAAATGCTCTGTCAGGTAGTGTTGTTATGCTTCACATAGCTGTTCTAGTTTCCATGGAAATAAATAGGAGGCATTGCTTTCAGAGCAATCTACGCAGGTGTCTTTTTTTTTCTTAGTACATCTCCTCAGTTAATGATTTACAGAAGGAAAATAAAAAAGAGTTTTTGAGGAAAAGTACTAGAAATACTGCTGTAAAATGAATCCAGTTTTAAGTGCATTAGTTTCTGAATAGTTATTCAGAATCAGTTTTTCCCTGGCATATCTATATTTACATTCTTGTTAAATTCATTTGCGTTTTCCCCTTCACTTTCTTTACTTCCATCCTCTACTATCTATCTTACGTAGTTGCATGTATAGATAGAACAAGGGAATTTCAGCTATTCATAATGCAAATGAATGGCTCATGCAGGATTCCTCAGCACAGTAAAAAGCTGTCTGAAGGTCGTTGCTATTTCAAGAGCTAGGGATTAGTGACAAGCAGAATGAATTTAATAGTAACTGAACCTTAAAAACTTCCAAAAACACAGAGGAGCAATTTGCTTTGCTCGAAGCTCAGAATGTATAGAAAGCTGTTAGAAGACAGGGAAAGCCTTCAGCAAAGAAGTGTGTAGTCTCTGACTATATAGAATGTATGTCTGTATGTGTGCATATACAGCCAGTGTGTGTGTGTGTGTGTAAAACTATATATGTAGCTGTTTTTGCTGTCTTAGCATCTCCTTCTAACTGATCTGGGATTTAAAAATGGGATTTAATTAATTAAACTGAACAAGGTACGTATTAGACTTTACAGTAAATGCGATCAGAGCTTTTTACATCTTCCTAAATGATACAATCTAAGGGATGTGACCTTAGGGAAAGGGGAATTATTGAGGCTAAAAGTCTTGACTGATTTTTCTGGTCTGTGTTCTCTACTGGAGAGGTTAAGAGAGTTTATGCAAGTTATCAGAACTATTAACTTAAAATTCAGATGGGCTTATCCCTCAGCTTTATTTTACACCAGGAATTCTTAACATGTTTTTTACTTTCCCAAAAGTGTCCTATAATTTTGTATTCTCTTTTTGTTGTTGTTGTTGTTTGGGCATTTTAATAATGCATGCTATCAGTATACCTTACTTTCTCACTGAAAGTCTATGTATTGAATTCTAACTGGAGATAGCATCGTGTTGAAATTATTGATTTAAATAATATGATATTGTTGTATAACAATTATTACATAAACAATTCCAGTTTTACATTTTAGAATAAAGTAATTCCCCAAGTGGTTTTAGAATTTTGGTTCGCCAGGAAGATAAGCTAAATTAAAGATAGGTAGAATTTAAGTGATTCTGGGTTATTGGGAAGCTTTCCTGTGTGAGAATGTATATGAGAACTTTCAATTAAGTTTGTAATGGTTATACTGTTAAACTGCAGTTTTGTGCAAGCACAGAACTTGTTCATGTTTGTTTTAAACAAGTGCTAGCTCTGTAGTGGAGAGCTTTCTGATGCCGAAACTGCAAGCATACTATGCAGCCAGCTTTCTCTTTTTGGCAACAGATCTTCATTTGAAAACTTGTTGTCCAGAAGGACAAGGAAAAACAACTTTTCTCCAGTTCTTTGCCTGTTTCAGCAGTATAAAACGTTAATCATCAGCATTGACATTGATTCCATATGTGTATGGCAGAAGTCACATCATGAATCCCAGAGAAATGACTGTTAAGGTGGACCATAAGAATTAGTTGAGATGTTCGGTTTTTGTTTGTTTTTTAGATGAGTTTACTTAATATACAGGTTTTCTGCTACTAGATTTTTCATACAGGTTTCATGTTTATCTTTCTCTCCTGTAGGCTGAGGCTCGCCTTCTTGAGGAGCAACGTAGGGTTCAAGTGTATCTCCATGAGAGCACACAAGATGAATTAGCACGAAAGTGTGAGCAAGTACTTATTGAAAAACACCTGGAGATATTTCATACAGAGTTTCAGAATTTATTGGATGCTGATAAAAATGAAGGTACGCCAATCCAGACATTGCTTTTAGGCTTAAAGTTCCTCTCTGTGAATATCACAAATCCTATTGATGGCTAAATGTGATTTTTTTTTTTTTTTTGGCAGATTAAGAAGTGTATCTGCCAAACGTGTTATCAGTGTCCCAGTTTGCCTTGCATTTCTTATCATTTCCACCATTGCTGCCACAAGTTGAAGTACTTGTTGCCTTTTCTATATTTACATATCTCTTAAAAGCTGTCCTGTTCACGTTAAATTTTATAGGATGGTGGTCAGCTGGAGAATCTTGTATTTCTGGCACAGCCAGCAGTAACACTAATTAAAGTCTTAATTCATGATATTAATTCAAAACTTCATAAAAATAAGAGGATTTTAATTCTATTTTTAAATAATACGTGTATGAAAACTAGAATAATCAGAAGTAGCCATATTTCTGTAAATGAAATATTTTTTTTCTTTTTTGGCATGTAGGAATGTAAAGGTAAAACGTTTTAATATTTAACAGATTTTTTCTATTGAATTTGTCTTAGCTTTCAAGGTCAGTGGAAAGACTTAGTATACTAAATAATTTGTTTGAACTTTTCTTACTTTTTACCATAGAAATTGAATGTATATTTTCACTGGTATTGATTGTTTAACTCATATTGGCAATTTTTAAATGACAAATTGGAGTCATAGGTAATACAGATAAGATACCGGCTTCCCTTATTTTTCAGACCTGGGACGTATGTATAACCTTGTATCTCGAATCCAGGATGGCCTTGGAGAGCTGAAAAAGCTGTTGGAAACTCACATTCATAATCAGGGTCTAGCTGCAATTGAGAAATGTGGCGAAGCAGCTCTAAATGCAAGTATTCCCATAAAGATATGTCTGTACATGATTGCTTCAAGTTTATATCAATAACCCTCTTCAAATTCAGATTTCCAATCCTTGTGTTTTCCTTTTTGGTCATTCAATTTGTGAGGACTAGACAATTCTCACACATTCGTAGTAGGCTCAAAACAACAGCCATATCGTTGTTGTTTTCTTATTTCTGAGGTTTCTTTTCCTTACGAGTTTTGGCTATCTGTCAGGACTTCATGCTCCTCATACAGCTGGCTGTGCAAGTATGACGTCCTACACTACAATTATGATTTGAAGTCCATGGTATAAGAAGCATTTTGTATTTTATTTCATTTCTATCTTATCTCAGTATTGTGGTTTGAATGAGACTGTTTGAAGAAGTTCTGTTTTTAGTATTTTGATGAATTGCCTTATTCTTTTTGCATTCTATTTGCAAAAACATTATGAATGGTAAGGGGAAGAAGGAGGGTTTGGGGTTGAATCTCAGCAGAATTAAAAAGTTGTTTAAAACTATTGTTAACCTTTTTGAATGTAGACAGTGTGACACTTCTTATAGAAAATAAGCAATAGAAATAGAATAAGACAAAGCAAGATGAAGATGAAAATTTACCAAAGGTTTATATTCAATTTAAAGCAGGGTGAAATTTTGCTTCTGACAGATTTCATTTCAATCTGTAATTGGTGTCAGATACTGCTGAAATAGCTGTAGTAATAGTGCTTAGATTAGAATGGTGCTACTAAACATTGAAACAATAGCCTGTAATGGCTTGTTGACAGCAGTAAAAAATAATGCTTTCAGATGAACATGTTTTACATGTCTGAAGTTCATCTGTTAACTTCTGTAACTGTAAGTATGTAGCCTTTTAACAATATTGAGGTTTTCTGAATCATAAAGTAATTTCTGGAATATTCTGTTTCGTTCAAAGATGTCACCTTAAATTTAGAAATCAACCATGTTCCATAGTTATGCATCCATCCATGGGTTATCATTCTCAAGTTTCTTTATACCTGGACCTTGAAGTTCATAGAAAAGTGAAAGCTCCTTTTTATTGGAATTAGCTCATCTTTGAGAGAAAGGAAACCTGAGATCTATATTTATTCCTTCAACTCCATCCACTTAAACTCTTTCTGATCACAATGCTTTCTTGTTTGTTAATTATGTTCTTTATCTCTCCCTTGTTCCTTTTCTCTTTTTTTGTGTGTTATTCTTGTATATTTTCACAACTCTATCTCTGACTGATTTTCCTGGAGAAGCATCTTGCCACTTCTTCCAGTATCCTATACTCTGCTGTGTCTCTTTTTTCATCACTGCTTTGTAAGTCCTCTACCACGTGTAGATAAGATTGATTTTAACTTCAGTTTCTGCACTGTGTCCAAACAGACAGTCAGCTGAGCAAACGTCTCTCAGCTTTTCTGTAGTAAGTGGAGATGAAACAGCCATACCAGCTCAACTCATGTGACCTGTTTTAGATTTTTACTGCAGAATGAGTTGTGTTCTAAACTCAATTATCTATATTGATTAGACCACTCTTCAGTCAGATGAATACTGCTTCTAGTGCCTTAGGTTATCTTTTCTGGTGTCATAATCAGGAGACTGCTCTTCAAATGTACTCTAGTTCTCTTCAATTTCTTGCCCACAAGTTATTCAGTAATCTCAGTTCTCTATCTCAAGTAAAACCTTAGCTTTGCAGTCTGCATAATCTGTATCTGAACTTAGTGGCAACAGAAAATGTTCTTCAGGATCCTGATAAAACCTTGCCCATCTTCTGCCATTTGTTCATAGCCTCTGGAATTCTTATGGTAGAGATTTAACAGGAGCACTTAATGCACATTCATTTTGTTCATGGACCTGCTGTCCATGAGTTTATCTATTTTTGGTCCTGGTTATATTACGTGTTTCCAGAGGTCTACTGAGGCAGCAGATTACAGAAGTTCACTACTTTACATGTATTAATATATATATTATCTGTTTTAAACCTGTCTGCTATTACTTTCATCGAGTGCCTTTTAGTTTTAAAATGTGTTTTGCAAACTCTCGTCTTTTCACTCATCCTCCTGATATTTTAACTTTGATCGTACCTGTTTTGAAAGTTCATATCTACTAAGATCTCTAGCCTTTTTAGACTCGTGTAAAGTAGCTGCTGTTTGGTGTTCTAGTTGCCTTTCACGGTTTCTACTGACCACTACATCTTCATGCAGATACAGAGGTTAATAATTGCACGCAGGACTTGCACTATGGGTGCCATAAGTTTCATGCTTACTAATTGGCTACCATTATGTGTTGTGTTGGTAATTTTTAAGTCAGTGATGGTTGAGATCTCAGTACTGAATTGTATGTATTGGCAATACATTGTTACATTCTTGGCACAGAGATGTTTTTCAGTCATTTCTTATAACAGTTGCCAATTTATAATTGCCTGGATCTCTCAGGTCTGATCGGAATAAAGCTCATATTTTTGGCCACGTCTGACTGAATAAGTGATTTTGGTTTTATTATTAGTTGCTGTTATGAAAACTTCCAGTAATGTCGGTCCAACAGGAGAGTGTAGACTAGTCTGGATAGATACTAGTACCAACAGTATGTAATGCTTACTCATACTTAGTCAGATATGGATTCATAGAATCTTCTGAATTGGAGGGTACCCTTAAAGCTCATCTAGTCCAAATCCCCTGCAATGAACAGAGAGATCTACAGCTAGATCAGATTTCTCAGAGTCTCATCTAGCCTTAAATGTCCTCAAGTTCAGGGCTTCCAGAGCTTCTGTGGGGAAGCCTGTTCCAGTGCTTCACCACTCTTACTGTAAAAATGTTTTTCCTTATATCCAATCTAAATCTCATCTGTTCTAGTCTGAAACCATTTCCCCTTATCTTATGACTGCAGACCTTGCTAAAGAATCTGTCCCCTTCCTTCTTATAGCCCATCTATAGATACTGAAAGGCTGCTGTCTGTTCTCCCCAGAGCCTTCTGTTCTCCAGGCTGAACAGTTCCAACTCTCTCAGCCTGTCCTCATAGGGGAGGTATTCCATCCTTTGGCTCATATTTATGGCCCTCCTGGACACAGTTTGTTTGCTGAGGGTGCACTCAGTCCCACTGTCAGTGTCACTGAGGAAGATATTAAAGAGCAGCAATCGCAGTACTGACCCCTGAGGGACATTTGTCACTGATCTCCAGAGATAAAGGCATTGACCACTGCTGTCTGGGTGTGGTCTTGCACCTAGTTCCTCATCCATCTAACAGTCTACCCATCAAATTCCATATCATTCCAATCTGTCAAGAAGGATGTTATGGGGAGACCATGTCAAAGATATTATTAATGATATTAGTAAACTGCTAACACACTGTACATTTTCACCGTGAAAGTTTTGCCAGGGAATAACTCTATTTTGGAGGAAGGAGAAAGTAATCTCTTTTTATTACAGGATCCAAAAATGTATGTACAGACAGTGCTGGATGTCCATAAGAAATACAATGCTTTAGTCATGTCAGCATTCAACAATGATGCCGGTTTTGTGGCTGCACTAGACAAAGTAAGTATATGTGTTGAAGCACGGTAACCATTTTCTATCCTTAGAGTTTCGCTTCCCAAAAATTTCACTGTCTTTTGTGATTTATAGGCTTGTGGTCGATTTATAAATAATAATGCAGTGACAAAAATGGCTCAATCATCCAGTAAATCCCCAGAGCTGCTGGCACGATACTGCGATTCTTTACTGAAGAAAAGGTAAGACATATTGTTCCAGATTGGCTTTTGTTTTAAAAGGGTTTAGAAGTTTTATTCTGTGCCTTTGAAAGCATTTCAAGAAAACTTAATTATACCAAATTCTGATTTTAAAAATGAAAAATAAAAATCAGTGGGGAATATCCTACAGATAATTTCACTTCTTAAAGAAGTGGGGAGGGGGAATAGCAGAAGTAGTAGTACTTTTTCTTGTAGTAATATAAGCTCAATTTTTTTTTTTTTTAAGTTCTAGGGGTTTTTTGTTCTAGATGTTATTTTCTTTTTCTGAAATTTGAGTTATAGTATATGTGTGTGTCATGAGGAAAAGATGCACATTCTCCTTTTCCATTAAAGCTTTTGCTTTCCTCCTGTCATTTTCTTTGTATATCCTTCCATCTGGGCAGAAATTGAAGACAAAAACTTTCCTGATTTATCATCGATTCATAATTTAATTATCGTCTGGCTTCAAATGATTAAGCAGCTTATAAAGTGAGTTGATGTCAGTCCAGTTCATGCTGGATTTACGTCAGTTTTGTCACTGACGTGTTTGCTAGCTCTTTTTGGTAGGGAGGTTGGGAAATAAAACCAGGAAAAGTTACTCTTTTTTCCCCTTCCTATCTCCTATCTCTTTTTTCCTCCTGAAAAGGATTGATTTTTCCCTTCTATGGTGTACAGATGTACCTGATATATAAGGTATACCTGATGTGTAAGCATGATGCGGAGGAAAACAGTGTGATGCCAAATTAGCTGTCACCCAGTCAAGACACATCTCTCTGAGCAGTTCTCTCAGTATTACCTTTGATAAGAAGTGAAGGTAGCATCTAGCAGCAGATAAGAAAGCAGAAAGAAAAAGATATCTAAGACCAGAAATCCTGAGAAGTATCAGACTACCAGGAAGTCCCAAGCAGTTCACGGTACAAGAGTTCTACCTACTGTTTCAGAATCACATACTTTATATGCTTGTGTATGTGTGTTGTGTGAAATAAAGACAAAAATACTCAGTACACTGCGCCGTTTTCGCTTAAGAGTCTTTGGTCTCCAAATTATTCAATTTGTATTTATTTGTGAAATAAATTTCCTTATACTTCTTCAAGTTGGTTTCATATAGCAATTTGGAGAATCATAGAAAAAAAACATGCACTTCTTTCATTGCAGCTCAAAGAATCCAGAAGAAGCAGAATTGGAAGATACACTTAATCAAGTGGTAAGATATCTGTAAATATCTGTTCTTTTCAGTTTAAGTTCTGACAAGTCAGTAATATTTGTCAGTTATAAGTCAGATGAGATCAAACCTTTTCCTCCGTATGCTTGATTTCAGTAGCTTTTCAGTAATAATCCTCATATCTGTGAGACTAGTTGTATTTATTTTAATACAAATTACTTAGTGTATTTAAAGTGATAGGGGCAATTTCTGCTAACTTCAGGTTTTTTATATGTATATGTCTATACATAGTTTCTGCAATATGTTCTTATTATATAATGCTTGTGGCTATGTAGATTTTGAATAAATTAGACTGTTGATTTGGAATAGACAGTTAATGCATTTTAAACTGTATCAATTTTTTTTAAGAAGTCACACAAAAAAAGCCTCAAACTGCGTCCAGATTTGACCTGCTAATATAGCAGATATTCTTACACTTTTTTCACTACAAATACTTACTTTTTTTCTTACAACTTACCTTTTATTTTTCCAGATGGTTGTCTTCAAATACATTGAAGATAAAGATGTGTTTCAAAAATTCTATGCTAAAATGCTTGCAAAAAGACTTGTACATCAGAACAGTGCTAGTGATGATGCTGAGGCAAGCATGATCTCTAAACTTAAAGTGAGTATTCCGTGATTGTTCCATGATTTACCATATTGCAGGTCTTCGTGGAATGCACTGATGTATGTACTTTCATGCTTTTTCTCATATGTCATGTATAACCAAATAAGTAGACAGTCTAGTTCACTTCCACTTCTGATTCTTTTATTTTTTTATTTAAACTCCCACGAACTTGGAGCGCAGACCTGTCACATTGGGATTAAATATATTCTTATCCAAATGAACAATTTGTTTCCAAAAACAAAATTTTTTTGTCAAACAAAATAAGATGTAATGATCTTTTAGTAGTCTGTTTCATTATGTGTTTTTCCCATTTTTAAAACAGTTTTCAGCTTCTGATGAAGAGCATGTTTGGTTGGGATTTGAATAAGAGAAACGCTGAGCTTTGTATGTTTTTGTTTAAGAAAATGGTCTCCTTACAGAATTCTTTGTTCTCATTCTTTGTTGTCAAAATGCATCTTGCTGACATGTTCTTATTTTTATTTTTTTTTTTAATCCAGCAAGCTTGTGGTTTTGAATATACGTCCAAGTTGCAGCGGATGTTCCAAGATATTGGTGTAAGCAAGGACTTGAATGAGCAATTTAAAAAGCACCTGACCAATTCAGAACCACTGGATTGTAAGATATATGTTTGCTTATATTACTTCTGAGTACTTTTATTTTGTCTTATTTCTACACATAAAAGCTAATTATGTGAGGGTAATATTTAATTGGCACATCATAATCCCCAAAGTTTAGAGTTATTATTTTGACCAAGATAGATTTTATGCTAGACTTTTTAGGTCCGTATTTTATTGTCTGGTAACACTTCATAGCTTTTGCAGCTCATGGTTAGGTACATAATAAAATCAAGTTGAATACTGTTTCTTTTTTTAATGATTTTGCTTTTGAGCACAACATAGCTTAAGCTATCTTCAATAAAAGCATTAAAAAAAAAAAGGATGCTGTGTTTTAGGTTGTTAGAAAGCTTTATTGCTTTGTTTTGGAAGAAAGTCTGTTAATTGAAGTATATTGAAACAAACCCTTTCAAAAGCCAATAGCAATTTGTTGGATTACATAACAGTATTTTCAGGCTTAAATTTTTATTTAGTTTTCTTGTATTACACCTGCTAACATATCCAAAGTTTAATTGTGTGATTTTTTTATTTTTTTATTTTTTTTGCTCCTGCCAACTATATTGTGATGTATTTTCAATACATGTAAATTTGTATGTTAGGTGAGCAGTCTGTTGTTGGGATAGAAACAGGCTAAAAATTTCTACAAAGGAGAAAATTGAATGACTGTCATTGAAAACCTAAACTTATTCAACTTTCTCCATCATCTTGTATGAATTCATTTGTTCTATGGTCTGAATAAAGAAAAAAAGATACATTGTTGAATGGTTTTTCACTGTGGTAGTTTGAGCAAGATAGAACCATTTCCTGTCCTTGTGTTAGAACTCAAATTTGAGCAGCAAGTGGAAGCAAGGACGATAATGCAGTTTGTCCTGCTAATGTGCATTCTTCTCCCTTCCAGTGGATTTCAGCATACAGGTGCTGAGTTCTGGATCATGGCCATTTCAGCAGTCTTGCACATTTGCTCTGCCCTCTGAGGTAAGGTTCTGAACTTTGTTCAACTGAGCAATGGAATTAATAAACAAGAAAGGAAGTTACCAGGCTAATTGTATCCATCTGTTTTTTTTGTGTGGCTTTTTTTTTTTTTTTTTGGTGCATCCGAGAGGATTAGAAGGTTCTTTTTTGTTTAGAAGCTTTGTATGCATATTTTGTATTTGTCTTTTGGCTGAAGGATGTTTGGAACAAGATAAATGAGTAAAGGTAGTGGGAGGAATTTGTGTGAAAGATCTAGCTTCCTTCTCCTGTAGAAAGGTGGTGATTGATGATATTTCAAAGCATTATATAGTAATTGAAAAATTTGTTAGCATATTTTAGTATACTTCTATGTAAGAAACTTCCTTGGTAGTTAGTTCTGCTCTGTCCAACAAACTGTTTGGATACTGTAAGCATTAGTTTTCTATTGAGCACATATTCAAAATAGATAAGGCATGAATGTTTAATACATGAATTTAACTGCTACTAGTGGAGTATCATGGTAGTTAAATCGCCTCATCTTGCCTCTCATTCCATAAAGGAAAGAATGAAATTCAGTTTCTTATTTGGATTTTTATTGTTAGTGATGCTTTTAAAAAGGGAAGTTACCGTCCAGTCTGAAGAATGTGAGTATTTTTAATTTTGAACAATATGGCAGTATAGAGTGATCAGATTTAATTCCTGTGTGTTGTTCTACAGCATGTTCTAGTAGTGGGTGGAGGAAAATAACATTCTTGGTTTTCTTGTTCTTTTTTATACAGTTAGAACGGAGCTATCAGAGATTTACTGCATTTTATGCCAGTCGTCATAGTGGAAGAAAATTAACGTGGTTGTATCAGCTTTCCAAAGGGGAACTGGTTACCAACTGTTTCAAAAATAGATACACACTACAGGTAAGAATAGGGTTATGTCAGTAGAAACACTTGGTGATGTTTGCAATCTTAGAGCTGATTGCAGTGATTGCTTAGGAGACTTGCACTCACACTCTGCTCCGCTGTGTTCATGCGGTTAGATGAGCTGCTCAGTCTCTTTAATCCTTATTTGGAGATAACTGGTTTTCTTCATAGTAAGGGATCATTGCGTAGATAAATGTTAAAAACAGTGAAGTATGTAGTTAGTTAAGTAGCAGAGTTCATGTAGAATACCTGTACCCCCAGACAAATGAATTGTAGTTGATGATACGGTGAGTTGAGCAGTCTTGTATTTGTACATCAAAATATTCATTTTCCTAATTGTTGCATTAGTGTGTGTGTATGTATACACGTTTAACTACTAAGCATTCATTTGCTTTACTCACGTGAATAATGCTACTGGCTTTTAAAAAAAAAAGTTCTTGGTGTTACGATAAATAGAACCTTTGTTATGTCTCTGATGTATTTACTATGATATTACTTCAGATCTGTTTAAAATAAATTTGACTTAGAAATCTTACGTATTACTTTTGGCTTAAATGATTTTCGAGCTGCGTTGTGTGAGGCAAGTGCAACCTCTTTGTGAAAGACATCTTGTATGTCTTGCTTTTCTGTGTGCGTTCTCTCAAAAAGTAGGAGAGCTCACAACAGTGAGAAGAAACAAGATAATCTTAGTCTCTGAACTTTTATAATCAACGTGTTAACTCGGTGACAGGTTTGATAAGCTACTGATAGCTGCTCGCTTATAAATTTGGCTTTGTTATTCTGCTAGATTTAGTAGGGTTGTGAAGATTAATTCAGTAGTCTGGGTAGGTATTTAATGAATATTAAATGAGTAAGAGCCAGGGAGTGGTAGAGGAAAAGATATTATGAAGTGTCTGCAGCTAGTTAAATGCTCAGAATATTAGTTTTTATGTTTAGATGACACTGGAAGATGGAGTTCTGGTTATATAAATAGTATCTGTATTGTGTGTGTAATGATCAGCACTAGTTGGCTATTTTCCTTTGTCCAGTTATTTCAGTGTGTGCTTTTACACTGGTGAATTTCAAACTGCTCAAGTTCAGTAAGTATGTGTGTATTTTCTCATATTCTGATTTTTGTATCTGGTAGGCATCCACATTCCAGATGGCAATTTTACTGCAGTACAACACAGAAGATGCCTACACCGTGCAGCAGTTGACAGACAGTACTCAAATAAAAATGGTAGTGCCTTTGCACATTTAACTGCACTTTTGGTCATCAGGGCTCTTCCTGCTATTGTAAGAAATTGTGTTTAGATATGCTTGGAGCCAGAATTGGTTTCTGTCCTAAAGGTGCAGATGTGCTTCCCTGGTTTACTTTCGTGTGATTGCTAACTGCTTAGTCTTTTGATAAATCTTAGTCTGCCTTGTCACCAGAATGAATTGTGTAGCTTCATGCTGACCCCTGGTGTTAAATAAGATGGCAATATAGGAGGAACAGCGTTTTTTCTAAATGATTGTGTTTTGCATTTCTGTTTTCTGCATTTCAAGGGTTATGGACGTGATCATACCAAAATCTGTATGTCATAAGTTCACTGTCTCCTGTAGAAAGGGTTCACCTCTTCTTCTTCCCAAGTAGCTTTTCTGACCCAACGTTTATTTGGCATTTGTGTCTTTTCTTAGTAGTACTGAATCAAGTCTGCCGGGACTCCTGGAAAGCTTGGCAATCCCTAGTCAGGTGGATTCTTAATTTTTAATTTTAGAAATGCAAATCTAGTAAGTCACTGCAGTTAGTTTATAGCGAATACAGAAGTCTTCCACAGGATTGCCATTTATTACAGATGCCTTTTTGCAGATTTCTGTAGATAGATGCAAACATATATACCTATATATAGAATAAGTGTTTGGTGCAGATTGTAGTTGGAGCAGAATAAAACTCCATACAGATGAAATCTAGCAACATGAAACCCAGAAGACTTGGACTTTGCTAAAATGGCAACTTTGCAGGTTTGCACAGAACATTGACTGGCGTAGCCATCTGGGTGACTGTGAAACTAGTGAAAGTAAGCAGAACTAACCTCCTATTGTACTGAAGACAAAAATATATTAATCAGAAAACAAGATGCTTACTTCTTGAAGCTTAAGTTTGGCATGGTACTTACATTTACATGGCTTGGAGAAAAATGATTTCTTAAACTTAAATCTGCTTGCAAATCACTCTTATAACACAACTGGGAGGATCTGTTGTTTGGAATTAGTCTTTATAAAGAATTTAATGGTAGTTGCCAGTTGAAGGGTACTATGTCCTAACACCCAAAAAGGCTCACTACATTTTATTCCTGTGAAGTACGTCTTTTTTATTGCTTTCCAGGCTCATTTTATGGTGTTCTGCACTCAGTAGTTCTTAGTGTAAATCTGTGTATTCTTATTAAAGGATTTTAATTTATGGAAAGGAAAGGAGATGACTGGCTGGCTGTGCTGATGTTTTCTGTAATTTTGTAGGATATCTTGGCACAAGTTCTACAGATACTGTTGAAATCAAAATTACTTGTAAGTACCTCTTGCTTTTTTTTATGATTTGCTTAACAGTCGGCAAAATGTACTGATTAACTATGTTTGTTTATTTTGTTCCAGGTTTTGGAAGATGAAAATGCAAATGTTGATGAGGTGGAGCTAAAACCAGATACCTTAATAAAGCTGTATCTTGGTTATAAAAAGTAAGGGAAAAACTTGAGATACATACTTTTGGATAGTATGGGTAGCACCTTGTTTGTTTTTGGAATTTTAGTAGAATTTGATATTCCTGAAATGAAAGCTCCTGAGATCAAGTACCAATTCAGATATGGATCCCCATATCAGCTTCAGAGGAGACAGATGGCTAATAAGGAAATAGAGAAGATTTGAGCTATCTGACGTTGATTTTGTCACAAGGGCTGTCATGACCTTAATGTTTTCACACCTTCATTTTGTTCCTTGAATCTTATGTATTTTTTGCATAATTTATAAGGTGTATGACTTAAATGCAGTCAGCAAAATACTTCATATTCTGTGATCATCAAAGGCCAAACACTTAAATATTCATCCAGTAGAGATAACTTAAGAACATCAGCAGGCTCATTTTAGAGCTTCAGAGTGTAAAGTGCTGTGATAACTTAAACATGATTCTCAGTAGTTTTTCTTGCCTAATCAGTGTTGTTTTTAATGTTCATGTATTTTAAGCTGCTCTCACCACTCTGGTGACTTTTTTTACCATACTAACCAGAGCATAGACATGCATTCAGTGAGGAGTTCAGTTCTTCAGGAGGATGAAATCTCAAGTAAAAGAAACATTTTAAACCTGTCCTTGTTGCATCCTTCATCTGCTTCTACCCTTTTGACCAGTAAGGTTTGAGCGTATACACTGGTCAGTTACAACAATGTAATAATGGAAGTGCTCAAGTATTGCTGCATTGTGTGTATTGGAGGCTTCAGTTATGACTCACAAGATAATGCTAAATAAGTAATGGGTTTTCTCCCCACTGCAGTGCTTCCAAAAGTATGGCTGACTGGCCACACTCCTGAGTGCCTTGGTGCTGTGGCTTATTCCCCACTTCTAATGTGGGATGGTATGTGGTACATACAGTAATGGCACAGCTCTGGGCACTGTAGAGTGTGTGAAAGGCATAATTCAGTTTTATAATAAATGATTTTCTTCATGTCACAATTAATTATTTTCTCTGCTGTCATAATTCAAATGTAAATTAAAATGGTGATTTTATTTCTACTGACCTTTTTTGTGTTCACTGATTAGAAGCTTCTTACTAAACATAGAAATCATTCAAACCAGTGTAACTGTGCAGTTCTGATTTGACCTAACAGATGAGTGCATTGTATTCAGTAAGTCATGGAATACATGGACAACAACCAAATAGATATTTGGGGTTTCTGGTTTTTTTTTTTTGGTTTGTTTGTTTGTTCTTTTATTTAATTTGAATAATATTGTCTAAAACTTTTGGGAGTGTCAAAGTCCACTTTTCTTGTAAAATTCTGATAGTGTGGTGTGTAAGTTGTTTTGGTGAGATCTTTGTGGGTTTCTTTTATTTTGAAAATAGGCTGATTTATTTGATTAACTTCTAATTTTCTTTGCAGCAAAAAGCTAAGGGTGAACATCAATGTGCCAATGAAAACCGAACAGAAACAGGAGCAAGAAACTACACACAAAAATATAGAGGAAGATAGGAAACTACTGATTCAGGTGACTTACATTGCAGGATTCTGCTGCACAGCGCACACAAAATTTCAACTTTATAATCCTCTAATGAAGCAGACTGCAGAGAACTAAAAGCAGTGTAGCATTCCAGTGTAATAGGCTGAAGCTAAAAATATGTTACAGCTTTAAAGTTCCTTCCAGTCTGTAATAGAAAGTGTAGAAAGACATACTGTGATACTGTTCTCCACATTGTTTTAACATGTTGGTATTTGGGTTCCATGGATGCATTTGCTCATGAGATTTCTAACTGAAAATTGGAAATACTGGGTTAGATGAACTTGAAGGTATTTTTTGTCACTTCATTTAGAAGTACTTAAGAAGTAGAGGGGGTACAGAAAGCAAATTGAGTAGGGTAGTTCAGTTGGAGAGGGCATTCAGAAACAAGTTCTAGCTGCCTTTCCTCTTTAGGGCTAACCAAAAGTTAATGCACATCAATGTGGATGTTGTCCAATTGCCCCGAGATTAGAAATGTACTACTAAAAGAATGTCACAATAAGGTTAAATATATAAGTAATATTTCATGTTATACAATTTTTTTTTGTTTGTGGTACTTACTGATCTTAAGTAACATAGTTCTTAAAATTCCTGTGTGAGAAAGACTTGATGACTGTATTCTATGTAAAATCTGAGTTCTCAAAATCAGAGTGAATAGTTGGCACTCTGCAGGTGTATGGGAATTGCTAAGTCAAGGCCTGAACCAATGGTTGAGCCCCAAGTGAAGGAACACAGCCAGTCCTGGGAGCACAGGCAAAAGCAATTCAGGTTCTTCCCCACCCTAAGCCTCCTTTAAGGGCTGGCTGCTACAAGGGACTGTTGGCTACCAGGAGATCCCTCCTTTTGGAGGATTTGGTGAGCCCCAATCCTTGGGGTGGGTAAGCAAATCTTTAACTGGATTGTCACCCTTTTTTGGGTAGGTTAGAGCTGGTTATCTGCTGTTGCCTTTTCCTAGAGTAGATAAGTTTATCCCCGCCTCCTGCTGAAGTTGTGTTTATAATGCTGCTGTGGTGGTAGATGTGATCCACTGAAGAAATAAAATAGCTTTATGCGGGACAAGCTCCCAAGTATCTCTTTCTGACTTTGCTGTGCAGGCTGCTATTGTAAGAATCATGAAAATGAGGAAGGTTCTAAAACACCAGCAACTACTTGGAGAAGTGTTAACACAGCTGTCCTCAAGGTTCAAGCCACGCGTTCCAGTAATTAAGGTATGTGAGAATTATTGCTCTACCCTTGTGTTCTTTGTGGTGAGGAGTATTAAATATGTCTTTCTGAATTAGAAAAGGAAATTAAAAAAAAAAAAAAAAAAAAACATCTTCAAAGGCATGGCATGGTGGTTGGCTTGGCACTTCATGTGGGAGGGTGCTGTCACTGTGGTTTCCAGCAGTGGCTGTGATCTGCTTGTGCAGAGTTCCACCATGGCATCCACCCAGAAGAAAGCCATGTCCTCTGTGTCTCCACTCAAGCCACAGGGAGCAATGTGGCCACTCAGACAGAGCTCCTAAGGGAACACGTGGCCATCCAGGTCTCAGGCACAGGGTGTGCTGAAATCTTCAGCCAGTGGCTGTTGGTAGCAGTGAGTACACCTGTGGAAAAAGTACCTAGGTTAAAGAGATGCTTAGCCTGTTGGTAGAGCTTTAGGAGGATATGGGCTTCATGAGGTGCTGGGTGCAATGAAGCACGTCTGAAATACATCTACACAAATGGGATGCAGCATGAGCAACAAGCAGAAAAGGCTGGAAGTCTTGGCTCTGCCCCAGAGCTGCAACATCATTGGCATAAGTGAAATCTGGTGGGAAGAGTCTAGTGACTGATAGTCTCTACTTTTCAGAGGAGACAGTCAGGGCGAGTGAGGTGATGAGGTGGTGCTTTTTGTAATGATGTGGATGGACTGTACAGATCTGTCATTTGGAAATGATGTGGTTGAGAGCCTATGGGTCAGGATTACAGGATAAGCAAATAAAGGAGATGTTATTGTGGGATTTTGCTGTAGACCACCCAGCCAGTATGACAACACCAATGAATTATTCTTTACGAGACTAAGAGAAACCTCTAGATCAACTGTCCTCATCCCTTATGGGGGACTTCAGTTTCTTAGGCATTAACTGAGAACACCACACAGCTGATACAAGTAGGTCCAGGAGGTTCCTAAAACACTTTGATAATGATTACCTGATATGGGAGCTGATGAATAAAGGTGCTCTCCTAGATCAGTTGTTTGTGAGCAGAGATCTCATGAGTCAAGTGGTGTTTGGTGGCCATCTTCATCATAGTGACCGTGAAGCAGTTGAATTTTAATTCCTTGGTGACTGGAGGAAAACTGCCACCAAAACTTCAACCCTGGCTATGGGGAGAGCAGATTTCAGCCAGCTCAGGTAAATAGTAAAGTCCCCTGGGAAACTGCTTTTAAAGGCATTTGGGTTTATTAGTGCTGGTCATTTTCAGCTTGGCTGAACAGGGTTGTTCTTCTAGAGATCCTTAGGCAGGAAAAGGAAGTGTATGATCAATAAAAGCAAGGTGAGATAACATGGGAATATTACAGGGACACTGCATGCCTTCATAGAGAGAAAATTCTTGTGGCTGAGTCTTGGTTACAAGTTGAGGCTGGCCAATACTAACTAAATACGTCACCAGCAAAAGGAGAGAATTGTTGAGAATGATCATCATGCAAATGGGGCATAGTTTAATGCAGTCTTGGCCTTTGTCTTTAGCACTAATGATGAGCTCTGGCACTCCAGGTGCCCCAGTTGGGCTGGAGGTCTGTGACTGTGGGAACGATCAGAGTTTGCTGGAAGTTGAACTTGTGTGAGGTTTTCTGCTCCACATGGATGCATATACCCTTACTGGACCTGATGGAATTCATCCCAGGGTACTCAGAGTGCTGGCTGATACCATCATGAGACCTGTCTCAATTATTTTCCAACAGTCTTAGGAATCTGGAGAGGTCTCAGTTGACTACGAGCTGGCAAACATTCCAGTTTTCAGGAATGGCAAGAAAGAAGATTCTGGCAATTGTAGGTCTGACAGTCTCACTTCAGTGGCTGGTAAAATTATGGAGGAAATGATGCTGGTCATTAATGAAAAACACATGAAGAATAATGTTATCATTGGTCACAGCCAACATAAGTTCATGAGGGAAAGGTCCTGTTTAACTAACTTAATTTCCTTTTATGACAAGGTCACCCATCTGGTGGACAGAGAGAAGCCGGTTCATGTTATCTTTTTAGATTTTAGTAAAATTTTTGATACTGTTTCTCAACAGTGTCCTTGTACAAAATGTCCAGCATACAGCTAGACAAAAACAACATGATGTGTGAACAATTGGTTGACAGCAATTGGGCCCAAAGGGGGTTACTTCTGTGACAAACAATCACAAGTGGAGTTCCCCAGTGCTCCATTTTAGGGCCAGTTCTCTTTAATGTTTTCATAAATGACTTGGATGGTAGGACAAGAAGATGTTTTGAGCAAGCTTGGTGATGGTACTAAACTGGGAGAAGCTGTTTCCTCTGTTGAGGAGAAACTGTTCCTGTTGTTGCAGAGAAAATTAGATAGCTGGGTAACCACCTACTGCCTGAAGTCTAGTAAGAGCAAGTACTGGATTCTGCACCTAGGAAGGGACAACTCTGGCTGCTCATACAGATATGGGGATGAGATGCTGGAGGGCAGCCCTGCTGAGAGGGGGATTTGAGGGTCTTGGTTGACTGCAAGTTGAGCAGTGTGCCCAGGCAGCCAGGAAGGCCAACTGGGGTGCATCAAGTGCAACACTGCTAGCCAGTCAAAGGAAGTGATTTGCCATGTTCTGTTCTGCACTGGTGCAGCCTCAGCTTGAGTATTGGGTGCAGCTTTGGGTGTTACAATACAAAAAGGACACAAAGCTATTAGTGCCCAAACAAGGGCTGCAAAGATGGGGATCTGGAAGGTTGGATGTCAGGGGGAAGTTCTTTACTATGAGAGTGAGGTGAGGTGCTGGAACAGCTGCCCAGAGAAGCTATGGATGCCCCGTCCATCACTGGAGGTGTTCAAGGCCAGGTTGGATGGGGCCCTGGGCAGCCTGGGCTGGTATGAAATGTGGAGGTTGGGTTCCTGCTGTGGCAGGGGGGTTGGAGATTGAGATCCCTTCCAACCCGGGCCATTCTGTGAGGGGCTGAACGTTTGTTAAGCATGGATAAGAAGAGACTGAGGGAAGACCTCATCATGACCTACAGCTTCCTCACAAAGGGAAGCAGCGGAAAAGGCGCTAATATATAAAAATAATAGCTTCTCTGGGGACCAGCAATAGAACCTGAGGGGAACAGCAGGGAAGCTGTGATGGGAAATTCAGGTTGGGTATCAGGTGAAGTTTCTTCACCAAACAGGTGGTTGAGCACTGGAACAGCCTCACCAGGGAAGTGGTTGCAGCACTGAGCTTTGCAGAGTTCAAGAAGTGTCTGGACGGTGCTCTCAGATGTATGGTCTGATTTTTTTTTTTTTTGGGTTGTCATGTGTGGAGCCAGGAGTTGGACATGATGATCCTTAAGGGTCTCTTCCAACATGGGATGTTCTATGATTCTAAAAATATGAAATGGGTAGAAGCAGATTTTCAAAGTTGTAACTAAGCAGTAAATATTTTAAGCAGAAAAATGCAGATTTCTTTTATGATTTCTCAAACTGTTGTAGTTTTGTATCAGCACCAGCATGCAGTAGCCCCTGCTCCATGCTTACCCACTTGCTCTCACAGTTGTGCATGTTCCACCTCTTTGCAGGCCTGGTTATATATTAGTTTCCTAATCTCCTCAAGAATAAAAATGTTGGGAGGAGATTATGGTTTAATTATCGTTTCATGATTGTTTGGTTTAGCATTGTGAAGGATGTTTTTTTCCATCCTAGAAGGACAGGTGGAGCAGGAACAGACAGTGGAGAGCCATTACCAAACCAGGCACCAATGCTAAAAGAGATGCGTACAGACAAGTTATTCTAGGCAACTAGTTACTACAGTAGCAATCTTTAGTTAACACTCAGCAAATAAAAAGTTAAACAGATGCAATCTTACTACCAAGTTGCTCAGCAGCGAGTAGAATAGTGAATTAATCTCCAAGTCAATACCATGGAATGGCATCAAGTAAGCATAATTCAGTTTAGTGGATAAGCATAATTCAGTTAGTGGAGAGTCTTCTTTTTGGCTGTGGTCAGAAACAGGAGAGTGAATTGCCTTTGTCTGTGCTTGTAGCCTACTGCCATCCTCTACTTGGCATACGTTTCAGTGCCCAGAATTGTTCAAAGCTTGTAGCAACCAGAAGCATTCTGCCAGTGTCTCTCCACTTACCTTTGTTTCTCCCCCTAGAAATGCATTGATATCTTGATTGAGAAGGAGTACTTGGAACGTGTCGATGGTGAGAAGGACACCTACAGTTACTTGGCTTAATGTTTTTATTAGCAATTTTCTGACTGTGTGACACTCGGCAAATAGGTATGTGATGGAAAGAATGAAAGCAAAGGAACTTCATAGCAGCCACCCTGCTGCCATTTGGACCTCCCTTTTTAATAACTGAGACCAGGACTCCCCATCAGCCAGTCTCAGATTTACATCAGAACTGCTCAGGATTGATACATTTCAAGTATGTAAATATGGACACCAATGCCATTTAACCTAATTTAAGAACAGAGAGGAATCAGACCCTTCTCATTTAAGGGTTGCATGCTACTGCATTTAAATCAATACATTGGCTATATGATAAACAGCTGCCGTCACTGGCAGCACTTACAAATGTTGGCAGCACTTTGAGAGCAAGTCTGAATGGACCCATGTGTAATCTGCTATGGAAAAACCATTTGTATAGTGTGTTTCATTTTTTAATGTGTGATAAATAAAAAAAAAAGTTAAAAGATTTCTGTACAAGTTGCATTTGGTTTTATTAAGTTTCATGATTTCTAAATGTAAATAAAAGGTATAATAATGGTTATGAAAGCTACAGAAATTTGTTTTGGTTTTCCTCCTTTCCTGGTGATTTAAAGTATACTGTTCTCTGAAGAAATTAACTTTTATCTGTAATCAAACATAAATGTTATTTCTTTTTAAGAGGAAACATGTTTTGAAAAAGAAGAAAATTGTGCTCCTTTTGCAAGAGAGAGCAGAACAGAAGATAGGTGAAATATATGCAGGTCATCTGAAATTTGACTTTTTTTCTTTTTTTTAATACATCATATCACTCTTCCTACAGTCTCCCAGTCTTCTGGAAAAGCCCAGGGCCCAGACATGTATATGTGTTGCAGGATAAAGAAGTGGATGGAGGGCTGGGAGCAAAGAGTTTTGGTGAATGGAGTTAATTCCATCTGGAACCTGGTCATGAGTGGTGCTCCTCAGGTGTTAGGTCCTGTTTAGTATCTTTATTGGTGATCTGGATGAGGGAATTCATACACCCTCTGTAAGAACAAGAAGTTGGGGTTAAGTGGTCCTCTGCTTTTGGATAGGAAAACCCTACAGAGGGATCTGGATTGATGAGCTGAGGCCAAGGTGATGAAGTTCAGCAAGATGGCATGCTGCATCCTGTTCTTAAGTCATGGCAACCCCAGGCAGTGCCTGCAGGCATTGCCTATAGGCAGAATGGCAGGAAGGTAAGGGAAATGACGTGGGGGTGTTGGTCAATGCTCGGTTGAATGCGAGCAAGTATTGTGTCCAGAGGGGTGAGCAGGCCAGTAGCATCCTGACTTCTATCAGAAATAGTGCAGCCAGCAGGACCAGGCAGGTGAGCATCTTGCTGTACTCAGCACTCATGATGCGTCCAGTTTTGGGCCCCTCAGTACAAGAAGGACAACAAAGTTGGTGAAGGCACTGAAACATGAGTCTTAAGGAGAGCAGCTGAGGGAAGTGGGATCATTTAGTTTCTTCTGAGGAGGGACTTCAGAATTGTTGCTCTCTACAACTCCCTGAAAGGTGTGTGTGTGGTGAGGTGGGGGTTGGCCTCTTCTCTTGCTTAACTAGTGATAGGACTAGAGAGAAGGGCCTTAAGGGTCAGGTTGGATATTAGGAAAAACTTCTCTAAAGGAGTGGTCAGGCACTGGAATGGGCTGCCCAGTGAGGTAGTTGAGTTACGGTCCCTGGGGTTGTTTGAAGAATGTGTAGGTGTGGTACTTAGGGACGTGGTTTAGTGGGCAATATTGGCAGTAGGTGGACAGTTGAACTGAGTAATATTGGGGATCTTTTCCAGCCTTTATGATTCTATGATTCCCTAACTACTGCCTTGAATAAGGTTAAGGCACTGAGCAGAAAACTCCGTGTTCCTAAAGACTAACCCTTACTAAATACTACTCGTGATGAGAATAAAATAAGAGTGTTGCTATATACGTGTGCGACCAAGTTTTATTCCATCTTATCATATGCATGTGAGAGAAACCGGTTTCTACATGTTACAAAAAGTTACCCTTCCAGTTCTGTCTTATCTTTTTTGTCCTTGATGGTGAAAGGACTTACTTCTGCTTCTGCATCCAAACCATTTTTTCACCTTTAGACATGGTGGCTTCCCATTTTTCTGAGAGAGAAGCTATTTTTTATGGTTACAATTAGGCTTTGATCTACAGAAATGTTTGATTTTTCACAAAGTTCCAGCTTGAATTTGGGAGTATTAGATGTGATCCTACCATACTTCAAAAATTGAGAAAATACCTTATTACACTTGAGCTTCTGCAAGCTTGCTATCCCTGTACTGAAAGAGCCTTAATTGTACCAAGACTGCCTGCGTGGTTAATAGAAACACTTTGTTGTTCATTTTTTGAAATGCCTTTTGAAGATTTTAAGATGTGCTTTGTAGAAGAAAGTAGGAGTAGCATGGTGGAAGCCCAGAACTACAGTGCTGCAAGCTGCCTCTCAAAACCATCACTGGTTAAAGCAGGATTGCTTTGTACAGTTAGTTTATATATTGTGCAGAGCTCTTCTTAAATCACAATTGCTGTCAACTTGGCTCCAGGGAATAGATGTACTTTATCTAAGCAGGGAGAAATTAACTTAGCTCCTTTTAGAGAAGTCAAGTTGTCTTGTTGGGTCACTCTTGTCACAAACGGACAGAGAAAGAAAAGCCACCCCTCACAACTTAATACTCCTCAATAAGTCAAGTCCAGAGAGTGGCTCAGTGTCTGGATGAAGATCAGTGACAAGGTGTCCCCCAGGGGTCAGTGCCGGCGCCAGTACTCTACACTATCTTCATCAGTGACACTGACATGGGGTCAAGCACACCCTCAGCAAATTCACTGATGATGCCAAGTGGTGGGGTTAACACACCAGGACAGGATGCCATCCAGAGGGACAGAGACAAACTTGAGCTGTGGGCCCAGGTGAACCACATGAGGTTCAGTAAATCCAAATGCAAGGTGGTCTTGCACCTGGGTTGAGGCAACCCTCACTACCACTGGGAGATGAAAGGGTTGAGCACAGCCCTGCTGGGAAGGACCTGGGGATAATGGTGGATGGGAAGCTGGATATGAGCCAACTGGCCAGAAAGCCAACCATATCCTGGGCTGCATCAAAAGGAGGAGGCGATCCTGCCCCTCTTCTCTGTGCTGGTGAGGCCTCAGCTGGAGTACTGCATCCAGATGTGGAGTCCTCAGTACGGGAGAGAGATGGAGCTGTGGCCGTGCATATAGAGAATGGGCACAAAAACGATTCCAGGGAGGGAACACCTCTCCTACAAGGACAGTCTGGAGAAGAGAAGGCTGCAAGGTGACCTGATAGCAGCCTTTCAATTTCTAAAGGGCAGCTACAGGAAAGAAAGGAACAGGACTCTAGCAGTGCAATAGCTGCACTCTAAACAAGTTTAGATTGAAATTTCATCATATAAGAGGAATCTGTACCACTAAAAGCAAAGTAGTTGTTGCTTACAGCTAAGCAGTACAAAGGATACAACATAAATGGCCTCAGACCAGTTTGATTCAAGTGAGGTATATAATTAGTCATGTTATTCTGTTTGCAGCTTGAGATACCCCATGCAGGGTGGCAGTTACTGGAGCCACCATTGCCTGTTCTCTTACCAAGTGATACAAGCGGAGTCTTGTCTGTGTTATTTCTACAGAATCAACTGAGTAGAGAAAATCATGGCACCTGCGTTAGTATTAAGCTAGTACACAGGCGGAAGGACAGCTTCTAAGACTATGTTACTCATCTTAAACTTGGCATTAACACCTATTAGCTTCACATATCATTACAACTACCACCTTCCTCCCAGCCTCCCTTCTTTTTTTTTTTTTGGAGTACACTCCCTCCATTTTTAAATCCATCCGCTGTCAACTGACTCCACATTAGGACTGATAAGGCAGAGCAGAAGTAGAAGAATAACAATTACAGTTGAACAGAACTAGGCAAGTATGTACTGCCTTTATTTAGAAATTAAGTTTTGAGAACTGGCTAAAACAGCATTTCAACTCCATTCCCATAAAAATGAAGAAGTTCAAGTATCATTTATTCAAGATTGAAAAATGCACCACACCACATTATTGCAAAAGGTCATAGGTACAAAACACTGCAGCTGGTGAGAAGGCAATAAAAAGTTTTGTTTTTTTTTTTTTAAATTGGTTGCTATAAATTACTGTTACAGTACTTTGCAAACACAGAATTTCAAATAGCTTTTTTTTTTTTTTAAATTGCCCACAGTACTAGATTTTCCTGAAGATAAGGCAGCTGTATGCTTATAAGAAGAGGTAGCTGGTGTCAAGGGATTTCCATTTCTCTTTCTATACCCACATACTTAAGGGCATCAGCTTGGCTATATCTGAAATAAAAATAAGAACAAAAATTAAAACGGGCATCACTGGAGCAGTAGCATGGAGCATTTCAGCTTCATTGTTCTGACATAACACAGCACAGTCTGGAATGCTTTCTGCCTTCCCCTAGTTTCCTCACCACTGAAATTTACTTCCTGTGTGAGTTTGCAAATGCAGAACAATGCTGAACATTCAAGAAATGCTATTAGAGGAGCTTGAGCCAAAAGGGAGTAAGTAGCCCATAAAGTTTCACACTTCCAGTTTAGAACTCAGTGCTGAAGGTCAATAAAGGCATTTCTCAAAATTGGCTTATGTAGTATTGTTTTCACTAGACAGTGAAGTTCTCCTCTAGCAAGATTATCTTAGCAAGCGCTTCTCTGTAATAAAACAAGCTTTCCTTACCCATTTCTGAATAATAATAGAAACAACCTGTACTGCTTATCTATGGAAGTACCAGAGAAAGTTTTGTGCTTATCTGCATGGAAACATTATGCAAAAGTCTGTCTCCCTTCTTAAGTTACATTTCTTTTATTGATATAAGCCACCTTTCCAAGTTCACAAGGCTCTTGGCCAAATGCTTTGCTCAATTAAAAAAGAAAATAAAGTAGCCAGAGGACTGCCTCTCACTGCTCTAAGGTGCTGAGACCTGAAGTTATCAGGAAGCAGGTACAGGTAACTAATTGAACATGTCATAAAAAGAAGTTAGAGGAAACATCTACCAACCTGTAGTCAAAGAAAAGTTCTTCACCAGTCTGAATGGCTCTTTTAGCAAATATTCCTATTCTGTGATCGCCATTAACCATCATAACTGTTAAAAAGAAACAAACTCACGTTAAGGTAAATACTGATAAAATGTATATTTACATCCCACAACGTATTTAACAATATTGTTAAATGAAAGCTAACTATAAAACATACCTTTTGCATAGCAGTTGGGATTTACTGAATGGTTTGCAAATCTAATCTTGTTTCCCTTGCGTGTTGCATCAACCACAAAATCTAGGAGTAAAAACCATAAGCAATAGGAAGGTCATCTACAAACAGTTTCTCTGTAATTTTTTAATGATTAATATGCTTAGATTTTAGCAGCTGGAAAAGACAACCGCTCAACTACACTGAAGAGGTGGCACATCTTTATTATTCTGCAACTCAGAACGATCCTACTGCCCCACCCGCTGCAGCCCATTTATCTCCTGCCACAGTAGCTCCCACTGGAAGCTTCTCTGCCTTTACTCCACAAGGGCAAGCTCCATAAATACATTAAGCCAACACTTACAGAAGGCAAAGCTTTTCTTTCAAATGATTTATTGTATTCCATAACTGACACAGTATAGTTTTCTTATTTCCTGCAAGCAGCAGCAGCTTCCCATCTGCACACAAAATTACCTTCACAACTTACTGCTATTTAAGTCACAGTGAAATTATTTCAAATAATACCTAGCAAGACAAATAATTCAGGCTAGTTTACTAATGCTTCTAAGTATTTCATGGAATAAAATTACAGTTTCTCAAATCATTGTCTGTAGCTGCCTTGACTAATAGGCTCTTCCACTAATATCTCCTTGAATATCATTTACATAAATCCCCTCTGCTCTCAGTACTAGGAATCAGCAAATAGCTGGGAAAGGATGTGGAACAAAGAGCTGCTTATAGTCTTACCTACTGCCAGCAAAAAAACAGAGCTGAAGAATATTGTGAACAAACATTTTATTTATGCTGCAAGGATTGTGACTAGTAAACACATACCATTATTCAAGTTAAACAGAAAGCTGCACATGTACTTGTCATATACTTTTCCTCTTCTGTCTGCCTCATCCTGAGAGATAATCTGAAAGAAATAGTTCTTGTAAACCACCTCTCCCCTTTTGTAACTGTAACAGCTTAAGGCTAAAAAAACAAGACATTCTGAAGAATATTCTAGATTTATCAAACAATACAGCTTGCTTTTAGCATGAGTAAGTTCTTTCAGAGTAGGAAGAAAGAATCGCTTTTCATCTTAAAAAGGAAGACTCCGTAAATCTTCAATTTCTTTTTATTACCATGGAATAACATTTAATGGAAGTGCTCACTGAATTTTAGTGAAAATCACATTGAAGATTAAAAATGGCACTCCATTACTCATTCTCACAAGAGCCTCAATTTTTGGTGACATTTCAACCATTTAACTCTTGCATTTGGAGCCTGTAACAGCAGTAGTACATACCTAGCCAATCACCTCTCTCTCTCTAGAGAACAACATCAACTTGGTTTGGAACCAAGAGATTGTCTCTAACACACAACTTTACCAATTAAGTTCATACATAACCAGAGGTGTCCTTTACCTCACCACAGTATTCAGAGATGAATTCATTCTTCTGTACAGGATCTTTGATGAAAATTCCCCAGCCTGCCACATCCGAAGGTGCCAATAGTAAGTGCTGAGGGAGGTGAATGAAAAAAAAACAACAGACATGGTTGGCTTAGATCGACCTTCCCTCCCCACCTTGACACAAGGATTTTTCTAACTGACAAGCACAAACAGACATTAAGAACTTCGGACTAGAAAGGTTTGCTGAAGGAGCATAATGCTGATTAACTCATTGTTTGACTGGCCAACTTGTGAGAAGATGCTGCAGAGTAGAATTAAGAATTTATTTGTTTTTAAAATATCAAACAGAGATGAACAGGCTTCACAGAGATACTCGGTAGACAAGTTAAGTGCATTACAATCAAGTGAACAAAGAAATAGCCAGTACTAATGACTAAAGCCAGTACTAAAGTGAACCAGCAGCTAGCTACCCTTCAAAACTGCAGCCTATATGCAAATCACAAGTGAAGGCTGAGTGAGAAAGAAGAGATCCTTCCACAACATTTTTCAGAAAACACAAGAAATCCTAACTTGGTATTGGAAAATGCTAAAACATATACAGTGCTTAAAAGTAACACATAAGCAAGGTAAGATAGATGACAGCTATCTCCCCTTCTGATTTTACTGTTGATTGTTTTTCTCGTTTGTTTTTTGTATGTTTGGAGGGTTTTCCTGTTGTCATCACCACCTCCCCCCTCCCTTTTTTTTTTTTTTTTTTTTTTTTTTTTTTTTTTTTTGCTTGCTTTGATTTATTTCTTCCTGTTTGAAACCATGAAGCTGAAGAAATTCTATCCTCTGGTATGAAAATACAGAAACACTTCAAAAAAGACAAAAGGCAATAGGCACATAGTTCTGTAACTATCTGCGTACTTTTTTGGATCCTCTCTGAATGCTGCAGTTCTTGCAAGAAACATTTTTGCTGTCCCAGTGGTCAGCTGCTCCACAAGTTAAACAGAGATCAGGATCACATTCACGAACAGCTAGGTAACATGGACACTGCTTAGTGTTGCATTGTGCTTTACAACGACATCCAGGAAATCTGTTTTGGCCTACAAAGGAATAGATTAAAAAAGGCAAGTATGAAAAAGTACCAAGTAAAAATAAAACAGTATAGCTTTCAGTATATCGATATTAAAAAGTAAACAATAATAATAATTAAAAAGAAGCATAACCATTGATTTCTTTATAGGACATTATGAAAAACAAGGGGAAGTGGTTTTAAGTTGAAGGAGGAAGATTTGGGTTGGATGTCAAGGGGAAGTTCTTTGCTATGAGAGTGGTGAGGTGCTGGAACAGCTGCCCAGAGAGGCTGTGGATGCCCCGTCCATCCCTGGAGGTGTTCAAGGCCAGGTCTGGATGGGCTGCTATGAAATGGGGAGGTTGGTGGCCCTGCATGTGGCAGGGGCTGGAGATTCGTGATCCTTGAGGTCCCTTCCAAGCCAGGCCATTCTGTGATTCTGTGAATTACTATAAATTCACAGAATCATTAAGGTTGGAAGAGACCTCTAAGATCATCCAGCCTACCCCCAGTATTTCCTCACTAAGCCTTTAGTGGCCTATCTCCACATTTCTTGGGCACCTGGCAGGAGTGGTGGCTCAATCACCCGTCTGGGCAGCCCATTACAGTGCCTGACCACAATTTCAGAGGAGATTTTCCCTAATGGACCTGCATGGACCCTGCAGAGTTACTGCCAATGTCCACTGCAAGGACTGACCTGCAGCTGTGGTCAGGGATGGCTGGAAGAATACCAACAGGAAAGACTTGCATCAGGAAATGCTGATTCACAGAATTCAATCTGTCAAGCACTGACATTTTTTTAAAAGGATATGTTATTAGGCTCAGCACAGCAGAGAGGGAGTAGAAGATCTCCAAGCAATCTGCCCATTGTAGTTCTGAACTGAGAAATGCTGAGCTAGTTTTGGAGCAAAAAAAAGAATTATGCTCAAAATACCTCTAGCATCAGTCCAGCTGGGAGAGATGCACAGGTGGGATGTAAGCAGGAACTCAAATAATTAAAAGGTGATGGGTCTTAAACAGAACCATCTTACACAATAAATCATCATATGGATACATATTTATGACAGCCATTAATAAGCAGAATTCTGGGAGAACTGTTAGAGATCTTTCTTCAGTAAAAGCTATTCTATGTCTGCTTGGAAAAGCATTGCTTCCATTACAGACCACACAAGCCAAGATTGTGTTTTTATTCAGTGGCAAAAATGCTGAATGAGGAGAGTTTCTCCTCTCCCTTCCTGAATTCAAGAGGCAAGCAAAAGGAAAAAAAAAGATTGAGAGATGTTCTTCAAACTGACTAGCAAAGAGAGGGAAATGAAAACAACATCTACTAGTAGAGACAGAGGAGTCCCAAGACCTCCTTAACATCTCCAGTTTTACTTCACTCTTCCTCAAGTCCAATCTGCTTTTGACTTTGTTCAATGACTAATTAAGAGGGCCAACTTAACTGGAACACGTGCTTTCATTTCAACTGTTTGACACTGCTTACAGCTCTCACAAACACTGCCTGCAGGGGAGACAGAGTGCTAGCAAAGATACTGAAACAGTGAGAAAAGCTTATAGGTAAGTTTTCTACTTTTACTTACATTCTGAGCTGCACTGACAAAACTTCTCACAGAAGTTTTGAGCAATAACACAAGGGCATGAGCTGTCACAAGGCTGGCGTGGATGATCACATGGCTGATAGTTGTAAACATGATTTGATGAACCATCTGAATAAAAATTGCAACATTTTTAATAATGAAAGGTGCAAACAACGTGCAGTTCCCCTCATTGTTTAAAGCAGAAATTCCCTTGAAGTCCCCTTAACTGAGAAAGCCCAAAACCAAACAGACCCAGTTCTACCATCAGTGGTGGGAGGGGAAAGAAGGGAGGTGTGTGTTTAGAAAAAAAATGTAATATTAGTTAGGTGCTTGATACCACTAGTTGCTCGCTTCTTCGTGCATCTTATTCTTCCCATTACTCAGCTGCTTAAGTGTACTCAGAGCTGAACACTCTCTATTGTGGAAAACCAAAAAATGAAGCTACAATAGTGTAATTTCCTGTGTAAACATGTGCTAGAGTAACACTGTTTTTATCTAGCAAAATAAATTTGCTCAAATGCTCCAAGTCATTAAGTCATTTTTACACTTGAGGAACAAACAATCGACTTTAAAACAGACACGTGGGCAAAGTAACACCCATCCATTACAATACCAAGCTTTCCAAAGCCAATTTTCTAATCCAGACAAAGTCAACATCTTACAGGCTAGAAGGGACTGTTGGAGCAAAGTCTAGCTTTATGTGTAAAGCAGTGAAGAGAATTTGGTGCTATATAGATTATGTTTCCTGTTAATTGCACTGAGCATTTGTTGTGTTTGCAAAAATGATCCGTCAGCAACGAGAAAGGGGAAAGAATCAATTTTTTAGTGTTGTTACAAGCCCCAAACTGTTCTCAACAAATTTTTTTAAGTTTTTTTCTTTTTAAAGGCAAATGCTGCTTTTTACTGCAGCTCCTAATGCTGTTTTCCATACTTTATGAGCACATGCTAAGAGAAGTTGTTAATTCAGCCTCCTTCTGAGTTACACAGACTATTTCCAAACAGTTATATAAATCAATTGATACCTTTTACCTCTACTGTATCTCTAATGAGAGCTTGCTTTATCTCTAGCTCCCTACAGAAAGTATATAATGGCCTAAAATTGAAAACGGGAAAAAAAAAACAACAAAACCCAAACCGAAAAAAAACAATAGTAGGATCTTAAAAGTTCAGGACATAAATTGAATGGAAAGATGCTAACCCTTTTTCAGCTGTATCTTTCTGCAATGAGCAGCCCACAACCTGCAAAAAACACAAAACAAACACAAGAAAGTTGACAGGAACTCCACTCCACCTGCAGTGGGCTGGGAAAGTCCTCTGCATCTTGTACCCATGTTTGATTTAAAATGGGCAAGTTTCTGGTAACAGAAATGTCTGCTAGACCCACAGAATTGGTTGCAGCAGAAGCACCTTGTTCCAGTTCCTTGGAGCTGACTGTACCAACACTGCAGACTAATCGTGCCCCCCGCCCCCCTCAGCATTGCACTAGTCCCAAGATTGCACAGACAAGCAGCATCTACCCAGCCCTGGGCTTAAATTCATCTGGCTTTTAAGGAAAACCTGCAAATAGGAAAGCACTGAAGCAGGCAGCAGCAGAAGGAAGTATACTGAATTGCAGAGGCACATCTGAATAGAGGAGTGAAATTCTCACAGCTGTTTTCTTCATGGGACTGGAGACTCAACCAGCAGTCTCCTCAAGATCATGGCCAGGTATCACCCTTTATCTGCTAATCTCCAACAGGATCACAGTGCTAAGCCATTTCCCTTCTGCTTCAAACTTTGTATGCCTTACATACCTCTCTTAAAGCCTTAAAACTGTCCTTCAGCATTCTCTTTCCCTGTTACATTGCCTAAGCAGTGCTTTTGCCAGTTTGCTTCGGGGCAGAGGCTAGGAAAAGGTGGAATGTATGTCTGTTGAAATATAGCATGCTTTTGCTTACCACAACATAGCTCACTGTACTTGTAAGCCATGATTACTCCTTTATTTTGGAGATTGCAAGTTTCAGGAGCAAGGAATCAAGAAAAAGTATCTGTCTGGCCTTAGGTAACAAACACATGCTAGACAGAAAGTTTCACTAGCTCTAAAGCAGAAATTGATGTTTCTTAAGGTTTGTTCAATTATATGCATTTTTGTTAGCACTTGAATTTCAGTAATACTAAAAAAAAAAATCTGTAAAGAAAGTAATATTTAAAAAGTCTGTCTTCTGAATCTCCCACTGCACCACCTCAGCTTGAAATTTTTACACAGTACTTTATTTTGTAAATCCATTGTCTCAATTTCTACTTTAATTCAGTGGTGTGCTGCACCTTCCTGCCATACACAGTGGCAGACTTATCCAGGCTACTGAAGCTGTGGACAGGGCACAGGACCAAAGACCACCCACCAGAGATATGAAACACTACAAGAAGTAGATGACATTCTTATCAAGAGTGGTTTGCTCTAGAAGAGGAAAGAAAAAAAAGAAAAAAGGTGCCAGCATATATTTGTGAACATCGACTCTTCCAAAGAAGGCTCTGATATGAGTGCAATTTTGACTTAAATTAGTCTAATGCGCATCAAACTTTTTCTTTTTTTGCTGGCTGGCTTTTGGCAAATGTAGAAAACACATAGCTTTTAAACAAATCCTTCCCAAAAAGCATGATAAACCCTTCAGAGCTTTCCGTGAATACACTCCTTAAAGCATTATTCCATTAGCAATTAATATGAATATTTATTTCAAGTTAAGCACTATCTATAACAGTCAGAAAAATCGACACGATGGGAAGTTGATGCAGGAGGCGTAACGACAGAGGCACTAACACAATAGAAAGTTGTTACAAGGGAAGGAAAAGGGACTGCTCACCTGTCTCCAAAGATCTAGGCTCACAGGGGAGAAGTCCACAAAGGGGAAGGATCTCTTTCTGGAGATCCCTCCAGTGGCAGTCAGCCCTTCAGCAGGGTCTAGGAGAGGTGAGCCAGGCTCCACCCCTTCGGGTTTCACAGCTGAATTGCCTTCCCTGTACTCCCAGGGCAGACTCGTCCTTCCGCCAGGTGATCAATCAGTGGTTCAGGCCATGACTCAACAGTTCCCGTACAACTATCCTAACACCTTAGTGTAAAATGCCACCTGCTGACTAGTTGCCAGCTAGGACTTTCTGGTTTTATGGCAAAGTGGCCATCTGAATATGACAAAGATCATCGTCAACCGTAAGTTCAGAATACTAACAACCAGGATCAGTACAGAAATCAGTATGGAAGTCACAATGACAAAGGCATCATTTGCTGCTCCCCTAACAGCGACTGGTGTCAGAGATCCTGGCAAGAAATGAACAAGGCTTGCGTGCAGCGCGATCGTGACTCGAGGGAAGTGGCAGATGGCAGCACGAAGCTGCCAACACTAATTTCCAACTAGATAAGTTTGACTGGCAAAATCAAACACGACATCCATTTTCTCGTAACTCTTAAGGTCTGTCAGGAAGAGCTGTATGCTCCCCTTACTAGTCCACGAAGTTGAAGTCTAAGTATCACATCAGAAATGGACTGATGTCTTGCATCTACCCTCTAATTTGCTATCTCTATCAGAAGAGAAGATCTGATCTCATGAACTAGGAAGTCAAGGCAAGAAGATGGTTGAGAAAGAGCTTGCAACATAATGTTACAGAAAAAAAAAAAACCTGTAAACTCAGTGGCAGATTTCCAAGCAAACAGGTGGATTTGTATACATCTGGTACTGATATCTGCTTGAAAGCCAGTTTTGAAAGCAAGCATTTCCAGAAGCACTATGACAGCAGTTGTCAAAAATATTCACGTTCTTCTCTGCTGCCATACATCTTTGTACCATAAACATACAGAATTGTATAAAGCTGCTTAGGCACATGCAGCAGTCTGGGGGAAGGTAGGGAAAGCAGGATGAAAGAGGAGAAAAGTGGAGAAAAAGTACTTTCAAATAAAGCTTACTAAGTAAACTCACATCTGAATAGAGGATGAGAGAGGAGAGGGAGAGAAAAAAAAAATCAAGCAGCAGCATTATATGACACTACAATCAGATTCTTATCAACCCATGGGAAAAAGTGCCAATTAGTTAAAGCAAGCATGTAAGTCAGCTCCTAGCCAAGGAAGAACAAATACATAAGAGAATGAACAAAGTACCCTTCTTTCAGCACATAACCATGCTTTCTGCATTTTTTGTTCTCTTAGGCTTTTCTATTGTCTATTTCCTATGCAAAATACTTATTAGTCCAGCCAAGGAAAGTTAACACAAACTCCATCTCTAGAAACCACTTTATAAAAAGCTTTTTTCTGGTTCTTGATCAGTCTTACTCCAGCTATCTAACTAAAAAGACACTGGATGGAGGGAGAGAGTATTATTTACTATCCACGACGGGTGCAGTCACACCAACTAGTTGTTCAGTATACCTATATGGGTAGAAGATGGCATGGGAGACGTGTCATTCAGCTAACAGTAGCAGTTTCACTCGCAAGGTTAGAATTTTCACTTTAATGATACTATATGCATGCTGAAGTCAAGTCTTAAGAGAATCAGCTGTCAAATCAGAGAGAAAAGGCCATTAACTAAGCCATCTGCAACTGCTTTTCTCCTCGGTGAATGCTGCCTTTCCTCAAAGGCTATGCACCTCATGAGCACAGGTAAAAGCACAGATCAGACTCTTGCAACGGTGAAGAGCAAAGGACAGGACACTGGTCCTCCCAGAACTGGATTTACTCCAGGACTGGATAAACTCAAACAGAACAAGCAGCAGAAAGACTCGCAGGTGGTTTTCCCAGTCATCCCAGCTGTGTGACATGTTCACACCGTGCTCAGATTATGCTCCTGTGTACATGGACTGAACGCTTTTCCTTTCTGAAAGGCTGCTGGGCACTGAACAGATATTACTTGATTGCCACATTCTATGAAACTAAAGGAAAAAAGTTTTTTTTTTTTTTTTTTTTTTACCTTTCAGTGAAGGAAGAGGAAAAAAATTGAAAGGCATTTCAAAATCAAATTACTGTCACACAAGACCTGTTTGTTGCAGCTAGTAGGAATAAAATATCAAGAAACTCCACACGCTGGCACATGACCTCTTATTTTATACAAAAGACTCAAAACTCCTCCAAAAACAATGTCACTGTGCTACCTGTACAATCAATTTCAGCTTCAAAGAGCACTTGAGCCTTTTAGTTGCACTTTAGAAACAGATATAGTGGCATTATTTTCATAGCAATTTGCAAGAACCTGAAAGTAAGCTAATTCCCAGCTGCATATTCTGAGCTTGCACTGTAGCTATTAACTCCAGATTTAAAAAACCAAGCCCAGCAAATGCCCCCAAACTTGAAAAATGTGCCATATTAAATCAGTAAGTTTTGCTCAGAACAGACGATTCCTTCCAGATGCTCAGTAGATTTTTTTTCTTAGCTTACATCAGCTGTTTCTGCACTACAAAACAGAAACATTCTACTCCACCATCAGTTTTTAAATCAACATTAGGAATTTCACTAAGGCTGGAAATAATAAAGATACCTAGAATTACTGGAAGAACAGGAAGAATGAGCAAGGGGAAGGTAAGAAAGATGAAGGGGAAAATAAGAAACATTGAAAAAAAGCATACTTATTCCTTGTAAAAATAAAAAGTTCTTGCTAACTTTCAGTCAGTTATTTATTTATCTCCTATTTTCTTATCCCTAGAATAAAAATGATCATAACCCTGAGTTTTGTTTTTTGAACCTCAGCATTCCCAAAGAAAATTACATTTCACTGACAGTAGGTAGTAAGTTTAAAGTTTCAACAGGAATTGTTTTAGAAGGTCTTTCTGGCTCAACATACAGCTTTATTTTGTACTTAATTGAAGCTTATTATTAAAAGTGAAGCTGCACTTAAGAGTCTATTAACCTATTTCTTCAATTGAAGCTGTAGTTGATAATGCAGCTCATTGTAACAAGGGAATTCCTGCTGTGTCCCTCAAAAAGCTATCCTACAGTTAATTTTTTTTTCTTAATGATCATCTGAATCTTTTGATTCAATACATTTCAACATAAAAAACATAGGTTTAATTTGAAAAATAATATGTCATTATTTAATACCGGTATAATGCTTGTAAATTTAATATTTATTCCTTCAAAATCCATTGACATTTCTTGAATATTGTAACCAGCCATATAGAAGAGTATTTCCAAACTACACTTTGATTATTTGCAGCATAAACCTTCAAGAATCTGTCTGTTTAGGATGCTAAAAAAGGGGGAGGAGGGAAGGCAAGTGTAACATTTCCCATCCCCATGTGGTAGTGCTTTTGTCTGGGGAAAAAAGAAAAAAAAAAAAGTGTTTTATTGCAGCAAATTTTGTTTTTGAAAAGAAAAGGAAGGATATGGATGACTATTTCTTCAAAATAGCTTCTGTTCAGATCTCCTCTATCTCCAGTTTTCTGTTATGCAAAGGGCATTTAGTAACAGATTTACCTGTGTTTCCTTTTCTTCTTTCTGGGAGGAGTGTCAACATCTTCAGCAGGGACCGGAGCAATAATACTAGATTCTTTTACTCTAAACTCATACACCTAACAAGAGATACCAGAATACATCCATGATAAATCTCTCACTAGTAGAAAGTTGCTCATTTTCTACAGTATTACTATTTCCTCCAATCAACATCTTAAACATACAGAAAATATGGATCTGTAAGGTTGATGATTTTTGTCATTGTGGAATAGATACTCTACCTATAAGTAAGCCTCTTGAAAGTTTTACATCTGTTTTTAAATTAAATTAACTTCTGTACAATTGTAGCATGAATTCTGGATCATCACCTTCTTGGGAAAACCAAAGAAATTACTTTTCTATTTCAGTAATTAATACTATTAATTAATAATTAATACTACCGTAATACTACTGTACTTCAGGTTTCAAAAGTAAAACACTATCATCCTCAGTAATCACTTCCCTCCTTACCTGTCTGCATGTTTTGGTCCCAATTAGTCTGGCGATTGCACAGAAGTTGTCATAATAAGTGCCAATAAGAACTCTAAACATTGAGGCTTCTGCACCACTCCACTCCACGTTCTCTGGAGGCTCAATATTTGGCTTCATCTTTATTGGTGTCTGACACCTAGAATTTGCTTCTGTAATAAAGAATCATTTAAAGTATGAATCAACATAAGGTTATATTTCAGGGAGTTTCTATAGCCTTTAAAAACATCATATAACCTACCTATGTAACTGCAGTTAAAGAGTAGCCCAGAGTTCTGTTGGCTTTATTTATTTAAGCACTACAACAAAACAGCAGCTTTCACCCAGCTCTTGAAGTCCAGAACTAGGTAACACTGGCTGTTAAACTTACAGATCTAATTTCTAAACTAAGTTAATCTGGACATTTTGTTACAGAGATCTGTGAAACTCGTCGTTACTCTGCCTTTTCACTGATTTCCAAATGTTTCAAACACCTTGTTTCTAAAATTGCTTTGCAGGAGGTGGATTCACCCTGTCGAGCTAAGCATAATTTTTGACTAGCCTTACCAGAGGAACTGGATGTTTCATCTTTCTTTTCTTCTTCCTCTTTATCATTGTTTTCTCCTCCAGTTTCCGTTCCAGCTTCTCTGTCACTGTCTGTGTCTTTTGATTCCAACACATTTATTGTTGGTGTGCTAGGTCTGCTGGTGTTGTTTGGAAGTCTTCCCCTCCGGCGGCCACCTGGGCGCTTTGGTGGTGTCTTTATACGCTCAGCAGTCAGGGCAGCTGCAAACTCCTTTGCACCTTCCTAAAAACAACACACTGATTTTCATTAGAAGTTTAGGAGCGTTTCCACCTGTTGCCTGAGGTATGGGATACCTGCATATTATTCTATAAATTTAATCATGTATGCAAATCCCAGCTAATTTACCCATAACATTGATGCCATTTAAGGTCTCTCCACATTCAAGTTAACATCAGAAGCATTCATGTTCATGATAGTAATGATAAATCTACATTTACCAAGTATTTATTCCAGCTCCATTTTCACTTTCACTGCAAAGTAAAAAAGTAATTTGTTCAGTAGTAAGTTCTCACCTTCCTAGGTGACAGAAGTAGTGTGAATGTTCCACAGAGTCTCTCCAAAACACAAGAACTCTTTTTGCACATGGCATCTAAACAATAAGCATTCTGCATTTTCAAAAGACCACCAGTATGGTCATTTGTTTTGCAGTGAAAAGAGTATGATAAGATATAGCAAGTTTTTACATTAGAAGATTAGACATGTAGTTTCATTTAGGGGAAGTATGAGTTTTTTTGTTTGTTTTTAAACCGTTTCCCCTTGTCAGTTTAAATCATGTGCTCCTTAAAAGACAGATTCTGGCAATAACCCTTCTTCAGCAAACTAAGTCTGTCCAATTTTCAGTTGATAGGCAACTTATGAGAGAGTTAAGTCTGCAAAACCCAATTCTTTGACTAGATTGGACACAAGGGCAGCAACACACTATTAGTAGGGAATGATCCTACCTCCTTACAAGTATATCAGGCTACATCTAACAGAGTTGAAAGTTATTCCTACTCAAACATCCATTTTGTGACTAACACTTTTTTCACAAAAACTGAAGATGACACATCTGACTGCAAGCAGCCTACAGGTACAAGCATGTTCACATACACAGCACATCCTAACACACACATGCAGCTTGGTGTACTTACAAGAAATTGTGCTTTGGGAAACTCTTTCAGTTCATTTGAAATTATCTTACCAGATGCTGATAACAGTGCGGTCCACAGGGCTTATTATCTAATGCTGTTTCTGTATTCTTTCTTTTGTAAGTATTTGGAGTTGCATGGAATGCTGTTGAATCAAGAAAATAACATTTGCAAGTCTTAAAAGTTAAAAAAATACATTAGATATCTAACCTCAAACAGCATTAAAAACACAAGATTTACCAAGACTTACCAATGGAAAAAGCCTCAAGATACTTGCCACCTACTGACATTTGACTTACAAACAGAACAAACTTGATTACCATCACCAAGATAAACAGAACTATTCAGAGCTTCTCCTATGAATGATCATCTCTCAAGCTGTAAGCATCCCATGTTCAATTTTTACCTTTTTTTACATAGAAGTGTCCAGAGCTGTTAACTTTAACAAAGCAAATAACCCAGTTTTCATTTTAGTTACTGGGAAGGCATCACGATCATTTTTACTATATTAGTTATCAGCACCAAAACTAAGCTCTCTCCAAGTTGCAGGCTTAAATGCTCATGTATACTGATGGAATCCGTAAAGCACTCAAGCTGCAGTGACTTAGAATGATGCAGATCTGGGTACATTACAAATGCAATGTTACTACTTTTACAGAGTGGCTAAGCTCCCCAGCCATATTTTTGCCAGAGCTTGTTTTACCAGATCTTCTATCATATGGTACTTGCCTCTCAACAGAGCATTTTCACTGGAAGCATTAGGAACTCCCTAAAATCCCCCACTGAACTAAAACCAGGAAATCTACAGCTAGAGTCACATAGGAACTGGCACACTCAAGTTCCCAAATTATATTATGAGATTTCAAAAATAATATCATTAGTTTTCCACAATTCTATATATATTTTTAAGTCTTCCAATAAATACTTCTCCCCCATAAATGTAGTAACAGCAGCACATACAAGAAAAAGTGGTCAGTGTACTGAAGCTTAATTAAAAAAAAAACCACCACAAGACTCAGCACTAGCTGTCCTCTAACACTCCATGAAGGCCTAAGAGACTCCTGTCAGAAATTAAAAATGTTAGTTTTTAACACAGTTACAGTTAAGTTATAGTAATGTTTTTCATCACTCAGTGAAGTACCATGGAGGAACAAATCTCTTCCCTCTCAACCCATACAAATCCATCCTCTTCTGTATTAACAGAACTCACATCTTTCTCTTTCAGTACCACCACCATAGCTTTTCCTACTTATTTCTAGATTCTGCATGAGGTTTCTTGCTATAATAATCCACCACTGTGCCTTCAAGACTGAACTTTCTCAGTAGTTATTCCCTTTTCAAGCAATATCTGCCAGGCAATTGATTTACAACATAGCTCTTCTAGCACTTGATAGTTTTCACACTGCCTTGACACAATGCTCCACAGTGAATGGAGAAATTCACTGTGGAACACCATCCTACTGAAAACACCACTTTTCCTTCTTTCAGCTAAAGCCTGAGAGTATCTGAAGAGATTAAAATCTAGTCCTTTTTAAGCTCAAGGCAAAGCTTAAAACATTACATTGGGCATACAACACTTTGGAAAGAATACTGACTTGTTTAAAGGATTTAAAAACGACCAGCAACAAGAATGTAGGCAGTCTTTTATCATAAACAGTTTGCCATCTGAAGGTTATGAATAACAGAAAAGGAAAACACAACGCTTTCCATTTAAATGATGCTACTAGTGTACAAACTGATGGCCTAAAGTTGACTACAGACATTACTCCAGATTTACTGTTGGCCGGTTCTAGCATTTAAGAATATGTCAAAACGAAAAATGCTATTAACACATCCTTAGACATCCTAAAAGATGTCTCTCAGAGTTGGTGCCTATAAAACCATGAACTGGTAACACCAGACTCCCCATAGTAACTGGTACTAAAATGTGACCCATGAATCACAAAGGGCCCCTGGATCTGGTCTCTTCCAGCTATCTGGTCTAAACCAGACCAAACAGAGCCACCTACAGCAGTCTGCCCATAACCACATCAAGATGACTTTTTGAAGCTCTCCAAAGGGAGAAACCAAAATCTCTCTGTGGCAGTGCTCAGTCACTCAGACAGTACAGGACTGCTTTCCAAAGTTCAGGAGAAACCTGAAGTTTGTTTCTCCTTACCCCATCACTGGGTAACAAGAGAAAGAGCCTGGCTTCATCTTTTCTGCATTCCATATTTCAGTTCTTCCCTTGAGCCTTCTGTTCCAGAAAAAATACTCCCAGTTCTCTTAGCTTTTTCTTGAAAGAAAGATACTCCAGTCCCTTCATCACCTTAATGGCTCTTAACTAATATCTCTCAAGTATTTCCATTCATCTCTTGTACCACGAGCCCAGAAGTGCATTTCAAGGTAGGGGGAGAGAAGGACCACTTTCCTCAATCTACCAGCAATATTTTGCCTAAAGCAGCCCAGGACACCGTGGGCTTTCCTTGTAGCAAAGGCACGTTGCTGACTCATGCTTAACTTCATGTCCACCATATCTCCCAGGGCCTTTTCTATGAAGCTTCTGTCTAGCTGTGTGACTATCAGCATGTCCTAATGCCTAGGGTTACATCACTTCTTCCCACGTTTAAGACTTCGCCCTTTTTGATGAACTGCATGAGATCCCTGTTGGCACACCTCTCCAGCTCACAATTACTCTCTGGCCAGCTGCATGATTCAGCCACTTCCCCAACTGTCAACCGTGAAGGTGCATTCTTCTCCACCATCCAGATCCCCAAATGATCCCCAGATCTCCTGTGGGGCATCCACAAAGATGCCCCACAGGACAGGGCCCAGCATTCACTCCAACATATTCTGCTCATTACTGGCCTCCAACTAGACTTCTCATCACTGACTTCCAGATCCAGTTACCCACCATTTTCAAGCGACCTCACAATCTGCTCATCCAGCCAACACTTCAACAGCTGCTCTATGGGAATCTTATGGGGGACATTGTTAAAGACCTTGCTGAAGTCCAGATGGACAATACCTACTGCTCTTCCTTAATCTACCAGGCCAGTCATTTTACTAAATAAACTCATCAGGTTGGTTAAGCACAACTTTCCCTTGATGAATCCTTATGGAGAACTCCTGACTTTGTGTGCCTTAAAAATGCCTACCAGGGTTAGTTGTTCTGTCTTCCCAGACATCAAGGTAAGGGTGGCCTGGGTCACTTTTCTCATCCTCCTTCCTGCACTTCTTGAGGATAGAAGTGACATTTGCTTTTCTGTACTCTCCAGGCACTTCTACAGATGGCCACAATTGATCAAATACTAAGTGGCATCACAATCATATTTGCCAACTCCCTCAGCACTTGCATCCCTGCAGGGCCAATGGACTTATGGATGTATATTCGTTCAACTCTTCTTCTAAAAAGTTTAAAAAATAATTAGAAAAGGTAAATCTACATAAAGATATATCTACGTAAACAGTACAAAACTATTCCAAGTTATAAAAAATAGTGAGAAAATGACCAAAAAACTCCAACACTATTGCAGAAAGCCTTCCATTCTTGTCTTAAAAATGTTTTTGAAATAGGTAAACTAGACTGACATTTAAACTCCCTGTTAAACTACTGACACCACCAAAAGCTCCAGACTAACGGACAGGCCAAGAGGTAGCACACAGCTTCACTTCCCTGTCCTACAGACCAAGTTCCACACAAAGCACTTCTTAAAATGAGTCACCCGGGTAACCAGGACACTTTAAAACAATACCTACAGCTTAACACAACACACAATGTTGAAGATGGCTGGACAAAGAGCTTCTCAGCATGTAGTTTCAAAGCAAGACCTGCCAATGGAATACAGGGTGAAAGTGAAACTAACTGACCCAACTCCAAAAGCCACAAACACTGGTGAAACTAGAAATTTCTCTCTCCCTCCCATCTGAGAATAACTCCAGTTCCTCTTTAGACCAAAAGGCAAATAAGGGATACCGAAAAGAAGCAGCTCTGTGCAAAGCCTTCAGCAGGAAGTACAAATGCAGGCAGAATGCATGTGTGCTAGACGAGGAGCTGCTGACAAAGCACAAAGATTTCCAGATAAACGTGTACATATACTCAGTCTAATATACACAGGAGCAGTTGAGTCAATTGAGAAAATTAATTTTGAATAGAGGGCATTGCATTATTCAACTAGAAGTCCAAACCACTTCATCTTTGACTGTTAGGTTTCCCTTCACGCTTGACTCCACTTTCAGAGTCTCACATAGCAGTACAGAATCTTATTCTTAACTGTTTGCAAAAGAAAACTTGTGTAATTGCTGAAGTTCTCATTAAATTCCCCAGAAGAATGGGGCAACATGGAAGGAATACAGTGGAAAGGGTATCACAGTTGCTAAAATTCAAATATCTGAAACTATTCTTCAAATCATCAGGTAGATGAAACATGGCTAGAAAGTAACCTAAGAGAATTGAAGATAAGACTTCATGGATATTCATTCTCCGTCATGGAAGATGAAGAAAGTCTACTGAACAACAAATTTTTTTTTGGAGAAATACATTCAGTTCTCAGTTTCTCCACAAAAGCTGCAAAAGTATAACTATTGTGGAGGGAAAAAAAAAAAAAAAAGCAGAGAAAAACATCTAAGAGCATTGCTGAATGCAAAAAGGATAACAAACCACCTTAACAGGTACATTCAGTGTTCTAAGAGATAGTTTCCACCATAAAGTAACATCAGCCTGGACAGAACTCTTTTGTAAACTTCAGTCATATTACTGTTATTACTTTTCCTCTTTCTTTCTGTACTGCATCTCATGGCTCTTTCAAGTTTTCCAGCTTGCAAAAAGAAAGACACAGAAGCACAGTACAATAGTACTTACGATGTAAGAAGCAATCGTATTTAAAACAGCGCCTACAGAAGAGTGTATGAAAAGAATGTAGGCTTTGCTCCCTCTGAACAGACTTCGCGTTTGGTCCATCTATGTTTGGTGTGCATTCAGGAGGAAGAGCTCCTGGAAGCTGCTGTTCAGTGAGTTCTTTGTATCTTGAGAGAAAGAAGTACAAGGTTTCTATTCAGTATAATAAAAGCCGCAGTAACACTGTGTTTTTAGAAACAATTTTTTAAAGATTGTAGGAAAGGTAATTGTCTGTTCATCAGCAAATAGTGTGACAAGTAATTAATTCTATACTCATTAATATAAAATCGTTAGGAAGGCATGCATTTACTTTCTTGAACATCACCGTCTCATATATACTACTCACTAACAAATGACATTATTAATCACATGCAAGCACTCACTCTTCATTAGTTTGAAAGACTAATGAACGTGTCTTCACTGTTTCACTCAACTAGAGAGAACATCTGCAAGTGGTATTCAGAGGGAGTGAGAAGTTATACAATCACTACAGAAGATAGATGCTTCCTAAGATGATGGGAGAAGATTCCTTACCAACAAGTATTTAATGAAGTCATGGAATCTTTGTTTCATATTGCAAACTAGTAATATATGAAATACCCTTACTTCTCTTTCAATTCTTCTGCTGTACCCTTATCTGGAAACATTGAGGAAATGGCTTCAAATATCTTGTCAGATGGAAACCTCCGAGGTGGGTGGCTTTCTTTCTCTGTCAAAGCAGGAAAACATGTGGAAAACAAAACAAAAGAAATTATTTTTCTGCTCCTTTGCTACCTCAAAGAGGCATTCAGAAAAAGAGGGACTTCGCCAAAATCCTAATAAAAGAAACAAAAGTTTATTTCTAAGTTACCAAGAATTTAAAGTAAATTCCTTAAAGTGATCTTCCCTGCTGACAGAACTGCACTAATAAAATTTGGAGAAACCATTATTTCACCAACAGATGGAGATGGCAATTCAGAACTCTGCCTGCTTAAGAATAGTACGAGTCAATTTTCTGAGGAGTACTAAATTATTTATTAAGACTTTGATATATATATATATATTTAGATCCCCAACTGATTTGTGAGCATTTGAATGTCTCAAGTCACAGAGAAAGAAAACTGGCAAAAGCATTTTTGTAGTATTCTCTGTACAATTCTTGAACTAAATGGCAAAAGACATGATGAAGAAAATAATGTTACTTCAGATCTGAAAACCATTAAGTAGAATGATTGGAACAAATTTATCAAGTGTTTAAAGAAAAGAGTTTTTTGGTCCTATTTTTGAAGTCTGCAGACAGACATACCCATCCTGTTACCTTCCCGATCTTTTTGCTTGTCATCTCTTTCATCAGGATTGTCATCTCCATCATCATCTTCATCATCACTATATTGACCAAGTGCATTGACCAGCTCAACAAATATTTCATCATTGATAAATCCACATTCTGAAATTCAGCAAAATTGGGAGTGAACAAAAAAATCACATCGTGCACATGAAGTATTTTTAATCCTCTCTACACTTGGGTTATGGTAAAACCTCTAATTTATGAAAAACAATTTTGTGTTTTTTCTACTTTGTCTCACTGTATGAACAAAGAAGAGTTAAAAGCACTCGGCATTTATTTTTTGAAGTGACAACTAGGAAGAAGAGAAGAAAAATTTGTAAAGTTTTCTTAAATAAAAGAGTAGGCTTACTAACTAGATTGCTTACGAAGTTTTATACCAGAAGTCTAATTCCTGTAGGTTAGGTTAAGCTAGTTGGGCAATGCATGCAAACAGACTATGAAGCTATCCTTACTAGAGAACCCCCAAAGATATTTTTGGTTGGTAGTTCCACGGCATCCACTTCCCCCATTAAAGATTCCACAAACAAACAAACAAACAACCACAACCTCAGACAGAAACAAAACAAAATCATGAGAAAAGTGAAGGATACAACACTGTGTATCTGCTTATTAGCTCAGAAAATCACAGGCCAGTACAGACGGACAAAAACGTAATCATGAAGAGAGGGAAAAACTGTGCTTAGTGATGTTACTTTTCAAAAAGAAACTGAGCCATGTGGGAGCTGTACTCTTTATCATTGTCCTTTAGAACTTGAACAGAAGGTATATGTAAGTAGGAAGCTAATGGATTTATTCCTATGTAAACAATGGAAACAGGCACCTACATCACCTGGATGTTTTAAACAGAACCCTCAATGTGTACACACAGGCTAGTATGAATTTTCTTATCAGCAGTACAATTACAGAAATATTTTATAATTCTGGTTCCTATATGAGAGTGTCTCTGGATTACACATTTCCATGGCATTTAAGTTCTTTGTGTGTGGCTATAAAGAAAAAAACAAACAAAAAAAACAAACAAAAAACAAACAAAAAACAAACAACTATCAGGAAAATGAAAAGCGTTCTTTCAACTTTTGAGATACAAAGTATCCCTAATAACAGTAAGTTCTAATTTCATGATGACAAATAAGACAGTCAAAAAAGATTTTAAAGATAGACTCATTTGATGAAATGGTGAAATTAGTAACAGGACACATTTACTAGTAATTTCAACATGCTGACCTAATCAGTTCTCTGACAAGACAACCAACCGTCAGCAAATTCATAAAAATATCCCAAGGCAAAAACTTATTATGTTCTTCAAGAAGTATGAAGACACCAGCTATCCAAATGCCTGATGTAAACCAACAAGACTGGTATATCATCAAATATTTCCTACTGAGTTGCAAGCTTAACTTTCATAAGCGATGAAAAACGTTTAGCCTTGTGCGAATCGTTCTGAGTGGATGTAGAGTTGGCAGATCCACTGATTCAAGGAAAAACAACACCTGTGAATACATATGCATACAGTGCACAGCCAGGACAGTTTTGTTCAATCTGATTTACAGAACTGATGTTTTTAAAGCAGCAAGTAATTTGTGATAACCAATGAAAGTAGTAGTACATAGTAGTACACAGTAAATAACGAGAGAAGAAAACAAAAATGGTTTTTCTACTGAATTGCATTTGTAAATGTTGTCATAATCAGTTTTGCACGCTTCTCCTGCCAATTTCTGCAAGGTAGGGCATATATCAGAACATTATACTGTTGCATTTCAAAGCCTTGAACACTGAAGACCAGAAAATTCTCCATGTTAAACGCAGGAATTATGAAGAAATTTTTTAAGGCCTTGGGGGAAAAAAAAAAAAAAAAAAAAAAAACCATATATATGCATTCATTTTCTCCATACTACTACTTAAATACTCTATAGCCTTACGAAAACCAAAAGATTTAAACAGACTCTGTTTATACCCAATACTTACAAAGAGAAGGAACTCTAGAAATACTGCTGCAACAGGCAAGCATCAGGCCTTAATAAACAAAACTGACAGCAATTGTTTATGTAGGAAGAAGTAATAAATATACCTAAGTGCTTGGGCTCACCTCTATCTCCATGCACTTTCCCATCATAGTTCTTTATCAGCTCTTCAATAAAGGTACCATCCTGGTCAAGCACTTCATCTCCCATATATGGAATGTTATGTAAAACAGTTTCATCCTCTACCTAGTAACAGATATGATCAAACAATTTTAAGTTGCATGCCCAGTTGGCAGTGTCAGCATTGATGTTTTCACAACCTACACGTGTCTAGATACCACAATTAAACTGGCTTAACCATTTGAGCATACTGAGCATATTAACCATATTCACAGTTAACTAAACCTAAATAAACCCAACTTCCCCATCTTTAATCAACGTTATTTTGCACCAGTTGTGACTAGCTCAAGGCACTGACAGTAACTCCTAGCATTTAGCATTACGCTGTGCTACAACAAAGCTTCTACTGAAGAAGCACAATAAGCTACCTAGCTTTTGGAAAGCTTACACTGGTAAATTAGTTCTCCCTTCCTGGCTTCCCATCCATGTTAATATGCGATAGAAATAACCCTTTCATTTCTGTATCATATTTCCTTATCTCTAATAGAGAAACACTCTAGTTCAAGGTGTCTAAACAGATACCACAGAAATATGCCTTACAAATGCAAATGCCACTGTCAGTTTCGTTTTGTCTATAAAGAATTTACAGACTTTGATACTCAGCAGCATCTTCCAGCATTTCAGAAGAACCTTATTGTTAGGAAAATAAACACAAACTTTCCTGCTGATCATGATTCTTCAGCAATACAAAATACCCTGATAATGACAAAATGAAAGCAAGTAGAAATAAAAGAAAAAAGTGGAGGAACTCTGAACATACTGATAACATTGGTTATTTAAATCACTTTGCTATGATTACTGTAATAACCATTTCCACAAAAGCCACTGTGCAAAAAACACTGTGACAAAGATTTTAGTAAGTTAACCTTTTCAAATAAGTCAGATATCTATATCAGAAAATTAACAAGAAGGCTGTATGTAATACAACAAAGCTCACTATGAGAAAAGGCTATACTCTGCTTGCTAAGATCACCATTACGTGAGAAGACTAATTAAGGATTAAATTCTTTCTGTTCCATTGAAATTACCTTTCTGCTACAGGTATGTTCTTCAACTGTCTTAAATAAGAATATTGATCTCTCTCAGAAAATATTTATCATTATATAAACACTCAAAGCTACATTTATAAAATGCAATACAATATAAGTAGTCACCTGTCATTAACGCTCTCTTTAAAGCAGTGTTTAAGAGATACTGAGGACCACTAAAAATATAGACTTAGTTTGCAACTAATGATAGTTTCAGAACTAAGAGTGAAAAGTAAGTTCCTCCCTTTTCACCCATATTTCTTCCCACACCACCTTTGTAAACTTACCATAAAATTTTGTTGAAGGGGCGACCAAGAATACATTATAGGCACAGAAGCAACAGCATTGAGAGTCTTTAGTGGGATTACTTGTTTTGGGAAATCTATGTCACTGGTAACAGAGCACTGAAATCAGAGGTTGAAGTTACACTTACAATAGCAACTTCAGAAAAAAAATAAAAATAAAAATCAAGGAAGTATACTCTACAACAAAGAAAACAAGTGTTTATCAAAACTAGCTAGAACCAGCTTTGAAAAATGAATCAGACTTTCAGGGCGTAATAAGAACGAGTTTAGAAGGAAAAAAGATGCAGGAGTTACTTCTGGTTTGGTACCTTTATTAACAGATCATGGTGGGCTTTTTTTTTCCCTTCCACATAATAGTAAAATGGCTGTTATAAGGTATTTCATATTTTACCCAAGCTATTCAGCCTACAATATAAGTTATTTCAGAAGAGATTTAATACTTGTTGCTGGTCTTAGACTATTTACTCAAGCCATCAGGGTGGCAGTTGAATTCCTCTGGCTTTAGATCAATTCACTGCAGAAATCATGTATAATATATGTTAAAAAAAAGTATTATAATACCATCAAGACACCTTATGGAAAAAGGTGCTCTTGTTAATTCCTGCTCTGCTTTCCTATTTGACTTCTTATCTTTATCCTATCCTCAAATCTTTGATTATGCCTACTGTTTACAAAGAATAGAGAAAAAAAGAAAAAAAGAGTCAATATTCAGCTCAGAACACATCCTTTTCAGCTGTGGGACTCCATTCTTTTTGGAGACTTAAGCAGCCTCCAAAGGCCAGACATGTCACAGAATACAAGTAACTTCTGGGTTATTCTTCAATCTAGTCAACACATCAGCTCTTCTCAAATATTTGAGGAACAATATGGAAAATCTCCAAAAAATTTACAAAAAAAGGCAGATAGGAAAATACAATAGTAGGGAAAGTACAAAGAAGACTTGGAGTTAGGTAAAATTACGTTTAGAATAGCTCTCACAGCTACCTGAAATGAAAAATGGAAGTGGAGACAAGAGATTTTTCTCCTTTCCAGAAGGGAAAGATGAACAGAGCTTCACATTTCTAAAGAAATATACAAAGTAATGTAACAAACAACATACAGAGACAGTACCCAGTAGAATGACAAAAGTTAGATTTTTAATCTTTTTTCTTGGTTTGTTTGGTTTTTGTTTCAGATTTAAGATCTGTAGGCAATGAAGTTAGATTTTTGCCATGCATACAAATACTCAAAATACCATATGATGATAGTGCTTTAAAACACTGACCTGAAAGAAGGTATGTTTTCTATCTACCAGTGTTCTAGCAAATTTTTAATCTTAGAAAAAATACAAAAGCAAAAAATAATTACTTTCAGCTTATTGTTCACAGGAGACTTCCAATTCCAAAGATAAGTTAAAATGGCTGAACGCATTTAGGGCTGTGTCTCAAGTCTGTTTCCCTTGTTTAGGTACGGAACTCAGCTTGATATTTATTAGCCTAACACAGAACATATTAAGGTTTGTGTTTGACAGTCACTGGGCAAAACCTGTATCACCACAGTCTTAATCAAAACCATGAAGTTTCAGCCAGGTAACAAAACCAGGCAGTGTTCTATACAACTATGAAGAAATTTAGCATATTAAGAAAGAAAAAAGTTTAAATTTGCCACAATTTATAGTGGAGTGATTTAAATGAAGTCTTAGATCAAGCACTAGAGTTCTTCCAATTCATAAGACAGACTGCATTTTAATACAGTAATTAGTGTGCTCCATTGATTCACGTAGAGGTAACATAAAATACTGTGCCAGGCTACAAAAAAATTTAAAAAGACGAATGGTGAGACCATCTTTTACTATCAAAAATGAACACATACCTGTTTTCAAGAATTTCTGATTCTACAGTGCCATATAATAGATGTGCAGCTGGACAAGAGTAATTGCACATTCAAGCATGTATAAAAGAAAATAGTGAAGCACACAAATGCACCTTCCTGATATACACAACACCAGCTTCCCTCTAAAAAGTTATGAAAGCGTAACTCTGACAGATTTCCTTCCATAGAAGATGTTGTAGTTTTGTTTGATTTTTTTTTTTTTAACATGTTCACAGTAAAATCTTCATTCTCATCCTACTAAAAAAGAACTCGCTTTTCAGATTATTCCACATGATCAAACTGTCTTAATTTGAAGAAGTGCAACTAACATAAGATAAATTGAACCTCCACTTAAAACTGAAAGTTGGAGAGGAGCTACTAACTTGCCAATTTGAACACCCAAACAGGCTGTCATCAGAATTGGCTTCTTACAGAACATACGTGTTTAAATGACTTTACTTAGTATAAAGCAGATTTATTCAAATAGCCACACTGACAGCTTCCATGTGCTTTAACTCAATAAGAACCAAAGTATCTACTCATTTGTGCCACTGGAGATCAGCTCCATCAAGGACCGAGATTAGACTTCCAATATCAGCATAGGATAAAAGGATGTTGAAGTACAATCCAAATAAGTTTCAGACTTGTGTGTTGCTCAAAGCTATGCAACCCGCTATTTATTTATTGCTTTTCAGACAGAAGTCACCTAAAGGACATCAGTTATTCCTTTACTTATAAGAAAAAAAAAAATTGGCTGAGAAGTCATGTAAAACTAGAAAAGAAAGAACAGCCAACTTTCCAGTTAATCAAACAAAAACGCGCTAACAACCTTGTAAGTGGAATTACCACAACACATGTTAACCAACCTCCCTGGTCCCGCGCAAAGAGCTCACAGAAGTCATGATGTGTACAGGCTGTATCCTACGTTGTTTCCATTCTTGGTTTAAGATTTCAGTTCTTTCCAGTATCTTCTGACGATTAGAATTAAACATACTCTAAAAATTAACCACAATTGTGAACATTACAAATAAGCTGAAGACTCACCTGCTAAAAACTTAAGGAATCACAACATTCACTAAAAATGCAAATAGATTTTAAGAAGTTCTCAACATTGAACTCTTCCAATTTTGTTTAAATGTCGGTCAGGCTCAATAGATTTCATTATCACTTTCTTAGACTGAAAAGAAGATCTCACGTTTAGAGATCTAAAGGTTTAGCACCGAATTAAATTCTAAATGGAATTAGAAAAGAGTATGTGGCTAAACAAATTGCCATAGTTTCTCTCTTCAGTCTCTTCTGATACTTAGCATGCTTGATTCAATCACATAGAAATGTAACACACCTGCTTGTAAGATTAGAGTTAAAAGTTTTCAGTACGTTAACAAAAAAATTCATGAAATTGTTACTGCAGGTGCTAAACGCAGGACAACTTTAAAAGTCACTCCGTACTTAAGAAAATTGATTCTGATAACAGATGTTAAACGAGAATCAAGACATCCTATACCTTTACTTCATCTGCACGTCGGAATCTCTTGAGTTGCCTCAGTCTCATATATTCTGATTTTACACGTTTTCGCCAACAAATTGGTCCTTTCTCAGATTTTTTTCCTGTTTGACCCATGATTAACCTGTAAGAGACAGTGTCATATTAGTACTACCAAACCAGTCTGCTTACAAAGGAAGTAAGAGTGATGGAAAGGGCAGGACACAGAGGTAATTCTTCAATATCTATTATATCCTTTTTTTTTTTTTTTTTGCCCAACCAGACACTTTGAATACCATCCCAACCCACACAACCCCCTCATACTTAAGTAATAGACACTGAAAAAAGTAATTTTAGTTACAAATCAACATGCCATTCAACATTTGGTTTAAGCACTACTAACTGCTACTTACTGCTTTCTTAAAGAAAATTAAACTGCCACATAAGGCCTATCCATCAAACACAGATCTATATGGAAACTACATACAGTTACATTAACAACAAAAATAACCAGAATTCCCATCATTCTCTCACATAGCTGAAACAGTCTCAGAAAATCCCCAAACTATGGTCTAAAACCCATGAGAAAAAACAAATCTAGCATAATCAGTTTCTCAGTAATAAGCAGAATTGTTAAATGATATAATAAAATAGGAATGAAAATAATACTTTGTACTTGACAAGATGATATACACACTGCACTCTGGCCACTCCTCTGAATACAACGAGACTTACAAGGACCTTCTTCTTGTAGTAGTTTCAAGATGTTGTCTGGGGTACAACATGGATAACTAACTTGATTGGAAGGTAGCAAATAAATGACAGAAAATAAAAAATACAATATTGCTTACGCTAAGTTGCTCACGAAAAAGTTCTTCTAGATAAAGTAATAATGTTAATCTGCAAAGGTAAGTGGGATACACACAGTGCATTAAGACAAATAAGTGTTAAAAAAGCCTAGAAATGTCCTTTTAAATGCTAAGTCCACAGTAAGACAAAGCATTTGAGTGAAAAGGAAGTGTACACACATGTAAGTTATACAAAAATTACTTGCAATGTAACGCAATGAGTTAAAGACCCAAGCTTGTATAATATTAGTCTTGAAAAACCATGAAAACTTTTTTCCATATTGTGCTTTTAGAAGTCTTTCAAAAGAAGTGCCAACAGTTTATGGGCCAGTTCGGCTCAATTCGTGACTGGCCCCTACCAGCCCATAAATCCATGGCAGCAAGAGAACGACGTTTGTATATTTCTGGGCAGCTGAACATCTCCAAGGTAGAACTACAGTGTTTCAACATATAAGAAATAATTGGTTGTTGTTTTCTTTGTCTGTTGGGTTTCTTTGTTTGTTTTTGTCCTCAATCTCAGGAGAATACAAAGAAAAAAAAAAATGGGGAGGGCAAGCTGTAAGAAAGAAGCATTTTCATACAGGGCAGAGTTAATTTCCATAGTGCAGCTGGTCTGACACGTTTATATTAGGACTACAGGAATTGTCAGTGGCATTTTATTAACGCCAACTAAAAGGTTTGTCAAAAAAAAAAAAACCAACAACATGCATTTAAGAAACTAAGCTTCAGAAACTGGGATGAGTTGCATAGAGAAGCATAGCCTATGAAGGATCATGATTAAGAAATGAAAAAAATGAGATAGGTTTCTTTCTGTAAGAATTCATCTTAAGATAGACAGTATAATGTTAAACATTTTCCATTTTAACAAACTAAAAAATGATATTAGATTGGGTTTTTGTAATGGTCTGATTCAGACAGCCCCCAGGCCATCTCCTCCTGATGTCTGATTATCCTTTCTGGATTCTGCTAGCTATTTCTATTGTTTCAAATCTTTCTTTCTTATTTCTTCATCTTCTTTACACAGAGAGACTGCAGAAATCATTTAACAGTTTAAGTCCTGAAAATTTTATCTAGAAGAAAACTGTGCAGTCAACTCAGTTATTATTTATGGGTAACTTATATCATTTCCAAAACAAATATGAGAAAGGAAGCATAACTCCAAAACAGTAATACCATCTCTAGAGAAAGCTCACTTCCTGAAGTAATCTTGCTTGATCTTATTTGGCCTCATTCTAAGGAGGAAAACCTTGCCAAAACTTCACATGCCCTCCACAAAACAGGGAAGGCTGAGAAATGCAGCAAGTCACCTCCAAGAATTTCTAGCTTCTACCTGGCCAGTCAAGGACAGACAAATTAGCTCATTCCAGACTAGACAATCATATTACATGAAAAGCAAGGGATGCACGTGCCCCACCTAAATGCAAAGTCTTAAGTCCTTGGGTCCAATACTTGTCACAGCCCAGCCAGCCCTTCCAGGAGGGCAATGCTGCAGAACAAGTGACCCCACACTGCCTGCTCCATACAGCCCAGTTCCACACCCTTCTCTCCAACTCCGCTGCCATTTCATCTATTCCATTTCTTGTAATATTAGAAACGTCTCGATGCCACAGGAATAATGATCTTACAGTATAATTAAGTGTGTGTATAGGATTAGCCATTAGAGATTCATGCTAAACAGAAGGATGTTATTTGAAGCAGAGCACCATCAAAACAAAGAAATGCATTGCTGTTTTTCTTCCCATTCACACTTGCATAGCTAGAAATGAAAGGCAACAAGAAACTAGTGTGCTAGAATACACGTGCTTGTGTTTTATATAAACTCTGTTAAGTGTTTCATAATTAATTTATGTGCAAGGTCCATAGGCTTTACAGAAAGTTTTTTTTAAAAATTGCATTAGCTGAAGTCAGACAACTACTAGGTGTCAGCAGCTACTGTGTTTACAGTATATCTAGAATTCACAAGAGGCAATAAAGTATAGAAAAAATACTATTTCATACTGTTTTACCCACAGAAAATAAAAAGTCTTATTTAAAATAGCATCCTACTTTTCTTTAGTCACTTCGATAGCATCCAGCAGTGCAAGACAAGAACACAGACAATTCTATAAATTAGGCAGTCTATTCAAGCAGTCGTATTACTGTCAAGAACTATACTTAAGCTTCTCTGGCTACTCTGTCAAATTTCAGAAGAACAAAAATTTCCAAATTGGAAAGGATGGGGAATAAATGCAAAGGTCTGCACTTTTAAAAGGCTGTTGTTAATTCTACAATAGGGCTTTATGTTACACTATATTTCAAAATGTAACAAATTACATCATCTTCTGACTGCTCAGAAATTGAGATAGTTAAGAATCAAACGTACTGCGCATAGCACAACTTCTCAGGTCTTTGCAGTGAGTTAATCTAAACTGGAAAAATTATTCATCTACTTTAAACCTACATATAAAGTGAAAAATACTGCATTTCAGATCACTCTTAACCAACAGCTTCAATGCTGAAAGCATTAGGGGAAAAAGAATATAAAATGCAACAGAGAAAGGGTATCTTTAACCTGATGCAAACCAACGAACAATCAAGTAATAGTTTTCTGGGGCCTGAAGTAATGAAAGAATAAAATAATTCTGTCTGGGGAACTCAGGACTTCAAGAACCTCACATAAAGCCAGCTGTGCATGCATCCACATTTGCTTCAAGTACCTCAAGTTCTAGGGGCACTTGCAGAACTGCACAGCCCAACTCAGAAAACTGCATCACACTTCTAGATCTCTTCTACCTGACTGATAACATGAATACTGTGACATACTTCCATTAAGTTCTCTTGACTGGATGCACTGGTAAGCTCAAACCATATATCTGAGCTGGCTTCATTTACAAATTTATGGCATCCAAAGTGATGGTTCCTCTAGGTTCAATACTACACAATGAAGGTACTCATCCAAGTGATTTCCTCAGCAGCAACAGCAGTTTACAATCAGCCCACCTTTCCCAACAGTGCCTGCTGAGTTGTAGCCACTCTTTGTGAAGGCACGCGTGGTAAGCTGGGTGAAATTGACCAAAAATAAGTGAAAGCCTCACTTTTACAATGGTGGTGTTTGCTTTCTTTTTTCCTTCCCTAAAAATTTCTGTTCGATGATGGGGCCCTGGGCAGAAAACAAACCATCTTCAAGGTCTCTTCCAACTCCAGCCATACTATGATTCTACCCACAACGGTAACGTAAGCAATTTGTGCATGACTATAAATCAGGAAGGAATTGTTAGGAACTCTGATGAACATTGGGAAAAAGAATAGTGCACACAATTATACTGTAAAGAAGTGCTGCTTTCACATGCTGGTTTGCTCTGGAATAGCAGGCTAGCTCTTTAACTGTAAGCTGTCAGCAGATCCAGACAGCACTTATGTCCCTCAGTCTAAGCATACTTCATATGCTTTTCCTCAAATTAAGACAAAAATGAAACAAAGCTGTTCAGCAGCATAGTTGATGACAATTTTCACATTCAGCTCAAAAAGCAGAATATTAGCAAGAGGAGAAAAAAAAAATAAATTGAGAGGACCTCTCCATAAACCTCAAAAAAAAAAAAAAAAGCCCACTCTACTAGAAAATTAATAAAAAACCCAAATGTGAAGTACCAAAATCAATGCATTCAGAGTACAACTAAAATCTATCTTCCAGAACATTCAACTTCCAAAAATCATCTGATAAAAAAAACTTCAAATCACTTTTCAATGGCAAAATTTAATACAGCTCTAAGTGACAATGTTTAAGTACTGCTAAATGATTGCTTAACTGCAGCTATGCATTTATCAACTATGTTAACCAAACTGTATTACTTGAAACTCTTGGAAACGTACTCCTTAGTGTTTTATGTCACACACCCTAAACGAAGAACAAGCAAATACTTCCTAATGAATCTATTCTTAAGGGAAGCAGTTTCCAGTAGGCTCTTATTACAGTTCTCAAGCACGTGAAAATAAACCATCAGTAAAACACACACATAATGCCAGACTTCAAAAAAATTGTATCAAATTTCATTACAAATTACTGCTATAATCTGCAGAGCAAGTATTTGTCTCCTTCATTTACTCCAATATTTCATTAATAGCGTGCAGATTGGTGAAAAAACTATGGTCAAGAAACAGTTTTACTCTTGGGCAAAGCAAGAAAATTTGTTCGTTGCTGCCATTTCAGAGTTGCTAACATGTTAAGTTCAGCAAGAGAAGAGGGTGAGGGGACAAAACACTCCTAGCACACGAACAGCCTTTGCACCTGTGCTATGAACAGAACTTCTGCAGTTGCCTATTGCTCTGCTTTCTAGGTTTTCTGAAGAAAAAAAACCTCTTTCAAATTTATCTAAGCAAACTCACACACTTATTTCCATGTAAAGAAAAATACTCAAGGCTGCTGCCACCTCGTGTACTTCAGAGGCTAATCCACAGCAACAAAAATCTCTTAGGCAAGTACAACAGAAAAACTAGCACAGTTTATTAATGGCATCCAAACACAGCAGGTTCACTCCTCATAGAATTAGTCACAGTATAGCTGAGAATACGCTGCAGCGTCTGTTTTTTATATTAAAGAAACACAGTATTTTAAGTGTACAGTGCAGCTCAACTTTTAAAAATTTTAACCAAGAAATACATGTCTATGCTTTGAGACATACTTCATGCTATTTTCTGTGCTGAAGTTCTGCATCACTGAGAATACTTCCCTTAAGACATATCTAACATTATCTGTTATTTTAAAGTTAAACCACCTTCAGACATTGTTTGGCATCAGTTTCACCCAGAAAAACATATCTCCTCTGTGTCAGAGGCCCCACATCACTCATCTCCACCACTGCTCAACCTCCTCTCCTGTGAGAGCTTAAGTGCTTATGATACTATTAATCAAACTAGGTCAGGAAAAAAAAAAAAAAAAAAAAAAATAAAAAAAAAATCTATCTGAACAGCCCATAAACAGAATTCATTTTTAAATAGAAATTTTCAACAAAATCAATTCTGCAAACAGGCTTGTTCAGCAGCCACAGAAATACTTGAATCAACACAAAGGGAAGAGAGCAAGACCGAAGCAGAAACGAGAGGCAAAGAACTGAAACTGGAGAGGGCAGAAGTTCAGACCAGCCCAGTTTTCAACAGGGATGTCCATCGAGACACATCATCTCACTCCACATAGATGTACCAGTACACTAGAATTATTCTTACCAGCTAGAAACTGGAAACATTCATGAAGCCACCCGTGCCAGCTGCGGCATTCTTTGGCCAAACAAATGCAGCAGAATGATAAGGCTTAACCTCTTAGATATCATGAAAGAGAGTGCAATAAAGAAGTAGATTAATCCACGAATCTAGGCTATGTACCCAACTCTCAACAGCTCGCTTGTTCTTCCTCATTCTTTGGAACGCCAGTGGCTGTGAGTGATGTGGGGTAGTAACATTCATGACCAACTCTAACAGGATTCCACATTCTGCAAGAATGTACTCGACTGCTCAAGGGATGGAAACTGATAGACAAGCTATCACCAACAGAAAAAAAAAAAAAGTTTAATAAACTTAATGTAAGGACAAGATCAATTCAGATATACCAGTGCCATAACCTTAGTCTGAGAAGAAAAAGTCTGCCTGTTTGTAAGTGTCCAGTGCTCAGAATGCTGACTCTCACTCTCCCTTTATGTCAAAATACACCAGCTTACAAGAATTAACAGCCTGTGTTTCAGTTGCAGTGTGGGTAGCAAAACATTTTAGCATCAGCCCTAACGCAAGACAGACCAATGACAGTCATAGACAGATCTTCCAGGTAGAACAGCATCGCCGAAAGCAGGAAGTCTGCATCTACAAATAGCCATACATTTATTATGACCATTCCCACTGCAATTAAGTTACTTGCGATTAGTACTTGCAACACTAAAGTTTAAGCTAAAAACTAACTAAAGTTAGTGAAATCCCTTTAAAAATCAGCAGTCTGTCATCATAGTATTATGTCTTGATGTAACAATAGCTTGAAAGTTGTCAGAGTTGAGGCCAGTGCCCTCCCTCCTCCCTGACACATGCATGATCAAATCATGAACGTATCAACAGTTGCCTAACATGATTTAACTTCGAAAAGTGAAATCAACTTAACCTAAGCTAAGCACACTTACCTATTTGCTTTTAGAAGCTGATGACAAATACGTCCTAATGTATTTCTTGGCTAGGACTGGGAAGAGGAATAGGACCTTAATACAGCATACACCTTCTCATCATCTGTGTAAATACTTCAGCATTTCAGACAGAGTTTAGATGGCAAATATAGTAAATTTGAGTGCAGTGATCAGTTAAGCTATATCAGACTTGTCCTACCCTCAAAATACAGTTTCCTAATTGGACCAAAGAGTTGAAGTTACTCGTGCTGGCCTGATTAGCACCCAAACTGGAAGAAGTGCCATGCAACCCGGGCTAAGGGAACAAAGTAAAGCTGCTCTTGTCAATATCAGCAATCTGTTAGAGCATCTTATCTTCCTGCATTAGATTAGAACACTTCTCTTCCATACCACATACAGCATACACATTCACACCGTGTAATCTTGTTTTTCTTCTCAAGTTTTTGCACAATCAAATGAGTAAATCTGGTGATCCACTTCTATGTGATTACTTTTCAAGATGCACATTTTGTCTTGTATAAGGCAGAGGATACAGCTGCCACTGACTCATTCTCAAATCACTCAAGAAAGTGATCATAATAAGTGATCAAGAAAGTGGTCATAATTAGGTAATAAAGAAGGAAGAATTTACCCCTTACTAAGGATAAGGATTCACTGAAAAGCTCCCAAAGGAGGCCAACTCCAAGTAGAGATGCTTTTCCTTTGACTGCCAGCACTTTAAGTGAGGTTAAGGAGTGGACGCTGGGTCTCATAGTTCAGTCCTGCCTCACACACAGAAATACACAGATATGTATGCATATTTTTTTTCCAAATCAACGGTAATTTATTTTTTTAAGAGTTGATAGAACCATCAACGTGAAGTCTTAGATTTATACTAATAATAGGAAGTGAAAAATTATTTAAGAAAACCACATACAGGAATGCAACCTCCTAAACAGAATCTTTCAAATGTATAATGCTTTTGCCTTTTCCAGACCGTATCAAAACGGGAAGAGTCATTTTGAGAATTTCAACAAATGCATAAAAGATTCAGTTCCATGAGCAGTGTGCTTTCTTACACAAATCAGAGCTCAAGCCAGATGATCACAGAAGTTAAGTAGTGTTCCAGCCTTACTACTGAGACATGCTCATCTATGCTAAATGGGAGTACAAGAGGCAACAAGCAAGTCTCAGCAAGGATTTCACTTCAATACAGAGATAAAATTATTCACTTTGAGTCCAGCAGAGCAACACACTTAACAGAGAGATCCTGGAATCTCCATTCTTGAAAACATCCAAAAAGTGGCGTGAAAAAGACACTGAATAGCCTGATGCAATTTCAGTGTTGGCCTTGTCTGAGAGGGAGACAGGATCAGATAATCTCCTTATTTCCCTGCCAACCTAAAATATTATGTAAGACAACTCCATGCTGGGCCTGTCGTCTCAAAACCAAGGATCACACTGCTTTTACAGCTGATGCTATAGAGCTTGATTGCCTTTTAAATTCTGATCTAGCATTTCAGAAGATAAAAACAATCACCACTACTCTCTAAAATTCTTGATATTTCAATCAACTACAAGTATAATTTGGAAAACACAAGTACTATAAAGGGAACAATAATTCCTAAATTAAAATGCTTAAGAGCTTAATCAAACTGAACTCTACTTCAGTGTACAATCACTGGTTGTTCTAATTAGCATAAACACCCCTTATGTTATAGTCTCCTTTAAGACCTCCACAACTAGCTATTTCACACACTTCTTCCCACTACAATCCTGTTGTGCTTGTGTATTTGAATGAGGCTTTCTCCACTTAACAGTACAACCTTCAGTTTCTCCTCTTGAAAATATTAATAAAAAAAGACAAACTAGAAAAGCACTTTGCTAATTAAGAATGTAGGCTAACTATAATACTAAATATTCTCCATAAACTTACCAAGATTAAAATAAAGAACTTAAGACTCAGCGCTGCTCTCAAAGCTAAGCTAAAGACCACTTTTCCTTAAATTAGTATATAGCAAAGTAGTAACTTGATAAGTTCTTCAAGAAACAATTGTTCACTGCCTGAATTAATGCATCCAGACAACAGGCTCCCACTTGTTACCATCTCAGGAGCCCCCTGGGGTTGATAGATCCCAACTGATACTTTAGAATATTCAAGATACTTCACATTTTTTTCTATGTTCTTTAAGCAAGCATTTTAAGTCTTAACCATATTTTTCTTCACTACTTCAAAATTTTTCCACCCCCTTATAATTACCTATAAGGAATTACTCATCCAGGAGCTTATTTTCACCTTGTCAGCAACTGATTTTTCTGCTTTTACTTCCAGAATCTTTCTGGTCCTATTGTATTCAGCCTTAAGCTAGAGCCACTAGCTTCTTTCTGCTGCATCTATCAATTCTTACATCTTTAGAAACATTCTGTAGTTTTGAGAACACAGCTGCAACAGTTTTTCAAAAATCATCAGTTTTACAATTAATTTCAAGTTTTAAAGTTAATTCTCTTCCTTGTTAAACCAGTCCCTCACTTTTTCAGATTTCTTTGTTAGAAACAATCCTCTACATCTCATCCTTCTTTCAAAATATGCTTAAAAAAAAATAAATAAAATCACCACACTGTGGCAGATTCACTCTTTTGGCAACCATCACATGCTATCTTGATCCAGATAGTCATCATATAGAAAAAAATTGCACACAACCTTTTTTCTTACAATTATATGAACGGCTATCATTGAGCTAAGAGTTTCATACTACACTTAATCCAATCCAGTGACATTCTCCTGCAAGAAACAGCCCACTGTTCACTCACTTCATGCTGTTAAATTTTGTGTCCTAGTTCACGCATCTCATAACCATATGCTGAATAAATAGTATTAAGGACCTTATTTATTTACAGTATCTTCAAACTAAAATTAGTTGGAATGTTTATTAACTAGCAATAGCATAGGCAAGACCTTGTAAATGAGCTCATCATGAGTGTGATCATTTTCTTTGAATGACTGATTTTAGCCCTCCTATGGCTGACAGCATCATTCTGTATAGACTCTTTACAGTCATTCCTGACACAAATAGCAAACACAAATCAAACGTGAGATTGCTTAGATATAACTAAGTAATTTATGCTTTCTGCAACGGATTCAAAGATCAGCAAATGCCCCGGCATTATGAAACATTACAGAATGAATTCACCTTTTATGGAAAAAACAAACAAAACAGGTCATGAAAAACACGCAAACTTATCAAACGTAGCAGTATATCCCTAACCATACAGTGCCACTGCCGTTAGCAGCAATTCAGAAGACTCACTGACGTGCTTCCTCTCTGACCCAGCTCCGTAACTTAATTACATACACTGCTTTACACTGCTTCCCTAGATCTTGCTGGGATCCAGTGACCAGATTTGGAAGCAATCCCTGTTTTCCATCCACATGCTTGCTTGGACCACATCTATCTTTAATTAATCTTCCTTTCTAGCCTGTTTGTAAAACTGAGATGGATCTCTTCAAACACTGTTTCTCATTGACCAAACATGATCCCAGATAAAAGCTGTATGCAGAAGTAGAGGCATGGACTTCAAGGTATCGCCATGACCTTCTGCCGGCACTGCTAGCTACAATAAGAAACACCTGCCACTTGTAACTGTATCTGTGCTGCCATTTCTTTCCTGATGGCACCAGCATTTCTGCAGCAGAGGGAGAGAGAAAGAGAGTCCTCTGTGCTGAAGAAAAGTGAGGCATCCAAACCACTGTGAAACTCTGGCCTTATAGATTCAATTCCCCACTCCCAGGGTGCTAAACATCTAAGACTGCAGATAATCCTCTGACTGTACTCAAATCATACTGAAACTCATCATTTATAACATCTCATAGAGTAAATCAAGACAGGAAGGAAACAAGGCAATCCTAGCAATCACATTTTCTTCAATCATTTTCTCTATTTATTTATTTATTTATTTAAGTGAGTTAATTTGGCTCCCACATTATTTTATTTTTTGTTTTCTCCTCAAACAGTTCATTCACAAAGTTCAAAGCCATGTTGCCTGAATATTCCTTTCAGGAGTTTCTACCATCATTGTAAGCTGTCCAGGAAGAGATACAGATCTCTCCTCTCTTTCTCTCACTCGCTCACAGAGTGAGAAAACTTCCTTCAGTTTGGGCAATATCAGCAACACGCCATGTAGCAGGTGATCCAACTGTTTATTTGTTTATTTGGATATTTGCATGAATAATGCTCTTAAATAGTCTCATTCATGCCTACAGATCTCTGGACCAAAAAACATTTTAAACATTTTTGAACTCCAAACAACAGGACAGCAAAAAGTTTTGGGCCTGATTTCGATGATGTTCTTTACCAGTCACCATTAAAACACCCACATCTCTTGCACGAGACCAGGTTTCGTCTAACACCTCCATCTCTTATAATCTAAATCTTTTTGATATCCTGGATAAACCTGGCAGAAGAAATAGTACTTGCACCACCTCAGGCATGTCTACACAAGCAAAATAATTTCGGGTATGAATGAAGTGCAGTAGCTATTCCACTCTAACTTGTTTTGTTGACCCACCTTGTTTTGTTACTCTAAAGACTAAACTATCTAAGAGTTCTTCAGTTCAATCCACACACATAACCAATACTGAATGCTGTAGCTGACTTTGTATTTAGAACATTTAGTAAATTGTCTTAAAAAGTCCCTAAACAAGCTTCAAGCAATGAAAGCAAGCGAGTCATTTAATCACCTCTCGTTTTGAAATCCTCAAAATAACTGGGTATAGCATACAGCATCCCCATAAAGTATACATCCGATGATTAATCCATCAGAAGTTTACATTAAGTTTTGTTAAAATTTACCACGCACTGCCTCACTGTACGAACATCCACTCTTTGGTCTCCCTAAATGTTCAGCAAACATCTAGGAACGTCCGTGGGTACAATCTTTCTGCACGGAGGAATTCAATCACACGCTTTTGCTTCATACACATTTCCATGTCAGATGCCATTCTGTCAGAATGCCCCTCTGCTGTCATCTGTCACAGCAACAAAACGTAATGGAATACCGACAGGTTCAGCTCCTACTGCCATATTTCTACTACCACCAACATCTGCCTTGGACATTGTGAGCCAGTAAACACAGTAAAACGGGAGGTATTACTGTCAGAGCTTCCTTTATACATATATTTATAGATGTATAGGTATTTATATATTTATATATAATTAATTTTTTTACTCCTAAGACCTGAGTTTCCGCCCTTTCAACTACTTTCTTTAAATTATGTTTGAAGGCTTTGAGATTTAAACTCAGTGAAAAGCTGAACGAGTGGTTGAAGAAACCAACCGTATAAAAGGCTGAATGAGGGAAAAAAAATGGATAAAGGCAACAGAGCAGGCTCTAGATTAACGAATGTAAATCAATCAGGTCCTCCGGTGAAGATTTTTTTTTTCCCCCTGTCAATTTACAACACATCCTAGAAAGCCCAAGACATGCACTGCTATGTTTGCATACAAGATCACTTGAGCAGGTATCATGTACATGAAAACAAAACCATTCTGAAATATTCCTTGCAGTAGCACCCTAAAGAAATTTTACTTGCATACAGAATTATGACAGTATATTGTGTTGGCTTTATCTCATTCATTAATATAAATTTATATATCCAAATCAGAAGTTTTAGAAATACAATGCCACATTTTCAAGCAATTGCCAGTATTGCACTGATCCACTCATATCATTACACTGTTACTTTTATCCACATTTAGGACACACATAGTATATAACTAGATTTCCAGATGGTCATCTCACCTTATAAGTACTATTGATTTTACCATTAAATGGAGCAGAGTAAGCATTGTAAATCTTTCCAAGAAAGTGTTCTTCACCCATTGAGCTGAGAGGTACATCACTGCAACACTCTATCTGCACGTTTCAGCCAGATAGGCTAAATATGGGCCTAACACACAATAAGCTAATAGTTTTGGGTCGTTTTTTTCATATTTCTATGGGCACAGAAAGAAGATAAAGATGTGTTTTAGACATCTCCCATTGTTTTTTGTTTTTTTTTAAAGTACTAATAAATTTAAAAGCCTATAGTTAAATAATCTATATATTTAAACATTCCTTTGTTTTTCACTTTTTAAAAAACTAAGTTTAAAATGTAAGATTATCATTTGCATTAGTACTGAATTTTCAGTCCTATTTTTTAGAGTTGCCTCTACCTAGGTTTACTTAATTATTCAAGCTATCTACTCCAGATTTGGAAGCAGCTTTTTTACTTTCATTGAAGACTCAGAACATGTCTGCAGTTAACGGAAATCTAGATGTACAGATAAAACAAGCCTGTATCAATCAAATTGTCTGCTATTGTCAGTTACAGAAAATTGCATTCATGCTTTTAGAAAATGTCTGCTTTTTGTCTGGGCCTCATCAGAATCTACTTCCTCCTCCTGCAAATCTCGCTCTTCAGTTCTACCTCACACAGTGTAATAAATCTCAAAGTCTTTAGCTGATATCTGTTAGAACACATCAAATATCCAATTCTTTTTTGTTTTCCTTTTAATCTTTAACTCAACAAAAAGTCACAGCGTACGCTTCAAAAACAAATCAAAGTAATCAGCTAAGTCGAACGAACATCTTCATTGTTCCCCAAAAGGTCTCTCCCTTTTTTGCATCAATTTCATACGAGGCTTTTCTGTCTCATCTTCCTTTCCCCAGACATACAGGCTTAACTGAAATTATCACCTGAACTACGACACCACTGAGTAAGTCATCCTCTTAAAGACTGAATTTAGCCATACCAGTGTGCTTGCACAAGTCATGTACATAGATGCTAAATGTACAGATACATACATAAATACATTTGGAGACACAGACAACATAGCTGCTGTCTTCAGATGCCATTTCAGTCAGTTTGGCAGCACTCTCCACCTTCATCCTACGATCCAACTCCAAGGGTGGTTGCATAGTATCGTTAAAAATTAAAATTAAAAATAATCCCCTCATTACTATCTGACAGCTTTTCTTAAGGGCAGTCTTGCTTTTCTCAAGTAAGCAAACATCACGCAAAATTATTAAGAATTATATTCACAGTACACGTTCCATTTTCTCAACTTTTTTTTTTTTTTTTTTTAAACTCTGGTCAGCTGAATTTTCCTTGGACACACAGTTCTGTAAAGATCTACTTGTTACAGTAAACTTCTGAACTTTTCTTGTTCAGCAAAAACTGACAGGTCTTGATCCTGAGATTCTCAGCATCCTTGCTGAGGAAAATGTTGTTCCCCCTAAAATTTCAGATGCTTCAGGTCAGCTAGAGTGAATCATAGCTAACTGAAGAACAGAACATGCAGATTATAGCCATCACTAGAGTTTTCTACAATACTTTTGCTCCAGCACAACACAGAGCAAGCATTTGTTAAATTTGCCTTCTGTCAGTATTACAGCCATCTGAAAAGCAACTTTCCCGTTTCATCAAATGAAGATAACCCTGTCCTTTAAAATTGTTCAGCTTTAACAATATAGACGTGAAATCAATAAAATGTATATATGATGTATGCTAAAGAAGCAGAATGTTCTTATGAATGAATGTTGACAAGGAGAGGTTTTTCTTTGTTTTTTAAGCTAATTTCCAGAGGATGTTTGAAATGCACCAGCTTTTCTGTGAGCACTGTTGGAGTGCACCAGATGCTACACGTAGCTCATTCTGACATATGTTATTTCACAGAAAGCAGCAGTTAGTTTTCACTCTCCATGTATACAATTAGTACACTCACTAACGTACTACAAGAATTCCCTGCTTGCTAAGCTGAAGTTTCTTTGCAGATAAGCTGAAGTACATTTACATTTCACCTATGAATGTCATAATATCACAGAACAAACATAAATCCATTAGAAGGCATATTTTCAACCAAGCCACCCGCCAAATTTCAACTGGTTGCCAATTCTAGGTAGAAAGGAAAAAAATACCACATGGAAAGCAAAAAAGTTTGAACCTCAGGTCTCCAGCCTAAGCTTGTAGATTACTGCTTCATCTGATTTTAAACTGAGCAAAGATATTTAATGTTTCTTTGACAATAAGGATTTTCAGTGTCTGCCACTTTCAGAGTAACATTACATATTTAAAAATGTCTAAAAAAATATTTTTCCTTTTTTTCTCCCGAATTACAACCTTGAATTCTTACAAAGTTTCAGAAGATAGTAGATGTTGACAACTCAAAAACATTTTACTGACAGAGTTCTCAAAAGAGGAAAAAAAAAAAAAAAAAGTACTTTCCCTTAATTTTTTTAGTGAATACTCTGTAACAAGAAACGACATTTTGAAGTAATAAACATAAAGTACACGAGTGATAAAGCACCAGCTCTCAAAGTTAAAAATACATTTGACGCATTGCATAAAACTTTTGAATGATATCTCCTAAAGTATTGGAAGCATGTTTTCTGAAAGACACTGTAAATCTTATTTATATTATAATGATCTAGTCTAAAGCAAGAGTAGCTATCATACACTGTGGACAAGTAATACTCACCTTTCTGAAGATGCAATATTGTTATCACAAATAAACATTCCCCGGACTCTCAATTTGATACAGACACTGGGGACAAACAAAGAATGACCTTTTAATTTTTACAAATCACAAAGAACCTGAATGTGCCAACCCTAAAAAAAGAAAAGAAAAAAAAAGGAAAAAAGGAAAAAAAAAAAAAAAGGGGGAGAAAGAAAGGGGGGAGGGGTGAAGGGAAGGAGGAAAAGAGAAAAAGAGAGAAAGGGCTTATATATGAGAAAATCTCAATTTAGAAGTTAATCTTGTACTAAAAATACCGGCAAAGTCTTTCGTTGAAATATAGAACAGTAGGATCTGCAATTGCTAGACTTGCACAAAGACAAACCTATCCTGCAACAAATAAACAGCCTTGTTCAAATCGCTGCATGCTTTTACTTAGAGACAAAGAATCCGAACTTCCAGCTCGATAGCTAAAAAAGAAACAAACGAGCACATCCCTAGCAGTTCCAATGAAATATCGCGTTTCATAACTTCGAAAAAAGTATCTCGAGCCAGGTACAGGTTCGTTATGCCGTTCTCACTGCATTATGCTGAGACCGCTTTTCTTTTTGCCCGTTCCTAACAATCGATCACAACGATAACAAACGCTCCCACTTGTTAACACCAGATACACACACGCCGTGCTACAACACATGGATTTCACCACCTCTGTCCCACCGCACACACGCCTGTTGCTTCGGCACAGCTCCGTCCCTTTCACATCTCAGACATCGCCCTACACACCCGCGCTCGGCGACACGAGGTCTCCAACTCAGCAGTTCCAGCTCCCTCCGAACTCGGGAGCGCCCTTCCCGACGAGGCAGCCGGTCGGACAGATCGACCCCCTCTCCCCGCTCACTCTCCCGCTCTCGTTGCCCGCGAAAGCAGCCCGGGACAGGAGCGCTCGGTCGCAGGCTGGCCGGCGGGACGGCAACGTGCGAGTGGGAACGCCGCGCTTCCGGGACACGGCGGGCACGCGGGGCTGCCGCCGAGCCGCCCGCAGCGCTGGGCGGGGGCTGCCGCCGCGCGAGGAGAACTTCTGCACCCCGCTTCTCTTTCGGGGGCCGAGGCGGACAAGACGGACTTGTGCTCGCCTTTCGGACCTCACCGACCGTGCGTTAAACGCGCAGATCCCCCCGCCGTCGGGGCGGAGCAGTGAGGAGGAGAGGAACCGGCCGGCTCTTTCTCCCGTACGGCGCCAATCGTCGTTCCCCACCCCCCCGCCCAAGGCTCCGCTCCGTCGAGCGCGGCGCGGCCGGGATGAACGAGCCAAGTCAGACAAAAGGCACCGCCGGCCCCGCGCCGCTCCCATAGCCGTCAGCGGCTGCAGAGCGGGCGCGAAGCTCCCCGCCGCCCCATCGGCGCTGCCGCTCGGGACCGAGGCGGTCGCGCCCTCCCTGCCTGCCCCCCCGCCCGCCCATGACAAAGGGAGGCGGTTATAAATCACCGCTCCCGGCCCGCAGCCCGCACGGTGGTTGTGCTTGACGGCCGCGGTGCCGCCGTCCGCTCACCCGGCCCCTCGCTCCGATCTCGTGCCGCCGCCGCCGCTCGGCGCCGCTTTTCCTCCCGGCTCTTCTTCCCCTATTGCCTCCGGCTGCCGGATTCACCCTCCCGGACCGAGCGCCAAATACAGCGGCCCAATCGCTATCGCGTTCATTGGCGAGGGCCGAGCGCCGCCCCGATTGGACGAACGCGGACGGAGCGCCCCGCGCCAATCGGGGACGGCGGTGGGCGGGGCAAGGGGCGGGGCCCGCGCCCCACGTGCTGGCGGGAAGGAGGGGTGGGGGAGCTCTTTGTTCTCGCGCCGCTCGCCCGAGCGGGCGGTTTTGCGCTCTTTTCGCCCGTCCGCCTAGCTGAGTGGGTAGCGGGGCCGGAGCCCGAGGTGCTCCGATCGCCGCCTCGCGAGGACCGGGGAAAGGAAGGAGGCGAGGGGCCCGACGGGAGCGGGGAGGGGCGTCGCGTCTCAGCGCTGCTGAGTTTGAATCAGTTCGAAAGTGGGAGCTGTAACGGTTTTAACAGTCGCGCTGCTGCTTCCGCGCGCGGCAGAGAGGGGAGGGACGGACGAGCGTGGGAGAGGCGCGGCGGCGGCCAGGCGGGAAGAGCCAGGCGGGGTCGGGGGCGGTGCTGGCAGGAGCTGCTTACCTCAGCAGGGCCCGCGCCCTCCCTGCCGTCCGCTTCCGCGGCAGGCTGCTCTCCTTGCCGGCCTCGCGCCGTGCCGAGTCGCTAAGCACGGTACGTGACGCACCGTCCTGCCGTGTCGTCTGACCTTTGTGCGCCCAAACCTGGCACGGTTCTGCCTTTTTGTTTTCTGCCTTTTTGTTTTCTGCTGTTCCTCGCGAATGTTGGTGCCTTGCTGTTCTGCCCCCAGCGTGGATTCTTCGCTGTCAAAATCCCATTGTGTCCCATCAACGCTGTCGTAAATCACAGCAACAGCAAGGTGTTCATTCTGCATAAAGCTGGGATCCTGTTGCTGTCTCCAGCTTAAGGTTGCTACCATTTTCCCACATTTCTATTCTGCAGCCCATGCTCAGTCACATTGACAAGGATATACTTTAAACCTCGAAGATTCATTCCCCTTTAGCCTTCTGTTGTCTCGCTGTTTGGCTGCTTCTTTGTTGATTAAAAATAAAATTGCCAAGATAAGTTTCCCACCGTGATCCTTCATCTGCACTTGTAACCATCTCCCCACCTGTGTTCAGCACTGCTTCTGAAGTAGAACGGATTGTGAGCCTTGTCCCGTTGCTGTCTGTTCCCAATGTTTCTCATTAATGAGCATCGTCTTCCCTTCTGAGTCACTTGTGACGCCTTCAATTGCCCCCTCTCATCTTTGCATGAAGCCCAAAAATGGGCACTGTCCACCACAGTGAGGTTCTGAGTGATAAAAATCCTATGAAAGATCACCAACACAGCTTCATGCCCAAAAATTTCAGCTGCATTATAGGCCAAATGAGGCTCAGAGTTGTTTAATGTGGAACAGAAATGATTTCTTGTTATGTTTACATGTCACAGAATGACATATTGTCATACTCTTTCTCTGATTCTACTAGAGTAGATGACCTTTTCCAAGATTATAACTGTCAGCTTTGCAATACATAAGTCATTTCTTGAAATTCAGCTATTTAAATCTATTCTGCCCCAAGATGGCTGCCACCACCAAAATGGCTACCCAGCCTCTTCACAGCTTGGAACTTGTAGTTTTTTTTGATTGTTAGAATTGCACTTCATGAGGTCTGATCTTAGTCAAAAAGTATATAACTTAATGCTTATACATATAAGCGTGTAACTTATATAAGTATATAACTTATAAATAAGCATACCATAACTTAAAGTAAGTAGTATAGTCAATCACAAGGTGAAAAAAAAATGTGTTACACAGCCAACACTGAACTACACTGTAGTACAGACTTCATTTTTTCTGTCTTGCACAGAAAATTATTCATCTGCTGTATGTGAAGCTAATGCTTACTAGAAAAAACACATTTTGAATGGAACTACTCTTTCTGTTTCACACTGTGTGAAAATAGTCTTTCCACACTTAGTTTCAGTTCTAGACTCTTAAAGTGATGAATCCTCAGCGAGGATATCCATTAAGTGCCTATTTTCTGATCACTCAGGCTATTAAAAATAACCTGGAGAATTCTGGCAGCTGCTTTCTTTTTTTCTGCGCATGGATGTTTAATTTGTAATGAGCTGCTTATAGACTTTGTTTTTGCGGAGTAAACCACTCAAATGTTTTTCTGTTTCTACTGCATTTTCATGATTAAAGAATGTCTGAACACTGATCTGCTTTATCTTATCTGCTTTAAGAGGCATTTGGACCAGATACGCGAGCAAAAAAATATTACAAAGGTTTCTGAAATAATTATGAAAACAGGTATTCTGATGAGTTATTCGGAAAGGAGTCAATTCTGATGGCAAAATGTAATAGTTCTGAAAAAAGTAATGTTGAAGACATACGTATTTTACTTAACAATCAAAATAGAATTAGACTCTGGAAAAAAAGTATCTTATTTAGCTTGGATCCTTCTGGAATTGTTGAAATCTTTTGCCTCTCTTTTACAAAAAACTCTCCTGAAGAGATTTTTTTGTGTTCTCAATATATGAATGAAAAATGACTGTTCAGGTATTTCGTGTATGACTAAAAAGATAGAACGAGGATTTGTTAGTACTGGTTCACTAATATTGATCTGACTCATTAGTTGAGTAACAACTTATAGGATATTCCTAATTATGATTGCTTACTGTGAGATTGAATAAAGTGACACTTTACTTATGTGTCACTTTAAAAAAAAGAGGCAGCGTATTAATATAACAGAATCACAGAATGGCCAGGATTGGAAGGGACCTCAAGGATCATGAATCTCCAACCCCCTGCCACACGCAGGGCCACCAACCTTCACATTCAATACTGGATCAGGCTGCCCAGGGCCCCATCCAACCTGGCCTTGAACACTTCCAGGGATGGACGGGGCATCCACAACCTCTCTGGGCAGCTGTTCCAGCACCTCACCACTCTCTCTGTAAAGAACTTCCCCCTGACATCCAACCTCAATCTTCCCTCCCTCACCTTCCAACCATTTCCCTCGTCATGCTGTTATCTCCCCTTTCAAAGAATTGACTCCCCTCCTGTCTGTAGGCTCCCTTTAGGTACTGAAGGCTGTACTGAGGTCACCCTGCAGCCTTCTTTTCTCCAGGCTGAACAAGCCCAGCTCCCTCAGCCTGTCATCATAGGGGAGCTGCTCCAGCCCCCTGATCATCTTTGTGGCTCCTCTGGACCATCTCCACAGCTCTCTATCTTTCTTGTACTGAGGGCTCCAGACCTGGACACAGTGCTGCAGATGGGGCCTCACAAGAGCAGAGTAGAGGGGGACAATCACCTCCCTGTCCCTCCTGCCAGCCCTCTGCTGATGGAGCCCAGGATACTATTTGCTTACCGAGCTGCAAGAGCACACTGCTGGCTCATGTTCAGTTTTTCATCCATCAGGACCCCCAGGTCCTTCTCCGCAGGGCTGCTCTCAAGGACTGCTCTTTCCAGTCTGTACGGATGCCTGGGATTCCTCTGGCCCAAGTGCAAAACTCTGCACTTTGCTGTGTTGAACCTCATTAGTTTCACCCGGGCCCACCTTTCAAGTCTGTTGAGGTCCCTTTGAATGGCATCCCTTACTTCCACCGTGTCAACTGCACCACTCAGCTTGGTGTCGTCAGAAAACTTGCTGAGGCTGCACTCGATTCCATCATCGATGTCATTGATAAAGATGTTAAAGAGTACCGGTCCCAAGACAGAGCCCTGGGGGATGCTGCTCGTTATCGGCCTCCACCTGGTCATAGAGCCATTGATCACCACCCTCAATCTGCTACCTTTCAACCAGTTCCTTACCCATCGAGTGGTCCACCCATCAAATTCACACTCCTCCAATTTGGAGATAAAGATGTGGTGGGGGACCATGTCAAAGACCTTGCTCAAGTCCAGGTATAATAATATAGAGAAAGGAAAAAGAAGAGGTACACTGCTACAAGTCAAACTCAATAGCTGACTGATTTATTTTAAAGATTTTGATGTCTCAGATAAGGTGGCATTTCCAAGACAAAGATTATTCTTTATGCATTGTTTTCTTAATTACTATCCTGATAATCTGCTGACTTCTGCAGTCAGAACTGAATAGTGTTTCTTCCATCTGTCAGGGGAAAACAGTTGGGGAACTGTCTTAGCTTGAAACATGGAGAAGTGTTGGCCAGTATTTCCATTGCACGCCTGTTTGTTTAAGACAGGCACAGCTAGGTTACCCCACCGTTGGCCACTCAGAGCAGGCATCTTGGTGGCTGGGCTCATCATTCTCATAAATTACCTTTTGACTTGCCGATCACAATGTTGTTTCCCTTATACTTGGAGATCCAGCTGTAACAAAGCAGTGCTTAGATTTTGGGTGGGTCCATTCTGCAGTGCAGTCTGGTGGACTTAATGTTTAGTCACTGTATAATCAATGAATATGCAGGTGTTATAATTAAGAAATATCCAGGAAAGTTAGGCTAAGTAAGATTATTGCAACAGGAAGGTAATAAATGGAAAATGCTTACCAATGTTGTATGCTCACAATATTCACCATGAAAACTGATCTCCAGAAGAGATCCTTCCTCCGTGGCAGTCAGCTCTTAAATGGGTCTAGGAGAGGTGCAGCCAGGCTCCACCCCTTCCAGTAGCTCAGGTAAATTGCCCTCACCTGTGCTCCTGTGGCTGACTCGTGGCTTGCCTCAGGTGGTCAATCAGAGGTTCAGGCCGTGATTCAGTAGTTCCAATACAGTCACATAGCTTCGAAAGTTTTGTTGCTCATTTGCTCTTTGAAAGTCTTTGAGCTCATTTGCTCTTTGCTGGAGAGAGAAAGAGAATGCACACCCTGCCTTTTTTACACTTACCAGTGCACTGCCCTACAAGCAAAGCCTTTTGCACTGAAAATAATATGCAGTAGGCTGTTCAGAAGATCTTTCTTTCTTTCTTTCTTTTAATTTATTTAGTTTTGTAATGTTGTTCCAAGCATCAGAAGACGTGCCTCACATTGAATATTCAATATGCATTCAATTCCTAACTCTAACCTGTACTTTTGCAAGTATCTTGGCTTATTTTGTGGATCAAATCCTGAGCTTTAGTCCATGTGAATTTGTCAAGGTTTTACAAACGTGGAAATGTATGTGGAGAACTAAAAGGGAAGCCTAAAACGATGAATTTGTAAAGGTATAGAATTGGGATGCCCTGCAATAATTACATAGTATAAGTCAGCAGGTACCCATCTGGAGGTGACCATTTCTTACATTATTCAAAAAAAAAAAAAAAAAAAAAAAACAGTTCTTCTATTGTGTTAATTTTTTAGCAATACTTAATTACTTAATGACAGTGTAGCTATTTTGAGATCAAATATGTTTTACAGTGTTTTCCTGTAGATTCCTGATGGTACTTAGGATCTAATTTCCCTGAAAGAAATGCAACCGTGTGTCCCATTTCTATTCTATCTCATAGAATCACAGAACTGTAGGGGTTGGAAGAGACTTCTAGAGATCACTGAGTCCAACCCCTTGCACATTCCCTATAGCAGGTTGCACAGGTGAGTGTCTGGGATACTGAATATCTTCGGAGAAGGAAACTCCACAGCCTCTCTGGACAGCCTGTTGCAGTGCTCCGTCTCTCTGACAGTAAACAAGTTCTTCCTTGCATTAGCATGGAACTTCCTGTGTTTCAGTTTCTGCCCATTGCCCATTGTTCTATTATTGCACTCCATTGGAAAGAGTCTGCCCCATCAACTCGATTCCTACACTTAAGATGTTTATAAATAGTAATCAGATCCCCTCTCAGCCTTCTCCAAACAGAAGAGTCCCAGGTCTCTCAGCTTTTCCTCATAAAAGAGGTGCTCCAGGCCCTTAATCATTTTGTTGCCCTCCATTAGACTCTTTCTAGGAGATCTCTGTCCATTTTGAATTGGGAGAGCCCAGAAGTGAACGCAAGAAGCCCAGAACCAGACACAGTTCCTGACTTCTGCTTTTCTATTGACTATTTCTATTGTTTATCCATAGAATTGAATTTAATGTACAGCTGAAGTAACTTTGAGCACAAAGGCCGTTAGGCCAGATGAATAAATCTAGGAGCCCAGTCACAGCAAGATACGATCTCCTCATGCCTAGCCAGTGCTTTTCAGGCTTGCCAAGTTTCAAACATTGTGTCTCCTGTGTCATAGTACATTACCATACAGGTGTGTAATACATTTCATATTAAGTGTAAGTGGTTTCAGCATGCTGGACCACTGCAGATCTATCATAAATAGATCTGAGGTGGTCCATCATGATGAGCTCAAGGAGATTTTTCATTTCCCTTTGAGGGAAGGTGATGCAAGTCAAGTAAAGATGTAGGTGCATCACACAGTTAACTCGAACTATGGCACTGTGTCAAACACAGTGCACTATCTTTTTGCTTAAGAAGAAATGTTGCCAAAAGGAAGCGTCCAATGTTGTTTTCACGCAATAACAGAAGCAGCATAAGTGACTTTTTATTAACTCTTTCTTAACATGTGGAGATAAAACTTATTGCATGTAATCATTCATTTCAAACTGTGAAAAAAAAAAAAAAAGATTAAATGCCTCAATTCAAAATTAACTTGATTTTTAAAATTACCTGTAGGTAATGATTTCACTTTAAAGGAAAGTGAAATCTTGTTGTCACAGAAGATATTTTAGCTGAGTAGGCAAAATACATTCCTTTGTCTGCTTATTTTTCACCTTTATTTTTTTCCTGACCTGTATTTACTGATATATTCAAACCTTTAATTTTAATCAAAATGGTCAGGCATATGCCATGAAAGCATATGCTTGAGAGCTAATATTCCAAAGCCTATTTCCAGCTGTATTTGTCACTGTGGTTATATGATATTTTTGCATGCCAGTCAAAGGCAAAGATTTTCCTGAGGAGAAAAAGCTGTAAATATAAAGCTTCAAGTGGGCATTAAATGGGAGTTACTAGATGGCCTCCCTTTGACCCACATCCGGGATTAAAAGCCTGAGTTTTAAGTATTCCTATTCTATAAGGGCTACTCTGAAAGTAACACCTCCTACCTTATTATGTTGGCCCAAGATGTCAGAGGTGGATATTGGTGGTATGGCAGTAGAAGTCGAATCTTCTCGCAAAAATTCCATTACGTTTTGTTGCTGTGCCACAGATGGCAGCAGAGGGGCAGTGTGACAAAACGGTGTCTGACATGGAAATGTGTACGAGGCAAAGGTGAGTGACTGAGTTCCTCCATGCAGGAAAAAATGTTCCCACTAACATTTATGGATACTTGCTGAACACTTATGGAGACCAAACAGTGGGTGTTAGCACAGCGAGGCAGTGAGCGGTGTGTTTCAGCAGTGATGACAGCAACGTGAAAGACAAATCATTTTTGCAGATTTTTACAAGCGTAGCATACTGGCTCTTGTTCAACACTGGCAAAAATGCATAGGGGTTTTTTTAGCAGAGAATTTACTCTATTAAATAGTGTTGTTGTGCTCTTTGTCATAGTTTCCATGGAAATAAATAAGAGGCGTCACTTTCAGAGTAGCCTACATATTTGAGAATTTTCTATATGTACACTGCTATATTATGCCTTATTTCCCCCTCTTATTCTCTTTCTCGTATACCCGCCTTCAGTTCTCTTTTTGTAAAGGTGCAGTCCTATGACATAATTGCCTAATTGTGACATACAAAATAGTAGAAGGTGTTGACACTAGCTAATTTTTTTTTATTAAGGTGATTATGTGTGTGTGTATATACACATGAACTCATATACTCTATGTTAGTCATCTCATAAAAGTTGAAAATGAAAGTAATGTTTAATAACACAAACTTGGTTAAAACTGATATATATATAAAAAAAATCATTTACTGGACAAAACTGGGAAAATCTACACTTTATAGGTGGATTTGAGGATCTGTTAAAATCTCTCCAAATTAGTAAGTTTTATTCTCAAAATGTCGGTTTAAGATGTGTGATAAAGAGTTTACACTGGAAGTTAAAAACTGAAACTCACAAACAGATTTAAAATAAGTCATTAAAACAAGCACATTGTGCTAGTGCTTATATGCTGTATTTCTTGTGATTTGGGAGGATTTTTAGAGGATAGCATATTCCAAATTTCATCTCTTGGGCCTTGGTTGCAGAAAAACTCTGTGAAGTTGGGGACTATATTAAGCTGCTCCTGTTCTTTGTCTGTCATGTGAAAAGAGAGCGTGGCGAGTCAAGATGCCCATCCCTTCCCTTCCAACAGAGAGCAAGTATTACCGCACCCCTGGCTTTTTGTTTTTCAGTCTTAGCCTTGGGTGAGGGCTTTATTCAAAAATAAATCAAATTTCAAAAGTTGTTATGCAGACCCATTCACTGCTGTGACTTTGTATCAAAGAATTTACTTTCTAGCCTTATGGACTTGTAGTTAGTTAGCAGTCTTTTTTGCCAAATTTGTAGTTCTTTATCATACGCATATTTGTGAAGATCAAAATGATAAAACCAGAAATAACTCTCCTGCTGTTCTGAGAAAGCTGTTGCTGGTAGAATGGTGTTCTGTTTCTAAAATCAGAAGGTGATACAGAAGGCTTTTTTTGTTTGTTTTATGACTGAAAGAATCACCGTTGCAGAGATTCATATGTCTATATACAAATACAAACATACCCGTACATCAAAGTCTATCATCACTAATGCATCATTTGGTCATTAGATGAGCTGGTGAAGTTATATTTGACCAGGTGAATGTGCTAGTCAGATACCTAATAGAAAAATCAATGGTTTGAATTTGTATCAAACTTGGATCATAGAATAAAAAAGGCCACTGGTGTAACAACTTAGAAATATTATATTACACTTTCATCTCTGAAGACTTATTCCTGAGTATGAAACATAGAATGATGAAAAATTAATGGAACTTAAAGTGACTAATTACATGTACTGGACTGTAGCCAATAAAATTTTAAATAAATGAGTGTCTGCACAGACTGATGTTGAGAAATACTTTATGGAAGGGTGACAGCTGAAGAATATAGAGGTGTTAAAACTTAAATTTACGTGCAGCTGGCCACATTTTGTTCTCCATAATGCTTAGTTACATACATAATACCAAAGGCAGAAACTCATTTTTGCTTTCAAACCAAGCAAAGTAAAAAGAGGAAAAAAGGTCAGAAAAGACTTGTGCAGCACTGAATATTTACATAAGATTTTAATTTATGTACAGGATACATTGAGGGATTGTTTCATGAGGTTTAGTACCAATCGGATTGAGAGTGTAATTTAGATATTTTCAATCTGTGAGTCTTAAGGGATTTTTAATTGGCACTACTCCTGTGTCTTACTGCAAAATGAGATGGCATTCTAAAGCTTTAAGTATGAAAGACTGAGTCAACCAAGTGAATGAAACAGTGATGAATTAATAAAGTGAATGAACATGCCATTGTTTGCTTTTGTGATCCTTTTTATGCATGAGTGAAGGGCAGGGCTATACATGCGTAAGAATGAATGGGGTCAGGGTTGCTGAACAAGTCATCTACCTGTGTGGCCTCTCCATTTTCTGATTAGACTAATGAGTCAAGTGTTTGGAATCTTAATATATGTAAAATAGAGCTAAACTTGTTATGTAGTTTGGAGACAAATTAAAAAAAAAAAAATTAAATAACATGTCAAAGCCCGGTTTCATTTGCATAAATGTAGCTCTGTATTGGGTGATCAGCTGTTCCAAAGTAGGTTGCTTTGAGCCCACTGCTGTTGATATGCACGAGAGGTACATTATTACCTCTTTCAGGATTCTTGTTACCAGTGACATTATCCAAACTTTAGGTAGCTGATTGTAAATCTAATTGTAAAATATAAACCAAAGAATTATCAGCACAGATCCCTCAGCTTTTCCTTATTGGAGAGGTACTTCAGCCCTTTTAGCATCTTTGCAGCCCCTCTCTGGATCTCCTCCAACAGCTCCAAACCCTTCTTGTGTTGGGGGCCGTAGGCTTAGCCACAGAAATCCAGGGGCCTCACAAGGGCAGAGCAGAAGGGGACAATCACCTCCCTTGTCGTGCTGTCCACTCCCCTTTTGATGCAGCCCAGGATATAGTTTGCTTTCTGGACTGCAAGCACATACTGTTGGCTCATGTAGAGCTTTTCACTGACCAGCACCCCCAAGCCCTTTTTTGCAGGGCTGCTCTCAATGAGTTGTTCTTCCAGTCTGTATATGGAAAATAAAATGATTTTGTACAGATCTTACATTGGTAATCATAAGGGAAATGTCCAAATACATAAACATTTTTGCTGCCATTGATTATAAACAGTGAATACTGAATGAACAAATAACAGCTACTCAAGGTCTGCACTTGTTTTTGCAAGCTGCCTTTTTTTCTTTACTCACTACAAACTGCAGACTTGCACAAAAAGCTTACAACTAACTGTTTATTTGAAACATCGATTTTCAAGGCATGTTTACATGCAAGCTCAGTTGCCAATCGAGCTTTAAAATGTCAGATTGTTTCTACTAAATCAAATAACTGCTCAGGTTGGAAAAGACCTTAAAGATCATGTTCAACTGCAACCTAGCCATACTACCCCAACTCTAAGAACCCTCCGATAAATCATGTCCCTGAGCACCACATCCAAATGTTTTTTAAACTCATCCAGGGACGGTGACTCAACCACCTCCCTGTGGAGCTATTCCAGTGCTTAACAACCCTTTCTGTACAGAGTTTTGTCCTGATGTCCAAACTAAACTTCCCCTGGCAAAACTCGAGGCCATTTCCCCTCGTCCTGTCACCTGTCACCAGTGAGAAGAGACCAATCCCACTCTTACTGCTATCACCTTTCATTTATTGGAAGAGAGCAATCAGGTCTGCCCTCAGCCTCTTCTTCCTCAGACTAAACAGCCCCAGTTCCTTCAGTCTCTCCTCGTAGAGCTTTTTCTCTGAGTCCTTTACAAGCTTCTTGCCATTCTTTGGCCCTGCTCCAGCACCTCCACGTCCTTTCTGTACTGAAGTGCCCCAAACTGAACACAGTATTTGAGGTGAGGCCTCACCAGCACTGAGTATAGGGGCAAGATTACTTTCCCATAAATAAAACTTGGCAGATTACTTCAACTAGAAAATGTAACTGTAAGTAGGTTTTTGGGGCAGTAGCACAGTGTTTATCCTCCTAACATAATTGAGGATTTTCTGTCCATGTGGTTTCGATTGGTCTTTTCAGGCAAATTTAATATCCAGCACTAAGCTCAGAAGCAATAGTAAGGGTTCAGACATTTATTCCTTTAAAAAATTAATCAAGAGTCAACTTCCGTGAAAAATTTTATTAATGTACACCAAATGAAACAAGTCCAACTTTTCATGTATTCAGCAGAGTTCACTAATGCAAGATAATGTTAGCAATCGCAGAATGCAAATGCTAAGCTTCTACTGAAACATTAACTTCATCACAGTCCAGTAATGTATTTTACAGTACACTCTAAATAGTAAAATACAGCAAGCAATGCATTCAGTTATTTTTGTTATTTGTATTGTTGTTGTATTTCTAAGTTGTATTTTATTATTAAAAAAAAGTTCTGATTTTGTTTTTCCAAATGAGTGTGGACAGTTCAGTTTGTTTGTTCCAGATCTTGCAATCTTATTCTCAAAAATCGTAAGTTTCTGGAGATTGAGCTAGGTTTGGTATTTAGGTCTGATACTCTTGAATAGGAAACAGAGAAGAGAGGAAGAGAGAGACTCACTCCATTCAGTGATGGCAGAGTTGGCATAAGAACATTAAGTTACACAATTTCTGATTTCTTACATCTTAATAGAGCATGTATGCATGCATGTAGGGTTTCATTTATTTATTTTCTGAAGAGATTTTGTTTTCAGAAGGGAGTGGGGGAGAAAATAAAAACAAAAAAGCCTTCTGTTTATGCAGCCTAATGAAGCTAATTTGATGCTTTTGATGTGGTACTTGCTGTGTGTTGGACAAGGCACATAAGCATGAAGCGTTTCCCAATTGTGCACTTCAAGAGAGCTCCCTGAACTTCGGGTCTGTTTTTCAGGTAAAACATTAATTTCTACCTTAATGAAGTTTCTGTTTATCTGTCTTCACAAAGTGTCACAACAAAACACTATGTATACAATACATAATTGAGCTACAGCTCTGAGGATGTGTTGAATTTACACAAAGCATGAATCTGAAGATATTCATGCTGCATCACTGTACAAACATGCATGGTTTTAAACATGCACACCCTGAAATGATAGTTTTCAGGCTCCGAGACTCTATCCAGAAGTAGCAGCAAAGGTGTCTCAGATGCAGAAATACTCAGCTTGTTCCAAAAGTAATGCCTCCTATTTATTTTCATGAAATTACAACAGATGGAAAGGGCACAATAATACTGTTTGATGGAACACTTCCTCAGCTGCAAAACACTATTTTTCAGCATAGTCACCAGCATCGCCTATGCACTGTTGCCAGCGATGAACTAGGTCCTGCACGACAGACTTGTAAAATTCTGCATGCCTGTCTGGAAAATGGCTTGCATTTCACATTGCTGTCACTACTGCTGAAACACACCACTCACCACCACTTCCACTCTTTGTTCTCTGTGAATGTTCAGCATGTGTTGGTGAGTGTCAGCAGGTGCTATTGACTACATCCGATACTATACCACCAACATCTGCTTCTCACATTGTGGACCATATAATGAATAATATATTTCATATAATGAAATAGGAGGCATTACTTTAGGAGAAGCACTCATATATTTGGATAGTCACAATGCATGCTTGGACAGCTGTTAAGTGGAAGCTCTGCATTCACACTATGTAAACATTTCAGCTTGTGACACGCTTTGTAAAAAAGAATCTACAAAAGAGCACTTGAGCTGCAGAGGGTATGTATATGTGAATGGGTATGCATGTATATGCAATGAAGAAGCATGAGGAACTTCAACACTCCTAGCCAACGTGGTGTCATCTGCAAACTTATTGAACGCGCACTCAGTGCCCTTATCCAAGTTATCAAAGATATTGAACAAGACAGGCCCCAGTACTGAGTCCTGGAGAACACCACTCGTGAGCAGTCACCAGTTGGATTTCACTCCATTCACAACCACTCTCTAGGCCCTGTTCATTCATGTCGGACTTCCTCCCTGCCAGCACAGCAAAAAAAGCCAAAATTCTTGCATTTGCACCAGCCTCTCAGCCATGTATTTATTATCCTGCTCCTCTCAGCATCCTTCCCTGCCACTGAAGGAATAGAGGAAAATACAACCTGCACGCCCACTTTGTTCGCTAACCACCCTAGTCTCCTGAAGTCCTTTTTGATCATCTTCAGGCTTCTCTCAGCAACTTGCTGCTGGCCTGAACTATCAATAAAGGATAATAATCGGTGGGGCGAATCAGCAAATTTCCTAGAAATTTCCCTGACTCAGGTCCCAGGAATGTAGCACACTTCTCTACAGGTAGGGTCCCACATTTAGGGCCCTCCGTTCCTCTCAGAAGGGAGCCAACTATGACAGTAGCCTTTCTGTCCTTCCTGGTGGACCCAGTCTAGAGGTGTGGAGTCGATCACCTCACTCTTGACAACTTCACGGGTGGATCTCCCACCACATCCTCACTTACTTCTCCCCCAGGTACCAGAGCCTCAAACCTATTATGCAGAAGCACTTGGGGAACTGAGGTAGGTCAGGATGGGGGTTGCCTATGACTCTGATCTGGGGCCTGTTTCCACTCTTTCTCTTCCCTTAAATCACCTTCCTCTGCTCGATGGTGGCAGGGCAGAGTGTCCACCACTGTTTGGGGGTTATGACCCTGGTGTCTTTCTTGCTGGTTTGTCAGAGTTACTCCACTAATCTATCTCCAACTCACACTCTCTGATATTCCTTAATCTCTTCACTTCCTCTTTGAGCGTTGTCAGCACGCTGAGCAGATGATCCACCTGCTGACACCTCACATAAGTGGAATCCCTTGCTGCCCTTCACCGGCAGCAACAGTCAGGCATTCTGTCTGAGTAGCCACTTTCTTACCAGAGCTTTCTGCCTAGCAGAGACCTTGGCTAAATTTCTTGTCTCGGAAGCAATCAATAGGTGAACCAGTCTCTCAAGTGCACAGAGGTACTTTACCTCCTCGTGTGCCCTATGTGACCTGCCCTCAGAAACTGCTGTGCTGTTTCATGTGCTGTGCCATGCCCTTTTTGCTCTTCCTTCTTGCCCTGCTCGTGGGTCAGCGGGCTCCCTAGTGGCAGGTTTTACATATGCGAGGAGTGATATGGCTGAGGCAATTCCCTGCTTTGGCGCAGAATGTATCCGCTCCAGATCTGAACAGCTCACAAAAAATGCAGCACTTCCAATGGACAGCCCAATATGCTTAACAATCCTGTGCTTAGAAATATGCGTGAGGTTCTTTTGTGCATCACTATAAGGCCAAAGACAAATACAAGACTAATTGTTAGGAATTTAATTTACTTTCTCTATTAACCTACTAAAAGAAACAGGCCGCAATCCCTCACACTGAGGATGCACTTCAGCTGAGCACCGTGATCCATGGTAGATGCATGCCACAGCCAGACTGTGACCCTCTGAAGGTCTACAGGGATCAAATGCAGGCAAGCATTTGCTTGCTGTGTGGTGTTGCTGACACGGCACCCTGCCCTTTCTAATCTGATAAGCTGATCCAAGTGTGGGCAATTTTTCTACCTCCACATATTTGACTAACAAAAACAAATATAACATGTTTTAATTCCTACTTTTCTTGCGATACTGTATTTCAGTGTTGCATTAAAATATTCCAATACAGAATGGTTTATAATTTTAAAAAAAATAATAAATTGAGTATCAGTGACAATTTAATATGGTAAGTTTCTGCTCTAATATTGATATACTTAGATGTTCATAATCTCCTTTGCACTTAGTGCATTATAAATATTTATTGATCTCATCTTCATATTGAAAATGTGAGAGTTACCAGTATGGGATCCCATCTTAGTTTTATCAATGTATGTATAACTAAAATAGAGCAAAAGTCACATCATTTGATCTTTGCCATTGGTCTTACATATTCATCAATGATTAATTTTGCTTATAATGTCAGATAGCTCTTTTGGTTACATAAGCCCAGAAAAAAAAAAACAAAAAATAAATAAATTTACTCTCTTTAAAGCTAATTACATCCGAACCTAAATACACTTGGAAAGATGGAAGGATATGCAGAATATCATCATTTTTCTAAGTCATATTCTGTTTGCCAAATCATGTCTTTCTCTAGAGGACTGCTATCCCATCTGATGATTGGAATACACTACAGGCAACTTGATCAAGAGGAGCCTGTTGATGAAGCCTCATTGCTTCAGCTACAAGAAGCATTGGGCTCACAGTCTCTCCGGGATTTCAACCACCCGGATATCTGCAGGAAAAGAAAGATGGCTAGCTACAAGCAATCTAGGAGACTCCTGGACTGCACCGAGGAGTTCCTGGTCCAAGAATTCTATCAGGAGGAAAACAGTTACTGGACATTTTGCAAATGAACTCATTAGAGATGTTAAGAAAGGAGGCAGTCTAGACTATAGTGACCATGGCCTGGTTGAGTTAATGATCTCAAGGAATATGGTCCTGACAAAGACCACAGACGGGTCTTCACAACTTCAGAAGCGTGAACTGTTCGTTTAAAAAATGATTTGCCTAGGGAGGAAGAGACAGATCAAGAGGACTGTTCCCCCTCTGATTAAATGCAGTAGAGAGCTGGCTTCCTCAGACACAGAAAAAGCTGAGGTACTCAGTGAGTGCTTTGCCTCAATCTTCACGGATGGCCAGGCTTCCCACATCTGCCAGGACCCTGAACCTCTAGGTGAGAGTGTGGGGAGTGGATTGTACTCCACTGTAACAGTGGAGACCTCTTCATGTAATTGAACGTATATAAGTCCATAGGGCTGGATGATATCCATCCTAGGGTTCTGAAAGAGATGGCTGATGTGGTTGCTGAACTGCTTTCCACCATATCTGAAAAATCCTGACTGTCTGGTTAAGTCCCAAGTGATTGGAAAAAGAGGAACATTACTCCCATTTTTAAGAAAGGGAGAAAGGATGACCTAGGGATCTAGGGCTGGTGGGCATCACCTCCATGCCTGGGAAAATCATGGAACACACCCCCAAGAAGCTGTATTAAGGCACATACAAGACAAAGAGGAGATCTGAGACAGCCAGCATGAATTCAACAAGGGCAGATCTTGCCTGACCAATCTGGTGGCCTTCTATGATGGAGTGAAGGCACACTTGTCAGAGGACAAGTGAAGTGTGATGAACGTCATCTACCTGGACTTCTGTAAAGCCTTTGGCGTGGTCCCTCATCACACCCTTCTCTCTACATTGAAGAGGTGTGGGTTTGAAAGACGGTCAGTTCAATGGATTAAGAACTGGTTGGTGGGTTGCAGTCTTGCAGGCAAAGGGTTGACTTAATGGTTCTGTGTCAGGGAAGAGGCCAGTCACAAGTGGTGTCCCTCAGTGGTCAGTGCTCTTTAACATCTTCATCAGTGATACAGATGATGGCATTGAGCACACCCTCAGCAAGTTTGCAGATGACACCAAGCTGAACAGTGCAGTCCCATTGAAAGGAAGCCATCCAGAAGGATCTGGACAGGCTGGAGAGGTAGGCCCATGTGAACCTAATGAGGTTCAACAAGGCCAAGTGCAGGGTGCTGCACTTGGGTTAGGCAATCCCAGGTATTTATACAGACTGGGGGAAGATCTCCTTGAGAGCAGCCCTGCTGAGAAGGACTTGGGGGTCCTGGTGGACCAGAAGCTGGACATGAGCCAGCAGTGTGTGCTTGCAGCCCAGAAGACCGACTGCATTCTGGGCTGCATTAAAAAAGGGGTGGCCAGCAGGGAGAGGGAGGTGATCGTCCCCCTCTACTCGGCTCTTGTGAGGCCCCGTCTGCAGCGCTGCATCCAGGCCTGGGGCCCCCAGCAAAGGAAGGACGTGGAGCTCTTGGAGCAGGTCAACCAAGATGATCAAAGGGCTGGAGCACCTTTCCTATGAAGAAAGGTTGAGGGAACTGGGCTTGTTTAGCTTGGAGAAGAGAAGGCTCCAGGGAGACCTCATTGTGGCCTTCCAGTAAGCAAGGGAATGTATAAACAGGAGGGGATACAATGGTTTTCATGGGTGGATAGTGATAGGACAAGGAGGAATGGTCCTGAACTGAGACAGGAGAGGTTGAGGTTGGATACTAGGAGGAAGGTGGTGAGGCACTGGAACAGGTTGCCCAAGGAGGTTGTGGATGCCCCATCCCTGGAGGCATTCAAGGCCAGGCTGGATGTGGCTCTGGGCAGCCTGGTCTGGTGTCACACTCATAGGCTCTTGTCCTGATGGGAGATTTCAACCACCCGGATACTGCTAAGTTGAAACTGGATGATCTTTGAGATCCTTTTCAACCCAGACTATTCTATGGTTCTATGAAAAAGCAAAAAGAGCAGCTTTGTTTGAATTACAGTATTTTCATTATTTAAAAGAAATATAACGAAAGGTTTTATATTTGTATGTCAAAGATACAAAACAAAAAAGCTATGGAAAGCACTTTGTACCTGCCTTATTTCTGGAAAACAGTAATAGTGTAGCAGTTCAATACACTTCAAAATTCAGTATACTAGTCTTGTCTGTTGATTTTAATATAACCTTACTTTTTCAATAGAAAAACTCTAATCATTTGCTTAACTGTTTTCATATGCTTCGGTTGTTGGTTGTTTTTTTTTTTTAAATCAGTTAAAAAGTTAAAGTTGGAACTTGATATATCCATAAAATATTTGCCTTCCTTCCTATTTCATTGGAAATTCTATATCATAAGAATATGACATTTCAACCAGGAGCTTTAGAGATTTACTGCCTACATAGCTTTTAATAGTACAGACACCTCTTTATAAGTACTCATTTGAGATTTTTGAATGGCTCACAATAGCATCTATCAAGTTGTGAGGAAAAATATTTTAATAACATTTACCTATTATAATAAAAGGCCATTTTGCCAATAATTGCATGTGCATTTGGACAGTTAGATCGATTTCCTAATAGATGATCACACTTGTGCAAACCCATGTACAGAGTAGCCCATACAGGGAAAAACAGAGAGAAATAGCTTGTCATTAAACATAGATATCAGTTAAAAACACCAGTCTAGTCTAAAGCTTTGAAATTTGTGGTTTTGACATATTACATGACCCTCTTGTGAGGTACTTATTTCTGCAACTTAATGATTGATAGTTTTAGAATTAATGATATTTTTCAATGGATTCTTGTTTTATTCAATTCTCCTTCCTAATCATTGGTTTTCAGTTGCTTCTTGATTTTGCTTTGTGGTGTTTTACTCAAGCTTTTCATCCATACATAGACAAATCCACGTGTCATCCTTTCTGTCTTGTGTGAGCAATTGGGTTTTAAAAACTGAAGCTCCAGTCTAACAGGTACATAAGGTGATCCAAGACTATGAGTACATCATTACGTAATGGTCTGACACCAGTACTGTTATCCTACACATACCCAAAATACGTAACAAAACGTGTAATAGATTAGAAAGCCTTGAAGACATTTGAAATATAGCTGGCCCACTGTTCTGATGTTTTGTAATTGTAAATTATATATGCTGTATTGAAAATTACAGCAGAATGTCCTGAGTGTCTGATAGAAAACAATTGTAAACTGTCAGATTTCATTGAAAGATGAAATAGATAACTATTTCAATTCACTTTTTAAGTTATGGAATCACGTTTGCTTTCCAAAGAGCCAACCAACGGCTTATTCATATGCCCAAATTCTGGCCTCCAGATCCTGAGATCTGCTTTAGGTCTCTGCTAGTCCCACACTGATTGGGAGACAAGAGTAAAGATGCTTACTTGCAGGGGATCAGAGAACGGTACTAAAACTTGAATCTTAATTTCATAGATTGGATACTTTTAACAAACATTCTGATTGTGTATACTGGTATGTATTACTGAAGGTATCTACAGTCACATTACAATGTCTTGAAATCACAGTTCCTTATTCAGCAAACCCTGAGAAGCATAGGTTTAAGAATCTTGTTGAATCAGTGCCACGTTTGCTTCAGCTTTCAAGCTTACTATGGATTGCAGCTGACTCAACAGATCAAGAAAGGTATTTTATAGGAAAGGCCACACATATGATTTCTTAGGACCACAGACTGATTTCTCTCTCTTTGCACAGGGGAAAAAAAAAAAAAACAGTTGCTTAGAGTTTCTTGCTGCTTTCTACTACTATCTACTTCTATGATATTTTTTTTAGTGTTAAAATAAAAATGGATATTATATCAGAATAAAAATGTTTTTATTGACTTCATTTAAGTTTCATATTACTGTTTCATGCAAGAAAAAAAATAAAAATAAAAATCAAACAACAAGTTCCTTCCGGGTGATGTAGAGTTTTCTTAATGTATCCAATGCATTACTGGAAGTTATGCAACAGTGCTAGGTTAAATAACAGTATGATTTTCTATTTTTAGTTCTGGTAGTGCAGGCAAAAGTGAGATAAAAATATTAATTTGTTATTTAGTGGCAAAAACTACTCTCATGAAAAATATTTGTGTTTACAATTGGAGTATTATTTCTAGACTATTACATAGTAGTCAAATATTTAGAAAACAGAAAGGATTTTAAGACTTTGCCTTCAATGTTATTAAAATTGTTATTTTACTGTGTGGTGTATATCTTCCCTGACTTTTAGTGCTTGCAGTGCTGTCAGAACTAGACCCTTACCTACCTACCCACCCACCCTTACCTACCATTAGTCTTGTAGAACTAGAGAGTCAGCTGGGTTTTATTTAGCCTTGTGAATCCCAAATGGAATTACAACCAAGTTCTAATTCCTGTGTCTTTCTACCAGTGGCAGCATGTGAAGCAGAGTGCTCAGATCATTGCTGATGAGCAGCGCCATGTACAGGAACAGGGATAGTGTGAGGCTCCCTTTGGGTGCTCACGTTGTCACCTCCTCAGCATGCAGGCAGAACGCTGCTGAAACGCGTTGGATATCACACGGCACAGACAACTTTTCTCACTGAGCAAATTCTAAAAGTGACCACAATGCCAGGGAACTCCTGGCCAGTTTCCTATTTGACTAAGGGGAAAAAAAAAAAAATCCAACACCACAAAAAGCAAACCAGCAGTCATTGTCTTTACAGACACTAAGAAAAATCTACTTGCTATGGATTATGGAGAACTGGGAGTCTGCATGTTTATCCAGATGCCTTTGATGATTAAATGCAGCCATACAGAGCCAACAACATATTCAAAACTACAGATTTCTCTGTGGCTCTTTGGTTAGCTTGCAATTAATATTTACTTGTATAATGAAATGCTAGTTGTAAGGATCCACCGAGATTATTCTTTTAACATCTTGATTTATGTTCAGGCTTAACTGTCCCTACTAATTAATATTCTATTCAAATCATAATAATTAGCATGCAGCATAACTATGTTATTAAAATGGTACCTAAAAAGCAGCTAGATTTCTACATGTTGCACATCTTCAGTTTGTTCTGCAAGCATAAACGTAACACAGTGAGCTTCCTATTCTTCATTATCTTTTCCTACTTCCTACAAGCAGTTCTCATTTGGTGTTTTTTTTTTTTTGTTTTATATTTTGCTTATGACATTTTCCTCTTTTATAACACTTTCTGAATTATATTCATAGTCCCTTTGAAACTGTGTTGGCATTTTCTTATTTAAAAAAAATATTTTCTTCCTCTTGGAGGAAGCATTTCTTGCAGTTATCCTTTTCAATATCCCATCCACAGAAGAAATTGAGCAGTATCTCATTACTTACTTGCACATAATGACCCAAAGAACTGACCGTAGCATGGCCTATCGCTGTCAGAACTTCCACTGATCAGAATTTCCACTTCACCACATTCAAGGAAAACTTACACTTAAAATTGTTTACAAAAATTGAGAGTATTAAGATTATGAATTTCATTCAAATACCTGTAATTGAGAAAACACGTGATATGCCCAATAAAAATAGACCATTAAAAGGTACAAAGGAAAGGAATAGACACAGCATGAAACTAAAATCCATCAAATAGAAGAACCACCATTTTTTCCTCAACCCAGGGGCATCTGAGCATTCAACCAACAGAAACAAATCCTATTCTACATGACTCCTTGGCTGGGAAAAATTGGCTCACATTAAGGACATATCCATGATAACTGAGGTTACTTTTCATAGTCTTCATATCATCTGCTTTTTTGGTTCACACTGAGTATGAACATCTTCTTTTTGAAGGTTAAAGAGCTGCTACATGAATCACTATGAAATCCACAGATACTTTGACATAAATGCTTAAACACGCATACTGAGCATCACTCAGAACACAGCAGGTTTTCCCATAATTTCAATTAGTTCATTTACAGCAAATAGCACTCATTTCTATCCATCGCATTACTGATAGGGAACAGTGTTTTGTTTTCTCTCTTAGCGTGCTTAAGGACAGGTCTCAGCAGACACAGTTGCTCTAAACTCATGAAAGGCAGCAGTCACAACCCAGTAACAAAGGAATTGCTTACCCCTTTCTGAGGAGCAGGGTTGGCTGAACACCCTAAAGGAGGCAGTCTCCAAGCGGAGGTGCTTCCCTTGAGGCTACGCATCCTCAAACATGGTTAGAGAAGAGTGAAGCCCAGGTCCACCCCTTCCAGTCACACAGGTGAAGTGCTTCCACCTGTGCTCTCAGGCTGGCTACGTCCCCTTCACCACATACTCAGCCACTGGTTCAGGCCATGATCTAATATTTTCCATGCTCTCCACCCCTTTACCACATGAAACTACGACTGAGCACATCACGGCCAAGCTATCCTTTGCAGTCTAGTCTACACTGCCTTTGTGACAGAGAGACAGTTTGCTGCAGTGCTGGTGTTATTTCATGTTATGACACAGATACAGTTTTTCCCACTGTGACATAAATAGACTGTGGATTTCAATTATTTGTCTCTCCAGATTCTTCTGTGAAAGATATTCAGAAAGTCCATTGTTAAGCATCACTGAAGAACAAGATACCATAGCAATTCTTCAGAGACATCAGAACTCCAGCCTGGCTCAGCACACATAAGAATAAGCAGCAGGAAATACAGCTGCTCTAAGCCCAAGAAAGGTAAGACTCACAATCCAGTAATAAATAAGGACCTGCTTACATTTTTCTGAGGATCAGGGCAGACCAAATGCTCCAAAGGAAGCAGTCTCCAAGTAGAGATTCTTCCCACGCATCTTCCAGCCCTTAAATGAAGTTATGGAGGGATAGAGTCAGGGTCCAATCACACAGGTGAATTGATTCCACCTGTGTGCTCCCTGGGCTGGCTATGTCCCTTCCCCAGATGCTTAATCACTGGTTCAGGCCATGACCTAACAGTTCCCATACACCATGAAATAATTAATTTCATTTTCACTGACTAGTTTATTCCAAGAACTGTTTCTAATGAGAGGAATTAGTACCGCGTAAGCCTAGAAATATTAATTTGACAGAAAGGAGAGTGAGAGAGGCCAGCAGTAAAATGGATTTGCAGACCTCCCTCATAACACTCTTCTGAGCTGCATGAAACAACAAATAATTCATATTTTGTATTATTTTTAGATAGGTGTTCCTAGGATGCTATAATGCCTTGAAACACTTGGATAATACTTGATGTTTCTCCTTAATACATGCTTTATTTTAGCTGAAAGTTTTTATAATTTTTGCAAGAAATATATGATGAAATTCATACCCCAGCACTGTTCAGGATAGTCATATTGATCTGTCTTTTCTCAGTAGATATGGATTAATGAAACACTGCTCTTTAAAAGCATTAAATGGGATTTATCTGATTCACTCTTTTAATAATAGCTGCAGATGCACTAAAAATATATCTAAAATGAAGTCAGGATGAATTCTGAGTAGTTTGTCCTCATATCAACGGTTATTTCTTCTCTGGTTATTTAGTCACACTGACAGCGCCTTCATGATGTTCTTTTGATCTTGTAAAGGCATTCAGCTTTGAATCTTCCTGTCTGGATCTTGATTTAAGACACTTGCTGACAAACATACTAAAGCAAGTTGAAATCCAGACAAGTCAATGGAGTCATCTGGCAGCTTTAGGCTAGCCGGTCGGTGCAGAGAGCAGTAAAGTCTGCATGCTCAGAGTAATCCTGAGTCAAGTGAAGGATCATGTTTCCTTTGTACATTACTGCCATCTGCTGCATTTTGTCATATTTTTTCTTCTTAATTACAGTCCAAAGACATCAGGAAAAAAAAATAATAATCATCTGCATTTCTGCAGCAGTTACAAAGTGCCCCATACTGTTTTTAATTCAGTAACTTAACACACCTTTCTCTCAGTATCCAAGTAACTAAAATGATGTTTTAACACCACAGAGAGTTTACGGGTTGGTCATTTACATATATTTCCCATCGCACGGATTTGTTACAATCCACATTCTGCCTTCCAAAGAAATACAGAGAGGGCACAGAGTCCTCCTGCACTAGTGCTTACAAAACAAATTCATAGTGAAGATTAATCATTATATTCACTTATTTTAGTTAAGAAAGTCATCCTACCTAGGGTGGAACAGTAATTTAAGAGATTTATATAAAAGCTGAAAGGCAAGCTTAGCTGGTCCAGTAGTAGTGAGTCAACATGAATTACTACTGTTAATTAAACTAACCTTTCTGTATTCCATCCCTCTGCTAACCTTGACCATTCTTTTTACTACTTTTTATGCACCTGGTTGTTTTTTTTTTTTTCAACAAATTGACAGCTGCTGGTCGTCAATTCTATTGATCTGTAGCTAAGCAGTCCCAGTATCTTCTCACTTAAACTCCTAGTGCTGTGGATGTTAATGCTACATCACAAAACTATTATGGGGGATAGTTCAGTCCTGAAACAAACAAATATATATATATATATTTATAATATAAAGAGTATTGAATTTCCTTGTTTTCCCTCTATTTTGTTTAGCAAAAGTTCTGCACTCCAGTGACAGGGGAAATGAAACATCTCCCACTGACTGTTCTGGACACACAGCTGAGTGCTTCACTGTGTGCAGACAAATCCCAGTGAAATAAATGAATGACAGTTTTCCTATGAGTATTATAATATTTCCCAAAGACTTGATTTTTACCATCCCCTGCCATTCGTTACAGATAACTACCACTTTTTACTAAAATGCAGATATTTATTAAGATTCATTTGCAGCTTTCTGGTTAATTGTTACTTTGACAATATTTTATGATCTCCTTCGATATACACCTTTCATGTTTCACACTTCTGAATATAAAAAGGTACTGATGATGGTTTTAAATAAAAAGGAAGAGGAAAAGAAAACACTGACACCTGCGTAAGATTTAGGTGTTGTTACCTAATCTGAGGAGAACAGAATGGAACCAGGGAAACAGAAACCTTTGCTTCTAAGAAGTTGAGGAGAATTGGAAAGGAAACGCTCCTGTAGAAAAATTCAGGTTATATAAAGATGGGAAATGCTGAAAAGTAGGAAAAGATGTAGAGTGTGAAGAACTTTCTAATAAGACTCACTGGCTTTCAAGAAAGGTATTTTGTAGGAAAGGCCATACTTGTATGATTTCTTAGGACCGCAGACTGATTTCTCTATCTTTGCACAGAGGAAAAAAAAAAAATAATAATGGCTGATTTTAATAACAACAAAAAGTAATTCCAAGAAAAAAAAAAAAAAAAAAGCAAATTCCTGTCCTTGAAAACTGAATGGCAATTTAAAACTCAATCTCAAAGTGAATAGGGCCCAGGAAGATTGCTGAAGATATATCTGAAGAAATCCAGGATCACATTTTGTCTAATGTTTGTATGGCTGTACCATGTGTGTGCAAAAAAATCCCATTCATGTTACTTGCAGATCTCCTTGACATTCAAGGTTATGAGACTTGTTATACTGAGGAGGAAGGACACTGTAAGTTCTATCACCTATTTCACAAAAAAAAATGTGAGGGTTATATTCACCATGACAAGAGCTAATTATTAAGCCCCAGTGATGATCAGAGATAAATAATTCTGTCCACACAGAGCAATTAGCAAAAGTATTCTTGTCTAAGAGAAACACAGTAACTATGTGCTTTTCATGATTATACATTACATTATCATCTGCCACATTTTCCATGGATTTACATCTCTGTTGCTGTGCAAAGGTCTGCCAGGTAGGAGGATTGAAATGAAAATTGAGTTTTGTTTATATTTTCCCACCACAGAAGAATTCCTAGTATCTGTCCCAAAAGGCAAGTTTTAGATTTGTTTATAATGCTTTTCATACCTTTATCTGGGTTGTAAGGTAGAAAGATGTTTCCAAGACAAAATGATCAGGGCCACTCTATAGCAGTTCTAAGATAAATTTAAAACGTGCTGTTCCTTCTACATCTGGCTACTTTTCTGTACGTCCCAGGACTCGGATCTGTCATTCTGGCTACATTTCAGTCATGTTGACATGTTAATGTACCTGTCGGACTTAGAGTTCTCCCTTTCTCATACTCAATGTGGAGTCACAGAATCACAGAATATTGTGCATTAGAGGGGACCCATAAGGATCACTGAGTCCAACTCCTGACTTCACACAGGCTCACCCAAATCTAGATCATATGTCTGAGAGTTTTGTCCAAATACACCTCGAATTCTAACAGGCTTGGTGCCATGACCAGTGTCCTGAGTAGCCCGTTCCAATGCCCAACCACTTTCTGCTGAAGAACCTTCTCCTAATCAACAGCCATGTCCTCACCTGAAACAACTGCATTCCATTCCCTCAGGTCCCGTCGCTGTCATCAAAGAACACAACTCAGCACCTCGTGAGTAAGGTGAGTTAAGGTGAGTTATTTAATTCACTTTTTTATTTTATTTTATTTTATTTTATTTTATTTTATTTTATTTTATTTATTTATTTATTACCTCTCTGAGCTTTTGGAGCAACAACTGAGGAACAGGAACCTAGAGTAAACATCCTTACTGATACTCATGGAGTGGGCAATCCATTTCCTGGGGTCGCAGTCAGAGCATGACTGAACAAACAGCCAAGAAAGTGCTTCGTGCCATGTGCAGCTGTGTCAAAAGTTAAGATTATACTAAAATCCATATGACGTTTCTTTAGTGAGCTGTTTGATTGTTGCCCTATGAATGGCCTATGAAATACCAATGGAGATATGGAAAATTTTGCCTTCCAGTAGGTCATCCTACATATACTACTTGATTAAAAAAAAAATGCATGTTACAGAATAGGAAACAGTGCTGTGGAGATGTCTACTCCTTTGACAGAAAGAATCTAAGCACACAGAAGAATCTTCAGAAAGAAAGGAAGATGTACATGTTTCATGGCAAACTATAAGTTAAGACAGTTTCCACAAAAGGAGCATGGAATTCATCTACAGTGTCTTAATTGGAAAAAAGGCCAACATTATACACACATAAAACAATATAAACAACCACCCCCATCCCCATCCCCCCCCACCTCCAAAAAAAAAAAAAAAAAGCTCACACAAAAAAGCTATGAAATGTTATGAAACAGTTATGAGATGTGAAAGATTTGTGGAGAAGTTGGACCTGTTCAAAGAAAAGAAATTAGTGGTTCTTGTGTGCTTCTACAGAAACTGACCTCTTGAGAATTGACCTTGGTTATGAGTTATCATACCAGACAAATGTTCTGTATTCTTAGCAGTCTCTGAGAAAATCCTGCTTGTTTCCAAAAATCTTTCGTTCCACAGACACATTTGGTGGATTCTGCTGTCCATTGATTTTTCCAGTAATTTAATTTAAGATAGTTCTCCAGAAGTCAGAATTTTTTTGCTGTTCTCCAGAAGTCAGAATGATTCAGGGTCAACTCTGTAAACACCGTTAAAAAAAACCCTCAAATTCAGCAGGACAAACTGTCAGTAAAATGGACTTTGTATATTTATTTCATTAGCATGACTCACCCCACAGTGGTTGAGTGTCAAGTGACATTTACTAGGGGCAAACGGAGTAGGAACACATAAAATAAAATTCTCTGCAGTTAGTTTGAAACAAATCCAATATCTCAAAATCTTACTGTGTTTTTTAGAATAATTATACAAGAAAGCAGAAAGAAGTTCTGAAATGCTGGTGAAACTAACTCTTTCAATCTGAGATATGCTTCAGAAAAGACATCTCACCATAGACATAACACACTGAGGAGGTTACCAGGGCTGTCCGCTGTATCAAGCTTTGTCTATGCTATAAAAAAAAGGAAACCTACAAGAAAGATGGGGAGAAACGCTTTATCAGGGAGTTTAAAATAGAATGGATAACCATTATAGACTAAAATGGTAGATTTAGATGAGATGTTAGGAAGAAATTCTTTACTCAGAGAGTGGCAAGGCACTGCAACAAGTTGCCCAGAGAAACTGCAGGTAATCCTTCCCTGGTAGTGCACCTTCAGCAGTCTGATCTAGGGGGTGGCAATCCTGCCCGTTGCAAGAGTGCTATAACTAGGTGATCTATAAGGTCCTTTCCAACCCAAACCATTCTATCATTCTGTAATTCTACAAATAAACTCTTATCGTGGCAGAGACCCAAAATATTTGTAAATGCTGCTGATAGGAACTGGGCCATCCTGCAGAAGTCATCAAGATTGGTCCCACGCTCCTTACTCTGAACTTCATCCTTGACCTTGTTCCAGCAACATCTCTGTGGGCCTCAAATTCAGTATTTTTTTTTTTATCACACTAGATACCTTCCAGCATGAACTGGGGTTCAGAGCTAAAGTGGGGGATATATGTCATTTTCTGTATGAACTTTTTCAGTATAAATCTAATAATACAGTGGAGAGCCACTTGGAAAGTAACAGGACATTTTCTGGTAAAAGCTCACAAGGATTTCTACACATAGCTTGTGCTAGTATGCTTATTTTAACCCACTGCTCTTCCAACTAGCTTAGTTGATTTTAATGCTGACTTCCTCTCCACTGTCTGTGTTTTCAGCTGTATCTTTAAAGACTTAATCTACAAACAAAATAATTGACATATAAAGTGAGAGAGTTAATGTTACCTCAGAATCGTTCATTATTGTTTATGTATAGTTACTTTTAATTATTACAGATTAATGAAAAGGTAAAGTATTTTAAATAGCGTGCTACTCAACATTTCTACATTTAATATTAGTTGGAGTTGTATAGGTATTCACTAAAAGCAACAAATGACCTCACTTGACATTTCAATATGCACTGTAAACTATATTCCTAAGCGCACTGAGAGCAAGGCAACATGCAAACCTATGAGCGTTTTCACATTGTTAGTTTTCACATCATAGATGATGTAAAGACTAGGAGATGTCTCCTTCTATTGCAACAGAAGGGAAAAACAACTCATTTTAGTCAAAACTCTTTCCTTAAGAATAGCAACTTTTCCTTAACAGGAAATATTTTATCAATATGTTAATCTTAACAAACAATAGCATAGCTCATATCCCAGAAAAGATCTCTTTTTTTTTTTTTCCCCTCTCTTTTCCCAGGATACTCATTCAAAGCACTGAGAAGTAAAACTTCCTTGATTTTCATACAATTTTAAACTAGCTATGAAAAATACAAGAGTATGGAGACAAAAAAAAAACGGTCTTTCCAAGTGATTCAATCTCTCAGTAGGGTTTCAGTGGGTGGAGATAAGGTCCCAAAGACATCTGTTTTCCCCTTTACATTGTATTTTCTAATAGCAACTGTGGCAGAAATTCTAAGTCATGGCCTGAAACAGTGATTGTGCGCCTGGTGGGAAGGCAGGGCCAACCCAGGGAATCTCGGGTGTAAGCAATGCATCTGAGTGACCAGAAGGTATGGATCCTGGCTCCACTCCTTTCCAGACCTCATTTAAGGGTTGGCAGTGAAAGTGAGGACATCTTCTATTGGAGGTCCCTGCCTACCTGAGCCTTCTGTAGATAAGCCACTCTTTTCTTTCATTTTTATGTCTGTGGCTGCTGCATTTGGGCTCATTCTCATTTGCTGTAGCCAAAGACTTTGCTACCCCACTATTGTTGTGATACTTCCCATCCCATTACAGCAACACATTGTTTATTCTTTATAATGTTCTGAAGTTCCCTGGACTCCTGCAGTTTTTAAAACCGTCACAGCTTTTGCCAAGTTGTAGTAATAAAAATAGCATTTATTGATTCAAATTTCCTGCGGATGACCAGGTTTCCTGGTGAGAATTAATCAGTGAAATACAATAGGATCATAGAATCATAGGATGGTTTGGGTTGGTAGGGATCTTTAAGATCATCCAGTTCTTACTCCCTGCAGGGAGGGCAGGGACATCTATTAGACTAGGTTGCTCAACAACCCATCCACCTTGGCCTTGAATGCTTCTAGAGAAGGGACATCCACAACCTTGCTGGGCAACCTATTCCAGTGTCCCACTACCCTCACTGTAAGGAATTTCTTTCAAATATCTAGTCTAAACCTACTCTCTTCCCGTTTAAAGCTATTTCCCCTTGTCCTGTTGCTATATGCCCTTATGAAGTCCATCCCCAGCTTTCCTGTGGGCCCCCTTCAGGTACTAGAAAGCTGCTATTAGGTGCCCCTGGAGCTTTCTCTTCTTGAGGCTGAAAAGTCCCAACTCATATTCTGTTCCTGTAGAAGAGGCATTCCAGCTCTCTGATAATATTCATGGCTATCCTCTGGACCCACTCTAACAAGCTCAATATTCTTCTTGTGTTGAGGACCCCAGAACTAGATGCAGTACTCCAGGTTGGGTCTCACAAGAGTAGAGTAGAATGGCTGAGCCATCTCCCTTGGCCTGCTGATCATGCTTCTCTTGATGCAGTCCAAGTGATTGTTGGCCTTCTGAGTTGCAAGTGCACATTGCCAGCTTGTGTTGAATCTTTCACCAACCAGCACCCTCAAATCCTTCTCAGGGCTGTGTTCAAGCCATTATTCTGTATTGCCCAACCTGTATCCACACTTGGGATTGCCCCAACTCAAGTGCAGGACTGCATGTGACAGTATGAGATTCATTTTTTTAATAATTTCTTTTTGTTCTCTGCTCTCTGCTCTGTAATTCATTACAGACTTAAAAGCATTCACTCAATACAAAATGGAATTACGAGTCTAACTAAATTTCTTTCTAGCATATGTTCCTTGTTCTTTCTTCCCAGGAGTCTTAATATATCTGCAATATTTCAGGATTATCACAAACTATATGTCTCAGGAAAATAGTTATCCTGCTGTACACAGTCCTAAAACAAGGTTTTGCTCTGTGTCTATAAATGCAGTAATTAATGACGGGATATTTCAGACACTGAGAAATGATCTGACAGGGACACCGTAATTTTGGGCACAGCGCATAGTTGCTTCATCTAAGGAAAAATCTTTAAATTGTAATTTCTAAAACTGCAAATTAGAACAGGATTTCTGTCTTTCAAGAATTTCCAGAGATAGGAGAAAATGTTTCTCTAACATGTCCACTTTTAGTTTAATAATGTATTAATATTATTGAATCAGTGTAATAAACTTTCCTCCTCTTAAGACAAGAGATTTCAATCAAAATATTTTCATGTCAATTGTTATTAGCTTAAAATAAGCTATTCAGAGACTAAATTTTATTTGCTCCTGTTTATACAACCGTAGAAGAGATTGCTTAAAAGGTATTTCTATCAGTTTCCAAAAAGAAAATTATTTTGCTGTTTATTTTATTTACATAGCTCTAACCATCTCCTCTCAGCAACTTTAATTTCAGTTGAAGTTGCCTATCAGTAGGTCTCTTGGTTGTTCCTGCACTTCATTGGAGGTAGCCCAGGCTGCCTCCAACCCTGACCTCTCCAGTAAGTTTTTCCACACCGGTGAATAACTTGTCCAGTAACACATCCTCTTTGTCTGGGCTTTCTATCCCTCACACCAGGAAGGTACCCTCAACACACTCCAGGAGTCTCCCAGTTCGTGGGTTGTGTGCAGCAGCTATCCAGCAGATAGCAGAGTGACTGAAGTACCCAAGCAGGACTAGAGACTGAGAGCATGACCCTTCTGGTAGTAGAATAAAGAACAACTCACCTCCAGTGTTGATCAGACAGCCTGCATTAAGAACGTACCGTGAGGTTTACTTTGACTCAGTCTTTAAATCTCACCCATAAGCTCTCAGCCTGGTCGTTGCTGTTTTTCAGTTCTCAGCAGTCAGTCCATCCCCTCACATACAACTCCACCACCTATCCATCTCTGCCTGTATCTTCTCAACATTTATAGCTACTCCAACACTCCGGCTGTGTAAACAATCTCGTATTTCCATGATAATTATATCACAGTTTTTCAGCTGCATGGAGCTGCAGCTCCTTCTCCTTGTTTGTTTATTGTTCCCAGTCTAATCCTACAATCTCTTGAAGACCTCTGCAGTAGGCAAAAGATGTGCCTGTTGTGTTAATTAGGGCCCTGCTGCAAAAAGTGGAGAATACACATGAAAATGGAGATACAAAAACTCAAGGCAGAAGACAATATATTTTAATGGTAAAAACAGGGATTAATTCATACGCATACGCAGCTGATAACAATTCCAAAATAGGATGAGAAGGACAGTGATGGAGCCTGCCATAACAGTGGCTTTATGACAAAGCACTGAAGACAGCTGTGAATCGCTTGATTTTGCAACTTCACGGTGGGAAATAAATTTCACAGCAAAACAGATACCAAAATGGTAGAAAGTGAAATGAGTGCTAGCTGTGATTGAGTAAAATAAATAAATAAATAAATAAATAATTTAGCCAATTTTCTGCTGCGAGTCTGACAAATCCTTTATAAACTTCTGCAGCAGAGTCCTGCTCACATGTGGAGCCTGCAAGGAGCTTGGTGTTACACCCTGCGTACGTTCAGCCAGTGAGCAGCAAGAAAATCACTGGGTTTCATTCATGTTTCCAACCAGCTCCTGAGAGGGGTTCAGGCACAGCCACACGCACACAGGTGGCTCTTAGGATGGTGCAAGGGGAGTTACTTCATCTTCACAGAGTTGTTGCCTGGGAATGGATGGGAATGTGCAATCAGTGAATAGTGGAGAAAAGGCAAGAGCTCAGGAGCTCAGACTTAAATCAGATGTGTTCTGAAAGTCTCTCTTGTGAGGCGGTCAGAAAGGAGATAACGAAAAGAGCTTCAATAAAACTAAATAGCAGTGAATAAAATGCTGACTTTGGAGGGCAGAACAACTCCTGACCCTGTATAGTAATCAGTCATCCTCACAATTGCCCTGTACACAGAATTGCACTGTTAACTACGCCAGTGAACTGACCCACACCAACCAGACCCCTTCTCATACTTCACGCCTCTTGTTTCCAAAACTGAGGTTATTTTCTCCTTGAAGTTGGGAGCACTGCTGCTGAAGTTGTTTTCTCTGCACTGACCAGGAGGGGTGGGTGGTGGGGATGTGAGTCAGTTGGGCAAGAGGGTGATATTTTTTTAAAACTAGCTTTGCTTGCAAGCAGAGTATTTCACATAAATTATGCCTTTTGGATGCATTCTTTACCCAAATACACTTTAAGAGCATCCAGGAAAAATAATATGTTTTTGAGGCATTTACTTTACTCCCAGATGGGAATTTCTGTCATTCTATAGTTGCTTAGTAGCTACAGTGACCCAGATCCCGTCCATTCTCATTTGCTGCTGTCCTCCCTGACTCCTATTTTGAAGTTCTGATGTGCTGCGTATCAGAGTTGCCAGCAGTAAAAAGGCTTCAGCAGCCCTTCTTGGATGCAAAAGCTGTTGGTTGTTACCAGTGGCAGCAGACAGAACTGAAGGAGTGCGTGTGTAAGTGTGCGATCCTGCTTGTCTGCCTCCGGAGAGCTACAACACGGACGTGGAGCACGCGAACACGGGGCTGCCGGCATAAACCCTGCTTGCTTTATTTGCTGACGAATAGCTGAAAACAGGATTTGCATTTTTCACATCAGAGATCATCTGGTAATGCTGGTTGACACAGGCGCTGGGCTGCTCCTTTGAAAGCCGCAGTTTTCCTCACCAATTCGCTTATTCGCAGCTTCAGGCTTCTTATTTGCATACCGCTTACCCATCATGCAACGACGTCGATAACAAAAGCAAAATGTCCAGATTGAATAAATTACATCCTGAGGTTTTAAGACAAATACAACTGTACGGTTTTTAAAAGCGCAGCGCAGTTATTTTGCTTTGTAAACCTAAAACGCACTATTGTCATAACTGCAAAGTCAGAGCATTCTTGGGCCATAAAGGCGTTGTGATAGCAGTTCTTACCCGGCTGGTCCGATGGCAATGGCAATTATAATAATTGATCACAGTCCGTTACAGATTTCTTTGTTCTTTCTCCACTCCCACTGCTGCATTTGACTAGTCTTTTGATGCTGAAGTTGTGCTTTGTCATATGCTACCTACACTGCAACGTTATTGAAATACTATCGATGTCCATCTACAGTGTGCAGAAGGAAACTTGTTCAGCGTGAGTTCAAGTATTATCTCCAACGTTACACGTGTAATTTAACTTTTCTCATCCTTCCTCTGCTTCTTCAAATGTTTTTGTCACTTCAACAGCTCTGTTGCCTTTATTTCCTTTAATCTGTAAGCTGACGCTCGTTTTTGTTAGCTTCTCATTTTCTGGAATAAATGACATTTGAAGTATTTCCTTTTCCTTATCTCAGTCCCATGCTTTTCTTCTTCGGTTATTTTGGGAAGCCACTGTCTGATACTTACTTGATTTTTTTACCACTGTTAATAAGACAGACACTGTGCTTCAAAGGCCTTTGTAATACAGCAGCTGAAAGAGTTACTCACTGCTGGGGTAGAGGAGTAAGGTAAGCAAGTGTTCTTTTAGTTACATTTTTTTCTGTTCTATTACATTATACTCAAAACTGCAAGTGTGGTTTTAACAGAATGAGAAACTCAAATAGCAGCCAAAAATACAAATAGTAAAAGTTAAGTGACGATTGACTGCCTAAACATTCTACATAGTAGATATAAGAACCATTTCCTCTAGGTGCTTTACGCAAAAATAGCATTTGATTAGTAGAGAATGCAAGAGCTGTGCAAGGAGGAGGCCCTGATTTTACACAGAAAGGTGTTTCATTTGAGGCAGTAATGATCTTCAAATACTTCTCTGATCACTTCCTGCAGGTAGCCACTTGAAGCTCCTTTTCTCCATCAGTCTCAGCCCTGTCATTATAGACTAGGCAATTATGTTTTCATTTCTTAAAGCTGGATGTGGCATTAATTAAGCTGGCAGGCATACATCCTTACAGCCACAGCAGATTCTTTTTTCAGCGGGTTCATTATATCAACATTTCTCATTTATTTGAAACATGCAGTTATCGTTAAATTATTGAAGTCCACTGACTAAAATGCTATTGTTTCTGTTGACTTGTCTGCCTTCAGCATTTTCTTGCATGTTTCTTTGTTTCCCTCTTACAGTATTCTACTGTTCTGCCTTCTCAAATGCTGTAGAAGTTTTTCTTAATGAGGACCAAAGATGGCCTTCTGGTAACTCGCTTAGACCACATATAAACAAAGAATTTAGTGCTGTTAATCGGTGAGATGACTGTGTCCCCTGTTCTGGCACGGTGGTGTGCTGTGGTTGGAAGCATCCTGGGTCCTGGAAAACTTCCCCACTTACGATCCTTCTCCTGACCTCTCTGTCTTAAAAATGTCTCCTCAGGCTGCGAATGGAAACCTCATCACCCTGCACCCAGGAGCCTTTCTTCCATTTTCTGGATGAATTTGTCAGGACAGAAAACAGCACAATGCTCACATACGTGACCTTCCACCATCCGCCTCCTCCTGGCTTGTCCGTTTGTCTCACAGGAGAGAAGGACCCATCTGACTGGGCCAGGAGAGTGTTCATACCTCCCAGAAGTTGGGCTGATCCTCATTACAAAACTACACATTTCATAATGAAGGAATCTTAACTTTCTGACGGATGCGGGACCTATGAAATCCATCTGTACTCCTGCATTTTTGTGAGAAAACAAAACTAAGTACACTTAAATTGTTACTATTAGTATAGTATTAAACTACTAAGTTACAGAACTGCTTCATTCAAGAGGACAAAACACTGAGGGGTCCCAAGTCAGTTATTGTTTAAGCAGCCATGCAGTATCACTGTGAAGAGTATCTCTGCATTTCGAGAGGGCTCTGCTCCTGTACCAGGGGGGATACAAATTGTGTTTGTATTAGAAATATTTCCTTTTGAGGCTTGCAGTCTTTCTTACTCCATAACAAAATTGATTGAGGAAAAGCCAGGAGGGATTTTTGTTTGTTTCTTTATTTCTTTGTTATATGCCTACAAGCTAGGAGTTCTGGTTCGTAACTCCCCCTTGAAGCAGCTCAGTAAGGCTGATTAAGGAAGGAGGAACAGCTTGTGATGAGCAGAAGAAAAACTGGAGAAGCAGACAAGACTTGAAGGATCAGCATGTGTCAGTGTTATTCTTCAGGGATAATACTGACATTCTAGTGTCAGTAATTAAAGTTAATATGCAAGGCATAGAGCCACCGAGGTGCTGGTCAGAGATACCTGTGGCCCATACAGTGATCTCAGCACAAGGCTGGTATGTTCACTTAATGCTGCCACATTCACGTTTGCATAGCAGGCATCCTGTGGGACTTCTTTCTGAGTAGATGAATTTATGATCCTGGTTGAAAACAGCATTTCACAAGTTCTGGGCCAAGAGAGGGCTGCAAACGTATCAGGGAAAACTGTTGCTCTCACCCCAGGCCCCAGCTGAAGCTGTGGAGTACAGTGCCTCAGTACCAGCATATAGCACTGGGCTCCATCTAGGGCTCAAGATGGCAGACAGAAGCGGAGCTGCTACCTCTGTAAAGTGCAGGAAGCTCCTTCTGGTTTCTGACTCTGGCTTTCTCCAAGCACTGTCTGTGGGGAGAACGTGTTTTGGTCAGACGAGGTTTCTATGGACGATGGGTGGATGCACCAGAACTGGCAGAGCAAGGTGGGCAAAGTACGTTTTTACATCCCTTTTCCCTGCCCTGCCACCTTCACCCCATTGCTGAGGCACCACCAATAAAACTTTCTGAGCTGCTTCTTGCCTCCTTGCCTGTGCCAGCAGCCTTCCTGCCCTGCCAGCAGAAAGGCCTCTGCCAGCTTCTCTTCCCATTCCAGCAGCATTCTCACTGGTGCCTGACTGGGGCATTCCCTGTCCCAGACACTGCCTGCCTCCCCACACAGCACATGGTTGTGTGGCCCCTGTGGGCCTCCCCATGAGGATTCTTTCTGGTGGTGCTGGGGGGATGAACTTCAGGTTTGGCCCGATGCTGCATTTGATGCTACCATGTCTGTGGTGAGAGAGGCTTCCTTTATGTCCATCTGCAAAGTGCTATGTAAAGTCAGCATTACTGCAAAGATATTTAATAAAACCTAGGCAGTCTCCAGAGCCTGAGAAAAGATGCCTGCATTATTCACCAACACATTCAGGTGACTTAATTATTCCTGTTATTTTACAATACACAATTCTCTTTTGCTCTCCCCTCACAGAGGATTTTTTTCCTCTTTCCTGCTTGAGAAACTTGATCATGAATTTTTTTTTTCCAACCACTTCTCCCTCCTACCTGCTGAATCCTCCAAGGAATCCACTGCACGCACATTTTTGAATAAATCCTCTTGAAACAGTACAACCCTCCTTAGGGCTCCAGCAGAACTAATATACTGGCTGAATCTTTTATTTCAGTATTTTACCTCCCATGCCCTATACATTTCAGTGGGATATAGTAAGCCCAATGCACTTGCACCGGCTACTATGGTTGAATAGGGATCTCTCAGCATGAGTAACATATCCATTATTTTGCTTTTGAAATTGACAATAAATCTTTTTCTTGCATTCACTTTAATTACTGACACACACAGCCTCACACAGATTCAACCATGAAGGTTACATACTGTCTCATTTCTTAGTACTCATTTACTATGCAAGTGCAAGTTTCTAATGTTGCTTAGCCTACTGGGGGCAAGTAAGATAAAAACCCTCTGCCTAATGTGTATATTCTGCCTTTTGCTTCTTTCAGTCACAGAGGTCTTTTTTAAACTCAGACACCAGAGGGATGATAGCTCTACATTCTGCCAATCCTGTTAACAAACCACTCTTCCCAGCTGTGACTCAGTTTACCAAACCTTTAAGGATAAAACAATGGCAAGATTATGTTAAAAAAAAAAAAAAGCCTTAGCAACTTGCCCAATGGCAAAATCTAATTCCGATCTATGAAATCTGTGCAAAAGTCTGGGGTAATAAGTGCACTCAAAATGTACAGTTCACATCATGGTTTCCCAAAAATATCCCAGAGCTCACTGGTTTTGGGAGAAAGAAGAGGTGGTACCACTGCATACAGAAAAGGCTGTATGTACGCCGGCCACAAGGAATGTAGGAAAAAGTTTGCCTCAAAACATTGTCTTCAAAGAATAAGCGGTTGTGAATTTGGGGGAGTGGAAAATCTAGACTTTTACTTTTTTAACATTAGAACTTTCTGACTTCAAATATCTGGGAGACTACTAAAAACGTACCAGTCATCTCTGATGATTACATCTCACGTCTGGCTTCACATTCACTCGGTCAGTCGATACATTTATCACAACTGTCAGCTCACTGTATAGTCCAAACAGCAAATCTTTACCCTGTACTTAATCTCCGAAGGTAAGAATGACATACAGTGTCTTTTACATCTGCTTGATGATCGTGTCTCTAGAAAATTTCTTACCTCCGTAACATTTTGAAACTTGGAAATTTGTATTCATCTGCTAAGTTCCAAATGAAATGTTATGAGGTTTGAAAAAGCACAGCCACTTTTTCTTCATTTCAGATCACTGGAGTTCAGTGAACCGAGAAAAAATGGGAACTTAACTGAGATCCCTGCAATTTCCATCACGTAGACAGCATCCTGTCATCAGATATCAGTTCGACTCCTGGAGGCAGATGCTAGAGCATGCCTTCCTCTCTTCCCTCCTTCAGGAACATGTAGTTACACCACGCTGTGGCAGAGTCCGTACTGCTTACTTTGGCAGGAACTCAGGGAAGCTCTGGTATATAGAAGTTCTCTCGTGAACAGCTGATGCTTTTCATGCATCCCTGTCACTCTACACTGTGGTACCCACTTCATCAGGCACAGCACCTTTAATCTTCTACAGGATATCCTGTCTTTGTGACAACGAAACGTTTATATTTTTCTGCCAAAAGGGCCAGTGCACATACACGAGAGAAAACAAAATAAGTTCAAATGGAAAAATTGTTGCCTCCTTAGCCTTCACATCAGTTTTTAAATACTAATCACAAATTCTTTCAGTCACAGCATTTATGCTATAAACTTGTCAAACGTGGTAACAAAAATCGGTATAAATAATCTTCCTCATGACATGACCAAGTGACTTGTGAAATTCACTCAGCTGAGTGATACAGAAGTTGTGTAAGGCTAACAGATTGCAAAATTCTCTCATTAAGATTAACACAAATTTTGAACAGCTGAAGGTCCAGTTAAATATAGTACCTTCTCTCCAGGTCAAATTATCCTTTTAGTAGAAGTTTGTTTTGATGTTTCAGCAAAATTCTGGAAGAATTAATTTAGATGCTTAGTATAGGAAATAATAATTGTAGATATTCTACATCGCTAAGTCCAGTGAAAAAACTGAGCTATGTCTTCAACAAGCATCCCCTAGGGAAAGGTGCTAAAAGACTCTGAATATACAAATAACCATAGTCTGCAGAAATTAAATAAAGTCACTGTAATTAATTTCCAGAGCGGAAACTCAAAGTTGCATGGGAGCTATGCAAGGAGAAAAGATATGTTGCATAATTCCAAATACTTCACAATTCCCTCCCTGCCGCCAAGAAAACTCAAAATGTTTTCATAGGGGTACAGGTTCTCTCTCTGAGGACCAAAACCCTGAGAAGAGGAAAACCATCTTACTGGGCCTTTGAAGGAAGTGCTGCTAACAGTGTCACGTGAAATATTTTTTCTGCTGTCTTGAAATTACAGGCCTGCAATTTATTTCCCACCAATTCAAGGCAGTGTAGTGTTATATTTCTAAAGGAGACGTGTTTTGGAAGTGCACTGCGGTCAGTGTATATTGTTCCGTATTTCTGTCCTAGCCCTGTGAATGTAAACCAGAAAGCATAAAATCTCTGCGTTGAAGAACTTGCAAACTCTCTCTTCCTTATTTGTTGTACAGCTGTCTGCCAGAGGGGGTGTGGATATTGTTGAGACACGTAGGTTTATTCTCAATGCCAGTAATACCTAACAGTAACTGATGTTAATAAAGTAACACTGATTTACACACACTGAAGTTATGAACCCGATTACCATTAAGTATAAAAATAAAAAGTACATGCTAGCTGGAATAAAACAGCTATAGTGCAGTGAAAAATCCCCACTAAAACAAACAACCAAACCAAACCAAAACAAAACAAAAAAAAAACCCATAAGGAACACAAAACAAACACCTGAAAAACAACCCAAGTTTCAGAGAAGCCAAATATGGATAAATCAATTTGCAAACAATTCAATTTAAAATCTTTTTTTTTTTTAATGAAAATATCTCTAGCAACAATGAATGGCACCATGGACCCCGAATAGTTTCCAATACTTTCTACTCCAGTGGAGAGTTCTCACGGCAAACAGGAAGACTAAGCATCAGAATTGACTTGTGTTCCTACAATTGGTTTCAGAAGAAAAAGATGCTCAAGATAAAGATCTGAGTCTATGACCTTCTAATAAGCAAGTAAAAAGAAACCCAGAGTAAGTCAAACAGACTAAAGTTAAACTCTGTAGTAGCAACAAATATAGATAACGAAATTTTCATAGGAGAAAAGCAGAAAGAATATGTAGATATCAAAGTACAGGAGATCAGTATTTCAGTGATTATCTGTGACTACATTTAATTGCAGTCCATGTTCTGAAAACGTAAGATAAAGATCAGTTACAAAGGTTTTAGTTTGGGGTAGTTAATAATACTGCAGCTTTTATTTCAAAACAAAAAGTCAAAGCACTGCTACTAATAATCCTTTCAAACAAGGAAGCACTTCACCCTCTCACTACATATCTTCTAACAGATGAGTATTTTTAGTATTAAAGAAAGAACATTTATCATATGATTCCAGACCAACTACAGAAAACGTAGCCTCTCTTCTTTACCACCTTCTGTGTTTCAGGTTTTGCTCCTGCTGAGAAAACAGCCCCTCAGAATAAGTCAAGCTGTATCACACCTCCTGCTCAGCTATCTTTCTGCTTAAGGGTTGAGGAGAGTTTCCTCTCCTGTCGTAGTCAGTTTTGCCTGTCTCATACTTCTGCCCACAGTTACGTGCCACTCTAAGGCAGCCCAAAGATTTTTCAGCTATTTACTTCATGAGATTTTGTTACTGTCACGTGGACTACTCTCAGCTGGTCACGTAATAGCAATTGCAGACGCAATTTACAGGGCTGCAGTTGGAAAAGAAAAAGTAGAAGGTTCTGGGAAGGGGTTGGTAGGAGACAGTATGAAATCACAGCAATGGGTGAGGGATAGGTAGTCAGTCTCTAGCAGATGCATGGAAGCTTGAAGTACCAAACACATCTATTTGGTGGTGAGCACCAGAACAACACGCAGCTTGGCACATAAAACAGAACAGTTCAGAAGGAAAGGAGCAGCTTTCAGGCAAGTCAGTCCTGAGGAGAAAACTGAGCCTTGCATCCTCTCACAAGTGATGCAGAAACACAGCCTTTTTTCCACACTGAGCTTTTTTTGAAATTTCTTTTTTGAAATTTCTCTCTTTTGAAACTGCAGGGCTCACAACAACAGGGTGCCCAGGAATTCCCTTTCTCCAAGCTGCTAGAAACCAAACTGGTTTTGAGATTCCACTTGTCTTCTAGAGGGATTCAAGGGCATGAAAGAGAAAACAGCCAGAGAAGGCCGCAGAATGGGAAATCTAACTTGTCTTTTACAAGATTAAATCAGGTGCAACTGGGAATAAAGTGCAGGCTATAGGTATCCAAGACCTCAATGAACATCTTTACAGTCTGCCAATTAATCTAGTATTTTTTCCTCTCAGGTTTTAGTTTGCAAGGACACGAAATTTCTTTTTTCATCTCACCAAAAAATCCTGACATGTGCAGACCTATTATGCTTCTGAGGTGGGATTTCCTTACCCAATAATGCCATTAATCTAGTATTAAACAAATCAAAGTATTTCTGGCTGAGCATCCTGATCTAGCTGTAGGTACCCCTCTCCGTTGCAGGGGAGCTGGACCAGACGACTTTTAACAGTCCCTTCCAACTCAAATCATTTACCTGATTCTAAGAACGGTGAAATGTGCTGTTGGAAGGAGATGCACACTGCTAGCAGTCTATGTGCACACAGGTCAGTCCCACAAGGTTAGCTTCTTTAGGAAAACATTGTCACAGCGAGTGGCTGCTGTCTACAATTAATCTACTTTTTTTTTTTTTTTTAACGAGTTTTTCTGGACTTGCACATAACTCTTTTTCAAGTTACTTTCTATGGAGGACCCTTAGAGGGCTTTTAACGAGAGAAACAACATTTATAGACAGAAAAAAAGACATAAACTACTTCGTATTTATACGATCCAGGAAGCTATTTTTGTGGAATAACTGCTCGCTTAGGATAAAATTTGCCAGAGCTGATATTGAGGAAAAAAAGGTAGAGGGACGAATGAGAAAAGAGCAACGAAGAACGGCGGGTCGCGGCCAGGAGCAGCGAGCGGCTGCGCGCACCGCGCCGCCAACCCCAGCGCAAAGCGAGCGGCGAGCGCTCCGATGTGCCTCTAGATTTGCATACAGACTTCCCAGAGTGCAGTGCGGCTGCGGACAGCCCGGAATGGAGGAGTTTTTCTCCTGCACGTACAAGAAATCGAGGCTTTTATCCGAACTCAAGGATTGGAAAGATGTGTCTGTTGCTAGTGGAAGAGGGTGGAAGATAGGATGTACAGGCATCGATACCTACGTAGTATCACCGTCACATGAAAGTACTGGCGTATAAGAACTATAAATATCGCGGGGGTGGCAGGCGTTGTTGGCTGGTCCGATGGTAGTGGGGTGTCTCAATTGATTGTTCACAGTCAGTTACAGATTGATCTCCTCGTTCTCTCTTTCCCCCCTTCCCACTACTGCACTTGACTGGTCTTTTTCGCTCAGATTTTCGTTTGGTCTTTTTGCGGTTTGCAGCCGCGTCTGTTGGCTTGGTGCAAGGAAAAGTACTCGAAACGCGAAAGCAGAGCCTTTAAATCTGTATTTCGAGAAACCAGCGCCTCCTACCTGTTTTCACTGCTTCGTGCGCTAGAAGCGTGAGTGGAGCGCAGCCCATCGGTTTGCCCCCGTTTTGCAGGCAGGTTCTCCGTGACTCGGCTCATCCAGCATTTCCCGCACGCTCCGTGGCACGGACTGCTAAGCGGTACGCCAAGCCTCCAGTTTTAAACATGTCCGGTTCTGCAGCAAGCACAGGTGCCGGTAGCTGGCACGGCCTCTGCGGTGGGGGGTTCGTGCGTTTGAAACCGCCGGGGGGGGGGGGGGGGAGTAAGGAAATCCCACCTCAGAAGCATAATAGGTCTGCACATGTCAGGACTTTTGAGGTGAGATGAAAAAAGAAATTTTGTGTCCTTGCAAACTAAAACCTGAGAGGAAAAAATGTTTAAACAAACTTATCTTGTAGATAGATGGCGGGAGATGCTAGCTTGCCAATTATTTGTAAGTTCTGCTTTCTTGACAGAACAAAGAGGCTTTATCAACTGCTTGTAAATCTTGCTTGCTTGACAGGACAGAGGAGGATAACTCTAGTTGGACAAAGCAACAAACTGAATCCAGATTACAAAGTGTGTGTGAACAAAGGAAACAAATGTGGGTACCTACTGGGAGGAATGAGTGCATGATAAGCAACCGAGAAGAATGTGAACCCCGAGTACCTCTGATACCATAAGATGGTCGATCGGGAACTCTAAGACTTGAGCTGGAACGCTAGAAAGCAGACATTCTTTGCTAGGACTGGATGCATGGGGGCAGTCCTCCTGTCACACATAGCTTACACGAAAGACCTTCAGTTCTTATACACGTGTTGTATGTGCAGAAGTTTTCCAAGAGGTCTGTTACATATGCAGAAGTTTCCCAGAAGTGTGTAACAGATTGAGTGACAGATCTGAAACACAATCTCCTATTTCCTTGGTACAAAGACTCAGCAGAGCTTCCTTATCTCCTATCTCTTTCTGTTATCCAAACGCAAATTGCAGGACAGGGGTATCCATCAACGAACACTAGCAAGCTTAACAATATTATTGTAACTCATCACCTTAACCAACGGGAAAGGGGGAAGAGCTCGCTAGCTTTGGGGTACAGGGATAAAAGAGGGGCTCTGTCATTCAATACTTTGAGAGACCCCACAGGGCCGTGTCCTGGGGGACTCTCCCTTTATTCAAATAAAGTCCCAGACTCCTTTGTTTGATTATTTGAGTAAAATTTTCCCAACAACTTGGGTGCTCATCTGGGATCTGTCCACTCTGGAGTCAGTGGGTGTCTGAGTGAGCTGATGGGCTCCCTCACCAGTTTTTGGAGTTCATCAGCACCAGGGGACTGAGTTTTCAGGACCATCCCAGAGACAGACAGGATGACAGACTAGGAAGACCGTAAAGAAAGATAAAGGAAGGTAATGGAGGAGCTGGAGACTCTGTGAAGAATTCTCATCGGTGAGTAGAAATGGCGACTGGGGAGAGTAAAAAGGGAAGGACGCTGGAGGGAGTGCAGCAATAAGTCAAGGAAAGGAATCTCAGCAAGGAGGGTGACGTCTCCTTAATACCCCCGGATAACCTTTTAATGTTGTCTAAGTTCTGGAACAGCCAGAGGCAAGAGAAAGGATGAGGAAAAGGTAAAAATGAGGACTAGAGTGATGGCTCACTTCAGCCTCCTTGGGGAGGGGTGCAGGGACCTGTAAGACCTTGAGGAAGGGAGGGGAAGGTTGGAGAGGATTCAGGCGATCCCCGAGTGGAGGGGGAGCTGAATATCCCATAACAAGACAGGAATCTCCCTGACCTAAGCCAGGAAGGGGTCAATGTTGGGGATGCAGAGAAAGAGGGCACTGTTTGAGAAGCTGTCCGCAGAGACAAGCCAGTCTGGAGGCAGCCCCTGGGCAGGACAAAGTCCAGTGAAGAGAAGGATGACATCTTCAGTAATTCAAGGAGTCACTGGAAAAGATGAAAGTGTACACCTCCTTCAACCACTGTTAATTGATGTGGGAGATAAATGTAAGGTGCACGAGTTTTTGTACGTACCAAATTGTGACTGTAATTTACTGGGAGGAGATTTAATGGCTAAATTGGGAATGCAAATTAATATAACCAAGAGATAAAGCAAATCCAGTACTACAGTAACCCCGAATAAATTATCAGAAGAAGCAGATGCAGAAGTTGACCCCACAGTTTGGACTACACCAGGTAATTATGGGAAACAGAAAATCGGAAATCTAACCCCCTCCAAATAAGATATGATGTGATGAATTGTAGGTGGTGTCAAATAATGGAAGAAGAAACAAAGGGAGATTAGGGGAGTGGGGTGTTTTGGGGGGGGAGAAGGGGGAATTTTTGGAGCTGAATTACCTCTTTCTGGTAAGTGATTTGAAGGTAAGGAAAGTGATTTGAAGAAGGAATTACACAAAACATCTGTTAATGCTTGCTTAAAACAACACAGTAGTCTTTAGACGTTGTGGATGATTGTGATTTTAAATGGGAGGACAAATTGTAAAGCTGTTTTGATTTAACAAGGCCGAAGAAACAACAAGGTAACGCCTAAAATGTGACAGACAGCACCAAGATGTTCCCCTTTGTCTTCCTTATCTGTGTGTGCAGAGACCTCTCCGATTGTCCTTGCATTCCACAGAAATCTTGGGAGGAAGTAAAGGACCCCAAGGACTAACAGTGGACTAACAATGGACCATCACGATGCTAGAGGGAAGCCGGATGGCATCGAAGTTTGCCGAATAAGGCTATGTCTGTTAGGCAGTCATGGGGAGCGGATAGGATAATGAATTTGGGAATGTAAAGAATATGTAATATATGTGAAAATATAACCTGTTTACGAACGATCAACTGGTGGAGCATTCTTGGAGAGTTATCTCAATCCCACCCCACTGCTGCCATTAAAGGATACCTTGCTTAATGCTAAGAAAGCTTTGCTGTTAAGTTTCTATGCATCGATTTCTTCCATTCAGAAGAGGTTTCAGGTGTCCCCCGAGGACGAGCAGGAGAAAATGAGCAGAGTAGTGAGACAGAATTCCTAGTTCGTGCAGGGGAAATGTATTGCACGCTAAATAGTTGAAAAGACCTGTGAACAAATTTTCTGTCAGCAGTTTGTGCCAAAGGAAAACAAAAGTAGGATGGGGAGAAGAGACAGAGGACCTTCCCATGGAAGACTGCGTTTGGTGGAAGATCGCTGTGGCAGATGTGAAGAGTATGGGCATTAAAAAAAGGAATGCTGACAAGCTAAGGCTGAGGCTCCAGTCCTAGCAAATGTCATACCCTCTCAGTTAGCAATGAGGGGACCAGGGGAGTCATTCCCAGCTCAGCCCCTGGTTGCGGTATGGCTGGAGGTTGAGGGTCACAAAGCTGAAGCAGACACAGTACTTGATAATGCAGGTCATCCAGCTAATAAACTCATTTCATTTAGTACCCTTTGTATATTGGGACCAGGATTAGTTAAGCTTAGAGAAAGAAGAACGAGGTGCTCAAGTGTGATGATCCCTTGGAATGGCAGGAAAATGGGCCTGCTTTATAGCAGTTAGACTAGAACTTGTCTCTGAAGAGAGCAGGTTTATCTGGCCATTTGTTTGATCATAAATTTTCTGTGTTCAGCTCAGATTTAAAAGTCTGTCTTAGTTTCAGCAGGGAATGGAATAATTTTCTTCAGCGTGTCTGGCATGATGCTATGTTTTGTTTCTAGGAGATAAACAGTGTTGATAACACACTGATGTTTTTAGGCAGTGTCATACGGAGCCCAGGCCATTCACAGCACAGGGCCCAAGGAGCTGAGAGAGAACAGAATTAAAACAACTGACTAAAACTGGCAAAAGGGGTATTTCATACCCTATGACATCATGGGGAAGCAGTCCTTAAGGAGGTGGGAGCTCATCTCTCCGCTGTTTGGGGCCTAGCTGGGCATCAGTCAGGTTTTTCTGCCTAATTTTGTCTCAACACACAAATACCCCATTTTTTTCCCCGCTGATCTTCCCCACCACATCAGGAAAGAGGAGGAGTGGGCAGATGACTGTGTGGTTTTATTTTTTTTTTTTTAAGGAGTGGAAGCCAAATGGCACCAAAAGATAAGAGGATTGTTAACTTGCAAAGAAAAGCAATAGCCAATGAGTGTTTAATTACTTGCCTATTGATGGTGAATATACCACTATAATGCTTGTCAGGGGACATCAGGCAGGATTTTCAGAAGACATTAGAGATAATCCGGGTAATTGATTGACAGATGAAGAAGTATCTAAGATCTTCCCTTTACTCCTAATACCTCAGCTGCTGCTAGATAAAATGAGCTTCCTTCCAGAGGAGTTAGAAATAATTAAAAGTAGTGGGGATGGAGAAAAAGAATAACTGATTTACAGAGGACAGCAAACAGTGGCTACTCAAGTCATCAGCCTACCCTACAAGTTTTGAAACCTCGAGGGAAGCTGCTGGGGCTCCAGGGGGTCAATGGGAGCCTTTAAGAAAATCTTCGCTACCATAGGCTATTTGCCCTAGCAAAATGAGACACTGAAGGATGTGCTAAAGTAAGTAATAAACAAAGCAAATAGCAAAAGGAGGCCAACCTTGGGCAGTGTGACCCTTCCAGCAATGTCAGGTAGATTTTACAGAGGTGCCCGAGGCTGGATGACTTAAACTCCTTCTAGTGACAGCATACCAGCTTTAGGATGGCTGGAAGCATTTCCTGTAGCCTTGGTGACTTCCAGGTACATCATAAAGATATTCCTGGAACAAACCATTCTCAGATATGAGATAAAAAAGGCAGTAGGTTCAGACAGAGGAACTCACTTCGCTGGGAAGGTGCTGTGGGGAACCGTAACTGCGCTAGGGATACAGCAGGACTTGTACACCTCTGGCACCCTCCAAGGGAAAGGTGTGGGGAATGAATGGGGAAACAAAGAAACATTTTCTGAAACTAGAAACAGAAACTTGCTTCCCTTGGGTCAGACTGCTACCTTTAGCCTTGACCCTGGCCCAAATAAGTGCAAAAGCTAGGGGAGACATAGGGTTAATTCCCTAGGAGTTGCTGTTCAGAATGCCTTATCCAAGTATGCTCTGATCAGGAGGAGGGTAGGAAATAAGTGATATTTACTTAAGACAATCCATGGGCAATTGATTGTCTCTCATCAAATCTCTTTGGCAGGAGGCCAGTTAGCACAAACCTTAACCTCAGGCTTTGTGGTGCACAGCAATGAGCCTGGAGACTGGATCCTGGTAAAAGAGAGAAAAGGATCAGCGCTCCTAAGAGGAATGGACATTTTCACTACAGAGGCTGCAGTGAGAACAGCAGAGCGAGGATGGACTGTCCATACCCTTGTGAGTTTATTTTCATTTAAACAATGACTTCTGTATCTAAAGATTTAACAATAGTTTTGTCTGAATTGCACACTAAGGATGATCCCTCAGAAAAATAGGAGGAGGATCAGTACAGCTACTTATATTTCAGTGGTCTGCCTCGTACACCAATAAACGCTGCTCGGAATTTGCATCTACTGTAGTTACAGGCTTTGCCATTTCTCCTTCAGATTTGTTGGAAGGGATCTTGAACGCTACTAAAGGCCAACTACTTCTAGGCTCTGTGAAGACCATTTTTTGGGTAAAAGCAGAAGTGTCACTTCACAGGTGGACACAAAATTGCCTTCCTTATTCATGAAAGTGTCACTTTCACAACATGATCCAGATTTTATATTTAAACTAGTGTAGCAACAGCACTTAACCAAAGCTCTATGATTCTGTTATGTCACTTTTTTTTTTTAAACAGATGCATAGCTTAATTGCAAGTTATTAAGCTTGATTAACATCTGAAAATTTGGCCTGCTATATTAAGCAATTAAAATAAATAGTAAATTATCCCAGCTAGTCTTCATTTCTCTGCTTTTCTGGAAATCTGGGCTATTGTTTTTCTTTTCCTTTGAGTCCATCTTCTGCTGCATTTTCTTTTCCACTGTTTCTGTCACTTTCAGCAGAAATTTGCTAGGCTGTACTGCAGAATAACTCCTCTCTAATGTAAGGCAAAACATACTGAATTTCAGGAAGGTTACGTAGCTTAGATAAAACAAGTAGCACATTAATAAGAGCAGGTTGACAGGAATCAGCTTTCATGCATGAAGAAACAAATATCTGTTCAAAACCCAGGATAAGGAAATCCATCAGAAGACTGAGTTGCAGATAGTGATCAGTTTTTGCCTGTTTGTGTTAAATGAAGCTGCATGTCCTCCACTTTTTTTTTTTTTTAATTATCTCAAGGCCATACAGTAACATGAATGAACATGAAAGGGAATCTTCCACCTTGCTGATGTGCAGATTTGTGGTAATTCATAGAGAAACTCTTTTTCTCCCTACACACAGGACTGAAACTGGAACGGCTGCATCCTTCCCAACGCAAGTACTTCCCAACATGGGCAGTCCTATCCCAGCTCCCACCAAGAAATTTGCCCCAGAAGCCACGATACAAAGACAAGGGCGGCCACATAGATCAGCTCACGTACTCACGGCACACTTCACTATCGATGCTGAAGTGACAGCAGTCTGTGGCTCTGGTCTCTGAAGGTAGATACAACAGTGTCTAAAGCAGATGCTTCAGAGCCAAGTGACTGCTGTTGCTGAAAGAGCTGCCTTGTATGCTCTATGAGATTCTGGACACTGACAACAAGCAAGGTTGTGTGTGCCCAGTTTTCTTCTGCTTGTGGCTTCCTGCAGCCTACTACAGTTCAGAAAGCACCAGGGAAAGTCCCTGATGCCACTGAGATGTGCAGTGATCCATGCAACAGCCCACACCTCATACTTCGTGTCCCAGAAATACCTGGCAACTGGGGTAAGGCATATAGTATTACAGTGCCTCCAGCTAGCGTTGCTCACAGATGACGCTCTGCACCAAAAAGGGAGATAAACAATTTGAGTACAGCGAGCTAAAGCCTTAACAAATACATGGCCTTGTATCAGTTTAATAAAGTGGGTTACATATTTGCTCACCTGAAACTTGATGCAATTACTCCACAGGCTGCAGAACACAGTCCTCTGATCTGTGACCAAAAAGCATTCTGGAGCATGGGCAGCTCACAGTGGCTTCTGTCCTTTCCTGAGAGCTAGGGCAGAAATCTGACCGCTAGGCTAATGCTACTTTCTGAGGAGCCTTTAAGCCTTTATCACACACACTAATTCACATGTCACTTTCCAGGAGCCTGCTGCCTGAACATAGTCTTATAAGAGCAAAGATAGACTTTGCAGACCAGTTTCCTGCTCTGCAGTGCCTTGCTTGCTACCAGTCAGATCTTGGTCCATCCCCACATCACCATAAGGAACAATTTATAATAATAAAATTATTTGAAATAGAAACCATATAATAACACTGCAGAGACATATCCTACTGTAGTCCTCAGTACTAAGAAAAGCTAGCATTTAACACAATATCAAGACCCCAGGCCAGTAGTTACTGCTTTACAGTTAGCATAGATACTAACACATTATAAAGCACTGGCTCTGCTGATGGTGCTGCATACCCTTGTCCTGAACACTCAGCTCTAAACTGTACTAGGTTACAGGTCAATTTCTGTTTTCTTTAAGTTGTATGCGTGAGCACACTGGAAGAAATTTACACAAGGCCAAGCTCCTTGGAGCCTATCTGAGACCTGTTACTACTACAAAAACCAGTGCTGAAGCCTGAACTGGAGTTGTTGTAGCTCCACTCGTAACTACAACCCAAGATGGCTCCATATGTTCGCGTTGTCATGGGTAAGAGCAAATGAGCCCTGTGACAATCCCTCTTCCTTTTCTGCACTGCATGCATTTTTTCCCCCCCCCTTCTATAAAAGGGGTAGCATCAAAAATGATCACTGGTATGCAGTTACTGTAGATAAGGAAAGCATCCTAATGTGCTAGAAAACGAAAAGCAGACAAGCAAACACTTTCGATAGAAATGCCAAAGGATGGCATGACTCATACTCCTTAAAAGACATGGAACACATTAAAAATAAAAATAATTAAAAAAAAAAATCACCCTTCACATAGATAGTTTTATACAGCAGGGGCCTAATAATGAAGCCATCCCAGTAGGACCACTGGCACAGGACTGAGTATCACAAAGTCTATTATTGACAGTAGGGGACACAATACAGGAAATCAGTTTGCTTTCCAGTGTGACTGTTCTCAAAGTCAAGGGACAACACTATTCTCTATTTTACTGAAAAGCAGTCAAGATAAATACAACAGTTATGGGGTACAAATGCCAAGGTAGCACAGACAAACACTTGTAGTAAATACAGCCAAATGACACAAACATAAGGAAAAGAATTCCTCATCCTCCCTGATACTTATAACCCCAGAACAGTGATAACAGTGCCTGCTCTTTCAGCTCACAGACGCATAGAAATTAAATTGGTAATACTACAGCTAGGTTTATTCCTCTGAGACACAGCTCTGACTTAAGCTCTGCCATCCCAGAAAAAAAATTTAGGCCCTGAAATAACTGTGACCCTGGATGCCTCCACATGCAGAAGTTAGGGATAGCACTGTGAAGTGAAGGAGCACTGTGCCAGCACATCTTATATTCCTGCAAAGATTTCTACAGGCTGGTGAACTTTGTTTTAACCTATGATGGCTCCTGCCCACACCACCTCCTGTGGGATGCAAAGACATACAGCAGCAGCACAGCAGCAGCAGTAACTTTGCAGCTAAAGGAAGAGGTGGGAATTTCTCAGCTTTGAGACAGTCCCAAGAAATCAGCATCAGTCCTAGTTGTAATACCCATCACCGGTAAGGGACTTTTTCCCTTCCTTTCTACATGTTCTATATTTATCCCTGCTCTCCTGTTGGTCAGGCATCTGCTTTGGAATAAATCTCTGCAAGCCTGTAACTAATGTATTGCAAGGACAAGTGCTTCCTAAAACAATTTAGCTTCCTAAAAGCAAGGTATCTGCTTCAGGACAGAAACTGAACTACGCTTGAAAATAGATTTAGAAGGTCTGTTTTTACTTCTTTGAAATACTGATAGCAACTGGCAGACGCAGGACAGAATGTGTTATTACACTTATGTACATTCTTTAAAGCTGAAAACGTTGTCCCTAACGTTAGTTAATGCTCAGCTAAGTCCAATCTGTTGCCAATGCAGAGACACTTATCAAAGATCATGGCTTTTGAAGGCTCTGCAGAAAAGCTGTAAACAGAAACAGCAAATGATATGAAGACAACACATTTGGCCTGAGTCTTAAAGATGAAGCACTGCCTAAGCTTAATATTTATCTGTATGTTTAGGGATAGTAGAGGAAAGCCTTTGCCACAGTGAAAAAGAGGAGACTATGACAAGTGGTGTTTTCCAGGGGTCAGTGAGAAAGTCTCAGCTTGTTTTCCTTAAGAATCACCAGCAAACACTTTCCCCTCTGAAAAAGAAGACATCAATGCATAGATCTGGTGAAATCCAAGCACTACTTCCACTAGACATTATTTTTGAGAAGACTACATATATAAATTGGTTAATGTGAACTTGTAATTAGGATTCAACTAGAAAAAAAATGGTATTATAGCATCACCCTTTCCTCAGAGATGCACAAAGCAAAAGCAGACAAGGCCTAGAATGTATTTAATTAGCAACTCACTTTGTCTTATCTAAGTAGGATTTAATAGTGTATCCACACTTAAAACAAACAAACAAACAAAAAAAACCAAAACCCTTTCTTACTCTCAGCACTGAATACAGTAATAGTCACCTGAATAGGTACACAGAAATATAGCAAGGGAAAGCTTGGCTAATCCCCCAAGCCCACCAAAATAACCTGACCAACAAATGAGACAAATCTATTTGGCAGAAGGATTTGGTTCTCTTTTTTGGTAGTTTCTTTTAACTTAAAAACAAACAAATAAACAAACAACAACAAAAAAAAACCAGATGTGTATTGGAATCAAGAAGAATCAAGCTCAAGATAGTCACAAAAAATAAATGATGTATTTTTCCTCCATAGATCAAAACTATAACAAACAAGACAATTGTATCAAAGTTCAGTGTCCAGAATTTTTTTCTGTAATACAAAAAGAGATATTGCAATTACTTTACTGCTCAAGAATTTCCTTGTTCAAGCTGCTGAATTCTTCTCTCATTGAAGTTTTGTCAGTAACTTTCTTTAAACTACCACGTACAAAGAATTCTTTATCACCCTCATCTTTTCTAAAGCTCTTCTTTTGTTCTAGAGAGTTTTGTAGCATGCTCCTCTATAAATTTACTCAAATGCTCTAGATCTCTGTCACCGCCTTCAAATTTAATGGGATTGTTCTTCTTGTCCCTTGGAGCAAAGTAGATGGTGGGGAATCCTTCCACTTTGTAGTGATCATTTGTCACATCGTTGGCAGTAGCATCCATCTTGGCTATGACTAGATTTTTCTCATTCTTGTATTTTTTGCCTAGCTCAGTATACACCGGTTCTAGTTTCTTGCAGTGTCCACACCACGGGGCATAGAACTCTATGAGAACATCACTCTTTGGATCCATTACTATGGTATCAAAAGTTTTACCCACTACCACTTTCACAGGCCCTTTGTTATTTTTTGGCACTGGCTGTGACTTCACAATAGGCTTCAGTTTTCCTAGGAGAAAGGATAACACACACCATTGTTAATTACAGTAAGAGCAACCCTTGTATTTCCACTAAGAAAAAAAGGGTAAGAAGTACATCTTCACACCAAAGAAAAGCACTGCACTAGTAATCAATTTCACCTCTGCAGGAAACTCTGTCTAGCTTGCTGATGACATTTAGTACAGTGAACTCATGAAACAGGGACAAGCTGTTTCACAGCACCCCAGCAGCTTTCTCCCTCTGCTCACAGGTATTCAGCCATAATGTGTTTGACAGCAATTTATGTATTACACTTGCCATGAATACGAATAATCACCTGACACTTCAAAGCTACGAGAACATTTTAGGCTTGCCAAACACATCTGCTGTTAAAATACTGCTAGATGCCACAGCACAGTTTCAACAGCAAAGTTAACGAAGTGAGGTTAAAGAAAAAAAAGGGAGGAGGGGGAAGGCAAAGAACATCCAATAAGATTTAAGCCATAAAGCATTGTAAGACTTCACATATGATTTCACTGCAGCCATGAATATCATGTGAATATAATTCAGAAGAATATCCACTGAAGGAAAAAGCAAAGCAAATGGCTCTTTAGAAAAAAAAAGAAAAACAATCCTTTACCTTTTTTGAATGCCAGCACAAACTGCCTGAGGGCATCAGAGTCAAACTCTTCTGGCTCCATGGCATATTTCTTGCCACCTTCATCCAGAATGGCAACATTTACATCCTCTCCACTCTCAAGCAGACCTAGATCTTTTATTTCAGAAGAATAATCTTCCTCATCAGAAACAGCAAACACATATTCAGGGAAGTCCTTGGCTACTTCTAGGACTTTGCTTCTCCAGTACTGGGTAGCTGAAGAACCAGAACACAGCAGGGTTAGTAATTTCTATTTACTTGTTTCCTTCTAAAACAGAAGAACAGGGAACTTAACTTACCAACACGATAGTCAAAACTAAAGTCAACAGTGTAATAGACAACCACTAGAGGGCGCTTAGCATATCTTTTAGCATCATTGGAAGGCTTGCGATGACCAACTAGAGGCAAAGCATGTTTCACTACGTGCTCTTTGATCTCTGATTCATCTGTAGAATACTGCTTTAAAAAAAAATAAAAAAATAGGGACAAGACATCATGTAAGTGCTGATTCTGTTACACAGTACTGGAAACTAGTATCATACATGAATAAGAAAGGGATATGTTATAAGCAATGCCTGCATCATATTCTTACTCACTTTAAGATCCAAAACATACATCTTGGATTCATGCTTTGATTGAAATTTTTCCGGCTGCATGACAACCAGTTTTCCAGGAGATACTTTCAATAGTTTTGCAATCTCGTTGCTGAAGGTGTGATGGAACTTGTAATCTTCTCTTAAACTGTTAGCTAAAAGATTAAAATTAAGGAGAATGAAAAGTCACCAAGAAGTGAATTGATGGCTTTCATCAAATCTTGTTACTGCAAGGACAGTGACTAACGCAGGCATGGAACAACTCAGGGTCTTAGAGAACAGCTCTTGCCCCCAAACAGAGTGAGAAAACATACTTTGAGAAGCACTAGTTGAATGCTACTCAACTGCTTATCTACTTGATGATTTAGAATAAGTATTTAAAAAAAAGTACTGAACAGCTTCCAAAACATACACAGTGAAGCAGCTGCTTTTTTCAGTCACCTACTCTTGGCTTTCCTCCAAATAAGAATAGAACTGGAAAGGAACTCTGGAAGTCACCTAATCAATTTCTTTCAGGGCTACCTGGGAGACAGTTTTGTATCTTTCCACGCTGGAGAATCCAGATGAAAACAACATCAGAAGCAAGCATAACCACAGAAAGAGAATTTGCCCTTACTACTCTGAATGATCAAACAGAAAGCAAGAATGGCTGCACGTAGTTCCATCACGTGAGACACAGACATGGATTAGAGGGCACTTCCAGTGCTTTTCACTGGAAGCAAACACCGTTGACACATTAAGGAGCGCTTTAACTTGACCAACAATTTTTAAGAATAAGCACTGCCAGGAAGGGCCTAGCTAAAGTCATTCAGAGATGGATAATTTTCCTTCCTTCAAGTCCTCCCAAGCTGAACAAGCTCAGCAGAGTCCAGCATTTGGAATGGTCAAGTATAAAACTAGTAAAAGCATATGGTATAACTAGCAAGACATTTTGATCTGTTCCTCAGCTAAGAGTTTTCCCATCTCTCTAGGTCACATATTTTTAGAGACACCACATCAAGAGTATATTATTTCCTGTGACTGACTTACTGTGACTTCAGTTACATGCACAAGATCTAGTATGAGGTTTTTTCCCCCTTGAGTAGAAGTGGAAGATCACCCTCGAGTCTCTCTCTTCCTTTTCCCTTTTTAAACTCCCTTTACTGAATTCAGAGAATAAATAAGGGAACTTCCCATGCCCAAAGCCTTGAGCAACAAGGCTCAACAAATCACACTTCTAATATTTTAAACCATGCATTACCTGCTTCCTGATAGAGCTGATAGGCTTCATCAGTTTCTCCACTAAAAACACCAATGATAATGACATCATCTCCATCCTTCAGAAATTCCTGTACCTGCTTCGTAGCCTGAATCTGCTTAGATGGAGGACCAGCCTGTTCAATCATGTAGTCAACAATACCTGTTAGACAAATCCACACCCAAGAAGTTGCTTAAATATTTTTTGAACTGAAAGCTTCAGGCACTTCCTGTATAGAAAACCATAATAGTATATTTCACATTGACACCTTCATTTCTGTGCAATCTTTCCAAAATAACCAACAAAGTGATCAAGAAAACGGTCATAGTCTTCAAGTGCTCCAGTTCTGGGTATTCTCTTTTAGGTCGGTTTCAGGAATTCCAGGTATGTCAGCTGACCTTTCAAGTAACCCACCTTTCTGAAACTTTAGACCCTTCACCATCTCATGACCCTCTATGAGACAGTATTACACTTGGTTATTCCTAATTTTTCTACAAGCTAGTATTGAGCACTTCACCAGCCCTTATAGGGCATTCAAGTGCAACTAATGGCTGCCCTTTTACTCATACTGCTTGCTTGCATATTTAAATTACTTTTATATTAAAGGAGCTTGTTAAGGAGCATAGGGTGATGTTACAAAGATGAAACAACTTTATACTCATGGCATATGTAGGTACATGGCATATGTATGTTTTTTCACCTTCCCCATGCTATTCTGTTGAACACATGTGTATGCTCTACATTTGTAGTCAAGCCCTTAAAAAGATTAAGAGTCACAATACCATATTTCTCTCGCGGACCACTGTAGTCATAAGGTTTGCCTTTGCGAAAGATTTTCAGCGTTGGATAGCCAGTAACATCAAACTTCTTTGCAAGCTCAGTTTCAGCCGTGGCATCGACTTTAGCCAGAGGAATGGGAGGTGTGCGCTTGCTGAGCTCTTGGGCGGCCTTCTCATATTCTGGAGCAAGCCTTTTGCAGTGTCCACACCTAAGGAATTTGGAGGGTGGAGGGCAGTTTTAATAAGCCAGGTCCTGCTAGCTACCTTCTACTTCTGCACTGGATGAGCTGCAAGCCTCTTTAGAAGATTTAGAAGAGGCATAATAGCAAAACAGCTTCACCAAGTGTGTTCAGAACAGGTGTGCTAGGAAAGCAGAGGCAACTCCCTTCTTGCTTACCATGGAGCATAGAATTCCACCAGAATTATGTCAGCATCTTTCACAACATCGTCAAAATTATCCTGGGTCAATACAAGAGTAGCTTCTGGTGGAGGGGTCCAATTGGGGTCAGAAATCTCCTTGACTTTGGCTACAATTGCTGAAAAACAGTTCAATAGCTCAGTTACAAAGTTTGCACTATCATTTCTGTAGTATATCAAAGGCAACAATAGACACCATATTATTACATTAAATATTTAGAAATTACCAAACAAATTCCATTCTAAGCAGACAGAAAAGGCAGTTTTTCCTTCTGACTGCAATGAATTCATTAAGTGATAAATACTGACAATTTACAGACCTGCTGTTTCCTACAGATCAATCCCTCAAAAAGCACAATATCTCCTACTGTAATCAAGCCATTATTCAGGAAGTCTTCCACGACTAAGAGAACCACCCACTACCAACACTGTCCTCTAACACACAGGCTTTAGAAGATTGGGCAAAATTTCAGCCTTCATAATATTATTCTACTTCACACAATGGAACTTGAAATCAAAGTCCTTCATAGTAATTCCTTCAAGCAGCAAGATCATACACTTCCTTGCTTTGTTACAAAGAACTACAAGGACCAATGCTTACCATCTTCTGTTCGAGAACCATCGTAGTCAACAGGCTGGCCTTTTTTCAGGATTTTAATGGTTGGGTAACCACTGACATCAAAACGACTTGCTAGCGCAGTGGCTGCAGTAGCATCAATTTTGGCAACTGGAATAGGAGGGTCATTTTCCTTCAGGGTTTTGGCTATCTTTTCATACTCAGGAGCAAACTGCTTGCAATGCCCACACCTGTCAAAGGAATACATACGTAAATATACAAATGCAAGACAGACATGGAGGAGTATTTTGCTACTCTGCATTTCCAGAAGGCCGTCTGCCAGACGTTCACATCATCAACCTAACACTATTTGTCTTGCTGTATTTTCAGATCTGGGAAGGGGGGAGGAGGGGTGAGAAGAGGGATAGGAAGGAATGATGGTGGTGTGAGGGCAAGAAAAACTATAGCCAGGTACTGTGTTTGTACAAATCCCAACCTTTTATTTTTCCACACTCCATTCTAAGTTTCAAAGCCACTGTAAAAAAAATTTAGCAATTACTTTTACAAAGTTGCAAACCTCGTACTGTGCTTCTCCTCCCTGCCCCCAGATACCACCTCACTCAAGACTCCAGCTTCTCCCTAGTTTGGGTATCCTAAATATAGTATCCTAAATTCAAACTAATGAGAAAAAGCATCCAGAAGTTAATTGGGCCCTAATGAATCCTCACCTCACACGCACCCCAGTATCAGAGCACCTGGTCTACTCAGAACTCTCTGGGAAGAGCAGAAGCTACTGCTGAAGAAGCTGGCACAACAGGGGCAGTATACAAAGCATATGAAGAAGCAAATATAGTTCAATAAACTGGAGACAAAGGAAAATGAAGATAGAAACTAGTATGTAACAGCCTGTATTCTTTAGTCTCTCAATTGGCAGGAGGGAATGCAGAGGAACAAAAAGAAAATACACTGGTTTGTGCTTCTTACACATCCTTATGCTTTGCTTCACATCCAGTTTTCATACTAGCAAACTACAACTACCAAACAGGGATAGAGTTCTGCATGACAAGACTGGTATTAATTAAAAGCCAAGTCTACTTCAAGCAAGAACATACTCCCCCCTCTTCCACTGAAACACTAGCACAAAATAATCACCTTGACTGCAAACATTTACTCTTGCTTTTCCCTTTAATAATCCTATTACTTTTGCCCATAGGAATGCAAGAGGAGATGCATCCTGCCTAAAGATCTTTGTATCCATGATAGCACCCCATAGTACTCTGGCGTTATTCAGTGTACACCAGTACAACAGCAGTCCACAAGGCACTATTAAAACTAGTAATACGAAGCAGCATTGTCCTCACATCATAACATCCTTCCAACAAAGACATAGATTCCAACTTCTGAAGGACAACTTCCTGACTAGGGAAGCTTTCTCCATTTATATGAGTGCACAAATTCTTGGTAGGCCAACGGGACAAGATAGCAAGCTGTCAAGTCACATCACATGGCCTTTCTGGGGCTGACTGCTCTCCAACAGGTACAGAGCAGAGACGGAGCCAGGACAGTGCTGCCCTTGGTGCAGGAGCCCTCAGCACAAGCGATGCAAGTCTTTTCCAACCTTGGTGATTCTATGATCTGAATGATCTCTATGACACTTGTGGTGACAGACACATGCTTTTATGGTACAGGAGCAATGGGACTTCCAGAACCATTTCGTGCCCTGGACAACATCACAGTACAGCACTACTCCTATACAAGACCTTAAAACCAGTCATGATCCAAATATCTGCTTTTTCACATTATCCAACTGCTGTGTTAAAAATGCCATCAAGAATTTCTCACTCCTTAAAACCACTCCAATAAAGACAACTGGGAAAAAAAGTAGATACAAACAAAAGCAACTATTTCTACCTCAAAATCAACAAACTCCCAAGCATGTTTTCTAGGATTGCACATTGCCAAAGAAGCTCCTAGCACCCATCTCACACTGCACTAAAGGAGGTATCACAGGCTGCGAACCCACCATGGTGCATAGAATTCCAGAAGCACAGTGTCCTTGTCTGCAGTAAAGCTGTCAAAGTTTTCATCATTCAAAACTAACACACCATTTTCTTCTTTAACTTCATCATCATCATCATCATCATCATCATCATCTTCTTCATCATCATCATCAACTTCTTGTATAACAGATTCTGGAAAAATAAAATGTAAAAAAATTAATAATTGGTACAGATTAGGTTGTGTGAAGTTTAATGTTAAAGTAAGTCTATCAACTTAACGACAGATTAAGTAGACCTCATAGTTAGAAAAAGAAAGCATCAAAACAGGTTAATTTCTCCTTCACATTTGACAGCTGCCCAGGTTTGCAAAGCAACTGGACTCAGGCGTTTGACCTGCCCCATTTCATTTTCACACATGCTCTGTTAGCTTCACCCAAGTCTCAGTACACATTGTGCTCTTCAAAGCAAGTTAGAAGAGACACAGTGAGAATTAATATATCCCAACCTCTGCAACACTTGCCACTAAAGTATCTTCCTGAATCATGGGAAAGCAGGGCACCAGATGCGCCTCCTTGGGCAAGACGGGCACAGAGTTGATACCCAATTTCAGACTTGTTGAGTGAGTGCAGGATCGCAGCAATATCACACAGCACCCCAAAACTCCTACTCAATGTGTGTGGGGATGTGAGGTGCTCTTCTGAAACAAATGGAGTCAGAACTGCCCTCAGGAACTTCAGGGAGGCCTCTGGCCTAACACCACCAATACAAAACAGGCCTTTGGAGAAGACACTTGCTAAATTAGAGAAGCAGGGTTTACACATGAAACCTGGTGCCAAGACACATCAACCAGTTCAGTCTGCCTTGACTTGGAAGTTGAGACTCTTTCTCTAACACTTGATTGTTCGCGTCTTTTAAAGATTTTTGTCAAAACTTCTAGAATTCTAGTCAAATCTTACTGAATGGTTCCAAAGGAATTTCTGTCAGAGGACAAGTGATGAGAATACCTAATCCCTAATACAAACCATATGTCGTTGCAACTAAGGACCTTTTAACCACTGTAAGCTCCAGCAATTAAAAGAAGTACAATGAAAGTTGAAGTTTCATTGTTCAAAACAGTATAGTATCTACATTTTTAGCTGGCTTTTGACTAAGTTGACACGACTGACTGCAGTAGGCAGTAGACAATGTACATGCAGTTTACTTGTCCAGGACAAGAATGCTGAAAATACTTCTGATTTCACCTGAAATTTGAAATGCAAGCATTAGAAGCGTGTAACATCCAGTGGGAAGGTACAAGCAATAAAAAAGAAGAATTCCTAGGCTATTCTCAGGCCAAGAGCAAACCATAGCAACAAGCTCACCACAGACACCACAGACATTAAAAATCACATATCATTAAACATCAGCAACCATTTTTCCATGAAAAAAAAAAAAAAGATAAAAAGTGTGTAAGCTCTCACAAAACAATACACTCGTGCAGAAGATATGCTTATTTTAATTTGAATGCAACTTTGTATGATAGTAAAATATTCATGTCTGATGAGGTGAGAGATCACAGGGGATCATTTCCCACACAACAAAAGTCACTTGGATCAAGTTTCTCAGCAACTACTATTGTTGTATCTGATTGAAGCTAAACTTTAAAACTGGACAACACTTCTCTGTTGCTGCATCAGAACAGTTGCAGGAAAAGATTAAGCTTCCAGAGAGAACTACCAAGGCATTCATTTACCATGGTGAAAAAGCCAGTTTTTCAGGGGGTTCAGCAGTCACAACTTCTTCTAACAGCGCTGCATGGGTCTGAGGGATGTTTCACAACAGGATGTTCAAGGTTGGTCTGTGCCTGAACTCCCTCCCAGTGAGCTGTACCATGCCTGTTGCTTTTCAAAGGAAAGCACGTCAGACTTGATTTTCACTGACAAAAAAAAGTCTGAGCAAAATTTGTCAATTTCAATTCTGCTCATGCAGCTCTGATTCTAACCATCAGGCTGTTACTTTTGTTTCTGCTCACCAGGCCAACCTTCCTTCCCCGATGAGAAGGAACACCCCCCATAACAGCAGCATATGCTCAGAGTCTGGAAAAGCAACAAAGATTCTGCTATGAAGGTGAAGTGCTAAACCACAAGATCTAACATATACCATTGAAGTAATTTTGTATCTTTCAGTGGAAGTAGCTGTGTGTCTGTTTTTTGTTTTTTGGTTTTTTTTTTTTTGACAGGGATGTATTTAGATTGCTACACAAATACACACAAGCACTTCCTCCACCCAGAGGAAGGAGGTATGGAACAGCAGGACTCCAGCCTGCCCCCTGCTGAAGCAGAGCACATGTTTCTGGGAAACCCACGAACTCATCCCCCTGGAATCTACAACTTCACAAACACCTACAGCCACCTGAGCTACCTCTAATATATCAGGGCTGAAGCTCTTCAGGAACTACCCGAGGAGATAAGGGGCGCCCTTCATTAAGGAACTTTATTCAGCATTAATGATTTATATTTTTTAGGAGAGCTGTCACAGAATGAGCAACTGACAGCTGACATGGCAGAAGTAGTGTGATAATATTTGTATAACACAGCTCATGAAAACAAAGCAGCTGCATGCAATGAAGTATTTTGTTTCTTGAAGCTATATGCAAAGGAGACGGTCAAAGCAATGAAGCAACAGCTTTGCTAGAGCCTGTCTTCCAGTAAAACTCCAACAAAATATTCCCAGAAATTTCTACACAAGTACGTAATTAAAAAAATATATAATAAAGCTGACCCTTGTTTTAAAACTTCACATATGTGGTGCTGACTGGCAGGCCTTTGTCAGGACGATGGGTTACTCTGAAACTAACCCATACGCTTGGCTTCACCGAGATTTCAACACTTACTGGAAATGTGGCCTAGCCATTTTTTCCTCAAGTGAAATGGATCCTGTACGAAAGCCAGTGAAGTGTAGATGCAGCTCTTTCAGATTCTGCCCGAGTTTCCTTTAAGAGGGGCATTACCGCATCTCCTATCTGAGCACAGCGAGGTGACCTCCATCTCCAGAAAAACACGAGTCAAGATACGTCATACGTCGCCAGGTGATTCAAAAAGCCATTTCAGAAACGCAACCTCCATCTTTCCTGCGGCGCACTGACCGCACGTTCCCCTCCTTTTCCTTCACGTGTGTGCAAAGGGACTGGCGGCCACCACCTGCCCACTATCAGCACTAGCCTCGCCTTTCTCCGAGCGTCTTCGCTGTGCCGCCCCAGCCCAATTTCGCTCCCCAGGACGACCGCACAGCAAGCTCGGCTGCACGTCAATTTCGGATGGATCCCCGCACCGACTGATCGCGGCCCCAGCTCGCCCGGCGGCCTCCGCCCTTCCCAGCTCCCGCTGCCCGCTCACCTCCGCCGTCCTCCTGCGCCACCAGCACGGCCAGCTGCGCCATGGCCAGCAGCAGCAGCAGCAGCACCCACAGTCCGCGCTGCCTCATCTCGCCGCCGCACAGCAAAACAACGCGACCCCGCTCCGACCCCCCGCGACTCGGGCGCACACCGATCGACCCAGCCTCCCCGTCCGGCCGAGCGCCTGCTCTGAGTTGCCGCCTCCTCATTGGCCGCCCGCGGGCCGCCAACCGCCAGCCGCCACGAGCAGCGGGCGCGGCCGCGATCCGAGCGGCGACGGGGGAGGGCGGGGCTTCGTGGCGCCGGGACGCAACACGGATGCTCGGGATTGGCGGGAACTGCAGGGGGCGGAAGCGAGGGAGGGGAGGAGAGGAGAGGAGTGCGGAGTTAGCCTGTGAGGGCGCGCCGCGTGCTGTGTGCGGGGTGAGGCGTGCGGCGTGAGCCCCGCCTCAGGGGAGAAGGGCGGCGGTGCGGCTGGGTGCTCGGACGGTCGATCAGAGCAGTTTTGGAGTTATTTAACAGTTATTTTTTCATGGTCAGAGCTTCTGATCCTTGAGCAAGCGGGCAGGCTGTTTGGTATGCGGCAGTTGTAAAATACTAATAATATGTCATGATGAATAATTGTCTTCAGCAACTCCAAGCGCGAGCTTGTAATGTGAAAAGTGCGATGTTAGGGACCGAGGAGGTGTTGTGTTACTCTGTCTGTGTTGCAACTAGGGTGTCATTCAGCATTTGTCTGAGAAAGGAAGCTAATACCCTGCTTTGTTCTTCATCAGTCGGTTACAGCACGGGGCTCAGTGCTGGCCCTCCATCCAGCAGCCAAACAAGTCTCTTAGGAATGCTGTAGCTGATGCAGAAGCTACTTTTCAAACTATCAGTGAGTTGCTGCTGTCAGAGGGGATCTGCTCTGAGACCTGGTCTGAAAAGGTATTTGGGTCCCACCTGATTTTGGTATTTATAAAAATAAGCAACTTGTTGAAATTTTGTTTTCTTAACATAGATATGCAGTAATGTGATAGTCAGATGGGGCGATGTTTTGACTGGGAATAACTCAGAGAATGGAAAGTCATTATCTAGAGGATGCTTACTGTTTGGTTAACACAACTGTTGAACTGAATGTTGTGTTTGTGTGTCAGATATTTACTGCCTTCCTCGTCTGTGTTTGTAGGAAAAAGAGTGGCTATTGTAATCTACTTACCCTGACACAGTACACATTGTCCACTGGACAGCTGACCTGTCAGGAGAGACGTATTCTGTCAGGCCTGACATTGTTTGGACAGTCAGGAGATGAGTAAAAAGAGCTCGCAGAAAAAAATAAGCGTGTAAATTGAAGAAGTGGTAGGACTATTGCTTTAGTCTGTTAGAACATGAAATACAGGATTATTAAATATTTTATTTAGTTAAGTAGTTAAAAATAATTAGTTTAATTTAAATAGTCAATAGTTATATTTCTTTTGTGATGGCTGAGTTTTATGGTGATTGCATTTTATGTCTGTGCTTGTTAACCAAGTTGAAAAACAAAATCAGTAGGTTTGCTGGACATTCAAGATGTGAAGAACCATCATCTGGCTAGATAGTGAAAAAGGCAGTGCAGGTAGTATAAATATAGCATTGGGTTTTATTTGAACTATATCTGCAAGACAGAAACCCTGTAACCCCTGTTCACACAAGGGCAGTCTGATTATCTGACTGAGAGATTTGTGAAGATGTGGGTTAGTGTGTTACAGAAGCCTGGATCTTGGGCAAGTCCTGTTAGACAAACAGGACCTTGGCAAAAAAAAACACAATATGATTGGTCTTCTAGTGTGAGATAACAGGATAACACACTGGGTCATTAATAAGACACCAAAGAGAAACTTAATTCTTCTGAGACCATCTGTGGTGTAGCTTGGTGAAACTGTAAACTCAGTGTAAGTGTGCAGCACTTCAGCTCCATAAATACTAGTGAGCAAACAAGCACCTATGGAGCAGTTCTGGATAAAATATACATATTTTTTCTGATATAGTTGCTGTGCTGCAGAAAATTCCACATGTTGGCACACTAAAATTAATTGCATTGTGTGCATTTTGTGTTTTCAGTCCCTTATAACTTGTTGGTTTCTACCATTGCCAGACCAAGGTGATTCAGGATGAGGCTGAATATTTCTAATCAATAGTCTAAATGTTGTTAGCCTTCTTTCAGCAATTAGGTTCAGAATAATCTGTATGTCTGCCTCTAACAAATAGCGTTCTAGATAGTGTTTACAGAAGTACATACTACTTTTAAAATACTTCTGTTCTCCATTTCTTATATTATGTATACAAAGTCAGCTGTGAAATTAAGAAAGGAGTTAATAGTTAAATAGGAATTTAAAAAAAGCTATGATATCCAAAGCAAAGCTAGAAATTTTCTAAATGCAAAATGGAAAAATATTATCTCGCAAGTTCATTGCAAAGCAATGTTGAAAATCATAGGCATATGCTGTCAAGTTCCACAGAAATATGAATAAAGTTATTACTAGATGTTTGGATATTTTTCTCTTTCATTAATTGGAATAAATCAGTCTGCGTAGATTTGTATGCTCATAAACAAGCAGTCAGTCATACTCCTTAAACATATTTTCTTTAGGAATGTCTAGTGAGTGTCATTCCTGTTGTTTTAAGTTGTCAGTGGCTCCCTTAAAATCTTCACAGAAGGTATCTGTGTTTTCCAGCACTAGGCAGTGGTGCACTGGCTTTATGCTGTACTGAGATTTTCCCTTTCAAAAGGTGGTCTTGGAGCTAGTCACTGTATGTACATTGTTCTGCAAATTCTACAGGATGCTGTCGTTGATATTTGTGGAAGGGACATGCAGCAGTAAATGATAAAGAAGAAAATGTCAGTATTCTTCTCCAGAAGTCCTGAAAATTGATCTACATCAATCTAGCTTCTGTTATTAAGCTCTACTACAATCTCAAAAATGGATTTGAACCTACTTGGCTTTTCAAAGCCTAATAAAAGAGCGGTGACTTACAAGGATACTGAGTAATTACAGCAGTCTCGTTTCTGTGGTAGCTGCTTTAAGTCATTATAATTCTTAATATCACAGGGTGACACTGATACTGGCCTGAATAGAAGTGCAAGAAATTAAGTTACTGTTTTTGAATATGAAGGCTGCTCTGAAAGTAATGCCTCCTATTTTATTATATTGGGCCACTACATCAGGGTGGATATTAGTGGTATGGCAGTAGAGTTTGAACCTTCCCACCAATGTTCTTTTACATTTTGTTGCAGTGTGATAGATGGCAGTAGAGAAGCATTCTAACAAAATGATGTCTGATATGGAAGCATGTATGAAGCAAAGATGTGTAATTGTGTTTCTCCGTGCAGAAAAATGTCAACCATTTGATATTTGTGGATGCTTGCTGAACATTTATGGAGACCAGACAGTGAATATTAGCACAGTGAGGCAGAAGGTGATGCTTTTCAGCAGTAGCAAGAACGGGTCACCTTTGCTGGTTCAGATTTGTACGAGCGCAACATGCAGGCTTTTGTTCATTGCTGCTGAAAATGCATAGCTAATGGTAGTGACTGCGCTGAAAAATACTGTTTTGTAACTGAAAGTTTGCTCTATCAAATGTTGTTATCATGCTCTTTGTATCTGTAGTAGTTTCTGTGGAAATAAATAGGAGACATTACTTTTGGAGTTGCCCATGTACAAATTTTGTACTTGGGTGCTGTAGTAAATAGCTGATCATTCTCAAAGGATTGGAAAAATCCTTGTCATACAATGTATGCAACTGAAGTACAGGGCCAGTGAACTAACGTGTTGGACCATGATGCACAGCATTTTCAGTAGGACTGTGAAAGACCAGTTTCTCTTCCTGTGCTTTTATTGAATAAAGTATTTGTTCCTTACAGTGTGAGCTGGATGTGCTGGTAATGTCACTCGCTGGCAGTCTGAACTATGGATCAAAATGCTGCAAATGCACACCTGACATTGCAATATATGCATAGTTCTGAATAATTTTGGGGGAATGCTCTCAAAACTTGTTAAAACAAAACAAAACACATAAAACAACAAGTTGAGTTGTAAAACCTCACTTATTTGATCATAGAATGGCTTGAGTTGGAAGGGACCTCAGAGACCGTCCAGTTCCAAACTGTGAGCAGGGTTGCCTGGGCCTCATCCAACCTGCCCTGGAATTTCCAGGAATGGGGCATCACAACCTCTCTGCACAGCCTGTTCCAGCAATTCACTGCACCCTTAATGAAAAATTTCCCTCAACGTCTAATCTAAATCTCCTCTCCTTTAGTTTAAAGCCATTCCCCTCTGTCCTATCACTATCTTCCCAAGTAACAAGTTTATTTCCTTCCTGTTTATAAGCTCCCAGCTTGTCTTCATAGGAGAGGTGCTCCAGTCCTGTGATGATCTTTGTAGCCCTCCTCTGGACCCATTCTAAAAGCTCCACATCTTTCTTGTGCTGGGCCCCCCCCCGAGCTGGACACAATATTCGTGAGAGGGGTCTCACAAGGGCAGAATAGAGAGGGATAATCGCCTCCCTTTCTCTGCTGGCCATCCCTCTTTTAATGCAGCCTAGCAATACTGTTAGCCTTCTGGGCTGCGAGTGTGCACTGTTGGCTCGTGTCACGTTTTTCATCTACTAGGACCCCAACAAGAAAAGAAAAGTCCAGGAGGGCATACACCCCCTAGTGAATGATACAGGCAGGCTGGTAACAACAGACAAGGAGAAGGCTGAAGTACTTAACAACTTTTTCGCCTCTGTCTTCCCTGATAAGTGCTTGCCACACAGCCCTGAAACATTTGGCTAAGTAGGAGAGGACTGTGGAAGCAGCGTCCTTCCTATGGTAATTGAAGATCAGGTTCATGACCACCTGAGGAACCTGGACATCCCCAAGTCTGTGGGTCCCAATGAGATGCATCCCAGAGTCCTAAGGGAATTAGCTGATGTAGTCGCCAAGCCACTCTTTATGATACTTGAAAAGTGGTGACTCCACCAGCTGGAATTTCTGGTGACTGGAAAAAAGGCAACAACATACTCATTTTTAACTCATTTTTAAGAAGGGTAAAAATGACAATGCTGGGAACTACCATCCTATCAGTCTCACGTCTGTGCCAGGAAGGATCATGAAACAGATCTTCCTGGGTTGAGGCAACCCCCTTTACTAATACAAACTGAGGGACGAAAGGATTGAGAGCAGCCCTGCCATAGAAGACCTGAGAGTAATGGTGGATGGAAAGTTGAACATAAGTCAACAGTGTGCCTGTTAGCTAGTTACCTAGTGCTGCGGTGGGTGCAGGCTCCATTCCTGAAGATTTTGAAGGCAAGGCTGGATCAGGCCTTGGGAAGCCTGATCTAGCTGTGATGTCCTTGTTCGTTGCAGTTGGACTAACTGACCTTTAAAAGTCTTTTCCAACTTTAAGGATTCTATGATTCTGTGATTCTATGATTCTATGATTGCAATCCTGTACATTCCACTTGAAAATTCATAGGTAGTTTATGTCAACTGAAAGTAGAATCACAAATATGCCAAAAAATTGATGATTTTTTAAATAAATCTTGAAGTCCATTCTTTAATTCCTGTATCAAAATGCAAAGCCAAGGTGCTTATTTTTCTCTGTTCTCTAGTCTGTGTCTAGTCAGTATATCAAAATACACAGAATTACTTGCCATAACTTCAGTTAGCACTTCTCTATGCCCTTTCCTTTTCCTGATTTCAGCCAAGACAGTGTAAATAGGGCACTGATGCTTGATTGCTGCTGAGTGAGGGATGCATGCCAAGTTCTGGGCTGGGCTGGTTGGTGGGGAATAGCTGCTGCCATGATGTTGTGGGTCAGGAAGCGGGCCACTTGCTGCCGATGGGATACTGCCAAGTAGGTCCTTGAAGAAATCAGAGTTGGCTCTACTGAAGTCTAGGGTTTCAATCCTACTCTTATTGCCTTGTTTCATCCATGTGAGATCCTGTACTCCGCTATTTCATGGTAATTGCATCACAGGCTTCCCCTATGCTTCCCAGTCAGCCCTTTCTTGTTAGTAAGAGTGAAGTCCAGCAGCACAACTCTTCTTGTCGGCTTCTCTACCACCTGTGTCAGAAAATTATCTTCAATGCATTGCAGGAACCTCCCAGACTATGTGTGTCTGGCAGTGTTGCTTTTACGACAAATGTCAGAGTGGTTGAAGTCTTCCATGAGAACAAATGCTTGTGAAAGTGATGCTACTTCCATCTTATGTTGGAAAACTGGAAAAAATATTATTACCTTGCAGAAGATGTTATAAGTTTTGCTAAGGTCAGAAGTGTCACAGTGTTTGGGTGCATCTTTCCATCTGAAAAAATAATTTAATGTAGAAAAGAGATTCCTGGTTGCTTTTGCCTGGCCTGAATCCAATCTGGAAAGCAGGAACACCTGTCTGTAGACAGAGAAAACATTGTTACTTCTACTGTTACCTGCCAAAAAGGACCCTAATTAGGGTGTGTGCTTCCCAAACAGGGATCAGAAAAGGCTGTAAGAGAGGAGTATTGAAGCACGCATCTTAAATAAGCAGAAGAGAAAAAGAGAAGCTATACTCTTTTGCAGCAAAGGTGTTGGTGATGGACCTGTATGGAGGACCAGTTGTGCTGATGGTGCCGTACAGTCACTGGAAGCACTGGCTTCATTTTAGGATGATGTCTGAGATTAGTAAGGCTGGTGAAAATGCAGCTTTGCCAAGTGTTATTTATGCCTCAGCATCTGCATGGATTTTGGCACTAGTCTCAATTTTGTTCCAACAACAATCCACCTGGGCTGCAGAAGGATTCACCAAATCCAGAGAGAAAAAAGGGGATGTAGAATGGAATAAGCACCCCCTTGAAATTAAGATCCCATCTTCGTCAGAGTAGGAGTTCTGTCACATGCATGGTTGGCCACAAGGTGCCGTTGTCAGAGAGAAAGTTGACACGGGAGTTTGTCGATGAAATCAAAATCTCCCGGCTCCCTGTTCTGGGAACACTGCAAGGAATGTTGCTGCCCTGGCTCCTGTAAAGTGGAAGCTGTGTAGCATTGGGCTTGAAGCCACAACACAGTCCAGCAATTTTCCCAGCTGCATGCATGCTGGTTTTTGTTTGCTTTTGCACATCAGACTCAACAGAGAAGCTGAGACCTCTCTGAGGCAGTGGGAGCAGGTAGTAATAGGTGCAGAAACAGCTTGAGAGGGAGGCTCTTGTTCTTAGAGCAGTTATCCTGTGGGGGTCACTCTTCCCTTGTGATTAGTTAATCCCGGTGTTCTGCATAATACTATTCTGCATAATGTCTGTTTTTCGGATCGCTAAAAATGTACATCCATCTTGTCAAGGCGATTTCTTTATCAGCCTGGAAACTGGGATTCGTGTATACAGATTAGTAATACTTCAGTTGGTTATCATTAGGCTGGATAGAATCATAAATCACCAAGGTTGGAAAAGACCTCTGAGATCACCCATTTCAACAGTCCACCTATCACCAATATTTCCCACTAAACCATGTCCCTCAGTACAACATCTAAATGTTTCTTGAGCACCCCAGGGATAATGATTCCACCACCTCCCTGCGCAGCCCGTTCTAACAACTGACCGCTCTCTTGGAGAAGGATTATTTCCTAATGTCCAACCTCAATCTCCCTTAGCACAACTTGAGTCCATTCCCTCTAGTCCTATCACTAGTTACATGGGAGAAGAGGCTGATACCCACCTCACCACAATCTTCCTTCAGATAGTTGTAAAGAGTGATAAGATCACTTCTGAGCCTCCTCTTCTCCAGACTAAACAATCCCAGCTCCCTCAGTCGCTCCTCGTAAGATTTGTGGTCCAAATCCCTTACCACTTTCTTGCCCTTCTCTGGCCATGCTCCAGAGCATCAGTGTCTTTCTTGTAGTGAGGGGCCCAAAACAACAGTACTTGAGGTGCAAGTACCAGGGCTGTGTACAGAAGGATGATAACTTCCCTGCTCCTGCTGGCAACACTCATACAAGCCAGGATGCCATTGGCCTTGGCCACCTGGGCGCACTGCTGGCTCATGTTCAGTTGGCCATCAACCAGTATCTCCAGTTGTGTTTCCTCTACACAGTCTTCCAGTCACTTTGCCCCAGGACTGTAGCATTGCCTGGGGTTGTTGTGAACAGAGTGCAGGGCCTGCCACTTGACCTTGTTGAACTTCATCCCATTGGCTTAAGCCCAGCTATCCAGCCTGTTCACATCTGTCTGTAGGGCCTTCCTACTTCCCACACAGATTGACACTTCCTGCTAACTTGATGTCATCTGCAAACTTACTGAGGATGCACTCAATGCCCTGGATGTTGGCATTGGGATGGTCGAGGCAACATGCTGCTTATGAATTGTGTGGGACTTTTCTCTCAAATCCTACCCTTTCTCATAGATTTGATAACTTGAAAATGGTTTTAGAGGACCTTAGTGTCTCTAGGAAGAGAACTCTGCATATTCAACATTTATGCTTACCCATGGTTTCACAGGTTTATAGAAGCTCTGCTGAGTTCCCCGCAAGCTTGAAAAAGCACCTTCCTGAGCCTATGATACTGAAATCCAGAAAAAGCTGCTGGTACAGATTGGACAGCTGTTCTGTGTTGCTCTCAGAAGGAGCAACTGAACAAAAGGAAATGCTGTGTAAGCACTGCTATTAACTTCATTAGTTAATGGATTGTGCTATTTTCTCATTAATAATTTGCAGAACCCATACAGATACTGCACAAAAGCCTGCTTGTTTGTGACTTCTGCCTTGTTGGGAAACTGTACAGGCTTGGTATTCCTTGTAATGTCCCGAAGATAGTGTTTGGTCTCAGTTTCCTGAGAGAACATGAGAGATCATCAGCCCAGTGCAGTGCAGGTGAAATAGTATGAGAAAGACTGGACAGAGCAGAAAGGAGGCCATTGCTTCACCACTGACCCAGCTGTGATGGGACTTGTGGTTTGGACAGGAGGCTCCCTGAGTAACCAGGACAGGTGGTGATACAAGAGTGCCACTGTTCCTTTGACACTGACATTGCCCCTCACCACATCCTTCTCTCTAAATTGGAGAGGTATGGATTTGCATTGAAAGACGAATTCTTTGATGGACAAAGAACTGGTTTGCTGGTCGCAGTTAAAGGATTCTGATCGACAATTCTATGTCAGGGTGGAGGCCGGTCACCAGTGATGTCCTGCAAGGGTTGATCTTGGGACCAGTGCTCTTCAACATCTTTATCAGTGACGTAGATGATAGAATCGAGTGCACCTCAGCAGGTTTTAAGACAGTACCAAAGTGAGCAGCAAGGTCGATACATCAGAGAGAAGGGAAGCAACCCAGAGGAGCCTGGACAGGCTGGAGAGATGGGCCCATGTGAACCTAATGAGGTTCAACAAGGCCAAGTGCAAAGTGTTGCACTTGGGCCAGGGCAATCCCAGGTATTTATACAAACTGGGAGAAGATCTCCTCGAGAGCTGCCCTGTGGAGAAGGACTTGAGGGTCCTGGTGGATGAGGAGTGCAATTGCAACCAAAAGATGATATGTAAAGGCAGACTGAATTCCATGATCTCTCACTGACTTCCTTAGCTCCTTTACTGCCTCATAAGGCAGGGATTCCCACTGGGGGGGGGGGGCTGATTTGCATGATAGAACACAGGAAAGGCTTGCAGCATATCAGCATCACCCTGTAATATTGCTTCTTTTCTGCACTGCTCTACAGCACTGTAGTACGCCTTTCCTCCCTGCTCCCTTCAAATTTTCACCAGGAAGGAGAAGATTCAGTTTGTCCTCTGGATCTACTGGACTGGGATCAAAAATATCCCCTGGCTCCAGTCTGTCCTGGTCTTTAACCAATTGACATGCAGGCTACAGAGATGCAGCAGCAGGCTTCAGCTAATGCTGAAGTAGATACAGGCTGATTATGAAACTTTAAAACTAACTGTAATACTTGGAGATTTACTTGTTGCTCCTTTGTTAGTGAACTCCCCATAGTTCTGACTGCTCACCTTCTGTCCTGCAGAACGGTGTGGGCATGCACAAAACAATCTCTCTGTAGTTCAGTCAGGCTGATTTCACTCAGCACTGTCTTGATTTGCCCCACACAGTGGGTGCCATTTGTAGTGTCTGATGCACGGACTCAGATGTGAACGATCATCATTTATTACAAGTTCTCACCATCACTTATATGCTTTCACAACTTTCCTTTTTTAGCTTTCCCATCCACCCTTTCAACTTTCCCATCCACCTTTACATGTCAACAGAGTATTCCACAAACACTCCTTAAGCATGCGTGCGGGTGCTTATCTGATCAGAGCCACGAGCCATTCCTTTTGCTTTTTCTCTTTTTCTAGAGGGGTCCTTGGTTCTCAGTGTTCCTTGTCTTGTTTCACAGCTGCTGCTCTGAATAGTCTTTCTTGTATTCCCACATATACTGAACACCCCTCCAGGTGAAAGCAAACTGTGGCCTTGTCTGTGGTTCTGATGTGCCAGTTCATCTAATCCACACAATCCAAAATACTCTATTGTCCCATCACCCCCCTTCCCCCCTGCTGGATGGGGGCAGGGCTCCTCTATTTGTTACCTCTATCATTCTTCTTCCCTGAGAAGAAGATCCCTCATGATCAGGGTCCTTACAGCTTTTGCTTTGTCCCACAGCAACTGGAGCAATCACCTTTTTGGAGGAATTCGCCTTGGTGGTTGATCTGTTTTGCAATTCTCTTACTGATGCTTGTAGTGCAGGACTGGGCTTTTTATACCACTTCTTCATATCTTCTCCAAGTTCATCAGCATACTTTTCTGGTGTGGTTCTTGTGAATTTCTGACACATAGTATACACCTGACTCTCTCAGGATCACGCTCTTTGTGTGGATCATCAGTTGCTTCTTAAGGGTAAAGGGGTCCAGGTAGCCTCCTCAAGATGGAAATCTTAAAGGCACAAGAACAGGCTGTCCCTGAGTGCCGTAAGGTGAGTCATAGGGGTAGACGACTGGTGTGGATGAGCAGGGAACTACTGTTGAGACTCAGGGAGAAAAAGAGAATCTACGTCCTCTGGAAGAAGGGGCAGGCTACTTGGGGAGATTACAAGGGCGTAGCTAAGGTATGCAGTGAGGAAGTTAGGAAGGCAAAAGCCCAACTTGAACTCAGATTGGCCACTGCAGTAAAAGACAATTAAAAATCCTTTTATAAATATATCAATGGCAAAAGAAGAACCAAGGATAATTTTCATTCTATACTTGATGCAGCAGAGAATGTGGCCACTGAGGACAAGGAGAAAGCTGAGGTCCTCAATGCCTTCTTTACATCTGCCTGTAGTAGCCAGACCAGTTATCCTTTAGGCATTCTATGCCCTAATCTGGAAGCTTGGGATGCTACTCGGAATATACCCCCAGTGATTCAGGTGGAGACAGTCAGAGAGAGCTCCTCCTCCATCTGGACTGTCACAAATCCATGGGACCAGATGGGTTACACTCTCGGGTGCTGAGGGAGCGCCAGGGTGGTGATTGCCGAGCCCCTCTCAGCCATCTATCAGCGCTCCTGGTTAACTGGAAAGGTCCCGGAGGATTGGAGGCTTGCTGATGTGACTCCCATCTTCGAGAAGGGCTGTAAGGAGGATCCGGGGAACTATAGTCCTGTTAGCCTGACCTTGGTACTGGGGAAAGTAATGGAGCAAATCATCTCGGGTGAGATCGCATGGCACATGCGTGGTGTCCAGGGGATCAGACCCAGCCAGCACAGGTTAATGAAAGGCAGGTTGTGCTTGGCCAACCTCATCTCCTTCTATGACTGGATGACCAGACTGGTAGATGAGGGAAGGACTGTTGATGTAGTCTACCTAGACTTCAGCAAAGCTTGGACACGGTCTCTCACAGGCTTCTGCTGGGGAAACTGGTTGCCTGTGGTCTGGACAGGTATACGCTCCTTTGGGTAAGAAACTGGCTAGAGGGCTGTGCCCAACGGGTAGTGGTTAATGGAGTTAAGTCCAGCTGGCAACCTGTTATGAATGGTGTCCCCCAGGGTTTGGTACTGGGGCCCATCTTGTTTAATATCTTCATTGATGACCTAGATGAGGGGATTGAGTGTGCCCTCAGTAAGTTTGCAGATGACTCCAAGTTGGGAGGTGGTGTTGATCTGCCTGAGGGTAGGGAGGCCCTACAGAGGGATCTAGATAAGCTGGATCACTAGGTTGAGGTGAATGGGATGAGGTTCAACAAGGCCAAGTGTTGGGTCCTGCATTTTGGCCACAACAACCCCAAGCAGCGTTATAGGCTTGGGGACGAGTAGCTGGATGATTGTGAAGAGGAAAGGGACCTGGGGGTGCTGGTTGATGCTCAGCTGAACATGAGCTGACAGTGTGCCCAGGTGGCCAAGAGGGCCAACGGCATCCTGGCCTGCATTAGAAATAGTGTGGCCAGCAGGAGCAGGGAGGTGATCATCCCCCTCTACTGAGCACTGGTGAGGCTGCACCTTGAGTATTGTGTTCAGTTTTGGGCCCCTCACTACAGGAAAGATGTTGAGGCCCTGGAGCGTGTCCAGAGAAGGGCAACAAAACTGGTGAGGGATCTGGAGCACAAGTCTTATGAGGAGCGGCTGAGGGAGCTAGGGTTGTTCAGTCTGGAAAGAGGAGGCTCAGGGGAGACCTCATTGCACTCTGCAACTTGCTGAAGGGAGGTTGTGGTGAAGAGGGGTTTGGCCTCTTCTCCCAGGCAATGAACAGGACCCGGGGAAATGGTCGCAAGTTGTACCAGAGGAGGTTTAGGTTGGACATGAGGAAAAACTTTTTCTCTCAGAGAGTGGTCAGGCACTGGAGTGGCTGCACAGGGAGGTGGTGCAGTCACCGTCCCTGGAAGTGTTCAAGAGGAGTCTGGGTGAGGAGTTGCGAGATATGCTTTAGTAGCTTGTGATAGCAGTGGTAATGAGAAGACGATTGGACTAGATGATCTTATAGGTCGTTTCCAACCTTGTGATTCTATAGTTCTATGATTCTATTATCAGGAATAAACATTGGGTCACGTAACATTTCCACCACACTGAATTCTCTCAAGTAATGGATGCTTTTTTCCATAGTAGTCCATTTCTTTGTCTCAACCATCAAATCATCTTGGAAGGGGTGTTTTTCCTTTATATGGCTAATAGCATGCACTTGCAGAGGATGAAGGCCCCATCCAGACACCTACTAATACCTCTGTCAATAGCTGAGTCCTTAGCAATACTACCCAGTTGACAAGCTTCTCTACTATCTAGCGACACACTGTTGTCCCCATACTGTCCCAACACTGAAGTAACCAGGTGACAGTAAGTTCATTTGGGTGCTACGCAAAATCTTGTCTCAAACCTTGAATTTCAGCCATTTTCAGAGGTCAAGTAGTGATGGTGACAATGTCTTCCTCACCTTCGTCTTCTTCTCTTTTAGTTTTTGCTGTTGCCTTCCTTGGTGGCAGTGGCAGAGGTCTTGGTGAGGGCCCCTTCCCTAGATCTTCTCCCTCTTCTTCCTCCTCTTCCTTTCCTTCCATTCTAAATGATGTAACATCCTTTTAGGGGCAACTGACATTGACACTGGTGCCTCCTGTGATTGATCAGGTTGCACAGTTTGAATGCTCTTTCTCTCTAGTTTGACTCAGAATCTGTGTCATTCAGACTGGGGTCCGTCTCATCCGTGGGTCCCCCTGCCCCATTAGTCATGGAATCAGGCCAAACCAGGCCTGAACTGCTGACAATTTGTGGTGCATTGGTCAGGAAAGAGCATGCTTTTTAAAAACGAACCCCTCTGTATTCTCAGAGAACTTTGTTAGAAAGCTTATCAGTACTGCAGGACTTGTACTGCAAACGAGACTTTGATATCTGGGCTTACTGCCAACCTTCTGGGACCTCTGCACCAACTTGCTTTTGTAAAGAGAAAAAAAATGAATTTGCTATCTCTTTTGAAACACTTTTGCAAGAGATTACATTCCATTAGGTTTCCTCCTTTAATACATACAACATACAGGGTCTCCAGTCTGCCACTCCAGCTTTTTGGAGTAGTGTTTATATACAACAAATTAAAAACAGGATCAGGAAGAGCATACACTGCTCTGCATCCATGGCCACCCCAGGTCAACCAACAAATGTTGGCAATCCTGCAGCCTCTTGCTGGGCTCCCTGAGTTCAGAAGCAACCACTGAACTTTCGTACATTCCAGCGTCAATGTAATTTAACTCACAGTAGGGTTACAAAAATTAGGAGTGATTGTAGAGAGAGAGACTACTGGACTTGTTAAGTGCAGCTGTCCTGCTATGCATTTATATTGAATTAAGCTTCACTGTGTTTGCTTAAAAGGTTGTTAGAATTGTTAAAAAAAATGGAATGAGTAAGACAGCTATAAACGATATCAGCTCTTTGTTCTTGTGCTTTTACATGTTGGAGACTATGATTTGCAGAATATTTACTTTTTTTATAAAAGCAGGAAAATATATGTAAGTCTTCACCATGCTGTGTGTTCCAAAATCAAATAGAATTTGTTGCAATCTTGAAATGCTGATTGTTTTTTCACAGCATGTGAAATGTATGACATTGCTTTTGTTTATATCATACATTGAATTTTTATGAAAAAGACATATAATGTAGTATTACATTTGAGAATATTTTCATTGTGTCGATAACAGTAAAAAATAACGTCTTAGTAAAAACAGTTAAGAAAATAGGTGATTTCTTCAATAAAATATACACAAGGTTTTTTCATTTGAAAATAATGTAATCAGAATAAGGAATGGAATATATTTTTTCCTTGTTAAATTAAAGGTACACTAGGAAATGTGGAGTTTCTCGAGTGCTTTCCCTGGTGGAGGAGAGTGTGAGTGCAGGCAGGACTGGACAATCCCCTGGGCAAATTATTTCAATGTGTCTTCGGATAATTGGCTAGAAGGCCTACCTTTGGCTAAGGCTGGGCCTTACAGAGTTATTTTACTTAGATTAGCAGGTGTTTAATCTTCTCCTGAGTTTTATATGCTCTGGGCTTCTGTTCCTGTTTTTACTGTTTTGAACCACTTTTTTTTTTTTTTTTTTTTTTTTTTCCCCATGAATATCCTTATTCTATCTAAATTCATAGTGTCTTTTACTTTGGAACCTTGGATTGTTGGATGATAGTGTATGTGTGATGACTTGAAAGCAGAAGGGCGTGCCAGGAGTGTTCAGTTCGACTGCAAATATTGGCAGTTCCTGCTTTGGTTTTGCATGGAGGTGTTCATTAAGTGAATAAGCAGATGTACTAAGATGCTGGTTCATAGAGATAATAAGCCTGCAGAATGATGGAAGATGTAGGGTTTAGACAAGCATTCTGCTCTGGCTGAGCCTATGCCAACTGACTGGGCTAGCTTAAACAGCTGAAATAATTAGAATTTGCTATCTCAATTGCTTTTGGTTTCATCTATAGTAGGTTTTTTTGTTTGTTTGTTTTGTTTTGTTTTGTTTTTTAATCTAGAGTTTTGAAGTGAATCTCCTGATTTTTCTTCTTACTGGACTTCAGTTCTCTCTTCAAAGCAATCTCAACGTGTGAGTTGGATTGCACTGGGAAGAAACAAAACTGGAAGATGTGTTCCAAGTGCATACCTCACAAATTCAGGATGCCAGTCATCATTCTGTCCATGGGATCAGGCTACCACTAAGTGAAACTTCTGAAATGTGCATAGCCTGAGACATTATCAACTAACTGCTTCATCCGTTGGGCTGCATTGCCTACTAATGCAGGCTTAATTTTGGAATTACATGTATTTGGGAGGGCTTCAGCCTGCAGAGGTATTTGAGTGGTTGTTAATATATACTGGGAAAAGAGAAGAACAGTTTGTTTATGTCTATTTAAGTGGGAGTTTGGGGATAAAGTACTTGCCTAACTGTTAAACTTTTAAATTTATAAGCAAAGGAATAATCTGCTTCATGTGCTTGGAGAGGCAGGATTTTATGTACAAAAGAACAGTATAATTTCAAATTCATTTGTTTTCACATAAATGGCTATGAATATTGGCTAACTGTTCCACAATTGCGATGCCAGTCCTTCACTGGTGTGATGCATTTCCAAAAGCTCACCAGCATGGTTAGGCTGGAGCTGCTTCGTCCACTGCCAGGCAGCAACAGGAGACTACAACATGGGTGAGCAGCTCCCCGTTTGGCTGCTACTCCACACAGGATCCAGGAGAAACCCCAGCAGCTGTCTGAGTAGCTTACTTTTCAGAAGCACCATTGTACTCAGATGTGGACAGAGAAAAAAATTAAGTCTTGTATGCCCTTCCTAGATAGCACTTTTTCTAGTTCACTTGAAGGGGAATATTGAAATTTTAGACTTGTCTAACTATTAGTTATTTCTTACCAAATTAAGATTTGCATTTAGATTTCACTATTCCTAAAGAAACTGTTTCTTTAAAAGGGTGGAAGTGAATGCAAATACGACCTTAGAGTTGCTTACGTATGTATATACATGTACATATGTGTATACAGTTTAATTATCTTTGCATTTAAGTCTGCTCATACTTCAACATTAAAAATTTATTTTTCCTTTTCAGACTTCTGGGTGGGGCGAGCAGAGACAACCATTGTTTATTAAGTGTGGTCCAGTGTTTGTTTTCATTCCATGTTCTTAACTTCCTCTGGCAAAGTCTATGACAAAAGTCATGAGAGAGGTCATGTATATGCCTCCTTAGCCTCAGAAAGTCTGTCTGTGAATGCCAAAGGGGACTATGTGTCAATGGGAGTGCTTTTGGCAGCCAGCACTACAGTTTAAATCTGAATGCTTCTATTCTTTCCGACTCACGGCAAGCTGCTTCTGTAGCTCTGCTCTTCCTTACATGAGAATTACTCCAGACACATCAACCAAGCTAATTAGAGTCATTTATTGTTCATCTTTTTGTGTGTGTGTGTGCCTTCTCATTACTGTCACTTTATAAATTTGTAATATTATGCTGTATTATTATGTGTGTAAACCTAATGCCGATTAGTCATAACCGAATATACTGTGATGTTAGGTTTAATTAGGTGCATATTAGGCTACTGCTCAAAAATCATGTAACTGAACATAGAATGAGCATGGCAGCCTACTCTGAGTTCGCTCTTCTCATCCAGCTGAAGCTAAAACCTGAGCTAGAAGCTACTATTACTTCTGTGGGTTAAAATTAAGAACGTGTACGAGGACATTTTTCAGAATCTTTCCCGCTGAGGTGTAACACATTTCTCTGAGGATTTCTGTACTGTCTGTAGATGAGCAAAGTAGCTTACTGCATTGCTTGGCTGAAATGACAGCATTTATCCATCCATCAAATTTGGAAACATTTGAAAGTATCAGAATGTTTGAGAATGAAGCCTGTAGCCTATTCTGTTGCTTTAAATAAAATCTTAAGAGTACCTAGCTTAATACATCAAGGATGACTTGGGGAGTTATCCCTTTGACGTGAGGAGTTCGACAAAACTAGAGGGTGTTGTAGGTAAACAAGGGGTTAAGGCTAAAACCTGGTTGTAATAGCTTGGAAATGTTAAGTACACTCATGGCCTAGTGAAAATGAAGTGCCAACTCCTGAACCACAGGCAGTGTAGAAGACCAATCTTTTGGTTCTTTGTTCCATAATCTGTTAGGTGCATTGATGAACTGGAGCCTCTCTCCACGAGGAGAAGCTGAGAGGGCCTGTTTAGCCTGGGAAAGAGGAGGCTCATGTGGATGTTATTAAAATCTATAAATACCTGAAGTATTTACGGCACGTCCAACCCATGGCCTGCAGGCCAGGTGTGTCCCGACATGCCTTACACTGCAGCCCATTCACTGCCCCACACCATCACGGCAGCGTCTCTTCCCCACTGAGCAACTTGTCCCAGACCCAGCATGCAGTTATCATTCAGCAACAGCCAAACCATTAATGTGCTCTTAACACTCTCTCAGCTGAAACCAGGACGCAGGAAGGGCACACTGTGGTGCTAACTCAAGTTATGGCAAATAATTTTGTGCATTTTGATACACTGTCTGTACTCTGCATTCCTCTGAACAGCAAAAAGTAGACAGCTTTGCTTTCTCTTTTGATACTGGAAATTGAGAATGGGTTCCAAGATTGATGAAAAAAATCATCAATTTTTTTTCTGTAGTTGCAACACTACATTCATCAACATTATACATTATAAATTTTTCATCGTGTCTCTTTACCAGACTTTTGTAAGACCTATCTTACAGTATAAAAATATCCCTTTCTTCACGATCATGCTTTTTCATGTCATCACTTTTTGGCAGTACATACATTTGCGAGCAAATATTTCCAAGTGTGAAGTATAGGAAGAGTAAAATTTCATTAAAAATCTCTGATGAGCACCTTGAGAACACAGTAGGAATTGCAGCCACTTCCACTGAAAAAGACATTGATGCCTTAGTTTGACAAAAACAAGGTCAAATATCCCACTAGTTTAATGCAGTTCTCTCCTTCTTCATGTTTTAATAAAAATATTTTAAAATATTTTGTTTATATATATATTAATTGTATTACATACAAGGGCTGCTCTGAAAGTAATGTCTCCTGTTTTATGACATTGCCCCATTGCCCAGAGGCAGATGTTACTGGTGTGGTAGTAGAGGTTGAACCTTTCCACCAATGTTCTGTTTGTTCAACGTTCAAAGTTTTGTTGCCATGCAATACATGGCAGCAGAGAGGCAGTGTGGTAAAACATGTGGTATCTGACATGGTAGTGTATATGAGGCTAAGGTGTGGAATTTAATTTTTCCACTTGGAAAAGATTATTCATTGACATTCGCGGACACGTGCTGAATGTTTATGGAGATCAAACAGTAGATGTTAGCACTGTGAGGTGATGATGTGTTTCAGCAGTGGCAACAGTAGGTCACCTCTGCTGATTCAGATTTTTATGAGTGTGGCATGCAGGCTTTGTTCATTGCTGGTGAAAATGCATAGCTAATGGTGGTGACTACACTGAGAAATAGCGTTTTGTAGTTCAGAATATGCTCTATCAAATGGTGTTATTGTGCTCTTTGTAGCTGCTGTACTTTCTGTGGAAAAAAAAAGGAAGCACTACTTTTGGAGTGATCTACAAATTTTATGTGTGTCCAAAGTTAATTCCTCATTGCAGCCCAGACAAGCCAAAATGTTGGATGCCCATGACTTGAAGGGAGGATGTGAAGAGGATGGTACTGGACTCTATTCAGTTGTATCCAATGCCAAGACAAGAGGCAAAGTGCACAAATTAGAATACAAGAGGTTCTCCTTAAACATCAGGAAGCGGTTCTGTGCAGTACAGGTTGCCCAGAAAGGCTATAGATTCTCTTCCTTGGAGATCACCAGGACATGGGCCTGGGCACTGTGATCTGGGTGTCTCCACTTGAGCAGGGTTGGAGCCAAATGAACCCAGAGATTTTTGCCAACCTCAGCCATGCTGTGATTCTGTGAAATAAAACCCTCTCTCAAGGCTTCTTTTTAGAACCAAGTGTCCTTCACTAATGCTGTGTCTTTTTACCCTCTGCCTCCTCCTCAATGCTGTTTTCTTCCTCTGCTTGCTTAAGCCAAAATGACACAAAGCAGTAACCGTGGCAGAACATTATGAAAAAACTGTTGGGTCTTTCAGCTTCTCCTGTTACGTAAAATAATTTTCTTTTAGCACTGCAAAAGGCAAGAAGTAGTTATCTCCACTGGTCCATGGCTCTGTACTGGAGGTAAACACTGATGAACCTGGATTATAAACTTTTGTTGTATGCTGTTCATATTTTATAGCATAATTTTTATGTCTAGAAAGTCCAGTGTCCAGATAAAGAGATTTCACCATTCCTTAAGAAACCCGAAAACCTTTATTTGATTTCAAGAGTTCTTACAAGGTTAAGAGCAGCTTTTTATATGCATCAGCTGAAAAGTAATTGGAAGCTCCATGGTTTTACTAACACAGTTTCCATTCATCTGTAGTGGTAGTGGTAGTAGATTACAGCAAATTGTCCTACACTCTGTTTTCCCACAGGAAATTTTTTGTGCTATATCTGAATCCGGAAACATGTAATGAGCATTTTTAATTTGCAGCGTCCCAAGAGCTAGGGCTGTTGACATATTCCATGGAGAATGTTTACAGTCTCAGCTAGAGTGGCTTTATCTTCCTTTACACACCTTTTTCTAATCACTAACATTTTCAGTTCCTTTTTTTTTTTTTTTTTTTTTTTTCAGTTACATTTCAGTCTTTTGCCAGATTTGTGCTTGTCTTTCAAAAGATTTAATATTCTTAATTTTGTCCCTCTTTACAGTAAATGAGTGCAACTGTGTCAAAGCAGCAGGAAAACAAAACCTGTGTTGAGCAATAAGAGGATCACCCTCTGGCACCAGGAAGTTGAACAGCTTTAGGAATATCTCCTACAGGTTTTCACTTGTAGAATGTGCTTTCTAGTGAAAATAAGGATAAAAGGCAGAATACTGTAATAGAATGATGACCAGAAGTAGGGAAAGGAAAAAACAGTGAGGGTAAAACCTGGGGACAGGGGTTAAAAGATGCATAGAGATTGGGAACCTTAGCAGGGAGGAGGAATGTGATGTCTACAAGGGTCTACAGGTGGGGAACTATTCACAGGCTTTAAAATCAAAGTTGGAGAAAGTTTAATGGGCTTTTCAATGAGATACGTGCCTAAACAGGGTGCACTGTTTAATACATCGCTCTATTAAATCCAAAGATATTCCTCTGCCAAATGTATGTTGTTTCCTTGTTTGCTTGATTTAAACTCCTTTCTTTTGTCTTTCCATCTTCTATTCTAGTGAAAATCTGGTTTCTATAAATTAAATTGCTTTTAAGTATACTCATGCCTATGAGTATATACTTCAGCTGTACTATTCATATATAGCCTGACATTTTCATTTTTAAAAGAATTCCTTATCATCTCACAAAGGTATAAAAATATACTATATTTAACAATGCAACTCACAGATGATTGCAGTCTGTTGTTTAGATTGCCTGGCTGTTACCTAATAACTTGTGCTGCACTGTAACAATCCAGTGACTGTATTTTTGTTTGTTTTTTGTTTACAGTATTTTTATTACTTATCTTGTTGTAACAAACCCATATTTTACCACAGCTAATGGTGTGTAGATGGATGTAATCATGCTACTTTTCTATTAAAAACAGAAATAATATAGAAAAAAATAATTATGCTGATAGACGAGCAACTGAGCAACAGTTTTCTGTCATACTTCTCTGGGTTCATAGGCTGTGTTTATTTTTCTGTCATAAGACAAACTCTACTGCAAAATTTCAAGCATGTATAGTTTCCACATTCTCATCACAATTTTTCCAGTAACTTCAGTACTTTTTAAGCCAACACTTCTGAAATGCTTCATCCCATATGTCTTGTGTTTATGAAAGGGAGCCAAGGGACTGTAGCTTCCTTAAGCAAGTTCATTGCCCTTGACTCTGATTAAATGTCATAGTTCTAGGCAGATTCCCTTGGAATACAGGCAGGGCAAACTCATGTCAGCCTGAAAGAAACTGCATAGGCTTGGAGATTGACAAGTTGGATCAAAGCTCCCACAAAAGAAAACAATTTTTTTTTCTTTTTTCCCAGAATTTTTGTGAATATTAGCTTTCAACCCAAATGCCCAACTCAGTTTCTGGAAAAGTACTTTATAAAATAACGTATTACAGCTATACCTCCATCTCTTGAAAAGTTGGTCATTTCCAGGACTCCAAAACATGCAACAGTGCTGTTGAGTTCAATATATACGACATAAATAATGGATTAAATGTAGTTTTCAGAGCTGACATATTGACCTACTAGCATGTAGCTTCACATAAACAGTCAGATCTTTGTAAGGTCTTCTAATAGACTATTAATAATTCAAAGGATTAGATGCAGCTCCAGCTTCTGTTTTTTTTTTTTTTTTTTTAATTGACAATGGACAGCCTAGAAAGTGATGAACTTAGATTGCAACAAAGTAAAATTCAGGTTAGATTTTGGGAAATTGACATTGTGAAGAATTGAAACAGATTGAGAAAGTTTTGCAGCTTTCAGTTTAGGAGGGCTTTTAAGATATTTTAGGAAGAAGAATAGTCCTCCTTACTTTTCTTTCCTTTTTCTTTCTTTTTCCTCATCAGTTACTGTTTCTACAGAAGAGGGAAGGAGGGTGATAAGACAGTGTTTATTAGAAACAGATTAGTGGGTGGTGCAGAGGAGTCTGGTAACTGTCCTGTTCCTACTGGAATCCAGACTGTGTTTAAGCAAGTCACTTTCAAGAAATAGCTTAGAAACAGGTGTGAGATAAGCTGCCATACTGGTCATTGTTGGCATACCACAGCATTTTAAAATAATCTCTGTGACTGCTTTGGGATGCAGAATTACTTGTCATCTGATCAGAGATTAGTTTTTTTCAGTGCTTTTTCCAGTGGACATATCTGTCATAAAACGCTACAGCAGTTTTTACCTCAGGTGGAAAGTCTGAATTCTTGCCAGGTAACCTAGAAATGCAGTGCTCCACTTGGTTTTCTGCACAACAACAGAACTGGTCAGAACTATTAATTCTGAAAGGAAAATAATGATAACTTATGATAAACCAGAGCTTGCTTTACACATTATTGGTGGTGACTCCAAAATATATTATAAAACATTTGATATGTAGGATGAGGATAAAACTCAAGAAAAAGAGAAGAGTAAGTTCTCTCTGAAAAAAAATCAGCAGAGAGATGACTTGAATCAGATTCTACATTTAAGTGTAATATTTATGTATGTTGTCAGCAAATGCATCACCTTCTATTGTACAGTTGTATTTCTGTATGGAGTTATGTCTTGACCTGTTCATTCATAATACTGTGATAATCTTTGCTAGACTTGCAACTTCCAAGCCATTTTACCTTGTGCTTTCAGGCTCTAGGTCCTTAGGGCAGGGAGCAGATGATGATTCACAATGCCAATTTGCAGCTTGAGCGAGTTGTCCTTGCCTGTAATTTGTATCCCAAGCAGGAAGGCCCAAGTTTTTTGCAACATTCTTAAAGCACTGGGTTTGTCATCCCTTGGTCTCTCATTCAAGTCCCACAGGGTTTCATGGAGTCTGTTGGTCCTTCCCTGCAAGGTCTGTGGATCCGCCTTCAGGATCCCGTTATATCTTTCTGTTAGGGCTGCTCTCCTTGGATTGTACGGCCACCATTCACTGTTGTCTTTGGCCCACTTCTGCACAGCTGCACCCATGAAATGTGTACTTTGGTCACTCTTTATGTGCTGAGGAGTCCTGGATGATGCCATCAGCCTAGTTAGTGCTTTAATGTTATAGGCTTGGTTCACCTTTGGTACACAATTGGCTTGCCTCAGTCCACTCTCTGTACTAACATGTGAGGGCATATCTGGCCCATACTTGGTGGGTTTTTTTGTTAGCCAGTGTAGAGGTTTTAGCAGTTGCTCTAACTGGGCATAAAGGAGTGCCAGTTATCCTAATATAACCCTAAACTCCTGCAAAATATACCCCAGAACTCCCACACTTTCATCAGTGTTGCAGGAACTAGGAATGCCTGGACCTTATCTATGATCATGCAGGGTAAGACCTTGGTCTTACTCAAACAAACAACACCTCAGAATTTAACCGATAGCCCCAGACCTCGTACTTTCTGTGGGTTTTATAGCCCACCCCCCCTTCTCCTGTAAATAGGCAGTTAGTGAAGTTACTGCCTTCCCTAATGACTCCATTAAGCCTGATAGTTAATATAGTGATACATTTGGCAGTAGACAGTTTGTTCCAATTTTCCAAGTCACATGCCACCAGATTATGGCAAAAGGTAGGTGGATGCATGTACCCCTGATCCTGGGCTGTGACTTGTAATCCTTACTCTCTCCAGCTCCTGCACAGTCTTGGTGGTTTCTTTTTGCCCACCCAGGTGTCAGTGCTGTTCTGTATTTGTGATCCAGCAGAGTCACATAAAAATATTTTACATTTCAATGTAAGACATAAAGGTCTTTTTGCTGTTGTATTGATTATAGAGGTTTGTAGGTTTCTTTGATGTTATTGCAAACAGTGGCAATGCTCCCTCATACTTCCTACTGCACATTAGAAAGCTAGAATTTGGGACAGTATCAGTGGAACTCTTGGAAGGAGAGAGCTGAAATAGATGGATCTGATAGCACTCGAGAGTCTGGTGAACATTTCTGGGGTTCCAGGCAAAATATCAAATGCAGAACTAGAGCAGGATGTAAGCAGTTATTCACTGGGAGATGTGGGAGTGCCACAGCACTGGTGGTGTAGGCATGTTGTAGAGATGGGGAGGTAAATCTAAGTTGGGTTACAGGAGATTTTTTTCACCAAGCCTCTGTAACCGTTGACAAGTAGAAATGAAGGGAAGAAGAGACCTCAGAGTTTCTGGGAACACGTCTGGATATTTAGATTTTTCATCATTACTGTTGTCCCTATCATTTATACTGATTTACTGAGTCTTAAAAAGCTTTAAATTTGCCTGTTTCATGTTATATACAGATGGCAATTTTTAACTGTTGTCTATTTCTATCTTTCTACGTTGCCCCATTTCTCTAAGTAGTTTCATCATAGGTAAGAAAAAATTCACCTTTGAAAAATGGAAGCAATGGATTTTCAGCAGCTCTTAGCTTTCCCACCCTTTAAATGCTTTCCGGATCGCCCTTATGCTTTAATCAGTCAAACATCAGAACACAGATATTTTCACTTTTCACTTCTAAAGCAATGATAGTCATTAGCAAACAGGGATCCTGAAATGCTTGTATCTCTGTAGTACTATCTCAGTTTGGAAACGTAATTTGCTAGTAAGTTAATTCTGCTTCTCTCCTCTACTTTATTTTTTGTAATTGTTATGCAGTACAGTTCAATTTTAAAAGAATAACACACAGAACTACATTAAAGATAGTTTGTTGTCTGAGATATGGCTGTATTGATTATCAACTAGTTTTATCCAAGGAAAAGTATGCTTTGGAAATTTTACAAAAAAAAGATCTTACCATAAATAATTCTCATCTCCAAATAAGATGTGAAGCCTTTATGCAATAGTATCACAAGACTGTAAGCGGAGCACTGTTGCTTATCTAGAACAAAAAATAATTCTCTTTGGATTAAAGGTGAGCAAATCTCCACTTTGTTCCCAACTTTAAAATATTCTGCAACAGACTATATTTGTTTGCACATCTAAAACTGCACACATCTTCTCTAGAGAATAATGAAAAGAAGGTGGTGGTAATTTTGTTTTTGTTTTGTTTTAGATTAAATGCTTTAAATTGCTTCTTTCTCCTAATGCTTCTGCTGTGGACTGTGGTGAATCACTCACTGAGCTACTGTCTTTTTCTCATGTCCATTACATTGGACTTTTGGGTCCTAAGGCTGAGGTTCCAGATGTTACCCTTAAGAGCTCTTTGTAGGAATTTTTTACAGACCGAAATAAAACCTAATCTATGCTTCTCGTTTTTTGTTTTGTTTTGTTTTAATATCAGCTAACGTGCTCTTCCTGAAGCAGTGTTCCATCGATGTTTGGTAAATGGATGTCTTCAATTTTTTTCCTGCAGTTTTGTACTTCATGATAATGTCTATAGATGTAGCTGTTCACTGTCTCAGCATGCATACTGAAGCAAACTGATAATGATTTTCCTGAATGTTTTTCATATTTTGTTTTTTCATGCCTAAATTCAGAAGTTGTTTTTCACAAACCTTCTACTTGAATAGAAAAAAACAACGAAGAGAAGACTCGTGAGGATACACTTATCATGAAAGCCATACTTCAGCTTTTCATCCTCAGCACCCTTAGGATAGAGGGTGTTTTCTACTTTATGCATGTTTACTCAAACTGAAACTTCAGATCTCTCAGGGCGTGTTTTCCTTGGTTTGATCTATTTTAAATTGTTCCCCAAACGCATTATTTTTCAGACAAATTATTTTTTTGTCTCATCAATATCAAATTTAGCTACAGTATACAAAATTCTTCCAAAAGGAAAGGTACTATAAAGAACATTTTAAGAATTTGGTGATAATTTATATATACACTGAAAAACTTGTGTTTTTCTTTCCTTACCATAATATTTCAAGATCTGTATGCTTAAAGCTTATGTTTTAGTTCTTGCTGTATGGCTTTTTGCAGAAGAATAATGGCAAATGAAATACTGGTATCCCAACATCTCATCAGTGTGATAGGCAAAATTATAACAAAAAATATGATAATTTCTTATAGTTTAATTATAAGAATTAAATTAGTCTGTCAGATTGAAATTTAGTCTGTCAGATAAGAACTTCTTTGTGCTGCCCTGTCCTGATCTTGCAATGCATTTCTCTAATATAGAAAGTGAAGTGCATTCCATTTCCTCTTTTGCTGTGTGACCCAGCTCTTCTCCTAGCTATGCAAGTCACTAATTCTTAATCTTTTACTTTCAGAATCCACACTTCCCTTTTGATACCAATGTGGGACATTGCACTGATCAGCTATTAAGCTTTATTGCACAGCATATTTTGTTTCCTGTCTTTTAACACGTCTTAAAACAATATTGCTTCTGCAGCCTCTTCCAGTTTGTCTCCCTTTGTCCTGTCTGCAGGTATGCTGTTTTTAAGAGATGTCTGCGTTTGCTTTGTACTATGAGTAGGCAGAAGTAATAGCTCTTCCTAATGCGAACACTAATGTTTTCCCTAAAAGTACAGTTTGTTCAGACAAACACTAAAGAATCCTTGCTTCAGATAGCAACCCATGTGAGTCTGTCTTCTCTAGCCTGCATAGCACCACAATCAGCTCAGAAACTTTCCTTTTTCTCCTTCTCCATCACTCAACAAATAAGGCTTATGGAAGAAAGACCAGCAGTCATTCTGCGTTTCAAGGCCGTGAACAAACTTGTTGGGGTGTTTTATTGCTAAATATATATTCGGCCTCTGATGGTTAATTAAATCTCTACCTTTTCCTTAAGTGATATTTAGCTGAGATTTTAAAAACTATTTTACACTACTGAGTCAGTTACTTGTTTTTCTCCAAGGGTTGCAGGGAAGATGTTCTCAAATCAGGATCAAAGCACTTCAGCGGTCTGTCAGCAACATAAAATTAAGCAGCAGTCAGTGAACTTTCCTTTCAGTGTTAGTAATGCAACAGATAAATCCCCAAGCTGGACACTAATAATACCGATGAACTTCTAAACATCGTCCATTACAAATGCAAAATAGGTTTTGTAAAAGCTACAGTCCTTCCTAGTCCCATACTGGGGGAGACCTAATGCCTGTTGCCCTTCATTCTGCTATGCTGAGACCTCTAAAGTGCCCATCGACTGTTTGCATTCTCAGTGTCCTTTGGTGTGTGAGGTAGATTGCTCCTTTGCTCACTGTTTGTCAGCAGCAGATATTGATGCTCAAGGTGACAAACTGATGACAGAGCTTTTCAAGACCAGTTGTCTTCTGGTGGTGACTTACATCCTGCATTTGTCTTCATGATAACTGTGTGTATATCTTTCTCCACTGTGAACTGGCAACCATTATTAGTATTTTTTTTTCTGAATGATTGTCTCTTGCCTTGAAATCTCTTCAGTGAGGAAAAAAAACTGCACTGACTTTTTTTTTTTTTTGGCATTGGATGCCTTACACCGTGCTGAGTATTGTACAAACAAAGCATATTAATTTAAAACACTACAGATGTTCAATCTAATTCACTTTGCTCTTTTTTTTTTTTTTAATTCTGTAACTGTTTAAAAAGTGGCTGATATCTGTCTTGTGAGGTGCTGTATATCCTACAAGAATATCCCATGATGTGGTTTTTGAATACCTTTCTGCTAGTGTCATATAAATGCCACCATGTTATCTGTTAGTATTGTTATATAAACTCAGTGTACGTGAAATTATGCTTTTCCTTTGCAGTTATTTGAAGAGCACTCCTACTCAGAATTTATCACCTGCAATGAGGATTGCTCCAGAAGTAATGCATTTTATTACACTGCTCCATGACATCAGAGGCAGATGCTTGTTATATGGCATTAGAGGATGAACCTACCCACCACTGTTTCATTACATCGTGTTGCTGTGTGGCAGATGGCAGAGAAGCAGTCTTACAAGTTGGCATCTGACGTGGAATTGCGTATGAAGCAGTGGTGCGGAACTGAATACCTCCATGCTGAAAAAACTGTACCCATTGACATTCATGGGTGCTTGCTGAATGTTTAAGCTGGATGTTAACATAGTGAGGCAGTGGGTGGTGCGTTTCAGCAGTGGTGACAGTGACAGCAGGTTACCTCACTGGAGTGCAGATTTATCTGAGCGCAGCACGCAGGCTTTTGTTCATTGCTCATGAAAATGCATAGCTGATGATGGTGACTGTGTTGAAAAACAGTGTTTTGTAGCTGAGAATTTGCTCTATCAAATTATATTATCGTATTCTTTGTATATGTCGTAGTTTCCGTGGAAATAAATAGAAGGCATTACTTTCAGAGTGAAATACACCTGTTAAGAAAATGCATATCTTTGTCCTTGCTTGCTTGCTGGCCTGGCTCACAGAGGTGACTCTATCATAGCGTGATATCTGCATCCAGTTTCTATATTCTGATATGCACTACATATGACTGTGCTACTTAAGGAATATTCAGAGGCCATTGTGAGGCTTGAGCAGTTCATTTATTGAGGTGTCATGCTCTGAGGTAGTTCAGGATTAGGTGTATAATCCCCAATTCCTGGATATCAGAACAGAACAAGCTATGAGCTTACTTGTTGAACTCAAGGGAAAATGAAAAAGAAAGTAAGTGGGTATTTTCATACATTATTTTTTTTATCTGAATTTCTGACAGCTCTCACTTTAGTGTCACTCCTACATCATTTGAAAACAACTGAACTGTAAGCTTCAGTATGAAAGCAGAAATATATTCATTATGATGTTGCCTGTAAAGACAAGGGTGAAATAATGCATGAGGTTTTAACATTGCAGCTCAGGAAGATGATGGACATTTACTCCGAGCTATTAAGTGAAGTGAGTCAGAGAAGTTAAGTCAGTGTTGTTAATGGTCTTAACTGGCAGCACTACCATGCAAATTGTAATACAGCAGCACAGAGGCAACATGCTGCTCAACCATATGATTTACTGCTGATTTTACTAAGCTGCAGCTTGCCTTCATACTGCTGATCTTCACATGTTTATTTAAAGAATCAAGCTGATCCTTTAAATAAATGAGAGACTTGCATGTATATGGTAAGTTTTTCGATTACTTTCTTACGATTTGAAAATTAAATAACCTTCTTAGTTTCTTTACATTTTTCTTTTCTTCATCTGTGTATTTTAATTGCTGTCAGACTGGTTTCAGTACAACCCAAGATTTGTACTTGCTCCTGAGTCTGTTTCTGTGAAAATCATCAAGACTAACCCATCATTCTCCTGCAACTGTAGGATTAAACTATTTATGATAAGCCTGTTTTGATAAAACCAGCCAAGAGAGAAGCTGATGTTTAGCTCTACTACTAGATCTGAAAGAGAGTATAAACAACCCTTATCTCTCATCTTCCCAGAGCTACAGACACCATGTATGTTCTAATAAAAAGTTCTTTGAGCAATGTTTATTTACAACACATGCAGGAATGATCAGGAAACTGTCCAAAGAATGAAAACCTAATTTTCTTCATTGTTTCTCCTCCTCTAGAGGAGTCTCTAAACGTGCAGAGGAGTGCAGGGAGACAACTGAAGGATGAACTTCCTTCAATTAGCTTGGCTGGATTTCTGCTTCTTTCCTAATTGCAGTGAAAGACCAGCCTAATCTGATGCTTCTTGGGGGCGTGGGATGGGTTGGCAGAGCAGGACAGAGTCTTTGCAACACAGCTTAGGCACACTGTACTGCATCTGACAAAAGTCACAGTGACCTCCATGGTGATGAGTGCTTGTGGCACTCTCAGTTGGACGAACAGTTGGACGAATATTGCTTTCCTCTGTGTCTTCTGTTGGACGATTAGAGAGGGGTATGGGAATTGTAAGTGCATAAAAGCGTTATCAAAAGATGGGGGGGGGAGGTGGGGCACTTTGAAGAATTTTTAAAATGGAAACAGGTTTGTTAAATCAACTGGAGCAGCAGGATTTTCTTAATGTGATGAGCTGGTGGCAGTGTTTGAACTCATGGTTGAAGTTATTTTACACTGAACTAATAGGAGTTGTGATAGAACAAGGGCTTTGGCAGCACGGACAGACAGATCTCAGGAAATGGGAGAAGGAAAGCATGAAAGAAAAACCAAAACTTTGATCTATGAGTTTAAATCGGAGCATGAAATCAGATGTATCGATAGCTGGAGTATATGAAAGATGAGAAGGATGACAGTGCTCACCCAAGTGCCTTGGGGGACAAATGCCATGCTGGAGTGGCACTGAGGAGATGAGCCTCTTGATGAAGTCTGCTCTGAACTGGCAGAGAAATGTCTCAAAGGAGACTTCAGGGTGACAGTGGAAGAGCAGCCCTGGATAGGGAGAGAAGGGGAGGCTAAGAGTGAAGCTAAAAACTGTAGATGGAATTATCCTAAGACTGTGGGAAACAAAGGGAGCCATGAGACATGAGGACAGAGAAAAGGCCACCTAGAAGATAACAAAGTGACATCTGAGAAAAAGAGAAACACCTGACAACAGTCACAGAGTTATCAGGATCCCAGTCTCACCAACAGGCCTTAGTGACCCTGAGCAGCCTACCCAAGCAGGTTCCTCAGGGGCTGTGGGCACCCCAGGCTCAACTGGGTGCCTTGTCCTGCCCTGTGCCTTGCAGGTGGTGGATCCAGCCCAGCTTGACTTCAGCCAGTCTCTGGCCTAGGTCTTTTGGCAGAGTCATGCGGGGGGAGACATGATGTTTGGACAGTGAGGTGTGGCAGGAATAGCAGTGACAGAATGAGGAGTGACCCTGGCAAAATAGTGTCAGCAACATTTTGCAAACATAAATGCTTGCTTTGCTATCAGATCCTTGGTTTTTGTTACACATATTATTAGAACAGATTGCTGTATCGTCTGTAGTGGAAATGCTAGGTCATGGAAGGCAGGGCCCACCCAGGGAAGCTCAGGTGCAAGCAATGCACCTGGGTGATTGGAAGGGGTGGAGCCAGGATCCACTCTTTCCCAGATATGATTTAAGGGTTTGCATTGGAAGCAAGAGCATCTTATCTGGAAATTCCTGTCTATGTGCGGGTGTTACAGGCCTTCCAAAGGTAAGCAGCTTCTTTCCCTTATTTCTGTGCTTACTGCTGTTCTGAGTGAGCTCTTGTTTGCTGCAACCTGGGCTCTTGCTGCTTTGCTGTCTTGTTGCGCTTTCTGTTGTGTTAGGCAATCTACTGCATAATCATCACAAGTAATTCTGCTGTTTCTTTGCAAGTGACTGTAAGAGTGGTGATAGTTTGCACTGTTAGCACAGGGTCTCTCTGGGTGGTTTCTGATATCCTGTCTTGTGTGATACATATTATCTCTGGTCTGATAATTACTTTCTCTTACATAGTCAATGTAATTCCCTTTGAAGGTTTTTTTCTAATTAAGCAAATCCATTAATATTACCTCTACAAAAGTAAATGCGCTTCTTTGTGTAAGTCTTCTGTTACTGTTTGGAAAGCACAGTTTTCTGTAGCCTGCTAAGGAAGGTAAGTAACTTCAGAGTATTGAGGAGTCTTTCTATCAATTGGTATTTGATGGATGAAAGAAATAATTAGTTGAGGAAAAAAAGAGTAAATCTGTGGTATTACTGCTGGAAACACCTGTGCCCATCTCTTACACAGGCTGACTTAATATCAATGCATGGAGCTGCTCACCCGAGGAACATCTCATTTTGGGCTTTTTTAACCCATCTCACAAACTATCACAATGTTACCCAAAATGTTGATTCTTTTTTTTTTTTTTTTTTTTTTTTTTTTTTTTTGGTACTTAACCAAGTATGTGAGAGAAATAATTTTCAGGAAGTCTTAATTGTTTTAAACATATTAATTCACTTCTTCCAGGAAAGGAAGAAGTGTAAAATGAAGTTCCATCCCTTAAGAGATGATGATGACCAGATGATAAGCAAAGATGATCAGAGGGCTGAAGTATCTCTCCCATGCAAAAAGGGCTAAGGCAGCTGTGTCTCTTCAGCATGAAGAAGAAAAGGCATGGGGGATGCCTCCTTGTGGCCTTTTAGTAGTTGAGAGAAGCTTACAAAAAGAAGGAAGACTGAAGTTTTTATGCGGCCTGATGATGATAGGACAAGGGTAACTGCTTTTAAGCTGAAAGAGGGAAGTTTAGCTCAGATGTTAGGAAGAAATTCTTTTTTTGAGGGTGGTGGGGTGCTGGAATGGGTTGCTCAAAGAACATATAGATGCCCCTGGAGTCATTCAAAGCCAGGTTGAATGGGGCCCTGGGCAGCCTGATTTAATGGGTGGCAATCCTGCCCCTGGGAGAGAGTTGGAACTAGATGATCTTTAAGATGATCAGACAGTAAAAGTAGACTAGGGATAATATGGGTTCCCTGCTGAAGTGGAAGGTGCCCTGGTAATGGGGCATGCTGAGAAGATGGAGATGCTGAGAGAATCCCCTTCAGACTCCTGGACGCTGGAGGGAGAAGGGTGAGTCTTGGAAATTGAGAGGTTGAGGAGGGGTGGTTCGAAAACATCTGGGTGAGATCAGTGTGCACAAATCCATAGGCCCTGATGGGATGCATCTGCATGTGCTGAGGGAGCTGGCAGAAGTGACTCTTAAACCGTTCTCTTATCTTTGGCAGGTCTGGGAGAACAGGAGAGATGCCTGAAGACTGGAGAAATAACCAGTGTCACTCAACAGCCTTCAAAAAGGGCAAGAAGGAGTACCCGGGGAACTACAGGCCAGTCAGTCTCACCTCTGTCCCTGGAAAGTTGATGGAACAACTTGCTGTGGATGCCATCTCCAAGCAGTTGGAAGAGAAGGAGGTTATCAGAAGTAGTCAGCATGGATTCACCAAAGAGAAATTGTGCTTGATCAACCTCGTAGCTCTTTATGATGGCATCACTGGTGGGGTAGATGTCATCTACCTTGACTTCAGCAAGGCACTTGATACTGTCTCCCACGACATCTTCATAATGAAGCTGAGAAAATATGGGATAGATGAGTGGATGGCGATGTCAGTTGAGAACTGGCTGACTGACTGATCTCAAAGGGTGTTGATCAGCAGTGCAGAGTCTGGTTGAAGATCTGTAACTTGTGTTGTTCCCCAGGGTTGGTACTGGGTCTGGTCTTGTTCAATATCTTCATCGACAACCTCGATGAAGATGTGGTGTCAGCATTCAGCAAGTATGCTGACAACGCGAAGCTGGGAGGAGTGGTTTACACACCAGAAAGCTGTGCTGCTATTCATGAAGGCCTAGACAGGCTGGAGAGTTTGGTAGAGAAGAACCAGATGAGATTTAACTAAAGCAAGTGTAGAGTCTTGCACCTTGGAAGGGACAACCGTATGCATTAGTACAGGTTGGAGATATGACCTACTGGAAAGGAGCTTTGTAAAGAAGGGGGTCCTGGTGGAGATGGGTTGGCCATGAGCCAGCAGTGTGCCCTGGCAGCAAGAAGGCCAATGAAATCCTGGGGTACACTAAAAGGAGTGTGGCCATCAGGCCAAGGGAGGTGATATTTCCCTGCTACTCTGCCCTGGTCAGGCCTTATCTGAAGTACTGTATCCACTTCTGGGCTCTCTGGCACAAAAAAGACAGGAGACTCCTAGAAAGAGTCCAGTGGGGGGCCACAAGGATGATAAAGGATTTGGAGCATTTTCTCTATGAGGAAAGGCTGGGTGACCTCACTGGTGACAGGATGTGGGGCAATGGCCTCAAGTTGTGCCAGGGTAAGCTTAGGTTGGATATCAGGAAAAACTTCTTTACTGAAAGGGTTGTTAAGCACTGAAACAAGCTACCCAGGGTGGTGGTTGAGTCACCATCCCTGAAAGTGTTTAAAAACCACCTGGATGTGGTGCTTGGGGACATGATTTAGTGGTGGGTTGTTAGAGTTAAGGTAGTATGGTCAGGTTGTTGTTGGACTTGGTGATCTTTAAGGTTTTTTCCAACCTGAGCAATTCTATGATTCTATGACCTGGGTCTGTTCAGCCTTGAGGAAAGAAGACTGACTGGGGGTCTTATTAACGTTTATAGATATCTGAAGTGTAGGAACCAAAGGAATGTGACCAACCTCTTTTCAGTGGCCTGTGGGGACAGGACAAGGGGAAACGGCCATAAACTGGAGCATAGGAAGTTTCACACAAATAGGTGAAGGAGTTTCTTCATCATGAGGGTGACAGAGCACTGGAATGGGCTGTCCAGAGAGGTTGTGGATTCTCCTCTGGAGATGTTCAAGACCTGTCTGGATGCCTACCTGTGCATCCTGCTGTAGGGAGCCTGCTTTGACAGGGGGTTGGACTCGATGATCTCTGGAGGTCCTTTCCAATCCTTGCAATTCTGTGATCTCTTCCAAGCCGTTCTGTAATTCTATGTTTTTTGGTTAGATAATTAGAGTAGACCTAGGCAAATTACATTGGTGAGAACAGTGGGGGGGGGGGAAAAAAACAACAACAACAACAACAAAAAAACCTAACCCCACTCTCCATGTGTTCAACATTGTCTTCACTGTGATCTTCAAGTCTTGGTTGGGCTTTTGGCTCTTGCCTCTCCTAGCACAGGGCTGTACTCATGGCTCTTCTACAATGGGCATTCCTTCAAGTGTTCCGGTTACCCAAGCCAACATCAGGCAGTCAATTCCACCTGAAGTCATCAGGTTGCAATTAATTATTCAGCCAGCTGATACAATGTGTTTGTTGGATGAGCACTGTTGGTACAGCACCTGCTGAGCCTTTATGTTGTACCTTCCATAAAGACTGAAAAGTTTAAAGGAGAACCTTCCTTCTGCTATACCTGATATTTTTATTTTATGGCAGATATTTAGTGTTAACTAATCAATAAAGATATGCTTTTTTTGTTTTGTTTTAGTATATGAAACTTCTTTAAAAGTAGGTTCATTCTTGGTGAAGCACTGACTAGGTGCACCTGTCTTAGCAGCATATGCTGCTGTTTGATATAGAGTGAAGACTGGAAGTGCTATCAAGATAATTTTCAGTTCATTGTCCCCACCCATGTCCTAATCTTATTTTTGTGCAGCTTCAGATGTTTTTAAAATCGATTATTTTCTTTTTCTTGATTAATTCTAATCTTTATCTAGTTTACTGGACAGTAACATAAATGTCTGCTGGCAGCACAGCAAAATGATGAAAATCACCCCAAGTGCCAGCTTCTGACTTATAGGAACCAGCATGCTTAGCAGCTGTCTGTTGTTAGGGCTCAGAAGAACCCAAGCAGATGCCATGTTTTCTGTAAGTGCAATAAACTCAGTTAAACCTTTAATTGACACACTGGTAAATGCAAACAGTAGTTTCATGGCTACCTGTGGGAAATAATTAGTCTTTTTTATCGAAGTTGATCAGAGGGAATTCCATTGTTTATAAACTGGAAAGTAGCTGTCATATGTAGCCACGCTATGGATGCTTTGAGATTACTGGAAAAATCTATGGCATTGGTGGAAAAAACAGGAGCAGTGAGGTATCTGTGACCCTTTGCTTTCTCCCTTCTCTCCTTTCAGTGGCAGTGATGACAAAAACTTAGTTGACTTAGTGTTTCAACTTACTCCAAATTTCCAGTTAAAAAGTGAAAGCATCTACTGTGCGTCACTTCTCAATTGGGAATGTGATACATATGAAACAAACTCATGGCGTTGAGGTGTAGCTTTCTTGAGCTTATCTTGTCCTTCTGTGCTTGGAACTGATGCTCTGCACTGCGAAGCAGACAGATCAAGAGAAATATGGTAAGGCAATTTTTGTGTCTGGGCACCTTTGCTACTATGCGTGGCAACTGTGGTGAGACAGAGATGTAAGTTATCTGTGGATGAACCGTGGTTGCCTTGGGGCTGTAAAGATTATGAGATTAAAATAGGATGATTTATTGCAATAGAGGTATAGCTGTGCGAATGTAATAGCTGGGTGAAGTTTGCCTTAAAATCTTTTTCTTCTCTTAATCTTATTTTAAGGGGAGAGCAGCATGTAGTCCTATTAGGCATTAGGATTGGGGAAAAAAGTTATGTCTTGCACATATTTGTGCTTCCAAATCTTTTATTCACTGTACCAATACTTTCCACTTTTTATAGTACTGCATTTTTTCTGTACTCACTTATGGAACTCTTCCATCTAAGATGTGCCCTAGGATCTTATCTTGCTCAGCCCTAAAACCAGTCTTTCATTTGTCTGAGAAAGATAATTGGGCTGTTTTCATGTTAAGGAGATGCTGTCCAGTTTATAATTGCAGTGATTAGAGTCCATAGACTCTATAGATAGAGTGATAGAGTGTGGAATCGAACTCAGGGCCCTTCCTTGAGCTGAAAGAAGTTTTATTGCTTTCCATTGCGTTATGTTCTTACCTCGTGCTGTTTCGCCAGTCTCTGAATTTCGAGTGTTACAAGAGGAATCTCAAATATTCCTTCAGATTACTGGAAAATTATTGATAATCCGAATCTTGTAATCTCTTTTGTATAAAAAGAAACAATATTATCTCTTTTTTTTTTTTTAAAAAAAAAAAAAGGGGGGGGGGGAGATCGAAATGTGAAGGGATTTCCATCTCTCTTATGCCTTTCTCTTTATTTTCCAAGCTGCAATCAATGTGTTCCTTACTAGCATTTCCCAAGATGCTCTGTCAGTACGGAAGAAAAATAAATGCATTTCTGAGTAAAAATTCAGGGCATCTAGAGCATACTTGACAGCAGAGTGTTTTGAAAACAATAGATTATTTTTGGTCTTTTAGTTTGTATGGACTACAACATTGTGTGTATTTATTAATGTTTACATTAAAAATGAAGGCATTATTTCTTTTTTCCTGTGCATGAGCCAAATTGCAAAGACTCTTATGCTGAATCTCCTCCCTGATGTACAACAAAGAATGGTAGTGCACAACAGGAAGGAAAGATCACAATGTGCAACTTAAAAACAGACTCGATGGCCCTTTTGATAGGGTAAGTGTGACTGGAAATCAGTTTCACATCTCAGTTCTTGCGGACTCTGTCTCCTTGAAGAAATCCTTTTATACTGCTGACAGAACAGGCACGTTAGTTGGGATAAGAGAGAATATCATGCTGGTGATCTGTGCCCACTGTAGCTGTTGTTTATCCTATTTACTGTGCTGGGGACAGTGCAGCAGCTCCTTGGCATGGTGTGGACTATGGAAAGGGCAGGCACGCTGATTGAAGTTCTTGCTTGGGTTTTTGGCCCTCCAGCAGCAGTAAAGGTGATGTTGGCTGAGCAAGGAAAGAGTGCCTGTCTGTGTTACAGCCTGGTATGCCCAGCGCTTGCTCTTCCATGGAAAGACTGTACCTGGAGTCCTGTGTCACCTCCAGCTGGTACTGTCTGTAGTTGTATTAACCTAAAGCACCTTTAAGGTGTCTGCCTTGTCCAAAGCTCTCTTGAGAAACCCGGGGGCGTGAGAGGACAGGGAAATGAAGGCCACTTCCCTTCACAGTAAATATCTCACAAAACATGTAAAAGCTATTTCCAGGGAGAAACAAATAACTGAAGCATTTGATTTTTCCCCCATCTCCATCATGATATTAGTGTTATTAGTTGTAGGCATTGGTGTTAATGATGCTAGTAACCAATTATCTTGAAAACTTTTTGCATGAAGATGGTTTATTGTACTAGAAACTTAATAAAAGAATAATGTGATTAGATATTATTTTAGAAATAACAGATTAATTCTGGTTTTTTCAGACCTGGTTCATGTTTTGTGCCAGTGGGAAGGCTGTCGTGTAGCAGCTGGGCATATGAAATAAAATGGTCTTAAATACAGCTCAGCACCTCTGAAATTGAGTGCCCATTGAATATGTACTGACTGGTTCATTGCTTTAACTATGAACACAGGAGCCCTGCTCGGGTCACAGAATGCATTCACATGCGTCTTAAAAACTGTTAAGTTTTAGAATGCTGGCAAAATATGCATTTTCCTAATTCATGTCTGCCCTTATATTAAAAAAAAAAAGTAAATCTTTACATCAAAAAATGCCTGTTTTCCCTCCTTCAGTTCAGATCATACAGACATGAGGATTTTCAGCTCATCAAATGTGACTAACCTAAAATCAGTTTAGTTTTTCTGTGCAGCGTGGTGTTCATTTCATGTGAAGAAGCCTCCTTCTCCTATGTCTGTCAATGTTTTTGTACACTTCCTACACTGGTGGTAAAGAAGAAAACATAGGTATGGAATTACGGAAGCAAAATACAAGGAGGAATTATTTTAATTATCTGGTGCCTTTTATCTCTACTTCTTAATTGCTGGAATAAGGAAGGTATGTTTCTGGGGTGCTGAATGAGAGAGCATGGTGACCTACTTTAGTTGAAAAACAGAGATGAAGTGAAGCTACTCCTTCAGGCCTGACAGGAATGAGCAATTCTTTTCAAATATGGTCTTAAAATCTTAATGCAAAAATCTTGCATTAGGAAGAGGAGAAGAAAACTTTCCAGTCCATATCCAATGAGGCTGCTTTCTACACAAGCATGCAGGCAGTCTATCTGGGCCATGACTGCAGGCTACAAGGAAAGGTGATGTTGGTGCTACTGCAGCTGGAGGAAAGAGTCTTAATGAAAACCTTAAAACACCAGTAGTTGCTCTTACTGACCCTTTGATAGTTTTGTTCACGTTGTTGAAGATATCACCTAGTGCATTGGCCAGTAGTTTACTGCAATGTGACTATCTCTAAATTAGTTGATTTATCTATGTGTTTTAGGTATTTTTCTACCTTGAGGATAATAACGGCACCTTGGTACTCTTTGCATGAAACAGTATTGTAAATCACAGAACCTTGCTAGTTGAAAGCAGTGACTTCCTCACCTGGAACAGGTGAGGGTAATAATACAGGTGAGAAAGCTGTTGGCATTATCTGTGTTCTTTGTAACAGAAATGTTGATTGTACACAGTGTGTTGTGAAATACACTTAGTGTGCATGTTAAGCATGTGTTTCAGCACTCCTGAACATCAGTTCAAATTCTTGAAAATACTAATGGTAACTTTAGATATTGCCTGATTTTTGTGAGGGAGACCAAGCTGACGTTGATAGGAAGGATGCTGTGTTAAGTATGCAGCATACAGAGCTTCCTGCATGTCACTATGCTGTGTTCTGTAATCCCTCTGGCAGAAGTGGCTTGCAAATGCTCTTGGAAAAGCAGAAGCAGCGGTCCCTGTGCTGAATGATGACCTTCCTCAGCAATGGGTTATTTATGGCTTACAGTATTGTACAAGATTTCCTCTCAGCTGAGAGGAAATGTAGACAAATAATAGAAAAAATTCATTATAACTGACACGCATCTGCAGAACTACTTCAGCACTTGGGATTCACAGCCTTCTCAGTGGCTTCCCAAGTTCTGTCAGCCCAGATAAGTGCATCTGTTGGAGAGTTGCTCTTGATGTACCGAGTAGCTTGTGGTTGAATGCATGTGTTAGGCGTAGTTCTGCTGTGCCAGGGTCGCACTATCCAAATGAGTTTGAAAGCACCTTTCTAGGCATTTGAAGTCCATGGGAGCAAGACAACTGAAAAATAAAAGCAGCTACAGTCTTGTTTATGGCATGAAAATATTTCTGCAATCTAGTTTTATGGTACACTTGACCTTTAACAGTGATGACTGATATAATGTTTTACTGAGAGACAGTCACTGAGGTGAATTGTGGCTTTTTATTCTAGAGCAGTACTGACACTTTCAGCTTAGAAAAGGCTTCCTTAGCAGCTTCTCGGCTGTTTTCTTTGTGCTGATGCTTATATCTTAGAGAGAGAAAGAACTCAAGTTCACAGCTTTTAAGTATTTATAAAAATGAGGCCCTTGCCATTCTCCCTGTGGACAGGGCCAGGCAGAGATGAAACACAAATAAATCAAGCATTTTTGTAGGGCTTGTGGCTGCTCTACTCTGCGTACTAAGTTAGCTTTCTGCACGTGTTCAACTCCAGCAGCTAACACATGTGTCCCTCCAGCCCCTCATGCTTTCAACCTACTGCTGGGTTGCAGAGGCAGGAGGTAGAGGCTGCTTAAGCTCCTGGAGCAGGTGGAGAGTTCCATACTCCCCCCTTGGATGCTGGTGGCACACACTTTTCCTGTGGGTGTGAGAGAGTGGAACCCTCCTTTAGTTCAGCTTGTTGGGTGTGGTATCCTGCTGCTTGCTTGCAGTAGCTTTTGGGGGTTGGGGGGGAGGAGGGCTGGAGGCATAGTTGCACATATGCATGCATGCTGATGCACATGCATGGGTGCACGCGTGGATCACGCTGCTGTGCACCTGCATGCATGGATGTACAAATGGGAGCATGCGTATGGGTGTGCACTCAGCCATTCGGGAACCTGCTTTGGCAGGGGGGTTGGACTCGATGATCTCTGGAGCTCCCTTCCAACTCCTGTGGGTGCAGGTGGGTGCACGCATGTGCGCATATGGATGTACCCGGGCACATGCACGGATGCGCACGCACGTGCACCCGCACACACGCGGCCACAGGCACGCTCCTGCACACCGAGCTGTGCAGTGCCGCAAACGACCGCACACCCTCGCGCACGCTCCTGGCTCACCCGCATCCCCCGCGCAGGTCCTCGCAGCCCGCCCTGCCTTGCCCCCGCCCCAGGAGCATCCCGAGGGCGGAGACGCTGCGTTCTCCCGGGACCGCCCGCCGGGCCGAGAAGCGGAGCCTGCCCTCTGGGAGCGAGTGAGACGACCGTGGCACTGCGCGGCTACAGACCGGCCCCCCATGTGGGCTCCGGGATGGAGGCGTCCGACCGCTGCCGGCGGCACCTTCCCGTTCTGCTGCTGTGGGGTAAGCGGGACGCCGGGCCGGGGAGAGGCGTGGTGGCGAGGAGCTGCTCGTCGTCCCGAGGCTTTCCGCCCTTCCGGACGCGGGGCTGAGCGGCTGAGCTGCGGGTGCGGCGCGGCTTCTGCCCTCGAGCAGCATCTCGCAAGGAGAGCCGCCCGCTGCAGTACGGTGCGTGCGTTGCCCCCGGCACTGAGCTGAGCAGCGCTGTTTGCCGCTCCGGCTGGGAGCCTCGGTCCGGTGCCGCTGAAGCAGCTCCGAGTGCAGGAGCGGGGAAAAATTTCAGTAAAGGTAGGGTTAGGAAGGGTTATTTCGCGTTAGAGAGGCTGGGTTGCAGAAGGGTAGTGGTAAAAGTGCAGACATCCTTCAGACTCACAGCCTTCACTTAAGGTGAGATCGACTCTACTGCCAGAAATACTTGTGTGGCTTATTTATTTACTTATTCATTATCAGGGAGGTTGTCTTAGGACTCAGAGAACATAGTGTGTTGTGGTCAGGTCAGAAGTTCGTGGCAGATGTCAGTTCTGAACTTCACTCCACAGTAACCCCCAAGATACAGCTAACGTGTCATGGACAGGAGAAAAGAGAATCGGCCTCGTAGATTTACACTGAGTACTTCATAAACTTTGTTTGCTAACTTCTTACTCTTTTCAAAATACAAAGCTGGTAAACGCTGGAAATACCAATAACTATTTTGATAGTTACACTGACAGTGTTCAGTAACGTTGTCTGTCTCAAGAATGTCAAATAAATGGAATTTGTGATTCTCCATGTTTTGAGTGCTGCTAAAGCTTTACCTTGATCACTCAGATATTTTTCGTTTTCCAGCTGTAAAGGAATAACAATAATAATAATAAAAGCCTAACACTTGCCTTGGCACACGATAACGTGTGCACCTTGAGCTTAGTGAACTAACGAGTAACTTTTCTGAGTGGGAAGACCTGATGTTGCTGTGACTCTTGCAATGTGAAATTACTTACTGAAGATTTTGGAGAGTGTGTAATGAGGGACAATGTTGCTGTGGTTCTGGAAAGTTGCAGTTATTTTTCACCAGGAAGGAACAGGTAAATCAATTGTGCCAGACTGTTTTTGACTGTACTAGTTGCTTTCTCACTAACACTAACTAAATGGTTTTAAGGATACAACATATTACTTTTGCTATAAGTTGGAAAGGATAATAAAAAATTAAACTAAATCACGCAAATTTCTTGGTAGAAAAGCCATTTGGGAGCCCTGGAAACTTTATGATATCAAATGGAGGTTTTTGATTAAAAAAAAAAAAAAAAAAAAAGTCTTAACAGGTAGGAAAAAAAAAACATGTTATCAATTACTTCAGAGAAATTTTACTTGTGTGTGTATTTCCAATTGAAAATTGGAATTGTTTTCCTTTGAATGTGGAGGCCCAGGAGTGTCTGTTGGCTGAAGACTTGTCCTGGGAGCAAAGGATTCCAGCAGGCTAGGAGATGATACCATTGCATTCTTTGAAGACGATACAAGCTGGCCTCTCCCTGCTTCCTCTTATCTCCTGATTGAAATTTGTGAGGCACAGGATACAGGAGCAAAGGATTTCCTACAGAGATCCTGAAGCCAGAAGCTGTCGCTCTCTTGAGCAGACTTGACCACTTTTGGACTACAAGTAATAGTTTGTACTGTCATTCTACTTATCAGCTGAACAGCACAACCTCCAGCGAACCACCACAGAATCTGACACCAAGGCATCGCTGGTTTGAAGAGCGGCGAACCTCTTTGCTTTGCACTTTGTACCTCTGTCTGTCTGCCTCTTTCCCTGTTTTCTATCTTTTCTCTTTACCTTCTTTTATTCTTTTTGTAGTAGCTGTTGCCTAATATTTTCTTACCTATAATGTTCATTAATTGTCATTAGAGAATTAGCCTTTTTTTTTTTTTTTTTTTTTTTTTTTTTTCCCTCTGAGTGTTAGTTGTTGTTAAGAAAGCTCTCAGTAAATCAATGCGTGCGATTCCTCTGAGTCTCGGATGACTCCATTGCGGTAGCGACCCCTGCTGACGAGGGGAGGCTCGACACATGAAATCTGTTGATCTCCCCGAAACCTACAGCGTGGGACAAAGTCCTCGGTGTCAGCGCTGACTGAATGCTGTAAGAAGCTTGTCTCGGTAGAGACTGGGACCTCACTTCTCCATACTCACACCGCTGCTTTCTGCCTGTCTTTCTGTTTATGGCTTTTAAAATATTATCATTACATAGGACCATCTGTTGTATTGTCCCTCTTTGCGAAGATGGTAAAAAGGCAGCATTTGTTTCCTAGAAGCCCAGAAATTACAGAAGTTGGATTTGCTGTGATATATATTCATGTCTGCTGGGATGAAGGAATCTGTGAGCTGAGGTAGCTGATGCATGGGCACATAATTGATACTGTTCCTATATGAAGTGTAGATGCTTAGAAGTTATCTACTAGCTGCAGGGTAGGATCTAAACAACTCAGAAGTAATGATGCATTTACTGTAACACCCTACTGGGTTCTTTCATTCCACTTCTCTGAATGGAAACTCATGCAAGGGCTTGACCAAGATATTTTACAGACTAATCAGGCTTTTAAACAAGTACTTGTTGTCTAACTTTTGCTCCTTCATTTTTTGCAAGATGTCTGTGCTTCAGTGACATTACTTGTATATGAGTTGAATGACTCTCAGTAAGGCTGGATATTTATCTGGATTCTAGAGAAGTCTTTGACAGTATGTGTATGAATGCCCATATGAGAGGGATTATGTGATATTATCATATGGAATAGTTGCTCTGAAGACTTCAAAGATTGGGTATAGTTGTTCATGTTTTGTAATTCCATTTCACAGAAGAATCTTCACTTTATGGCTGGAGGTGAAAAACCAGTCAGTTGGAAAACTAGGAACAAAGCCTGGCTCCAGGCTCCCGTTCTTACAAAAGACCATGTCACATCATGAAAAAATGTGTAGTGAAATCTGAATTCTGTAAGGTCCTGACTTCCCCTAGCATTGAATACAGTATCTGTATCTCCTAGGAAATTTGGACTCAACTGAGGGGGGAAAAAAAGCAACAAAGAGGAAACAAGATTATTAACCAAATAATCTTGTCTGTGTGTGATTTCCTTATAAATCTATCATGCTGTCCTGCAGCTGCAAAGAGTACAGTGAAGAAAGAGAAAAACGGTGTGGGAGTGCTGTATTTAAGAAATCCAGTGGGTCTGTGAGTAAAACAAACTAACTTTTGCAAGTCAGAACACCTGATTTTGAAGCAGAATGGAAAGTGATAGCAAAGATGTTTCTCTACCAAAATGAATGTTTCAAATTCTAAGCGTAAGATTTTCAACACCAAATGAATGGGAAAATAATTAGCAGACCTCGTAAACATAGGTTCTGAAATTGAAGCATCAAGTGTAAATGCAACCTGTATTCCAACTTGATGCAATATCCAAACATGCTTCCCACTCTCCTTTGCCCTTTCTCTATCTCCTGATTCCTTTTTTGGAGGAAGGTGTTTCTTCTCACCGAGGTTCATGCTATGTGCAGAGGACAAGATGACCAGCAGTATTTTACTGTTGGGGTTCAGTTAATCTGAAGTGGCTACAGGTGGTAGCACAGAGCATCAAATGCCATTCCCAGCTTGTCTTGGTCCAGAAGCTGGCAGGGATGACATCATCTGGGCTTGAAGGTCATTCCAGACTGAAGGTGGAAAGGGAGATGGGCTTTTGCACCTGATTTATGCCAATGTAAGTGAGATCCAATCCTGAAAGCTATTTGGGCAGAGAACTCTTCCTCTTGAATTAGTAAGATTCCACTAGCTGAACAGTAGCTAGTTTTCTCAATATCCCTGAGGTCTGAGGTCCTAGCTTTTGGGTTTGGTTTAGCCATATCTGCAAGGCAAAATATGGGAGCCTGTGGATGTAAATTAGAAATCTTTACTGAGGAAGCCAGCTAGTGCTGTAGGTATGCACATTCACAAGCAGTGAGATTTCTAACAAAGGCTCTCAAGCAAGACTGAATTGTATCAAGAGGAACGGTGGGAGGTTTTGCCTCGGGAGTTTTTTTTATTTAACCTTTGCAGCAGTGCCTGCTGTTTTTTTGTATAGCTTAAGCTTTTTTCTGTTTCTCCTACCTCTCTACTGGTAGCAGAGATTATTTGTGGATTAGGTTAGAGGCAAATGAATCAAATCCCAGCTTTTCCTACTTCAAGAAGAAAATGCAGTGAGGAGATTCTTTATAAAATATTTACTACCATCTGTGCCTTGCTGTTGAACTTGAGAGAGAGAGAATGGGAAGAAAGCAAACTTTTAAGCCTCGTTAAGAATTTGTGACAAAGCCTATTTTAATTCACACCTTTTTATTTTAACAAAAGTTGTATCATGAACCACTTATTTCAGAATAGACGTGCACTATTTTATGCTTTGTGAAAACGTCCTGTGCTTTTTCCCTTAAAATAAGAGTCCCTTCCTAGACGCTTACACTTTCCATATTATCTCAAGACAGGCCTGACAGAAAAAAGAAAGTTTTCTACCATGACTGTATACGTAGAACAACGTGAAAAGCTGCTTGAAGAACTTTTGGGTCATTTGGGAGGAAGATGTGTGGGTATGAGGAAAGAAAGGAGCAGAAAGCAGAATAGTATTAAACTTTCATTTCTAGGAATGTTCAGGCTTGATCTCTGTTCATATTTAGGCTTCCCTGGAACCACACCAAAGAGAGGAAACAGTTTTGATTCTCTCTAAGGAGTTTAAAAGACAGTGGGATAGTGCTGTTAAAAATGACCTGAAAGTTAGAGAGGATCTCTGACTTCATCATTAGAGCATCTTGACATGAACTGCTGTACTGGCTTGAGCAAGAAGTCTGTCTGCATAGGAGCTACAGGCCTGTATTTAGCCCTGGAACAGGGAATTTCGTTGTGTGAAACAGATAGCCAGGTTCATGGCCTTTTGCAGAAAAGATTCTGCTCGGTTCAACCTATGCTCCAAGTGGGAGCATTATCATCTGCAGATGATAATGTGGTGGGCTCTGCCTCTGCCGTGGCTGTAACACAGTGCTGAACTGACAAAGGCACATCTTGTTTGCATCTAGCAAGATTAAGCTGAGTCAGCAAAAGACTCTGCAGAAGCACCACACCCTACAATAAAGCATCTGTTTTGTTTCTTTCACAATCTAATAAATGCAACTAATTTGCCTTTATTTTGGAGAGCATGATTTGGGGAAAAAATTCTTCAGGCACTGTGAGAGGAAATACTGTAATTCACACTGGCTAAAGTTGCGTTTCCAGAGGTTTTAAGTGATCAATTTCCTTTGGTGTGCAGAGGGATTATAGTCTTTAGCATCAATGTTTAAAATACTCTTGCATTTCAGTATCTCAAAAATTCAGATTTCTAGATGCAACAGGACATGCTGCCCTCCTGCCTCATTTAAAAAAAAAAAAAGAGTTCACAGCCATCAGTTGTTGTGAACAGGTAGGGAGATACTATGACAAAAATAACTTTGTGAAGTCATTCAATCCTCACCAACAGGGCATAAAATCCAGGTTTCTTCCAAGACTTTAGCTCGGAGAATAGCGAGACTGAAGAGGCTTAGAAACTGTTGGATTTGATTCACAGTCCTCTGTTTTATTCTCTCCCTGTTTCTGCCACTTAATGCACTGAAGAATATTATAAAACCTGTGTGAAGATGTCCTCATAGGCGTGGATGCTCACGAAGGCCATGTGGGTGCTCACAGACAATTGAAAATGCTCAGCTGTCAGGCACTCTACAGTTTAGAAGTGAGAGGGATCTTTTTTTTGGAGAGTATCTCAGCATTGGCATATGGGCTTTTCCACCTGGCAGCCGCACAGGGCTGTGGTACAAATTTCTTCTTTATGTTTGCTTTTGGGAGTCGCTGCAGACGTTGAACAGACCTTTTAGATCTTGTGGGTTTGTGAGCTATTCCAATGGAGAACCACATATCGAGAGCATAACTTGTCCAATTTAATATTCAGAGGTTTATTTAATTGCTTAGCACTGTGTCATCCGTGTTTATGACGCACATCACTGAGTTTACATCTTCAAGTGAAATATGAAAAAAGACTTCTGAATTGCTTTCAGTTCTGGGGCACTCAAAACTGGTATTTCCACGGAGTCATTGATTTTAATGCAGCATGTATGAAATCTCCTATATTCCTGTTTCATTTTTGTAAAAACACATCAATATCTAGTTTTTTTTTTAATAAGCTAAGTTCTTACCACAAAGTAGCTCAAACTTAGCACTTACTGCATCGTATTTAAGAAGTCACTGAAATCTCCTTTCTTGTTTTTAATCAGTAGACCTTGGCTGGATTTGCATTCAGGCAAGACAGCCTTTGTGATTAGGTTAATGTTGCTGCTGAATGTATTTCCAGGAACATGTTTGGTGTGGGAAGCGTTATGCAATAAAATACTTAGTAATGCACTGTAGAGCTGGTATTGCTGGAGTAACTGTGGGCCCAGTTTCTTTCTAGCTAGCTCTCTCATAAGCCAGAAATACCAAGGAAGTCAGAGCAATGTGAACAAAAGTTAAAAAAAAATGAAGCTCACAAAATGAATGTTTGTGTTTTCTTCATATTTTAAGATTTTGGAAAGAAATACTAATGCTCTCCTGAAATAAATTATATTTTTAATAATGGGAAAAATATCTGTACGCGTTGATGTTATGTTTTGAGTCTGGGATTATTCAGTGAGTTTTACTTAAAATAGGTTCCAGCTCTACCTTTTTTCTTCCTTTTCTGTCAGAACAGTACAGGCCAGGAAGACTGTATATTTTTGGTACAGTAATCTGCTGAAGATTTCAGCATTGTATGCTTAGACACATTTTGTTTTTTCTTTTTCTTCCAGCTACTTCATAATTTGTCATGTAATGAATTACAAAATACCTTCCTACTGAAATATTTTTTTGGCAGAAACAGTTTAAAAAAATATCACCTTTTGTAGGAAGTTGGAGATTCTTTACCAGTTGCGACCTTGAAATCTATGCTGGAAATATTTGTAAATAATATACTGTCATTTGAGTAGAAGTTAATGGCTCGGTGCAGAAATTATTGAAACTGTTTCTTTCCTACTACCTTTTCTGCTGCTCTCTTACATGCCCCAAAAATCTTGAGGAGAATTTTCCTCAGACTTGGGGGAAAAAGCAAAACAAACGATGGTTCACCCCCAAATGATACAGAAGCTATGGAAAATTTCAGCCTGAGAAGAGCTGAAAGCAGACAGATTTAGACAAGCAGTTTTGCAGCTTCACTGATGGTGTTTGTGCTAAACAATAGGGAATAACAAGGAATAACAAAGATTGTTCAGGATAATCTTTTTTTTTTTTTTTTTTGTGAAAAAGGTCTGAATATGAAGCAAAGTGACTGGACGTGTATGAAGCACTCTTTTCTCTAAGTGAGGGAGAATTAAAGTACTTCACTTACTCCCCAGTGCATGGAGAGTTGTAGAGAGGCTTCTACAGCAATGCAGGGAGTCTTGTTTTATGCAAAACTAAGAAGTTAGCTCCAGTGTCACTTATAAAGTCCAAATTATGAAACTGAAGTCTAAACTGAGAAGGCAGTCACACAATCTCTGATGCTTTTTTTGAATAGCAAGACACATTTTTTTTTTTGTGCGGCCTCCCAAGAAGAGCTTTTATTTTATCCTTAAATTACTGAAGAATTTTATAGTATTTACAGTGTGTGAGTTTGAGGGGAAAAAAAAAAAAAAAAACAACAACCAAAAACACATGAAGAAGGTTTGGATAGTGTAACAATAGGAATGCTGTGCAGTAGGAAACTCTGATGATGGATCAGTCATCACAGAGCTCAAAAAATGTATGGATCTGACAGCCTTCTCAGGAGCCTGCTGCTTGGGGTCAGTTTTGTTGACCCTCCCTCACCATTCTTTTGCTTCAAGGGATCCAGGGGATACACTGTAGCATTTTTCCATGCAGTGTTTACTTTCCATTTTGTTGTTTCTAGGGATAGCACCCTAGGGCATGCATGAGCTGAGTCAGGGGAGGGTCAGTTTGGGTATTAGGAGGGTGGTAGCCAGGAGGGTTGTCAGATATTGGAACAGGACAGTCACAGCACCAAGCTGCTGGAGTTCAAGCAGCTTTTGGACAGTGCTCTCAGACATTTGAATTTTGGGTGGTCCTGTGTGGAGGAGCTGGAATCAATGATCCCTGTGGGTCCTTTCCAACTCAAGATATTCTATGATTCTAGGATTCTAATAACTCTGGAGCACTCACAGACAACTTTGGCTACTTAAGAAAAGCAACCTCATGCTTGAATAGTCAATCCAAATTACTCTTTCATGACAGGCGTGGAGATGACTGAAAAAAAATAACTCAATTGAAATTGCGTTGATAAAATGATGCAATATGGTAAGTAACATTAGAAGGGGAGTGCTACATGGAGCATCAAAAAAAGGTGGATATACTGGGAAGGGATGTCTTCAAGTGTTCCATGGTTTTAAAGACTTCCTCAAGAGGGAGTGTGCTGTGTGACCCTTGACTGTGAAACTTTCATGGGTCATTTCCCTTTCTCACGGTTATTTGAAGGGAAATAAAACATCACTTAAACTCAGGCTACTCTTCAGGAGTTGATCAGAGGTGTTATTTGCCTTGAAGGAATGGTCATTCACAGGTGGATAGGCATAAAGTCGGTATTGTGCTGACCTTATGTTTCCTTATTACAAGGAGTCCTTATGCCCCGTCACGTTTTCTTTTGTCTTTTCCTGCCTCTTCAACTGATGCCTGGTGGCTGAGTTACAATAATAAGCACCCATTACATCATATAAATGCTTCCAGGTAAGCAGATGCTAGAGTGCCAGACAGGTCCTGGGTATGAACACCGCATTTGGTAGATAACACTGCTCTCAAGTAGACTGGGAAAATCTCTCCACTGCAATTGCAAGCCATAAGGCACTTTTGGGTGAATAGATTTGAACTGTGTAGCATCATTTATTGATGTCTCTTCTGCAATTAGGAGACACATTTCACATCTATGTTTTAGGCAGAGAGAGGTTGTCATGTAATGCATTTTTTTTCTGGCAACTTAATTTGAGGAAAGAGAGAAGGTGTCTGTCAGAAGTCCTTGTACAGGACTACTGTACTCCCTGTGATGTTGATTTCCATTAGTGGCTTTGGACAAATTTCTTTCTAGCTGCATCATTATTTCCAAAGTTGATGTGAAATGAAGACTGCAGTAGCAGTACTTCGCAAGGCTACAATGAACCTGAAGTAGAGCAGATGTTTAGGAGAAAGAAAAAAATAAGCTTTTCATGTCCTCTTGCTAGCAGCACATTTATCTGCAGTCATTAATGATTAAGAGCTATGATCTGGTTGGTGTAGAGATTACAAATCTGTGTGACTCCTACTGTATCCTGAGATCTCAAAGACAAGGTCTTAGGGTGGAATTTTAGATGAAAATGAGCACAACTTTGCAAGACCTGTAGATACATCCTAAATAACATCCCTTCCTTAATTCCCTGGGAACAGGGCAGAAATAATTTCAACCAGTGACATTTTGGATTTGTTTGGGAAGCTGTTCTTACATTTCTGCCTGGCTATAGGCTACAACACTTCCTGAGGAGCACTGTTCTCTGGAATTCAGTTCTCTTTCAGAAGCCACCTGAAATTAGGTTCTGCCCCCTATATTTCATTGAGTGTAATCTCTAAACAGTTTCTAGTACCATGAGTTAATTATTCTTTTTCAGTTTTCTGCTATGGAAAGATCTTGAGTTGGGATTTTCATTAAGGAGCGTATTCATCTATAACACACTTTCTAAAATAGCATGAAGAGTTTACTTCAAGCAAATGGTTCTGCTTCTGGAATATTTATTTCATCCACTCTCTGAAAATCGGTGGTTGTAAAAATACTATTTTATATTTCAGTTATGGTGTGCTTCAACAAAAACATAGTAGAACAGAAGAGAGTTGAAGAAAGTATTATTTGATATTTCAGATTGAGCCACATGAGTTCTATGTAATATAGGTCTAAATATTTGATTGCTAAGTAGTTACCCTCCTAAGTCTGTTGTTGAACTGGTATGCTTAATTTAAATGTATTTAAATACAACTTGTTGATTAGATACTTCTTTAAATAAAGCATACTGGTTTCAAGCAAAGTGGAACAAAACCCATCCAGTAATTCTGGAAGCATACAGAGGCTGTTCAGGCAGTGTCAAGTATTATGCTGGCACCAATGCTTTAAGCACTTTATAAAGGAATACATAAAAGAAAATTACTTGTATTTTTGCACCAAAAAAGTCACTATTGAAGTATGAATTCACAATAATTGGCATATTTCTTTGTACTCACTGGAGAACTCTTCATCAACGTGAGTCTGAACAGTTGATGCCCTCACTAATGCTTCCCGTTGATTTGCACTGATGGAATAAAAAAGCTTAAATTGCTTCCTTTCATGCTTTTCTTACTGTGAAGAGTGAAGACTTTAATGTCCAAATTTTTAATTGTCTGGAATTATCTTACCAATTCGAAAGCAGTAACATTATATTTCCCACTGTGATGATACCCAGTTCAGTGCTGTACTTTTAAATATTACCTTTCCTTGACTAATACATCTTCCACATAGTTGACACAAGAAAATAAATGTGAGATATTAAAAAGGTTTCAGCATCAGAACAAGAAACAATGCAAAGATGACTTCTGTGTTAGGCTTTGTCTTTAGATAATCTCTTGGTCATAAAGAAACCATGATAAATTTCCAGGCTATACTCTTGCCAAAATCAGATGTATCAGTTACCTATACTTATTCTGCCTACATTCCTTTAATGGAAGCTATGAACTGTTAGTCTTGATTAACAAAACTAGCAACAACAACAAATATATGACCACTAACAAGAACTATTTTTCCTACACGAGATCTCCCACCTGCTGTCAGCAGTGAGAAAATCCCTGCCCAGGAAAAATCATTTTACAAGTGCCACATTGTACGCTCACATCTCCTGGGTAGACCAATGCTCCTTTCCAAACCCAGACTGCTTTTTAGTATATTACTGCTATTCAACAGGAGTTGCGGAGAGCCAGGCTGGTACTATACTTTACTGATGCACCAATATATAAATCCATCCCATTGTTTACCTTGCTCCTGTGTGACACAGGCATGATTCCTTTTGGGGCAATTTTTAATGCAAGTTTAGTGTGCTTTCTTCAAGTACTATATTTATCGCGAGATTCTGTTTCTAGCATCCTTTCTGTGTTAGATTCTTGTCGTTACTTGGCCCTATGAACTTCATTTCCTCTGCTGCTTTCACACTATATGGTTATGTCCCACTATCCATCTATTCCCTTGTTCTACTCTTCTTATAAACAGAAGTGTCAAAGGGACAGTTAGTAACTGAGAGCAAAAGGTGATCTTTTGAGCCATATGTACTGTAGTGAGTATTATTTAAAAATTGGCAGGTGAGACTTCACTTTCTGTATCAAGAGTGTTATTTTTATTTTTTGCAATTTACAACAGTTTCTAGACTTGAAACAATACAGGTATTGATGTTAGCTTTCTCTTTGAGGGTAGGCTGCCTGAGAAGATATGGTGCATTTACCCCATGAGTATATGCTAACATTTCATTGCATAGCAGGTAGAGAGCATGCAGCTGGACCAGTTTTTGATGGTGGTAGAAAAACAAGTGAGCAGGTTTGCTTGCAGTGCTTTGTATGGGCAGACTCGACATAGCAAAAAGTTGTGGTGGGGTGAGGGATGAGAGAAATATCAAATGGGTCTGAGGTTATCCTGGATGTGAACTGATTCCCTGTCAGCCAGACAGTGCCAGGAGGGCTCAAGTGATGGATCATCTTAGGCTTTCCCATCAAGTTTCAGGATTGCTCAGCTTTGTCATCATTCTTCAGTGCAAAAGCTCTCCCTCAGGAATCCCAGACCCTGGAGGTTAGTGAGAGGGCCTGGGGAATGGAAGACTTCCCTTTAGTCAGGGAAGAGGTGGTCTGAGAGCACCTAGGCAACACCAATGTTCATAAATCCATGGGACCCAATGAGATGCATCCACGAGTGCTGAGGGAGCTGGCAGAGGTGATTGTTGAACCGCTCTCTGTCATCTTTGAGAGGGCTTGGAGAATGGGGGAGGTGCCTGAAGACTGGAGGATAACCAGTGTAACTCTGGTCTTCAAAAAGGGCAAAAAGAAGAATCCAGGTGATTACAGGGTGGTCAGCCTCACCTCTGTCCCTGGAAAGGTGATGGAACAGCTTGTGCTGGATGCCATCTCCAGACAACTGGAAGAAAAAGAGTTTATCAGGAGTAGTCAGCATGGGTTCACCAGGAGGAGGTCATGCTTGACCAACCTGGTAGCCGTCTACAATGTTGTCACATGCTGGGTGGATGGGGGGAGAGCAGTGGATGCAGTCTACCTTGATTTCAGCAAGACATTTGGTACTGTCTCCCACGACATCCTTATAACAAAGCTGAGGAAGTGTGGGATGGATGAGTGGACAGTGAGGTGGGTTGAGAACTGGCTGACTGGCAGAGCGCAGAGGGTCATCGTTGGTGGTGCAGTCTGGCTGGAGACCTGTAACCAGTGGTGTCCCCCAGGGGTCCGGTCTTGTTCAACATCTTCATCAATGACCTTGATGAGGGGATAGTGGCCACCCTCAGCAAGTTTGCTGATGATACGAAGTTGGGAGGATTGGCTGACACGCCTGAAGGCTGTGCTGCCATTCAGCGAGACCTGGACAGGCTGGAGAGCTGGGCAGTAAGAAACTGGATGAGGTTTAACAAAAGCAAGTGTAGAGTCTGACAAGTCCCAGACTGAGTGCCAAATTGATTGTTGTGTTTTAATCTGGCAGATGGCTCAGCTCCATGCGGTCATTTTCTCACTCCCCATTCCCAGTGGGATGGGAGAGAAAATAATAATTTAACAGAAAAAAAAAAAAAAGAAAAAAAGAAAAAATGGAACTTGTAGGTTGAGATAAAAACATTTACTAAGATAGAGAAAAGGAAAATAGTTTACTATATATATATATATATATACGTATATACAAATGTATGTAACAAGTAATGTACAAGCAATTGCTCCTTACCTCCCAGCCTATGCCTCTAGAGCAGAAGAGAGCAAGGTGAACTCTCACTCGCTTCAAAACTCCTTCTGCATGATGCCATATGATATGGAACAGCCCTTTGTTCAGTTTAAGTAAGCTGTCCTAATCTTGTTCCCTCTCAGCTCCTTGGGCCCTTTACTGTGAGTGGCCTTGGCTTTATACAATACTGCTTAGGAGACAACTAAGGCAACATCAGTGTGTTATCAACATTGTTTTCTCCTCGAACCAAAACATAGCAGCATATCAGACATTCTGAAGAAAACAATTCTGTCCCAGTTGAAACTAAGATTGTCTGGAGCACAGGTCTTATGAGAAGCAACTGAGGGAATTGGGATTGTTTAATCTGGAGAATAGGAGGCTGAGGGGAGACCTCATTGCTGTCTATAACTACCTGCAGGGAGGTTGTAGTGATGCGTGGGGATGGCCTGTTTTCCCAGATGAGGAAACTAGTGGCAGGATGAGAGATGATGGCTTTAATTTGCACCATGATCTTTTGAGGCTCACTGCAGCAGTAACTATGGAGGATTTAGATACCAGTGATAGGAAATGATAGAGGAAAGATTGTAGGTACATTCTGTAGTCTTCAAGGGGACTAGTTATGTCTGTGCTTCTGGGTTGTTTCCTCAAAACAGGAGAATTTGTCTTCCTTATAAAGTGAGCATTTTTAGTTTGATCTTCACTTTTCTGCAGTTGATAAAAGTACATTTTCAAGGACAGATTAAAGAAAAACCTGTCCAGGGACTCAAGTATATTTACTAGTACAAAAATTTATAGCTTTGGGAAAAAGGGGCTTTAGTCATCAGAGTTTATAATGATATTTCTGTTCTGTGTGTTTGGATGCAAAAAAGATTTCTAGTGCTTTGATTCCCACTCTCCCGTTTCGGCATGTACTGGTTCATTAGTAACTAGCATAAATGTTATTCCTTGTCTAGAAGATAAATATATTCCTTAGAACATGGATGTCCAGCCTTTTGGCTTCTCTGGTCTGCACTGGGTGAAGAAGAATTGTCTTGGGCCACATTTAAAATAGGTAGGTCACGCCAAAATTAGCGCCTCCTTTTACTTCCACGGAAATGACAAAAGCTACAAAGAACACAATTACCCTATCTGGTAGAGCACATTGTCAGATACTTGTCAACACAGTTGACACCACTATTATCTATGCATTTTTGCAGCAGTGAACAGGAGCTTGCATGCCTCACTCATAAAAATCTGCACTAGTGGAGGTGACCTGCTCTCGCTACTGCCGAAACACATCACCCACTGACTCACTGTGCTTACATCCACCGTTTGGTCTCCAGAAATGTTCAGCAAGTGTCAACAAATGTCAGTGGTCACATTTTTTCTGCATGGAGTAACTTGGTTACACATCATTGCTTCATATGCACTTCCATGTCGGACTGCATTTTGTCAGACTGTCTCTCTGTTACTATCTGTCACTAACAGAATATTGGTGAAAATAGTCAGTCTCTACTTTCATGCCACTAACATCTGCCTTTGACTTAGTGGGACAACATATTACAGTGGGAAGCATCACTTTCAGAGCAGCCCTTGTATATAATATAGTTAACGTTGATAAGCAAAAAAACTTACTTTTTTTTTTTATTAAAACATAAAAAGAGAGTAAGGAAGACATGAAACTAGTGAGCTATTTGATCTTGTTTTTGTCAACCTAACATGTCAATGTCTGGTTCAATGGAAGTGGATGTAATTTTGAGTGAGTTCTCAAGGTGCTCCTCAGAGAATTTTGATAAAATTTTCCTCTTCCTGTACTTCACCTCTGAAAACATTTGTTCATAAATGTAGGTACTGCCTAAAGTGATGACACGAATAAGATGTGATTGTGAATTAAGGGATGTGGTTCTTTAGTAGGATAGGTCTTATGAAAATCTGGTAAAGAGATCAAATTTTTCAGTTGAATATCTAATTGTAAGTCTATATATTTCATTTCAGAATTTGCAGAAAATGTATTCATACTAACTGAAATGAAGTTGCAAATACACAAAAAGCCAAGATTTTTTCATCAGTCTTGAAAGCTATTCTCAGATTCCCGTATCAAAATACGCAAGGCTGCATATTTTTCTTTGTTCACTGGTCTGTGTTTAGTCAGTGTAAGAAAATGCATAAAATTATTTGCCATAACTTAACACTGCACTGCACTCTCCCCACGTCCTGGTTTCAGCCCAAGGCAGTGCCAGTAGCACCCTGATGTTTGGTTGTTACTGAGTCATTGATATGCGCCCAAATCTAGGCTGGTGCCACTCAGTGGGGAAAAGCCTTGTAAATGGTGTGGAGCAGGAGGTGGGCCAACAGTGAGGGTGTGAGAACCATCTCTGTGAATTTACTCATTTCATTTCTGATGCAAAGTTAGCACCATAAAGATTTGCCAACTTTTTTTTTCTTTTTTTCTTTTTTTTTTTTTCAGGAGAGCAAAAATAATCAATGCCACATCCCTCTTAGCAAAATCCAAAATGTGACTGGAGTTGTACTAATACACTGGGTTCCTGTTTATTCCATCCACCTGGTTGTACTGCAAATTGCTGATTAGAAGACCCCTCCTGTGGGCATATTTCTATTTGGATGCTCATCTGTATAAGACAACTATGGATTTTCAACTTGTGTTTTTAAAAATGTATGGCAAACAGTGGAAACTGAAACATAGGATTGCATTTCCAAATGAATAGAAAACTCATTATTTATGATTCTGTGCTTGCTTAATTTTACTAGCAAAGGGATTTTTTTGTTTGTTTGTTTTACACTTTAGAATGTGCAGTTGACCTACATTTCAAATGGATGTGTTAACTTCTCCAGTTCTTTCATGTCAGCACTTTCACATCCACTTTAAAGAAGCTAAAGGAAAAAAAAATTGCTACCCTCACTCTTTCCTGTAGTTTCCAGCTTAAAGGAGTAGTATAGGCAGACCTGTGGTAAATCTGTATGGCTCACCCATTTAAAAATAAAAAACAATTTAAAACATAATATACACCAGATTTTCCTTTCCAATGTTTTCCTTTCAGCTGTATTCTTTAATAAATCTGAAACTTGTGTTCAGATGAACATTTTGAATACTCTGTTGAGTCAAAAATTAGGTTTAAGTCTGCTTGTATCTGCATTAAATCTCTTATATGATAGAATGAAGATATCTAACTCATCTTTCTCTTTTTTCGTCCCACTAGTTAACGGTCTAATGATGCTTGGATTAGCAGGTGAGCTTTACTTCTAAAATCCAGACTTACAAATCTCTGTTTTGTTAATGCCAGCCATTTGAGAAGCACTTTCAGTCTATCTCATTTCAAAACTATCCACCTTTCCTGCATTTTCTTTTTAACAATTGATTTTTTCCACTGTATGAACATAGATTGTTTTAGCATTTTGTAAATGTCAATTGCAATAGGAATGGTAAAATTGTAGAACTGTCATAATTTTGAACTCCTTTAATTTAGATTTAGATAGTAACACGATGACGCAGTAGTTTCTATCAGATGTCTCTATCGGAGTTTCTTTTACAACACTGTTAAATACTGAAGTTCTAAACAGAAACAACCAAATATGCCAAGGCCACAGAAAATCCATTTTAAACACCTCACTGGGAAACAGTTGGAACAAATTTTCGGTGCAAACTATGTAACGGAGAAGAAACTCGTATTCTGTTGGATTATAAACCAAGTGATAGTTGGCAGTTTGGATTACCCTGTCTGAGAAGTCCAATTTGCCTAATTTTTATCTAAACGTCAGTGTGAAATTTAAATTGACAGATCTACAACTTATACATCTGGTTTTGGATTCTACCCAGCTTTAATATTCACCTACACATCTAGTTTTGGAAAGTATAACTTATAACTTCTGCAGCTACTGTATGAATTTGTGGGAATGTTTAAATAGAAGGATTCATAGTATCATGCTAAGTTTCAGCGGTCAGAATTACAGTGCCCTTATTTAATAATTTTCACCATTTTTGTCAATGGTGATTAATTCTAGTTCTGATTTATTTTCATTTTTTCCCCTGACCTTGGCAAGGGTTTAGTGTCACCCATAAGAGCACTGCCTATGAGTATAATGAAGGCATGGTCAGATGTAAGGGTTTTATTCGGTTGGTCTCAATTATTTGTATACATGGAGAAGTCTGTGGCCAGTATGAGATCATAGGGGGTTAAATGTAGCATAAACTATACAGTTATGGGCCTGCTGCTGTTTGAAAGCATGTTTTCATGCTTCCAATAGATGTGATAGTTGTCTCTCACTTGACATATGGCATTAGTGAGTCAGTGACATCCCTAGCTGAAGTCATTGGTCCGAACAGATGGAAGTAGGAGGTGACCAATCCAGAATATACAGAGTGTGGTAGGACAAACCAGCCAAGACTGACAATGTGTTCTACAGTCTTCAAGCTGGGATGGCACCAGATGTTAATGTATTGCACGAGAAAGGTTGTCTTCTTCACTGGCCTGACTCTGGTACTGCAAATCTCTAGCTTAGTCAGCACTGTGATGCAGCAGTCAGAGCTGACCTGGTTTGTCCGAGTTCCAGGATATGCAGAAAGATTATCCCTTTCCTATACCACATGACAGCACACATCATTTTACCAGCTGGGATCTGTGTCTTGAACTTTTTATTCGATGGGGAGTTCACGTTGTCATTCCATGTATAGCTGTTTTGACTCTGGCTTGTAGTGGCTTATCTTTCATTGTGCTGTCATCACTGTGGAAGCGTACCACTCACCACCTCACTGTGCTGATGTTCACTGTTTGGTCAGCGGAAATGTTCAGCAAGTGTCAAAGAATGTCAGTGGGTGTAATTTCTTCTGCGTGGAGAAATTCAATTCCACGCCTTTGCTTCAGACACCAACTTGTCAGACTGCTGCTCTGCTTCTGTCTGTTATGTGGCAACAAAATGTAATGGAATATTGGCGAGAAGGTTCAACCTCTGCTGCTGTAACACCAATATCTGCCTCTGATGGTATAGGCCAGCAGATAAAACAGGAAACTTTCAGCGTAGCCCTTGTATTTCATTTGATGGCTATACTAAGGAAAAATCTTAGCAACTATGAGATTCCAATCAGAGCTAATCAAATGCTTCTTGCAAATGTTTCTAGCTCAGTGGGACACGTCTGTATAAGCTTAGGAAGTGCTTTCTACACTATGAACAAACTCCAGTTGGCTTTAAATTATAAGTGCAGATGGGCTGTAGTAAGTTAGTAAAAGGAGAAGTTAAGATTTCAAAAGTATCTAGGCAGATTTCTCTGTATTACATCTAATGGATAACATGTTAGATAGTCATGTACTGAGTGACATTTTATATAAATTTATATAAATGCATATTTTATCTAAAATTGTTTAGAAATTTGAATGTTACGCCTGCAACATTAATTGTCAAGCGAGAGGAGTTTGCAAATCATGCATTCATGGTTCTTCTATTTCAATACTTGATTTTACCTAGGTGTGCATCAACAGATTAATCTCTGCAATGAATCTCTCATGTTAGAAAAGTTGCCTGTCTGTGGAAAGTTCTTTGAAGGGATGATGAAGAAAGTGGACTCCAAAAAATGGTGCAACCTGACCGAATTTATCATGTAAGTGTTACTTTTGGTTTTGATACCTGTCACTGTAAAATTGTGTTTGTTCTTAAAAAAAAAACCTGACAACCTCAAATATCTTGAAAACACCGACTAAAAATGTGCGTGTTCTTTAGAACAGAATAGGTTGGACATCTCTATTTTATGTCTCAAATATCACTGGCTAGGTTTGCTAACATAGGAACATAGAAATTTCCTTATGATCACGAGGAAATACTTATTTACTTTGAGCGTGACAGAATGCTAAAACAAACTGCTCAGAGAGTTTGTAGAGTCTCTCTCTCCAGAGATACCCAAAACCCACCTGGACACTTTCCTGTGTAACTTACTCCAGAAAAATTCTTTAGCAGGGGGGTAGGACTGGATGATCTCCAAAGGTCCTTTCCAATCTCTATGGGTCTGTGATATGGTGACATTTTGGCAATCTTGAGGAAAAAGCTCTTATTTATTTTACTTAAAAGCTCTTATTTATTTTACTTAAAATATCTTGAAATCAGATTTTGCTCTAGCCTTTCACCTGCCTTTGTATTATCATTCAATTATGGCAGCAGTGAAAATTCATGATAGTACTTCATGAAAGAATAATTCCACTAACACTTTTTTTTCCCCCATTTCACAACGCTTTTGTTTAGTGCTGGATGTCTTTTTCACCATATGGAAGGCAGGATTTACTATTGTCCCTAATGAATATAAAACATTTGTGTTCCAGATAAATTGAAATCTTTCTGTGTTTGTTTTGAAGTTGCAAAGTGCGAAACTGTAGCTCTTAAGTCTCCTCAATATGGTCATGTGTACACAGACCAAGCAATTTTGTAAATGTCTATAATAGAGCACATTAATGAATACTAACCAGAGAGCTAATCAACACTGGTATTGCTTTTACCCCAGACAATTCTTTTATATTATAATCTGTAAATAATATATATAACATAGTAATAATAAGTAATAATAAGATTAACTCAGCAGATGGAAAAAAAAATGGATTTTCTTGCTTTAAGCTACATGTAGTATTAGTTATGTGGTAAACTACTGATGGCATGAGAAGATATGAGTTATTAGTATCTGTTGGTTCTGTATTTAGGATTTTAGTTCAGCGACAGAACTTTATCATATAATGATACTTTAAAAAAAAGGACTAAGCATAGTTAATTGACGAGCATTTCTCTGGCATTTCTGTTTACCCTTGTCGGAAAGCAGTACTTAGACAAGAAGTTACTGTAATTAGTTGCCTGATTTTTGACTCCTGTAAATTATGTTGTGGAACCCACCTGGCACAAACTTTGTGATATTCCAACATTGTCACCATTGTTTATAACTCACTGAAGCCAATACTGAGATCTGTATGCAGTTCCCCTGGTCGTAATCAGCCAATTCACGTGGACAACCTGATAGAGACACTTCATTTTGTGTTGTGACAGCTGTGCATGGCCATCCAGAAAGCGGCTTGTCTTTCAGTTTGCTATAACCACTGTTGAAACATACCACTCACTGCCTCACACTGCTAACATCTACTGTTTGGTCTACAAAAACATTCAGCAAGAGTCAAAGAATGTTGCTGGGTTCAATTTTTTCTGCATGCAGGAATTCAGTGACACATCTTTGCTTCATATGCACTTCCATGTCAGATGCCATTTTGTCAGACTGCCCTTCTGCTTCCATCTGTTACATGGCAACAAAATATAATGGAATATTGGTGGGAAGGTTCAACCTCCACTGCCATACCACCAATATATGCCCATGACGTTATGGGCCAACTGGCAGTGGATGTCCCTGTTCTTTGCAGGGAAGTTGGACCAGATAGACTGTTGAAAGTCCCTTCTAACTCAAAGAATTCTATGATTCTATTTTCAAATTCTTCTATGAAATCGGAAATCATGGCTGCATATTCTTCACTGTTCAGTGCCTTGCCTTTAGCTAATATATCAAAACGTATATGATTATTTGCTACCAATTGAGTCAGCGCTGCACAGTACTGCCCTCGTGCTCGGATTTCTGTTGACACAGTGTTAATAATGCACCAGTGATCTGGCTGTTGCTGAGAGATGGATTTGTGCCCTGGGCTGCTCCATGGGGAAGAACTGCCACCTTTAAATCCAGGGAAGGAGGTGGGCCACATTGCAAGTCATGCTGGAGTGCTTGTGGCCTGTGGGCTGTGGATTGGACATGCCTGACATAGGCCATTTTCCATGAAGGCTTTTTTATTTGCATTCCCATTAGATTACCATCTCCTTTATTTGTTTCTGGAGTTGATTATTTTGTTAGCAATGAGAAATTCTGTTCTAGGTCTGTGGCTTAGATACTAGGTTGTTTTTCCTGCTTTTGAATTGGATTTTTCAGTCTGTTTAGTGTTTTGGCTAGAGGAAGAACTCCTAAGGAACACAACATTTAATTAGACCAAAGTTTAGCAGCACATTACCATGGCTTAACAATGACCATTCTCACATTACTTTACTAGTAAACACTTAATGGCCATGCTTATCTAGATGTGAAGAAGATGACTCAAGTCAGGGCCCCTGGCAAACTGTAAAATGCTGCTGCTCATACAGGTTTCTGTCTTCTGAGCTGCAACCATGCATCATTCTGCTAACTTAAAACTGGCAGCATGGCATGTTTTTCTAAAAGCAAAACTTCCTTCTGCATTGCGGGGATAAAAATAAAAAACAATCAAACAAACAGACAAACAGGAAAAAAAGAAAACACCCAATAGCACTTGAGAGTAGAAAACAGTACCAATTACACCCATCTCAGCAGTACTTTGTATAATCTTAGGACAAACAAGCTTGTGAGAAAGACTTTGTAAGAAGTCTGACATGTTTTGAAAATACAGAAAAACCCTTCTACCCATGAGCAAGATGTGTTTTGATGTACAAAACCTGCTTTTTGTCTGTCAAGAACCATGTTCAGTTTTTCCAGTACATGGAGAGATGACCAGTGGTCAGAGATGGATTGAAGGAGACAAGACTCTATAGGTGATTGCAAGCCTAGTACAGAAGCATTGCCAAAAAAATTGTATTTGAATCTGAAATCTGTGTCCTGAGTTTACTCTGAAAGATGAGCTTCCTTAGGACACAAAAATGCTATTGGTCTCTTAAGAATATTCCCAATTTCATTTAACAAACACTTGAGATTTATTTTCTTTTTCTTTTTTTTTTTTTTTTTTTTGTGTGTGTGTGTGTGTGACTGAGGTGGACTTAAATATCTGGTCTATAGATAAATGGAATTATTTATTTCCTGTTTCATTCTTATCTGCTATCAAAGATCTTTTATTTGATCATCATTTTAATGAGAAATCACAGAAGGAAGAAACAGTAAGCATGAAAATCAAGTTTAAGGTAGTTGCAAAAGCATTATGAATCCTTAAGTCTGTCTCAACTCCTCAGCTTTATGACTTATTTAAGCATATCTCAAAAAGTATGATTTCAAGTTGACAGGATAAGCGAGTTTATGTGACATAAATTTCACATAATGAGCTCTGCTGGAACTGTGTAAAAATTAAAAAGTGGCAGAATCACTTGTAAAATCTAAGCAGGGTTTTGATCTCTGGATAAAAATCACAAGCTTGATACATTTGCAGGGAAATGAAGTAAGATCAAAGCAAGATATAGTGAGTCTCACATCTGTCTTTTGTCTGATTTCTGGTACAGTGGTGTGGTTCACTTGCTATGAAGTGTTCCTGAAGCTTCATTTGTTGATAGCCCATGATGAGGGCTCTGCAGAAGCTTTTAAGGGAGGGCTCATAAGGCCTGTGTTCTGAGATCTGCATTTGTGGAAACAAAGTGAGAGAGGAGGTGTGCATCTATGCAGAATTAGCTTGTAATTAAGTTTCCTTTTACCTGGGAACTGTTGTGCAGCAACGGTCTTCAGCAAAATAAATGCCATTGGAATTTACATCCAAGAGCTGTCTAGGAACAAAGCCTCTTGCATATACTCAGAGTTGGGGTACAGGTTATCTTGTATACCGGCTAAATATTTTAAATTAATGATGGTAGTTTATATATTCCTTATTTGCAAATGAGCAGCTTCAGGTCTCAGTAACTGACCACACTTTTGTGTATGTCCTGAGATAACTGACCAGGTGTAACTTCGTACTTTGCATTCTGTCCATGAGTTTGCCATGGACAGCATTTTCCCTTCATGGGTATGTCAGTCAGGCAGAGAGGAAGAAGTAGAAAGAAGTTCAGCGTATACTTACTTTCTTCCAGATCCTAGTGGACCTCATGTTCCGTAGTCTGAGTAATCCCTGAAGGCTGAGCTTTTCTAGAGCTCTGTTTTCTCTGAAAAAATGCCAGTTTATGGCAACTGCCTAATTTCCTAACTAAATAAGTCATACATAGTCATAGTCAGTGTGTGCATGTGAGTGTCAGTGTGCCAGTACTTCTTACTAGCAGTTGACCCCCTTAGCTGACTTTAACAATATTTGGAAGAGAAAAGTGATAGTCTTAAGACATAAGGTTCATTCAGTTTTCACAAAAACCATGTAAAATATGTTGTTTTTACTGAGGGGAAGGTTGTGAGAGAAGCTTAATTAATGGGGATTTCACAAGAAAGAGTTGTTTTCAGTACTCCGTTACTGTTACCAGAGAAGAATCCAAGTTCAGTTTTCATTAAGCAGACACCAGAAATCTTGACTCTTTGGGGCTTCATGTTCTCCTTGTATACTTTCTAAGAGTGGTAATAAATAAGTAATTGTAAATAACAGTGTTTTCATGAGTGTTGTCTCTTGTGTTAGTATCATCAAACAGCTTGAGATAGGCTGAATGTCATGCTATCTGGGTTATTTCTGAGAGTGCTCTGCAATGTTATATGTGCTTTGCTGTAGCTCTGAGGTCTTTAATGCTTGCTCTTCTGCAGTCTTAACTACTTCCATATATTTTGTGCATGTAGAAAACCTATCCTGATGTTGAAATCTTAGAATGGGCTTCAAAACTGAGTGGAAGATGAAAATTCTATATTCCTCATTTTCTTCCCCCTTATGGAAGTAGACATGGATTTGTCTGAGAGAATAGAGTCTTTATTCTCTCTAACATGCATTCTGCATGGTTTGTGTTCTTGCACCTGGGAGAAATGCTTGTGTTCAATAATCCAGGCTCAGGCAGAATTTGTGATGAATCACAATTTATTTTACACTTTTGTAAAGTGGCTGTCCTTCTGGATGTAGGCACCAGCATGCTGGAAAGATACAGCAGTTTATACCCCCTATGGCCTGACTGCAAGTGAGCCCTTTCCCCGCTGGCTATGGTATTTGGGTTTCACATTCTTGTTGGTCCATCTATCGTGTGCTTATCCCCCCCAGTAGCTTCCCCCTTGGTTTCCTTTGTTCATTACATCTTTGTAATCTGGATTCAGATTTTGTTGCTCTGACCAACTAGAGTTATCTTTGTGTCATGTTTGACAAAGTCCATCCCCCTCTGTCCTGTCAAGTAGGCAATATTTACAAGTAGTTGATAAAGCCTGTCTATGTCTGTCTTGCCAAGGAAGCAAGATTTACAAATAGATGCCAAGCTAGCATCTCACGCCACATATCTACACGATAAGTTTGTTTAATCAATTCTTCTCAGGTTTTATTTTGTAAGAACATCTTATCCTTTCTTCTTTGATCTCAATTTCCCATTTTTCTTTTTGTCATCTCATTGTTAGCACACATAATCTTTGGGCCTAACCACAAGCAGAAACTTACCTTGTAACATACACCCTGAGGCATATCCCTTTGGTTTCACAACATACCACTGCTACGTAAAAACATTTCTTCCCCCACATACCATGTGGAAGTCCTTGCTTCATCCTTGTCTGTCTCAGACTGTGATTCCCTGTGAAGAGTTAACCAGTAACAAAGCAGCCTCACTAGTTTAGGTAGATATAGCTTCTGTTAATTACACGGTTCCTGAGTTGTGTTTGTGCACTTTACACTCTTCAGATTTTTGGAGTCCTAGTGAGTTTCATGGGTTGTATCTAGACAAGACATGTCCAACCTGTGGCTTGCAGGCTGCACAAAGCCCTAACCAACTAGTAATGTGTCTCCAAAAGGTTGTAGAATGTTTAACACTGTTAAGTGATTTCTGAGTGATATTTTTCATTAATTGATTGTGCATAGCATAAGCACAGACTGTGTAAGTGGCAATGGAACATTGTGGAGGGAAGGGCATTGCTAACTCCACCTTCTGTACCTGCCACATACAGTCAAATCAAACCCGTGTGTGTTACATTCCACATGCCCTTGCACCACTTGACAAGTAAAACACAGTGATTAATGTAATATTTCAACCTACCTATATGTGTCATGCCTGTGGTGCCCTAGCGACGGTTGGTAAAAAACACATACTTAAACAGGACTTAGAAAATTAATAGAAGATTATGCAATAGTCACCTGCAACTCATGCTATATGAAATGTCACTGCATTGTACTGTCACTGGAAAATCCGGGAACAAAACTCTCTAACTCCAATATTAGTGAGTTAGAGAGCAGGCATTGTTTTTAATTCAAGATATGTACTGGGTGACTTGGCAAATCAAGTGTGCTTGCTTGAGTTCTGATGCTACATTTATTCAGTTAAAACATACATATGCAAAATATTTCCTGGAAATAACATATATATTCATTCTTTTTCCAAGGACTCATAAATATATGCTAATATCCTCTGAACATGTGCAGTACAATTCTTTGGTAGTCTTAAGACCCAGTACTTCATTCCTTTTATTCCATCTTGAGCTTCTTCACTATACCTTTGGCTGATTTTCAGCTGTTTTTCCCCTAATTTGGCATATTTCCATTGATTGTTACGCCATAATGAGCAATTATCTTATTGTGTATCTTATCTTATTATAAGTGTATCTTATCTTGGTACACTATAACTGAAAACAATCTATTTGAAAACCAAAAAGTATCCTTGAACCTGGTGGATACAAAGATTCCATACATATTACATAGAGAAGAACTGGATATTGTGGCTTTGGTGAAGCAAGGACTTGTTCATACGAATAAGACTGTTAGGCCTTCACATACCAAGCAAAGCTAAACTGGAAAGTCTTGTTGAAATAGCACACGCCAATTCCTTTTGCTAAACTAATATACCTGTCCTTAAACTAGTATGTATTAATCCCCATTGCTAAACCAGCCTATATCAATCCCTCCTTTTCTTTTGAGGATTATGATGTTTTATCTTAATCCTCACCAGCTTTGGCTGTTCACATTTAGGGATACGTCCCCAACACTGAATCATACAACAAGTAAGAATGCATAGTTACTACATATGCTATCCTTATGAATACCTTCTTTAACTAATCCAACCCAGAAACCAGGAAACCATTTTGGTCAAAGGGTTGGTTAAGCTCTAACTTGCGTCATCCTGCGTTACCCTGTGCAGTACTTTGAATGAGATCTTGCCAGGGATTCTTAGGATCCCCATATCACAGGATTGCTTCCATAATTGAAAAATAGGGCCCTCTGTAGGAGGAAATAGCTGTGTAGGCCAGAGACTTTTGGATGAGTATTTTCGTGGCCTTAGCAAAGGTACACTGATTACTAGAGAACCACAGTTGTCCATATCCACCGTGTCATGGCCACTGTTAATGGCTTTAAATCAAGGGAACATGTCTGAAGAGGCTCTGGCTGATGAAAATCAACTACTACATGACCGAGTTGAAAAATTTGAAAGACAGGTCACAGTATTGATGGGGAAAAAATTGAATCAGGTCATTCCCCTAAAAAAGGTCTAAAACACCTCTTCAGAATGTACCAGGGACGCTGAACAAGGAAATGTGCATAAAATAGATTCTATAAATGAGGGAACTAAAAAGTTGGATCTTGAGACTCTCTGCTGGATCCCTTCATGATTCATCCTGTCACGATGCAAAAGAAAAAAAAACAAAAACCAAAAAAGATGCAAGATAGATCAGTGGAAGTGTCCCTTGACCAGTGTCCCCCCCGCCCAGCCTACACTGCATGTAGTGGCACACCTACACACAGCAGACGAACTAGTGGGTCTAGTTCAGTGGTTTAGACAAAAACTGAAAGAAGGCATACCAGCATGAGTGCTTCGGTTAAGGGACATGGGGGCCGAATGCATGATAGTAAATGGACCAGAAATTTCAAAGCTGGCATCCATTACTCACCCTGCCCTCAGGAAAAGTCTGTATGCAACAGTCCTAATGAAGAAAATCATTCATTAATTCAATGGCTAATTGGCTGTATGCTGAGTAACGTGGCCAAATAAAAATGATATATTTTTAAGCACAGGTTTATCTATGAAAGACTTACAAAACTATATTACAGAATTAGGTTTGAAAGAGGCAGTCTATGAGGATGCCTTTGAAAGTCTGGATCTGATGATATTTTCATCAGGAATGAGTGATCTCATCCTGCAACAAAGCCCACTATATCAGTATGGTACTTTGGTATCCATAGTAAACCACCTGATGGCCTTGGAGGCTGTAATACAACAGGCTGCACAACTGATTGGGGATCTGTGGGAGACAGAGCGCCTATGGGGAAAGTGCAATGTCCGAATTGTGGAGGAGAGGTTGGAGGTCTGTCTGCAACCATGACTTCAGAGACTGGCCCCTAAAAGATTCCAATCTGGACCCATTATGGTTTCAAGAAAGCAAATGTTTATTGACCTGATTAGAGCAGGAGTTCAATTTAAAAAGATTGACGGACAGCCTAATCAGGCTATCCTATTATAATATGGAGGCTATTACCTGGCAAATAAAGATTTCAATCCTCCCCTAAAGGGAAAGCAGTTAGAATCATAGGACGGATTCCATGAGAAATATGGAATCTAGAGGATTTCATAGTCCCATTAAAAAAGCTTAAACCTCCACAGGCAGCCTGGGCAGCCGTGGCTGAGCCATCAGAGGAAAAGGATTTGGGTATTGCAGAGCTAATGGTGTGATGGGAAGAGAAATCCCTTTGGACTAGGACCTGCAGAGAGGACCAGAGGCCCTATGTTAAATTAATGATTCATTGGACCCAAAATAATATTCAGTGGGTTATGGCACTAGTGGATACCATTGCAAAAACACTGACTGCATATGGCAACCCAAATAAATTTTCAGGCACTAAGAAAATGATAAGTGGATTCGGGGGACATGTAACCCAAACATGGTTGAAACTGGGGTTAGGCATCTCCCATCCTGGAAGTGGGAGGGGATTGGGATCTATCATCCCAATTCCAGAGTATACATTGGGAATAGACATTCTGTGGGGTCTGACTCTCCACACCAGTGTGGAAGAGTTCAGACTAAGTGAAAGATGGATTAGCATCCAGGTGGTGTAGCCAATTTTAAGGGACCACGCAAAACCTGACCTGATTTGTTTGCTGCGACCACACCAGATCACAAATACAAAACAGCACTGACACCTGGTTGGGCAAAAAGAAACCACCAAGACTGTGCAGGAGCTGGAGAGAGTAAGGATTACAAGGTCACAGCCCATATAACTCCCCCATATGGCCAGTTAGCTGGTATTTGACAAATGATGGTAGACTACAGAGAACTACATAAAGTCACACCACCAATCCATGCAGACATACCCAATATTGCCTCGCTCATGGATGCCTTAAGTAGAGAAAAAGAAACGTATCACTGCATTCTGTACCTAGCAAATGCATTTTTCAGCATCCCAATTGCTTATGAATCCCAAGACAAGCTCGCATTCACATGGGAGGGCAGGCAGTGGACCTTTCAAGTCAGGATCAGGGGTACATGCGTCCACCTACCTTTTGCCATAATCTGGTGGCATGTGACTTGGAAAATTGGAACAAACTGTATACTGCCAAATGTACCACTATATTAACTATCTGACTTAATGGAGTCATTAGGGAAGGCAGTACTGGACGCAGTACTGCAAATGGGGCCTCACAAGAGCTGAGTAGAGGGGGACAATCACCTCCCTCTTCCACATTTGCAGTCGCTTGAGGCTAATCTTTACAGACATCATTTACATTTCTGAAGTAAGGTGGATAAGCTGGGTAAAATGCTAAAAAGATTTTATGATGTATGAAACGAAGTCAAGTCATTTATGGAATAAAATAAAAAAAAAATTGACCAAAACTTGAGGATGAAAATCGGCTCACAGGTTTAGCATTTTTTTTTCTTCTGGATTTGGCCACTTATTTAAATGAGCTAAACCACCATCTTCAAAGTGAAAATCAACTTATCTGTACAATGTTTCAAATAATAACAATATTCAAAATGAAACTTAAATTATGGCAAGTTCAAGTTGTGAATAATTTTATGCATTTTGATATGTTGGCTAAACACAGACCTGTGAACAGTGAAAAACAGGTGGCATTAAGATTTCTGTGCCAGATTTTTTAGTATGTTTGAGACTCCATTTTCAGTTGGTATAAATAAACTACCTATGAAATGTGCAGAGTTGCAATCGGATATTCATCTGAAAAAAAAGATTGATCATTTCTCTTTACTCGACTTCTGTAAGACCTGTCTTACCAGAGGAAGATAACCCTTGCTTCACAGTCATGCCTTATTTGTGTCATTGACATTTGGCAGTATGCCCATTTAGGAACAACTGTTGTTAAGGATGAAGCACAGGAAGAATAACATTTCATCAAAACTCTCTAATGGACACCTTGAGAACTTAAGAATTGCAACCACTGCCATCAAACCATCCTCACGTATTAATTTCACAAAACCAAGGTAAAACATCCCACTAGTTCTGTTTTCTACCTTTGGTAGATATCACTGTTCTCTGTAAACTGTGAGAATTCTCTCCTCATCTGATGTCAAGATGAAAGGCTTTTTTTGGGTGAGTAGATCTGAACTACATTGCTTCATTGATTGGTGTATCTTTTGCAATTAATTTCACAGGCGACACATTTCACAGCTGTGTTTTAGGCACAGAGGGGTAATCATGTACTTCCTTTGGCAAATTATCTGAGAGAATGGGACAGTTGTGTGTCAGAGATCCTCATATAAGACAGCTGTTGGGCTCACACTGCATTCAGTGTGATGTTGATTTCCCTTTCTGGCTTTGGACAAATTTCTAGTTGTATAATTATTTCCATAATTTATGTGGAGACTGCAGTATTAGTACTTTACAAGGCTATAGTAACTTGAAGAAGAGTAGAAGTTTAGGGAGAAAAAAGTAAGCTCTTCACCTCCTCTTGCTAGAAGCGTATTTATCTGTAGTCATTAATGATTAAGAGCTATGATCTGGTTGGTGGTGAGATTATATTTTGTTGATCACATACATAGGGATCTGATGATGTCCATCTTGCTCCAACTCCTCCCAATGAAAGCCAGCTGTGGACTGCACTCTGATACCAAAGGGATGGGAAAAAAAAAAAAAAAGGCATCAGTGTAGCATACCATTTAGGTGTCTTTGATTCCAGTTCAGATTGAAAGATGAGCACGTCTGGCACAGCAGCACAATTCAGAGATGCGACTTCATTCAGGCCATGGTGGTCCATTGTTAGCCTCCACTCTCAGATAATATCTTTCACATTGGCCATGTGGGACTACTAAAGGATGAATGAGTCCTGCAGATTACTTCTTGGTTCTACAGTTGCATAATAAGTTTATGGATGGAAATCAAGGAGTCTCAGTTTGTGAGATATTGCCACTAGTGTGCACTGTTGTGGTAGTGATCAGCACCTGCAGTTCTTCTACTTCTAGCAACTCACCAACAGGAGTGTCCTCTGTGAGACCTAGCAAAGCAGTCAGCTGCTTAATTTCCTATGTCTCCAAGGCAATGTTACCAAAAACCCTTCAGTATTATTTTGGGTCCCTGAAACATCCTCTCGTGAAGTAGTCTATGCCAAGGATGCATGGAACCTCTGTGCCAGTCACAATGCTTTTGCCCTTCATTCCCAGTTAAACTCACTTCAGCCCCCAGTACCTTTAGTTCTCGGGATCCCACTGACACTCCAGAATGACAGATGGATTTTCCACTTTATAGATTGATGGATTTAAAGTACGCTGTGCACCAGTATCCACTAGAGCTGTATACTTCTATGGTTCTGATGTGCCAGGCTATTAAATCCACACAGTTTAATAAACTTGGTTATCCTTGTCCTCCACGTGGCTGGAGGCAGTGCCCCTCTCATCGGCACCCACTGAGTTCAGGCTACTAGCCCCACTATCCCAGCATCCAGGTAACAATATGTTGACCTGGATGATGACTCAAGTCTTTGCACGTATCTCACAGCTCACCCATGGTTAGGGGTCAGACAGCTATTGCTTCTGTGAGTTCTTCTTTTTCCTCCTCACGTTCTTGTTATGGCCCTCTTTCATCTGCTTCATCTTCATTTCCTTCTTACATCTTAGCAAGAGTAGTTTCTTTCCTTACTCAATGATCTGACTTTTGCGTCCATTTTTTCCTGTTGTGTCTAGGGGTGAATGACACTGGCTGGTTTGTTCTCTGGCTGAACTGCAAGGCCTTGTCGCAAGGGTTGGAGGGGCCATAAGGTCTGTCACATTAAGATCTCTTTTAAAAAAAATTATTCTGCTTTCTCTCAAATTTCAATGAATAACAAATGGACCTTCTTATCTCCCTGGCTGTTATCTGTTTTCCGTCAAATATCAGTGTTACTGCAGTATCTGCTAGTGTTGGACCAGGGCAGAGAGCAGGCATTAGACTTTATCCAATAGTGATGTACCAAGCTCTCAGTCCTATTTGCCTAACATTGCATGTTAAGCTCATTCTGAATTGAGATAACAAGGTTGCTACTGCAAATTTGAGGAAGTTTTTTACCGAGGAACTTGTTAAGCAACTTTGCTATGTCTCAGGATCTGAGGCAGAAATGAGATGTGGTTCTAAGTGTGGTCTCTATCAGCTGCTCTACCGCTGAAGTTTTAATTCTATTTTTAAAACTAAGCAGTGACCCACAAATGACCTTATCTTTACAGTGAAGAAATGTCCAACCATAAGACTGAAATGCAGTGTCCAATGTGCATGTTAATTAATTCAGCAGAGTAGCATATGTTGTGTCAAACTTGTGAAAAGATTTGCCTCAACTTGGCAAATTCTAATACAATCCACGTTCACTACAGTGATCACTGCCATTAATATTTACAAAAATCAAGAAGTACTTTTCCTCCAAGATGTGGTAGAATATTGTTTAGTTTTCTATGATCCCTGAAGGTCAGCTATATGCATACATGAATGCATTCGTACAGGAAAAACTCATTTTATTGTGATGGACATGAAAGTGATACACTTTTTGTTCCGTCTGTAGACGTATATTTTTCCTCCAAAAGCTAGACAGTAGTTCATCCTTCTTCATTTTAGGTCTCGTCCTTGAAGAACTAATGTGCTCTGTCATAATTTGTTCACGTAACAGCAGAGTAAATAAAGGTTTAGACAAATTATATTGAAATTCTAGTTCAGGCACATTCAACCTGCCACCTGCGGGCTGCATGCAACCCAAAGTGACTTGCAATACAGCCCACCCCCTCCCTGTGGCTTAAATGTGGCAGCTCCTCCTGTGGATTGGCCCTGGGCACGTGCCCACTACTCAGCATGAACCAAATTGTCAGTATGCTATTAGCAGTGTCAGCTGAAACCAGGGCATGGCAAAGGCAGTCATGGCAAATAATTGTATATATTTTGATACATTCACAGGGCTCTGAACAGCAAAGAACATGCAGCAGTGCTTTCCGTTTTGATGAAGGAATTTGAAAATGGAATCAAAGAATCATAGAATCCTTAGAGTTGGAAGAGACCTGTAACTGTCACCTGGTCCAACTCCCCTGCAATGAACAGGGACATCCATTGCTTGAGCAGGTGCTCAGAGCCCCCTCCAGACAGGCCCTGAATATCTCAAGGGATAGGGCATCCATCACGTCTCAGGACAACCTGTTCCTGTGCCTCACCACCCACACTATAAAAGACTTTTTCCTCACATCCAACCTAAATTGCTACTCTTTAAGTTTGAAACCATTTCATCTTGTCCTGTCACCACAGACCCTAATAAAGAGTCTGTGGTTCAGCACAGAGAATAACAACCTTCCATTACTCCTTTATGGTCTGAGAAATAAAGTATTGGAGCTTATATTACTGTACTGCTCTCTAATTGCTTGTTTTGGAAATAAATAGAAAATGACATATCTATTTTCCTATCACAAAGTCTGCAATTTGTAAGCATTTATATTGAAGTACTTCCAGGCAGAGGCCAGGACTTCTTTGTCATAGGATTTTTTAGTTTAAAAAATAAAAACAAGTCATTCTAGCTAGCCTTTTCAATTTGAATTAAGGGAGTTGCTTAAAATATAAGGGAATTAAGCATGAGTAAGTTGATTTTGCAGTAAGTATTCATTAACCTCCACCTCCCTTTAAAAAACAATAACAAAAAAAATTTTGCAAAACAATCAAATACAGATATGCCATTGTAATTAGAACTCAGTCGTTCCCTTCTAAAGAAGTTGTTACACAGTACCACATGGAGGATTTTTTTTTGTTAAAATGCGAGATATTTGTTGCAGTGCATAAGCTCTGAGTTATTAAACTGACTCAGTGTTTGAGTGAATTGAACTTTCCTGTCAGACACACAGTTCTCACGTGAGTTTTTTCTTGTGTTCTTACAATTCCATGGGAAAAGTAGCTAATTTATTTGTTCTGATAGAAGGGATAAAGGGAAAGTTATGAGGAATTCAAACTTAGGATAACATTTATATTGTATTTTGATTCAGTCTTTCAACACAATATAACTCCCTAATTTTTTTTTATATATAACCTCCGAGTACAGTTTAACCAGATTTTTCTGGCTGTGTTTGGACTTGTAATGCAAAATTGGCTGGAAATATTTTGGTTATACCTTCTAATGTTACATAAAAAAGCTAACATCTCTTGAAGGAGTAGTGAACTTTCTGTAGGACCTTATAACTTGTACTCCACACAAGCAGATAGATATAATGAGGTGGCAGCAAAGACCTGAAGTAACATTAGTAGGACAGCTTGCTCACCAGAGTATGGCACAGAGCAGGGCTGGAGCAGAGCCTGACTCACTCTGGAGCCCTGCCTGGTGTCCGTTCTAGACAGAACACTGACCTCTCTGGGCAGTTCAATTCTACCTCTGGCACCTCAGCATTGTAGTCTGTTGATCCTGGTAGACATGTCCTCAGATGTATTTTTCTTCAGGTCCCCTGGGGCTGTCTCTTCCACACTCAGCTAGACAGCTTTAGATTCTAATTTAGTCCAAGGACAAAGAGAATGAATGTAATGGGGTTGCAGAGAAGAATGGCACTATAACAACAGCAAACAGCTAGTATTCATGTTTTATTTTAAGCTTATTTCCTGTTTTTGACTGTGGCCGCTGACCTTGTCACAAAAAGTTCCTTCCTCATTGCTTTGCTTAAAATATACATACATTGTTTATGTGTGCATCTGTGTGACAGAGCATCAAAGAGTGGACTTGTGAGATCATTCTGGTATCAGCTCAAGCTCACCAAGAATGAGAACTGCAAAAATGTTGCAGAAGGAACTTTCTGTGAAGCCTTTTAATCTTCTGGGAACACAGCTCTAAGAATATTACGCTGCAGCCTGAATTCCCAACCCATTCTCTCTTAGCAGAGATTTCTCCTGATAGACAGGCCTGAGACAGTCTTCAGACTTGACCCAGACACTGAATCTCTCTCTCCTTTACTACTTCACAGCAGAGAACTGAATCTGCATTTGTCCTCTGTGGTATATAGTGAAAGAAAAAGTCATTAATCAGAAGTTTATCTCCATTGGAAGCGAATTTCAATCGCATAGAATTGAAAGACATACATAAAAATACAAGAGAATAACTCATCTTCCTATATCTTCCCCTATTCATGAACTGACCAGAAATTTTGCCATCTAAATTTCCAATCTCCTCCCTGGTAATTCATCCACTTCCTGAGTTTCTTTGGCTTATGATAACACCACAAAACCCACCTGATTACTCATTTAGGCTTATTGTTCCTTATTACTATTTCTTTCTCTCATTTTTTTCAGAGAGTTTGCCTTTTCTGATCCCCAGCCAAATGAATTTCAGCACTGGCTGTGCTGAAATAAGGTTTTCATCATTATTAGGGACTTCCAGTCTTCAATAACTATTGAGAACATTCATAAATAGGGAAGACTTCCTTTTCTGCATCTGCTGGAAATAAGAAGGTTGTTGAAGATTAAGGTTGTTGAAAGTGGACTTCTTTGTGTTTATTCTCCCATAATCTTCTTGCTGCCCAGGAGTGCAACAGAACTGAAGTGTTTGCACAGTAATGCATGCTGTGTCTCAGTTCCAGTATTGCATCATCACTGTTGCCAAAGCCTCATGCCCAGTGGTGGATGAGGTATTGATTATCCATATTTTGCTCAAAATATTTTGTTCATGCTCCATTTGTGTTCACATCTTTATATGATACTTTAGAGGTCTCCATTGTGGGAGTCCTAATTCTGCAAAACTTAAATGGTGTTAAGAGGTCCTGATTATAATAATAACATTAAAGAGACAGAGTTTTGACTGCTGTCTGTCCAGGTTCTCTGGATTTCACACAAAATTTCTTGGTTGTATGAATACAAATCAGTTATTTATCTGACTTATTATGTTTGATACCTCCAGCTTCTGTTGAAGCTTCTTCAGCAGTAGATCAAATTTTATAGATTAGATATTGTCATGCGTTATAATCAGAAATACTAGTACAGATAACATGGCATTACAAAAGGAAAGGTTCTCACCGGTCTCCAAAGATCTAGCCTCCCAGAAAGGAGTCCACAAGGGAGGGATCTCCAACCATCCTTCCTCAGTTGCAAAAAGGGTCTAAGATAGGTGCAGCCAGGCTCAACCTGTTCTGGTCACACAGCTAAATTGCCTTCACCTGTGCTCCCAGGGCTGACCCTGTTCTTTTCCCCAGGTGATCAATCAGTGGTTTAGGCTCTGATTCAACAGTTTCCATACATCATGGTTTTATGATTTTTGTTATCAGTACTCCACATCGTAACATCATGTAGTGTACTGGGAGTTAAAGAGTTAATGCTCCAGTTCTGTGGACTGTCAGTATTCCCAAGTACCTGCTTCTGAGAAGAGAAGAAGAACTATATGCTCCAGAAGATTTTGTGTTTCGGTTTCCCATTCAGAGGGAAAGATAAAAACTGTTTGCAGTTTGTGAGACATCTCTCTTTCCCTTTCTGTTCATCCCAGCAGTGTGTGTGCTCATCTCACTTTTGGCATTAGAGTAAGATCTTTGGTTTTTGGACACTTTCTCTCATTTTATTTGATTTTTTAGCTTCAATTCCAATTGAATTGCACTATATTGCATCATATCGTGTTATCTTTCCTTTGGATATATTTTCTAGTAAATTAGCTTTCCTCCTCAGATCATTGACGCTGTTTTGTTTTTAGGCTCATCTCCCTACCCTTTCCCCTTTTCCCCTCTTTCCCTATCCCAGAGCATGGGTTCATGGGTCCCCCTGCCCCATTAGTTGCAGAAGCAGGCTGAACCAGCCTATAAACCACTGACATAGATAGTACTCATTTTTTGTTTCTGTGTGTGTAACATATGTACGTGTTCAATTGAAACTTCATTTTCTTCTTCTCCTAGGTATTATAATAACTTTACCCAGTGCACAGAACGTGAAGCCAACAATGCAAGCTGCTTCTGGCCAAACCCCCTTGCAGAGAGCTTTATCACTGGAATTCATAAACAGTACTTTTCAAACTGTACTTTGGACAACGTTCACTGGGAAGATCCGCCAGATGAAATTCTTGTAACTCTGATCTTGATTCCAGTCATATTAACATGTGCCATGATAATGCTGGTAGTATGGTGCAGTAAGAGAAGTGATATCCTAGTGTAAGTTGTTCCCAGTGGCTTTATTTTTAGCATTTCCTTCTTCAAGGAAAAAAAACAATGAACTAAGAAAGAAGGATGAAAAAAGAAGCCACGTAAAAATTTCAGATCTGCGTAAATGGAACCTGTGAGATGCTGTGTCAGAGATTATGCTTCTGTGAACAAACAACTGCTTGCTTCTGTCAAAAGTCAGTGCTTCTGAGGTTGGTCATCGGTGTTCCTGGTGCAAAGACTTCACTGTTTTTGGGTATCATAACCATAGAATTCACAGGCATTTCTCAGGATTAAGCTAGTCCCCAGGTAAGTGGGCCCCTTGGCTGCAAGAGAGGTAAAGTTACTTTCCCATGGGTAAAGCTAGTTGGTAAACCGAGTTTTGCAGAACTGTGTGTAAGTGTATATACACAGTGTAGCATTATCTGTGAGTAAGGTGTTATCTCTTGAATTTCTGTGCAGAACTCTTGTGGTGTTTATCTGTGAACCTTGTTACACAGATGTAAAGAAACTGAACATGGATGTGTAACTAAGCGACAACCTCTTCTGAAAGTTAGTGCAAAACAACATTATCAAGTACTGGAAATATTGTCTTGGCAAAAGGAACAATTAATGTGTCCAGTTCAACAGGGGAAAAAGTAATGCTGCACTATAAAATAGCTTAAGAAATGTATTTGAGCACAGTTGAAGTTGTATGGCTTACAAACAAACTCTGGAAGGAATACAGATCTTACTTTACAGAAAATCTGTGAGAGGAAAATGATCGATTATAAGGGAAGAAACTTTCATATAGCAGACCATTTATTTTTCTCTTTTATTATTATTATAGTTGATGACTTGAATTCACTGTATACTCCCTCCTCTCACTTTAATCTGTGCAAGTGAAATCGTTCAAATAAATATAAAGATGTGATGTTGATTGAGGTGCCTTTTAGAGGGTAATTATGTACATAATTTGTTTTTTGTCCTGTGAAGAGTGTGGGAATTGAAGTATGGATATCAAAGAGATATGAACATAACTTGGAACAGACATAGGAAAGAGAAGAAAAATCAACTCAGAAGTCTTATTCTATAAAGCTATCCCAGTGTAACAATTTGAATAAATGCCATATGCCCAAAATAAAACAAATTCCTTGTTTGTATTATATATATTTTTTTTCATTTTGCAAAATACCTTCCAGTCAAAAGCCCTTCCATTATAAGCAAATAAAGTCTGTTACAAGTAATTGTTCGTTATACAGTATGCAGACAAATAGCTTGAATGTCAAAGGAATGATATTCCACATCCTAGTTAGATTCTCTCTTTTAAGATTCTTGTCTGCTGTTTAATGACCAGGTCTGAATCAAATTGGAAGCACTCCCTGTATTAAAAATGTTTATATGTAAATACATAAATAACAAGTGTAGATACACTGTTTTGTGTTCACACCCTTTTACAAGGGGTGAAAACACTGGCTTTTAAAAAAAATTACCTCATATGGTATAATGATTAATGTCATAAGTTCGTATGTATTTTTCAAAAGATATTCTTTCAATCTCTGGATGCTAATGGAAAATCACTCTTTGTAAAAGAAATGTGAAATATGTTCTAAGGATCTCTATATTAAAATGTTTTGGTCCACAAAAACCTGTGATCAACAAAAATGATCAAAAATAAAAGCATTCATTTGAAAAAAGATTCATCAGATTCATCAACTCATTTTGTGTGGCCAAAATCAAATAATTTTCCAATTACTGATATTTTGCATAAACTTTTCTTCTCACTTTACTTTAAATGTAATAGCAAAATATTTATTTGGAAACTGCATTAAAAAAAAATAATGCTTTTTTCACAAACCTATTCCTTTAGCAGCTATTGCTGTGTTTCCTACAAGTTCTTGACGCTTGTTTCAAACTAAGTTCAAATGATCAACTAGTCATCTTAAAGGCATGAGCCATCCAAAGACTGGCCTAGGAAATAGATGGAGAAGAAACTTTCAAGCTGATTACATCATACTACTAGATGTGCATTTTGAGTTCTTTAAAAAAATGTCGTACTTAGATGGATTCTGTTCAAATTTAAAATAAAACCTAGTGTGAACTTTTCAAAGAGCATAAGAAATGTAAGATTCAAAGATTAGGGGATTTTCTTGCATAAACTGGGGGGTAGGGTGTAGTTTAATCTTTTTTTGTGTTCTCTCATGGAATAGGGTATTGCACTGGTTTTTTTATATAGGGCAGATAGTTTGGAACTGTGTGTGCAAAAAGATTTCACTAATTTGGTGCATTTATCTGTAAGTCTTCAGAAACAATTCTTGTGTTCGTAATGGAAAAAGCAGCCATGGTGCCCAGTTTTCAACTGCTCTGTGCGTTAATAGGGAGCCAGAATGGTAACTGTTGGATCTTTGACATCACCTATAAAGTATAGGTGATGTTAGAGGGATTTAGTAGTTATTTAATACTGTATGAATCTACCTTTTCCCAATAGTCTGCTTTTCCAAGAAAATCATACCTAGGACTAAGACTAAGAATCTGGTTCATTTTGTAGTTGGAATTTAATTTTCTGTTATGATTGAGTCTCAGAGGAAAATAAGCGGAGATTAAGATAGAAAGAAAATAACTGGTGCATTTCCTTCCTAGAATTAGAATAGTGGTTGAAACCTAATGATGCTTAGGTTAGAAGAGAATTGATGACCTTCCTAAGCATCCAGCAAAGTCAGCCAGCTTTACTTCAGTAGTATGGGGGATTTTTTTTTTTTTGCATTCAGGAAGATATGCAAAAACATGTAGTTCCATGGGACATAAGAGTTTGAGCAAGGAGTTTCACCAGACTGTATCAGACAGCCCCATTCTTGGAGACAAAAGGCTGGGGTTTGAATCTGTGATCCTTCTAAGACTAAAAGGATATTTGAAAATAAGCTTTACTTAGCCTTTATGTAGCATTCCCATTCGAATTGAGAAGACTCTCTATGTTTCAGGCTGGCCTGGCTTACAGATTTCAATACGTTGATCATGGCAGAGAAATCTTCTGCCTCAGGAAATGAAACTTAGAATAATCCCTCTCTTTCTCTGGTGTAGGTGGTAGTGTCTCTGCATATCCAAACGTCATCTGTAGATCCTGGTGGCAGATACGTACCCACTCAAATAAATTGCTTGGATCATTTTGAAGCTAACGTGAAGTACAAATTTTGCTAAGCAGCAGGAATCAGAGATAATGATGCATTAAGTGATGGGCATTATTTTTTGTAAGCTGTCATCACCTAAGATGTGAGGGTTCCTCATTCATAGACTGAAAGATCCTGACCTGAGTTTGCAGTGTCTTAGTTTCAATGGGAAAACAAAAATTCTTCTTTGCTTCTCGGATGAGTTGGGAGGATGAGGGACATTATAGACTTCCATTACTTCTGAATTCAAGAAGAACAAAGCTCTTTAGATGTTCTGACTGAAATATGTAAGAGTGTGTGATGTTTAATTCTGAGATGTACTGTAGGATATGGTATGAACTATTTAATGTGAATTAAAGAATCTGCATTTCCAGTTATCTAACAGAATTTTGCAAGAATGAGTTGAGACCCCAAAACAGCTCTGTGATACGATAAGAGAAGCAGACTTTCTGTACAGGAGGAATGGTGTACTAAGTGTATCAGAGGCTCCGGAGCATTGTGGCTACTAGTTTAGGTAAAATCACAGCAGAGAATTTGGAAAGAGCACAGATAGTAATGATGCATGATGAGCATGTTGGTCAACACCAAATGTGCCAAGATACTTGGGAAATAGAGATGGGAAAAGACCCTTTTTCCAGATCCTAGATAGTCATAGCATAGGCACCAACCTCTTAGAGCTAGCTAGGTAAGAGCTAACTCTGCTCTAAATTGTTGGCAGTCACATTGGTTGGTACTGTATTCCACTTGGCTTTGAGAGGTTAGAGCTGCATATTGATATTTTCCAGCTGGGCATATGCAGTTGATGCATATTCTATGGAAACTCCACTGTGCAATCTTTTGTATACGATTGTGTGTGAACGATATATCTACTCAATATCTGATGCACAAACACACCTGTTTATCCAGATCATAAACCCATTGGAGGCTCATATCTTACTTCAGCATGTTTCAGCTATCTTCGAGAACACAGCATCTGAACCAAAATACTGCTAGGAGATGAACTAATAAAAGTGATTAAGCATGTCTGTCTGGTCATACTTCTGTAAAAATATTGCATACAGATCTAGTCAGATAGAGGTGAAGAGGGCTTTCACAGGGGTATTTTATATTTGGTTAACTGCTGTGAGAACAAATATACATACTATGTCAGAATTGAACAAACCACTTTTTTTTTTTTTCCATGGGAATTTGTATGTGGACTAGTTTTGAAAAGATAGACAGTGACACATGAAATTATTCTTCCAAATGAATAGAAACAGGCTTAGATTTGAGTTAGCTGTAGCCGTTTAGTTCAAGTAAATATCCACTTTTGAATGAAGTGATAAAAGTTACACAATAATTTCAAAATGAATCATTCACTATCTGAGTAAATTCTAACCTCAATAAAGAGAGAAAAGAAGAATGAGAAAAATACAACTATTTATTTAATTGTTTATGCAAGCTTTGGCTAGCTCCATAATGTAGACTTAGTATGAAATGAAACTACACTACTTTCTGCAATATCAAACGTGTTCTTTCTGTAAGGCATGAAGCTGTTGACCAACCAACTTTACATGTATGTAGATGCCTTGCTTTCTCTTTACTTAAACAGAGAGGTATCACTGTTTGTTGATTATCAGTCTTTTAGGACATATCTAGGACAAAATGTTGGAGATGAGTGTGACGGGGTCACAACCTCTGAGCCAGCAGAACTGAAGGAACTGCTGGCACAAATTTCAAAGGGAGTAATTATTCCTAATGGGGCTCTGAAATGGGAATGTAGCTCAGGGCTACCTGGCTGGAGTCAGCCCACAGATTTTAAAGACTCGCTTGGGAAGACTTGAGTTTGATTTTGACAGTCATTTCTAAAGATAACTAATAATAAGAGTCACAGTTTACTGAGATCTTATAGAATCTGCATCAAACAGAACCTGTGTTACTTTATCAGGACTGAGGGTAAGTGGCTTTCCATTTATTTCCCCTTAAGAAGAGAGATTTGTCTTGAGTACAATATTTATGAGGTGATTGCAATTAATTTTCCTGTCAGCAGTGCGTGAATCTCAGCTTTTCTGGACTCTCTAATGTTTCCCAAATTATTTTAAAGTGAAAAACTTTGCCAGCAATTTTTATTCTTTTTAGGAACCGATCTGAGCACTAAAGCTACTTTATAAAGCCCTTGGCTAAATACCAGAACTTTACAGTCACATTGGCAGTGTATTTGCTGAGTTTCTTCTCATTTCTTTTCTATCTTTCAACAATTTATTTATTTATTTATTTATTGCTAACAGAAATAGATTACTTTAGGAATAGTTGCTCTTCTTCAGCAGATTAGAAGTACTGGCAGTAAAATTTTGAAAACATATTGGAATAACTAAACTATAATACTTCTAGCAAAATGCTCTTATAAATCCACTTTATAAATATTTATTTTCACAAACTGAACATAAGAATGTCAAAATGATTTACATAATTTTTCATGCTTCTGTTGTGGTCATTAATTAGTGTATCTTCTCCATCTGTGTGAAGTGTAGGACCTGAAATAATGAATAATTTTGATTTAATTGCACAAGGAAGAAAAATATCTCTGGATACACACGCAGTGTATTCAGTAGATTATAAGACTGAACAATACAGTTATATAGCACACAATATATTGTCAGTTTATGCAGCAGGATAATAGTTTAGAAATCAAGGACAGTGATAGGTTACAAATATTTCTGATGCTAGGAAAGTACTAGTGAAACAGCAGGGTTTTCATTAGAGAAAAAAAAAACAAACACGTGTTATACTGTTTGCATAGGAGTTGTATTGTCCTTGTATAGGACAAGGGTCAAATATGCCAATTAAGACTTTTTTTCCAAAAAACCCTAAAAATAATAAAGAAATCTCTAGCAAAGAGCAAGAAACCATTTATGTGAGTATTGGAAAGAGCATAGATGTACATCTGTATCAGCTCCTAACACTTCTATTTGAGTCTGACAAAGGTTTTTGGCATACTATGTCTTAATAGTCCTGGTAACAAGAAAATTTAAGAACATTAAATACATGAGAGCAAACAAAGCCAATTAAGCAAAAATGAAATAAAACAAAAGAATGCAGCTTAGTCCATAATGCAATTAATTCTGCATTTTAAAAAGCCAGACTGCACTTTTTTTTCTTCCTAATATTCCCACTTACATTCTCCTAACTAGCCTCTAAATGTCTGTTGATTTGGATGTGAGATCTGAAAACCAAATAATCTGATTCCATCTTAAAATAACCAATATAATGACAAAATTTACTTGACAGACTATGGAGCTGAGTGAAAAGTGCTACAGTCAATTCATATCATTAATGGGAAATATATGCCTTAAAAACGTTTGAGAATTAGAACAACATTTGCAGTACATGTTTAACTCTCTTTTTATGGTCTTGATCCATTAAAATGTTTTCATCTCAGAAAATTTATATCCAAAAGTAATGTAGTTATTTTCCCTTGAGAATATTTGCCATCTGGCTTGGTTCAAATGATTAAACTGCCCAAACCTAAAATTTCAAAACAAAATATAAAAGGGAAACTCTACTACCATTTTGATGCCTTAAGGAGATATTCACTGTCAAACAGATTTATCATAAAATCATATTTGTTCAACTGACAACGAGTCTTCCTCAGGGAAAACTGGGGAGATACCTCAAAAGATGAAGCACCTGATGGTCTGTAGTGTTTGTATACGTGTACAAGCTTAAAAAGTCACTGTACATACAGAAGTTTATATATTACAGAAAAGGTAGAAAAAAAGCTAGCAAGCTGAAAGGTTGCTCAAATTTTCTCTGCAGTGCAGGAAAAAAATCCTAATTTTTCTGAGCTAGTAATATCAGGCTAACAGTACAACTCTGGTATTGTTGCCTTGATTATAGGAAGCAGTAACTGATGCTGTTGAAATAAAAAGTTCCAAAACCAGGAGTACTTGTCCTCATAAACTCAACACTCTTCCTGAATTTGGGAGATAGAAGAACTGGCAAAAGTGCCCTGGTGTGACCTGTCTTATCATGTACAGAAGTTACTGCTAACTCCAGCTGTGTTAAGAGCCACTCAGATGAAAATGGACCATATGTTGAATCCAGATCAAGTTTGTTGGAGGAAATTCAGGCTCTAGAAGTACAGGCTAATATAAAACATTTCTCAAGGATTCCGTAAGTTTCACAGAGGCTAACTTACATTTTGCTTTAGCAAAAAGATTATCCGTGCCTATACTTTAAATAGAAACTCTCTGTAGAATAAATCTCGGCACATTATGTAACTGTATTAATTATCTGAATTAATCTCGGTACGTACATAACTGGAGGTGGAGATCAGAATCACAGTGTGCTAAACAATTATCCTGAGTGTAATAGTTCCTGTCTTGAAGATGTCACAATCTTAAGAAGACAAAGACAGTAAAGACAAAGACAAAGGACTAAGAGCCACAGAATTAGGACCATATACATATTGGCCACTATACCTGAGCCAGCTGTGGAAAAAGAACTGGCAATTGCATAGTTAGTTGTGCGATGGGGGATGCCAACGATCCTGTACCTAGGGACCCCAGATGGGACCAGAGGCCCTATGTTGAACTGACTGTTTTTAGGTCCCCAAAAAAAACATACAGAAAGTAATGACATTAGTAGATACGGGTGCAGCAACCTTGTTTATTTATGGTGATCCAATTAAATTCCATAGAGAAAGGGTGATGATTGGTGGGTTCAAGGGACAGACTATTCCCATAACACAGGCATGGTTGAAGATGGGGATTGGATGTTTCTCTCCTGGGGATTACAACATTTCTATTTGCCTCAGTCCCAGAGTATATACTGGGCATAGATATACTATGGGGTCTGACTCTCCAGATGACCATGTTCAGACTAAGAGAGAGATGTATTAGTAGCTGAGTGGTGCAGGCAATATTAAGAGGCCACGTGAGAAATGAGCCTATTTGCCTGCAAGAACCATACTCATTTAACAGCAGTAAACAGTATAGACTACCGAAGCAGCAAGAGGAAATCTCAGAAACTGTGCAGGAACTAGAAAAAAGTAGGAAGACCTGTACATAGCCCATATAATTTCCCCATATGGCCAGTACGAAAGTCAGACGATAAAGGGAGAATGACAGTGGATTACAGAGAATTAAATAAAGTTAAATAAATCACTCATGCAGCCATCCTCAATATTGCCTCCCTGGTGGGCACATTGAGTAGGATGATAGAAACCCACCACTGTGTCCTAGACTTGGCAAATGCATTCTTCAGTATTCCCATTCATGAAGAATTGCAAGATTGGTTTGCATTTATTTGGGGAGGCAGGCAGTAGACCTTTCAGGTCCTGCCTCAAGGGTATTGCACTCACCTGCATAATATCATAACCTAGTGGCACACAACATAGCAGATTGGAATATCCCCAAAACATAAAAACTATACCATTATATTGATGCAGCATCTGATGCACAGACTCAGATGTGAATGATCCAAATCCTTTATTACAAGTTCTCACATCACTTATATACATTAACAAGTTTCCTTTTTTAGCTTTCTCATCTGCCCTTACAACTTTCCCATCCACCTTTACATATCAACAGAGTATTTCACAAACACTCCTTAACCATGCATGCAGGCGCTTATCCAGTCAGAGCCATGAGCCATTCCTTTTGCTTTTTCTCTTCTTCTAGATGTGTCTTTGGTTCTCATACTGTTTATCTTGCTTCACATCTGCTGCTCCAAATAGTTCTCTTGTATTCCCATGCATTGATGGTCTTCTGCTGACATCTGACTCGTTGTAGGCATTAGTATATTTATTGACTACTTGTCTACAAGAGAAAGTGTGGGCTATAAACCCCCAGAAGGTACAAGGACCTGTCAGTGAATTTTCTGAGTGTAGTTTGGTCAGGAAAGACCAGACTACTAACCACTGTGATGACGTTCAAGTGTTCCCAGTCCCTAACATGCCAATGCAGCTGCAGAAATTTTTGGGTAAATTGGAATACTGGCACTCCTTTATATCTCACTTAGCCCAGCTTCTGAGGCCTTTATACCAACTCACAAAGAAAGGCCAAATATGGGATGGGGAGAGAATGGAACAAGAGGTCTTCTAAAAATCAAAACTAGCTGTTAAACAGGCCCAAGTGCTGGATACATCCGATCCCACACTTTCAGCCGTGTAACTCAGGACGGGTTTGGCTGGGGTCTATGGATTCTGTTTGAATCCCAGCTGGGTTCTAGTCTCAGGTCTAGCACAGAGCACAAGGGAGGTATAGTATAATTGGAAAACAGTTATTGGCTGCCTATTCTGCATTACATACAGTAGAGCCAATAACTCAGTCAAGGTTGTGGTTAAAATGACCATATCAATTCATGGCTGTGTGAAAGATCTGACCCACGCTCCAAAGACAGGAGCAGCCCAAGCACAGACAGTGACACAATGAGTTGCCTATCCCAGCCAGAGGAATAGTCTCTCTTTGTCACCACTGAATGAAGAGCTTCAGAAGATCCTAGGCTCAGTGATATATCACAGTGATGCACCAGAAGAGACAATGGTTACTCTACCAGAGAAGAGACCCATTCAAGAAGGGAAATAACCCATTCCTGAAGATGTTTGCTGTACGGATGAGTCCAGTAAGAGTAATCCGAGGACGTGGAGAGCATACCATCCCTCCACTGAAACAACCTCTGCTGAAGAGGGGGATGGTCAGAGTAGCCAATGGGCAGAACTGTGAGCCATATGGATGGTTATAACCAAGGAATACCAAGGATCATGGTATCCTGAGTATCTGCACCATCGTGTTACAGTGGACTGCTATAAACATTGCTGTGTTATTAATTTTGTTCTTCTCCCAGAACCATAACTTAGCATCGTACCAGATGTATGGGAAATATTGAATCACGGCCTGAACATCTGATTGATCACCTGAGGCAAGCACTGAGTCAGTTGCAGAAGCACAATGAAGGCAATTCAGCTGTGTGACCAGAAGGGGTGGAGCCTGGCTTCACCTCTCCTAGACCCGCTTAAGGGCTGACTGCCACTGAGGAAGGGTCTTTCTCTGGCAGTTGCTCCTCTTGGAGTTTTTATCTGTGAGCCTAGGACATGGGGAAGATTTTCCATTTATTTCTGATTATCCCTTTCCAGCTATACACTCTCTAAAGACCAGCCTAACTTCTCTGTGTACTTGTCAATTATACATCTGTATACTTGATTATACACCAGATACTCTAACTAATTCCAACCCAGCTGAAACTAAGACAATATACAAGAAACTTGTTTGTGGTATACTGCTCTACAGCTGTAAGTATCCTTACTTTCTGTGAATGACCTTCCTCATTTTGATATGCAATCTTCCTGTATCTCTTGCTGTTACATATGTATGTGTATTTATATATATAACAGCCAGCAGGCTGATGCCACATGACCATTTAGAGTGTATGTATATATTTATATGACCACTGTACTAAGTGGTGCCACCAGCCTGCCACCATGTGTAATGAGGACTTGCTGGGGACTCTACCAGCCAGCTGCCCCCACTAGTGTGAGTACCTCTCTATTAAACTGGTGAACATTAACTTGTTTCTGTGTATGTTTGTCAAGATCAGTCTCTTATGCAAAAACACCTGCACTTCTGCATAACAGCCACTCTTTCATTGCCCCTCCTCCACAAAATGGGGAAAGAAAATATAGGATGGCTCACAAACTGAGATAACAACAGGGTAACCACTCACCAATTACTGTCACAGGCAAAACAGATTCAGGGAGATTAATGTAATTTATTGCCTAGTAAATAACAGAGCAGAGCAGTGAGAACTAAGAGCAAACTGTAAACAGCTTGCCTCATTTACCCTCCTTTGTCTCATTCCTTGGAGTAGTAAAGGGAAATGGGGACTGATGTCAGTTTATGATACTTTGTCTCTACTGCTCCAGAAGGGTCACTGCCTTCCCTTGTTCCAGTATGGGGTCTCACCCACAGGATGCCATTCTTCCTGAACGTATCCTGTATGGGCTTTCCACAGGCTGCATCTCTTCAAGCACTGCTCCCACACTGGTTCATACCATGGTATATGTCCTTCAGGAGCACACTGTGCCAGCTGAGGCCCCTATGGGTAACTGCTCTGCCAGATCTCCTGCTCCACCATGGGCTTCCAGCCATAAGCTGCAGCCCAGCCTGGGGCCTGGTCCTGCGGGGGCTTTCCATGGGCTGCAGCTTCTTTCGGGCCACATCCACCTCCTATTCTGTGGACTGATCTGTACACTGCAAATGGAAATCTACTCTCCGTGGTGCCCCATGGGCTGCAGGGGGACAGCTTGCTCCACCTTGGGCCTCTCATGGGCTGTACTGAACTTCTGTTCTGCATCCGGAGCACCTCCTATCCTACATCTGCACTGATCTCAGCATCTACAGGGCTGTTTCTTTCATATTGCTCACTCTTCTCTACTAGCTGCTGTTGCACAGCAGTTTTCTCCTTTATTAAATCTATGCTCACAGACGTGCAATGAGCATCACTTATGGTTCAGCTCTGGCCAGTGGTGGATCAATTTTGCAGCCAACATGGAGCTGGCACTGATCTGACATGGTGTAGCTGCTGGGCTCTGCTTTCAGAGGATATCTTTGCAGTCCCCTGCTACCCAAACCTTGTCATGTAAAACTATTCTAAGTAGGAAAAGTGAAAATAGTATTTTTTATCAGTTTACTTCATTTACTTGAGTTGCCATCTCAAATTGCTTTACAGATAGCATGAATGTTTCTTGAGACACATATCTGGGTGTAAGCCACTGGAAGTCATTGATACTGGGGACCTATAACATGAAGAATGATGTGCTTTACAGAGTTTGTGCTTTGCTTTGTAACCCAAAGGCAAATGGAAAGGGCTTAAGTACAAGCTGTCAGTGTTTGCTATCAGGCTCTTAGGTGAAGGCAATGATTTACAACAGCTGATTACCTGTACTTATGATGCAGAGTTTTAAACACCTCTTTTTGACCAATGATCTGTCTCAGTGTGCTCAGCTCTCTGGAATAGGCATTAGAACTAATGGCTTTCTCTATTAGTGATAACAGTCTGTCTTAAATTTATTTACCTTGATGGCGTGGAAAACTGAAAAATACTTAGAAGAATAGTTTTATCAAGAGGAGGTGTAAGAAATTACAGGCTTAACAAGAGATGGACCAAACTGGAGATCATCCTTGTAATCTTCAGGGTATATTGGAATTCTGTAATTACATTTAAAATTTTATGTAATTTGAAACACATACAACCATACTAGAGGAATATGCTTTTCAGTAATTCATAGAACACTGTAATAAAAGCTGGAAGACTTCAAGCCTAGCAAACTCAAAACAAAGCATGACATTCTACCTCACGTCTACTGTAAGTTTAGATTTCAGAATGGCCTAGGAGCACTGCGAGAATGTAGTTTGGCTGTTCTGAACATGCCTCCTATTTTATTTTTGTGGCCTACAGCATCAGAGGCAGGTGTTGGTGGTATGTCAGTAGAGGTTGAAGCTTCCCACCAATATTCCATTACATTTTGTTACCATGAGACAGATGGCAGCAGAGGAGCAGTCTAACAAAATGGTGTCTGACATGGAAGTGCGTATGAAGCAAAGGTATGAATTCATTATAAAATGAATAGCAGTTTGACATGAGACCTGATATATTTGTGAAGTGAATAATATCATAGTCTGAAGTACAGTCCAATACTGCAATGTTACTGTAAACAGATTCATAGATCTTAGAATTCATGAGCATAAAACAGGTTAAAAAAGCGACGTGCATAGTAAATAAATTACTGATATAAACAGGAAGATTTCCAAACTTTCCAAAATATTTATGAGTTGACTCCCGAAAAAATAGAAGCCAAGAGACAAACGCTACATGGAATTTCACACAGATGAGTAGCCATTTCTAGACTGATCCAACTCCTTTTGAGTTCAGTTCATGATTCCTCTGAATTTCAGTCAGCTTTGACACTTAGTGTTTTTTTGTTTTTTTTTTTTCCTCCTTATTTCATGCCTTGAAAGGTGCTCTAGGTGCTCTCCCCTTTAGAGCATGTACTGCCAGGACTTTTCTGTAGGATTTCTGGAAACCTACTCATTGCTTGCAACTCTTAAAAGTGGGCAAATCTGAAGAAAATGCTCCCACAGGTGTTGATATATTTCAATCCAAATATATATTTGCCAGTGCTGGCTAGCTTGTACAGTAAATGTAATTCAGAGCTCCATGTATTTCCTAAGTTGATATATGTATGAATACACTAAGTGAATAGATTATATCACACAACAGTATCAGTTTGACAACAAATGAATAACCTCTGATGTGTGTGCTGTCTGTTGATATGGGAATCTAGAGGATTTCTTTTTTCCTCAGTAATGTAATGAGTAAATGTTTGTAAGATGCAGTATATCAGTGATTACATCTCAAGGGTCTCAGTGGATCTTAATTAAGACCACTCAGGCTTTGTAGCTCTTCTGTTTCATCTGCTTTGATTTTGTAGATTCTTTGTGGAATGAAGGGTTTGTTTTATTCAGAGACTGCGTTCACGTCAGAAATACAGAAAACTGACTTTCAAATGGAGAAAGAGAGGAAGTATCTGTATCACTTTCCATTTTCTACTAACTAACTAAACAGAATGAGAAAAACTATTTCTTCTGGTACAATCCTGTAAGGTGATACGCTGTGAAATCAAGCTGTGAGAGGATTGCAGTTCCACAGCTTGTGACTTAGCTAGTGTAGCTGTATGTGCCTTTTCATTACCTATTCAAAATTCATCTGCATTTTAACAAAGAGTTCTAATTTAAATGTCTTCTTGCATCAGTGTACAGCAGTTAATACTGAAGCAGACTGATGATGTAGAAGAATAGAAACAAAATGCATCCTTCACAATCTTTATGTAACACTTCTAACCAGAACAGGTTGTACTGTGCTATCTGATTTATTGAGCTGCTAGCTTACCTCTGGCATTTTGCAATTTTAGAAAAGAAAGGGTAGAACTGACAAAAAATCTATGAATTTCTCTATGCAGACTCACTTCAGACTTTTCCAGCTCAAAAGCTGTTCAACATCATCCTAAGAGTGGAAGTATGCTTCATTCCCATATTTTCAAAATGAGATTAATGTGAGACTTGCATAAGTGGTCCCCTTAAAAGGACCCAAGCTCCTATAAACAAAATAAAGTTGTGCATGGTACAGTTTATGTAACAGCATTTCCTTTCTATTCTAGGACCTTTTTAGAGTTCCCCTTCCTTAACAAAGTTGAGTCAAATCTAATAGCAACTGAAAACAGCTGTATATGCTCCTTGTACTGTTTCTTTCCTGCAATCAAGCACTTCACATATGTAGATAGATATAGTCATTTGCTGGTGATATACTGCTCTAGGTTGTTTGTGTTTTATACCTTCAATACTCCTTGCAGTTCTCATCATCGTTTGCCTCTTTACTACCCTCTATTATTTTTGCTTGTGCTATCTCAGTGGATTGGTATATAGCAAGAGTAAGTATTGAAATAAATCTCTTGCATTGTATTTAATTTATATTGTTTATTTTATGTAAACAAAGACTTGTGCAATCAGCTGGTAATCAGGATTAGATATGAATTGTTGACAGAAGTTCAGTGTTCAATATTTTAGATTTCACAAGACCATAAAATCTGACAGTTTTTTTGCTAAATACCAAAGGTATAAATATTACTATATTAATGACTGAATTAAGCCATCATAAATCCTGAAAAATTATGATTGTGCCACATGCATAAGCTACTATAAGCAGCCAATAATTTCAGAAGTTACATGTGTTTCACTGGAGAAAAGAGTAGATGGTAATCTTAGTGCTCCTGTACTTCTCTGTGCCAAGAGGCAATGGTACCTTTTTTTTTTTACCACAGCTGAGCAGAATTGTAATTTAGTACGTGGATAGTAGTAAATACAGCTTCATGTTTGTCAAGCACATTCATTAATCACATTCATTTATCTCTTGTATGGGAACTGTTAGGTCTTGGCCTGAACCAGTGACTGAGCACCAGGTGAAGGGGTGTGGCCAGCCCTGAGAGCACAGGTGCAAGCAATTCACCTGTGTGACCCTGGGTCAGTGCCTTCCTAACCTAATTTAAGGGCTGGCAGCTGCAAGGGAAGCACCTTTACTTGCAGCTCTCCTTGGGAGTTTCCAGTGACTGCTGAATGTGGGAAAGAGGCAAGCTATTCCTTCTTTATTACTAAGTTGTGAATGCTACTTTTCTCGTGTGATTCCAAACCAGCTAAAGGCTACTTTATCTACTGCCTACTATCTGATTTCCTGCATTACTATTTCTGAAATAAGTATTTACTTACTACTGATATTTGTATCATATAACCATCTAGGTTGGAAAAGACCTTTAAGATCATGAAGTTTAGCCACTAGTCTGACCTGTCACTGAACAACGTCTGTTAGTGCTGTGTCCATATCTCTCTTAAATATCTCCAGGGCTGGGGACAATTTGCTACCTTTTGATTTTGTTCAGATTCCTAATTAAGAATTAGTTGGTGATAAACACAGTTGATATTAGTCTTGCTTGAAAATGAAGCATAAAACGTGGAAATTAATCTTCATATTCAAGTAAAGTTGTGGCATAAAAAAATGTAACTATTTTTGTGAAAAGATATTTTCAAAGGTGCAATTATTTATCTCTTATCAAAAGTCTTCATTATCCATGCCTTTGATCTCTTTTTATGTGAGAGAGATGTTACTCTAGCACTCTAACAATTTTCCTTACATGTCTGAGTTCTCTCTTTCCACCATGAAGTGTGTATGTATTACTGCAAAGCTGCTATCAGATGCCAGCTCTACAATCAGGTACCAGTCTATACTATTAACTTCTGTGAAACCTAGTTTCTATTTACAAATTTAGCCATTTTCTTCAGTCAGCAATACTGATTAAAACTCTGAAATCTGTGGTTTAATTGGAATTAAGAGCACTAAAAAAAAAAATAAATAGAGATCTGGGACTGTAATCTGATGTGTGTCCTCATCAAATAGCTAAAATTTATGTTATGCTGTCCCTCTCCATGGACGATGTTCTTCAGTTGCTACACTCTGAGGATCTCCCCCTGTCCTGTGTCTGTAAATAGATTCATTTGAACTCCGTCAAATCAGCTATCCAGCAACTTTCTGACAGCCTTTCCAGGAGCTTTGTCCCGATATGTAAATATACTATAATATGTAAAATTAGGGGAGAATTTGCTGTAAGGAGAGATCCCTCATAGACTTTGACCATGTAGTCTATGGTCATAAAAATCTTGTAAAATTTTTTGCTTCACTAAATCTTATTCATGTAAGTATGGTTTGCCAGGTAAGAATGATATATGAAGAATTACATCCTATTACATCAGCTGAGGTAGCTTTCTTTGTCTTTTATAACTGAACACCTGCTTGTATTAAGCAGATGACTATTAATTTTCTCTACTCCTTTGTGGTTGTTTAACCCAGCCGGCAGTTCAGTCCCACATAATCATTCACTCACTATTCTCAGGCAGGATGGGAGAAGAGAATCTTGATAGTAAAAATGTGAGAACTCACGAGTTGATACAAAGCTGCTCTACTAGGTAAAGCAAAAGCCACATGTGCAAGCAAAGCAAAATGAGGAATTCATTTGCTCCTTCCCATCAGCAAGCAGATGTTCAGACATCTTCAGGAAAGCAGGGTTCATCACTCTTGGCATTTGCTTCCAAAGAAAATCTTAACGCTCTGAGTGTTTCTTTCTTCCTACTTCTTTATCCCAGCTCTTCATGCTCAGCATGATGTTATATAGCTAAAGGAACATCCCTTTGGCCAGGATCAACTGTCCTGATTCTGTCCTCTCCCAGCTGCATGTGTGCCTTAAGCTTCTCATTGGCAGAGCAGCATAAGTTGCTGAAAAGTCCTTAGTGTAAGCACGGCTCTGCAACAGCTAAAACATAAGCATGTAGTTTTCATCACAAATCACTCTTTTGGTATTATTTTACAATTATTCTTATTATTGTCCCCTCTTTTTCTTCCTATTAAGCTGTCTTTATCTCAACCCGTGAATCTTATTTTTATCTAATTTTCTTCCCCATTTCTCATGGGCTTGGAGTGAGCATGTGGTTGTGTGGTATTGAGCTGTCTGTCAGCTTAAACCATAAGCAGCTACTTCTCTTAACCTTAAGGTGAGGGTATGTGGAGTGTATCAGGTACTTTGAATTGTTTGTGAAATGAAATATTTGAATAAGTAATTCTTTTTTTTTTTTTTTTTCCTCTGGAGTGACAGTGAAATTATTTAATCAAATGTTCTGTAGAATTCACCCTGGACATTGGAACTTGTAATGAAGACTGCTGTGACTGAGGGGTTTTCTGCAAGTCTGTTTCAATTTTCATCCATTTTGTAGAAAGCTCCTTTTCTGGAGCTGACACTGGACAGGTGCTACGCAACCTTTTACTGCAGTCAAATTATGATCCCTCTTTCAGGTGGGAGGAGAAAAGCATTTGTACATAAGCGACTCTGGAAGTAAAGTCTCCTATTCATTTACATGGAAAATACAACAGATAAAAAGGCACAACAATGCTATTTGATAAACTGCATTCTCAGCTACGAAACACTATTTTTCAAGATAGTCACCACTGTTAACTATGTGTTTTCAGCAGCAATGGACAAGAGCCTGCATGCTGTGGTCATAAAAATCTGCACTAGTTGAGATGACCTGTTGTTGCCTCTGCTGGAATGTACCACTCACCACTTTACTGTGCTTACATCCACTGTTTGGTCTCCCTAAACGTTCAGCCAAGCATTGACAAATGTCAGTGGTCAGACTTTCTTCTGTATGGAGGAATTCAATTCCACACCTTTGCTTCATATGCACTTTCGTGTCAGATACCATTTTGTGAAGCTGCCCATTTGCTACCATCTGTCACACAGCAATAAAATATAATGGGATATTTGTGGGAAGGTTCGTGTTCTATCACCAACACCTGCCTCCAACATCATGAGCAACAACAATAATAAAGTATTATTCATTTTTTAATAAAATTATAATAAAATATATGGTAATAAAAATAAAATAGGAACTATTACTTTCAGGGTTGTTTTCCTGTATGTTTTGTCAGGAAGAACTAACACTCAAAAGTTTCATTCCTACTGGTACAGATGGAGGTCTGCCTTTGAGCAGATGAACAACATAATGTGATAATTGTTGTGTTTGAGAGTCATTTGAAAGAAAAAAAATCTCATTGACCAATGTGAGGTAAACTGCTCACAATTTCTTATGTCCTTAAATGATGCCCTGAGTGAAGTTCCTGATAAAGGATTTGGGTTAGACCTTAACCACAGAAGTTTTGAAGGTTTGAGTAATTTTCAGAAAACTACAAGTACTAATGTTATCTAAATAGAACAACTCAAAAATTAAAGATAGTTATAGCTGTTGTGGTTTCCAGATAAAATAATGGAATGTCCAAAACAGATTTTGATTTAAAAAAATGAGTAATGCAAGTCAATTCAGTTCTTCAACATAAAGAAAGTAACTACATGGTAAAGCTAATAGAAAACATCTAGCATTATTTTCAAATCAGGAGATTGAAGAAATTTTGGGGAAGAAGAAAATTAGAAATAAATTGTCTATTCCTAATGCCAATATTCTTCACATTAGCTAGTCTCCAGTCATCTAGGACCTCCCCACTTGATCAGAACTGGTGATAAATGATGGAAAGCAGCTGATCAATAACTTCTGCCTCAGTACCCTCAGGTGGACCCTATCTGGCCCCATAGATTTGTGATAGCCTAGGTAGAGTAGCAGGTCATTGTTTCCTCCTGAATTATGGGGAGTTTATTCTTTCCCCATCCCTATCTTCCAGCTCAGGTGATGTGGTACCCTGAAGATAACTGATCTGGCTATTAAAACAGAAAAAAAGGAAGGCACTGAGCACCTCAGTCTTTTCCTCAACTTTGGTGCTTGTGTTCCTCACCATATCCAATAAAGGATGGAGATTCTCCTTGGTTCTCCACCAGTTAAGAGATTCTAGTAAACTAGTTCACTAGAGAAGACCTATCCAACCTGGAATGTCTAAGTAGTCAGTGGCTAAGAGAAAATGTGGAAAAAAAGAACATGCTATCTCAATCAGGAGTATGTGTCCAATCCACTAGTTTTGTGTTGTCCTCTTCTTATTACATTTTAAAATAATAAAATATATATTTTTTTATTTAAATACACTATTATATATTTTAATATGTGGACTAAGACATTCTTCACTGAATGCAGCCCAGGAAAGCCAAAAATTGGACACCTGTGATTGCTAGTGGGAAACCAAAGTATTTTATAGCCCCAGAATGCTCTGATCACCTGAATAGAGCTTATTCCTTTTGTAATTATGAAAAAGATGACATATATGTGTGTACATATATTTAAAATAAAAAATATAACCCACAAATCCTGTTCTTAGGTCAAGAAGTGCTCAACTCAGAGATCAGACCTAGGGACCATGTATGTAGAGCATTAGCTGAAGGCATAACTTTCAACAGTGTTATCTGTGCTTGTACTATCAGAGTACCAAGGTATCAGGTGTTCTGGCCAGTGCAGCACAAAAAAATAAGTGAAATTAAACCTGCAAAATAGTCTGCTGACCTCTGAATGGTGATGGAAAGACCTGATTACTCTAATAAAGCAAACCTGTCAAAACTACAAAAACAAAAACAAAATCAATAAAAGCAATAACTCTCAGAGAGAACAAATGAAATTATGAGTAAAACTGTATGTAAAGTATATAGATCATAAAACTTCTTAGACGAGCTCAGCAGTTAGGTCATTTTAAGAAAACTTTCTGTCTGGTGTGAAACTCAAGTGAGCTACTTTGAACTCATTTGAATTAGGCATCTTGAAATTAGTGTAATGTACCCTGTAATAGCCTTTAGTAGACAAAAGTCAGATTCTAGATAAGAGATTTCTGAGATTTTTATGTTACAGATAGAAAAATAACAGCAGTGCATGATTCACAGTAACATTGTGGTATGCAGCTTTAAAAAGAATCACCTGTTCATGCTTCTTTAGCACATACTTGTAAAGGCCACAGGCTATAACAGTGTCATGTCATGACATGATACACATTTCTAGAAAATCTTGTCATTTTAGACATCCCCCCCACTGGCTTGCTTTGATTGCCTTAGATGGATAGGCCACTAGAAGCATCTGTGCAAGAGATTTTTCTGCCTGTTCCATCCCAGTTAAAATAATTTTCAATACCCAAACTACTTGGACTATAAGACACGTAGCTATTTCCAACACTAAAATAAACAAATGCTACATGATCAATTGGAGAGTGAAAACTCCTGCAGAAATCATAGAATCATCAATGTTGGAAAAGATCTCCAAGATCATCCAGTCCAACCATCCATCACCAATATTTCCCCACCAAATCATGCCCTTTAGTACAACATATAAATCTTTCTTGAACGTCTCCATGGATGGTGACTCCGCCAACCCCATGGGCAGCCCATTCCAGCACCTCAGAGGATTTTTTCCTAAAACCCAGGCTGGACATCTCCTGTCACAACTTAAGAGCATTCCCTCTAGTCCTATCATTAGTTACTCAGGAAAAGAGGCTGTGCCCACCTCACACAACCTCCTTTCAGGAAGTTGTAGAGAAATACAAGGTCTCCCCAGAGCCTCCTTTTCACCAGAAGAAATAATCTCAGTTCCTTCAGCCACTCCTCATAAGACTTGTTCAGAAGGAGGAAAGCCCTTTATGAATCTCTTGGTATTTCTGCTGTTGGCAGAATAAATAATCACAGAATTGCAGGGGTTGGAAGGGACCTCAAAAGACTGAGTCCAATCCAACTGTTAAAGCAGGTATCCTACAGTAGATTGCGCAGGTAGATGTCCAGATGGGTCTTGAATATCTCCATAGAAGGAGACTCTACAACCTTTTTGGGCACCTGCTCCATCAGCCTTAATGTAAAGAAGTTCTTTTGCATGTTTGTTTGTATGGAACTCCCAGGTCCCAGCTCTTCCTCTAGAGATTCCCACCCAACCAGACATTCAGTAGCCACAGCAAGACAAAAAAAGGCCTTTGTTTTGTGTTGCTTTGCCACTCTCATGTAACAAAGAACACTGAAGGATATCCACCCACTACTCTGCCAGCAGACCCTGAAGTAACCATTCCACTGCCTGGGGACTGAGAGTAGAAGTATTTTCTCTTAAGATAATGACAGCAGTTACAGCTGATGATGGTGGCTCGGTTATCACATATGTCTATTATTTGAAGGAAAATAGGATGTCAAATAGGTTGCTGATCTTGCTTTTCAGACCTTGCCTTCTTACTCACCCCGAAGTGACCATCTTTTGTAGCCCCTGTGATCACAGTGGATTTGTCAAGTAGCCCGGCAGAGAGGTGCAACCTTCCTATAACAGGTGTTCTACTAATAGAATAATTATTCTATCATCAGCAGGTAAGATCCTGCCTCTTCTGATAGCTACTTTCCCTCACTTTTGTCAGAGCAATCTCCACTCCTTCAACTCATCCATCCCCACAGACTCTGCTGTTTTCATGGTTGCAATGAGGAGGGGAAAGCTTCCAATGAGGGGCAGAAAGAATTTAATGATTAGGTGAAATAAATTTCTAGAAATTATGAATTTACTATTTCTGAAAAAAACCTAAGCTGGCTACTATTTAAGAGTCCATTCCAAGGTTTTCAGCTCCATTTTGTGTATCTGCAAATCAATTACAGGAGTGATTGTTGCTACATCCACTCATCAATTAAGGAAACTGCCTTATTCCTCACTAGGAGGTCCTCTCAAAAGCTCTACAGTAAATACACATTGATGTGGAGCCATGACTGTAATTTACATGTCAGTGTTTCTGTATGCACCACAGATGACTGAAGTTATTCTTTGGGCAAACAGATGTACAAGAAGCAACAATTTCCTGAATACTTCTAAACTAATCATGTAATTGTTGCATGGTGCCCTTTCAGCTAAAAAAGTATTACACTGAGTAGCATCTCAGCTTCCTAGCCAGCTTTCCCTTTGTAGAACTCACATACAGCTTCCTTTTGTTCAAGTGCAGCTTGTTGCTCTCGCAGAGGATAACCTTACAAATTATTAAGATTTCTCAGACGCGTAGTGCAGGCACAAGTGGTTTGAGCTGAGAATCTTTCTCTGGGTGCTACTAAAGTCACCAAGACAAAAAAACAGAATAAAAACTAAGACAGCCAAGTTATTTATGTCCATCTCTCTCAGATAATTTATTTCTCAAGTCTTGAGTTCCTATTCCCGAAAATTCAAGTGTGCTTTCCACAATAAAAAACTGGGGAGGAATGGGGGATGGGCATGAAAAACAACTTTAGAGGAATCCAATATTGCTTATATTTCTACAACAATTTCCATGTACTCTACCATCAACATTTCTTTTTAAGCCAGCAGTAGGAGTAAATTGAACAAACTAAGCCTCTGAAAAGAAGAAAAGACTTACACCAAGAGTTATTCTTAAAATAAAAAGTATGGAAAATACATTTCAACAATATTTTAATTCTTTACTACATCCGATCAACAGCCATTAAAATATATTTCTCTTTTCACTGAATGTATGTCTTACTGCAAGCTATTAAACAAGTACAGAAACTTTTTCTTAAGGATCAGATGGTAATTCTCTGGAATAAAAAGAACAAGCTCACAGCAAAACACAGAATTTGGCCTTATGTGTATATTTCCACAGTCTAGACAAAGCCATTCTCATGACAAAACACCTGTAAAAGATATGATGAGCTAGATTCTATTGTCATTTATTATGCACTTGATGAAAATAGCTAGTTCTCTTATTTTACATCTTCATTTATTTATCTATCACTGTCTACTCATTTCTTTCATGTGCGCCCTTTTTTCCGCTGCATCTTTATTCTTTTTATTCTGCATTTTTATGGAGATAAATTAGTGTAGATAAGAGAGTTAACTCAGCTTTATGAGTCTACTTCGCGGAATCATTAAGGTTGGAAAAGACCTCTAAGATCATCTTGTTCAGCTTCCTCCAGTAGTGCCCACTAAGCCAATGTTACATTAGAACCACAACCACATCCAGCCTCAACAATCTAATAAAACTTATATTCTGCAATAGTTTTCAGAAGGTCATCCAAAGCCTTAGGAGAATGGTGGGAACCATTATTACAGCATATCCCATGGCAGCAGCTATTTCTGTTACTTACCTCCCAGAATCTGACACGCATTTCAGTTGTGTTGTTTATTTAAACACCGCATTGTTGAAGTGTAGTCGGAATTCCTGCTTCAGTTGTATCATGATAAGAACACTGCATTTTGGTACGGCCGGGGAAGTATTCTATACTCATTTTTAAAGCAGTAATCTTGACTCGATCTAATCTAGATCTGAGAAACACTCAGCCGATAAGCTCGACCCCTGCAAGGACCTTCGTGAAGCAGCACGCTTTATTCGCAATTGTAATGGTGGACTCGCCCCCTCTCGTGGCAGAGAAGACGTGAGCCTTGTTAGCAAAATACGCACTGCTACGCACCTTTTTCCCAATACGCGTCAGCATCTCTCCTGTTTGCTCATTGCTTGAGCATCCCAAGCTGGCAATCTTCTCGACACAATTACTAGGGAATATTTTCATATTAAGTCTGTTACCAGCCTGTGGTTTTTAAGTATATTTTGTATTTCTCTTTGGAGATAAGATGGCTATATTTCTTAAGGTATCACATTCGTTCTGTCCTGTGCTAGGACTATCCTGCAGATTGCTTTATCACAGATTAGTAAGAATGTTTCAGTTTCTGCTTCCAGGGCAAATATCTTTGCATTATCTTGTGCTGGTCTCTGCCTCAGCAACATTTTGTTTGAAGGAACCTATGCAGCCATTTTATAATAAAGTTATAAGTTTTAGTAAGGGCCTATACTTTGATATTAAAGATTGTGGTTTTGTAGAAGAAGCTAACTCACAAAATTTAGTGGCATAATGGTACTTTCTGTTCCATTCTCACTGCAATTTTATCTGTCCTAGGGGCAACTTGGAGGTCCCAGTCATGAGATTGAGCTGAGTTTAGCCTTTGTGGGGTAAATCTGATTTACCATTACACAATCACTATATATTTGGTATAGTATTAATATATTTTCAAACTGTGTATTTGAATAGTATGAATAGAATTTTACAGTTCCCTCCAGAAAGACTGTCTCATTTCACAATTTTTACCACAAACTTCTCATGAATTCAATCCAGCAACTTCCACCTCATGAAACTCCTAAACAGATAGGTCTGGTCTTAATCTGGGACCACAATTACAGTTGTGATACCAATTAATCCTCTGCCTCTTTGCTGATTCACTTGCAAAAAGTGAGGAGTCACTGAAGTAAGTAGGAAGGCTGGCTCCGTATTTTTTTCCTCCAAATCCACAATCATTTCTTTTGAAATGTTCATGTTGTTTTGATAATAAAGCCTATTGTAAACAATGCAAACCTTCTATTTTATTATTTAGTTGTATATTTTATTAATTATTATGAAAAGTTTGTCAGCAGTTACAAACAAAATTTATATGGAAAATTGTTATAGGAACCTGCTATTTTTTAGGGGCTTTCAGTTCAGATTTTAGTGCAAAGATGGAAAACTACACAAATATTTTGAGACAAGAAAAAGCTATGCATTGAGGTTATTTATAGTGAAAGGATGATAATTATAAAACTGTCATCCAAAATCCAGGAAGAAAACTCTCTACCTCCAGTGTGGTGTTAGAAAATGGCATTCCTTTATTCCTCATGACTCAAACAAGGGGACTTGAGAAACGAGTGTGCTCTTTCAGAGTTCAGGTTCTATGTTTAAACAGTTCAGGCAGATACAGGAGTTTGCAAGTGTCCCTGCCCTCGGCTCTTCCTCTCTCTGAGCATTCTGTTTGTGAGCTGCGCGGGGGCTGGCATAAGGGTTTCTTGTCCCAGCACCTGTCTGTCTTGCCCAGTGCAGACCACAACTGATCACAAGCCTCTAAATATACTCTATGCTGGACAATTGTCCCTCCTCAGATTACTACGTCCACTGACTCCCTCAAGACATGGTTTTACACTGAATTCAGTGAGAGTATTACTGCTCTTACTGAATAACCCCTATAGCAAGATGGCAGTTTCACTTGTTATTGTTTTCCACAGATCCCAGCTTTCAACAAGTAATTTTAAATCTCTTTCAATTCATCAATAATTACAATTTTCAACAAGTTTCCTCTGCAATTTCCACAACCGACTGCTCCATGTCTGGACTGTCTGGAATGTGTTCACTGCCTTCATGCACTGTAGCACAAACACACTGCAGCAGCTAGAAAAGTAAAAAGGAAAGCTTAACACAATCTGCAGATTCACTGTACACACACTACAAAGAGACAGAAAAAATAGAGAGCTCAGTACCATTACTCACATAGCTGTGCTCATATACAAATGCCAGCAACCGTAATGCAGCACAGTTACCAATGAATGTTTCAGTATTTTGGTGACCAAGCACCCCTTTTACTGTAATACTTTGAGGTTACATCAGAACCCCCTTTACCTTATACCTTTACATTACCGCTTTCCCTTACACATTTACACTACACCTTAATCAAACTCTGGGACTCGACTCCCTCAAGTACCCCATTTCTTAACCCAGGGACTTGAGTGCTGGGTTGCTATGGTACTCCAGATGTTTCCCTGATAGCGTATGATATGGTACCTTGGGATCATGTTTCCCTTGCTGTCCATACATGATACAGACTTCTGTCACAATTTAATGGAGGCAATAAAAAAGAATGGAATACCTTACTATAGACAGGGATCTTGTGGCCAGACCCAACAGGAAGTTCCCCAGAAATCACTCAGTGTGCATGCTGAATGGAAGTCCCCTCTGGTCCTGTGGTCTATGAGATCTCAGTAGCGATGTCCCATCTCAGTCACCAAAAATTGTTATTCAAAACTCAGAAAGAAAACTCTCTAATTCCCATGTGATGTTAGAAAGCAGCATTCACAATTATGCCTGATTCACATCATCATCTATGGCAGTATGTACATTTCTGAACAACTATTTTAAAGGATTAATTAAGAGTAAAATTTCATCAAAAATCTCTGAAGGATGTCAATATGTTCAATATGTTCTCGGCCAGATACTTGCAGATATTTTGAATGAACCAGACCAATGTATTATTAAAAAAAAAAAAAAAAAAAAAAGGCCAACAGTTGCTAGAATCTGAAATTCTACATAGGCATACAGTAGTTTACTAATTTATTTCTTTTACATAATGTGTACTTTTTGGAATCAGTGTACATATCCAACATTTCTACAACTATTCAGGGCACTATGATTCCCTTGTACAAATACCCTTTGTATCTTTGTCTCTGATGTGAAACACAAAGACAGAATTGTTATAGGAAGAAAACATTTTGTTTCTTCATCTTCCTTAGTTGTTTTTGCATACAAATGTTTTTTTTTTTTTTAATCACAATTTCTGCGCAGTTGTATTTCTGCATCTAAAGAAGAACTTGCAGTTTTGGTTTCATGTGAATCACCATCATCTCCATTGACTCAGAAATCATAGACATAGAATTCTTAGGGTTGAAAAAGACTTCATCAAGACAAACCCTCAACCCACCACCACCACCACCACAACTACCCTTAAACCATGTAATCATCTACCACATCTACATTTTCCCTGAGCCTCCTCCAGACTAAAGGATTTCTATTTCCTATCCACTGCTCATAAGACTTATTGTGTTGAAACTTGCACAGCTATTCTAAACTCATGGATCCAATCTATATGTATACAGATCCCTCTATAGAGCTTTCTTACTCTTCAGCATGTCGATATTTTCCCCCAACTTTCTTATCAGCAACTCTACTTCCCTGTGCTATCAAAGAATTTCCTTTTTGATTTCCCTTTATATGTACTACAGAAATTTCATCTGGTTGTAACCAGATTTCCAAAATCTGTCTAATCAGTTCTTCATGAGCCATAAACTCCTGTTCTCCACAAGTTCATGAATTCCTTCTTTCTGCTATTTATTACCTCTTTCTTCCCTTTTTTTTTTTCCAAATGTATGTACAGTTTGATATGCATATCATGAGTCTGTCTATACAATTCCCTGTTTTTATAGTGAAAATTTTAATTCTTGATTCAAGGCATATCAGTCATTTCCCTCTCTATCTGCCCCGGTGGGGTCTCACCTGGATATTATGTCCAATTCAGGGCTCCCCAGTACAAAAAAGACAGGTATTTCCTGGAAAGAGTTCAGTGCACTGTCATAAAGATGACAAGGGGTCTGGAGCACCTCTCTTATGAGGAAAGGCTGAGCAACCTGGGTAAGATCAGCCTGGATCTGATCAATGTCTACAAATATCTAAGGTGTGGGAGGCAAAGGTACAAGGCCAGACTCTTTTCAGAAGTGTGTGGCAATAGGGCAAGGGGAAATGGCCACAAACTGAGGCATAGGAAGTTCCGCACACATGTGTGTAAGATCTCCTTCATGGCAAAGATGATGGAGCACTGGAACAGGCTGCCCATAGAGGCTATGGTGTCTCCTTCTCTGGAGAAACTGAAGACCTACCTCGACGTCTACTTGTGCAACCTGGTTTAGGGAGCCTGCTTTGTCAAGGGGAGTTGGACTAGATGACCTCTAGAGGTCCCTTCCAGCCCCTACAATTCTGTGATTCCGTGATTTACAAGTCTGAGCTGACCAGTTATTTGTGAATCTTACCATTTCTGTTACCTTCCCATCTGTTCCCCCAATAACGACCATTACATTGTTTCCCATTTATGAGTCTGAGTGATTCATCTATGAAAAAAATTTCTTCTACATCTAAAGGTACATTCTGCAGATCTAACCTTATTTCTATTTGGTAATCTATTAGGTCAAAAAATATGTTCTGTGTCAACAGCATCTTCCATTCCCTTTATTAAAAAGGAAGCAGAATTCATGGTAGCATCATAGATCATCTTAAATCCTCTTTTTCAATCAATATTGCCTTGTGCTTAGGTATTCTGGAATGGACAGCCATCTCCTGTCTTTCTGAGTGAAAACTGCTTTAACCTGATGAAGAGTGACAATCAATTGCCCCCTGAAGGTTAATTTCCAGGGCAGATGCTGTTACTGCCTGGACACACTAGGGCCATCCCCGAGATACAGGGTATACCAACTTTGACAAGTATGCATTCATGACTCTTGCCAACTATGAGAAACGAGTGTCACAGCTGTCCCTGCATTTAGGTCCAAAGTGGTGCCGCTGTCACTGCGGACGGCCAGCACGGCGCGGCATAACCAAGATCGGAGCCTGTTGTTTCGGCCATGGTGAGGCGCCGTGTCTGGAGAACCGCGGTTGCCCAGCAGATCTCGCTCGTACACGAGACGCCACGCCGGCAGGGCTTTCGGAGCTTCGCGGTGCCTCTTGCCGAGCCCTGCCGTACCGGCGGCGCTAGAGGTCAGTCCAACACTACCGATAGTCCTCACACGGGCTAGCAGCGGGGTTCGGAGCCCTGCTGCCAGGACGAAGTACGAGCTGTGGCACTGGATCGAGCTCGCCCGCAGTGCGCGGCTCCAAGCCGTTCTAAGCCTTGGCGGCTCACCGCTGTTGCTCTGAGGCTCATTTCGGTCCCACCACGTAGTTGCAGAGCTGGAAGACCGAAAGCACTTACTGCCTGATGTTGTCTGCTTCTATTAGCTCACACATAGAATCCCTCTGCACTCAGCACGGGTGAGGCTGCACCTTGAGTGCAGCGTTCAGTTTTGGGCCTCTCACTACAAAAAAGACATTGAGGCCTTGGAACGTGTCCAGAGAAGGGCAACAAAACTGGTGAGGGGTCTGGAGCACAAGTCTTGTGAGGAGCAGATGAGGGAGCTGGGATTGTTCAGTCTGGAGAAGAGGAGGCTCAGGGAAGACCTCATTGCACTCTGCAACTTGCTGAAGGGAGGCTGTGGTGAAGAGGGGTTTGGCCTCTTCTCCCAGGCAACAAACAGGACCTGAGGAAATGGCTGCAAGTTGTACCAGAGGAGGTTTAGGTTGGACATGAGAAAAAACTTTTAATCTCAGAGAGTGGTCAGGCACTGGAGTGGCTGCCAGGGAGATGGTGGAGTCGCTGTCCCTCAGCGCTAAGTGACATAATATTGGCTTGCTCATTTTGCCTTTGTTGGCTGTGCTGGGGGACAATCTTCTTGCAGAAGACAACACTTAGCCCACTGTACAATCAATGAATATGCAGATGATGTGGTATATTCAAGAGCTTGGCTTATGTGATTATTATACTAGAGCAGAAAAGGACACTCATCCTATCCTGGGTTGCATAGGAAACTCCGGTGGAGCAGATCTCTAGAGGAGATCCTTCCACCCTAGCAGTCAGCTCTTAAGTGGGTCTAGGAGAGGTGCAGCCAGGCTCCACCCCTTCCTGCAGCACAGGAGAATTGCCTTCACCTGTGCTCCCGTGGCTGACTCATTGCTTGCCTCAGGTGATCAATCAGAGGTTCAGGCCGTGATTCAGCAGCCCCATACACCCATCAAAAGTGGAACTGAGCTTGTTTCTGGGTTTGCCACACTGGCTTGTGTGGCAGCCTTAAGTTGTTCAAGAACTCAGTAGAGCCTTTTTTTAGCTAAAAGTTAACTTCTCTCAGAGAGACAATCACTGACAATTTTAAAGTTAGATTGCTGAAAGAAGGAAGAAGCAAATTCTTTTTTGAGTGGAACTGTGAAAAGCATGCCAGAAGTAGTTGAATCCGCACCTAAACCTTTTCTTTCACGCTCCCTTTTTGGATGAGCGATGGGTGTATGTAGAAAGAGGGGCAGTGACAGCCCTATGAGTAGAATTTGGTTATAGCTACCGAGAATATTTATTGCAGTGACGTTGAAGTATGAAGCAGATACGCTTGAACACGGTGCATCCTTTTCCACCTACAAACAGCATGATCACAGAAGCGTTCCTTGTGCAGTGCAGGGCTAGAACTTGGCTTCATAGATTGTTACCTGATGCTCATCAGCACTAGGAACTGTACTGGGACCTAGATTTGGGTTGGCTGTAGCACCACTGTTATTCTGTTCTTCCTCTCTATTGTGCCACCACAGTGATCATCAGAGCACACTGGCCCATGGTCACACTACAGTGACAGAGATGTCATTTCCTCCATCTGTGATGCCCCACTAACAATGCTGTCACTCATTTGCCCAATGTGCCAACATTTCATGGAGTATCAGAATATGTAAAACAAATTCCTACTTAACCACATCAAATGTTATAACTGTAAGACTATACAAGTGTAATGGAACCTGTGAGAATGTTAAAAAGAAAATTTAGAAGGATGGGTAAAATGAAGGTTCAGATCACCACTACTGTTTACAGAGATGTCTCATACCCAGGATGGTGGGGTACACACACAAGTGCTTGAGTCTTTTATAGTCTCCTTTGCACATGCTAACTCTGTTTTTCATTGGCCTTCCAAGAGGGGGTTTGAGAGGGACTACCCTTGTGCATTTCTCTTTCATTACCTTTAAGTAATTCTCAGAAAGGTGAACTGCAAGTTGTCCTTAGGCTAGGTTTATGGGGATAAATAAAACCAGGCTTTTGAGACGTGAGCCTAGGAGTTGTGTGGCAGAGTTTCAAGTGAGATTGGTAGCCTATCTGAAGTGTGTCTGTTCAGTTGAATATAGCATTGGCAACAAACAGTAAGAGCTAGAAAACATAGTGTAGCAGGAAATGTATGACACACTTGCCATTGCTGAAACATGGTTTTGTGCTTCAGTGACCATCTGTAAGTTCTTCCTATGGGATAGGCAAGGAAGCAGGATTGGTGGGATGGTTCTGTATGTGCAGGCTGTTTTGGTCTGCTGGATCTCGCTAGTGGTCATGGTAAAGAAGCTGAGTCCTCATGGGCAACGATCAGGGGAAAGCTTTTTCAGATTGGTAAGGAATGTTTCAAATCAACATGAGATAATCAAAACACTTTTTTGGGGTAGTTTTCTATTTGAAAGCTTCTATTTTGCTTTCAGATGGGGAGGCATAGGAATTTATTCTGGCTGAAGACTTTGGGAGTAAATGATTCCAGCTTTATAGAGAACAGTAGTTGTTGATATTGTTATACTCTATGAGGGCGAGATACAAGTTGGTTTCTCCCTGCTTCCTCTTATCTGCTGACTTAAATTTGCATGGCCTGGAAGCTGGGATCAAAAGAGTTACTGATGAGATTTTTCAAGTCAGAAGATGTCATTTAAAAGAAATGTGTTTACCATTGTGGAATATTAGCAAGTCATCCGTCGTCAATTGGCCACCACAATCTTGAATGAAACAACAATACGAAAGATTAGCACCACCATACATTGCTGGATTGAGGATAGATGAACTGCTTTCCCAGGTTTGTATATATGCTTGTTTTTGTGTCTGTCTCTCTCCATTTTCTATGTTCTTTTGTTATTTCTTGTAGCTGTTGGTTATTATTGTCTCACTTGTAACACTTAGTAATTGTTATTGCTCATGAGAAAATTTTACATCTAGGTAGAATATTAGTTGTTGTTACGAAAGCTCTCAATAAAATGACTTGTAGTATTTCTCAGAGTCTTGGATTATAGAGACCCTTGCTGTATAGGGAAATCATGACTCAGGAGACAGAAGAAGATTCACCTCCCTTGAAATCCATCAATTGGTGTGAGACAAGGCTAAGAAGTCTGACATCCTGGTAAGAGTCTTTCATGGACTGCCAAAAGGATGAAGAGACAGATGAAGCATTATATAAACATTTAGCAATAGTCTTGCAATTGCTAGCCCTTATTCTCAAGTGGGAATTCAAGTTATCATGCCTTAGCTGGAAGTAAAATATATAAGAGTCTATAAACATCATAGAACATTCATAGAGTGTATGGCAGATCACTTCCTGACACATCTGTTAAGAGAGACTATCAATGCAGTTACCCTGCTAGGTTTGCTTTCATGAGTAGAGAAGTTAGTCAGATGCAGTCTTGGCCATAGCAAATGCAAAATGATTTAGATCCTGATTATTGGTAAAATAAGAAATTGGGGCGTCAGGAAAACTGCTACCCCGGACTTCTGAAATGCTGACTTTGGACTATTTATAATGTTGACTGAGAGTTTCTCTTTGGAGCCACTCCTGAAGGTCAAATGAAATCTTCATGCGCCCAAATCATGTTGTGCTAGTTGCCTCTGTCGCAGTTGTATGGAAATAAAATGGGAAGCATTTCTTCCAGAGCAATTGCAGGCCAAGACAGTTCCTCTTATTTGATGTGGGCGCAGGCAAGCCAAAAGGTTTGGACAATCATGGTTTAAAGGAACAGATGCCAACTATCCTGGATCTTTGAAATGAATTTCATTACTGTTCACAAAAATACCCAAAAGAGCCACAGGAGGATTTTGTCTTTGCATAATATGCTGTACGGTAGAGCTTACTATATATAGTTAAATTTATCCAGAATTTTATAATACTGTTCCAGAGATCAAGTCCAGATTCCCATAAAGTGGACAATACTACCAATCATGTCTATAATTGGTAAAATCTCATAAGTTTACATATATATCAAAGGGCAACCACTTTTTCCATAAAAGTAACCAGTGATATTAGAAGTACCTAAAACACATTTTTGTGATACATACTTGCTTCATTTGAAATTTAATCATTTCTAGATAGAAACACATTCTATTGAAATCTGAAAATGAGAAGAACGATCTCAGATTTACTGGGTAATATAGGAGAATTTATAAATAGTCCCTTGTTCAATAGAAAATTATCTATTTTTTCTTAGACATCAATTTTGAGTGATTTCTGCGTTAGAAAATAAAAGTTGTTTAAACTTGCAGCAGGTAAACACTGCACAATGGGATGTGGTAACTGGGAAAGAAGTAGAACTCATGTTAAAACAAAAACTATTATTTACTTTATTTATTTATTACTATTGACTACAACAGAAAAGGAAAAAAAAAAAGTGGTCATAACAATATACGCTCAACACAATTACTTAACATACGCCAACCAAAACACACTCAATCCCTGAAAAGCAACACAGCCCCCACCAACTCCCCACCGCTTTACAGACTTCTGTATGATATCATGTGATATGGAATGATCCCTTATATAAATCAGGTTAGTTGTCCTGGCTCAGCCACGTGCTTGCTCTGCCCCTTGCCCAGATGCTGAGCCATCATGGTGAAGTTTCTTCTCTGGTGAGAAGCCTGGCCCAGCACAGTCATCACAGAATAATAACCAAAACATTGGTGTGCTATCAGCACTGTCTCAGTTGAAACCAGGACAACACACAATAAATTGTATGTATTGGTGTTTTGGAGGCAGATAGGAAGAACCTGAGCCACTGATCTTTAGATCAAGTTTACATAAGAAGTAATGTGACTTTCACTCATTGTAGAACTCACATAACTCATCATGGGCAGATGTCCAGGTCCCTCTGAACTTTGGGGCTGGGCTCCAGAAGCTGGAGTAGGTAGTCAGTTCTTAACAAAGAACATTTCTTAAACCTTCCAGAACATAAATTTAAATTGTGTAAGTTTTTGTAAGAGATGCTAAGTATTTGGGCCATTGGCATCTCCAATTTTTATGTCTTAGCTTTTGCTTCCTTTTGTTCATTAGTTTTATATGGCAGGGTTTTGGTAGTAGGGGGCTGCTGTGAAGGCTTCTGTGAGTAGAGCTCTACTGCTTCTCCATGTCAGATCAGAACGAGCTCCGTCAAGATGGCTCAAAAGGACCTGCTACAGGCCGGAGCTGAGCAATGAATGATACTGATTTTACATCTGGGAGAACAGATTTTAGAAAGGAAAATACTGCTATGAGTAAGTATATGGGAGAGATGAGAAAATGTCAGAGAAACAGAACGGCATTCAGCCAGATCAGAGCTGAAGGAGCTCAGGAGATCCTCATGCACAGAATAGAAGCTCCGTTGCATCCTGTAGAGAGGCCCACTGTAGAGCAGGCTGTCTCCACGCAGCCCTTAGGCACCACAGTGACCAGATCTCCATGTGTTGCTCATGAAGGAGCTCATGCCGGAGCAGATGGATGTGGCCTGAAGGGAGCCCATGGAGTGCCAACTCAGGAACACACTTAGAGACAGAACAACAGTTCGTCTGAACAACAGAGAGTATCTGGCAGAGGAGGTGGTCTGACGGGGGCTGCTTTACATGGAAAACCCATTCTGGAGCAGTCTGTCACTGAAGGCTGCACCTTGTGATAAAGACCCACACTGCAGAAGTTCTCGTGGAATGCCTATCTGTGAAAGCCCAAGTCTTATCATTTTTTAAAGGACCATATCCCAGGAGAAGAAACACACATTGCTGCAGGACAAGAGAGTGACAGTGAAGGAGCAACAGTGATGAGGAATTAGGGACAGATCGCAAATCCCTTTCCCTATTTCTCTGTGCTGCTTGAGGTATGCAGAGGTATGCATACCTGGACCTTTGGTATGTCCACTTCTCTCTTAGCTTTCGGTTTCTTTGGTGCTACACTTTGCTTGTCTGATTTGTTTCTCTTTCTCTTCCTACAGCACTTGGTTCTTTTTTCCAGCTGAAACCAGAAATGTCTAGTTGGAGTGTATGGTATGGAGTGTATGGAAGCTTCTTCTTAGCATTCAAGCATTCATTCTCCCTCGGGAGGAGAGGGGGAATAAGATGAAGATGGTGGGGAATGTTGTTTTACCTTTTCTTTTACTTCTCACTTCTCTAGTGTATTATCACTGTGCAATTATTTATACAAATCTCATTTATGCTGAGTGTATTTGAACAGAGATTATTATTGGTGCATGATCTCATCCTTATCTCAAACTATCCCTTTGTCCCTCTGAGGTGAAGAAATGAGTTACCGGTGCAGTTGCTCTGAATTAGCAACATATGTGAAATGCCTATTTTCACTGAATGAAAATCTGTACCAAGGTTCTGTGGAATCCTCTGAATGGTGGAAGCTTATCAGGCACTGGGTTGCTCATAGCAGTTCTGAAACCGGCAAGAGCCATTTCCAACCAGCTTCAGCAGCACCTGACCCTCTCCCCTACTGGTACCCAGTACCTCCTGCTGCTCATTCACTGACCGTCCGTGCCCAGCATGGTGCACTGTTGCACAAGAGACATGTTTAAGGATTACTGGAATGTGTTTCCGTTATAATTGTTACCATCAACATCCTTATAGTGATAACAAATGGCACTGCTCTACCTTTAAAGTAGAACACCAGGGTAATCCTCTCAACAATGGATATGTGCATTATTGAAATCATCACTGCCCCTTAGGTCTGGCTACAGGGCTCACTGCTGTCACAGCCTGATTTTTTAATCTACTACAAACTCAACCATGTGACCCTGGAGAACAACTTCTTGAGAGTTTATATTTCTGCATATCATTATCAATGTGTGTCAACAGTTTATGGGCTGATTTGCCTGGTTCTGTGACAAGAGGCACAGAGGGACTTGTGGTTCTGCACCTCTGAAAAGGGGAAAATAAAAGGAGAGATGGGCCCCCAAAATTACAGCGGCAACGATCTGAGGAGAAACAAACTAATTTACTAAATAAGATATTGAAATGCAAGATAACGCACTACAATAAAATATAACACAATATAATTAGAATTGAAGCTAATAAATCAAATATAATGAGAGAGGGTGTTGAAAACTGAAGGCCTTACGTTAATGCTGAGGTGAGACATGCAGTCATGTCAAGCAGCAGGGAGGGGAGCCTGGTCTTGTGACCTTGCCAGGGGCTTTGTCTCCTCTCTAAATGCGAAGTCCTCTGGGGTATGTAGTTCTTCTCTTCTGGGACAAGTAACCAGAATTGGAGCATTAACTCTTTAACTCCCAGTGCACTACATGATGTTATGTTGTGGAATACAATAGCCCAAAATCATAAAACCATGACACAACATCACACAATTATCTTGGGACAAACAAGAAAACAAACTAGGAAATAAACAAATAAAAAGCCTCAAAACAGTCTAAGTATATCTTGCATTAGAAGGAGATCAAAAGAATCGTGGACTCCTAGCTCCAGAAATGATGACCAAATCTGAATGGGGCTATGATGAAGTAGTCTGAGTTGGCCATGGTGTTGTATACCTGAGAGGATACATGGTGGGATGCTTTGAGGCAGCCATGGCTTTGTGTTGCTGAGGGGAAACATGGCAGGGAACTTTGAGTCATTCGTAGCAGTGGTGCTATGATGGAGCCCCAACATGGCCATGGCTGTGAGGCACTGTGTCTTAGTTTTAGCTGGGAAGGAATAATTTTCTTCAGAATTTCTAGTATTATGCAGTTTTAGTATTGGTTCTAGAAGAAAAAACAATTTTCAAAATTCTTCAATGCTTACAGCTTTTTGCTAAGCCATGGTCATTTACAGAGATGGGCCCAAGGAGCTGGGAGGGATCAGAATTAGGACAGTTTACCTGAACTAACCAAGGGGATATTCCATATCATATGACAACAAATGGAGTTTTTAAGGCAGTGGGACTTCATCACACTCTTACACTTCAGTTTCTTGCCAAATGGGCATTGACTGGGGGTGGTGAACAACTACTAGACCATCATTTGTTATTTACATTTTTACATTTATACTTTTGTGGTTTTCTTTCCTTTTCTCTATCTTAGTAAATAGTTTTATTTCTACCACAACTTTCATTGTATTCTTAATGTACTTCCCTATCCCATTTGAAGATGGAGCAGAGAGTGAATAACTGTATGGTGCTTAGCCACCTGCCAGATTATTGAGTGGGAGTACGATGAACTAGTCTGAGTTTGCCACACTAAAACTTGTATGGGGTCATATCAACTTCATGTGAAGTGGATGTGGCTGTGTGTCTCCTAGGTATACATGGTGTAGCACATTGAGGTAGGCACTGCAGATGCTGCTGAGGGGGGAGACATGGCAGTGCATTCACAGTTGGTCGTGGCTCTTTGGAATGGTCATGTCTGTGTGTTGCTGAGGTGAAATGTGGCAGAGTTTTCTGAGGCAGTCATGGCTGGGTATTGCTATGAGGTATCTATGGCTGCACATCACTGATAAACAAGGCAGGTTGTTCTTAGGAGACTGTGTGTCTCTGAGGGGAAGTCCTGTGGTGCTGAGTCACAGCTGCACGTCACTGAGGAGGAACACGGTGGAGTGCTGACAGAGCCATAGCTTTGTATAGCTGAGGGGCATTCTCAAAAGTACAGTTGGGAAATAGCTCCAAAATAATCTCAGCTGAATTTTGGACAGAAGGAAAGTTCTCCGATTAAAGACAACAATGTTGCTGTTTATATGTAATGGTCTTAAGCAAAGAGCACTGAGAACACTCAAGGACCGCAGCAAGCAGTGATTCTTGTTTTTTTTTCCTGGGCTGGAATCCTTCTCAGAGCAGACTTCTGGAGATGCACTGGTAGCCAAGGTAGACTGATGAGAGATTCTAATTCATCCCTTGAGATCTGACAAAAGGGAAGGGGAGAATATCTCACCAGAGCAGAGAGAGTCCTCATGCATGCTACTGAGTTCAGAAACTTTCCTTGTAATACTCTGCAGTATTCAAGTGAACTTTGTCATTCTGGAATTGTTAAGTCATTTTTATTTGACTGAAGTAAATTCTGTTGAATCATTATGTTCAATCTTCTAATGATTAAGTGTTACTAAAAATCATAAGACATAAATTCTGTGATTTATCATAAAAGTATTAAATACATTCTATGTTGCTTGAAAGTTGTGCAAAAAAATCTATTTGTGACAGGCCTGTGAGATGGGTAAGGGGGCCCAGGAATCAAGCATGGATGCTAGACAGACAGAGTGACCCATGGATGTTCACGTGCTTGTAAAGCTGTAGGGTGCTGTGCATGTTTCTGTGTTGTTCATCTCCTGTCTCTGGCAGCTGAGGAGGAGGAGAGGACACATAGGTGTGTGTTTCTGTTTTGCAAGTGTCTTGTATCTGTCCCTGTGCCTGCATAACTGAGACAGGTGCTCAGCTTTGCAGATAATGAACACTGCAATGGGGAAAGTCATGCCCACAAATCCTCACCAGAGCAGGAACCCTGGATCCTCAGGCACCAGGCTGGGTTGCAGCTTTTGGGTAGGAGAAATTCTGGGCAAGAACATCTGCAGATGATTATGCTCTTTACATCACTTGAAAAAGCTGATTAGCAATAGATAATTTAATTCTCCATTTAGGCTTGAAATAAAATGGCATAATTTCTCAGTGGTTGTTTCAAGGAGATTTGTGGGCAGGAGATGTAGGAATTTCTGACCTGTTTTTGCACATAGTGGGCTCTAGCTTTTTATTAATATTAGACTTTGTTGCTCTTCTTGCCAATTATTTTTCAGCATCAGTGCTATCTTTGTCCTACTTCTGGTCTCCTAATCTAGTTTTTGTTTCTCGTGTACACTTTATGAGCTTGCCATATTGGTCTCCTTTTTCATTTATTATTTTTCATGGTCTTATTCATTTTGCTATTAGTCTTATAAAACTATAGTTCCATGTTTCTGGTTTGTTCCATTCTCTCTCATCTTGACCTATAATGCTTGGAACTTTATATTTTTTCTACTGATAGAGTCTTCACTGCTATCTTCTTCCCTAAAGGTTTTCATTCCATAAATTCCCAGCATTCCATCCTTTACTGTTTTTCTCCAAATACCACCTTTTCTGTTCAACATCCTTCTTTTCCTAATAGTGTCTGAAATATGTAGGTTCCTTCTACGAATCTGTCTGGATATGAAAGGAATTGTCTAATTCTTTTGCTAAAAACAGATTTACTAGAGAAGGGCATGGCTTAACTCAGTAATATAATGTCTGTTATCTTTTCTTATCCCCAGTACAGAATTTGTACCCTTCTCTGTCTTCCCCTAATCTTTTCCTCTCTTCTATTCTAGTCTTTTCTCTTAATGCTTCAAAATGTAAATTATGATATTGTATTCTTTTGTCTTTATTTGCAGTATATAATATCTGTCTACATACTTAAATTATGGAGACTCCTAAGATGCATAGATTGAGAGCAGCAGAGCAAGATGTTGGGTCTTGATAATAGTTTTTTCTTCAGTAGCACTCCATGTTACAGATGAACCACCAATATCATTTTTGGTGGTAATCAAGTTAGAGGAACTACAACTTTTAAGAAATATTCTTAATAATAGGAAAAGTAATATAAAGGAATAAAGTCCTTTCTAACTCATTGTCAACAGCTTGCTGAATGCTTTTTTTTTTCTTTTTTTTTTTCTTTTTTTTCTGAGTGATGATAACTGACATTGAAAATGTTCTTTCACTCTCAGAAAAGCTTTCCAGTTTAGGATAGAAAGGAATCCCACGTGCCACAACAGTGTCTGAGTACATCAGAAAAATCACAGAAGAAACTCTTTTAGTAAAGAATTGGGACTGGATTAGGTTGGTTCAGAAGAATTAACATCCTAGAAAGAAATGAGATGGAATTTAAATTCTCTCTACTGAGACCATCCCCATGTCACAGAAGACATCTTTATTAACAATCTTGATGAAGGGACTGAGCGCTCCCTCAGTAAGTTTGCAGATGGCACCAAACTTGGAGAGAGTGTTGATCTGCCAGAGAGGAGAAAGGCACTACAGAGGGACCTGGATAGACTGGATGGATGGGCCAAGGTAAACTGTATGAGTTTCAATAGGGCCAAGTGTTGGGTACTGCATTTGGTCACCATAGGCTAGGGGAGGAGTGGCTGGAAAGATGCCTGATGGAAAGGGACCTTGGTGTACTGATGGACAGTCATCTGAATATGAGCCAGCTGTGTGCCTAGGTGGCCAAGAAGGCCAATGGCATCCTCACCTTGACTACTGTATTCAGTTTGGGGCACCTCAGTACAGAAAGGACATGGAGGTGCTGGAGCAGGTCCAAAGAAGGTCAACAAGGCTTGTGAAGGGCTTGGAGAATGTGCCCTACAAGGAGAGACTGAAGGAACTGGGGCTGTTTAGTCTGGGGAAAAGGAGGACCTGATTGCTCTCTTCAAATACCTGAAAGCTGATAGCAGTGAGAGTGGGGTTGGTCCCTTCTCACTGGTGACAGGTGACAGGATGAGGCCTCAAGTTGCCCAGGGTAAGTTTAGGTTGTATATCAGGAAAAACTTCTTTACAGAAAAGGTTGTTAACAGCTGGAGTAAGCTTCCCAGGGAGGTGGCTGGGTAACCATCCCTGGATGTGTTTAAAAACTGTTTGGATGTGGTGCTCAGGGACATGATTTAGCAGAGGGCTGTTAGAGTAAGGGTAGTTTGGTTAGGTTGTTGTTGGACTTGATGATCTTGAAGGGCTTTTCCAACTGAGAAATTCTCTGATTTTATGATTTATATTTTTATATTTTATTTATGCAATTGTGTGTTTTACTGAAGTGAACAGCTGAATGCTATTGATTTTAGTTTCTGACAGATGCCAAATGAGGTCAGTTACAGAGTTCCAGCTGATTCATATGGGATGAATGCTAGAAAAAAGTCATCTCTACAGAGCACTTAGATTAAAGAGCCATATGCAATTTTAAGAGGATTTATTCCTCTTGCAGTAGATGCTGCTGTCTTCATTGCCCACAGTTCTGGCTGGCAGAGTGATTAAAATGAAAACATGGTTTACTGGTAGCAATGGACATATTTTTGTGGTTGGTTGTCTTTTTTTGTATGTGTGTGTGTTTTGTTTTATTTTTTACCTACTCATGTTGAATTGCCTGAGTTTGGATTTAAGAAATTACTGAAATGAAGGTTTTGACAGAAGAATCTCCCATGAGAGCTTTACAAGCATTCACCCAAATGCATAAGTTCAACTTCAAAAATTTTAGTCCTAGAATCTCTTTGTTTTTGAGAAGGAGTGGAAAGTTTATGGTCTTTTTCCATCGGTATCCACTTGTTATTATAATAAATATTTTCTTTATACATTCTTTTGTTTTAGTGGACAACTCCAGTTAAATAACTCCAATAACTCCAATAGCAAGCTGAGTCCCTGGGATCTCTATTAGCAATGATGCAAAAATATATTATTTTCTCTGAAGAACTAAGGCCAATATTCCCTTCTTTTACTGAAATGTTTTGGAAAATTGACCCAATTGATTTCTTATTATTTCTTCTTTCCTTATTAGTACAGACAGTATTTTTAGCTTTCCACATAACAGTCTTCTTCCCTGTGGTGATGACCAGAATGTATAGAGAAGGAAATAGTCAAAAGTGTTAAATTAAATGCTATTGTCTGTAATCCAGAGCATTAACATTGCTTTTCAGTACGGTCTCAACTTCAAAGTTCATTTTTGGGAAATTTTTCCTTGAAAGATTCTAGGAGACAAGCAGATCTCAGAAGACACTTTCCTCCTCAGCACAAAGTACATGGGTCAGTTTCAGTGAATGAGTCTGCAAAAAGTATTTGTGAGTGTCTCGCTCCAATTTATAGGAGGGGGAGGAGGTTCTTTGATATATGTACACCCGATGTGAGATTAAGAAACAACTTCAAATGTTGGTCTGACCCACTTATTACAAATCTTAATCAATCAGGAAGATGAGAATGTCAAGTATCATCCAGGCGTGTCAAGAATGAGACTTGTGATCCAGGACATGGCCAAGACTCTTGCCAGAAATAACGATGTATCTAGCCAGAGGACATAACACCTTGCAGAGATAGCAGGTGGATCCTGCCACCCTGCCCCTCCCTAGATCTGAAGGGGCCGTGTATGCCTTGATTGTGTAGACATGGTAGGTTGATTTATGCAGACCTGTTTGGTGCCAAAAGCAATTCAAGCCTATACTATCAAGGCATTAACTAAATTGATGACAGCATAAGGGATTCCTCAAGTTATCAAAATGTCCGAAGACCGACTCTGAGTCCTTGCTGACGTGGACTAAGAGACTACATGAAACACTGAGAGATCTGAATGAAAGACCCAGAGATGGTAGACCCAGTGTCTTGTATATGTTACAAACTTGGGCCTCCTCGCTTAGGATCCAAATTAAGGGAAGTGAGATATGACTGAAACCCCAAGTTAGAAAGATTAACAATCTTTTGTTTTCTGCCCCTGAGAATCTAGAATCAGGAACTTGCAAGGTAAGATGGCCTTGGGAATTGCAAGTGGGATCAAAATGATGTGGCCTACTTGCATCATGGGGGAAATTATTAGAAGGGAGTGGAATGGTAACAGCACAAGTATTTGCCCATGGCTATCAGAAATTGTAATACAAACACAAAATTTTGTCATGAAGGGACATATGCTTGCTGATGGGAAATATATTCTTAAAGACAAAATATATCAATAAGACAAAGTTTTTCAAAGACATCAATCCTGCGTAAGTATCAAAAATGATAGTAGTACTGTTACTGAAAACGAAGAGTACTGCTAGATATTAACTACACATTATTTGATCTTCACCAGAAGTATTTAGTGGTGATAATTAAGAAGTCAAAATAGGCTTTTAACTCATCAGCTGAACAAAAGCTTTGATGAATGTGGTTCATAACCATTACGAGTCAGAATATATAGACTTTATTTGTAGGAAAGGACATTTTATTCTCAAATAAAACCATACTAGATGTGGCAGATTGCTTGCAGAATGTTGCAAATTACTAAGCACCATATCTGAAAAATTCCTGTCTGATATCAAGTTAAAAATAGAGTCCAATCACAGGACATAGTTTGCATAAAACACAGTAAATACTATTATGAATTTCAATAGAGCTCCTTTTTTTAATCTCTTTTCAGACTCTTCAGATACTTGAACAGACAATACATGTTGGTAAGACATGTCATTATGCAATAACATAGCAAATTGTATACAATCAGGTATGTATACAATCAGCTTGTGGGTAAAAATCAAGGATCAGTCGATTAAAGGGCATCTAATGGTTGGGGTCTGCTACAGCGGAATCAGGGCTGTGTAGCCTGGGAGGAATACAGGGCTGTTGTCTGTGTGTGTAGAGATAGGATTAGGAAAGCCAAGGCACAGGTGGAGCTGAACTTGGCAAGGGATGTGAAAGACAACAAGAAGGGGTTCTATAGGCAGGAAGAGAAAGGCCAAGGAGAGTGTTTCCTCTCTAATGAAAGGTAATGGGGAGCTGGCTCCCAGAGAAAAAGCTGAGCTACTCAGTGAGTGCTTTGTTCCTGTCTTCATGGGTGGTCAGGTTTCCTGAGTCTCCCAGAACCCTGAACTTCTAGATGAGGGATGTGGGGTGTTGTGTTTGTCCTACTGTAATGGTGGAACAAGTCTGAGACCTCCTCATGAAAATGAATGTATGTAAATCCATGGGGTCAGAAGATATCAATCCTAGGGTTCTGAAAGAGATGGCTGATGTGTTTACTGAGCTGCTCTCCATCATACTTGAAAAATCAAGGCTGTCTGGTAAGGTTCCCAGTGACTGGAAAAAAGGAAATGTTACAAACTCTGGAGGTGACAGTGTTAGGAGTCATAACAGGTTAAGATATTACTATTCAATGCCAGAGCACTAAGGAACAGTTATTTTTAGGGCTTCAGAGGAACATTTTTCCTGTTAGGCTTTGGTTTTATCAGCATTACCTTTGTTAACTGTAAATGTCTTTAACTGAGCTATAATGCTAGGTTTTGGTAGGTGTAATGACCACTATGGTACAAACAAAAGCGCAGCACTGTAATCCTTATAGTTGAATCTGTTGTGATGCTTGATGCCAATGTAGAACTCCAAGGTTTTTAAAGAGTCCCTCTCATCATTCAGTCCCTGAGATTAGTCAAGATGCAACACAGTATGCCAGAAAATGACTTTTGTAAGCTGAAATAGTTATTAGTGATGATTTCCATTTAGGATATATTTTCATCAAGATTAACCAAGAAAGTCATCTGAATTATCAGACTGGAATTACCACAGCAAAACATCTATTTGTTTAGAGATATGTCTGCATACCTAGCCAAATAACAAGGCAAAAAAACCCCACCAAAACAAACAAAACAAACAAGCAAAAAAAACCAGGAAGTTATATTGTTTACGGGTAGGGTTTTCAAGTATTCCTGTTCTTTTTGCTTCTCTGATGTTAGTTGAGTTTTTCCTTTTCTATCGTATGTATACAAATAAATCATTTCACTGGCTTTATTCAAGAATTTTCTGCCTACTTTTTTATTCTCAGGTTACCTTCTTGAACTCTTTAGAATATCCCCATCACTGTAGCATTCCCCCACTTGTAAACTTGTCACCCCTTAATCTTCTCACATCAGCTGAAATATTTATAGATATATATTCATCCCGGTGCGTGCATCTGAATGAAGAAGAGAAGTGAGAACATAACTGTGAAAGCACATAGATTTGTTATTCATATAAGAAATCCTTAAAAGGCAGTAAGACTAACATTTTGACACTTAAAATTGAATCTTCCCCAGTTCCAGCATGGCTTATGGCTCGTCAGAATTTTCCACCTCCGTGTGTCTTGGAATTTCTGAATACAAAGCTGTTGGTCTATTATTAATATTCATAAGCTGGATAAAGATAATGGAACAAAGGTTTATTTCAAACCTGTGTGAACAACTTTCTTACTAGGTTCCCCACCTCTCTGAGTTGAGTTATATGTTTGATGTAGCAGCATTTTTTTTATTCTCAGACTGCGTGTGAAGCTATGCAAAATTAAACTAAACAAAAATAAAAATGCAGTGTTATTTGAATTGCAGGAAAGGATTAGCTTGTGTCTGGGGGGTATCATTTTTAATACTGCATATTCTGCAGTGGGTTTGAATATCTTGTAAAGCAGCCTGTTAAATTTGCTTAGCTTTTTGTACGAAATTGAGATTAAGATTAGGAATTGTTTTGGAAGAAATGCAGTCTAATTTTCCATGAGTGTACTCTATGTTTTAAGAGTGGAGTGTATGTTTAAAGATTTGTCAAGGGATTTTATAAAATCTCATTTAAATGAGATTTGATGTGTTTTTACAGGTAGTGCACTGCAAAAGCCACTTTTTCTAGGTGATAAAAGTGATATTCAGCCAATGTACAGAAAATATTTTTTCACTAGTTGTGATAGTATAAATGTGGAGTGGTTGATAGGACTACTTTACTGAATATTTTTTTCTTCTCATACAGAAAAATCTGTGCAGTTGGTTTATTTATTGGGACCAAAAAAAAAAGTCTTGAAATTTTCTAACTCCCTGGCATCAAGAATGACGTAGTACAAAATCTTTCTTCTTTGTTATCTGCTGTTGCTTGGTAGTGCTTTTATCGTTAGAAGGCTTTGTTACTGCCTTCTGTTGCCATACACAGTACGTCAATGGAATAAATTTCAGGCATCTAACGTTGTAAAATATATCATAAATAGTAAGTTCATATGTGATGTGAGCATGCAGACTAGAAAATAAAGAACAAGTTATTAGAGCATGTTACTAAACATATTAAGGCAACCCTATGAAGATGAAGATGTTACTATCCAGCCATCAGGAAAGAACTTAATACTCTGTCTGCTATATCCATCTCCCATTCAGATGAACTGAAGTTTTGCTCCCACTCTTGTTCAGGCATGTGCTGCTGAGCTTATGAGCAGGTATGTTTGGTCTTCGCCATGTTCAAATAGTGTAAGTGAAGCTAAAAAACAAAAAGAAAATACTTGGAAGGTGCATGTAAGAAGTTTATTATTTTTCAGGTTTTTAATGTAGTAGTTGTACTCCTCATTGTCTTTTATATTTGCTGTGTGTAGTACATAGGCCTATAATAATAACTTTATTTAGACTGCTAAGTGTTCCATTACACTAACAAAAATATTCTACGCTTTAAAGTATGTTTCCCTTTTACTCACTGGATGGTTTTGAATGTAACAGAAGCACTTATCTTAATGTTTCAATCATATACTTTCCTTGGCCATACTAGTTATTCCTAGTCATTTTCATCTTTGTTGATCACATTCTTCATAGAAAAAAAAATTGCATTTTTAATTTTAAAGTGATTATTTTCCCTGAAGATGACATAGCTCATACTGTATGACTAATTTCATTAGAGTATGGTCAGCCTACAGAACAATCTCTCTTGGGACAACCAGTGACACCATTGTAGTTGGTCTTCCTGGTAGTTATATCTGTTTTTACCAAGACAAACTGTGGCAGGACAAGTTAAATTCAGATTCTTTCTCTGCACTTTCAGATAACAAGAGTTTTCTAAGAGCTCAGTTTATCTAATAAAGTAGGAAATTCAAAATGAGACAGATAACATCTGTTTTATGAGATTCCCTTAATGTGGTGTTTTCTTCTCTGCCAGGCAAGACTGCATCAGCAAATCTTTTAGATGTGATTTTTTTTTTTTTTTTTGGTGGGAGTATCTTTTTTTTCCACAGACAGTAGGAGAGGAACAAAAGCGAACAAACATGTACCTCTATCATCTTGATTAAAATTTCCACTTAGAAATCTTAACTGTCTTTGACTGTAAGAGAGGATACTAACAGGACTGTACTAAGCATGGATGCAAGAATGATCAGGTAAAATGGACTTCTAGTTCTCATCAGTGGCATTAAAGCTATGATGTTGCAACACTAATTTTTTTTTCCAAAAAAACATATGCTAATATCTAAAACAGACTCATACAACACCACACATAAGTGAGGTAAATTAGCCATTGGCTCTTCATTTCATCCCATGTTTATTGTTTCCACTTCTTTATAAATATATGAATCTTAACTAGGTCAAGTGGATGAGAAAGCCAGTTGCAACACTCTGTACACTCTGATTTACTTAAATTAATCATCTTAACAAAGAAAGCCTGCTTAGAAATTCTTGCATGAAGCAGTGGAAAAAAAGAAAAAATTATCAGAGTAGAGGTTATCAAGATTATCAAAGACCATACAGACTACAGGTTCTCTAATTAGATCCCTTGTTTTCTCTCAGAGTTGTCACAATTGTGAAGAAACCTTCTTTATTTGGCATTTATGTCTCTGCTGTGTTTACAGTCACAGTAGTCTGTAGCTGTGATTCCTCTTCTATTTATTTGGAATAATTCCTTGCCAACTTCCTTAAATTTTCTCATGCTAAATATAACCTTGGATAATGGTACTCTTGCTAAATAATTCTAAATCACAGAGTCTACAAAACACAGTCTACAAAAGCATCAGTGAAGCTTTAGAGACAGTGAGCTTTCCTGTCTGATAATTACCTGAGAGTGATTTGAGAAGAACAGCAGAGATTTGATTATTTTCAGAGAGATATTAGTTTTTGCATCCTATCAGTTTCAGGTTTACCTGTAATTTATGAGCTTCACAACATTCAGAGATGTATACTTGTACATTTGGAGATAGTACTAGAGGGATTGATCTCAAGTTGTGCTGGGGGTGGGGGGCATTCAGGTTGGATATTAGGAAAAGCCCTCAAAGAGTGATCATGCACTGGAGCAGGATGCCAAGGGGGATGATTGAGTCACCATCCCTGGAGGTGTTCAAGGAATATTTAGATGTTGTACTTAGGGGCATGATTTAGTGGGGAAATATTAGTAGTACGTCGACAGTTGGACTTGGTGATCGTGGAGGTCTTTTCCATCCTTGTTGACTCTGGCTCTATGTCATTGCCGCAAGTTTAACTTTTCCTCAGCGAAAACCCTTTTCCAAGTTTTATACAGTGATTAATAATTCTACTGAAGTTCTCTCTGCAGATAGCTTATTCAAGTTATTCGTTGTGCTTACTTTTACAAACTATCTTGATATCAGAACATCCTGCTCTTTAAAGTCACCACTTCTTATCTACATAGGTATAGAAGATTGGTTGTTTTCTCTGTTGCTGTAAAGGAGAACAAACTCTAAAAGAAGAAATCAACTCTTAGAGATGTGTAAAAATGAATTACAGATGTTACATGTTAGCATGAAAAATATGGTAATACTAGCGTGACTAATCCGTTTTAATAGTTCTCCCTTTCATTGCTTTGACTTTTCCAATCCTTTGAGCTGCTGCAAAGCCCAAATAAAATACTTAGGTCAACAAAGCATGACAAATCACTACTCTCTCAAGACAGTACTTTCTCTTTTTAACTATTATGGCCAAGAAGGACACCAGTCTGAATTTGAATTCTTTGAAATCCTTTTTCATGTTCCAACTGTTTCACACATACCTACTGTCCACTCAGAAAGAAAGCAGTATGTAGTATTTGGTGTAATGTGAGAGAGGTGATTCTAAGAACATAGAATCATAGAATCACCTAATCATAAAATGGCTTGAAAGGATCTAAAAGATCTAGTTCAATCCCTCTGCTGTAGGCAGGGTTGACAGCCACTAGATAATCTGCCTATGGCTTCATCCTGCCCTTGAACGCCTCCAGGGATGGGGCATCCACAACCTCTCCTCCCCACAATCTGAGTAAAGAATTTCCTACTAAGATCTAATCTCTCTCTCCTCTCATTTAGTTAAAACAAATTCCTCCTTGTTCTATCACTATCAGATCATAAAAACATCGATTTCCATCAGAGCTGGGAATGTTTTGTGCAATTGGGAATACCATGCACTGATACTAGAATCTATTTGCATAGAAAGACAATAATAAAAAAGGACATGCCGTTGTTTTAGTTCATTTATAAATATTTCGTATTGCATCTCTACTGGATGAACATGGTGAAATTGCATTTAGTTCTTCAGATATTTTCAGTGTACCAAAATCCTGTTACCGTCATAGGAAGATGTGTATTCGTTGTGGTGTTTGAAATACCCCTGTAAGAATACCACCTTAGCCTTATGAATCCTTGCCTTTAGGAATTTTTCACAAAGTATTTCACATTCATGAATCTAGTGGAATAGTATGGATGATATTCGGAAGTATTTGACTTCTGCTTCTTCACTGGTCACGTGAGGGAAATCTCTGCACCAAACTAACTTTATTTAAACCATCCAAAAGCACACAGTTTTCTAAATTAAATCCAGCATGGGAATTGAAAGTTGATGGGTTTCCAATAAGGAAACCAAATTCCTTTTAAAATAACTTGCAAAGTATTGTGGGACACTTACAAAACCGAAAAAGATGAAGTTTTGTCCCACTTGTCACCAACAAAACAGTCTGAACAAGCTATGATGTTGGTAAGCCATCTGTGCAGCTAAAAAGGTAATTGTAAGAGGGACTGATGACAGATTTTTATTAATTGTATATCTATCAAAATTATAATTGTGAGTCTAATGTATTTTGCTTTTTTGTCCACAATGTTAGACCAAGTAACATTTGATTTTTATTTTCTTTTAGATGCAACTGGCCCTTCTGTACCCTATTCTACCTATTTCCCCTCTTTCATTGTCCTTCTCCATCTTCCTCCTCTGCAACCTCCACAAACTGGTTTGCAGAACTCTGCAGTTTCTGCATCCTCACATATTTTTACCAACTGCTTTGCAATCTTAACAGCTGTGAAGTCCATGTTCACTGCCCTGCTACTGGTGCCTTCTCTACAGGTTTCTGATCATAGAATCATAGAAGCATATAGGTTGGAAAAATCCCTCAAAATTATCAAGCCCAATAATCCACAAAACACTACAAGTTTACTGCTAAATCATGTCCCTTAGTGCAACTTTCACACATCTGAACTACCTCCAGGGATGTCGACACCACCACTTCCAGAGCTGACTGTTTCAATGCCTAACCACTGTTTCTGTGAAGAAATTTTCTGATTTACACTCTAAACCACCTCTGAGGCATTGTTTCCTCACATCCTATCAGTTGACACCTCAGAAAAGAGATCAAACACTCTCCTTACTACAGCTTCCTTTCAGGTAGTTATAGGGAGTGATGAAGTCTCCTTTCAGCTCCATTTCTCCAAATTAAATAACCACTGTTCCCTCAGCCACTCCTCACTTATTTTGTTTTTCAGTCCATTCATTAGCTTTTGCTGCTCCTCTCTTAATGTGCTTCTGTATTTCCTTCTTGTAGTGAGGGTCCTGAAACTGAGTGGAGGATTCAAGATGCAATGTCACCAGTGCTGAGTACAGTCACTTCCCCAGTCTTGATGACCACACTGGTACAAAAAAATGGTTATCTCTACTCCATAAATACTTCATGTCTTTTGTTCAATCATCTTGATACAAATATTTTAGATGAAGATAAAAAAAAAAAACACCACCAAAGAAACAAAATAAATGCCAACAGAGGAGATTTTCCAGACAAGAAGGTATTTAAAACAGAATCTTAACTAGTGGAGACAAAATAAACGAGGACTCTACTTTTAGAAAAGGAAACAGCTGAGAATGTAAGTTCCTGAATGGAAAAGTAAGCAGGGAATGACAGTTTTCTGCATATTACAATAATCAAAACATTTCCAGAGAAATCCCATGAATTTTGAGATTGTCAAATGAAACCTTTATACATAAATTCTGTTATAATTTATTTCTGGTGTTCATTCATCATAGGGACTAAAATTGTCAATACACTACAAAGTGTGTGCAGTCCTTTGTAGAGGAGAGACATAAACCCGTTGGAGGGCATCCAGAGGCGGGCCACAGATATGAACCAAGGGAAGGAACACCTTCCCTGTAGTGACAAATTCAGAAGGCTGGGGCTTCTGAATTTGGAGAAGAGAAGGCTCTGGAGAGATCTGATAGCTCCCCTTTTAAATAAGGAAAGACCACTACATGAAAGAAAGGTACAGACCTTTAGCAGGGTCTCTTGTGATAAGTACAAGTGGGAAGGGTTTCAAAATAGAAAAGGGAAGACTTAGACTGGGTATAAGGAAAAAGTTTTTATGATAAGTGTAGTTGTAGGGGAACTGCTATTTCATAGTCTGCACTGATGATTGAGCACTTGGTGAAGTGGGTAATTGGCCCAGGAAACAGATGTGCAAATGACTTACCTGTGCTTCACAGGGGATTGGAAGACGTCCCTATGATCATTTAAGGGCTAGGCTCCAAAAAGAGAATGCCTCCTGGATGAAGACCACTTCTTTAGAAGGAGTGTTCCACAACAAGAGACTTTCATTGCCAGCTGGAAGAGTCAACTTTTTTATACATATGGTCGGCTCCTGCATTTTGGTCACAACAACCCCAGGCAACCCTACAGGCTTGGGAAGCAGTGGTTGGAAGGCTGCCTGATGGAAAGGGACCTTGGTGTACTGACAGACAGTCGGCTAAATATAAGCCAGCAGTGTGCCCAGGTGGCCAAGAAGGCCAATGGCATCCTGGCTTGGATCAGGAATGGAGTGGTGAGCAGGACCAGGGAAGTCATCCTGCCCCATGGACTTGGCACTGGTGAGGCCTCACCTTGAGTGCTGTGTTCAATTTTGGGCGTCTCAGTACAGAAAGGACACGGAGGTGCTGGAGCAGGTCCAAAGAAGGGCAATAAGGCTATGAAGGGCTAGGAGAATATGGCCTGTGAGGAGTGACTGAAGGAAGTTTAGTCTGGGAAAGAGTAGGCTGAGAGGAGACCTTATTGCTCTCTTCAAATACCTGAAAGGTGATTGCAGCGAGAGTAGTGTTGGTCTCTTAGCTCCACCACTTTTTATTCAAAAGCTTAATATGGCTGCTATTATTATTTTTGCTGCTACAGAAATATTGACAGTAAAAAACAGTGCTTCCTGCTGGGATTACTATTGCAACTTCTTGGTCACTGATGCCTTATTTCTCTGTAACTCAGCTTACCTGAAACCACATGAACCCTCCAGCAGGCTTGAGAGTATGAGGTTTGCTCCTGCTCCTGAGAGATTAAGGGAGTGACTATATGAGAGTGGCTTAGCTAGTATTAGCTGTTGCTGTCAGCTGTTGTGTTGTACTTGATATTTCTTCTGGGGATGAAGGGAAAGTCTGCAGTATTGAAGGAGATGAGAGATTTGAGTGTTGGGAAAGATGAGTGTGAGAAGCCGGACAAAAAACATCTTTTGTCTCAAAGACTTCTGTGGAATGCGAGGACAACTGAAGGCGTCTCTGCCTACAGGAACAGGAGGTGTCAGGAACATGGAAGATAAGGGGAAAGTCTCTGTGCCTGTCACCTTCTGGGCTAACACCGAGATGTTGTGGCTCAGCCTCATGTGGAAGCCCTGGCTTTTCTGATACTGATATTCCTGCACCGGACTGTTGGACATGCCATCACATGCAACCCAACAAGAACAGGATAGTGTACATATACAAGAATTCTCCAAAAATGGGGGCACGTGCTTTTCCCTTGTATTTTTCTTCTGCCAGTGAGCAAGAAATAGAGAGAATCTGCACTTCCCACTCCCACTGCCATCTGGACTCATTAAACATTGTGATACTGCAGTGGTAACTACGTCCACACTCCTGCAACAAATACTTGCTCTTATTTTCTGTCTTTTTTATTGTCGCTTTCTTTGTTCCATTCCCCATCCCCAAGCCTAGCTAACCAAAACTCTTAAAATAAACTGGTTGGGTAAATATTTGACAGCTTTCTGAGTCTTACATCAGGTATACATATATCATCAGGTATATATATATCACAAACCATTTCACTTCTAATAACTGGAGTGAGACAGTGGATGAGAAAGCTACGGGATTTGCCTGCAAGCAAGAATTTCAAATACTGCTCCTGTACCTGGGAAATGCTGATTTATGTCACATTTCCCTGAGTAAGTTTCAGTTTTCTCTAAGTTGTGCATCTGAAACTTTACTGTGCAGAATCCTGTGCAGGCTTGTAATATGAACAAGTAGGTTGAAATAAATGCATTTGGATGTGTGTGAAGAATGTATCCTCTATTTCAAATGATAGAATTCTCAGTATATCTAACTTCTCAACCTGAAAACTAAATGTGTATTACTCTTATTTGAACTAATTTTTTTTTTTTTTTTTTTTACCCTTTAGTATCATAGGGAATTAGAACATAATTCAGCAGCTGCCCCTATGCATAGAGAACCAAAATATGGCACAAGGTAGCCTTTAGTGGAGGTTAAAATTATCTCCATGTTATAACACTAGGAAACATTTTAATCATATGATAGGAAGAAAAAAAAAGAACAAGCTGCAGAGTGGGAAAGTTTAGATTTGAGAATGTTCCTAATTTGTTATGGAATCAGTACATCTCTATCTGGAATCAGGCTTTCTCAAATATAGCTTATTATAAAACTCAATGTTCACTGTTATGAGGTAGGAACTTGAAAACTCCTAAAGTAGTATGGTTAGGCTGCAGTTGGACTTGATGATCTTTAAGGTCTTTTCCAATCTGAGCAATTCTATGATTCTATGATTCTTGGCAATGAACTGCTCACAATAATCTTGATGGTTAATTCAGGACATTCTTGACGTGATTGCCAAGCCACTCTCCATCATATTTGAAAAGTTATGGCTGTCAGGTGAAGATCCCAAAAGCTGGAAAAAGTGAAATATCACTCCAGTTTCCAAGAAAAGGAGGAAGGAGGACCCAGGGAATTACAGGCCAGTGAGCCTCACTTCTGTGCCTTGGAAGATCTGGGAACAAATTCTTCTGGAAGACATGTTAAGGCACATGAGAGATGAGTAGGTGACTTGAGGCAGCCAGCATAGCTTCATCAAGGGAAGGATGTGTCTTACCTATGTGGTGGCCTTTTATGGTGGAGTCATGGCATTGGAGGACAAAGGGAATGTCATCCACTTGGACCTTTGACATGGTCCCGCACCACATCCTTATGTCTGAATTGGATTTGAAAAGTGGATGATTCAGCAGATAAGGAATTATTTGGAAGGTTGTATCCAGAGGGTTGTAGTCAATGGCTCTATGTCGAGGTGAAGGCTGGTAATGAGGGGTCTCCCCCACAGCTCTGTCTTGGGTTCAGTACTCTTTAGCATCTTTATCAGTGACAGAGATGATGGGATTGAGTGCACCCTCAGCAAGTCTGCTGGTGATACCAAGCTGAGCAGTGTGGTTGATACAGTAGAAGGAAAGGATGCCATCCAGAGGGACCGTGATAAACTCAAAAGGTGGACCCTTGTGAGCCTAATGAGGTTCAACAAAGCAAAGTGCAAGGTTTTGCACTTGGGTCAAGGTAATCCCAGATATTTTATAAATCAGGAAAAGAAATTTTTGAGAGCAGCCCAGCTGAGAAGAACTTAGGAGTCCTGGATGATGAAAAACTTAATATGAGCTAACAGTGTAGGCATGCACCCAGGAAGGCCAGTGGTATCCTAGGTTCCATAGCAGTGGTAATCAGGGTAATGGAGGTAATTGTCCCCCTCTATTCTGCCCCTGTGTTATCCCAGCTGGAGTACTGTGTTCAAGTCTGGGGCCTCACACTCAGGAAAGATGTGAAGCTTTTGGAGAGGGTCCTGTGGAGGACCACAGGGATGATCAAAGGCCTAGAACACCTCTTCTGTGAAGACAGGAACTGGAGACAGGAACTGGACTTGTTCAGCCTGGAAAAGAGAAAGCTGTGAGAAGACCTTTCTAGCTTCCAATATTTAAAGGGAGCTTATAAACATGAGGGAAATCAATTTTTTACAAGGCTAGATAGTGATAGGACAAGGGGGAATGGTTTTAAACTAAAGGAGGGGAGATTTAGATTAAATGTGAGGGGCAAGTTTTTTACTGAGAATGATCAGATGCTCATACAGATTGCCCAGAGAGGCTGTGGATGCCTTGCCCCAGGAGGTTTTCAAGGCCAGATTGGATGGAGTCCAGGGCAATCTGATCTAGTACTTGATCTAGTGGGTGGCAACCTGCCTGTGGCAGGGGAGTTGGAACTTGATGATCCTTCCAACCCAAGATTTTTTATGATTCTTGCAAAATAAGTTTGATTGTTTTCCTATTGTATCTTTGTTAATATAAAAGGAATTTGACTTGGAACTGTGTGGTAATAAAAGTCTCTAGGTGATCAAAATTATCTTGATGAAAACTTTGATTCACAAGAACTTGACTGTGCAAAGCTATGAGTTTTGTGAGGTTGACCTTGTTAATCTGTGCAGTCTGCATTGCTTTCAGGAGATGCTCCTTTTCCAGTGAGATAAATATAGCATATCTCTAATTCTAAACTGGAAAATTCAGCCAGGTGGCGAAGCTGCCCAGGGCATGTGGAAATAGTGTGCAGAATTGCAAAGAACCTGAGATTTTCAGTCAGTATTTTCTATGAAGTCCTGTATTTTGCCAAATATTTTTCATCATATATCTTGTACTTCACATAATTTTTCTCAAACTTTCCTTGAGCCAAGCATGCTGTAGCCTTTAAGCATAAACCTGTAAGATTTTGAGTTACAAAAAATCATAGTGACTTAATATGAATTTTGCTGTTTTGAATTTCATGCTGACTGGTGAAGCACAGTAGCAATTAAAATCTGACTGTATTTCCAAGTAATGCTACTCAAGATAAAAGCAAATATCTTGTTTCTTTATGCTTAACTTCTACTCTTAGAGGAAAAAAAAAAAAAAAATAGAGGACAACTGGGTGGTTAAAATGTTTAATGCATTTTCTATGATAAATTTATCAAATTGGCAGCTTTGATTACTCATTAAAAAGTTTCATAATCTGCACCATAATCCGTTGGCAGAATATTTGCATAAATTGGCAATTAAAAATTCCTTTATTTTTAATTAAGACAAGATTAAAAATATGGCTTGCAGCAGGGATTAACAGAAAGATTTTAATAGTGAAGATTGAATTTAGCTTCCCATCAGTGACCTAAAATATTCTCTCATAATTAAAATAAATTCTCCAAAACAAAGGAGGAGCAGGAGAGATCGCATTGACTTTAATTTCCTTAAGTCTATAAGGACACAAATCTAGTTTAGGTTTCCAGAGAAATTAAGTAGGGTATCCTAGGATGTTCCCCAGTGGATGGAAACACTTAGCAAATGCATAGTTCAAAGGAAGGCAGGTATAAATGCTTTTGGAATTCAAATCGTTTACCAAATTTCACAGAAGATTTAACCTCGAAACTGGCCTGATCGGTAATTCTGGAAAAGTAAATGTCTTTTCATCCTTTCACAACCTAAAAATTTTGACTAATAGCGTTTGAAAATCACTATGTCATGTTCTTTTTGTGCTACAAGCTGATTAAAATTACATTTCTACCTTCTGAGATGGCAAGACATTACATAATAAAACTCAGCAGGTCCTTTTCAGATTTCTCAAAGGAGAGTTTGCATATTGCCTCAGAATACTATACAATAACTGTGTAGGGTCAAAATCATTTAAGATGCATGACTCTGCATGCACTGTGGAAAGTGCATTAACAAAAATTCATGAGACATTTAAACCCAGAACATGCTCTAAATCTCATGAAGAAAATGCATTATCAACCTGTATCAGAGAAATCTGAATTCTCATCATAGTATCTTAAAAAAGTTTCTAACCTCTTTGACGTGCTTCTGTAGTAAATTGTCATACAACATTACAGTACAATTGTAGCTTGGTAGGGGGAACATGTGTATCAGACTGGGAGATGAAACATATAAGGATGCCATCTGATTTTAGAAACTACTATATATTTACTACATTCTGAAAGAAAGAAGTAACTTAATTAAAAGTCTATCACAATTTTCAAGGTATCTTAAAATTTCATACAATACATAAAATAGTGATAGCTTTCTACTTACTTTTTGCAGAAGCATAGAATGGCTTGAGTTGGAATGGCCACATCCAACTTGGCCTCGAACACCTCAAAAGATGCAACATCCCAACTTGGTAGGCTTTTCCACTGAAATCATAATTAGTTGCAGAATTTCTATGCACATTTTATAGTTGTTTGTCCAGATCATAGAATTCACTACAATTAACATCTGGCACTCTTTGACAGTTTCTCAACAAATGTTATCCTAGCAGTGCATGTTGGAAAGGGAAACCTGGAGGGGAGTCAGTAGAACTGCCACTTAAGACTTCTGGAGGGCAGACTTCGGTCTCCTTCGGACCGTGGTCGAAAGAGTCCCTTGGGAGGTAGGTCTGGAAGGCATGGGAGCCCAGAAAGGCTGGGAATATTTTAAGGAAGTTATTTTAAAGACGCAGGAGCTGACCATCCCCAAGTCATGGAAGATGAGCTGATAGGGAAGGAGACTGGTCTGGATGAACAGAGACCTCTGGCTGGAACTCAAGAACAAAAGGAAAGTTTATGGTCTTTGGAAAAGCAAGAAATGTATGAGGATTACAAGTACGTAGTAAGGCTGTGAAGGGAGAACATTAGAAAAGCCAAAGCCCAGCTAGAAAGGAATTTGGTCACTAAGGTGAAGGACAACAATAAATATTTCTATAAATACATCAACAGTAAGATGAGGGCTAGAGAGAATCTCCATCCCTTGTTGGACACAGGACAACATGGTGACTAAGGATCAGGATAAGGCTGAGGTACTTAATGCCTTCTTTGCCTCAGTCTTTAACAATAAGACTAGTTGCTCCTTGGACACGCAGCCTCTTGCACTGGTGGATAGGGATGGGGAACAAAATAGGCCCTGCATAATCCATGATGACATGGTTTTGGACCTGCTTCAAAAGCTGGATGCTCACAAGTCCATGGGACCTGATGGATTGCATCCTAGAGTGCTGAGGGAGTTGGTGAAAGTGGTTGCCAAGCCACTCTACACCATCTTTTGGCAGTCCTGGCTAACCAGGGATGTCCTGGGGACTGGAGACTGGCAAATGTCATGCCCATCTTCAAAAAGGTCTGGAAGGATGATCCTGGTAACTACAGATCTGTCAGTCTCATCTTGGTGCCAGGAAAGGTGATGGAACAGATAATCTCAGGAGCCATTATGGATCAATTAAGGGTTAACCAGGGAATCAGGCCCAGTCAGCATGGGTTTACGAATGGCAGATCCTGTTTGACAAAACTGATTTCGTTCTATGACAACATGACCTGCTTAGTGGACGAAGGTAAGGCTGTCAGTGTGGTCTACCTGAACTTCAGTAAAGCCTTTGACACTGTCCCCCATGACATTCTCATGGAGAAGCCGGCTGCCCACATTTTGGACAGGCATACGCTCTACTGGGTGAAACACTGGCTGGATGGCCGGGCCCAAAGAGTTGTGGTCAGTGGAATTAAATCCAGTTGGCAGCCAGTCATGAGCGGTGTCCCCTAGGGCTCAGTATGGGGCCGCTTCTATTTAGCAACTATATTAACGATCTTGATGAGGGGATTGAGTGCACTCTCAGTAAGTTTGCAGACAACACCATGTTGGGAGGGAGTGTTGATTTGCCAGAGGTGAAAAAGGCACTTCAGAGGGACCTGGATAGACTGGATTGATGGGCAATCATACAAATCATATGAGTTTCATTAGGGCCAAGTGTCAGGTCACATTTTGCTCACAACAACCCCAGGCAACCCTATAGGCTTGGGGAGGAGTGGCTGGAAAGCTGCCTGATGGAAAGGGACCTTGGTGTTCTGATGGACAGTCGGCTGAATATGAGCCAGCAGTGTGCCCAGGTGGCCAGGAAGGCCAAGGGCATCCTGCCTTGGATCAGGAATGGAGTGGTGAGCAGGACCAGGGAAATCATCCTGCCCCTGGACTTGGCACTGGTGAGGCCTCACCTCAAGTACTATGTTCAGTTTTGGGCACCTCAGTACAGAAAGGACATGGAGGTGCTGGAGCAGGTCCAAAGAATGGCAAGAGGCTTGTGAAGGGCTAGGAGAATATGGCTTAGGGGAGTGACTGAAGAAACTGAGGCTGTTTAGACTGGGAAAGAGTAGGCTGAGAGGAGACCTTATTGCTCTCTTTAAATACCTGAAAGGTGATCGCAGTGAGAGTAGTGTTGGTCTCTTCTCACTGGTGACAGGTGACAAGTAACAGGGTAAGGGGAAATGGCCTCAAGTTGCACCAGGGTAAGTTTAGGTTGGATATTAGGAAACACTTCTTTACAGAAAGGACTGTTAAGCACTGGAATAGGCTCCCCAGGGAGGTTGTTGAGTCACCATGATTGGATGTGTTTAAAACCTATTTGGATATGTTGCTCAGGGACATGATTTAGCAGAAAGTTGCTAGAATTAGGATAGTTTGTTTAGGTTGTTGTTGGACTTGATGACCTTTAAGGTCTTTTCCAACTGGGCATTTCTATAATATGATTCTGTGATTGTAAGATTCTATGATTCTATGAAAGCTGGGCACAGACTATATCCTAAATATGGGCCTAGCAAAAAACATAGTCAGACCCTTTACTTTAGGAAAGCAAAATTCTGCTTTTTAAAGTATTACTGGAAGAGATTCCCTGGAAAGCTGCCTTTAGGATTAAACATACATGTCAAGGTTCTGAAGGAACAAGATGATGTTGCTCTCCACCATATCTGAAAAGTCATGGATGTCAGACGAAGTCCCTGGTGATTGGAAAAAGGGAAACATCACTTCTACTTCTAAGAAAGGCAGAAAGAAAGATCCAGGAGGCTGCTCACTTCTTTTCCTGGGAAGATCATGGAGCAGATCATCCTAGAAATTAAGTTAAGGCTCACACAAATCAAGGATGAGATTTGAGACTGTCAGTATGACTGCCATCCAAAGGGGCATTGAAAAGCTTGAGGCAGGCTCATGACAAACCTCATTCAATTCACGAGGCCAAGTGTAAGGTGCTGAACCTGGGTCAGGGCAATCCCAGACATGAGTACAAACTGAGAGAAAAACTCACTGAGAGCAGCACTGTGGAGAAAGATTTGCTTGATAGATGAAAAGCTTGATATGAAACAGGACAAGAAGTTCAATACAAGAGACCTGGAGATACTGGAAAGAGCTAAGCAGAAAGCCACGAAATCAATGAAGAGATTGGAGCAGCTCTCCTATGAGGAGAGATTGAGAGAGCTGGGATTGTTCAGCCTGTGGAAGCAGAAGCTCATGAATATCTGCAAATATCTGAATGAATAATGCAAAGAGGACAGAGGCAGGCTCTTTTCAGTGGTGTGCAGTGACAAGAGGCAATGAGCACAAACTGGAGCATAAGAGGCTCTCTCTGAACATTGGGAAGAATTTCTTAAATGGAACAAGTTGCCCAGAGAGGTTGAAGAGTCTTACTCTTTTGGGATACTCAGTATCTATATATGCTCCTGGGTTGCTGATGTCTTTATTTAAGCAGGGTGACCTCCAGTGGTTCTTTCTGACCTCAATAATTCTGTGATTCTGTTATTAGATGTTCAAGGGCGGTTATCTGCCAATCAGTGAGGAGGTAGGAGAGCCTAAGTCCTCATCTTCTGTTCCTTAATGTAGCACTGAAGTCACTTGAACTTTTAGAGAAGGCTCATGTATGTGCTGGAAAAAACAGTGGGTGTTTGTTTTGCAGAAAACAAAAAACAAACAAACAAAAAACCCAACAAAACACCACTGGATTAATACTCCTCACAGACTGAAATGCTATGGCTTGATCATCTCATGGTCCAGGGCATTAGACATTTATTCTAGCAGTGGTATGCAAAACCTGTGACTATGAGTTACTAATGTGTTAGATGTTCCTCTGTTATTACAGAAGATATTGTGAAGGAAGTATTCGTCATGTTTGAATTTACTTGACTTTCTCATACAGTGAAGGCAATGTCTTTATAAATTTGTGGAGATGTATACATCAATGTTTAAAGTTGCTTGAAACTTCAACTTTTTTAAAATTTGGCAGCCTATTCTACCTGTTCTTAAAGGTCAATGAATTTTGTGTGCAGTCAGGATATTTATATTTAATGTACCTTACATGGATATGCATTCAGGCAGAGGTTTTCTGCACTGGTGCTACTGTGTGTTGAAGTACTAAGGGCTGAACCTCATTTTATTGAAGTCTTCTATGGCAGTATACGGAGCAGTGTATATATTGACAGGGAAAGGAAAAAACAGTGAAAATGGCTATATACTACAGACTTTGCCCTGATTTAGGCAACTTTAACTCTGACGGGTATGTGATATTCACAAAACAAGGTGCTCATTTTTTGGATTGGGTTTAGGTTTTTTGTATTTGAATATTTCTAACAATGTGCAGTTCTTGTGGTTTAACCTTGCAGATAGCTATGCATGACATAGTCATTTATTCACTCTTCCCTCCCAGTGGAATTCAGGGGTAGAGATAAGAGCTAAGTACCAAGACAGAAAAGTGAGAGAAAAAAAAGTGATTATAATGTTACATATATGTGTGTGTGTGTATTTGTATATATACGCATGTATACAATGGCTGCTCCAAAAGCAGTGCCTTCTCTTTTGTTATGTTAGCCCACAGCACCACAGGTGGCATGGCAATAGTAGTTGAACATTTCTGCCAACATTCCATTACAATTTGTTGCCATGTGACAGGTGGCAGTCTGACAAAATGGTGTCTGACATGAAAGCGCATATTAAGAAAAAGTGTGTTGTTGAATTCCTCTATGTAGAGAAAAATGACATCCACTGACATTCATTAATACTTGTTGAATGTTTTTTGATGCTGAACAGTGGGTGTTAGCAGTGTGAGGTGGTGGGTGGTGCATTTCAGCAATGGCAACAAGAGACAGAAGAGTCAGTGGATCACCTCCACTGGTGCAGATTTTGAACAGTGTGGTATGCAGGCTCTTGTTCATAGCTGGTGAAAATACATAGCAGATGGTGGTGACTATGTCGAAAGATAGTGATTTGTAGCTGAGAATGTGCTCTATCAAATAGTGTCATTGTGTTCCTTGTATCTGTTTTATTTTCCATGAAAATAAATAACAGGCATTATTTTTGGAACAACCTCTGTGTGTGTGTGTCCCCTCTTGCTGTTAGTATTTTTGTAAAAGCATTTTTAATTATCTTTAACAATGGTAGTAAGATATACTTTTTGCTGGGCTTTTGCACTTCCAGTTTTCCCTCTGCAAACCCTAGCAACATCGCTGTACTCTCCCTGAGTTGCCCGACTCTTCTTCTGCATACGGTAAGCAGTCTTCTTTTTCCTGGAGTTTTGACAAAAGCCCAGTCCTTTTACCTGCTTGCTCATCTTAAGGAGCAGAGGGACAGTCTGTTCGTGTGCCTCTTCTTGAGAAATTGCCCTTCGGGACTGACACCCAAAGGATACTCCCAGCTAATGTTCTAAACAGACCAAAGTCTGCCCTCTGGAGATCCAAGGTAGCAGTTTTGCTGCACTCCCTCCTGACTTCACCAATAGAGAACTCAATCATTTTGTGATTGCTTTGCCCGAGATAGATTCTAACCTTTTATGGTAAGTAAGTAGAAGTTTCATATGCTCACCAGCTGTATTTCCTTCTCCCTAGTAGAAGATACAAACCACCAACATATTCTAATGTAAGATATTCTCTACTTCATTTTCAAAACCAATACATATCCCTTCTATAGTGGTTTGAGATTTTCCACCTGTATTTGAGGAAACATTCAACATATGCTTACTATTCCTTTCTCTTTCAAACTATAACTTCTCGTAAAGTACTCTTGGAGGGGTCTGTTGTAACTTCACAGTCTTTAGAATCGTGTGCATTACAAATTCCATTCTTCCATTTAGCTTTAAGACATTGCACTATACTATGAAGTCTTACATTTAAATCTTGGGAATAATCTATTTATATGTCTTTTTTGAGTGAAATGACATGAAAATTCAAATGTATCTTATTAAAAATAAACACAAATTTCTCAGAATCTGAAACTCCTAAATGGTCATTTATTGTGCATGGTGCAGCTGGTGGATGTGGCCAGAAGGTGGCCACAGCCCATGGAGAGGAACCCATGGTGGAACAGGAGGCCTGGTGAGCTGCTATCCACGGGGACACATACTGGTGCAGTGTGCTCCTGAAGGGTGGGCCCCATGGTACGGAGCCAATCTGAAGCAGCTCTTGAACAGCTGCAGCTTGTTCAAAACCTGTATGGAATTAGTTCTGGAAGGATGGCATTCCACGGGAGGGACCTCACACTGGAGTGAGGGACAGCAATGAACATGAAGGAGTGTCTGGGATGAAGTATTTGTAATAGTGTTCCTTTTCATTAGTATTACCAGCGTTTCCTTCTGTCAGATTTCAACACCAATGGCATATAATGCAAGTTATAGTAGAGTAATAAATATGGGTAGCCAGAATATAGTTATGGTTAAATATATTAAATATGGTTAAAAGTCCATATTTCAAAATGACTTCTTTCCCATTCATTTTATTCTTATTTTTATGTACAGTATAGAATGTGCTGTTTGTAGTATACACTATATACAAACACACACATAAAAGTACTACATATGCTGCATGTGCTATAAATGTATGTAGTACGTGTAATATCCAATATTATTTTATAGTTCTGACTGTAACTAATAGATGCAGTTGGGTCTGTTTGGTAGCTAGAAAACAAACAATTTCACATATGCTGCATTAAAGTACCACTTCTGTGCTGCAAGTACAGTAGCTTTCAAATGGACTTGTGTGACCAACCTTAGGGAATCTGTCTTTGTCCACTGGCAATTCTTATGATTACAGATTCACCCGAAGCACAAAGCACCTTCCTCTAGGCATATTCAGATGGAGTTGTACATCCACCCTTAAGGAGTTTGGACATGCCCAGTGATAACTCTTGTGGCTGGCTTTATAGTGCTCTTTACTGCAGCAACTGATTACAGATTGCTGTGAATTCTGGTGATAAATGCACAGTTTGCAGAGCATGTGCGAATACAAAAAATGCGCACAATACAGCTGACTGCCAGTACATCAAACTATGGAATAACTCTGCCGAAATTTCTAAGTTTCCTCAATGAAACACTCATTAAAACTGAGTGTGTAAATTTTACCCAATTGTGGTATTTTACCCTGGGGGTTTCTTCAAAGCTTTTCTTCTTTTAAGAGGGGAATATCCCAATAAGTTATTTCCCATGATTACTCCATATAGTCCACCCTGTGACTACAATCACTTAAGATTCTTAATATTTAGAAGGATCTGGGGCGAACATGTACAGTCTTGTTATGAGAATTAGAGCTCAAGTGTCTCTTGGGCCGCTCACTGTTTATGGGGTAAGATGACTGGCTCACGGTCATAGCATTATCAGAACAGTGTTATCAGTATCAGTCCTGAGGAAGGCCTTGGGCATTATGACCAGGCCAAAGGAAGAGGCTGGGTGTAAGGAGGAACACACTGTTACACTACAATACACGCATCTGTGTGAAAACTGCATGAAAATTATAATTTTGAAGCAGGAATACAGAATGACTTAGGACAAACTTTTTTTGTGGTCCTCTTGCAGACTAGCTAAACTAGAGTCAGTAATGCTCAACAGTAAGCAAACTGAAATAAGTTGGCAAGTTTCTGGAAAAGTGGAGAAATAATCCCAACCAGATATGAGCAGGGATCAGATTTAAGAAGGCAATGAATTAATGCCAGACATAAATGAAATGAAAACAGTACTTAAATTTGGGGTTTAATATGAGTTTCAGTCTATATCTCCGTATCCTTTCACACTGGCATGAGAGCACTGTCTTACATGGAAAATGTTTCTCGTACTTCTGCTCTTGAAAACTCCTAATGGATTTTTCCTAACAGCTTTTTGGTTGTTCTTTTGCTAGAGTAAACGTCTGTGCAGGCACATTCTGTCAGAATGAACTAAGATAAACCACAACAGATTTCTGAAAGTTGGTAAAGAGTTGTTAAGAGTCTCTAAAACTATTCTCAAGGAAAGATCTGGGGATACCATGAGATCTGTTAGTAAGCAAAAAGCTGTGTCTGTTTGGTGGGCTTCTTCTGGCCAGGTATCTAGCATTATTCCCTTAAATATTTGGCCTGCATCTACATCTGCATGGTTGAAATCTTATCTCAGATTTTTTGAGGACTGATGGGAAAAGTTTGTAATAAAAGATTTGTAAATGATTGATGTCATAAATAGTTGCATGCTTTGTAGCATGCTTATTTTATTATATTCTACTAATCTCTGAGAAAAGATGGCTTCTCTGAATGGTTAAAGGCTGTCTGGCTCCAACACAAATAGTGAGAGCAAAAGTAAAAAGGAGCTACTGAATTTGGGATTGTTCAGCAGCTGTAGGGGGTGTGCAGAGGCACTAGTTGCTCCATGGAGCCTGAAGGACTTAGGCAGGGATGCGAGGATGCAATAACTCTGTCTCCAATAGGTATGTGATGTAGTACACATGAACCAGAAGTGGGAAGAGTGTGGTACATATGTTTGTTAGAATAGCAATTAATAGAAAGATGACTATGATCTGAGCCAGGGCCTTGTCCACCACCTTTTGCTTAGTATATGGCCACTCAGTCTTGGAGAAAAATAAATTCAAGCTCATAAGCATAGGCAATGTCATGCCCTGTGGCTGCAGATTAATGAGTGTTCCTAAACCCATTTCTGCTACTCATAGAGGCATGGCCAAATCTAAGCTGCTTCAGAAATAAAAATCAAGAATAATGATTCTTGATTCTGGTGAGCCAGGGAAGCATATGGTGGTCCAGAAGAAGAACTTAACAATGCAAGAACGATTCATGAAAATATGGGATATACATGAAATATTTAAGAAAGGAAAATGAAGAGAGAGAAAGATAAAACAAAAGAGTGAAGAGAGAGAACTGGAAGAGAAACCAAAAGAAAAAAAAAGAAGAGAATGCCAGAATGCCAGTGCATACTTTCATACTTTCATGTTAATTAAATCAATCTTATTTATTCATATGCATTCATAATATTTTATTTCCTTGGTACGTGGCCCAAATTATTTTTTAGGGAGAAGGGAATGACAGGATATTGTACGGCAGGGATTTGCACATTATTTCTTTATGCATTACTAGGTTTATACATTTTTTAAAACAGCACACTGCAGCAGCAGGAAATTCAGTGTTTAAATTTTAAAAAGAAAGTTTGAATGAACTTAAGCCTGCAGTCTTGACATTTTCTTGTTATTCTCTGTATATTTGTTCAGTATGTAGTTGGATTAGTAGCTAGATGAGTTTTTTGGAAAATTATCTAGGGACAGTCAAGACATTAAAAGATATTGTTATGCTGAATTGTAGAATCATAGAATGGTTTGAGTTGGAAGGAACATTTAATATCACCTAGTTCCAACTCCCTGCTATAGGCAGGGACACCTCCCACTAGACCACGTTGCCCAAAGCCCCATCCAACCTGGCCTTGAATACTTCCAGGGAAGGGGCATCCACAACCTCTCTGGGTAACCTGTTGCAGTGTCTCACCATCCTGACAGTAAAAAATTTCTTCCTGATACCTAGTCTAAATCTTCCATTTTCCAATTTAAAGCCATTTTCTCTCATTCTGTCTCTATATGCCCTTATGAAAAGTCTCTTTCCAGCTTTTCTGTAGGCCCTCTTCTGGAAGGCCTCTACAAGGTCCTCCTGGAGCCTTCTCTTCCCCAGGCTGAGGAGTCACAACTTGCTCAGCCTGTCCTCGCAGGGGAGGTGCTCAAGCCCTCTGATCACTTTCATGTCCTGCCTTTGGATATGCTCCAACCGCTCGACATTCTTCTTGCATTGAGGAGACCAGAACTGGATGGAGTACTCCAAGTGGAGTCTCATGAGAGCAGAGGGGCAGAATCACCTCCCTTGACCTGCTGGTCATGCTTCTCTTGATGCAACCCAGGATATAATTGGCCTTCTGGGCTGCAAATGTGTACCGCCAGCTCATGTTGAGTCTTTCATCAACTGAAAACCCCCAGTCCTTCCCCTCAGGCTGCTCTCATGGCATTCTCTGATCCTTTTGTATCCTGCTTAGCATAGATGCTGAGTTCTTTATGCTGACTCACGAATAAAGCCCAAAAGTAGGACTGGGGGAGAATGGAACAAGAGGCATTTGAGCAAGCAAAACTAGCTGTTAACAGGCCCAGGTGCTGCGTATATTCAATCCCAGCCTCTCAGCCAAACTAGATGTCCATGTAACTCAGAATGGGTTCAGCTGGGGCCTGTAGCAGCACCAAAATTCCATTCAAGCCCTAGCTGGGTTCTGATCTCAGTTTTGGCACGGAGCAGAAGAAAGGTACAGTCTGACTGAAAATGTTACTGGCTGCCTACTTCATGTTACAGGCAGTAAAGCCAACAACCCAAACAGCTTAATTTGTAGTTAAGACCACCTTGCCAATTCAGGGGTGAATGAAAGATCTGACCCACACTCTGAATGACAATTTCATGACCACCACCACACTGAGCATGAGAAGCCATGTAGCTAAAGCAAACACAAGACTATCCATGTTATCATCCTCTTGTGTGTGTCCCCACTTAATGTTTTTGTCTCTTCTATTCTAAGGTAGACTTCGATTTTTCAGTAAGAACATTCATTCTCCTCTAGGTCTCATGCCAAGAGATTTTCCTTGGCTCTGTGACCTTAAAAATCTTCTCATTACACTTTCCCTTGAAATTAGAAAGCTTTCTAGAAGTAATTTATAACTGAAGAACTAAAAAGCTGATCATTTAGATTTTTGTGATGAAACAAAAAGTAGTCTTATGTCTAATGTTTACCACCAGAAAGAAAGGCAGAAGAATGTCTGTAATCTCTTGAAGACCATTGGACTCACTACACAACAAGCTTACCAGCATGAATATATCAGCAGTGTGTCAGAAAAGCCGTGGAAGAAAGCTGTTAATTTTAATGAATTCTACACTTGTGCTTGTGATTTTATTAGTATTCATTTCCCCAGCATGGAAAATCATGGGTCGTGCTTTTTCCTTCCTCCTCCACTTTTACCTGGAATAATAGAACTCCTATTAAAATCATGGCATTTAAAAACACAGTATATATTTAATCTTTATTTATTTATTTTTACTGTTTCTAATAGTTCATAAGCTTTATGCTTCACATTTTCAAACTGTCTCTTAAAACTATGAACTCTAAGTGTTAACGCTTCTCACATTTTTCATTTAGTGATAGGTAAGATTGCTAGGAAATCTTCAGGAGCTGAGACTTTAAGAAGAACTGCAAATCTCATGAAAAAAAAATCACAGAAGCTGGCAACATGATATTTGAGTTGATATCTGCAGCATTTGAGGCACAGACTCAGATGTGAAAGATCCAAATCGTTTATAAGAGATGTTAGAACCTGCAATATATATTCATGAGTTTTCTCTTGCAACTTTCCCACCTCCCTTTACATGTCAAAAAAACATTCCATATCGACACCACTCCTTAACTGCATATGCAGGTGCTTATCCAATCAGTCACAAGTCACTCGTAGCCATGCACTGATCCGCCAGCCAAGGTCATTATCATGTGAAGATCACCCAGCTTACTTGATTTTGTTTTTTCCTTCTGGAGATGTCCTTAGTTCTCAGCTTTGCTTTCTCAAGCTATTTATCCTGCCCTGCAGCTTCTGCTCTGAATATTCTATCAATATAAACACACTGAAAAATAAATTGATTTGATTGATAATGATTAAAAACACTTACAGAAATCATTGTAAGATTAGAACAATAGAAAAAAAAATAATTATGAATTTCCTAATCAGATGCATTTTGCTTTTCAGTAATTGCATATGAATCAATCTGTGAGCAATTAAACTTGTATGCTGTATTATCAGAGACAAAGGAATTTTGATCAAATTGTCAGATCTCATTCAATTTGTGTCTACCCAGAATCTGTGACTTGTTTGAAGGCATTGATATACCTAGAAGCATAGAATGGTTTGGATTGGAAAGAACCTCATCTAGTTCCATTCCACTGCTATAGGCAGGGATACCTCCCTCAAGATCAGATTGCTCAAAGACCCATCCAGCCTGGCCTTGAATGCTTTCAAAGAAGGGGGCATCCACAGAAGAGAATGTTATCTAACTTGGCTTTGAGTTCTCACTGAACAATTCTTTGATATTAAAAATATTCTTTTGATTGCAAAAATACTTCCTGACATGTAATACTTTTTCATTCAATGTGTTTGTATTTTGAACCAGCTAATATAAATCTTCTTTGGCTAGCTTACTACTTCTGCAAAAAATTAATTGAAAATTAAAATCAGATGTCATGAAGTTCTTTACTAAAATAAATTGTATCAATGAGCACTGAAATAAAAAATCCAATAACCCATTTTCAACAAGATACTGTATCAGTGGCTGAGAAAGGCTTTTGCCTCCAATAGGTTTTGAGGGTATTGCAGAGCCAAGACTGGTAAAGAGTGTCTCAATTCAACATGAGGCAATCAACATCACTCTGTGAACAATCTTACATTTAAAAGATCTCTTTGGAGTTGCTCGCCTTGGAAGGGAAGGGCTCAGTGTCTAAAGACCTGGCCTGGGAGCAAATGAAATCAGCTTGATACAGGAGACTGGAAGTTGATACCTTTGTATCCTATGAAGGCAAGACACAAGCTGGTGTCTCCCTGCTTCCTCTTACCTGCTGTCTTAAGTTTGCAAGGCCTGGAAGACAGGAACAAATGAGTTCCTGCAGAAATCCTGAAACCAGAAGATCCAAAAGACCTGGCTAAGCCACTTCAGACTATAAGTAAGAGCTTGTACTGTTGCTGTTAGTCGTCGTCAGGTGGACAACACAACCTCCGACTACCCATCACTGCTAAAGATCAGCACCTGACATGAAGGCATCACTGGATCAAGGAGTGGTAACTGCCTTGCTTTGCTGCTTGTATATCTATTTGTCTCTTTCCCAATTTCAATCTTTTATTTTATTCTTTTATGCCTCACAGTAGCTGGTGCCTAATACTGTCTTGTAATTACTGACCTGTAATGCTTATTAATTGTAATTAGCCAACCTTACTTTCAAGTAGTTCTTGTTAGTCGTTGTTAAGAAAGCTCTCAATAAGTTGATGTCTATTTTTCCACTGAGTCTTGGATGACTCCATCGTGGTAGCGACCCTTGCTGACTACAGAAGGTGCGACTCAGGAGATAGAAAAATATTCACCTCCCTCTAATCCCGTTGAGTGGGATGAAACAGGTGTTGATACAGTTACTGTCTTTGTTCTAGTAGCCAAATATTCCAAGGAAGAAAAACACTTTTTATATCAACTTCCTAATGTTAAGCAATAGCAGAAAAACATTACTGCTGAAAAACATTGGTTTGTGGCAGTACATTTTTAAGCAAGCTACTATGTTAAGCATGAAATGTGAAAAACAGCTTTTATTTTTTCCTCAGTGTAAATACAGTCTGCAAACTGTCAAAGCCCCTTGGCTCTTAATAACTTCAGATTTAAATCATATGTATTTTTCAACTTAAATTAAAATACAAAGAACTAATAAATAAAAGAAACAAACAAAAATATCACACTCAATCCCAAAATATCTAAAGTTAAGAAGCTCAACAAACCTGCAATGTGGGGCAGAAAATATGGGGAGAGATTGTTCTCTCAGATTTTAATGCAACCTTTGCATTTTATTATTGAGCTTACATTTAAGCAAGTCTCCTGTCCTTCAGCTTTCATCCACTCAATGGAAAATTTATGCAAAAGGCTGTTCTCACAATATGGGAAAGACAATTCACAGTCATGCAATAATTGTTTAAATCTTTGAACTAAAATATTATTTTAAAATACTAAAGTGATCTGGTTAAATGATTATGACATACATATTCTTAGATCTTCCATTGCATTCAGTCCTGTCTGACAAGAATAACATCACAGTTAACATGTAAGCAGTTATCTCATTTATTCTGGGACCTAGATCAATGCCATGATCCTAAATGATGGATGATATCAACATCTTGGTAGTTTTTTTGAGTAATTATTGGTTTCATTTCTAGAGGATCTGAGGTTCCCAGATCCTTTAGATGGACTTCAATCTTCTTGATTTTCCTTTTATTTTTAGATTGAACCAGGATCCAAGAATCCTGTTGATCAAAGTAGCTTTCCCCCTCTATGGTATAATTCTTAATTTTAGAGGGGAAATACTATTTGAAGATGAAGCAGTTTGCCCTATCAGAAATGTAATTTTATCTTCTACTTGCTTGACATGGGATTTTAAAAGGTTGTTTTTGTCTTTCAGTCCTTTCTCAGAGCAATAATATGCATTAAAGGTTAGTAGTAGCTAATACTACTGCAGATACCGCAACTACTCTTTCCTTGATTGTTAGGAAAGTTTGCTCTAATTTATTCAGAAGTTCTGCCACCTTTGTGGAGGATTTAGCAATGGGACCATTGCCCCTTATGGTTCTCCATTCTTCAATAATCTGTGCAGCATTCAGTCATAGGGAACCCAGAAATCCTGAGGCTTCCCCTAGGAGTTCCTCTTCTGGAGTACTGGGGGTCCCAGTGACCACCCAATGCATTATCTTTTTAAGATAATTCATCCTAAGTACACTGCTGTCACGCCTGCCTGGCTTGCCGACTGTAATGCAATGCAGAGCACAACAATGACAGCAGTGCAGCGAGATCCCAGGCTGCATTGAGTGAGGATTTGTTCAAGTATGACAGCAGAGGGAGCAGAAATAAAGGAAAGCAGATGCTTACTTTCAGAAGAGCTCAGGTAAGCAGGGATCTCCAGATGAGATACCTTCATCTCCACTGCCAACTCTTAAATGGAGTTTGGGAACCCACGAAGTCCTGGAACCAGGATCCACCCCTTCCAGTCACTCAAGTGCATTGCATACATCTCATCTCCCCTAGCTTGGCCCTGCTTTCCTACCAGGTGCTCAATCACTGTTTCAAGCCATGACAGCATTTCCACTACACTTCCTATGAAGGATTCTCTGACAGAGGACAGAGTCTTTGTTTCAGCCCTTTTTTCAAGGGACAGCCAGTCTAACTTTCTGTAGGTGCCTCAGATTTCCTTACTAAGAGTAGTCCTCAAGCATTACGGGTAGCCCAGTAAGCACAAAGCTGTGACATACTAGGGGAACCATTTCCTTACATGCAGTTAGAATTGCTAGGTGCAATTATATCACAACAAGGCTACAATTTCTCTGAGTATAATTTATAGGGTTAGAAACCATCACATCTGAAGGAGATGCTTTTAGCTTGTATTTGTAAACGAAGGCTTACTTATGACATACAGAAAAAAATAACTTCGCTATTAATACTTAGGGTTTTACTATCCAGACCTTAGGTCTGACATCACTGTGAGAGAAAAACACCATGAAAGCTACAAGAATAACCTGTTTATATCATAGATAACAAGGCAGACTATTGGGAAAATGCACTAAATAATAAACTGTTGGTAAGAGAAGTGGGAACTAGCAGTAGAGTGGGAAAGAATGGCGAACAGGTCTTAAAAATGGCTGGACTAAGCCAGAAAAGTACGTTTTTAGGACAAATAGATCAGGTGATTTTATTTTTATGAAATACTTTCTTACTACTCTTAGTTCACATGACCAGCCTGAAGAAAAATCTGAAAGCAAAAATCTTTTTCTGTTTTTCCCTATTTTAGCAAATTTATGATGGTTTTCATACACTCAGGAATGACAGTTACCATGGTAAAGCAGAACAATATATTGCTGTTAATTTAAATTTTAGTAAGATGTTTGTTTGAAAAGAATGAGAGAAACTCAAATTATATCTGTGGTTCTGAACTATGTTTGCACTAATCATTTACATATATTTTATATATAAATGTAGGTAATAGGTAATAAGAAGTTAATAAATGTAGGTAGTAATGCCTCCTATTTATTTCCATGGACACTATGATATATACAAAGAAAATGACACTATTCAATAGAGCAAGTTCTCAGTTACGAAACACTATTTTTTCAACATAGTCACCACTATTAGCCAATTTACATGGATGAACTGATTGAGACACTCTTCATTTTGTGTTGTGAGAGCTACCTTGTTTTTCACATCACTGTTGCCACTGCAGAAATGTACCACCCACAACCTAACTGTGCTCACATCCACTGTTTGGTGTCCATAAACATTCAGTATCCATCAGTGCCAATGGGTGCAATTTTTTTTTCTGCATGGAGAAATTCAGTGACACACCTTTTCTTCATACACAATTCCATGTCAGATGTTATTTTGACAGACTGCCCTTCTGCTGTATCTGTCATAGAGCAAAAAAATGTAATGGAATATTGGTGGATGGTTCAGTCTCTATTGCTATGCCACCAATATACGCCTCTGATATTTATATATATGAAATACTTTATCTGGTCTCATTGGTATATTCAATAATACTATCTTAATGTGGATTTCAAATTTCAACTTTATGATTTGTCTTTTATTATATACGGTGATTAAAAACTAGGAAATGGATAATGTGGGTCTCATTATAAAATAACCTTTTATTTTCTGAAGCATAAAATAACGTTTTATTATCTGAAGCAAACAACTCCTCCACAATCCAGAGATTAAAAAAAATTCTTACTTTCTAAATGTTACAAATAATCAACAAATGTATCTTCCTGTCATGTTTCAGTGATATCGTGATTTCATTGTAAACTGCACTTATGAGTCCGTCATTTGAATTGTAAAGAACTTTGTCTTCGAGCAGTAGTGCACGCAACACTTTCCATCTGTTTCTTTTTCAGACAAGAAAGGAAAAAGTAACACATTCGATTTATGAGTTTAAAAAGAATCACCAAGCATATGCCTTCAAGCACATTAGTAGCTCGCAATATTACTCTATCTTGTGAGAGTACAGATACAAAATAGATATGCATTTAAGAAATCTCAGTAGTAGCACTTCAGTTTCTCAGTATTATAAATTTATAAAAGATAAGATATGAACTCTAGCATTCTTTAACTACTTACTGGATTTTTCTGACCTTCTTTACTAGCCCCAGACTGACTGATTTTCATCCATCAAAAATAAAAAGCAGCACTTCAAAGCTCCATGGAAGCCAATAATGACGGTTCAACATTCAGCCCATGAGGACTATGAAGATTTATTCAATCTCAGAATACATAATCTCCAGATAGACTTTATAGAAGATAGATTTTATCATTTGTAGAATGAATATCTGGCTTTCTTCAATCTAATATTTACTTTCTGTGGAGGAAAATAAAAGGTCAAAATGAAATGGCTTCTGATAATTATTAATGCTAAATCATAAATTATGAGCTGTGTAGAGTGGGGCTTGGGTTTTAGGTGACCTGACTCAGTTCCCTTGAGGCTGGAAAATGATTACTGCATTTTTGTTAAAATTTAGATAGATAAGAATGTACAGAGGAAATAAATAACCATGATAGAATCAGTGCTTTCTTTGCAGCAACAGTGACAGTATTATCATTCTAGACTGTTAGCAATCTCCTGTTCTAAGGATTATGAGTTACTGGCAGATGCAAGTTATTTAGATGAGGCTTTTCAATCCCTTCTCATCTTATAGGTTTATCACTGTTTGCCTGCAGGCTCAGACTGTCAGAAATTCATGCTGTTTTTCAATATATTTTCGACTTTGTGAGGCCTCATCTGCAATATTAAGAGCTGCAGGAGCTATTTTACTGTAAGAAGCCAGCTTTTAAGCTGAAATAAACAGGTATAAATATATATAAATATTTTCCTATAAAACCAAAACAACAACAAAACAAAACAAAAAGAAAAAAAAAACCCTAAGCTTGCAAAGCAGGCACAGAAAGAACTTGCAGTTTATTTTACTTGAAAAAAAAAAAAAGAAAATATTTTTGTTTTTCTTTGATGTATCATGGGGAACCCTCCCATCCATCTCCCACCAACCTTACCCTTCCTAAGGAGGAAATCGTCAAATAATCCCCATCAAATACTCAGGGTATTTTTTTTTGCCAAATGCAGGTTTAAAAAGAAAAAAATGACTCTAAACACACAATCCAAGAAAAAAACCCCAAAAACTTGTTGTTTTAACAGTGAACTAACTCAGCAAAATTCTCCTTAGAGCAACTTATTTTTTTACTTCACTTGGCATTTCCTCTCCATGAGCAGCCTTTTTTCCCCTTTTCTCAATAGAACACAAATGAGCAATATATTAAAAGCAAACTGAGTTACACTTTATCAAAAGCAATAGAAGTGACTTGAGAATTGCACCTATTGCTTTTACACTGCCACTTATCTGAAATACTGACAAATAACTCAGAATAAATATGCTGAATATTTATCTGTTAAAGACAAAACGTCTATGAAGATTCTTCACTGATCTGGGTCTAGAAAAAAACTTCCCTGTCAAATGCGTGAGTGAAAAAAATCTTATTTAGCTACTAAGATACCTCCTTGCATTCTACCAATTTGAGGATAAAAAAACCCTACTCTATTATCCATAAAGCTGTAGCAATACCTCTCATCATGAGGATTGTCTGTCTTGAGACTACTGCTCATCAATATTTTCATCAATGACCTGGGCAGTGGGATTGTGCATGCTCAGCAACTTTCCCAAGTGGTGCAGCTGACACAACATAAGGCATGGGATGCCCTCCAAAGGAACCTGGATAAACTTGAGAAGCGCGTCCACATTAACCTAATGAGATTCAATGTGGCTAACAGCAAAGTCTTGCACTTGGTTCAGGGTAACAAGTGTACAGAATAATGCATTGAGACTAGCCCTGTGAACAAGGACTTGGTCCTCATGGATGAAAAGCTAGACCTACACAAACAATGCAAGCTTGCAGTCCAAAGGGCTCCATCAAAAGAGGGATGGTCAGCAGGATGGTCGTCCAGACTGCTCAACCTTGGTGATTCTATGATTCTATGCTCTGCCCTCACGAGGCCTGGAGCACTACACCCAGGCCTGTGGCCCTTAGCACAAGAAAGATGTAGAAATGTTGTGTAAGTCCAGAGGAGGGCCACAAAGATGATCAGAGGACAGGAGCACCTGTCCTGAAGAAAGTCTGAGGGAGCTGAGGTTGTTCAGCCCGGAGAAGGCTCCAGGGAGAACTCACTGGCACCTTCCAGTACTTAAAGGGAGAGAAACTGACTTAAAACAAAACAACAACAACAACAAAAAAAACCACGTAGGCAGATAGGACAAAGGCAACTAGTTTAAAAATGCAAAGTGGAGATTAGATTAGATAATAGAAGTAAGTTTTTTTTTGTTTGTTTGGTTTTTGTTTTGTTTTGTTTTTTAATCAGATGGTGATGAGGTACTGAAACGGGTTGCTCAGAGAAGCTGTGGAGGCATTCAAGGTTATGTTGGATGGATCCTCAGCAGTCTGGTGTAGTAGCTGGCAACCCTGCCCACAGCAGTGGGATCGGAACTAGATGATCTTTGACATTCCTTCTAACCTAAGCCATTCTATGATTCAATTTGAGAAGCCTTTTAGTATTAGCAGTAAGAAATTCAGGATTCTTGCAACAGTCCATTCGGAAGGCCTATGAGAGTCTATACAGAAAAGATTCTTGTGTCCCAAAAGTTGCTTGAGAGGCCTGTGAGAGAGACTCAAGAACTCTCTGCTGCCTGCACATGGTTGCCAGGGGCAATGAAAGTAAGGGGAGTAACCCAGCTCACATTACGATCCTGAGATGGGTCAAGGTGACCCTAAGATGAGGGGCACTGGCTTCCAAGGTGTAGATAAGCCTGCACAGTGGTATTGAGCATTTACTTGGTTTTATCAGTGTTCCATATCATGAAATCACACGACAATCTGTTGAGTGCAGAAGCGCAGTGCACTACAGAGCAGTAGTACTTCCTGGCCCTTTATCCTCTAGCATCTCACATGAGTTCCAACTCTCCAAGATGAAGATGCACTGAAATGGAACAGACTACTCTTCCCAGGAGCCTCTAGTGTTCCCCATATGATCTCAAATCCTGGGTTACAGGGGTGAGCAGCCCTTCTGGTTTCCAGTAGTGAAGTGAGCAGCATGTTCAGAACTTCTCTCTCCAATTTATTACTCCTTTTTTTTATATCACTATCTTCTGTTCTTTTACCTTTTGTAGTAAAATAGTTATCTTAATTGGGTCAAAAAAATGAGACTGGAGGGTGAAAGGGACCGGGAAAGCCTTGTCTCTTTCTTTTCCCTATATTTTGAATGAAACCGCAACAAATGTGCAAAATGCACCATTACCATGCAAAACCAGAGAAAGACCATACCGTTTATAAAGACTTTTCAAACCGAGGACCTTTTTGTTCCTTTTGCCCCTTTGTTGCTTGGAACCTTTTGTGCCTTTACTTGGAACAACCCATCACTGACTGAGAAAGAGAGGCTGCACCCCGCCATCCCTGCTGCTTATCGGCAGATTCATGGAACATAGGAAAAGGGCAGTGGTGGCTCTCTTTGCATTCTTATAATGAAACTTTTATTTTCTATCTTTTACTATGGCTTTCTTCTCCCCTCCATCCCCAAGCCTAACTAACCAGGAGTAGATAATAAACTGGGTGGGCAATATTGACTAGCGAAGAGCCCTAATCTCACTCTGAGTTTATATACATAAATACATACATCACAGATCACCTTGCCTCTGATAACTGGAGCAAGACAAGGCCTTATTAAAAGTCTGTGAGAGCTGTGAGCTCTGTTGGCTTTACATTCAAGTGATGATTCCCCAGATACATTGATGGGGGTTCTTTTAACTTATGAAACTGTCTTTCATCAAAGGCTTGGAATGTTAGAAAAGATCAGATAATTTAAAAACATTTCTTCAATATATATGCTGAGGTAGTCCATGCTTTGTGACATCCCTGACTAAGGAACACTAAAAGAAGATGTTAAACTTAACTGTACTGAAGCTGATAGACATCTTCTGTGAATTTCCTAGCTAACAGAAAGTTTTTCTTCAGCGATCATCCTGGAATCCCTTTAAGTATAGCCAAACTGAGGATGTAGCTTTTTGCTTGATATTGCAATTTAATAGTTTAGGCACTATCCTCTGAAAAAAATCTATCCCTTATCTGGCCCTCTGTGAATTTCTTTCTTGCATTAGAGTCCAGTCAAAAATACTATTTTAACCTGTGCTGGCATTATGCTATCCTTGCTAAACTATCGCGACATAGAAATTAACTATTTTGTGCTGGCTAATCCTGGGCTCCTCTGCCTCCCGGAGTTGTTTTCTATGGGATCCTGCCTTGAATAAATCTGACCCTAGGAAGTCTAGTGGGTTTATTTTTCTCTTTATTATTGCTAATTTCAGAAATGCTGACTGCACCTCTCTTAGACCCATTTTAAGGGCTGACTGCCACTGCAGAAGGCTCTCTGGTCGGAGATCCCTCCCTTGTGGAGTTTTTTTTCCCTGTGAGCCTAGATCCTGGAGATGGGTGAGCATTCCTTTCCTGTTTGACCCTTTTGCTGTTCCACTCCTGTATTGCCTTTCCACTGCGCTAATCTTTCCAACCGTAACACTGGCAAAACAATTAGGAGTCCTAGATCAGCCCTCAGAGGTGATCAAAGTTAATAAAAAAAAAGAAAAGAAATCCAAAACCACATTGTGAATGAAAAGATAGCATTGTGACCAGCGGATATTAATCTACTATACCTGTTATAAGAGTTTTCTTTTAACATGCTCCAGGCACCACAAAGACTGTTGTGGTTCATCTTGGCAAGCAGTTGAACACTGCACAGTCCTTTGCTTACTCTCTCTACTACCCTCCTCGGTGGGATAGGGGAGAGAATTGGAAAAAAAGTAGAACTCGTTGGTAGAGTTAAAAACAGAAGAGAGAAATAACAGTAATGGTAATAACAATAAATATGCAAAATAAGTGATGCACAAAACAACAGCTCACTGCCCACTGACCAGTGCCCAGACAGTCCCCAGGAAGACACAACCCTCCCCTGACCAACTCCCCACAGTCTTGGAGGTTTTTTTTCCACATCATGTCATATAGTATGGAATATCCCTTGCGATAATTTGGCTCATCTGTCCACTCCTAGTTCCTTGTGCTCCTTCAGTCCCATTTCTGGCAGGCTAGTACAAGAAGCTGGCTCTGTGCAGAACTACTCAGCAACAACAAAAATATTGGTATGTTATCAACATTGTTTCTCTCCAAAAGCTACAACATGCACCATACTGGACATTACAAAGTAAACAAATTGTCCTAGCTGAAACCAAGACAAGCAGTCTCAGGAAAGTGTCTCTGACCTTATTTGATGTCAAGTGCAAGTGAAAGAATAATGGGAAATGATCTGCTGGCATTTACTTTCTGTCTGGAGAAATCGAATGCATACCTGTACTGCAGTTTAAAAATATAACACATACCAACACCTGAGAACATTCTTTAGGAATGGCGAGGTTGGAAGAGAATTTTGCAATGCCCAAATGGCACAGTGAAAAAACAGTGATCTCTTTGCCTTTCCTGCTTCCCTTAAACATACTCTTTTCCCAGCATTGGCAGTATACAGGAATTTCCTTTTCAAGTGAAGATAGCATATGCCCACTTGATGTTGGTGGCAAAACTGCCTCCATAGTTACACAACATGACAGAGGCAATAAGTTGAAAATAAGGCTATAAATATCCAGAGAGCTAAGAACTGTTGCCCTCGTAATTCCTTAAAGTGCTGTCATTCTCTGATACAATACAAACCTTTGCATTTATAGTAAAGGAGATTATATATACAATGAAGGATGTCAATTTTCTTTCAAAGTATTTTCAGGTAATTCTTGAGTTATAAACTGTTTTCTGGCTCTAACAAGGAAAATTTCTTAATTCTAACAATGCACAGAAAATTATTTTATGTCATGATAATTAAATACATCTGAAATTTCTTCATCTTCTGCATAAAACACATGACAATATGAAGGGGAGAGAGAATCACTACTGAGATAAAACACCAAATACAATGGCAATATGACAGTGAATAGCTTTTTATAAAACATCTTGGAAGACATGGCACAGTTATAGAACATCCTGTAGTAAGTGCTTCTGTCTGAAAAACAATCATATTTATCAGACTGCTTTTCTATATGTAATGAACTCTTCATAAAGAAAGGTCCAACAGGGCAATTTTTTTCACTCATCTTTCACTTATTTATTTTTCAGAGGGCTGTTAAATTCTGACTGCTAAAGATACTGATGCCACGTTTGAATGAAAATCAAGACGCTCCTCCTCGATTAAATATATATGTAGTATTTATTTTCACCTAATCCACTGAATATTATTGTTTACTTGAATATTATGCAGCATCATATTTCATTTATTTATTCTGCCCTTGTGTTTATGAAATGAGAAAACGTATGAATTGGCACTGTAGAATCATGTGGTAGGAACACATCAGATGTTTTCTACACAGGGACATCTATCTATAAAAGTATAAATATAGGGTGGCAACAGGGAATGCTGAGAGACTAATATTGTATCAGGTACAATATAACTTCTCAAAGCCTTCTGGAAACAGAACTCACCCTACGCGGAGTTGCTTACAATGTCTAGCCCAGTAGTAGTTTTACAGATTTGTGTGATGCTATGTTTTCTCTCCATCTGTGGTAAGCAATTTGCTTGTGCATCTCACTTGTTATATACATATATATATATACACACACACACACATACTTTCAAAACAATTATTCTTTTCCTTTTCTCTATCTTAGTAAACAGTTTTATCTCAAACCATAAGTTCAACTTTTTTTCCCTCAATTCTCTCCTCCCTCCTCCTGGGAAGGGAAGAAGGAAACAAACAACTGTGCGGTGCTTAGCCACCTGCCAGGTAAAATCACAACAGTTGTGAACTACCTCAGATCTTGGCATGCAGCAGTTGAGACCTGGCAAAAGAATATCTGGAGGGGAACTGTAAGCCTATCCATGTATCCATAACCAAGTTTCAAGTGTTTATACTAGATCATTTCCATCTATTTTCCTCTGTGTGAAAGCCATATCCAGAACGAATACTGCACATTTTCTTCCTTTATTCTGTAGAAAGTTTCTGACTCTTTCATGTAATATAGTATATTACAGGTTGAATAGTACTTTTTAAAAGTCTGGAAAGCAAGCTTGCTATGCAGTATTGCTAGGCTTAGTGTGAATGTCACCATAGTTGGTGTAAACAAGGCGCTCCATTCATGGTATTGAAAGTTTTTCTGCCAGCAATTGCTTACGGTTGCCTAAATGTTGGTCCTAGATTATTTGCTAAAGAGAGAGAACAATCAAGACAAATTACAAAAAAATCCTCTAGTGTGTTCATAAATTCGCTGTGAAATTCACAGATTTTATTTTATATATTTTAACATTATCCCTGTAAATATACCTGTTACTGTGTTTTCATGGTGTTAACTTGGGCACTTTAGTTAGGGAGAAAACACTCTGAGAAATAGCAAAAAGCAAGAAATACAGTAGTTGGATACTCATTGCATTTGCACATGTTATTCTTTGCTTCTTTCCAATGATTTTCTTTCTAAGCGATCTTTGTGTGAAATTCTTCAGCTTACTTCATCTTTTGTCTTCATAAGCATCCTTCATATATGAAATGACCTCCTTAGGGCATGAACATGTTCATGAGACAAAGACACCAACTTGATGTTGATGGGAAGTTAAATACTTTTTAAAAACAAAAACAAATAATTGATATTCTTACTGCAAACTTCATTTTAACAGTGTGGAATTGCTATTTTAGTACAGATTATTCTTGCTGTTTTTTGTGCATTTAAAGTGGATTTCTTCGCTAAGTGAGGTAACACTTTTCAGTATTAGTCTTCATTATCTTTTTTACTAAAGAATTGATAAGTTGGTGCATCCAGAATTTTTTCATTACCTATCTTTCTTTCTTTCTAACGTTATTTCAAATGTTACCATAGGTTTTCCTTTTGAATTTTGGTTTAAAATTCTTATTTTTTTCACGCTCTGACACAGATTGACCCAGTCAAGAACTCTGTTTCCATTCTACGTATTACAATACTAACATTCCGAGGAATTTTAGCCTTTCTTAAGGTGCCTGATGTTTAACAGCTAGTTGCATGAATATGTGAGAAAGCATTTTATATCACTGTAAACTACATGATCTGTTTTTTTTTGCTTGAGTTCAGGCAGAGAAAGAGCAATTTTAAGATGTGTTTTTTTTTTTTTTTTTTTTTTTTGAGGGAGAAGTTTTTTTTCTTTTTTTTCCTCCAAGTGGAGAAGTGCATGTAGAACAGATCATATTGCCTAAAAGTTGGTCCTAGATTACTTGCTATGTATCAGGGAAAGAAGAATTAAGCTGAATTACATTACTATTATACATTAGCTTTACTTTTGCTACCAAATAGATTGACCAGTATACTAAATAGTTCTTTGTGGTGGAAAAAGTCCTTGAGAATTAATTCTAACCTACTAATTGCATAGATTTCAGTAATCAGGGTCCCTGTAGAAATAAGAAAAAAACTGTTTTGAAATCATGTTGGGAGAGACTTACTTATTTTGATTGCATATAGAGCCTTCACTCCTGAAGCATTCTCTTAGATTACAATAAAGATAACATAACATTACTTAATTCAGTTATAGCCAAGCAAAGTGAATGGGGAAGACATTCTTGCAAAAATCACACTTTGCTTGTGTAGCATTTCTTCATTATTTTGTCTTGCAGTCAGAGTATATCCTGACTATCATCTCACTAAACAAAAAGAAGGTGTATAATCAATGAGGATACAGATGTATAATCAACAAGTAGACAGAGTAATTAGGCTGGTCTTCAGAGAGCGTAGAGCTGGAAAGATTGTCATGTTGGAAAGAGATAATTGGAAATGAAAGAAAAAGTTTACCTATGTTCTGGACCCAAAGGAAAAACTCCAAGAGAAGAAATCTATCTCCAGAGTGAGATCCTTCCCCAGTGACAATCAGCCCTCAAATGGGTTCTGAGAGGTGCAGTCAGGCTCTACCCCTTTCTGAATTGCCTTCACCTGTACTCCCATGGCTGACTCATTGCTTGCTTTAGGGGATCAAACAGAAGTTCAGGCCATGATTCAATAGTTCCCATACAGAAGGTAAAAGAGCATTCCTTTTTTTTCTTTTTTCTTCTTCTTTTTTTTTTTTTTTTCCCTCACTTTGTTAACACTGTTATTTTTGTAAGTCAAAGGTTGGCTAGGTGTTTTTTTTTAAGCGTAAGTTGATTGAAATTCTTAAATTTCTCTTAAAGAACAATTTCTGATATAATTAGATTTGAAAAAAAAAAAACAGAAGTTTTCAAGAAGCCTTCTATTTGTATTTCAAAATATAATTATTGGATTAAGTGATAGTAACTTATAGTAAATATATCACTAGTTTTTCTACTTTAGTCCTACTTCAGTTTTTACTTTTTAGCTGTGTCTTATTTTACTACAATTTTAGAGACTTTTAATGTTAGAAGCCTTATTACAGTTTAGTTATTAGTGTTTGCATTACAAATTAAAGATAGTTAAAGTAATGTAAGAATGCAATATTCTCTAACCAGATATTCTTAGATATTCCCCACAAGGAAGGTGTAATATTTAATATTGAGCTTATTTGTTGGAAGATATTTGATTTTACACGAAATTTTGAAATTTTGATTTGGAAATGTGATACAGCAATATACTGAACTCACAGTATGGTTATAATATGTTATAATATGGTTATAATGCATGGTTGGACCACAGCACAAAAGTATTCCTGTTATTTTTTACACTGTTACAATTGTGAGCACATATATTTTTTTTCTGACCAAATGAATTTCCTTATGTATTCTCTATTTACACCTAACTAGGTGCAGGTGACTTTGAAGATGAAGCATGAGTAGGCAAACGAAGCAGATTTGGAAGAATGAGTACAGTATGTTTTGCCTGTAAGAGAATAACATCACTAGAAATGCTAATGAACTGATAAGTCCAAGTTCCACTACATACAAGTCCTAGTGAACAGTTAATGCACATCAGTTGCTCAATTCTATAGCTGAAGGAATGAAAGATCTCACAGTGAAATGATGGACCACTCAGCATCTGTCTGACAGACATAGGAATAGAAATAGCCAAGACAGCATATTTTGCCACTTTGAACTCGTGTCGCATGCATTCATTCCTTAACAGTGGAAACCTTTTAGAAGTATGTGTGTGTTAGTAATTATGTTTTTCATCAAACATTTAGTGCATTTACCTGTGATGAACATGCAGTTCAACACCTCCGACCACTGATTCTCTTCTTACATCTATTTATGCTCTTTTCATGAAAGTAGATGAGTTCTACACATTAAATCTAAAATCATCATTCTTCTGAAGTCAGTGGATTTGAGAGTTTACTGCTGGCTTCTTCAATTGCTGCCTTGTTTTGAGTAAGTATAGTTGAATAAAGCAATAGGATACTGAATTACCACCTCTGCCCTATGTCTTCCAGATACCAAACAGAAAAACAAATATGTGTGTTGTAATTGTTTGCATCCTAAATGTAATAGTTGATACTAAATCTACTGGGAAGTTCAAGTGGATATTAGAGGGTTTATCTTCATTCCAATCTTTCTGTAGATATGACTAACACATTTTCTAATATAAAAGTTGAATGGTAGTTGCTGTTTTACTTGTAATAGTTTCATCTGCCCCTGTTTCTTCATTTCATTGTCACGATGATCTTTTAGATATGTTCTTGGTCTGTGATACGTTCATAACAATTTTGAATTCTTCTGAACAATGATGCTGGAAACACAACAAAATACATTGTACATTTTATTTGCCTGTAGAAGGTCCTGACATAGGAGAAGTAAGTCTCTTACACAAAAATAAACTCCCTACCTGCGCGTATGAATAAAACAACAGAATGATTCTCTACCGGCTAGTTTGTGATTCCTGTCTGCTGCTTATGGTAGGAGCAAATATCAGGCCTCCATCTTTCACTTAAAACCTTATTCTGCTCTAAGTCTGTTGCTTACTGCTTGAAGAGAATAAACCTTCAGAGGAATTAATTTGATGATCAGACAAGATGGCTTTGGCTTTAGAGGCAATCCCCACCCCACTACTATTTTCTGCTATGATTTATGTGCATTTCATTCAAAAGCTTGAAAACATAAAAGTTATTAAAAATAAACCTGTCAAATCTTATGGACTGTCCTTGGTTAGCCCCCACGTTTTCATGTTCCCCAAAAACAAAAGTAATCTCACAATAAACATAATAATAATAATTGAATGATAGCCTGCAAATCTCATCCTAGTGATATCAATACTTTGGCTTTATATAGCTCAATATATTTATTGTCTGAAAGACCTGCAGTGAAGTTTAGAGAAGGCTCCCTCTTCCATTACACTGAAGAGAGAAGAGAGAAGGTGAGAGAAACTAGCAGCAGTCATTGCTCCAAACAGAAAGTTATGGCAACCTGTTGCCTCCTTACTACTGGGTACCATAGGTGACAGAAGTTTTGTATGTTTGAAATTCTATTCCAGAGAAATCCACAGAAGAGACTTTAGATGGTTGTTGAATGAGTAATCCTTGGAAGGTCTTGAGTTAGAAATAGCCACAGACTCAAGATTTCTAATTGAAAGTATAGTGAATTATTTTCCTTGATACATTTGTCTTTTGTCAGCAATTTGTGTCATGGTACAGGACACTGAGTGGGATCAACCTTTGATCACATCAAGTGGTCTATTCCTTACTCTGCTCTGAGTCTAATGGGCTGAGAGAAATATCTAGATATGAAACACCAGATTTCTCCAGTAGATTTTGAAGAAATGGCAGAAAACGTCTGATGGTTTCTACAGGGGAAAAAAAAAAAAGAAAAAAATCACTAAACATTTTTTGAATTATGTAAAAAGCAGAGATAAGACTATAGAGAACTCCTGATCTAGAAGGAAAAACTGTGTGATATGAAGATTTAATCTCTTAAAATGTTATATTATTTATAAAGCATCCCACGCTGAAAGTAGAGCCCAGTTACGTAGTTTCATGGGAAACAGGCTCAAAATATAATGAAAAGACAATTTTCACAATAAATGTGAAAGATCAATAGCTGTGAATAATTTTATTAATTTGAAGATCTTGAAGAGCTGATCACTCTTTCACTCTTGCAGATTTTTAGGCTGTTAAATACAAAGAGAGACTAAAGATTTCTCAGTCATTCTTGATGCTGTTTCACTTTGCACTGTGCAGATACATAGTTACTGAAACAGGGTCTGAAAACCTGCTATCTCTTCATTTGGGCTATCAACATGATCGCTGTGCATAACAGTTTTTTACTGTGGTCGTGTGAGCTTTTTAATTTTGCTGCAGTTAACAGTGAACTATTTGAAGCGCAGATGAAGAAGTCTGCAATAATTTTCACTAGTATGTTAGCATTTACCTTCTCACCATCCAGTAACATCTTTATAGTTATTTACTTACAAATGTACAAAAACTACTCTGCTGCTACAGCTAAGAGAAATAATTAATGTAAGGGAAGACAGACATCTTTCAAAAAGTATAAAAACTGGACAAAATATGTGCAATATCTTACCTATACATGTAAACTCTGGAGAGGGATCTTGTTTTAGAAAAACGAGGGTATTGTCTACAGTTGTAATGGCTTAATGAGTGGTTGAAGAAAGACAGGCTGTTCAATGGCTATTCATTGAAAATTATTTTTTAGAACACTGAGGAATACTGGTAAAATTAAATAGCTCATCTGTGCCAGAGAGTTTATTTCAAAAAAATGCAACTGGATTTTAATCTCCTTCTGAATGAGTTTACACCAGCACTCAAATCACTGAGTTCACAAACATTGATTGCTGAGGCCTGATTGTATAGTTCTAGATAATAAAGTTAGTGTCATGTTAGAAATTCTGTATGAAATTTATGAAATTCTTTTGTTTGGTTAATGGTTTATTATTTCATGGCTTGGGATATTTGAACTTGTCTGGTCAATGTCTGGTTCAGTGGAAGTGGTTAGAATTCTTAGTGAGTTCTCAAGGTGTTCATAAGAGATTTTGGAAATATTACTATTTCTGTGATTCCTCCTTGGAAACAGTTGTTCACAAATCTAGATACTGCCAAAAAAAATGATATGAATAAGGTGTGATGAGATATTTTCGTCTGTTAAGATAGGTCTTATAAAAGTCTAATGAAGAGATAAGATCAATTATTTTCTTTGAGTTGAACGTCTGATTGTAATTCTATACATTTCATTTGAAAATTTGCAAGTAATATATTTATGTTCATTGAAAATGGAGTCTTAAATATACAAAAGAAATTGTTGATTTTTTTCAGAAATCTTGAAACTTTTTATTTTCCCAAATTCCTTTATCAAAACTAAAAGCCAGGCTGCATATTTTTCACTGTTTACAGGACTGTGTCTAGCCAATGCATCAAAATGCATAGAATTAATTGGCATAATTTGAGCCCGCCATGAATTAGGTTTCATTTCAAATGCTGCTATGGTTTTAAACGTAGCACAGCTTAGTTGATTTTCACCTTGAAGGCAAATGTCTAACTCATTTAAATGAGCAGTCAAATCCATGTTTTCCAAGCATTATTGCTTAATAAACTCACCTAGAGAAAATGGTTTTGATTTTTTTTGCAATCAGATTTACTACCATAAAATTAGGTTTTATAACAGAATCTGTTTGAGTTTTATCATTTTAAAAAAGATTTTCTTGAGGTGGCAGACTTTTTTCCTCTCCTTTGTATTTGCAAAGCTCTCCTTGGTATTTCTCAAATTTGGCAGTGTTTCTGCATATATTATCTTTTTAAATTGTGATCTTTGAAAATTGACAGTTTCCTTCTGAATTAAGCATAGTGCCATACTATTTGTTTTAACAAAGAAGTATTTATCTATCCATTTTTCACTGAACATTCTTCCTTCATCAGTAATTTTTCTTTTTTTTTTCTCCCTTTTTTTTGGTTCTGTTATCTTATGGAATGCTGTTAGTTAGGTATAGATAGATAGATAGATAGATAGATAGATATAGATATAGATATAGATATAGATATAGATAGTGTGGGGCAGGGGGTAGGCATTGCAAATTTTGCTATGCCCAAGGGCTTGGATATGCCTCTGCTAGATCAAGCACTAGATCAGGTTGCCCAGAGCTCCATCTAGACTGTCTTTGAACACCACTAGTGATGAGGTATTCACAACCTTTCTGGACAGCTTGTTCTAGCACCTCATCACTCTCTCAGTAAAAAACAAGAGTTGAGTAACGGGGGACAATCACCTCCCTCTCCCTGCTGGCCACTCCTCTTTTAATGCAGTCCAGAACACAGCTGGTGTTCCAGGCTGCAAGCGCACACTGCTGGCTCATGTCCAGCTTCTTGTCCACCAAGACCCGCCAAGACCTCCACAGGGCTACTCTCAAGGGGTTCTTCTCCCAGTTTGCATAAATACCTGGGATTGCCCTGGTCCAAGTGCAGCACCCTGCACTTTGTCTTATTGAACCTCATTAGGTTTTTGTGGGCTCACTTCTCCAGCCTGTCCAGGTCCCTCTGGATGGCTTCCTTTCCCTCCAATGTATTGACAGCCCCACTCAGGTTGGTGTCATCTGCAAACTTGTTGAAGGTGCACTCGAGATCATTGTCTATGTCACTGATGAAGATGTTGAAGAGCACCAGACCTAAGACTGACCCTTCAAGGACACCACTTGTCACCAGCCTCTACCCTGACACAGAACCATCGATCACAACCCTTTGGCTGTGTCCAGCCAATCAGTTCTTAATCCACCAAAAAGTCTGTCCTTCAAATTCACACCTCTCCAATTTAGAGAGAAGGATATGGTGAGGGACCATGTCAAAGGCCTTGCAGAAGTCCAGGAAGATGACATCCATCACCCTTTGCCTGTCCACCAATACCATCACTCCATCATAAAAGACCATCCGAATGGTCAGGCATGATCTGCCCTTGGTGAAGCCATGCTGGCTGTCTTGAATCACCTCTTGATCTCGTATATGCCTTACCAAAGCTTCTAGGAGGATCTGCTCCATGATCTTCCCAGGCATGGAAGTGAGGCTCACCGGCCTGTAATTCCCTGGGTCTTCTGTTCTCCCTTTCTTAAAAATGGGAATAACATTTCCTTTTTTCCAGTCGCTGGGAACTTCATCGGACAGCCATGATTTTTCAAGTATAATGGAGAGCAGCTCAGTAAACACATCAGCCATCTCTTTCAGAACCCTAGGATTGATATCTTCTGACCCCATGGATTTACATACATTCATTTTCATGAGGAGGTCTCAGATTTGTTCCACTGCTACAGTGGGATGGAATCCGCTCCCCACACCCTCACCTCATGGTCCTGGCAGACATGGGAAGCCTGACCACACGAGAAGCCTGAGGCAAAGCACTCACTGAGTACCTCAGCTTTTTCTACCAGGACCCCTGAAGATCTTCTTGAAAGGGCTGCTCTCAAGGAGGAGCCCTTCCTTCTGCTGTATAAACTGCACCACTCAGCTTGGTGTCATGTGTAAACTCGCTGAGGAAGCACTCAATCCTGCTACCTATGTCACTGATAAATATGCTAAAGAGCACCAATCTCAAGCTGGACCCCTGGGGGACATCACTTGTCACCAGCTTACACCTGGATGTAGAACCATTTACCACAATCCTCTGGCCTCAGCCATACAACCAATTCCTTATCCACTGTATAGTCCACTTTTCATTTAGAGATAAGACTTTGGTGTGGGACCATGTCAAAAATCTTTCATGAGTCCAGGTAGATTATATGTGTTGCCAGTAATGTCATCCCTCTATCATAGAAGGCTACCAGATTGTTCAGGCTTGATATGCCCTTGGTGAAGCCAAGGCTGTCTCAGATCACTTGCTTGTCCCTTACGGGTTTTGAATACAATGAAGAGCAGTTTGGCAACCACATCATCCAGCTTCCTCAGGACCATGGATTTTGTTTTTATTTTGGTCTGAGGTTAACCTGATGGTATGTCTTCTTAGTGAGTGCATAGTCACTAAACCCATACCAGACATTTCCTGATCTTGTAACAAAATTCAATCATCTTTTATCTAAGAATGTATAAGTGTAATTAGTTGAAGTAATTACAGGCTAAAATTTTGCAGGAAAAGACCTCCAAGTTATCATGTATACCCTGTCACTTTCACATACAAATACTATTGCATTTTCTTATTTTATTGAAGTTACTTATTTCCCCCAACTGTTCTGTGTTAGAGACAGAATTAACAGAAGGTAAGCCAGAGCTTCAACACCACATTTTTCAGACATAAGATTTAGTAAGTCTCCTGTGTGCTGTGAAGCTCTTGCAGTAAGGTTTTTTCTCTACGTGACTCAAATAAGACAAGTACAATACTATGTAAAAAGTATTCCTTAAAAGAAAAATGTAGCCTCTCCACTCATCGTGAATGACATCTTCCTATTTTAACAGGAAAAGTTCAAGGTAATAAAATAAAAGGAAATAACCTTGAAAATACTGGATGATATTCTAATGGAATTCAATATCAGAATAAGACAGCTAGTGGTGAGATCATTATGGTTGCACTGTATCTACTGCAAGAGCATTAATTTAACCTTGCACTAGTTCTGCTAGTTAAAGCAGGTGCATTTCTGGAGTACATGCTCCGCTGTACTTTCATTAAGAAATAAAAATTAAAAAAAAAGTCAGTCTATGTGAGACCTCCTTTCAATGTGAACAAAAATGTAGTTAAGCTTGAGCAAATAAGTCAGTCAATATAATTATTATTGTATATCAGTGTGTCCTGCCCTACCAACACCTGTTTGGCTTCCCATAAGATTTTGTTGTAAGTCAGAAAAACTGAAGACTGGAAGCAATTTATCTGTGTGGCACTTTTAAGGCTTATTTTACATGTGCATGCTGTCTTGATGTATTTTTCTGAAACCATGGAAACTGAAAATCCTGCCATCTTAGAAATAAGGAAAGAAAGCTCCAAAAGGTCCTAATCATATCCTTCAGAACACTGATATTCCAGTATTCCATGTGGTTTTAGGGGTATTGCTGGTCCATAATCAAGACTGATAAGTCAGGTGAACATTAGGTCATATAAGGTTATGTGTGAATCAGTATTTTGTCTTCTCTCTGAAGAAGCTGATGGGCATCACAGAGATTATATTTACACCAGTAATTTGCTTCAGACTAGTAGCACAGTTTTGGAGTGACCTTTCCATCTGTCCCCACTTACTATGCATAATCTTGTTTTGACCCTGTAAAAGAGATGCTTTTGAAGGTAGCGAAATTAGAGATAGTTGTTCAGTGTTCAGTTTGAATGTCAGGGTCAAAACCAATGAATGGGACACAGCACTGGGAGATCCTCAAAACTAACAAGCATGAAAGTACTGAAAAAAGGCTCTTGAACAAGCAGATGATCTAGTGACACTGTAAAGAGGTTCTGCACTTGTGCACATGGGCTAAAATGCTGCATATGCTTGTTTGTCAGCTTTTGACAGCTAGCCCTGAATTCCTTGTAGCTCTGCTGCTCCTTTTTTATCCACCAATTTTTTTTTTCTGGTTTGTAAGGTTTCCCTTGATTTCTTAGTCTTACCACATCATCTCTGCCTACTTAATTTGTTAAGATCCTTTACTTTTAAATCACCTTTAAAAGTAGGAATAATTAAAAAATGCTTTCCTTTGCAGGTGTTTTGTTCACAATCACGAAATCTTTCTCTAGAGAAAATTTGATAAGCAAAACTGTGAGACAATAATATATTTTCTAAATATGTGTAATGAGGAAGCAGTTAATCTCCTGTGGCAAGATAATCCAGCTGTTGTAACAGGAGGTTGCCAACCCCATGACTGTCACTGCAATTAGATTGCTAATTGGTACAATTCAGAAAAAAGGTAGATGGTCTTGAATAACTGGAAGAACAATCACTTTTCAGGAGTGACAGCAGGTGAATAGCTAATGTGAAGACCTTAAGGGTTCTCTCAGTGGGAAAAGATTATTGAACTGCTGCACATTTGAGTAGCTGTGCCCTGGGTCCTAAAACACTTGGTGAGAGAACTTGGTGCTCCTGCGGTGTTCAGGGGAGCATGCAGAGCTCCTTAGTCAGCACTGGTTAAACCAACCAGGTAAATAGTAGCTTTGTATAAATGTATGTCTTCAGCTAAGGTTATATGAGATCTCTGGTAGAATTTGATGCAAAGAGTATGGTACACAAGGAAAGGTTTAGCAAGTCACATTAGTGCTAAACTTTATTCTAGCATAATGCGCTAAGCTGCGTAGTAATGTAGCCTTGAATTTCCTTATGTACTGTTGAAAGCTCCATGACTTGCTTTAAAATGTGCAAACAAACAAAAACACTTGAATCCGTAGTTCACTGAACAGGCAGATATTTTTAAATATACATTTATGAAGTATCTGTGTATTGCGTAAGTGGTTAAAATTGTAGCTATCGTGTTATAATGAAAATCAAAGATACTGCAGTTGAACTGATGGTATAAAATGCTCAAATTTGTGATCTCAGAACTCCATGTTACCTCTGTTTTAAAATGACAACTCAATTAAATGTCAAACAGGCACTGATATCTTAGACATTGAGTGAAGTTTATTCCTTAATACTACCACCACCTATGGCCATTGTGTTACTTTGAAACCTCTTTCAAATTCAGCGTGGCTTGAGATGAAAGTTTACCTACGTACATACATCAAAGGAAATTATAGTGACAAAGAATAATCTGTCAAGCAAAGCTAAAATTTAAATGATGAGGCATTTCTGCATTTTGTATTATGAATTGGCAGCGCTTTGGTCTTGTATTCTCTACTTCAAAGGTAAAATTTCAAAGATAGTTGTCTAAACATTTAGTCTCACTGGCAAAAAGTCTATTCATGACACTAAATCTCAGGAAGGCAAGGTTTCAGCAGTTTAAGGGACTAGCGTACAGAACCTCTTGGGAAGAAAAGACCCTCAGGGAAAAAAGAGCATAAGAGATCTAGCAGGTGTTTAAAGAAATTTTTCTTAGGACACAAGAACTCTCACTTTAATATGTGGAAAATCAGGTAAGGAGGAGAGGAAATAATCGTGGCTGAGTCACAGGCTCCCAGTCAAACTGAAATGTCAGAGGAGAATGCATAGACAGTGAATGCAGAGATATACATCCTAGTAAGATCATAGTTATGAAGCCCCCAGGAGTACAGGGATAGGAACAAGAAAGCTAAGGCATATCTGGGCTCAGCTTCGCAAAGGATGCGAAGAAGAATTTTCATAGTTGCAGAAGACAGCACTGCATTTTACTGTCCACCTCACCCCCTCTTGGTGAAGGAGACCTGAGTACAAACAATGTGGAGATGGCTGCATTACTCAGTGATGTTATTACCTTCAGTTTCACATACAACTGCTTTTCCCATATCTCCCAAGACCCTGAATTGTAATGTAAGAACTTGAGGAACAATGTTTATCCTGGTTTCAGATGAGATAGTGTTAATAGCACACTGATGTTTTGGTTGTGGCTGAGTCATGGATGCATGCCTAGGACCAGGTCAGGCTGCTTGGCAAAGGAGCCATTATGGTGTTGTGATAGAGGGCAGGGTAGAGCCAGAGCAGGTAGCCTGAATTAGGCAAGGAGTGATTCCATATCATGTGTCAAGATGTGGAAGGCTATAAAGCTGCAGGGAGTTGGCCACTGGTCAGGGATTGGCTGGGCATCAGTTAGTGGTGGTGTGTAGTTACACTGTGGATATATATAAAAATGTAAATTACTCAGAAAATAATGCCTCCTACTTATTTCCATGGAACTACAACAGATACCAAAAGCACAATATTTGATAGATCCAATTTTCAAGTACAAAACGCTGCCTTTCAACATAGTCACCACCATTAGCTATGCATCTTTGCTAGTGATGAACAAGGGTCTGAATGTTATAAAATAGGAGACATTACTTTTGGAGCAGTCCTGGTATATTACTTTCACTTTTTATTTTTTTAACCTGCTTTCTGTCTTAGTAAATAGTTTTAATCTCAATTTACTAGTTCTATTTTGTTTCCAATTTTCTCCCCTGTCCCATCTTGGAAGGTAGTGAGTGAATGGTGCTTAGATCCCTTTGTGACCATTTGAGGATCCTGAATGTACAGAAATCCATTGGACTTCATGAGATGTATCTGATTGTCCTGGGTAATTAGCAGATCAAGTTGGTAAGTCACCCTCCATCATACCACAGAAGGAAGGGATGCCATCCAAAGGGACCTGAACAAGCTCAAAATGTGGGCCCATGTGAATATAGAGAGGTTCAACAAAGCCAAGTGCAAAGTGTTGTGCTTGGATCAAGGTAATGCCAGTTACATGTATAATATGGGAGAAGAACTCATTGAAAGTAGCCCTACAGAGAAGGACTTGTATGATCTGGTAGATGAAAAGTGTAACACAAACCTGTAGCAGTGTGTGCTTGAAGACCAGAGGGCCAGCTGTACTCTGAGAGTTGGCTAGCGGGCTGTAGGAAGTGATTGTCCCTCTCTTCTCCACCCTTGCAAGGTACTTGCAAGGAACTCTCGGAGTTCAGGCCCCGGACCACCAGAATAAGAAGCATGTGGAGCTGTTGGAGGTCCAGAGGAGGGCCATCAGGATAATCAGAGGGGTGGAGCACTTATTCTACAAAGACAGGCTGAAGGAGCTTGGCTTGTTAAAACTTGGAGAAGAGTGTCTGGACAGGCACCCTCTACAGAAAGCCCCTCTGTATTTAAGGGAGTGGAAGTACATATGGGAAATATGACAGATTGATTATACTGTCCCTTCTCTTAAATCTGAAGGCAAACAGTTAGTAGGGATAGAAGAATTCTCTAGCCTATTACAGGCTGAATCTTTCCCTCAAGCAAGTTGGGAAAACCCTGTTAAGGCTCTAAAGAAATTTAGCATTTTTCCAAAACTTAATCTAATCAGACAATGGCTCCCATTTTACTTCAGGAGTAGTACAAGAATGAGCAAGAGAAGAAAGTGTTGGGTTGGTTTTCTGCACTCCCTAATATCCTCCAGCTAGTGGCATCATGGAATGACCAAAAGGCCTCCATGAGAAATTTCTGAAACTGGCAAAATCCAATTGGGCTATTTACCTCCCCGACGCTGTCAAAAGAGTCAGTGGTTGCTGAGGAATTAAAGTTGTCCCCAGCTTAATGCTTTCGTCTTGAGGCTCCATCATTCATACCCATTGGTCTTGATCCAGATACAGATAAGGTTTCTCTGGCTTATCTCCCTAGACAATCAGTTTTGATCAACTTGCCTAATGTGGGGGCCTCTCACACTAGCTCTAATGGAAACTCTTAATGAGTATACCTGGAAGGCTAAGAATGACTGGCATAAAATGTACAAGATCAACATTTGATGGATTTTCCCCTCCTATTAACTGGTTCTTTTAGGACCAGAATTTTTCCTTTTCTGTCTTTTAGGTACTTGAGAGGAAAAATGCTGACCTTAGTGCTTAGCATGGTGGTCTCCTCCCTTGTCTTGGCTGTTTCCGTGGGCTGTCTATGGTATGATCAACACCACTTCTTCTGGCAATTGTCCTCACTATGACCTCAATAGCCAGTGAGAAATTAACTTCACTTTATGATTAGGAAAACAAATTCGTAGCTCCAAAGCATCAGATAGCTCATGCATTCAACCCCAGCAATTGTTGGGTTTGTGGCAATGTAACTGGCCTTGAAAGTTGGCCATGGACTGCATCTCTTATTTCCCTTGAGTGGATAACGAAATTAAGAATTACTCTTATTGGAGAGAGGATACACAGCCTTGGGACGTTCAATACACAGCCTGAGGCAATTATTGCTTAAACTGAACACAAAACAATAGGGTTTTTCTTGGAGTTAGCAAATGTAACCAAACCTACATCTATGAAAACCATTGCCTCGCTGATGAGTGTAGCCCTTGCTGGCTTGAATGAGTTTGAGTGACTCAAACGGGGCATAGGGTTTTCTAGCTATTGACTACTACGTTACCAGTTCTACTCCAAAGTATTCTCTACCTTATAGCACTAGCGTGAGTTGATCTTGGAGTAATGACAGTAGTGACACTAGAACATAATCTTGTTCTGCTTTCCAACAACATGACTGTTCAACCTTGCCACTGCAACACTCTTATGGCAGAGGAACATAATTTACTGTCAAGCATTGCCCCCCTGGAATAAGATGAAGGGCCTGTTTGAGAATGGCACTGAAGGGCCATTATTGGGTTTGCGGCCATTATGCATTTGACTGACTACATGTGAATTGAATTGGGGTGACAATCTGCCCAAGGTTTTTTTTTGTTTTGTTTTGTTTTTTGTTTTTTGTTTGGTCCTGAGGAATGATGGTAACTAAGTGTCAAGGCGTATGATAATCTCAAATGACAACACCAATCTACTGACATTTTCATAATGAGTGGAAATAGCCAAACTCAGGGTAAAGACAGTTGGCTGCATTGACCCAACTAATTCTTCATCCACTGAATAGTCCACCCTTCAAGTCCACATTTCTTCAACTTATTTATAAGGATAAGGTTTTGGAACATGTCAAAGGCCTTGCATAAGTTCACGTAGATAACATAAGATGTCCTTCCTTAGTCCACTAGTGCTATCACAGCATGCTACCAGATTGATCAGTCATGACTTACCCTTAGTGTAGCCATGGTGGCTGTCAAGGATTATCTCCTCATTTTGCATGTGCCTTAATATCTCTTCCAGTATCTATATTGTACAATCAACAAATATACAATTATCAGAGTGACATGGTTAGACTAGTATTTTACAGGTCATATAACTAGAAGGAGTATCATGATGGAAAAAGGTAATCAAAAACAAATGAAAATGCTCACCTGTGTCCTAGACTCACAGAAAAAACCGTCCCAAGGGAGAGATCTCCAGAAAGAGACCCTTCCCCTATGGCAGTCAGCCCAGACACAGAGGTGAGACTGACTGACCTGTAGTCCCCTGGATCTTCTTTCCTTTCTTGAAAATGGGGTTATGTTTCTTCTTTTCCAGTCAGTGGGGACTTCACAAGACTGCCATAACTTTTCAAATGTGATGGATAGTGGCTTGGCAGTTGCCATTCACCAGTTCTCTCAGAACCTGAGGATAGATCTTGTTGTGTCCCACAGATTTTTGTACCTTCAAGTTCTTTAGATGGTCTTCACTTACAGCATGCAAATCTACCTTCTCCAAGTTCTTACCATTGCTTTCTGCAGCTTGGGTGGTGTAGCTAGATCCCTTGCCTGTGAAGAGTGAGGCACAGAAGTCATTGAGCATCTCAGCCTTCTTCATATCCCTCAGGATCAAGTCTCCAGTTTCCTTCCAGAGAGGGCACACATCTTCCCTGACCTTCTTTTTACTACTGATATACCTGTAGAATTTCTTGCTCCACTTGATATCCCTGGCTGAATTTAATTCCATCTGTGTTTTAGCTTTCCTAACCTGATTCCTGGCTGCTCAGACAACTTCTTTGTAGTCCTTCCAGGTAACCTGTTCCTGTTTCCACTCCCTATAGACTTTCTTTTTGAGCCTGAGTAAGTCTAGGAGCTTTTGTTGATCCACAGATGCCTCCTGGCATTCTTGCCTGCCTTCCTTTTCCTCAGGATGCACTGATTCTGTGCTTGGGGGAGACGGTCCTTGAATACCAACCTACCTTGGGCCCATCTTCCCTCCAGGGCTTTATCCCATGTCACCCTGCCAAGCAGTTCCCTGAAGAGTTCAAAGAGTAGCTGCCTGAAGTCCAGAACAGCAAGCTTGCTGCACACCCTCTTTAGCACCTTGAGGATTTTGAACTCTACCATTTTGTGGTCGCTATAGCCAACACTTCCCTTGAGCTTCATATTACTCACCAGCATAGCACCTTTTCTCATGGGTTCCTGTACAGCTTGGAAGAGGAAGTTATCATCAGCACATTCCAGGAAACTCTTTGATTGCTGGTGCACTGTTTTGTTCTTTCCAACAGATATCAGGGTGGTTGAAGTCCTCCATGAGGATCATGTTTTGTGAACATGAAGCTGCTCCTATCTGTTTGTAGAGGGTCTCATCCACTTGATCTTCCTCACCTGGTGGTCTGTAGCAGATTCCCACTACAATGACTCCTTCTCCTGCTTTCCCTCTAACCCTAACCCATAAGCTCTTTGTCAGTTCCTCATCTATCCCCAGGTGAAGCTCCAAGGACTCCTGCTGGTCACTGATGTACCTTTTTCCCTGCCTGTCTTTCCTAAAGAGTGTATACACATCTATTCCTACATATCAGTCATGAGAATCATCCCACAATGTCTCAGTGATGCCCATAACATCACAGCTGTGTAGGCACACACATGCCTACAACTCCTTCTCCTTGTTCCCCATACTTCGTGCATTGGTGTACCGGCATTTGGGTTGGGTTCCCCACTGAGGCTGATCTACCAATGAGAGTTCCCTTATCCTGAACCTTAGGTGCTGTCTTACCAGCCTGTGATCCAGCTCCAGGCCCAGGGCCACTGTCAGCTCAAAGTGGGATTGTTTGAGGATCCCCTCCCTCAGCAATTCTGGTTTAAAGCCCTTCTGATTAACCTTGAAAGCTTGTTGCCAAAGATGGTCTTCCCCTTGTCTGAAAGATGAATCGCATCCTCCTCCAGAAGACCAGATTTCTCTTAATTAATTCAATTACATGAGTAGCCAAAGCCCTATTCACAACACCACTTCCTTAGCCATTTATTCATTTTCTTAATTCTGTCAGTCATTTCCCTCCCCATTCTCCTAACCTGGAGAATTGATTAAAAGACTACCTGTGCTCCCGAGTTCCTCACTGCTGCTCCCAGCCCCTTGTAGTCCTTCAGGTTGCTGACAGATGTGTTGATAGAAGTTAACAGAAGAAATTATATTTCTTTTAATATTATGAAATTTAATTTACAGTTGTAGATGAATTCCTCCATAACATCCTACATACAAAATAGTTGCAGTGTCCGGCAAGTCAGCAATTCAATTTCTTCCAGTAAGACTGGATATGAAGTAGTGTAGGTATACTTTATTTTAAATATATAGATTTACAAATATGTGTCTATGTTATAACTTTAATATTGAAACTACTACAACCAGAATTTGATTTAAAAACGTAAGTGGACTATGTACAGAAACACTGGGAATGCCATGAAACATACATGATTTCAGGAGCACAGGAAAAAGAGTTTTCCTCATGATATTGTATTCCATTCTACAATCTTAAACATCTGTATTTCTGCATCTGCATCTACAACATTATTCATAAAATAAAATCCATGGTATTAGTTGTGGATACTACAAAAAAGTGCATTCTTATTCAACTTCAGTTGATATTGAGGTCCTGAATTTCTTCTGTTAAGAGAGGGTATGAAGACCTTTCTCTGGTCACTTTCTCAGTGGCCATTTGTTATACTATGTATCTTTTTATTTTTACTTTTTTTGTTTCCTATAATTTTTTGGATATTGATCCTAGTTGTTAATTGCCTTCACTTTTTTAACAACTATGGTCATGTTCAACTTCACCAGTTTACATCCTGTGAGCAGTTAAAGAAGTCAATATCTTTTATCACTTCTGCCAAAGAGTTAACTCTCACCTTATTGCATGTAGCATGAACTTGTATTTTGTAATAAACAGCTTCACAATTTTTCTACTCCTCCAGTCATCAAGGTCAGCTATTTTTTCCCCAAGTCTCTTTTGCAATGACAGCTCCCCTATTTCATCATCAAATTTCATGAGTGCATACTGGCTTGTATGTCAATGTCAATATAATTATCAATATCATTTTAGCTTTATTTTAGTTTTAGTCACTTTGGATTTATCTTCAGCTCACCTATCTCATAGTTGTTCTGACAATTGAGTTCACTGGATTTTACAGTAAATTTCCATTTGGAATAATAAGAAACATATGTAGATGCCCAGAGAGTTATTTTTTTCTAGTTTACTGAATTAAAGTAGATGTCATGTCAAAGAAAGTAAGAAGATCATGTCAGAATTATCTTTCTCTGGTAGTCATATTGCCATATTGCCATCATATTGCCATTTATCTCCCCATTTTCTGAAGCCTTACCTAGTCTTTAGATTAAACAAATAGATCTGTTGTTAAGAAGATAACTTTTAGACCTTCACTATTTTTCATTCATAAAGTTTTTCAACTAGCTTGGATTCATTTTAAAACGCTGCTTCTGAACCTGAAAATTGAAATGCTGATATTTATAATAATAATAATAATAATAATTATAATCTTGGACAGAAATAATTTCATTCCAACATGTATTCATTAAACTTTACAGTTACCTCTACTGTATTATAATTTCTATATGTTATTAATACAAATAAGTGAAAATTAAAAAATGATAATAATAATAACAAGCACTTAATGTCTCTGTATCCTATCTTGTATGTATCCCCAAAGTTCACCAGATAAGGTTGGATCAAGTTAAAGTAGTTGTGCTTATTTAACAAGGTACTTTTGTTAGTCCAACATGAAATGATTTGCAAAGCAGCTCTTCAGAACTTGCTTCTTGTGCAGATGTAGAATTGGCATGATGTTGCTTTTAAAGCAGATTTTCTATATGGAACACTGAAAAAACTGCTTACTGAGAGAAAAAGTATTTTCTCATGTGTTACTTCCTTTCATGAAGATTTTTTCAAAGTTTTTCTGTAGCTTTTGTTCAAAGCACAAAGGAAAGGAGATGGTAGCTAAAATATCTCAGTGAGATATCACTTATCACAGACTGGTTTTTGTGTAGGCTTTTTTTAGACTGGTTTCATTTCCTACAGATGACAGCTTTTGTGAAATATTTGAAGCTTTGCTGAAACTTCTAGTGCCTTTTAAGTATTCTTTCAAATTTTGCTTAGTTTTTTACTATATATTTTGCCTACCTGCTAACCACTAACAATGTGGTAACAATGCCTTCAGCAATGGCTAGAATTTTTTTGTAGTTCTATAGCATATCACCATAGTTTTCAGTATAGTGGTGAAAGCCATATGAAATCTATGTATAGCATCAGATCATATGGAATAACTGAATACTTCAATTGTTAACTGCCCAGAATGTTAAAATGGTAAAAAATAGCTGGAAACAAGTACAATGAATTCAATGAATTTACTACAAGAACTCATTTTGTATTTTTTCCCCCCACCTTAAGATTGGACTTCTCACTCTATAATGCAAGAAATAAAAGCTATTTTCTAGCTCAGAAATTTTCATTTTATAAAAATATAATATTTAATATTTGCATTTAAATGTAACTGATAATCATCAATCCAAAGTTGAGTAAAAAGTCTTGTCAAAACAGAAGTCATCCTGTAGGATCAACTAGGCTAAGAAAAGACAGGATAGTCTGCTTTTCCATGAAAGGTCAAAAACTTGTTTTCTGAAACTGAGAAGATTCATGATACAGAAGCTGCATATCATAATTTGAGATGTTATTTCATTGGAACATGTTTGAGACCTTATTTCACTGGAACACAACTATACGAAGGCCACTGCATTAGAAATAGCATCTTGTCAGTTATGTCATGGAAATCATCATATAAGATGAAGATCTAATAAATTCATAGTGCCATAGCATCAGTCCTGCCTAGTTACTTAGTTAATATTTATTTTTACATGCATAACATGTTTATGTTTCAGGCTTCATACAGCTCCAAGTGTGTGTGATTAGCTCCTTTCAAATATCGCTGTTGTAGCAGAACAAATGTAGGAGCTAGGGTAAGGTTATACTTCATTTCAGTAAGCTTGCTGATTAAGAATGATTTATAATTTAATAACAGGTAGAATGAAAAAGAGCAACATGAAGTTAATGCTTATAATGGCATTAAGCTATAAAATCACAAGTATTTGTAGATGATTGGTAATGGATCAAATAGATTGTACCAGCCTGAGTGACAGAGGTAATGAGTTTTAGAAAACATGAATGATCATGAACATTTACCATGTGTTTTTTCCTGTATATGAAGTAAGCCACTAAATGAAGTGACTGTAAGGTTACAGCTCAAGTGATTCTTCTCTATGAGGAATGCAATTGTGTTTACTGGCATAATAGCAAGTTACTGTTTGTGCTGGTCTTCCAAGTGAAGAAAACTTGATTGTACATATACTATTCAGCACTGGAAAAGAAGACTGCCTTGATCTGAATCAGGCTGATTTCTCCTGTTGCATCTGGAGGTTTGAACCTTTAAAAAAGCTAGGCAAGAGAGACAGGATGTATGCATGGAAGTATGTGTTCCTGATGTATTTTCACAGCTTGTGGGGGATCACTAGCAGCTTTCCTGCAGTGAGTTCAAGGAGGGAATCAGAAGTGCAAATTTAAGGAAAAACTATGGGTTTAGTGAATAAATCAAAACTCTAAAGAAGGTGAAATAAGGACTTCACTCATTGTTCAAATTGGTTGGGAGATGTTCAGCTACTTCCTGGGAAACAGGGTCTAAGCATGCATAGAGGCTTCTTAGGAGGACAAACATCATAACCCTGAATGTTGCCCTTTCCTACTTCTTTCTTTGAGCTTTCATTGTTGAACACAATGGTATAAAGTATCCCTTTGTTCAGTTTAAGTCAGCTGTCCTACTTCTGTTAAATCCCAAATTCTTGCCCACATCCAGCCTAGTCCACGGAGAGGCAGATATGGTGCTTGGATACTGTTCAAACACCGCACAGCATTAGCTAAAACACTGGTGTGCGACTACAACAGCGTTGTTAACAAACCTAAAATATTGTACAATACATGTTGCTGTGAAGAGAATTAACTGCAATCCAAGCAGATCCAGTACATGGCTGTACAGCTTTACAACTTCAGCTATAGGAGTGTAAAAGGAAGGGGACAGAGTGTTATGGTTCTGAGCAATAAATGGGAGATTATCAGTTCCCTATATCATAGAAGGCAAACATAATTGTCACAGTTTTATCTCTAGATCAGTGTCTGTGGCAGGGGTTCCCACAAGTCCACTGGCCCAAAAGGAGGGAAAGAGGAAAGAAAAGGAAAAGAATAAAAGGGGGGGAAGCACAACAGGAGCAAGGAGCAATTACTTTACTAATTATACTAGGGGAATACAAGTTAACTGGGATTGTAACTGGGAATCTGATAGGTACTGACAATTCTAATAATAAATTTAATCAGAAACTAGGTATATTTGAAATTATTTTTCAGCAATTCCTTCTTTGCATTCTGAAAACTATGGTATTGGATGTTGTTTATCAAACTAAGAGAAGATAGACCTTGTGCTGTTCCAAGCCACTACAATAGTATTATGCTGACTGTGACTAGCCACACACTCAAGAAAAGGTCTCATGCTACGTCTTGCCATGTATCTGACCTATATGAATTAAGCAGTTAAAGCTGTTGTGTGTGTGGATAACCGAACAGTAAAAGCAAGTAATATGAGCTAGTAATGGAAAGTGTTTCTGTTTCCTTGCAATGATAACTTGAAAGATTAGCCTTAGCTACAATTTCCATAGAACTTCAGAGGATGCCTAGAGAGCTTTTTTGGTAAAGAGCTGGGAACAAAATCTTCTGATGTGGAAGAGTCTTAACACAAACATGAATCATGTCCAAGGCCTGCAGTTCACACTGTGCAATGCAACTCTTTCCAGGAATGGCTTTCATCCAGGTTGGCATGTGAAAGAAAAATTTTGCTCTGCTTCAACAGCATAAAGGCACTGAGGCTTTCAAGTGCTACAGCCTTGAAACATGGTTTCCCTTTTGTAGCAGCTTGAACCAGCGATTGATTACTTGTTAGGAAGGCAGGGCCAACTCATGAGAACTCTGGCGCACCTGAGTGGCTGGAAGGGGTAGAACCAGGATTCACCCCTTTCCAGACCTTGTTTACGGGTTGGTTATGGTGGCAAGGGCATCTCATCTGAAGATCTCTGCTTACCCCTGAGGACATTATAGGCCTTCTGAAGGTAAGCAGTTTTTTTCTCTTATTTCTATGCCTATTGCTATTGCATCTAAACAGATCCGAACTTGCTGTAGTCTCAGACCTTGCTGCTCTGCCATCCTATTATTCTTTCTATTGCACTACTCTTCCAAATACTTGTGCTGGTTATTATCTTTTTGATTACAACTGAAATAAAACACTCGTGTTTCAGAAGGCACTGCAGTGCTTGAATAATTTCTAATGAATTTTGAGTCCAATTTACAAGATTCAAACGATGTTCTTTAGTAGGTGAATGTTATCGTGGTGTCTCAGCACACAATGCTTCCATTCATAACCAAGAATATAATATTTTCTAATGTGTTTCATTTTGTCTTTAACTTTGTGCAGTGGAGTATGACAGGTTTCTTCATTCTGATATTTCATATATGGAACAGTTTCAGTACAATGTAGATCTTCGAGTTGCTCTTGGAAACATTAGATTATATATAAAGGTACAGAAATATACCTGACTTAGTTAAAGATAATAAATTCTTAAAGATATAACTGCATTAAATGCCAAGGAATCTCCAAGATCTCTTAAAGGGTATAGAAATAAACTATGAAGTATCATATCATCAGTAGATGAAACTTCTAGTGTTGGAGGAAACTGAGAATCTAGGTCTTCAAAATGAGAGAGAGAAACTTAAACAAATACAGTGGCAAAAAATATGAGAAGCCTTGAATCTAAAGAATATCTAAGCAATGTTAGGTTCCACTCAGCATACTAGAGGTGAGTACATTCATGTTAAGTATAAGCTAGTGTGAGTTTGAATTTGGAACTTTTGTGTTCTGGAACGATAACTTTGTCCAAATTATATTAGTGTGTTTCATCTTCTTTGATGATGGCTTAACACTGATACTCTGTAGTAAGAGCAGAGGATTCTGGTCTGATATTTACTTGACTGCTAACTGAAAGGAAGGCCATTAAAGAAGACATTAGGTGAAATGTAACAGTAAGACTGAAAAATGTATTAGAAGACATCATAAAGAATAGTGGAAAACAAAAATGAAAGTTTCCACAAAGATCTTTAGCTAAATTTCATAAATGAAGCAATTGTTTTAAAGCACAGGAAAGTGAATGTAGTGTAAGACCAATGCTCAAAAGGTAGACTGAAATTACAAGACACAACTTATATTCGATGAAAAGAGAAAAACAATTTTAAATGTTAGAATGGAACTTTTTTCTTAAATTTGATTCTGAGTAAATAAACTCAATGTTAATTATAATTTGAAGTATATCATTTGTGCATGAATATTACATCTGTATTACCCTGAACTCGTCTCTTTGTGTGTGACTGTTTCTACAATAGGAGTACTCTCACCTTTGCTTTTCTCGTTTTTCCTTTGTTTTTGTGATGGGTGTCTGATGGGTAAACCCTGGCAAGCAGTTGATCACCCATTCAGCCACTGCTCACTCCTGCCTTCATCTAGTAGGACAGGGAAAGAATAGAAAGACTGAGAAGAAAACTTGTGAATCCAGACAAAGAAAACTTGATATCTTAAGGAGACAAGGAAGAGGGGAAAAAAAACTCACACAAAAAAAAAGACAAATAGACCAATGGACAGGAATAAAAAACATGACATGCAAACAGTGCAAAAACTATTACTCCCTGTCTCCCTGTAGCAGATTGATCTCCATGCAACAGCCAACTTAGAAGGCACAAACCCTACTCATTTCTTCTTCTGTTCCATTTTATTGCTGATGATATTATGTGATATTAAATTTCCTCCTAGCAAATTTGTGCCAGATCCTCCCAACCTTTTTCTCTCTCCCAGTTTACTAGCTGCAAGAAAGAGGGGTGCTGAATGGGGAAAGGAGAAATCATTGACGTGGCAAGAGCTGTTTAAAAATAGCTAAAATACTGGTGTATTTTGAATACTGTTTTAGTCACAAATTGAAATACATACATGTTACTATGAAGAAAGTTACATTAATGCCAACCAGATCCAGTACAGTTTTAGATTAGTGTGTGAATTTCCTGGACAATAGAGTAAGTACCTATTATCTATGTCATCTTCTCTGTTTCCAGCAAACACAACATATGCTGTTGCTTCTGTGATCTCAAGGAAGATTTTTGGCTTTGCTTCAGAAGTGAGGTGTTATGTGTTTAGAGTCTAAGATAATTGTGATCTTTCAAGATGAGACCAAAGACGAGTCACTTTTAAGGACCTACTTGGAGGGGTACCCCAGGGGCCAGAACACTAGAAGGTAAGGGGTCCCCAGAGTTGGTCAATATTTGAACACTGCTCCTTAGGTATGTTGAACTTGGAAAACTAAGAAATCCTGCAAAAATGGTAGAAGACCTGCATGGATGAGCAAGGAGTTCATGGATAAACTCAAAGGGAAGAGGAAAGTCTCTGAAATGTGAAAAAACAGCCTGGACGTTTGTTAAGAGTAGAGGAATACCATCAGTGTGCTGGAAGGCAACAAGGAAGGCTAAGGACCACTTAAAATTAAATTTGGTAAGGGAGGTCAAGGGTAACAAAAAAGGATTCTTGATGTCTGTCAACAGCAAAAGGAAGATTAGGGAAAATGTGGCTCTGCTGCTTAATGAGGTGATTACCCTGGCTCAATCTCTTCTGGTCACATAAGTGAATTGCCTTCACTTCTGTTCCCAGAGCTGATAGGATCTTTTCACAGATGCTCCATCAGTTGTTCAAGCCACGACTCAACACCTTTACAATGTGATCCAATGGTTGAGCTGGTTGAAGGGTGAGCCTTCCCTAATATGAAGATCCAGTGCACCATAATGCTCGTACTATTGACTGTTCTGATGCAGGTTGACATAATATAGGATGATTGGTTGACTTGTGGTTGAAGGTTGTGTTCTTTCATGGGCCAGTCCTCGATGGTGCTACTGGAGGCATGCTGATGTTTGGTGCAGGTTCATCTTATGTTCCATCAGGTACCACATAGGCCATCACTGAGTGTTGTGCTTGATCTCACAGTGACACTGGAATGTTTCAATGAAATTTTATTCCTTGCAGTGGTCCTAGAGAATCAAAAACTCATGGAGAGTAGTACAAGTGTTTCAGGGGTACTAGGAGGAGAAGGTCTGCCCTCCAGGGCGACATACAGGCTGTATTCCTATCCTGGTACTACAACCTTTGGCTGGAAATGGTTATGCAACCACAGATATCAGGCACCAAAGGGAAAGTCCTGGTCTGCCTTAGGGACATGATGAGGGTCCCCTTAGCAATGAAGACCAGAGTGTTGGCCACGATGTCAGTAGGCCATGTACCAATTACCAGAGGGACCATCGAGCCTCCCACCTCCAATAATCTCCCCTAAGGTGAAAGTAGGCTATATCACTTTGGTCCTACTTGCGCCTTCCAAGGCTATTTTATTCTACGGGTACCTGGTTCTAGATTCTCAGGGGCAGAGAGCAGATGGTTATTTTCATTGCCAATTTGGGGTCTTACCTGATAATCAGTGTAATTTGGCTCCTAAGCAGGGAGGCCCCTGTTGTCTGTAGCATTTTCAGGGCACTGGATCTGCCATCTCAGAGTCTGGGATCTCAAATGTTTCTTCATATATCTCTTCTCTCATGCCTAATTCACAAATATAGTTTTGAAGGTCTAAGGTCTTCCATGGAGGACCATAAACTTATGTGCAATGGTATGTCAGTCTTATTAGGCCAAGACATGTGGCATGCTGCCATCAACCAGTCTATTAATACTGGTTTTCATCCCGGAGTTGATGGCAGAGTGTAACCTTAAGGGCAGGGTGCAAGGTAATGGACCAGAAATTTCTAAGTTGGTGTCTATTAACCATGACACCTTCTGCCCTTGAGTCCTATAACTTTAAAATCCAGGCTGGTATGTTTTCTCTAGGCTTCTGTCAAAACTGTTGAACTAAATCCATTAATTCAGGTGCTGTATAGGGATAAGCTGTTACATGCAAATAAGTTTGGACAGGGTGCCATTGACTGGGGAGCACCCCTGCTGGTCTATCTTGTATTTTTTTTTGTTGTTGTTTTCTGAGTTGTTATAGGGCAGATCTCAAAGGGATTCATCTTAAATGGAGCTTCAAGATTCAACCTGGAAGCTTTGTTTTCTAAATCATCCAGGTCCATTGATTTAGGAGTCTGCGTATATTCTAATGTAGATAATGTTCTGTTTTACTGGGGAAGTTAGACTTGATTTCTTTCCTGTTAATGTGCCAAATTGTTATTTCAATTTTTCAATATGATCTCATAGTAAATGATATTCATTTTCTGAAGTATTGTTTTATATTTCTCTTTGATTTAAAGCATTTAATAATGGCCATGCCACAGTAGATGTGGCTAACTGGAATTCTTTTGTAATTAAGATCTATATCTAATCCATGAAAATCTGCCATGCGGGATGGGGAGGAAATAATTCCAGTAACCCCCAGGGAATTGCATTTCTCAACTGTAACCACAAGTTCATAGTAGGATGACCCCAGAAATCCTGGGATATGTCCAGTGGGGGGGATATTGTTCTTATCTAAGGGGATAGTGTTCTCTCCCTTGACCCATTTAAAGATATACCAAAGAAAGGACGTTTTAGTATTTTTAGTTTAGTTGGCTCACCAAATGTTACAATTGGAAAGATTAATGTGGTGGAAGGGCAATACAAGAATGCAACAGCAAAGGGACCAGCACAGACTGGATGATATTTCACAGGAACAGTAACGATGTTCCCCAGTATCCAAAGATCTAGGCTTGCAGGAAAGATTTGACAAGGGAGTGATCTCCAACCAGAAAACCACCACAGTGGTGGTTAGCCCTAAGAGAGGTGGAGCCAGGCTCCACCCCTTCTGGTCACACAGGTAAATTGCCTTCACCTGTGCTCCAGATCTGACTGAGTTTTTTTCCCCAGGTACTCAATCAGTGGTTCAGGTCATGACTCAACAGTTACCATACAAGGATTAAAGACCATTATGTTTTTTGGAACATACTGGTTTCTTATTAGGTTCATTTTCAGTTTTGGAGTTGCATCTATGTATAACCAATTAAGGGCACTGATAGAGATACCTGCCTGGTACCTGTGTGTCTGCCTGGTGTCCCAGAGTAAGTAGCTAATTTAACAGACAACACGATGCTTAGATGGTTTCCAGGTTATCTTCTCGTTGGCATGTCATGGCCAACGCAGGGACCATGTTATCAGTCTCACTGAATGTGTTCCTCTAATAATGTGCTTTATGTGAAGGAAGCTTTCCTTGAGACCAGAGAATGTTGAGTGGGAGGGAATATGGAGAGCTTTAGGAAAATCTCAGAAATGTGGGGACCCTGATGTCATAGGATTTCACTCCTGAACACCTGTGGGATCCCAAGAAACTAAGTGAACATTTGAGTCAGGGATGGTGTGGCTTAGGTAGATCTGAGGAGACACAACTTCTTTGGGGTTGACTCATGCTTACTGAGCTCTACATACTATTCTGGAGAGAGAGAGTTTCGAAGCTGAGATTCAAATCAAGGGGGAAGTCTCCAAGTCAAAACCTACTGATCACAGGAAGAACCAGTATCATTGTCAGTTGCCCCTGTGGAAGGCCAGAAATGGGAACAGGTGCCCTCATGTCTAGAACAGAAAGAGGAAGCAAAGGAAGCAGAGGAAGATCCAAGTGAGGGGCCATACCCAAAACTGCTGTCATTGAGAAAGGCAACAGAGAAAAACTAAGACACGAAGAGGAGAGTGAGGAGGAGGAAGTCGCTGTTGCCACTACTTGTTGACCCTTGAAGATGACTCAAATCCAAGGCCCAAGAAAGGAGTTTATATGGCACCCATACAAAACTATTTTCACCTGGTTGCTTTGGTGTTGGGGCAACGGGGCCAGTAGTACGTTCCTCGATGGTTATGAAGCTCATCAACTGGGAAACATTGGCAGAGACTCAGAGGGATTAGTAGATGTCTGGATGGCGTTGCCATCCTCTGGGAATGAGTGTTATTAGCCATGAAGGAAAGACATGCCTTCAGAGACAATCTGGAGCCTGAGATGAAAAAGTGGAATACTGTTGAAAAAGGTATCCAGTATTTGAGAGAAACATCTATGCTGGAGTTGTTGTATGACCCCATATTTGTTCCTAACAATCCACATCAAGACCATGATCCTGAGAGAGTTAGGAGTAGACCTGATATATGGCAGAAACTCAAAAGAGCAGCATCAGAAAGGTACACCAGTACATTAGTAGTAACATTTGATAGATACGAGGAACAACAGAGAAGGCCCCCAGTTTCTTAATTGATTTTTACACTTCAAAACTCTGAACAACAATTACCTCCATTCTATGCCTCTATTTCAACCATCTCAAAAGTAACCAAGACTAGATAAAGTGGATAAGATGATTAAAATGGAGAAGAAACAGGATGGAATGCTGGAGGAATTGTCTCTATTGATTAATCATGATGAACCTGTGGCACTATCAGAAATGCTTGATAAGGACCAGGATGATTAGAGTCTACAGAAGGAGATGATCAAACTGATTAAAATCTCAGCTATCAACAGCAAATATCTTCCTGTCTGAGCAAATGACAGTAGTAAATTTGTCACATGCTGCCTTGTGAAGAAGTGGCATAAAAAACTCACTCCTGCACTATGAGTACAATTAAATTGCTCCAGGTACTGTAGGAAATCAATAGAGGGGGCCCTGCCCTCAGTTGAGGGGCGGAGGGGAAGTATAATATATATAATGCATTGGACTGTGTGGATTCGATGGCCTGGCATGTCAGACCTGTAGAAAGATAAGGTACTGGTGGACACTGGTGTGCAGTGCACTCTGATGCCCTTGAGTCACAAAGGGACAGAACTGATTCATATTTGTGGAGTGATGTGAGTGGGGGTGCTCAAGAATTGTCTGTGTCAGAGGCAGACAGAAGCCTCACTGGTAAAGACTGGCAAAAGCACCCTATAGTGACTTGCCCAGGGGCTCAGTGCATACATGGTATAGATTACCTCAGAAAGGGGCATTTTAAGGATCCCGAAGGGTATTGATAGGCTTTTGGAATATCTGCTGTAGACACAGATGATATTAAGTAGCTGTCTGTCTTGCCTGGCCTGTCAGAAGATCTGTCTGTTGTGGGATTGCTACAACTAAGTAAAATAAGCAATGTCATGCTTCTTAGGTTAGATACAATAGAAATACTTAAAAACAATTAAAAAATTAAAAAAAAAAAAGTATTGATGAATTGATTTGCAGTTTGCCTAGATACTTTGGTTAAAGATTGCTTAACTTTTCCTGGGGGTCTAGTATCATGCAAATAAGGGGTCACTAAATACATGTATACATTTTTTTCTTCTCAAAGTCCATGTTTCAAATAGAGAAGAGATAACAGAGAAGCTGTTTGGATTCTCTGCTGCTTTAAAAGCGTGTGTATGGGAACTATTGAATCAAGCCCTGAACCTCTGACTGATCACCTGAGGCAAGCACTGAGTCAGCTGCAGGTGAAGGTAATCCAGCTGTGTGACAAGAGGGGATGGAGCCTGGCTACTCCTCTCCTAGACCTCATTCAAGGCCTTCTCAAATGAGAAGGGATTTCTTTCTGGAGATCGCTCCCTTTGGGTTTTCCTGAGAACCCAGGACACAGGTGAGCATTTTCATTTATTTTTGATTATCCCTTTCCATAGCGATGATCTTTCTAGCTCTACGCTCTGTAAATACCAGCCTAACTATTCTGTGTATTTGCTGATTATATAGTATGGAAACAGGCTCAGTTCTTATTAGATGTAGCACTTTGTGCTCCATGTGTACACAAGTAACTGCGTATATCTATTGCAATATACATTAATGATCTGCTTATTAACATGTTCTTAAGTCTTTTTTTTTACTTATTTATTAATGCTGGTGTCTGAAATTTTAAGGCTCTTTGGCCAGCATGAAATTAGTTCAAGCAGTTGGATCACAGCAGATAAATTAACTCATTTACTATGATTGTTGGTATTTAAAGAACATTAAATCCATAAATTAAATGAACAGACCACAGTATACTCATAGATTTCCTATACTATGTTTTTCTGGTCTGCAGTGTTACAGTGTAACAGTAAATTATAGTGGTGTATTAAGAGTGAGATTAAAAAACACCACAACATCTTAATAATTTGGAAAGAAATCATAGTGAAAATAATACAAGTGTCTTTCTAATAGGGGTGAGGGGGGAGAAGCCTTTTTGAGACTCTCTGTGAATTAGGGGAGAGAGTATTTCCTAGCTTATTGCATGCTGAGCTGACTTCTATTCCTGTCACTGCCCTGCTGGGTAAAATTGCCCGCTTGCTTTGTTGTTGTTGTTGTTGTTGTTCTGTGTCTTCATGTCCCAGTCTATTATATGAAGTTATGATATTTTTCCAGCAACACCGTAAATCTCTAAATAACAGTAGTAGTGTCTCACCAAACATAACTTACTTGACCACCAAATCCTAAGAGAGCTTCCCAAAGAATGGGAAGAAAAGAAAAAAGTATGGCAAAAATGAACAAGTGAACTTCAGATGAATTTCAGCCATTAGTTCTAGTCAAACACCGTATCATTCTCTCTTTCCTTAGCAGATCAGGGCTTTTTGCTTTTGGACTCTTAGTTTTGTGCTTGTAACAGAATTAAAGTGCTTGCCTTAATAATTTTTTTGAAGAAAATCAGAGCTTACCATTTATCTAAAGTGATTCTTTCTCTGTAGAGATACTTTCAGTTGAAATTTCTTCAAGCTAGTTTGAACAAGATCCAGTACCTCAGACAGAACATAAAATATAGATGTACCATGTGTGCATTATTATTAATATGAAATGTCCTCTACTTCTACCTAATACAGAGTAACATTTAATTTACAGCTTCATAAGCAGGAGATGTAATTTAGTAAATATGAAAAATCATGCCTGGCTAGGTATGAGATAGAATTAGTAAGAAAAACACTAGCTTTTGTTTCAGTCCATGAAAGCTCAAGCAACTAGAAACAGCAAGTATTAAAGAGCTCCCCTGAGAATTCGGATTTCTTCATCAAAATTACTGAAGCAAAACACCCCAGCGTGAAGGGAATAAATGCAAGCATCTTATCTCCTCCATTTGTATTCCCACACCAGCTAAACATTAAACTTGAATAAACTGCATATATTATAGGTATAGGCAACAGTGCTGCATGTGATTTCTTTGTTTTTTTTTTTTTTTTTTTTTGCTCAGCGTAACCTAAGAATGTCTTTCTTGTCGTTTGAATAAGGAACACAAGAAAAATTGCAGTTTTAAACTGCTTTGTAAATTGAGTAAGTTCTTTGTAAACCTCAGAAAACTGAGATGCAAATCTAAATCAGTTTCTGAATTAACAAGTTCTGTGACAGCTTGAACGTAAAACCCTCGTATCTTTTGAAGTATTAGATGCCAAGATGTGTATTTGGAAAGCAGTTTACAGGACACGTACTCAACTAGTTGTATACTATGTTTATCTTCTTAATCACACAGCATAAAAGAGGAGTTGGACAAGAGGTGGTAAGAGCTAATGTCAACAGTTCATGGGCTGGTTTGGTCTGGTTCCTTGACTAGCAGGGTGGAGGGATTTCGCAAAATCCAAGTCTCCAGAAAAGGTAAACAGGGGACCCCAAAATAATTAAAAACAGTGGCAATGATTCTGAGGAGAAACAAACTAATTTACTAAATATGGTATTGAAATGTGAGATAACACATGAGAATACAGTATAATTAGAACTGAAGCTAATAAATGAAATTGTCCAAAAGGTGGATAGGCCTCACCATAACTCTGAGGAGAGCCTGACAAAGAAGAGCACATGAGGTGACCTTGCCAGGGGTTATATCTTCTCTCTGACCCCAAAGCCCCTTGGGGTATGTAGTTCTTCTCTTCCAGACAGGTGCCCGGAACTGGAGCGTCAACACTTTAACTCCCAGTGCACTACATGGTTTTATGATGTGGAATACCAATAACCAAAAATCATAAAACCATGACAGCTATTGATACTGAGTTTTCTCTGGCAAAGCTTATCCTTCATTGCAGCATTTAGTACTAATGTTTTTTTATATACACTACTACTTTAAAACTTTGTTGCCAATAGCAACTTCTATTATAAGAAATATGTGGCTGCACCTTAAACTCTGCAACTTCAATAATATTGAAGATGCCATTTGCACTGAAAGGAGGAAGAAAATATGTTTATTGCTCCTTCATATTTTTGAATTATGTTGGAAGAACTACTTTTGACTGCATTATAACACAGTTGGCTAGACTATAACTCAATTGACCAGACTGTATACAACTGTCTAGACAAAGAAAAAGCCAACACAGAAATTGTCATTTCAGTTTCTAACTCATTGCCTCTACTCTTCTGTTTCACAGTCTGTGTAACAAAGTTTTATTCTTGAGTTTCTAGAAGAAGGCAACTTGCAGATTACAGTTCTCAACAACGAAAATGCCTAGCAAAATATATTAAAAAAAAAAAAAAAAAAAAAAAGGCAACAAAAGTGAACAAACCCCACCATGACTAATGTGAAAACCTGTGAAAACTCTTTTAAGGTCCTGTGTGGATAGTGGCTCTAATACTAAGTTAGTGACGACAAATGCTATTGTACTGCTTTTGCTGCTTCTCTTAAGAAAGAAATGATAATCTGTACTCTGTGAAAAATGCTTTGCAGAACTTCTATGAGTACACAGGCAACATCCAAACCAAAGAACCTGCTACACTCAAGCAACATGCAGGAATCCTTATTTTTTCAAAGCGATGAAAGATTTTAATTGCTCAAGTCAGGCAATTTGGATAGGAAAGTCACATTGCTATACCTGCAAAGTCAGAGAGTATTATCTGAAGCAGGACCTGCTCGCAAATAGTAATTGTTTGAATCCAGCCTATGTCCTTACTACAGGTATCCCAGGAAGTTTCTGGTGCAAGACCTCTTGGGCTGTGTAACCTGTTACTTTTAAAGGACCTAGCTCTACCTAAATTGTTCCTCATAGACAAGATCAAAATTCAAATCGCCTAGTGGATTTAATGTTATGGACCTTGGAATATCAGAATTACGTCAGCATTTGTAGTGGAGTCCTGGCGTCAACTGTTTTGAGGCACATTGCTGCTGATGGAATATGTGAAACTTGAGATTTCAAAGGGTAAATCTGCTATGGAAAGAAGTTACAGAAGACATACACTGTTAGTTTCCTGTTCCTTGTGAGAGACAGCACATTTCAGGTCTTCCTTAGCACACAGTTAAATGAATTTATCCACATGTCCACTGTCGTATACTCGGCTCAGTAATTATGAATCTATTCTCACGCATTCAGTTGTGTTTATTTTGTATCTGCTCATAAAGATCCTAGAATAAACTGCAGGCTGTACTTTGGGGCTTAACTTAGGGCTTTCCTCCTCTATGTAGATTTTCGGTAATTTGGGTTTTGTCCTTTGAAGTGGAAAGGTGTCAGAATAAGTATAGATAGCAAAAGGGACACAGGGGAATAATGAGTGATGATAATCTGATGGCAGATTGACACTTGCTGCCAGCTTGGTGTCATCTGTAAATTTACTGAGAGTATGCTCAATCCCCTCACCCAGATTATCAAAAAAGATAATAAACAGGGCTGGCCCCAGGACTGCCTCGTGAGGAACACCACCAGTGACAAGTTGCCAGCTGGATTTAACTCCATTCACCACCAGGACAGCCACACGCTTGCATGGGTGCTCAGAATGGGTTGCCACAATCTTCTTGGGTACAGCTTTTGGTCAAAGGGAGACCATGGCTAGTCTAGATTCACTGAGAAGATGAAGAGTGTTATGGTGAGGTGGCTTCTCCAGTGGGGAGAAGGACTGCTCCCTCTTTACTTGCTCTGCCTGTGTGAACTGCTGCGCAAGTTGCCCTGCCAGACACTGCTGATGCATCACATTCTTTTTGCCCATCCTGTTTGCCACTGAGCTCTCTAGCTGCTGCCCACACTGTGTCAAAGTGTCCTCTCATCAGCGGTTCTGCTCTTCCTGCTCCATCATGGGGGTTGGGATGGGGAGGGCAATGGATCTGGAGTCCTGCTGCTTTCCCTGCACTTATTTCACCGTGTTTCTCTGCAGCTTTGCTTCTGTGTGAAGAGTCCTTTGGAGTTAGATTCCAATCCCAAGCTGATCCACTCGAGGTCTTGAGAGAATCATAGAATTGCAGAATGGTTTCCCTTGAAAGGGCCTGTAAAGATCGCTGAGCTCCAACTCCTCTAACGAGATCAGATTGCCCACCACTTGACCAGGCCCCCATCCAATCTGTTCTTGAACACCTCCAGTGATGGGACATCCACAACTTATAGGTCAACGTATTCCAATGCCTCATAGAACTGCTGTAGGTTGGAAAAGAACTTAAAGATCATCAAGTCCAACAACAACCTAACCAAACTACCGTAAGTCTAACAACCCTCTGCTAAATCATGTTCATCATGTTCCTGAGCACCACATCCAAACAGTTTTTAAACACATTCAAGGATGGTGACTCAACCACCTCCCTCTGAAGCCTCTTCGAGTGCTTAACAACCCTTTCTGTAAAGAAGTTTTTCCCAATATCCAACCTAAACCTTCCCTGGTGCAACTCAAGGTCATTTCCCCTCATCCTGTCACCAGTGAGAGGAGGCCAACACTTGCTCTCACTGTGATCACATTTCAGATGTTGAAAGAGAGGAATAAGGTCTTCACTCAGTCTCCTTTTCCCCAGACTAAACAGCCCCAGTTCCTTCAGTCTCTTCTTGCAGGCCATATTCTCCAAGCCCTTCACAAGCCTTCTTGCCCTTCTTTGGACCTGCTCCAGCACCTCCATGTCCTTTCTGTACTGAGGTGCCCAAAACTCAACACAGTACTTGAGCTGAGGCCTCACCAGTGCCAAGTCCAGAGGCAGGATGACTTCCCTAGTCCTGCTCACCACTCCATTCCTGATTCAAGCCAGGATGCCATTGGCCTTCTTGGCCACCTGGGCACACTGCTGGCTCATATTCAGCTGAATGTCCATCAGTACACCAAGATCCCTTTCCATCAGGCAGTTTTCCAACCACTCCTCCCCAAGCCTGTAGGCTTGCCTGGGTTATTGTGATCGAAATGCAGGATCCCACACTTGGCCCTCTTGAAACTCACCCAGTTTTCCTTGGCCCATCAATCCAGTCTATCCAGGTCCCTCTGCAGTGCCTTTCTCCCCTCCGGCAGGTCAACACTGCCTTCCAACTTGATGTTGTCTGCTTCACCATCGTTTGAGTAAGTGTTTTCTTTAACAGGTACTATTTGTATTTAATGCCTCCACTCATTTCCATCTGTCTTTCTGTAAAATATTAAGACTGGAAATACGTATCTGACTGAGCACTTGTTATCTTATTGATATGTTAGAGAAAAAAGATGACTATGTAATCGTATGCTAAACAACTTTCACAACAGCGTTTTCCTCATGAGGAGATGACACAAGATATGTATCTGACTATCAGATACATAAGGAAAATTCAAGGTTGCTATTAATTTACAGGACAATCTTTCCTATTCCTCCATTCTTATATTTTCTATCTTCAGTTCTCTGTTTTAGCATTAGTTACAAAAGCTGATGGTTAAATAATATTAATCTGAACCTGTTATTTATAAGAATGGAGGAAAGATAAGGCACCCTGACTATGCGTTGTTGATTTTACAAGTTAATGCTTATGTGCATATGTATGTATGTTACATAATAATTACATAATAATATTTTATTATAGGAATATGTGCATCTGTCTGTATTTAGGAGACACATATTAAATTAGTATTTTTCTCTGTCCTCGTCCCACCTTAATATGTGCGATGATGTTTGAAAAATAATCCCTTGTGTGTAGAAATATTTGTTTGGGTTGTTCTTGAGTTATACAGGATCTTGTTCAATGCCTTTGCTACTATTCACAAGCTATTTGTTAATGTGATGTTGTAGGTGAGCTGTGTAGGTAGCCAGCAAAATTAACTTTCAAACAATAAGCACAGAGAAAATGACTTTAGGGGGCAAATGAGACAATAATTTGCAATATATCTATCTCACTTTCCCAGATGGATATCTTGTTACATATAACTATACAATATTTCCATCACAGTGACTCTTGTGCAGAGTTTACAGTGTGTATTTAAACTGAATGGATTTTAGTTCGCTCTGGAAGGAAGAGTAAAGTCTCAGTAGGGCAACCTTACTTCCTCTAGACAAGATACAAGCAACAACTGTGTAATTGCAGAGCAGGTCTAAAAATAGTTTCCTGGCAGTACAGTACAAAACAATGAAATATAAAAGCAAGATACTCAGCTTCATACCGCAGCTAGCTGCTCACAGGAGTTTTCCTCAGCTTTAATTCAATTATGAAAGAACTAACACATAGCTAGCTACACAATTTTTTCTATTACATATTTTAACTGTGCTCCATGGAGTTGTACCTGCCCAAACTCGTTCAGGTTAAATGAGGCAGATGACAAGGTGCCACAGCATAAAAGAAAATCTGTTGCAGTAACAATAATTGATACTAGAGCAGTTTCAGCAAGTACAACTAAATCTCTTTTTTTCCCCATGGATGTGGGAGATGGGGGAGAAAATAGAGTCATAGCGAGTACGACCAGGAGACAAAGAAAGAATTGTGCCTATTTCTGAAGAATTTCAGTTTTCATTGGTGGACATCCCAGAAATCTTTCAGCTGAGATCCATCATTTTGGGACAGAGGGTGAATTGTGCCCTGGGGATATATTGTTTGTGAATCTCAGGAGTCAATTGGATTGTTACATTCTCTAACCATCCTGTTAATTTAAACAAGAATGAAGACTGGCTTTCATTTTGGCTGGTTGAAAATAAAGAAACATCCTATTGAAATGCATCTGTCTTGTACAGCATGTTGTTGTGCCAATTTCCAAGCATATTTTGATGAGTGAAATCTCTTCAGTAATTCTCACTGACCCACAGGCAATATGTTATTCTTGAGGCTGTGCACTGATAAGTAGTTATGTTGACCTGAAAACCCAATATTAATTTCCACTTTTTAAAAAGTTCTGTGATCACAACAGTATTGTCTTCTAACAATAAAAGCAAATGCTACTCATAAAGTGCATTCCAACGACAATCCTCATGCTATAACCATAGAAACTATATATCTGCATCAAGACCATGAAAAATTTGTTTTTCTGTTGTTCTTCAGGTGTTACATAAACCTAGAATTTTGCTTTAATTATGAGACTGCCGGATATACTCATTCACTATTTTGGATCACAGATATTCAGTCTGCCCTGCTAACCACTCATGCACACTAACACATGCACCAGTAAAAGCTTTCCTCTCAGCTATATTGTAAATATCTGGATATTTGTGACAAACATATTTCATTTATTTTTGTGTTAAGGACAATGACACTTCTCCTCTCCAGAAATGAAATTTATGGGTAAAGAAATGTGAATAATTCTAAAGGTAGGTTTTTATACAGAAACCTGGGGCTGTTGTTATTTGTTATTTCTCTTGAACTGTTTATTGTTGTGTGGAATGGGACTGCTTTTATATTTTATTGCCAAAGGAAGAGATCTGCTGATAGACAATTTGCAATAAGCTATGCCTATTCCAATGGTGCAGAATATGGCATCTTCAGATGCTAACATTTGTGAGTTCTTTCTCCTCCCCCCTCCACTGAGATGCAGGTCCTCAGTGGATGTGAATAGCCTAAATCTGCAATGAAATCATTGCCTTTATGGTAGAAAATTGGGTGAGGCAAGTCATGGGAATTTATAGGGTACAGTGAAAGACCATGTACGTTCCAAACAGAGGCAGAAGAGTAAATTCAGGACAAAGCTGACTACAGCCCTGAAGATGGAATGCTCTCTTGGGGACTCGGGGGCTTTCCTCCTTAGAGTTTTATTGAGAATGAGTAAATAACTTCCAGTGGACTTACTATTATTTAACACTAGATTGATCTAAATTTGTATGGCCTGTTACACAATGTATTTCAAAACCCCCAAGCTATGACATTTATTAGGACAACAGAAAAGAAGACGGAGTGAAGCATGACTTCATTTTGTGCTTAAATAGAAATAAATCTCTGTCATGTTACAGAATTACATTTTAGAAAAAGTTGCAGTACTGATTTTCAAAGAGCTATGTCACAAGGATCATGAAGGATACTGAGAATCATTGTGCTTTCCTAATGGCTTCTACCAAAATGGAGAGATCTTAGTGTCATGTGTGCAGTGCAGGCAAAATTATTAGCCAGCCTTTCATACATACAAACATCAGCGTGATATTTTGATTTCTTAACTCCATTTATTTTTAACTTGGATATTGATAGCATGTTAATGACCATTACTCTCTTTAAATCCAGAATTCATTCCTCCCGCTGGGTGTTATATGTAGGTAGCTTCAAAATTAATACCTCTTATTTATTTCCGTGGAAGCTACAATAGTTACAGAGAGCACAATAACATTTGTAGGAGAAAAATTATCATCTACAAAACACTCTTTTTCAACATAGTCACTAACATTAGCTATGCATTTTTGACAGTGATGAACAAGAGCCTGCATACCATGCTCAAAAACATCTGTACCAGCAGGGATGTTGCCACTGATGAAGTGAACCATGCACAGACTAACTGTGCTGATATTCACTGTTTGGCCTCAGTGCCATGAGTGTCAATGTGTGCAATTTTTTCCTCATGGAGGAATTCAACGACACAACTTTTCTTGCCCTTTCATGTCAGATATCACTTTCTTAGACTGGCCCTCTGTTGCCATCTGTTGCATAGCGACAAAATGTGATGGAATACTGTTGGGAAGATTCAGCCTTTACTGTCATGACACCAACATCCACGTCTGACATTCTGTCACTATATTGTGGGTCAATATAATAAAATAGCAGCCTATGCAAATAATGTAATCTCTTTCAATTTTTGTTATCATTAGATTAGTAGCAAAATCTAATTTTCTTTACTGAAATTTTCTCTCCATTATTTTAAAAACATTTGCTAGTTTATTCTTAGGGGTTTGGTGTGTCACACTGGTATCATAAATAAGACATTGAGAATAAACTGTGGAAGAAGGCAGATAGAAGTGTTTAGTACCTCCAGAAGAGACCATACTAGCCATCTTGGAAATATTTTCCCGAAGTAATAGTTCATTGTCAGTGTTGCAGGTTTTGTTGTTGTTGTTGTTTCTGCTTGTAGGTTTGATTGATGTAGAAAAGTAAATAAAGTAAAAAATAACATAGTATTGATTGAGTCATGAGGAAAATCAAGATGATATCAGTACATCAGTACTCTAAGAGGATTAATAGTTATCTCTGGTTAAGGGAAAGGTAATACTATGAAATCTCTGGCTAAAGGAAAAATAATACTGTGAAATTTTGCCCCAGATTACATAAATGACCTGTTTAATCTCTTGGTGTCTATAGAAAATAAGAAATTACTGCTCTGAAAATTTTAAAGAATATTTAAAGAGCAATAGTTAGATAAGATTTACTATTGGATTGTAATTATTATGTTGTTTTTCTGTTGGAAGAAAGCAGGTTGTTATCAGTTGGAAACTCACTGCAGGTTGTATTGTACTGTATTTTAATGAAAAAAATATAGTGTAATTTCTAGGGTAAGATGATTATATAAGTTTTGCTTTAATTTTAAGAATGTGTCTATGGTTCTTGATAGTAGGGAAGAAATCAAGAATTTAGCAGAAAAATCCATGTTAGCAGTCACGGATCACTTCCTCACATGCATGTGCCTTAACATGAGGCAGGAGAATCTGATCCATGATCTTTCCACGCACAGACATGAAGCTCACTGATTTCTGTTTTACCGAGTCTTTCTTTCTATCTTTCACAGAATCACAAGGGTTGGAATGGATCTCAAGAGATGGAGTCCAACTCCCCTGCTAAAGCATGTATTCTACACCAGGTCGCACAGGTAGGTGTCTTGCCAGGTTTAGAGTATCTCCATAGAAGGTGACTTCACAACTTCTGGGCAATCTGATCCAGCGCTCCTTCACCCTTACCATATAGAAGATCATCTGCATGTTAGTACAGAACTTCCTATGCTCTAGTTTTAGGTCATTACTCCTTGTTCTATCACTACACACCACCTAGAAAAGCCTGGCTCATTCATTTGCCTCCCACCTCCATTTAGATATTTATAATCATTAATCAGATCACTTCTCACTGTTCTTTTCCCCAGGCTGAACTGATCCAAGTTATTTAGCCTTTTCTCATATTGGAGGTGCTCCAGGGCATTTATCATCCTTGTGGCCCTCTGCTGGACTCCTTGTAGGAGATCCTACAAGGATCTCTTTTTTGAACTGGGGAGCCTAGAGCTGGACACAGTAGTCTAAGTGTATACTCACCAGGGCTGAGTAGAGGGGGAGGATCACTTCCCTTGACCTGCTGACCATGGTATTTTTAATGCAGGATAACACAGGCCTTCTTGAACACTAGTAGCTCATGGCCAACCTGTTGTCCACCAAGAACCCCAGGTCTTTCTCCACAGAGTTCCTCTCCAGCAGGTCATCCCCTAACCTGTACAGATGCATGTGATTATTCCTTCCCAGGTACATGACTCTACACTTCCTCTTATTAAACCTCATCAGGTTCCTCCAGCCCAATTCTTCTATCTGTCCAGGTTGTGTTAAATGGTAGCACAGCCTTCAGGTATGTCAGCCAATCCTCCTAGCTTTGTATTATCAGCAAACTTGCTGAGAGTGGACTCTGGACTCTATCTCTTCATCCAGGTTGCTGATGAAGATGTTGAACAAGATCAGACCCATTACCAAATCCTGGAGAGCACTGCTAGTTACAGGCCTCATTTCTTGAAAATTGGAGTGAAGTTTCCCTTTTTCCAGTTACCAGGGACTTCATCTGACAGCCATAATTTTTCAAATATGATGGAGAGCATCTTGACAAGCACATCAGCCAGTTACTTCAGGACCTTGGGGTGCAAGTTGTCTGGTCCCATAGATTTATATATATTCAGCCTCATGAGGCAATCTCAGACTTGTTCTGCTCTTGCAGTGAAAAGAATTACACTCCCTTGATCCCTGCAAGTTCAGGGACATAAGAGGTGTGGGAAGCCTGACTGACAGTGAAGACTGGGGCAAAGGACTCCTTGAGTACCCCAGCCTTCTCTATATTTGTTGAAGTAAGGTATTTCCAAATATGAATCAAAGTGTCTTAAGAATCATAGAAAGGGAGACTGCACTGATTAAATAAAATTCATTTTTAAGTTGTACAAAGGCTAAGCAGCACACTGTGAATTTCATACTGCTTTTCCAAGGTATTCCTTTGTTATTTGTTTTTGAAAGACCTGAAAAAGGCCTATTTATATAGATAGAGATGCTGCTAATCATGCAAGCTATTTTTTTTCAATGAATTTTATTCATTTTCTGTAAAAAGTTTTGAAAATCTGACTGTGATTATGCTAGGACTTAATGGTCTTGAACACTGAGTACTGTATTAGAATGCTTACATATGGATATGTTAATTTAGTTTAAAGAACATTATAAGTAAAACATACAAGTAGAAGGTAAGGCAATTTTCAGCAAACACTCGAGAGCTGTTATGAGAACATTGTGGGAAATACAGCAGCCTACTAATCAGAATAATAACAAAATTTAATGACTCTTTCTTCTGTATAGGTAGAGGGAGTAGTTTGGTAGCAGTATCAATTTTCCTTCCCTGCTGTTTTAGCTAAATCTCCAGGCTACCTTCAGGGACTGCTAAGCTTATATAATGATGTATGAACAGTAGAATGTTTAAGAAATTATTTTTGTACAAAATTAGTCTCTTTTGTTTTAAACTAACGGTAGGTTTTTTTGAGGATCATACCCATGATCCTCAGTCAGGATCCTGTCAGTGTTATTTCAGAATATACTCGTTGAATGTCTTTTGACCTTCATGATCTTCTCCATGAGATTAGATTCTGACTAAGCCTTGTGTACTGCTTTCCAACTCCGTGGACATGTATTCCTTAGAATATTATGGAAAGTTATGGAAAGAATAGTTGTGTGTGTTTTTGTATGTCTTGTTTCTACTATACAAATGCCTAAAGGACTTCTAAAATCTGGTTTGTAATCTTTTTAAAATTGTAAACTTATTTTAAAGCTGAGTACTTGTATTTATTTATTATCCAAGAGTTGATTTTTTGCTTATAAGTGGAATATTAGTAGGAAAAGGAATGATGGATCTCTGTGCTAGTTTAAGACAGGATACTGTCTGCCCATAAGAACTGAACAAGAAAATAGCTAGATCTTATGAAGAAGGAAGATTAAAGGCATGGTTTGTTAAGTTGACACAGTTCATTGAATCAGTTCAACAGTAGCGAATATGTAAGACCCACCAGTGGAAGAACAGACTTAGCTCATTGTTCCATGTACAACAGCTTACTTCAGAAGTTCAAATGAGAACATTTGTGGGTGGACTTTGATGGCATTTATACTTGTTCTCCAACTGAATTAGGAAGCAACAATTACATGCATCTAATTTCCTCTGGGTAAATTAAATAAAATGATATATAACTGAGGTCAAACTTTGCAGTGTTTGAGGCATGGACACAGATATGAATGATCCAAATCGCTTATTACAGGTTGTAACATCCCTTACATGCATTCACAAGTTTTCTCTTGTTACTTTCCCACCTACCTTTTCATGTCAACAAATAGTTCCACAAACACTCCTTAAATGTGCATGCAGGCGCTTATCCAATCAGTCATGAGTGATTCCTAGCCATGCGTTCTTCCTCCAGTTGGGGTCACTATCACACAGCCATCACGAGCAATAATGCAGCTTACTTGACTTTGTTTTTCTCTCCTTCTGGAGGTGTCCTTGCTTCTCAGCCTTGCTTTCTCATGCCATTTATCTTGCTCCTCAGCTTCTGCTCTTTCAATCTTTCTTGTATTCCCACAAAACCTGTACATTTTTCTTTCCTTTTATGGTTGTTCTTGGCATCTTCTCTTTTTGTTTCCTTCACATCTTTTCTCTTTATTTGAACATTTTAAAAATACGTTTTTATTTACTTCCTTCATTATTCTTACTACTTTGACTTACTAAAGAATCAAGAACATCAGAACATATAATATACTGTCTTCCTACTTTAGATCATTAGACAAACGAAAAGAAAGTAAAAGCACCTGAGTAGAACTAGATAATATCCATATGAAGCTAGTAGTCTTTCCTTTTTATTTTTTTTTATTTAAACATGATTTTTTAGCAAAAAATTTAAGAAAATCAAGTATAGTCAGAAACAAACAGAAAAAGGGGCAGTATTAATTTGATAAGGTTTTTTCTGAAGACAGTGCACTCAGCTGTAATGAACTGCAGTAAAGCAAATCAATATTCTGTAAAATTCCGTGATCCTTCTCTTGTCATCAGAAAACACTGTGAATGTTACATCAACAGAAAAAAGCAGAACTAGAGAACTCTCTGGAAATACCAGACAGTAGACATGATTCTGAAATGTTCTTAAAGTCATGTCTTTTCTCCCTAGATTTCTTGTCATTTCTCATGAAAATTTCCATTCCATTCTATGATAGCTGCTTTGGAAATGATGTCTCCTTTATTATTATTTGGCCCACAACAAAAGGGCTCCGTATGGGCATCTATGTGATGTACTTTTACAGATGTGTTCTGTATCTAGACAGTAATATCTTTCCAACAGCCCAGATGAGCTTGCCTCTGTGTTGCTAGTTGTTATGCTTCCAATGTAGTAACCACTCTCAAGGAGCATTTGTCACCACCCAGGAGTCAGTGCAGAGGTACGGTACTGGTCACTTCTCTCTTTCAGTGACATCTGAAGCCAGCTGGATGACCTTCACTTCTGCAAATTGTCTCGATTCACTTTCTTTTTCTGAAATTTCTGCAACTTGTGCAGTGCTCCAGGCAGCTGCCTTCCTCCTCCAGTGCTTTCCTACAATAGAACAGTAAACAAATCATATTGCTTCTCATTCTCTGGTAACTTAATTTCCATTGGGATCTCTTCAACACTCATCTCCTCCTCTTCTGATGACATTACAAAATCTTTGCTTTTGAATCATTTTACAACCACTTCCAAGATTCCTGGACTACTAGGGTTTCTTATTCAAGGTTGTTGCACGATCAGTGCAATCCACTTACTCCAAGTAGCATGAGCCGTATAACATGTAGAGAGGACCCTCCCTTTGAACATTCAACCCAGCACAGGCAGTCAGAGTGATAAGAGGAGCTGGTGCATCAGTATCAACCACTTCCAAAGCAGCTCAGACTCCTTCATAGATTGCCAGTACCTCTTTTCCAGTTGGAGTGTAGCAGGCTTCCTATCCTCTATATCACTGACTCCAACATCCTAAGGATCAAACTCAAGTCTGCCCAGGGGCTTTCTGCCAAACCCTGTAGGTAGGACCATTCTCCCTAGCTGCAGCATAAAGCATATTTGTAACATCTTACCCTGCTTCCACTGGTCCGAGTATTTCATGGTAATGCATGAATTATTTCCTGTTAAATTTGTTAGAAGTCTTGTTCCTCAGGATTCCATGTGAAATTGTTCTTGTTCTTGGTCGCTTGATATAGAGGGTTTACAATCAGACTGTAATTCAGAATATACATTCTCCAAAACCCTGTGACACCTAGGAAAGCTTGTGTTTCCTTTTTGCTACTTGGTAAAGACATACCAGGGTTGCTTCAAAAGTAACATCTTCTATATATTGGTCCACAATGTCAGAGTCAGATGTTGATAGTATGGCGGTAGAGGTTGAATATAAATGACAATATTCCATTAAATTTTGTTGCCATGTGACATGGCAGCAGAGGAGCAGACTGAAATAGAAAATCATAGAATCCTTAGAGTTGGAAGGCAACTTTAAAGGTCATCTAGTGCAACTCCCCTGCAATGTGCTGGGATATGCTCAGCTCAATCAAGTTGCCCAGGGCCTGATCCAGCCTCACCTTGAAAGTCTCCAGGGACAGGACATCAATCATAACTCACCTGAATTCACAGAGTTAATGGTGGTGATCATATTGAAAAGCAGTGTTTTCTAGCTGAGAATGTGATCTATTAGATAGGGTTATTGTGCTCTTTGCATCTGTTGTAGTTTCCATGGAAGTATATATAGGAAGCATTACTTTCAGACTGACCTATGTATCCTATGTCATTTTGTTGATCACATCCATGGGAATCTGATGACATTCATCCATTTTATTTCTAGGAATTGAATTTCCTGTGCAGGCTTCTTAATCTTGCTTTGCTTTATGACAAAAACTGGCTTCCAAAAGTGTTCAAGTTATTTTCTTCCTGTTCTCAAAAACTTCTTCTGCTGTGTTGTCCACGTGATGATATCATCACTGTATTGCATCAGGTGTTCAGATGTTTCCCTCTGTTCCAGTGCAAACTTTGGCCTGCACTATGCTGCCAAAGAGATTGAGAAAAATGCACTGACAGTATCAGTTGTGCCATACCACTTGGCTGCCTTTGACTCCAGTTCATACTGAAGTACGAGTTGATGTCTTGCAAGAAAGCCACTTGCACAGTTGTAGCAATTGGCACATGCTGTTCTTCTATGTTTAGCAACCCCACAACAGAAGGGACCTCTGAGAGACTGGGCAAGATAGACAGCTACTTAAAGTTCTCCATCTCCAAAACAACTATACCAAGAGCCTACCAGTACCCTTTTGGGTCCTTGAAGAGCCCTTTCCTGAGGTAATCTGTACTGAAGATGCATTGAATGTCTAGGCCATTTGCAATAGAGTGCTTTTGCCACTCATTTTCACTTTGGCTTCCAGTACAGTTAGTGCTTAAGACCCCCTGGCACTCCAGAAATACAGATACGTTCTGCCCCTTTATAGCTTAATGGCATTAGAATACAGCTCTGATGTCACAGTCCAATAAATCTGATTGTGCCTTTTCTCCACATGGCTGGATGCAGGGCCCCTCTGGAACTGGCCACCATATTTGTCATTAACTCCTCGAGAACAGAAACCAAAAGTCCAGTTATCAATCTCAAAAGTAGTATCGAACCGTCTACTTAATCCTGAAGACTGCTCACTGGAAACTGAAGGGATCATTTTTCTTGAAGTACTCCCTTTTCCAATTGTTTTTTCCTGCAACTCATGTACCTGTGCCTCTAGGGTCAAGAAGGATTTTCTATCCCACTTTATCATATTCTCTTCATGGTTACGTAGGTAAAACCACAGGATAGCACATGGTGTGTACCCAATTTTCCCCTTTCTCAAGCAGAGGAATGATTACCACTAATAGCTGAGGTACTGATATGAACAAGTGCCTAATCTTTGAATTGCTGGAACTCCCAGGACAGTTTCTTCACAGCTGAGACACAAGCTCATAGGTTTGCAGATGCACAGTCCCAAGGTCATAAACAAATCAGTTCACAATAATTAGTTTGTCAGAAATAAGTTTGTAGCCAAAACTTTCTTATAAGAAGGGTAAGCCCATTAGAGGATGGGATAACCTACTTGCTGATATCAGCCTTTAACTGGTTGTATGGTGATGGACTTGTGTTGCAAGGTTTTGAGGCACAACAAGCTCACTCCAGAAAGTCAGAAGGTGCTTTCTGTTGATCCTTTACAGACATCTTGAGTTCCAAGAAAAGATAATTTTTTAAGCCGTTATAGGTTATTTATCATTTTAAAGAAACTACTTCTTTAACAATTAATTTAAAGGGATGGGGGATGGGAATAATGATAGGTGATAGTAATATATATATATAAGCTGATAACAAAGTTTATGCCATCTTAGAATGAACATCACGTTTTAAGACTAAAATTGTGAATCATGGATAATGTGTAACTGTTCAAAAGCAAACATATCTGGAGTAAATCTAGCAAAAACTATGAAAGGAGAAACTTACAAGCTATGTTATAATTAAAGTAATAAATATACCTAAGATACATGGTTCATTAATATTTAAGTTATGATCATAACATTGTTTTGTTTACTTATTTATTCAAGTATTTATTAAACAGAGCAGTATGAATATAAAATCACAGAGTAATAAGTGATGATAATCTGATGGCAGATTGATACTTCCTGCCAACTTGGTGTCATCTGTAAACTTATTGAGAGTATGCTCAATCTCCTCACCCAGCTTACCGATAAAGATATTGAACAGGGCTGGCCCCAGTACTGACGCCTGAGGAACACCATTAGTGACCAGTCACGTCAACGGCTCTTAATAAAACCAGAACAAATTTCTCAGGATGTCTTAGTCTCCAGAGAGAAAGATTGACAAAGAAAGACATTTCATTGCTCAATATGAGTAAAACCTTAATGTTCAAATGACAACAAAAATTAAATCTGAGCACAGTGCGTAATCTTTCCAGATGGATATAAAAATATCTAAGCAAACCGAGTCTTTGAAGTTTTAACAGTGAGAACTACAAAGAGAGAGGAAAAAAAGGATTGCAATATGTATTACTCCAGTTTTGAAGCTTCATAACTGATTTAACTGGATAAAATTCTTGGTTAGGATGTGGGTCATTCTTTAGTTTGAAGAAAGATTAGTAAAAGTCCCTTGAAGAATATTTATAAGAATTATTGCATTAAGAAAATCTAATATATAGAAACACAATACCGGTAAATTATCTTAGTGGATTCATTGTATTTATAGTTCTACACATTTTTTTCTTTCTCTTTCCCCTATCGGACATGAATAAAATTCATGTAATAAGATAAAGCTATTTTCTTTAATTTCTTTGGATTTTTTTTTTTCCCAATTAGTGAAGATATTTAGTTAGATAAAAGTAATTATTTCCTCAGATGAGATGCGATTTTTGTGCAGTGTGGGTAGAGAGTGGATTGATGGTAGTCAAATCCCTTTGCAACAGCAACAGTCTTTAGGGAGTGTTGTCACCCGAACCACTGCAAATGGGACATGTAACAGGGCAAAATGCATCTGTAGGGCATGGCATGCCTAAAAGAAGGCAAAGGAGTGAGAAATTGTTCTGTGAGCAACCATGAGAGGAGGTGCAAAACCTGTAACTCCCGAAGAGCCTGCATTGCAGCAGATACACATATTGTGAACAAACATTTCACATGCAAACAGTCCTTTGTTTTGAGGAGACTGCTTAAAGCATCCTGCTACCTATTGAAAGACTGTTTTAGAGAAGGTTTCCACACTACAGCACAAAGTTAACTAAAATAGATCAGTTTAAGGCAAATCACTGTGTGATCCGTAAGTGGTTGCTGATTGTTCTACATAAGTAATGAAGCTGAGCAAAATCGTGAACATAAGGTTAAGGGCTTCATATATATAATGCCTTTGACTGAATCTACAACAAGAAATTTAATTAAGATTGGCAGATATTTTAGTTTAATTACATGTAACTACTTTACTTTTCACCTGTACATTTTCCTAAAATAAATACACAAAATTACAACATGGATAAACAACGGGAAGTGAAAACAGTAAAAAGAATACTGTAAAAAAAGTCAGAGAATTGTGTTATTTCATGACCATAGGTAAGACTGTGCCTTAATATAACTACCATAGTTTCAAGTGGCTGACTGTCTTGTAAGATTAATAGCAACCTTGAATTTTCCTTATGTATCTGATAGTCAGATACATATCTTGTGTCATCTCCTCATGAGGAAAACGCTGTTGTGAAAGTTGTTTAGCATACGATTACATAGTCATCTTTTTTCTCTATCATATCAATAAGATAACAAGTGCTCAGTCAGATACGTATTTCCAGTCTTAATATTTTACAGAAAGACAGATGGAAATGAGTGGAGGCATTAAATACAAATAGTACCTGTTAAAGAAAACACTTACTCAAACGATGGTGAAGCAGACAACATCAAGTTGGAAGGCAGTGTTGACCTGCCGGAGGGGAGAAAGGCACTGCAGAGGGACCTGGATAGACTGGATTGATGGGCCAAGGAAAACTGGGTGAGTTTCAAGAGGGCCAAGTGTGGGATCCTGCATTTCGATCACAATAACCCAGGCAAGCCTACAGGCTTGGGGAGGAGTGGTTGGAAAACTGCCTGATGGAAAGGGATCTTGGTGTACTGATGGACATTCAGCTGAATATGAGCCAGCAGTGTGCCCAGGTGGCCAAGAAGGCCAATGGCATCCTGGCTTGAATCAGGAATGGAGTGGTGAGCAGGACTAGGGAAGTCATCCTGCCTCTGGACTTGGCACTGGTGAGGCCTCAGCTCAAGTACTGTGTTGAGTTTTGGGCACCTCAGTACAGAAAGGACATGGAGGTGCTGGAGCAGGTCCAACGAAGGGCAAGAAGGCTTGTGAAGGGCTTGGAGAATATGGCCTGCAAGAAGAGACTGAAGGAACTGGGGCTGTTTAATCTGGGGGCCGGATCAAGTAGTGGGCAATCTGATCTTATCAGAGGAGTTGGAGCTCAACGATCTTTACAGGCCCTTTCAAGGGAAGCCATACTGCAATTCTATGATTCTCTCAAGACCTCGAGTGGATCAGCTTGGGATTGGAATCTAACTCCAAAGGACTCTTCACACAGAAGCAAAGCTGCAGAGAAACACGGTGAAATAAGTGCAAGGAGAGCAGTAGGACCCCAGATCCATCGCCCTCCTCCATCCCAACACCCACGATGGAGCAGGAAGAGCAGAACCACTGATGAGAGGACACTTTGACACAGTGTGGGCAGCAGCTAGAGAGCTCAGTGGCAAACAGGATGGGCAAAAAGAATGTGATGCATCAGCAGTGTCTGGCAGGGCAAGTACTGCGAACTTGCGCAGCAGTTCACACAGGCAGAGCAAGTAAAGAGGGAGCAGTCCTTCTCCCCACTGGAGAAGCCACCTCACCATAACACTCTTCATCTTCTCAGTGAATCTAGACTAGCCATGGTCTCCCTTTGACCAAAAGCTGTACCCAAGAAGATTGTGGCAACCCAGACTGAGCACCCATGCAAACGTGTGGCTGTCCTGGTGGTGAATGGAGTTAAATCCAGCTGGCAACTTGTCACTGGTGGTGTTCCTCATGAGGCAGTCCTGGGGCCAGCCCTGTTTATTATCTTTTTTGATAATCTGGGTGAGGGGATTGAGCATACTCTCAGTAAATTTACAGATGACACCAAGCTGGCAGCAAGTGTCAATCTGCCATCAGATTATCATCACTCATTATTCCCCTGTGTCCCTTTTGCTATCTATACTTATTCTGACACCTTTCCACTTCAAAGGACAAAACCCAAATTACCGAAAATCTACATAGAGGAGGAAAGCCCTAAGTTAAGCCCCAAAGTACAGCCTGCAGTTTATTCTAGGATCTTTATGAGCAGATACAAAATAAACACAACTGAATGCGTGAGAATAGATTCATAATTACTGAGCCGAGTATACGACAGTGGACATGTGGATAAATTCATTTAACTATGTGCTAGGAAAGACCTGAAATCTGCTGTCTCTCACAAGGAACAGGAAACTAACAGTGTATGTCTTCTGTAACTTCTTTCCATAGCAGATTTACCCTTTGAAATCTCGAGTTTCACATATTCCATCAGTAGCAATGTGCCTCAAAACAGTTGACACCAGAACTCCACTACAAATGCTGACGTAATTCTGATATTCCAAGGTCCATTTATCAATAATCTGGGTGAGGGGACTGAGAATACTCTCAGTAAATTTACAGATGACACCAAGTCAGTCTGCCCGGGATAGGAAGGCTCTGCAGAGGGATTGGCTGAGGCCAATTGCATGAGCTTTAACAAAACTGAGGGAACTGAGATTATTTAGTATGGAGGAGGATCAGGGGAGGGAGACCTTATGGCTCTCCTGAAGGAGATTGTAGTGAGGTGGAGATCAGTCTCTTTTCCCAAGTAACAAGTAATAGGACAAGAGGTAACAGCCCTAATTTGAAGCAGAAATTCAGTTCTTTTCAGAAAGAGTTGTGACTTATTTGAACAGACTGCCTAGAGATGTGGTCATCATCCCTGGAGATTTTGAAAAAACAAACAAAAAAAACACAAACGTAGATGTGACAACAAGGGACATGATTTAATGGCCATGGTGGTGATGGTTGGAGTAGATGATCTTAGTGGTCTTTTCCAACCGTCACAATTCTATGATTCTGTAATTCTGTATCATTAGTAGTCATCTACGTGTTCATTTTTGTCACTAGTATGAACAAGGAACAGGGTCTATGTTACTCCTTACTAGTTTTTTCTTGCATATATGAACTTTCTCCATAATTTCAATCTAGATAATCAATAAAATCATATGTAGATAATATTGAGCATGATAGGAACATTTTGAAATATTTGAACTGTAGACTCAGTAAGGAATCAGAGAGCATTTGAGTCATCAGCACTGGTCATTTTTAGAAAGTGTTTATAGTAATTTTAAGCACTGAAGGGAAGATGTATGTCTTTATGTCTCTCTTTTTCCCCGTTCTCAAGCTATCACAAAATTCTTGTGCAGATTCACACAGAAGAGCAAGAAGCTCCTATGATTCAAATGTTTCTGCTGCATTGCTGCAACACCTTCATATTTCAGCATACACAGAAGACATTGTGTGCTCATGAGATGTCACTGTATCATTCCTTCATCACTCTCAAATTCTGCCCACAACATCTCATTCTTTTCTGTGTCCCACCCTGCTCATAACTTACTTCTGTAATACTCTTCTTACAGACCAAGGTTATTCTTTCTTTGTCATCCTCTTTAGGATTTCTCTGTAATTAATTTTTACTTCACAGATCTTAAATTTCATCTTTATTTTTTTCTGATGAGGCAGAAATGCAGAAACCATTGTGGTTTCATTCTGTTTGAAAATAGTGTTAAGATCTTCTAAATGTACTCCAGCAGCAGCCTGTTACTGAGGACAAGTCGGTGATGGCTGACCTGGCTCAGTGACAGCTACGTGTTTTGAAGAATACCCAACTTACATTATATGTGTTCAGTGAAGCATTTTTGACTAACAATTTGGTAAATCAGCTATTCCCTGAATGCTGTTTCCAATTTTACTTTTCTAAAGAAGTATTTATCTACTCATGCTTGTACCACATTTCCTGCCCATTGACATACTTACTCAACTCCCTATCCTATTGAACCTGCCAGAGTTAAACATTAGAGCAAAACGCACTGAGACACTACTTGTGCCTCTCTGTTCAAAACCTTCCCAAGATAAGCTAAAATAGCACCATGGACAAAAAAGAGTTTCATTTGTACCTACTCAGCATTTAACTTTTAAAGCGAAAGATGCTTTTCTTTAATACTGCAAAGCAGAGCTTGACAACCAAGCAAAAAATATTTCAAGGTTACATTATATTAACTTTTCCTGTCCTACATCACTGAAATCACAGTTAATGCTACCACATAGAATCCCAAGAGCAAGATCAAGAAGCACAAGATCTTGTCTGTTTTTATTCAGGAGAAAAGGATTGATATGTTTGTCAGATGGAAATATTTGATTGTTTTCATTTCAAAAGCAAATGGCTTACAAGCCCTTTCAAAGGAAGCCATTCTGCAATTCTACGAATCTCTCAAGACCTCGAGTGGATCAGCTTGGGATTGGAATCTAACCCCAAAGGACTCTATTGTTAAAGATATGGAGCACATCTATGGGATGGATTCTCCACTGGGACGGGTTCCCGTCTCCTAATTTTTTCAGCTGCTCCTTTAACAGCCCATTCATTTTTTCAGTAAATTCTGCAGCTTGTGGATAATATGGTGTATGAAAAATCCACTGAATATTTTGTTGCTCAGCATATTGTTGAACAAACTTATTTTAAAAAAGAAAACCGTTTTCAGTCTGAATCTGCAACGAAATTCCGTAGTATAAAATTTTTATGACTATAATGCAGGTAGTACTATAGTAAATTGCCTTCTTGCAAGGATGGGCAATCAAATACACAAAATATGTATCTACAGGGGTGTAAATGTATTTACACCCTCAATCTTGGCGTAAAGGTCCAATATAATTCATTTGCCAAATTTGCGCTGGCATTTTCCTTTTCCCCAACTGTCCTTTCACACAAATGCACAGGGCATTTGTTTGATGGCAAAAGGAGCACAGGGCAATTGCAGTTCTGATCATATCAAGTGACAAGAGTTACATCATGCTCTTGAGGTCACCTGTAAGTGTCTTTTTCTCCAAGGTGCCAGCACTTTTGGCGTGCTCATTTTGCCAAACCATCACAATTCTTCTGAGGGAATTCCAGTCCAGCTTGGGAAATCTTTCCTTGTTGTCTGAAGCAGAGTTATGTCATTCTAAAATATCTATGTTACTATGAGCATCAACATGTAACACAGTCACCTTAATCCTTTGTACTGTTTCCCAAATGTCTTTTCACAATTCCTTTCTCCAGACTTCCTTGGAATATATCTCCCAGTCCTCGGCTACCTATGCTGGCAGCCAAGAAAACAGGTCATTAGCTACTGACCAAGAATCAATATGTAAATGACATTATCCTAGACCCTCTTGTTTGAACATCAAATAAGCTGCATGTAATTTGGTACGCTGAGTGCTTTTCCTGCTGTTTCTAAAAATTTCTCTGAATGAGAATGATAAACTATTGCTTCTGGAAGCGGCTTTCCTCCTATACATTTAGCTGACTCATCAGTAAACCAGGAATGTTCTTTTTCAAGGATTGTTCTAAAGCTCTTCTCTATTGTACAAGGGATACTTGTTCAACTGTAAATTCAGGGTGTATTCCTTGATCACCCATGCATGCAGTAGGTACTTGCTCATGGAGTGTGGCTATCCCATCAGCTCCTACTTTGGCTCTATCCTGAATATACAATTTCCACTTTACAGTTCCTGGGCATGCTCAACATGATGAGTTTTCAGAGAAATCTTGACCCACTGCATGATAGGAATTTTAGGGTACAGATCCATCTCATAGTCTATTGTTAGTTGTTCTGTTTCTACTAAAGCCCAATAACATAAAATAGCTGTTCCTCAAAAGGTATATAATTACTTCCTGCCTCCAGCAATTTTCTACCCCCAAAACTCAAGGGAAGTTTTTTTTTCCTGTTTTTGCCAGAGGCTCCAGTTGGTATGTGACCCATTTATAGATACACTTAACTCCATTTCTCATTTCTGCATAGTCCATAAATCTAAAGCCGTTTGAATAGCCTCTTTTGCTAATTTAAAGGCAGCTTGCTGTTCACTTCCCCATTCAAACATCATATTTCTTCTTCATTACTTTCTTTAATGGGGTTAAGATTTCTCCTAGAAGTGGAATGTATTGTCTCCAAAATAAATGCAGTCCAATAAGTCTCCGTGCCTCATCACTAGGTACTGCAAAGTCTAAAATTTTCTGCTGAGCACTGAGTAATATTTCCCGATAGCCACAGTGCCACTGAAATCCTAAAAATTTCACCAGGCTGGTATACTTTCCCTTGGCTTTCGTCAAAACCACTGCATTAGATCCATTAACTTGGATTCCATGTAGAGGCAAGACATAAAGTGAAAGTGAGTTTGAGCAGGGGGCTATTTATCAGGAGGCACCCCTACTGGTCTACCCTGTGTTTTCTTTGTCTTTTGTGATACTATTGGTCGGATCTCAAAGGGGTCTATCTTAGGTGGAGCTTTGAGATCTGACCTTGAAATTTTGTCTTTTGAATCAGCCAGGTCCATTGAGCCACAGGCCTCAGTATCTCTCATGCAATGTTTTGAATTTGTTTTATAGGAAAAGCTGAGCTAGATTTTTTTTCCCATTAATATGCTAGGTTGCTGTTTTAATTTTTTAACAGAATCTCATGGTAATTGATGCTTGCTCCTTAAGATTTTATTTGAGAGTTCTGCTTGATTTAATGCATTTAATAATGGCTGTGCTACAGTGAACGCAGGTAGCTGTTGCTCCTTTGAGATTAAAATGTCTTCATGTAGTCCATGGAAGTGGCCTGCCACATGGGATGGGGATCCTGCAAGGGATCCTATTTTTCTGTTATGACTGCTAGTTCATAATATGGTGATTCCAGAAATCGTGGGACAGGTCCTGGTAAAGTTTTGTCTAGGGGAATAATGTTCTCCCCCATGACCCGCTTAAAAGCATTCTATAAGAAGGCCATTTTATTGTTTTAACTTGACTGGCTCACCAAATGTAACGACAGGACCAGTGCGATAGATGTTACAAAGGAAAGTGCAACATTAGAAAGACTAGAGCAAAGGAAGAATTTTACAAAGGAAAGTAAAAGATTACTCACCCATCTCCAAGAAACTCTACTTAGGTGGGAACTCCTGAAAGAAATCCTTCCAGAGCAGCAGTCAGTCCTTAAATAATGTCTAAGAGAAGCAAAGCCAGACTCCACCTTCTGGTTGCACAGCTGAATTGCCTTCACCTGTGCACCCAGGGCTGACTGGTTCTTGTCTCCAGGTGCTCAGTTGGTGGTTCAGGCCATGATTCAACAGTTCCCACGTGATCCCTATCTTCCTGAATGCATGATTTCTTTTTTTGATAGACAATATTTGGCTACGTTTTAATATATTCAACAGTTTGGCTTATTTCAACTGACTTCCCCATTGTTCACATTGTTCTCTGACTTTAGCCGATTTGAGAGTCAGTGAACTATGGGGAAGGTTTTCCCATACCAGAATTTCAGTCTGTGCTGATTTATTACATTTAGATTTGAAAAATAACATTTTGCTCTGATTCTGATCATGACACCACTTTGTTTTGCCAGTGGACAGGGACAGCACAAAGGACACAGATTAAGTAAAAGAAGTGGGTTTATGTTTACTTACATTCAAAGCAATAAATGAAATAGTAAACACAGCAAGAGTAAAACAAAACAAGGTAAAAAGACATAGTAAGAATAAAGATCATGTGTCTGGTCCTACTGCTCACAAAGTTTTACAGTCCTGTAAACATGCCTCTTATAGGGGACTGTTAGGTCATGGCCAGAACTGGTGACTGAGCACCTGGTGAAGTGGTATGACTGAGGTGCAAATGATTTCCATGTGTTTCCCATGTGACCAGAAGGGTGAACTCTGGGTCTACCCCCCTGCATTCCATCAAGGACTAGCCTCTGAAGAGAAAGTGTTTCCTGGATGAACACCACTTCCTGAAGAAGAATGTTCTGTAGCCAGATAAGTTTCAGCTGGGCGAGTCCATTTTCTTCTGTTTATGATTATTAGTGTTCTCAATAATACATTTTCCTGGTAATGCAAATAACTTGTTAGAAGTTTTGTTGTTTTGCAGGATTATCCTGCCTAAATAATGAAACATACAATATTTGTTAGGATAGCAAGCCTTCTTAACTGCTTGTAGCCATTGATAGCTACATACCAGTCATGGGAATAATCCTACCAGGTTTTGGAGATGACAACTATATCACAGTCTTCTAGTTGCACAGTAGCTTTCAACTGTTGTCCAAAGCTACTTGCTTTGTTGTAGAGGCACTTCAGCTAGGCAGCTGGTCTTGTCACTTCCTTAAATAGTAACTATTTAATGCTTCATAAGTATATCCTTGTTTTTCCCCATTGTCTTCTTTTATCCCAGTAGTCACTACATCATAATATAGGATTTTGTATGTGCTGCAGTGTTGCCAGTACCTCTCAAGGCAGCAAGTTCTTCAAGGACCCTGCTAGCACCCAGTCTCTCTAGTATAGCTGTGCCATACACCACCTTATCATGGGAGGGCTCACTGTCGCCATGTTGCTCTTCAGATCTAGTTTAAAGCCTTCCCAATGAGTCCTGCTAGCTTTTCCCCAAGGACTCTTCTCCCACTTTGAGAAAGGTGAACCACAACTGATGACCGCAAACACAGAGCAGTGTAGGACAGTTGAGGATTTTTATTGCTGTATACAGAACTGAATATATATTGGCTAGCATAAGCTCTAAAATCTCTGTATCAACATTTGAGAAAAAAATACATCAACTTTCTAGTAGATGAAAGGAAGATATTCATATAACTTGAGATATCTGAAGAAAATGCTACCTTTCTTTGCAAGACTTGAAGAGTATCCTCTGGAGAATATTCAGTGACAGGATTAGATTGCCACCATTGAGCTAACAGTAACTTGACTATGAGGAATCATTCCTTGACACTTCTGGATTCAGTCTGAGCAAGCAGAAGGTGAGAAAGTGTCTCCTGTAAAGCAACACTGCCCACGCAAGAACCAGGAATACTAGAGAACAGTTTGCTGGAGAAAGCTTTTTTTTTTTTCTAAGCAGATCACTGTGTGAGCCAAGACATTTTGCTTTCCTCCCTATCCAGTTTCTCTGAAGAGATGTTACCAAAGGTCTTTTAGATCTATCAATAATATGATCTTGAAGCCTTAGAAATTCAGAAGGAACTTTTATCAGTGATGGTTCTTAGTAACAAATGTTGCAAGAAATAATGAATTCTTTATCTATTCAGATGGAGACCAACTACCTTTCTGAAAGAGATGCTTTCATTAGCACAAAGCTTCAGGGCCTGGCATAGTGAAAACAGGATGAAGTGTAATGGTCTAGGATTGATTCAATAGGCTGCATGAAATATAGAAAAATATATACTCTGAACAACTAACTCAAGCTTTCAGTAACAGGTTTTTAACTGGAAGAGCTAGTGTTTCATAATTTAATAGAAGTATTTTAAATTTTAATTCATTTATGTTAGTAGGATGCATGGACTTCTTAATGTGGAAACTACTCCAGAAATAGAAGACATAATTGAGAGCAGATGGTGACTGAACACACTCACAGTGTGTTCAGGAGCACATCTCTCTCAGTAGAAGGAAAATGATGTGTAAGCATAGTTTGGGTGAGGAACAAATAATATTAAATTATCTTTAATGTCTTCATAAAAGATTTGGATGTAGGACTTACACGATTCTATAAGGAAGACATTCTTGCTCATACTTTCAACAAGACTCAAAACTTCATAGAAACTAGAAACTGTTCAGTGAGTTCTACTTCACCTTCTCAATCAATTGAAAGTAACCATGTTGGTTTATGATGTCAGAGGTGGCTATTGGTTGTATGGAATTAGACGTTGAACATTCCCAACAGTATTTGATTAAATTTTGTTGTCATGCAACATGACGGTCTGACCACATGGCATCTGAAATGGAAGTGCTTATGAAGAAGAGGATTGTCATTTAATTCACATAAGTAATGGTGGTGACATATTGCAAAATTGTGATTTGTAGCTGAGAATGTGCTCTATTAAATGGTGTTACTGTGCTCTTTGCATCTGTTGTTTCCAAGGAAATTAATAGAAACAATATTGTTAGAATTTTTTCCATGCAACAGATGGAAATAGAGGGGCAATCTGACAAAATAGAGTCTGACATCGAAGTTCTTATGAAGAAAAGGTGTTGAATTCCTCCATGCAGAAAAAAATTGCACCCACTGATATTCATGTATGCTTGCTGAATGTTTATAGAGACCAAAGAGTAGATATGAGGCAGTGGGTGTTGCATTTCAGCAGTGATGACAGTGGCAGTGGGTCATCTCTGCTCGTGTAGACTTCTACAAGTGCAGCATGCATGTTCTTGTTCACTGCTTATGAAAATGCATAGCTAATGTTGGTGATTATGGTAGAAAATAATATTCTGTAGCTCAGAATTTTCTCTTTGTGTTATTGTGCCCATTGTGTCTGTTGTATCTTCCAAGGAAATGAGGCACTACTTCTGGAGCAACCTAATCTGTGCAGGATAGGAGGGAAGTGAGATCTGTGGAGAAATGGGGCAATGATAGTGGTTTCTACTGAACAGGAGCACTTATAAAAGAATTAATTAAGATTTAGTTTAGAAAGTGATATAGAAGGTGACTCACCCTTTCTGAAGACTAATGACATCTCAAAAAGAGCATGATATCTGGAGGTGTTGTTCCCATGGCTGCTAACACTTTAATGAGGATGGGGAGGGGTGGACTTGGGGTCCAGCCCTTCCAGTTGCTTAGGTGCATTGCTTACACTTGAGCTTCCTGGGTAAGCCTTGCCTTCTCGCTTGATGCTTGAACACTGGTTCAGGATGTGACCTAGAAATTCCCATACAAGGTTGTATTTGCAAAGTCATGCTTAGGAAAAAATGTGTTGGAGTGATATAGCACCTATCATTTTTATGTTCTCTGTATTTGTTCCCCTTGCATTCTGCTTAGTGAAAGTGAACCATGGCTTGCATACTCTGCAAATGACATCTTGCATAGAAATATGAAGATCACTTTGGCTTTCAGATAAGGCTAATCTTTCTGGCTTTTTTTTTTTTTTTTTTTTTAAGTGCAGAATATCTACCTTCTCAGATCGTCACTAACTACTACATTATATGCCTCTATGACTTGAAGATATCCTGCCATTTTCCCCAGGTTGTTTAGGAAGTTATCAATCCTCACTTTGACTTGCGCCTACTTTCATATAGGATATAAATTACTTCATGGCTGGAGATTCAGTGCCATCTGCTCAAGAGGAGAAAAATGCATACATACAGTTCCTATTGTTGTTCAGTTTTCTGTATTATTTTTATTTCTGTTCTGTTTATTTCAGTTCACTATGTGATTGTTGCATGGTGTGCTGCTAGGTGTGCACATTGACTGTATAGTGGTCTCTCTTCTGAGATTCCTCCATAAGTCAGCATGAATGAGCCCTGAGAACTCGATAGACTATGGCCAAAAAACTAGTTCTTTCTGTTTGCTCAGCCACATGAGTGGCTGTTGACCAGAAAGGATTGCCAAGCAGGATCTGTCTTGAATAGGTGCCACTGTTCAAGACACTGTTCACTGTTTGTTTGTTTGTTTTTTCTAGACTCTTGCTCTGGAAAACTAGTGAGGTTCTGCAATGGGCATATTGCCCTGCAAAGTGAGCTTCAGCTGCAAGTACAATCACTGGGCTCATCAAAGATGACTTCTGCACTAAGGGTAGTGAGAGGTTGGAAATATGTTTGAGCCAGCAACATTGCTCCTGCTTTATGTTGATACACTCTTCACAACCTGGTTTCCAGTACAGCGAGTGGTCTTTGCAGTTAGTGAAATTGTCTCCTATATATAGAACAGTTTGTTTTAAGCTACTTGCTCTAAAAGCTCCTTTGCTTTGGTCATTTCTATGGGCTTGTTTTTTTTGTTTTTTTTTTTTTCCCATCTGATTGATACTTTTCTAAGGGAAAAGTCTCTGACAGAGAAACATGCTGCATGTCAGTCCTGTTTCTGGATATATCTGCACATTGCTTCTGAGCAACATTTCATGTTCTGTAAACATGACACTTGGCATTTTTGATTCCTGAGTTCTTGGTACAGAAGGGCAAAGATGCGTCAAAAGCATTCTAAGAAGTCCGGGATCTACATGTCATCATTCCATGACTGCATGCAGTTTGCAAGTTGGGGGTTTGATTTTACTCTCCTAGGTGATTGTCTGGAAGAAATCAGAGAATAGTTTGTTCTGCCTTAAACTGTTAGTGAATTGTAATAATCTTTAACAAACTTAAAATGTCTTTGCTTGAGGGTCAAAGGAGAAGGTAAGTAGGCACGATTGTGTTTTGGTTGATTTTTTTTTTTTTTTTTTTTTTTTAAGATTGCTTTTATCAAGTATTTCATGGGTAGTTATGCCTGGCAGCCTGGGAATGCTAGACTAATATATTTAAAGCTTGAAAGTTCTTCATTACCAATTTTTCCACTTTAAAGTATGTTACAGCCCCTCGTTTCTCTTTGCCTCTTATTAATACTTCCAACTCCTTCATCTGCTTTGTTGTACAAGATTGTTTTATTGTCCTTCTTTCCCAAGTTTTCCCACAAATTAAGCAGTACTGTAGAACAGAGGACACCTCAATGCTGTGCTTGATTTTTAACTAGTGTTATCCCAGAAAACTCTTCCATACAATTTGAGTGCCATCTGTCATAGATTCTAACATTTTTTAAGATATTCAGAGGACAGCTTTCAGACACCTGTTGGTATCTTATAGCAAATGATACAGAGGAAGAAGTAAGAGTTGGAAATTACCACCAGCTTACAGTCATGTCATAGAATCATGTCAGTGACTTTCCATTATATCATTGTGAACTTGAATTCATTTTTAGTCTTAAGTCAATATTGTATTTGGTAACTAAAAAAGTCTGAATGTATTTTGTATTAATGCATCTCCAAGCTCCACATCTATTTTTAATGCTATTATCTGAAGATCAGTTAGATTGTACGACCACAAAGTTAGCATCCTTCATCCAGTTTTGCATTATGCTTCCATTTAAGATTAATAGAAGTAAAATGGGAACTTGCTCACTAATCACCTTTTACAAGTATACAGGAAACTCTTAAAACAAGGTACCTAAAGCAGATATAAATGTATCGAAATCTTGCTGTGAATAGTGATACAATCTGATGAGGATGAGGGGAAAAATCCATGGTTCTAATTACTTTCTTATTGCTGCTTTTCTGGAAGTTAAAAAAATGCAACCCTAATTCCAGGGAAGAACTTAAGAGCAGAAGCCTTGATAACGTGGTTGGACAGATGTGCAATAGGTTAGATCTGCTTATCTTAATTTCTTCTGTTTTAATTATCATGTGTATGGTAACTGTTGAGTCATGGCCTGAACCACTGATTGAGCACCTGAGGAAAAGACTCAGCCCTGAGTAAGAGATTATTCTTTTATATCACTGACTCAAAGCTTGCTGGAGACAGATGAACAAGTCCAAGCAAGTCCTGGGCAAGAGTTGTGAAATCCTTTGTCTGAGGGACACAGATGGACAAGGCCAGAAAGAGAGATAAGTCACAGATTAATGGCCAGGAAGCAGTCTTTTGTGTGGGCTTATCTCAAGGAAGATGGCCATCTCAGGAGGTGCTGCACATGACTCTTACCCAAGCACCAAGGAATGCCATGCTGGCAGAAGAAGAGAGATAAAAAAGGGGACCTACAATCGTGAGGTTGGTTTTTCTGACAACAGGTTCCTCAAAAAAAAGAAGAGGTTTCTGACATGAGAAGCCTCTCTCCCTCCTGGACTTGCTCTGTGCTCTACCACAATGCTGAAGAAGAACAAAGGTGTCTGCCATCAGATTCCTCACTACAGAATTCCTGCATGCTGACGGACTCTCTTGGGCCTGCTACCTGAGTCCTGCTGTTTCCTCCCCGATTGTCTCTGTGACTTCCTGCGACCTGCTTGCTGCCCAAGGCCGGCCATGCTACTGCTGCTGCTCTCCCCCTGCTGCTTTTGCCTCGGACCTTTGAAACGGCAGGACTGCTGCTGGATCCTGGTGGTGACTATCCCCACTTCACGCAAGTCTTGCTTCTTTCCTATCTTTTCTATCACTCTCTTTCCCTTCCCCGTAACCCTAATTTGTAATGCTTGCCGTCTTTCCCTTCCCTGTCTCCCTGATTAGGATTTATAATAAACTGGTCAGTCCAAGATTTGAACATTTGTTTCTTAATCTCACTCTGGGTATGTTATACTAAAAGAACCTCCTCTCCCTCCTATAAATTGGAGTGAGACACCTGAGAGCACAGGTGAGGTGCAAGATGAAATATCAAGGACTGTGCAGGAATTAGAGAAAATTGGGATTATCAGGCCTGCACATAGTCCCTATAATTCTCCCATATGGCCAGTGCAGAAGTCAGATGGCACATGGAGAATGACAGTGGATTATAAAGAATTGAATAAGGTCACGTCGCCTGTTCAGGTGGCTGTACGCAATATTGCCTCCTTAATGGACACATTGAGTAGGGAAATAAAAATTTATCACTTTTTCCTAGACTTGGCAAAAGCATTCTTCAGTATTCCAATTGCTGAAGAATCACAAGACCAGTTTGCATTTACAGGGGGAGGCAGGCAGTGGACCTTTCAGGTCCTGCCACAGGGATACGTGCATTCACCAACATATTGTTACGATCTAGTGGTGCGTGACCTGGCTAATTGGGGAAAACCTAATCATGTTAGCTTGTACCATTATACTGATGATCTCCTGTTGACATGTGAATCACTGGAGGCAGTAGGGCAGGTGACAGATTCCTTGACTACCTATCTACAAGAAAGAGGATAGGCTATAAACCCTCAGAAGGTCTGGGCCTGTCTTTGAAATTCCTGGGGGTAGTTTGGTCAGGAAAGACCAAAGTACTACCCTGTGCTGTAATACATAAGGTAGGGACTGGGAATGCCTGAACAACACCAAAGCAGCTGCAGGAGTTCTTACGTATATTGGGTGTTCCTTTATGCTAAACGCAGCTGCTGAGGCCACTGTACAGACTCTCAAAAAAGGAGCAACTATGGGACTGGGGGAGAATGGAACACGAGGCTTTCCAACAGGCCAAACTCGCTGTTAAACAAGCCCAGGCATTGGGTATATTTGACGCTACCCTGCCAGCCAAGTTGGATGTTCATGTTACTCAGGATGGCTTTGGCTGGGGCCTGTGGCAACGCCAGAGTTCTGTTTGGACCCCCATGGTTTCTGCTCTCAGGTCTGGGATGAAGCAAAAGAAAGATACAGTCCCACTGCTGGGACTTAACTCTATCAACTACTACCCGCTGGGCTCAGCCTTCTATCCAGTTCTTTACCTAGAGAAGAATATGCATGTCCAGGCCATGGGCAGCCAGTTTCCCCAGGAGAATACTGTGAGAGATCGTGTCAAAGGCTTTGCTGAAGTCTAGGTATACTATGTCAACAGCCTTTCCCTCACCTACCAGTCTGGTCGCACTGTCATAGAAAGAGAAGGTTGGAGAAGCACGGCCTGCCTTTTATGAACCTGTGCTGGCTGGGCCTGATCCCCTGGATGCCAAGCATGTGCCATGCGATCATGCACCAGACCCTGGACAAAAATGTCTAGAACATCGAATACATCGATTATAAAATCTTGAAAAGGGAATGAGAAAAATTTTGCCTTTGTGTTTTCATGGTAGATATTCTAAACTGAAATGCAAAATCTCAGTGTTCTGAAATTCATAGTACAAAGATAACACCACATTTCTGATAAGTTTTATCTTTTGTCAGACTACCTGAGCTGTCAGCAACTATTATTTCCATTTTTCTACACAATGTGTTTTACTATCAGCTGGAAAACAGAGTGATGCAAAGGAGTAAAGTAGGGACAACATTGACTTTAATAAGCCTGTGCTATTTAATATCTATGTGATATAGAGTAACTTATTATTATATATATATATATATATAATATTATCATGTATTATTATATCATCATATATTAATAATATATTGTTAATATTTTATATTTATATTAGTATATTATATAATTATTATATACATTATAATATATTATTATATATTATAATAATAATTATATGCTTTTCAAGAAAATATTACTTTCATCTTTAATATAGAAATTGCAGGTTAAGCTATAAAACACAACCAATGTTTTTTCTATCTTACGAATAAAATCAGAAATAAATTTAGAATATTTGGCCCAGATCACATTTTTAACACATCTAGGAATTTAGAAAAGGAAAAACCTATAGGAAAAATATTCTTGATGTTTTTCTCTGATGACTTCTGCAAGATTATAGAATAAGCAGTGTTACGGACAGTTTACAAGAGAATTCTTAAATAGAATGGTAACTGCAAGGAACCATTATAACAAAGGGAGAAACATATGAATGTTATCACAGGTTTTTCTGCTTGTATCAAAAAACAGGTTAAGGAGTTTGGAGGAGGTGAGTAGAAAATATAGCTACTGTGCAAGTTTCCATGTATGGATATATTTTTTTTTAATTGTCTTTTAGAAGTAGATGACTGAATTTGGACAAAAATTAAAAATAAGGAACAGCTGCCTCTGGAAACAGACTGTGCTCTTAGACATATGCTGGCATCATGCTCTTAAAGCAAGTGAAAGTATGTTTTCCAATTGGTACAGAGACTGTCATTGCTGTTAGTCTGTAAAAGTTTTGTGTTGAGATGCATAAAGTTGTGCTTCAGTCTACAGTAACAGTGTGTTTTCCCTGAACTTTATCCTTTTCTGAAAAAGGCTGATTGAGATGGCTGGGGAGTTTGGAGTAAGTTTGGCAGTGTTTTCCTGAAACACTGATAGTGTTTTCAGTGTTCCAGTCCCTTTCTGAATATCGTCCTAGAAATGCAACATTTTAACTTAGATCATGAATACCTACCAAGAGTATAAAGTATGAAGTGAGTAGCTGCTTCAAAGTATCTTGAAATGAGTGAAATCTGAGCCTTTTCTGGGAACAGGAGTGTCTTCAAAGAAGACTTGGTAAGGGATTGTGAAGTATGAGGAAAGAGGCAAAAATTCATAATTCATAAAAAGCTCATAATTATTTGAGGGAAGACTTTATATATTATCAAACCCAGAAATTTCTGTAATGGTCTTGGACTTTTCCTAAATGGAGACAAGCATTTGTAAGAAAATGCAGATATCTCTTTGAACAAGCAGGATGATCTACTTTTATCCCGTAAGGATGATCTAAATTGTGGTTCATCTGTAATCCCAGAGGAGGCAAAATATTTATCCCTGATGAGTATTTGTGAATTATGGGTAGCTTGTTCCTCAGACTTTCATGCAAGTTTGTTGAGCAGATTTACATCCTCTTGTGGAAATACTTTAATACTTTTATTAAGCTTAAAATTACTATAGTTTATGGGCACATAAACAAGGAAAAAAAAACTGCTTTTTTTTTTTTTAACCAAAACAGTGTAAAGAAAAATATGCTAATAACGACGTGTATTTTAGTAAGTTTAAAAACAGGCCAAATGAGTTCTATAAAAGTGCCTAATCCTGAATGGGAAATGTCAAATAGAATAACAATAATGATCATACATCATAAATTTTTATAAACCAATGATAAATTTTGACCCTGTACCGGTCTTCAGATATCAATTTCAAATTTATTACTATGATTGATATGATGGACTCTCTGGGATTAGTAACAGTAGTAATTAGATGCTATTGAAGACCTAACATGATCACATTTCGTGCACATGCAAGAATTCATGTATATTTTAAACTAAAAGAGAGTACGCTTATATGAGATATTAGGAAGAAATTCTTTACTATGAGGGTGGTGAGGCACAGGAACAAATTGCCCAGAGAACTTTTAGGTGCCCCATCCCTGAATGTGTTCATGGTCAGGATGGATGGAGGGCTAAAGGCAATTTAATTTAGTGGAAATATCCCTGTGGCAGGTGATTGAAACTTTAAGGTCCCTTCCAACTCAGAATATTCTATGATTCAGTGATATTCATAGAATCACCAAGGTTGGAAAAGACCCACAGGATCACCCAGTCCAACCATCAATAGCTCTCACTAAAATATTTTCATTAAAAGTTTGGCTTGATTGTTAATAGTTTTAGGGTGTCAATGAACAGATTGAAGATAACAAATTCACCTGGCATTTGTCATGGTTTGATATGGGAAGGTGTTGATGATGTGGTTTCACACAAACATAGACTTCAAGAATAGAAGTTTTTTGTCTCTGTTTTCTTTGCTCTTAGGGCTATCTTATTGATCATTGTATTCCAGAGGGTCCTGTGATATTCATCTTTACACTGTTGTAGCTCTACCAGTGGTTTTCATTATCAGATATGCCCAGGAAAAAAAAAGGAAAAGGTGTTGGGTTGTGGTCTGTTACTGAAAGTGTGGAATTCTCCAAAAAGAAAGATTTTGAGGACTAATTCTGCTACTGACTTTGTTCTTCAGTCCTTGTGAAAAAAAACACAAGTTTTGATATACATATAAATTTAAAATATATGTGTATACTTACCTTTTACCAATTTTTTTTTTTTTTTTTTACGTCTATCCCATCATTAGATATCATGCTATCAAAAAAAAAAAAAAACAACTGCGGTATGCTTTTTCATCTGACAGAAGCTCAGTGTAGGTTTGTGCAGGGATCACATCTCTGGCTCTCACAAGTCTCCTGTTTTCTGGTTTGAATTAAGCTAGAAATGTAAACATGATCCCCAATGGCTCCTGCATGATCATTCCTAATGACTATCATCCCTATACAAAGTGAACATGCTGGAATGTCTCATGCAGCTGCCAGATACTGTAAAAATGCTTTGCATATAGTGAACACTGTTTTCCAAGCTGCAAGTTGAGAGATTTAGTATTTAAAATAAAATGCATTTTTACATTAAGCCCATAAGTGAAGTTCTTCCCTTACTTTTTATTTTGTCATTTGTTTCCCCAGCACTTGGAGCTAACCCTTTGACTCTTACCAAAAGAGAACATTCTTCACACTGTGAAACTTACACTTCAGGAATACTTACCCACATTTTATATGTGATAGATTGTTATCTTAACATACGCTCTTTTCTTCAGAAGGAATATATTAATCTTCACTATGAAATTAGATTAAAACCTTTCCTATTATTTTTCTTCTTTTCAAAGCCAGTGTATTTTTAAATGAAAAATCTCTCTCTTGCCATAATAGTCAGCCCACTATGCTTACTCCAAGCATGTTCAGTGTGAACAGTGTTTCTGAAGGTTGTACACACTGTGACAAAGCTGAGTGTTTGAGGAAAAAAAGTCTGCTTCCTGACAAATCTTGTACCTACGTGCTTTCAATATTGTTGAATGCATACCCATACTTTTTTTTTGAAAGTGTTTGCATTTAAACTGAGTTGGTCTTATCCCCTGGTGGTACATTAGAGCATAATAGACACTGGAAAAAAATCTTCTCTGTGTACCTGCGCTTATTTCTGCTGTCTGTGAACAATGTGCCAAATATATTGTCAATAGCAGCATGTCTTTTGTAACAGCTACCAATTTAGCCTTGGTTAATCTCACCAGTATGCCAGTGAAGACAAGTTTAGCAGCCTTGATGATGCAAGTCATCACATGGTACTCAGCAGGAAATTCCAAGTTGTAATGCTCCAGAACAAATCAAATACAAACATGAAACTACCTCTCATCCTAAAGAAAAATAGCACTCAAGCACATTTACCTGTACCTGTGCTACAAAGAGTAAAGCTTGAAGGCAAACAAACCTTACAGTGCATTGGGCTCTTCAGAATGTGATGACTTCTGGTAATCACTATTGAGGCAAATAACGTCCAACAAAATTTGTGTTCTTTATGTCCTTAGAATTAAAGGAAGCATGTAGCTTTACATCCCAGACAAAAATACATGTATTCAATTAAACGGGGACCCTCATAGAATACCCTCTACTTATAATACCTAAATAATAATAACACCAGATAATACTACCAAGATACCTACAACCACGAATAATCTGGCCCTGGATCAAAATGGAGAACAGCAGTACAGCTGTAATAAATATTGATATACAATTAATTACAATTAATTCTCACCTGCATCCTGGACTTGGAGGAAAACTCTAAAGGGAACAGTTTTCAGAAAGAGATCCTTCCTCAGTAGCAGTCAACCCTTAAATGGGGTCCAGGAGAGGTGGAGCCAGGCTCCACCCCTTCTGGTCACACAGCTGAATTGCCTTCACCTGTGCTCCCACAGCTGACTCAGTGCTTGCCTCAGGTGATCAATCAGAGGTTCAGGCTGTGATTCAATAGTTCTCATGCGTACGCTTCTGAAAGAACACAGTAAAAATAGAATAAATCACGGTGCTCTACTTAATTATGATGCAACCCAGGTTAGGCTTACACCCTCTTCTATGCTCTGTCCTAAGTAAAAATATAGTGTCAACATTACTGCTTCTAGAAAATGTATGGGTACATATCAGTTAACAGAAACAGAAAGGGTTTTTGTAAGCTACAGAAGCAAGATTGAACTAAAGGAAATGAAGATATGGGGGTGAGGGTCTGTTGCAGCAGTTTGAAATTCTAATGTAATTATATTCAGAAATGCAATGAAAGATCCAGCAGTGGCCAACGAATGCCTGTAAAATCACAAATGAAATCAAAATTGAGGTTCTTATATCCAAAACTTAAATTGAAGATAGTTACTTCCTTAACAAAGATCAAATATAAACCTTCCCAAGTGATTTGTGGAACAGGATTGCAAGATTTCTTTTATTCAAAGTCTTCCAGCACCTAACAGGTGGTAGTGTAGCTCCCCCTCCCAGAGTCTTAGCTTTTTTCTGTTAGAAAGAGCTTGTTTTACTTTTCAAAACACCATATTCTTGTAAGGGTTTTCTTGTTTGTTTAGTTCCTTTTTTGTTGTTGTGTTGCTATTTTTTGTTTTCCAATTTGTTCTGGCCTTCTTACGGGGAGTTTTTAGGGAAGAACATCCAAAAATCATGACAACTACAAAACAAACCATAAGAAATTATTCAATTATAAGAATAAAGGGCAAAATAGTAGTACTGCCAATGTTTCTAAAAACAGCTGTTCTTTTTTTTTAAGATTCCTCTGTGCCCTTCTGTTTGTTCAGTGCATGAAAAAGATCATATTTTCTAAATATCTTTCCTTGGTCACATTATAATTGACTACAATTGAACTCCACCTTAGTAGCAGACGTTATTCAGTGTGAATTCGTATGTCAAACCTTGCTTTTCCTTGGTCAGTCATTCTAGATCATCTTTTGAATTCATTTAACCTTTAATACTTCACTCTAACCTGCATTTTGGATCAATTATTCCTTTGTTACTTCATTCACACAGCACAGATATGGGGAAGGGGTGGGGTGGGAAGGAATGTCCATCATCTGAAATACGTTTTCCTTCAGTTCACAAAAACAGTGTCCAATCTGAGTATCCATTTAGATGCATTAGTTGTTGCAGACTGGTAATCGGCAAGGCAAGCTTTTTTGAACATTTAAAATTACTTACAGTACATTAAAGTGTGTATGACCATTGTGTATTGTAATCTGTTGCTCACACCTCTCTTTATGTCCTTGCTTTTCACTACATGTGACAAGACCTGCAGACCCAGTTTGCTTCCATTAGGCTCTGCACTGTTTTAGTTATAACACAAGCAGCTTGTTGCTTTTCTATTTCTTCTTTCTTTTTCCTTTTTTTTCTTTTTTCTTTTTTTTTCCTTTTACAGTCTATTAATTTGTAGCACAACATTCTGCATGGTAAAGTAACTAGATATGCCTGGGGCACCACTCAACCTCCCCTACCTCAAATTCAATGAAAATTCAATGCACTTAATTGTGATTTATTCCCTATATTCCATCTATTTTCTTTTTCCTCTAAAGAAATGCCTTTTAAGGCATTTGCCTTAAATAGTATGTATTCAAGTTTTCAGTTTTACTTTAGCATTTAGGAAACTTAACTTACTTTATCATTAATTTGTTTGCTTTTTTTAGCAAATACGGCCAGATCTCTCTGTATATTAGTGTTATCTCCCCTGTTTGTTTTCTCTATTATCTACTTTTATAGTTACATTGTTTCCCACTTTTTCAAAGTCCAAAACTGATAACTTTTAAAATAATAATGCACAGCTTCAGATCTGTGAGTTATCAATTGATGACACCAATGTCTATGGATATGCTGCCATTGCACTAGCGATATGTATGGCACACTGCAATGAAAGTGAAGAAAAAGCACCAATACACACTAGCTGTTGCCAACCAATAATTGCATATATCAAGCAAGCTTTGAAAGAGAAACTTTGCCTACTTTGGTCTGCAGGTGAACCATCCTTAAGTTCAAAGCAGGTTGTTCTTTCTTTTACTTGAGCTGATGAGGAAAATAAGGTGGAATTTTCTAAGAAAATCCTGCAATGAGGATGCTGATTCAACAGGAAAGGCAATTTTGTCAGCAAAAGCTGCTCAGCTCTTTGATTTTGCTGAAGTTACAGCCCTCCACCAGAAGTTAGTTCTGAGCGTAAAGGTAATGTAGCAACTAAAGGGTCAGTTTTCTTTTCCCAAGGTTGTAAAAAGAAAACCCAATATATTTACTGTGACAACAGAGTTTTTAAAGTGAAGTAAACCTTTACTTTTCTCTTTTCTGGAAATACAAGCAATGCATCTGGGAATTTGGCACAAGAGTCTTTTTTCCCTGTTCCTTTGAGTACAACTATCAGGGTCCATCAGACACGCCTAAATGTTACCCTTAGCCTAGCTAAAATTTAAAGCAAGAAAATGCAAAAATGTAAGTAGAAGAGTTTAAGTGAAGGGGCTCTTAGAACAAATTTGATTATATGTACATATGCAAGCAGCTCCAAAACAGTATTTGTTCTCCTGGGATGGAGTAAAGAGCATAAATTGTTGGATCTCTTATCATGTGCAAGCACTTTGTTGTGTATAGAACATTAACACTTAATATAAATAATCCCCTCTGGTTAACATAATACATACTTTTATTTTATAATAGAGCTCTTCATTTTTTTCTGTTGCAATTACATCCGATGAGTTTGCTTATTGTGGGTGCATCCTCTGATGCATACTAAGGATAACTTAATTGCAAGTGGGAGAGAAACTTTCAATTTCCAAATAAAAACCAGGTTAAAAATCCAGTTAATTAAATACATAGTCTGAAAGTTCAGCAGTGCCCTATTTTTTATTCTTGTTCAGTGATTTCATATATTTCTTGAAACACCATCACTCTGTTTTTTTAATCACTGCTTTCTACAGTAATTTTTTACTTCTTGCACTTTTAAATCAATTGTTCTCCAGGCTGAGAGATAAATTTCCAATGATTTCTAGTTGTTAATTGTGCTAAATCCAGCTAGTGGCCAGTCACGAGTAGTTTTCCCCAGGGCTCGGTACTGGGGCAGCTTCTATTCAACATCTTTATTAACACTCTTGATGAGGGGATTGAGTGCACCCTCAGTAAGTTTGCAGACAACACCAAGTTGGGAGGGAGTGTTGATCTGCCAGAGGGCAGAAAGGCACTGCAGAGGGACCTGGATAGACTGGATGGATGGGCCAAGGCAAACTGGATGAGTTTCAATAGGGCCAAGTGTCAGGTCCTGCATTTTGGTCACAACAACCCCAGGAAACCCTACAGGCTTGGGGAGGAGTGGCTGGAAAGCTGCCTGATGGAAAGGGACCTTGGTGTACTGATGGACATTCGGCTGAATGTGAGCCAGCAGTGTGCCCAGGTGGCCAAGAAGGCCAATGGCATCCTGGTTTGGATCAGGAATGGAGTGGTGAGCAGGACCAGGAAAGTCATCCTGCCCCTGGACATGGCACTGGTGAGGCCTCAGCTCAAGTACTGTGTTGAGTTTTGGGCACCTCAGTACAGAAAGGACATGGAGGTGCTGGAGCAGGTCAAAGGAAGGTCAAGAGGGCTTGTAAAAGGCTTGGAGAATATGGCCTATAAGGAGTGACTGAAGGAACTGGGGCTGTTTAGTCTGGAGAAGAGAAGGCTGAGAGGAGACCTTATTGCTCTTTTCCAATATCTGAAAGGTGCTTACAGCGAGAGCGGGGTTGGTCTCTTCTCACTGGTGAGAGGTGGCAGGACGAGGGGAAATGGTCTCAAGTTGCTCTAGGGTAAGTTTAGGTTGTATATCAGGACAAACTTCTTTACAGAAAGCATTGTTAAGTAATGGAATAGGCTCCCCAGGGTGGTGGTTGAGTCACCATCCCTGGATGTGTTTAAGAACCATCTGGATGTGGTGCTCGGGAACATGATTTAGCGGTGGGTTGTTAGAGTTAGGTTAGGGTACCACGGTCAGGTTATGGTTGGACTAGATGATCTTGAAGTTCTTTTCCAACCTGAGCAATTCTATGATTCTATGATCCTATGTTGGCCCACTTTTCAAGACTGCCTTGATCCTTTTGTATGTCATCCCTTTCTTCTAAGGAATCCACTGCATCACTCAGCTTATTGTCATCAGAAAACTTGCTAAGGGTGCACTCAATTCCACTATCCAGGTCATTGATGTTGAAGAGCATCTGTCCCAGGATAGATCTCTGAGGGACACCATTCATCACCAGCCTCCACCCGGATGCATAGCCATTGACCACAACTCTCTGAACATCCAGCCAATTCTTCATCTGCTAAATAATTCACTTTTGAAATCCGTATCTTTCCAGAAGTTCTCAGACTGCACATGTGCTCTCCTTTAATGTTGAAACTTTTTGCTTGTCTTCCTATCAGTTTCCCTTCTGATGTTCCAGATGCATTTGAAAAAGTATCAACCTGAAAATTTCCGTAGATTAGATCCAAAGTCTTTCTTCTGAAATCACTGAATCAATTTCTAGAGATCATGATCTTTCCAAGTATCAATTTCTTTACAATTTCATTGAATTCAAAATTTAGTTCTTCATGTATTAAGCCTAAATATTAAGGTTTCTTGGTCACCTGTGTTTTGAGTTGTGTTGTTTTCTGGTTGGTTATCACTATCGAACACGACATTGAGAGTGTTTTTTTGTAGTCAGTTGAGCAAGTTACTTGTTGTTCAAAGTATGACAACTTTACACTTCCCCCTAGAGATAAGTAGATTTTATGGGTATATTCTTCTGTGTTATGTTCGCAGACCAACAGATATAAACCTCATAGGTGGGAAGTTATGTGCAATTGAAGAAGACAGATTTTATACATTCCTCTCAAATTAGGGCATCAGCACAGATATCCACATGATTACTGAACTAGTGCTGACAATCCTTCAGCCTAAAGTCTACAGAAATGTTAAGATTAAGTGCAAGAGTTAACTTTTAAGTCAAAAAGGTAGACTTTTACCTTCATGAAAGTTATGTCAATAAGGAAGGATCTTTCACTTGCAAAATAGATGGCATGGGTTAATCAGATACAAAAACAAAAAAGCAAACAAAATTGTTAAATGGTTCCTGATTCTACACAGGACCACTCAAAATTCAAACCCAGTGTCTGAGAGTACTGGGTTCAAAAGCTTCTTAAATTGCAGCAGGCTTGACCAATGTCCTGAGGAGCCTGTTTCAGTGCTGAACCATCCTCCCTTGGTGAAGAACTGCTTCCTAACACCCAACCTGACCATCCCCCTGGTACTTCTCCACGTTGTTCTCTTGGGTCCTGTGGATGTCACCAGAGAAAAGAGATCAGAACTAATTTGCCCCTCCACTCCCCTTGTGAGGAAGGTGTAAGCTGCCATGAGGCCTCCTCTCAGTCCCCTTTTGCTCTAGCATGAATAAACCAGTGAACCTCAGCTGCTCCTCATACATCTTCCCTTCTAGACCCTTCACCATCTCTAGTTTTCCTTTACACTTTGCAAAGCCACAGCTGAAAATCTACTTCAGTTCACTACATAATTATCCTGTAAAGAATTGCTCAAGGCTAGAGAAATAACATTTTCTCTTTTTGTCAGAAACAAAAATCTGAAAATTCACTTTGGTTACAGATGAAACATATTCTAAAAATTTCCTTGCAAATAAATGAACATTTTTTCTTAAACATTTTGCATCCCTTTTATTTTATATTATCTCCTTTGGTTTTTGTTTGTTTGTTTTTTACACTTAAACTGTTAAAGGTTTGTTAACAGGTTTCTTTTGTTCAATTTTGTTTTAGAGAACTTTGCACAACAATATTTTATACCTGTTTATAGTAGTTCATAGTATTTTTTGTATTGTTAAAGTACAATTAATTCCTCCTGAGCAGCAATATCTGCAATAATGTAATAGTTAAATTCTAACATACAATAGGTAAACAATATTCTAAGAAATTTTCTCCAAAATTGACAATATAAAGCTTGTAATTGCTTCATTTGTTATTTCACATCACTTCTAAGAGGCTACAATTTTTGGTTGTCCATTTATTTCATTAGTTGAAGACGAAGAAACAAAGGAAGTAGAGGAATTCCACCCTTTCACTCCTATTCCCATGAATCATTGGTATACTTTAAATTAATAAATATCACAGAATCTTAATGTGGATTGTAGAAAGGACAAAATACTTTCATTTGCCTTCAAAAATCTACAGATGAACATGCAAATAGATAAGTGTAAGCAACCTGGTGTGAGTTTAACAGGTCGTTAAAAAAAAAAAACAAACAGAAAACTTTAGGCCCCAAACCTAAATACCAGCAGCAGGTACATATTTCAGTGATTCATGAATGATAAGCACAATACCACTTAGCTATTCCATCAAATATACATAAGGTTGTTCCTCTGACAAAAGTCAGCAACAGATGAAACTAATTCCCTGCAGGAGACAGAAAAGGCACCAGAACAATGGGAGGAAAAAATCAACAAAAAAATAAACAGAAAAAAAGTGTTTTACTTCATTTTTTGATGTTATATCAGTCTTTCAGTTGCTGAAGCTGGGTTTCCAATAAATAGAGAAACCTAAAAAGGTAAAGGAAAGGCTCCATAACTCATATTCTCTCTTCTTGTTTCAGGAAAAAAATTACAATAAATTTATCCAGATGAAGTTTACAAATGGTAGAAACAAGGAAGATCCCAAAATATCTAATAACAAATACTACTTTTGGACAAGTAGAAATCTTCTTGACCCAGTGTTAGTACACAAATTTTAATTTTCCCTCCTCGGGATTCTGTTATGACTTAGTATCCCATGTATCCCTAATGCTATTCTCAGCCTTGTATAAAGAGTATTGAATTTGATATTATTTTGTCTTTGCTAATTAGAAACATCAGCTCTATCTTGGTTGCAGTCTCCCAGAGACAGGGGATGTATTCTCACATAAACTATGTCTATACTATGGGAGAAAATTTGGTTTGAGACTGGAAGAGGTTAAACTCATCTAAATTAATTTTATTAAAAAGGCAGCGAAGAAAAAGCATTATAGGTTTGATCTTAATTATCTCTGAACTTTTGTTTAATCTATCTCAGAATAAAGCCAAGTGCCTCATGTTAACTGCAATTTTAACCACATATTTAGATGAAGATCACATAGCATTTTTTTTTTAATGACTGTACTAGAATACACCTAGTGTACACTGTAGATGTGCCAGCTCTTAAATATTTATGAAAATAATACCAGCTGGATTGCTTTGCAATATGAAAGGCATAATAGCTTGTGTTCATTATCATAAATGTATACATAAAACAACACATATTGAAAATTTTCCCCCTTCAAGATAAATGGGTTTTGAAAATCTAGTCAAAAGTTAGACTGATCCATGTCAAATACTGAAATTTTAGAATCATGTGTTGTGTGTAATTGAAATATCATACAACTGAAAATAAACATTGTATTAAAGAGATGTGTGAAGAGTTTCATTGAAGTCACAAGGACACAGTAATACAAAACACGTGCAAAAATTTTACATAAGAAAAACAGAAGTTGAAATATGGTGTTTAAGTAGTATCTCATGCTCACATTTCATCTCTTTTAACAATTTTTAAATTTAATCATATAAATGATTCAAGATGGAACAAATATTTCAAGTCAGCAAATTCAGTAACTAAAGGGGGGGCTATAAGAAGGAAGAGGACAAACTCTTTAGTACAGTCTGTTGTGAGAAGGAAATGGTTTCAAACTAAAAGAGGGAACATATAAACTGAATATCAGGAAGACATTTCTTACAGTAAGAGTGGTGGGGCAGGAGAACAATTTCCCCAGACAAGTGATGGAAACCCTGTATTTGGAGACATTCAAGGTCAGGCTGGATCAGCCTCTGAGCAGCCTGACTTAGCTGTAGATGTTCCTGTTCATTGCAGGATAGCTGGACTAGCTGACCTTTAAAAGTCTCTTCCAGCTCAAAAGATCCTATGATTCTATGAAATTCCATAAATGACTACATATTTAAATGAGGAAATAATAATCACTTCTGTGGAAAATACAAAGGCTGTAAAATCAGATCACTACACTTTATAAATTTTAAAAACTATTCTATTAACTAATTTCCACACAGAATATTTCAGTTGTGAAGAAGATCAACTTAATAGTGCAAAATCAGTTTTCTTATTTCACTTCTCATGTAAATAAATTCTCATATACCAGGTCAAATCCCATGAATAATCTAGGCAACCAGATAAGAACCGAAACACAAATTACAGTCCTCAAATCTCCCATTCATCTGCTGCACAATTCTGATGTTTCAAGGTAATATGTCCTTTTCTTTCCTGTTTGGCACATTTTCAAGAGACTGGAGATTTTCTTAGCACTATCCCAGTTTTTATTAAATTGAAGATTTTTCCTCTATCCTCTATCTTCTCTGACAAACTTTTTTTTTCTTTTTTTTTTTTCTTCCTCCTCCCTCCCTCAACATGGCTTAGAAAACAGAGAAGACATTTCCTGCATATAAAATAGCCTAACACTTGGAGTGGGGATATGGTAAGGTGGGTTACAACCCTCTCCTACCCAATATCATGGATGGTGTTTGAGTTTCCTGAATCCTGAGAAAGAGCTCTCATCACTTTTTGGACTGCTATCTCTTCCTGTGAAATTCTCAGATAACTCACTTATGGCTCTCAGAGGGGTGAGTAATTTGGATTCTTAGTCAAAAGGTCATTTCTCTTCAGTTGCTTGGTAAGTCTAAACATGCTCTTGTGCACACACTGGCCTCAGGAAGCACCTTGCTGGCAACAATTGCTGCTGAGAGTCTTCCTCAAGGGGTTCATCAGTCATGCATATATTCTAGAATGTAAAGATCCAAAAGTTACAAGCCAGGCATAAAAGTCCGATAGAACAACAATCAATTCAGTCAACTTCATTTAGATCAGCTCTGTAGGAACAGATTTTTACTAAAATCAGAGGCATATTTTTCAGCAGTGTGAGGAGCAGTTGACCTCTCTGAGGTAAGATTCATCACTAGGTGTCATGGAGCATCACTAGAGGTTTGGTGTTGTACCAAAAGAGTACCTCAGTACTGGACAAAATTGCAAACTCTATTCTCAATATGAACACAGAAGGCATCCCTATAATGGTAAATGAATATCCCTACAGATTTTTTAATTTAAATATTAGTATTATTTTTCCATCCCCAACACTTTTTGGAAATCCTTAAGGTAGTCCTTTAGGAAAAAGCATTCTCCCTTTATCATCGTCAACTACTCATGCAGCATTCTTGCAGTGATCTTTCTCCCATTTAACTGGAATATTTAAATTGCCCAGACTACCTCAGTTGTCTCACTGGATGGGATTAGAGGAAGAAAAATAGCACTTAACCTTGTTTAGGGAAGTGAGATACATTTCAGACTAGGGAATAAAACCCAGATAGGTGTAGTCAGGCTTGTACGTATTGAGTCTGAAGATCAAAACAAAAGTAAAATCTCTTGGGGTAATGCACCTCTGGGCCACGAAGTGGCATCAGTGCTGATGAGAGGAAGCATTTTTAAGGGTTAAATAAGATGTTATAAAAACAGTTGTTCCAAATATACAATTATTTTTTTAAAACTTGCAGAGCTATATTTAAGCTACTGTGTTTTTCATTTTTTTAAAAACAAAATGCCTATTTTTAAATAAAATCTGAATGTTATATTTAATGTTTTTAAAAAAAATTAGATTTTCAATTTCACCTGTAGTTTTCTGAGGAAATAACCTAATTTTCAAATGTAAACTTGTCTGAAAAGAAAATAGGCTGTTGAGAAAGGAAATGAAAACACACAAAAAGGAAAGGAAGATTGTGTATGAAAGATATAAGATGTAAAATTAGTAATATCACCAGCTGACTTCACAACTCTCAATTTGTCTCATGAAAAAACATGTAAAATATTCAGGAAAAAAAAAAAAGAAGGAAAAGGCTGTCATCTAAATTTAAAATACATGCACTTTCATGTGCACACATACGTGCATATACTTAGCAGAAACTGTAATATTAGGGGTTGATCATGGATCAAATTCAAAGACTTCTTATTTCCCCTAATCATTATTAAGAACTATAAAATTTTTTTTTAATTTCTTTTGAGCATCTCTCTTTCACATCTTCCCACACACAAACAGAAGCACAGAATGTAAGCAAGAAGAAAAAAATGAGATAGGAAAAGAATTAAGTTGCTTTACTAAGCTGTATTTCCAGTTCATCCATTTATAGTAACAGTAGGGTATAAACTAAATAGCATTATGCAGGTTTATGCAAATTGTTCAGGATGAAAGGGGAATACAAGTGACAAGAAAACAAGTACAGCATTGAAGGCCATTGGAAATCTGTCTTAATGTAGAGCATAACTAAAGAAATAGTAAACACAGCAAAATGTTGTCTTCTTACTTTTAACTTTAGGTACTTGTAAGTTAAGGGAAAGGGGAGGATAGCTCTATCTTGAGGGTTTAAACTCAAAATAGATCCAGTAACATATGTGCTGTTAATTTGACCTAATTAGTTGTTACCACTAGCAGAACTCACATGAAGAATCCCATTACACAGATTAGATATAAAATAGGTGGAGCTTGGCCCTTGGTATTGATCAAGTGGGACAGTAGTTTAATATCTGAAACAACCTTTTTCTGATTGTCCTGGTGTTTGCATGTGTGTGTAGGAGGAGAAGCTCTACTTTACATAACAAAAATAGCAAAGGACTATATCTGTTTCCTACTGAATAGTGAAATGTAGGTAGTAGTTGGTAGGGAACACTGGCTGTCTGTAGCATGCTACTGTTGAAAACATAATTAGCTTTATAGTTAACCATCAGAAAATACTAAAATTAGCAGGAAAAAAAATCTTTTTTTTTAACCACCGATAAGAACTGACTGAATTTCAATTGCTGTTGTTATTGTTGAATTCACAACATCAATATACTTTTCCCTTTTTGACAGGAGGCTTTGCAAATAAAAATATGCAAGCTTTTATAATGCTTACTCAAGAAAAATTCCCAAATGAAATCAGTATGTAGTTCTGCCCAAATAAAAAAGCTTCAAGTCTGACACTCGATGGAGCTATTTAGAGAACTGCTAGTAAGTGCATTGTGATGGAATGTCATAGCAGAATGTGTTATGAATAGTACTTGACATACAGAAAACATACACGGGTCAAAAAAAAACAGGAAAAAAAAAGAATAGAAAAAAAAAACTCATAACATCATTTTTTAAGCAAAACAAACAAACAAGCAAACAACACCAAAAAGTTTACTGAATTTCCAGTTCATAAGTAATAATGCCATGCTTTAGCATAACTGATCCAAGAATGGAATATAACAGAGATGAGCACAAATGGGAAGAGACCGGATCTAGTGAATATTACATACTATAATTCTATTTTATAGAAATAGATGGATGAAAATATGGATAGGACTGAACTTTAGAATAATAAATAATTATTGCAATAATCCCACTTTATTTTTTGGTTATATTCTTATTTCTTCTTCTATATTCTTCTTTAAAGAAACACAGTTACACTAAGCAAAATTCTTGTCCTTATACAGTCTGAAATATTTATAAACCATGTATCATTAGGTGAGCAGGAATGTTAAATGATCTTAACAAAGTCATTACCTTAAAAATGGCAATACAAGTAGAGGAGTTGATACCTTACTTGAGAAAAAAGTAGGGTTATAGTACTAGGGCTGCAGAGAATACCAGAGTTTATGGCCATATAATGTTGTCAAACGTTGTCAGCATAACCCCTAAAAAAAAATGAAATGCATGGCATGAAAGGAAGCAAAACTAAAAGTATTTTCTTCTGAGTGCTAATAATTTTAATGAGTATGATTTTACATCTCGGGGATTTTTTAAGTATATATTGATTAATCATATCTCCTGCATAATAGGAATTGCTAACAGATCTACTAAATTAGTTTGAGAACCCTTCGTTGCATGGGTAACTACTGAGATGTTGAGTGAGAAGAGTTGAGTTAGCTTTGATTTATCTGTCTTTTTCTGAAAGGATTTGCAGGAGAAAATTCCTAAAAACTCAAAAATACTTGTATTTTGTCTGAGAACTGATTCAGTTTTATAAAACTGTATTTATTATGAGATATCATCTGTAGAATTGGTTCAAAAAAATCTGCTAATCAAGGTGACCAGGAAAGATAAAATGATAGTTTTATCAGAAGCCAAAAATCAAATAAGCCCTGGATGAAAATGTGAATCTGAAGACACCAGCGTGCCGAAAAATCTGTCTTACCTGAAGGAAAGAAGGCAAATGTTGCCAGCTGTGATATTTCCAGTTTCTAGACTGCACTGCATAGGTACCAGGGTGGTCCTGAATAAGCCGTCTCCCGACTTGATTACTTCATAACTGCACCAACAAGGTGTGAAGTGTGAGCTATTATATTCAGACACGAATACAAAGCTAACTTACACATCTAAATTGAAATGATTAATGTAGCTGGTGTGTTCCTTATGGGTCTTGCAAGATGCTTTATGATTCCTTATTTTACTCTGAGATTGTTTTAATAATTAAATAATTTAAATAGTTCTATTGTACACCTCTTGGCATAGTATGCAGCAATTGTTTTGAAAAAGCTTTGAAACCTTGACCATGTCATTTACGTGCTGTTGATATCTTCAGGCTCATGAAAGAAAATTGAATTTTCCCTGACATTACAGGCAGAATTCACTGGGGAGTGGTGAGACAGAAGGATGGCCAAATGGGGTGTGGTATCTAGGGAAGTTCCTAAGAGCTGTAGCTTACTAATTACCATAAAAGAAGCAGTCAGTGAATTCCACATTAAACTTGTTTCCTAAAAGTTTGCCTGTATGGATATCTTAGGATGGTTCTAATCTTAGATGAAGGTTAATCAGAGTCGATGCTGTACCAATAGAGAAAATGAATGAGTTATCAATAGTTGGAATGAACCAGACGACCTGTATAAATCCGTACTGACTGAAAAGCATGTTGCTTGTTCACTGAAAAGATTCATTAGTATTAATATATAAATTCAGTAGATCTTCTTTATGGAAGTCTCACACTCTCCTAGAAGGCTTAGAGCAGAAGATAGAGATGAAGGACTCAAAAGGTCTTAATGCCTGTACTCTGACTGACAGAGGACTGGAGAAAAAAACACTCCCATTTTCTGCTGGTAAATCAGACACTTTAGCCATGTTATTTTTCAATTCAATCTCTCAATTTCTTCACCAGTAGCCTTGACAAGCGACTTGAGGTCAAAACCTTAGTGTAATTTCTTCTTAACTGACTTTTTTCTTTTTTTTTTTTTTTTGTCTCCATTAGACTAAACAATTAATTGGACTTCAGATAAAATTGTGATTAAAATAGCTTGAGCACCAAAACACCGTGTGGGCCAAAGGAAACCAAATGAAGAAAAATGTTCTTGTTAGACATGAGCAGAAACTAAGGCATAGTCTTGCCCTTAAGTGATGTCTGTTATAACCTAAACTTGTGTTTGAAGGACTCAACTGTATTCTGAGTACCTTTGATAATTGTTTGTCTCTTAAAAATAGATTCTTGTATGAAGAAGAGCAAAAGGAAACATTTAAACCCATAATTTATTTGGAGTACACTGCTCATGTTAAGCACTGTTTTCTAAAAGCTGCACTTGTAGATGCTTTAAGGCTTTCCTTTATTATCACTGGGGAAAGTATATTTCACGTATGTGGCAGAAAGACTTTAGTTAGCTGAGATCAAACTTACAGTTCAAGTTGTGTGACTGTATAAGTGGTATGCATCAGAAATATTTGGTTTGTTTGTTGTCCATCAAAATATATGAAATGCAAATTAAACTTCAAAGTAAAAAAATTAAGGAATAGTTATAATGATGTTCATGAAATCTATTCAAAGACTAATTCAGTAGCCTCATAGAAATCTACTCTGTATTTCTTGAAAGTGTGAGTGGGGTGCCTGTACTGAATCCAAATAAAAGGTCCTCATATTTTGGAAAAATAAGCTTTGACTTTTTATACTTCTTCTAGAACAATTAAAATATTTCAGAAATACATGAGAAAGTGGAAATAATATATTAAATCTTCATGTTTAAACCTGTACATTCCTACCATTTTCTGAAGGACCTTTCTGATCTGCCCATTTCACTGCTTTTCCCTTGCTAGACACAAGCATTTCTCTGCTTCTATGGTGGCATTAATAAGCTGATCCTGCTAGAATGAGTCTGCAGAAATTTCTCAATAGCTTTATGCGGAGTCCTGACTTTTACTGTCAGATGCGATGAGCAGAAAAAAAGATTTCTATCCCTGTTTCAGGTGATAGATCATGCCATTCTGTTAGAAGTGGGCAGTATTAACTATGGATAAAATATGAAGAACTCTGCAAATCACACTTAGATAAAAATTAAACAAGACAAAAATTTTACTGATGCCAAATCTTGATTATGCTTAATTCTAAACTTGCCCTGAATCTGAAAAGCTCTAGTTCTACGAAAAACATTGCTTCCAAAGATGTTGGAAACCAATGAATCAGGCAGTGAGTCCTTGAAACTGCAGGAGCTGAGGAGACAAAAAACAGGTACTGATTTTAGTAAAGTAAAACAGAACAGAGAGTGAAAAATAAATCATTATTAAATGGATAATCTATGTAAACAAAATAAATAAAAATAGACATTCTGAAACTCTCAGTAGCCCTTCAATTCAAAACTTCTCCTAAGGTCAGCAGCAAAATGTAGAGAGGTATCTATTTGATGTGACCTAGATACTGTCCAGCTCTGATTTAAAAAAAAAAAAAAAAAAAAATTCTACCTCCATTGAATCAAACAATCAAATTAGATATGGAAAAAATAGAAAAAAAACAGATAGGTTTTGTGATGCAAAAAATAATAAAGCCATACTCTGATTGCCTTTTTTTTGTCAATACTACATTTATTACCAAAGTTGTATCTGGTTACAAATAAAGGAAGAGTTGACTTGGATCTGGCCAACATCCAGAACTTCAGGGTTATTATGAATCAAAACCAACCACATATCTTCCTTAAAAATGAAGAAGTGCAGTATAGACATCAAAGTGCTGTTCACTTTGTTCAAAAAACCTGAAAGAGGCTGTTGACATCTGCAGCAGCTAAGTTTACTTGGAAAATACAGCACGGTGTCAAAATGCATTCAAGTAGTGTGATAGCTGGCTATTTGCTGTAATAAAATTCTTGTTTCAGACCCAGATTCTGAGGTTCCTTCTTTATATTTGTTCCATCAGGTGGTAAAAAATAGGCTGTTCGTTACTGGTGATGTATTTGCCCTGCGATATGACACACTGTATAAAGATTTTAATTAATCTGTGTGACATTTCTATATTCCTACAATGCCTAGGTAGACAAATCTTTAACAGTTTACTGCTTCTTCCTGAGAAAACAAGGATAGTTATGTATATATCTCACACGTATCGGCCCTCCTTTCCAGAAGTATCAAAGAATTATAATATCATAGAATTGCTCAGGTTGGAAAAGACCTTCAAGATCATCAATCCAACCACAACCTGACCATACTACCCTAACTAACAACCCTCCCCTAAATCATGTCCCTGAGCACCACATCCAGACGGTTCTTAAACACATCCAAGGATGGTGACTCAACCACCTCCATTCCTGATCCAAACCAGGATGCCATTGGCCTTCTTGGCCACCTGGGCACACTGCTGGCTCACATTCAGCCGAATGTCCATCAGAACACCAAGATCCCTTTCCATCAGGCAGTTTTCCAACCACTCCTCCCCAGGCCTGTAGGGTTTCCTGGGGTTGTTGTGACCAAAATGCAGGACCTGACACTTGGCCCTATTGAAACTCATCCAGTTTGCCTTGGCCCATCCATCCAGTCTATCCAGGTCCCTCTGCAGTGCCTTTCTGCCCTCTGGCAGATCAACACTCCCTCCCAACTTGGTGTTGTCTGCAAACTTACTGAGGATGCACTCAATCCCCTCATCAAGATCATTAATAAAGATGTTAAATAGAAGCAGCCCCAGTACCAAGACCTGGGGGACACTCCTCATGACTGGCTGCCAACTGGATTTAACTCCACTGACCACAGCTCTTTGCGCCCGGCCATCCTCCCAGTGTTTCACCCAGCGGAGCGTATGCTCATCCAAACAGTGGGCAGCCAGTGTGTACTAACTAAACCAATCTGAAGTTCTAATAAGCATGAAAATAATCTAAACCACATGGTGTCTTGTGGGGAATTATTCCCCTTCTGCAGCAGGCTGTGAATCAGAAGAAAGAATAATAGCTATTAGAATGATGAATATTTAACTTCCCAGGACTGGGCAGCTATTTTGAAGAATAAGATGCAAAGTACTAATTTATCTGCTGGGATACAAGAGTTCAGAAAGAAGCTGAGGACAGGTGAAAATATAACTGTGTATCTGCCTAATATATGTGAGACTGAGAGGGATTTATGCACCAAGCAAATGTATTTTAGTAGCCTTCCAAACAAGTTGGAGATGTTGCAAAATAGAGGAAGCCTGTATTTATTACATTTCATTTCAGTTAAACATATATTCCTGTCACCAGCACTTAGGCATCACAGAAGGTTATAGAAATCTAAATAGTAGCTATTTTTTACAGTTCTGCAGCATTTGGGGGAATAATTCACAGTCTACGAAAACTGCTATGAGAGGTATCACGTGAACACAAGGTAAGGGACAGTCACTGCCTTAAAAGTGAAATATTTTGAATCTTTAACACATTAACTCCAGCAATGTTGGTTTATTCCCCTTTCCTAACAAGGTCTTTACAGGTTAAAAAGAACAACTGCATAATGAATATGGAGAGATAAGATGAAAAAAAAAAATGCTAAAAGGATAGTGCAAAAATTTATGTTGCTTTGGATCATAATCAGAGATACTATTTATCGTTATTTTACTATCTAGAAATAAAAAGTCATCATTCTATATAACTGTAAAAAAATTTCAAAGAATCCCTCTCTGCTGTTGATCTTAAGGCTCTTCAGCTCAAATAACGAACCAGAATTTGACATCACTGGCACAAAAAAAGGCAATTACATCTTCAATATATTCATGATAGTGGGATTCTGTTTGGGTTCTGGAAAAAAAATCCCTATAGTACATTTAAAAAGCAAAATGTTCATCATCTACTGAAACACTGAATTCTGATACATTTCTTATCCTGTTTGTTATTGGATTCAGTATGATTCAAAGCCAACACAATCATTGGAGACCTTTCTCCAGTCTTTGGTGCATTTGGAATCAGTCTCAGAATACCAAAACTAGACTCAGTGGAATTGCACTGCATTATTTGCTGGCAATTTGGTAACAGTGATACACGACAGTGGCATTATAAGCAACACTGCAAGCAGTTTTCAAGAGAACACTAAGATTCCCACCAAATTCTTGATGAGACACAGTGCAGCTCTACGTGGGATGAAAATTAACTCCTGTCACAAGAGTAGTCCTCCACAGCCACTGTCTGATTTGTACTCCCAGAAGTGCAGAAGCGCACACGGGAATGTGTTTTCTCAGCCTGTCTCAATCACTTCACCCAAGTATTTTAGAGTCTAGGAGGCAAAACCCATAAAATCAGCATGTTTATTCACGCAGACAAGACTTTATTTCTTAAAGGAAGGAGGAGTCACCTATCTTCATATATAACATACTCATATTTCTACGTATATTCACGCATTTTTCTATTTTTTGTACGTAGTTTTTCTGTAATTCTCTATATATTGATGGGTGTGCAAGTGGGCAGAAAACACAGGGCTGTCAGGAAACAGTTGCAGCATTAAGGCTTGTACGGCTGCTAGACGGAGGGCTCGGGCGTTCCGCGGGAGCGGGCGGTGATCACGCAGCTCCCGTGCCGAATCCCCGACGTGCTCGGTTTCCCAAGCCAGTGGCGCGCAGGCGCCTCTCAATCCCCGGCGAGATGCTCTCGGACGTGAGAAGGGAATCGCCCTGCCTTTCTCTATCTCCTGCTTTTTTTCCGGCCTTGCTGCCCTCTTTTTCCACCGTTTAGCTCAGTCTCCTGGCTGGATTTCATTTTTATCTCCTTGGGCTTTTTTTTTTTTTTTTTTTTTTTTTTTTTTTTTTTTTTTTTATGTTGTCTACCCCTGGGAATCCGTTTACCACCCGCTCTCTTTAGGTCCTGCTCCTCCACACAGCTGTATTTAAAGGGAGACCCGCGTGTCTATTATCCACCGCTCCCCTTCCCTCTGCTTCCACGTACCCTCTGCCCCCACCCGTCACTCTGCTCGATTTCAAACCTTCGGATGGTATTTTGGTGTGATTAGGAGATTAACATCCCTGGAACACCAGGAGAGGAGGAGGAGGAGGGGGGAAAGGAGAGAGAGACGGCACGAGTGTAGCTGTCCTCCCGCCGCCCCAGCCATCCTCGGCTCCTCGGTGGCAGTGGAGGGGGCGTTTTCAGGCGCCGTTGGCTGAGGACGGCGGCTGCGAGCTGCGCCCGGTGCCCGCATCCGCGGAGCAGCGCCGGCGAGAGCTGGCGGAGGACCTGCGGCCGCGGCTCCTGCTCGCAGCCCCCCTCTCTTTTATGAGCAGCGAGGCGGAGGAGCGGCAGCGGAGGACAACAGGAGGAGCATTTCTTCCCCGGGGTTTATGAATGGCAATGATATGGAGGAAATACCGTTTCATAAAGTCAAGACCAAGAGGAAGAAGTGCTTCCACTGCTGCTGCTCTCCGCCTGCTGCCGCGGTGGCGGGAGCGGGAGCCAGGCTGGGAGAACCTCCTCCTCTGCTGCTGCTGGATGCCATTGCCTGTGAAGATGAGTTCGACTGCAAGGAGCTGGAAGCTCTTTTCCAGAGCTACAACCTGAAGCTGGAGCAGAAGTCTACCCTCAAAGCGCTGGCCGTTCTCATCGTGCTCACCGCCAGCCTGGCCCTTGTGGAGCTGCTGTCTGGACCCAACCTGACCATTTCCAAAGGCTCGCACCCGGTGCACTGCATCATTTTCCTTTCTCTCTTCATCGTCACTAACGTCAAATACCTGCAGGTCACCCAGCTGCAGCAGATCGTCAAGCTCACCTTGCTCTTTAGCTTCACCTTCTCCTTCCTCTGCTGCCCCTTCTCGCTAGGCGCCTACGGCATGGAACCCCTCAGCGCCCCGGAGCAGGGCATGTGGCAGCTCATGCTGGTCACCTTCGTCTCCTATTCACTGCTGCCCGTCCGGACCCTGCTGGCTATCGTTTTCGGGCTCGTGGTGTCCGTCTCCCATCTCATCGTCACCGCCACCTCCGTCAGCGCCAAGCGGCAGCGGCTCTGGAGGACGGTGAGAAAAAGCCGGGCTGGGCCGGAAACTGCAGCAGGGCAGTACGGCGCAGTGCGTGCCCGGCAGGTAGCCGGGAAGGCGCCGAGCAGCGCGGTGCTTTCGGGGGCGGCGGGGGGTGCGCTCCTCCGCGGGGCGGCCAGCCGGGGGCTGCGCTGGAGAGTGCCCGAGATGTCGCTGGCGGGGAAGGGGGCGGCGAGCCCCGATGCTTCAGGCGCTGCCTGTAGCTGCCGAAAGTTTCCGGGAGACAGGGTGGATATGGGGATTCCTGGAGGGTAGGACTCTCGTCTTGGTCGCTCGGAAGAAAATGAGGGTTGGGGAAGGGCAGCGTTTGCAGGCTGGGGCGTGTTCACGGACACCTTATGCACGGTCAGTGCAGTGCAAATCCAGTGCATATCAACCTACTTGAGTCAATACAAACTTGGAATAGAAAATAAGCTGCGTGTGTCAGTAATGCTTTCTTTTTTGGGGGGGGGGGGGTGTTCGTATCCCCTCTGTATAAGCCTTCATGTCCATAGGTCATCTCAGGAGGTCTATGCAGAATCAATTCAAAATACGTGGGAAAGCCAAAGGAGGAAACCCACCTCATTGTTCTTCCAGTAAGCCAGGCATTCCCATTTTAGTTTCTCCATGGCAGCTGTTGCCCCCTTTCTACAGCCATTCCCTGGTATGTCAGTGAACTTCCTAGCAGTTCCTTTCCATCTCTGAATTAATCCAGAAAAAAACAACTCATTCTGCAGCAAGGATTTTCGGAAATGTGCTGCTACACTCTGTTCTCCCTCCCCCGTGTAGCTATTTATAGCCCTGCAGGGCTTTCTCCAGCTCCAGTGGCCTGATGGGCTGCACTGGCAGTGGGAGGAGAATGAAAGGATGCACGTATAGGAAATGCTGGGCCAGGGAGTCAGGATTTGCAGCTTAAGGCCGTATTATATGGTGACTGGGAAAGAGAAATTGAGAATTTTCCTTCCCTCTTTGGTATCGCATTGTTTTGTTTGCCTTCGGGAGAAATACATGGATTCCGGGATGTAGATTAGTGTTAAATATCAAATTAATGGACAATTTAAGTACATAGTACATTACTTCTGCTAAACTCTGGCATTATTCTCTGTGGACTGATAGGCTGTGTTGTGATGCTAGGACACACACAATGCAGGCATAAACATTGCAATAACATTGCAAATTCATGTACCTTTGTGCCCAGAAGTGTAAATTCTCCTTCCTCCATACATGCATATGTGCCCTATAGTGGCATATGTGCACATACTGGAGATACACCCCAACACTGAGATACATAGGATTATTTATGGCTTCACGCTGCTGAGCTGCTGGACAAAATAAATTCTATATTTTAAAGGGGAAGAAGGAGATAAGCTGAGCTTTATGATTTACCCAGATAATCTGATGGTCTATTTTTAAATGCGTGATTTAGAGTTTCCATGAGAGGGAGAGCTGATGAAGCGCAGCTTCCTTAAAAGCATACAAAAGGATACTAAAAACACTAGAATCTATCTCTTTAGGTAGGATTGGAGATCAATCTTTTTACTAGAGTGCTAATTAGTCTTTGTGGGAACCCGGGCTATCCATGCTGCCTTGAAGCAGAAACAGATTTTCCTTGATGCTCGATGCGGCTGTTCTAGATGAACGATGTAAAGAAACTGACAATAATATCTGCTCTGTAACTTAGCTAACCAAGGGCTTGAAAATGAACAATTTTAGAGGAAATCTGTCTTTCTTTTTTCAGTTTAAACTCAGTTATTCAACAGACAATAGACTGGCTTTGAAATGCACAAAAGTATTCAACTAGCTACTGATGTAACCCATGTACGTTTCTTCTTCATCATCCTCTCCTCCCAACTGAAGCAATTTCTGTAATTTGTGCAGAAGTATGGGCAGTACATTTTCCTGGTAACAGGAGGCAGAAACCAGCTCCAAGTCAAGTGAAATAACTGGTCTGTAAACTTCTATCACACAGAATTGCATATTCTTTTGTTGAATATTTGCAAGCAAAATGTCTTCTGATTTGAAGACTAACCCTGTGTGTAGAAGGACACTTCTCTTATATAAAAGTTGTTTTAAATTTTCCAAAGAACAATTTCAAACACTGGAACATTTAGCAGTGATGTAGAAGCCACATCATCTGAATTTTATTTGCCAAGAGCGACAGTAGCTCAAGGTTTTTTGCTAAAGGCTGGAATGGGTGCTTTCTCTCAGTCTGGATTTGCTTTCTATCACTGGATTTTATCATGACCATCCTTATGCTTAAAGCCACTGTATGCAGTTAGCCTGGAGACAGGGCAGTTGTATGCAGAGATGAAGCTGCACGAATGCCTGCACTCTTTCTCCCAGCCACATGCCTTCAAAACTCAAGTGCAGGGGTGAATTTCAGTGGTTAAATTAAAATCTATTGCATCCAGAAAAGCACAAGCACTACCACCAGGTACTGATACCAGTATCTTTTAAGATGTTTGGATAATTCATGCAGGGAATAAATTTTCTTATTATTTAATTTGAGCTTTAAAAGCATGCTGATCTAGAAACATCCATTGAAGTTTAACTTTCAAGTTTAATCAAAACCAGATTTTTTGTGGTGTTTCAAGTTTGATCCATAAAAAAAAAGGACTTGGGTTATGCTATATAAGGAAATTCTACATGCAGATCTTTGGATGTCAAAAGAAAGCCTCACTGGCTTCACCAGTGCTGAACCAGAACCTGAGTAGTTCCTGTGGCACCCTTAAAATTAATATTTATATAAATGTACAAACACTTCAGCATGTTAAAATCGATAGCTCAGCTCATTATGGGAGAAGTTTGTTATGAGGTCCATGTTGTAAAGCACATATGCTTCATGCATGTGTGAGTGGTCTGTGGAGATCAGGGTCTCCTTTCTCGTAGCGCTCTCTCCATCATTAGATATTTTGTTCTCTCAAAGTTGAGACACAGGAATGTGGAGAAGTAAGAAAAGAGAAGGAACATGAGTGCAGGGAGGTAAAGGGAGCTGGGGGAATAATGTGGCAGAACTTGAACTGCTTCTTTCCAGTCAGTGGCTGGTTTCTACCCAAATGGAAGATTCAAATATGCTAATCTGTGCTGATTTCCTAAGGGAAATACAATAGTGTTTAAAGAATATCAATCATTCATAAAGTATTGTACACAACCTTGACCAAATTTGAAGTAGGTTGACAGCAAAAGGTATGCTGACTTCAAAGCTGGTTTTGTATATTGTGTTTGGCATTGTGGTGAGGACTTGGGTACTGTATATAACTGGTAGCATGTTAGTTGGACTTCTACATTTGATTTGAAGTCATCAACAAGATGTTTATGTCTTATCTTTTCTTGGGCAAAAAAGTGAGAAAGTAGTCACTGGAGGCTAAAACTAGGGATGAAAGTTTAAGAACTTGGAATCTAGGTGTGGGTTGTTTTGTTGTTTTTGTTTGTTTATCTGTTTGTTTGTTTGTTTTTCCCAGCAGCTCACAGATGTGCATGAGGTACTTCAGAAAAGTGACAGAAAACAAAAACCCTGCCCCAAGGAGTTTAATCCATTTTTGTTGCGATGCATTAAGTGAATGTTAGATACATTGAGGGCAGATGGAGTATGGAAGCCAAAGACTGCTCACAGAAATTGCTCAGCTGTGGCGTGTCCGCAGTTTTGTGACTTATCATTAAATAACTGCTTTTTATCCCTCTTAGTAGTGTCATCTCTTCCTTAAAAAAAATATATATATATATATATGTATGCATATCTCCAGACCATTCAGAAGCAAATCATAAAATGACAGAATGCCATCACACATAACATAAATCTTCATGAAAGAGAAAAACTCTTACGAAAACTGAGGTTGCATCTTGACTAGCAAGGAGTAGAAGAAATAAAAGGGCAGAAATGATATTTTGTTTTCAGTGGTGTGGAGAATTCAAAGTTGTATTTTTTTTTTTTTTCTGGCTGCATTTAAAACTGCTTTGATGCTTTTATTTATCTATTTGTATGATTATTAATTTTATCAAGTAACAAAATCGTGGCTAGAATATGAAAAGTGTGAAACGAAGGAAATTGGTAAATTATTTTAAAATAATTTGTATTATAACAAAATTCAATTTGGCACCTTAATTCTTTGCAGGTTGGCATGACAATAATCTGGAATTTCTCTAGGAATTGTCACATCATGGAATAGTTGATCATTTCTATTAGTACTTAAAACATAGTTAATGAAGACATGGTTGACAGAACTCTATCTCCACACCTCTGTTTCTCACACACAAGGCTGAGTCTAGCAGTCTAATAAAAAGGGCTGCAATTCAAAGACAACTGAACTGCATCTCATTCTCTCCTCTCCTCCGTCTGTTCTTATCTTCTCTCTTCTTTATTGTTGTCTTCTCTGCTCTTTTCTGTTCTGTTCTTTTCTATCTTTATCTCTTCCATGAGTTCATGCCTTCTTAACTGTTGTCACAACAGGTCATTGCTGATGTGTGAACTGATACATGACTACGGAATAAAATTAGCTCTGATGTCACCTTTTGTAAAATGCAGTAACATTTCAGCTCTTAGGTACATTTTGCATTAATTTAGATTTAGAAGACTGAAAAAATGGGTAAATCAGATGATATGAAAAAACTTTGTGATACCTGCTAAAACAGTAGATCCTAGAACATCTTTCAGCATGGATGCTAAACCTTTGTAAATATTTTGCAAACAGAAATAATTGTTCAGGACAAACAGTTGTATTTCTTAAGTTTCAATGACCCCTTAAAAGCAATTCAAATATCATCATTTTAACCGTTTACACACGGGATCTAATTGTTTACAAGGTAGCAAAAGAAGGAAAAGACTTTTAAAAATGACTAGTAGAAAATACAATTTTTTTTTTTTAATTTTTAAAGATTTTTAATACAACTTTGGGCACCTTTAAATGCCCCAAACTTAAAAAATTGCCTCAGATTCTATAAAGTTGTTTTATATTAATATCCATTATGGTGGACTCAAGTGAGTGTAACACATGAACACATTATTTCTGGAGCTGCAAGTGTGTTACCAATTATAAAAGAGACTGTATTTTTGAGATGAGAAATCAGTGAGCTTCACACATTAGTGTGAAAATGTTGCGTGAGTAAGTCATTGCTTTCAGAATGGGCCAAAGCTTGTTTCTCTGCATATAGAATAGGTAGTTTTTATCATATGCTGTTACTCTGGCAGTACTTGGTTCTAAATACTTGAGTTAAAGGAAAGATGTTAAAAACAAAAGTGAAAGATAGCGAACTTAATATCCTGTAATAATCTGTGCACCTCAATACCAGTGAGTCCAACCATAGTCAAGAGCAGAAGCAGACTTACAATATATTTAAATTCACCTTGCAATATCTTTAATTTATTACATAGTTCTGTAGTTGCAGGTATTCAAATAAAAGTGTCTTGCAGCCTATTCTGCAAATGACAAAAAGCACCTTGCTGAGAATTACTGATGCAGTGCTTTAAAATGTGCTAGTAATATATCATTAAACCAGTCTCATTTTGTCATAGTGTCTCAAGAAAACAGTGATTACTTATGATGCTTGTATTTAAATCATTGTTTTCCCATTGCAGCTCAGAAACTATTAACAAAAGTCAAGCAAAGGATTGCTCAAGGACCTTGCACATTGAATTCTAGTCTGAAATTCAGCTTACCTTATTATTATTTACCACTGATGCTATGGAAATGACTACAAGTGTTAACTTAGGTTAACTTCTCAACTTACTGTCTCTTGTACCAAACAAATATCAGGCCTCTGTTAGACATGGAAAAGAAAAGGAAAAAAGACTAGAGAAGTAGAACCAAGATAACTTCCCAAACCTCATAGGTCAATCAGTGTAGATGACAAGTCTCCTGACTTCAGCTGCAGTTCTTCAGAACAGCGATTTTGTAAAGATGAGAGATTTAGACTTCACTTAAACATCACAAAGTCCCCAGGAAAAGTTTAAAATGCTTTCATTTGCTCAGGGCTGAGCCATACTGTCATTTTTTACTCTTTTCAAGTACTTTGAGGTGAGTCTTCCTTCTGGTCTCCATGACTTGGGGCAGGATAAAGGAATTAGGAGTTTAATGTTACAGTTAAATGGCAGGTGTTTATGAGCCACTTAAACTTTTTAAAAATGTGTTTGCTTCAGTAACTTTGTTATTAGCTGTGTAAAATGCAGATAAAAAGTAAGTCTTATTTATTCAAAGTAATGGCACGAATATGCATAATGAAGAATACGCTATTCACCTGTGTATTTTCCAGTTACAACTGGAATTGTTTCACTTCTTCATGGGCAAACTGAAACTACAAATATGTTTGTGAATAATTTTTCCATCAATTTCTAGAATAATCCATCTATAGTTTGTACATTTTAACAGCTATAATAAATATATATTCAAGGTATGATGCTGAGATACAGAAATGGATTTCTGCCATAAGCATAAGTGCATTGTATTTTAATTCTGAAGCTGACACGTAGCTAAGATAACGAAGCAAGGTTAAATCTGAAGTGAAGAAGATGGTCCTTATATACATTTTTCTAAAGAGTTTGTTGTAATTTCTGTTTGATATTTCTAAAGAAATCTTGGCAGCCCTTTTAGATTCAAGACATTTGTTTCCCTGTAGAGATTTTGGACTTACTTTGACTGCACATAAAAAGGACAGATGTAAGATGAGTGTACTCAGCCAGGTTGAGTGCGAGCTTGAGCAAGTCAGAGGTTAGTAAAACCATAAAAAAGAGGTGAAGCTGCTCTCTAACCCCATGATAAATATGATGGTAATTCCCAGAAGCTTCTTTACACAATTCTCAGTTAGAGGAATCTTGCCATGCACATTGCTGCCTTTTACCTCTATCTTTGTGTTTGGCAGCACATGCTTGAAGCAACAAATCAAAATGATCAAAGCATATATACAAAGTTTATCTGAGGAATTTAGGTAGCTTTGTTTTATAAAATATTATGCAAAAATTCGTTTTCCTTTGTCTTGTCTGCTGTCATTTGTGAAACTTCCACTGTGCTATTTTAGTATTACATTTGAATATCGCAGATGCTAACCTAGAGTATGCAGTTGCCTACACAAAAGTAGAAAAGATTTATTCTGAACATTTTTGAAAGAAGTAAGCTGCCTGGTTTCTGTATTTTTTTTTCTCCTCCCCTCACTTGGTTTTCCCTTCCAAAGAAAATGACTGAGAAGCCTCTTAATTTCTGCATTCTGTCTATTTTCTATCTTTCTATTTTTCTGTGTTCTTGCACAGACTTCTCAGATTTTGCCTCCATTCATCCCTGAGCATCTCCAAAACTGGAGGGATGACCCTTTTTGATATACTTTCTGGATTATCTGCAAACTCCTGCTTGTACAAGATCCTCAAAAGAGGAACTCCTTTCGGTGCATCTTTTATTCCGTACACTTTTCAGGAGTGAAAATTGATGTGGAAGTAAGAAAAAATCGAAGGATATTTCCTCGAGTGTTCTGCTTCATCCTGAAATAAGCACTTCACTCAGTCACTTCAATTGTGAGTTTGCTTGAGTATAAATGTCAAGATTCCTCTTTAGACCATTTTTTTCAGTACCTGAGTGTAGAAAAGCAGTAGGAAATAGATTGGCTCTTTCTGCACAGTGTTTTGCACAATTAAATTTGTGAAATTCTGATAGTGGCCAAGGATTTGGGATGTTTGTCAGTGCTGAAAGGATTCTTCTGAAAAATAAAGCACTCCCTGCAGCTAAATGTTATGAGCATTTTGTCAGTTAAGTGTTTCATCTAAACTCAAGTATTTTCTTAATTTTAGCTTAATAAAGCTAAATAAATAAATAAATAAGCTATTTTATGCTTTTTCTAAGGTGATCTCTTTTACTCTGTGATTATCCTTATGGAGGTTTTTGAGTGAAGCCTCAGGGTCATTACTGAACGTAGTAAATAGAGTGACAACACTTCAACTGCTAGTGTTCCCTTTATTTCTTCTTCTGTTTAGTTAGAAGTTCTTTGTGTAACCTGATGAATAAATGTAACATCATAAGTGTATAGCTCTTGACTTTCTGTGCACAGTTTTACAGTTTTTGTTGCTGTTTTCTTGTTGAAAGCTATCATCAGCTAGAAGGGAAACAAAACGAAAAACACACACACACACAATTTCAGACTGCTTAACCTTCTTGAAGTTAAAGGTGTTGGTTTTTTAGGGAGTGGGGAAGAGTAAATGCTGACAGTTCTCATCTTCTGAAGCTTTGATGCAAATCTTAAAAGCTTCTGGGACAAAACAAATTGTGGCCCTTTACAAATGTGGTTTCCAGGGCAACCGAAGGGCCTGCTGTTTCTGTGCTCTCAAGCAGAAGCATTTGTCTGTCAGTTGGAAGATTATTTTACATTTAAGCACATTCATTTTAAAATCATGTCTCCTCGTGAAAAAAATACCTCGATCACACTAATTTACGTCAGGATTATTGGAAAGTATAGCAATAAAATGTATTTTACACTGTGCTTTTAAGTGAGGTTTGGGTAAATATGATTAGTGTGATACAAGAAAGCTGGAGGATTTCCTTGGATGTTGTGACAGAATCCTGCATCCAAAAGGGGCTGACATGCAGCCCTCTCTCAATGCTTCTTCTCTGTTGCAAGATCAGTTAATTCCTTGGTGAGGCTTTATTGCTGTTTGCTTATGAAAAGGATGATTTTTGTTTGTTTGTTTGTTTGTTTGTTTGTTGACAGAATATATTTGGTAGCTGTACTATGACAAAGTTTATACTTTTCTATGACACCAACATGTGTACCTTCCATATGGAAAACATAATTCTCTTCATGATCTTGGTTCAGAAACTCTGCATGCACTCATGTACCATTTAAACAACATTCTCTTTGAATAGTTTTATTATTTTCAGTGACCAGCACCATTTTTTGAGACTTTGGCTTTAAATCAAATTATTTGATCTGCATTGTAATGATATAGTTCACAATCTGATCACAGCATTACAGACTTCTTTTTTTGCATACTGACTTGGCTAGATTTAAATGAATTGTCGTTAGATCCAAATAAAAGATGCAGAAAATGATTTGAATATATTTTTAACTGTGCCTAAGGTAATATATTTTCAGCATGTGCCATGTGATTGGTCTTGGTAAGATTTAGAGAACAGGTACTGTGGTATTACTATGTTTTTCCTGTGCAATTTAAAAGGGACTTTTTGGCATAGCAGTCTTGGAAAATGAATCAGATCTTGTCCTCAAGATGTATTTGCATAGTTCTTCCCGATTTCTTCATCAGAAGCATTCATGCATATCTGAGTACTATACAAAACAGTGACCTAGATTACAAGCTTGTATGTGTATTCAATTTAGTACATTTTGAAGAGTTTCACTAATTTTGAGTAACAATGCAACTTCTTTTTTTCTTCCTAGACATTTCTGCATTCTATCTGTATCCAGTGAAGTTAGTTCACACAAGGTTATAGACTCGATTATTCAGTTGTTTGGTTTTTTTTGTGTTCATGCTTCCATCCATCCATTCTTCTTTCTCACTTCCCTTGATTCTCTCCCCAAGACTTTATTTTTCTCTCCTTCTAAGAAGCTAGGGAAAATAAAATAAACAGTATGGAGTTTTTTCTTCATTTATTTTCTTTCTTCAGGTACAACTGATGATTTCACTCTGTTCACAAAGGCTTCTCAGATAGTACCACACTGGAAAATCTGTAAAGAACTGTTCAGGGTGGAACCTTTGACCTGTAGGAACATGTTCTATGTTTGAATTCACTGGGGATTTTAGTTAGAAATGTCTAAGGAAAGGTAAGGTCAGATTTTAGAATTTGCTCTTCTACCTTTTTGTTTTGTTTTGTTTTGTTCTGTTTCATTAAAGTAAATTTCTAAGGCCTTAAGTTTTTAGCTTAGTGCAGAGAATCAATAACCTACTAAGATCTCATTGTCAGACCGGTCAGGAAGTGAAAGGACATTTAGGTAAAGATGTGTGAAGGTATCCTCTACTCACTGTTACCTTAACTCATTCTTCCCTTTAGAAATAATTTAATACACGGTGATTTTATATTGTTTATTGGATACTATATTATAAATATATTCAGTCAGACTGGAACTGTGAAGCACAGGTCCTCACAGGTATACATGTTTCAAAGCTCACAGGTTGGACTTAGAGGTAAGGCATTACACATATACATAAGTTGCTCTGAAATTAATACCTCCTATTTATTTTCATGGAAAATGCAGATTAAAAAGAGCACAATAACACTATTTGATAGAGCAAGTTCTCAGCTACAAAATACTATTTTTCAATGTAGTCGTCACCATTACCTATGGGTTTTCACTAGTGATGAAGAACAGCCTGCATTCTGTGCCTTTAAAAACCCATATGGCTGTCTGGAATGTGGCTTGTCTTACATGTTGCCATTACAGAATCATAGAATCACAGAATTGTAGGGGATGGAAGGGACCTCCAGAGATCATCGAGTCCAACCCCCTGCCGAAGCAGGTTCCCTACACCAGGTCGCACAGGTAGGCGTCCAGGCGAGACTTGAATATCTCCAGAGAAGGAGACTCCACAACCTCCCTGGGCAGCCTGTTCCAGTGCTCCGTCACCTCACCTGAAGAAGTTCTTACGCACATTCGTGCAAAACTTCCTATGCTGCAGTTTCTGGCCGTTTCCCCTTGTCCTGTCTCCACACACTACTGAAAAGAGTCTGGCCTCACCACTCTGCCCCCCACACCTCAGTTATTTATAGACCTGGATCAGGTCCCCTCTCGGTCTTCTTTCTCAAGGCTGAACAGACCCAGTTCACTTAGCCTTTCTTCATAGGGGAGATGCTCCAGGCCCTTCACCATCTTTGTGGCCCTCCGCTGGACTCTTTCCAAGAGATCCCTGTCTTTTTTGTACTGGGGAGCCCAGAACTGGACACAGATCTCCAGATGAGGCCTTACCAGGGAAGAGTAGAGGGGAAGGGGGAGGATCACGTCCCTCGACCTGCTGGCCACGCTCTTTTTAATGCACTGCTGGCTCATGGCCAACCTGTCGTCCACCAGAACACCCAGGTCCCTCTCTGCAGAACTCCTCTCCAGCAGCTCATCCCCCAATCCATACTGGTGCATGCAATTACTCCTCCCTAGATGCAAGATTCTACACTTGCTTTTGTTGAACCTCATCCGGTTTCTTACTGCCCAGCTCTCCAGCCTGTCCAGGTCTCGCTGAATGGCAGCACAGCCTTCAGGCGTGTCAGCCAATCCTCCCAACTTCGTATCATCAGCAAACTTGCTGAGGGTGGCCACTATCCCCTCATCAAGGTCATTGATGAAGATATTGAACAAGACCGGACCCCTGGGGGACACCGCTGGTTACAGGTCTCCAGCCAGACTCTGCACCGCCAATGACGACCCTCTGTGCTCTGCCAGTCAGCCAGTTCTGAACCCACCTCACTGTCCACTCATCTATCCCACACTTCCTCAGATTTGTTATAAGGATGTCGTGGGAGACAGTATCAAACGCCTTGCTGAAATCAAGGTACACTACATCCACTGCTCTTCCCCATCCACTGTTATCACTGCTAAAATGTACCAACCACCACCTCATTGTGTTTATATCACTGTTTGGTCTCCTTAAACATTCAACAAGCATCCATGAATGTCAGTGGGATCAATTGTAATTTTGCATGGAGTATTTCAGTTACAGACCTTTGCTTCACATGCATTACCATGTCAGACACCATTTTGTCACAGTATTCTGCACAACCAGGCTTTTATTAGATGTTACTCTGAAAACCTTGGATACTGATGGAAGGCCTGGTTCATAGAGAAGTAGGTTCTAAGAATAGGCAGAAAATCATGTGGGTTTTTTTGTTTTGTTTTGTTTTGTTTTGTTTTTTCTAGTACAGCTCAGAATCATAGACTTAGTAAGATTGCAAAAGACCTCTAAGATACTCTAGTCCAATTGTCAGCCCATCACCACCATGCCCACTATACCATATCTGTAAGTGTCACATCTACCTTTTTGAAAACCTCAAGGGATGGCATCTATACCATTTCCCTTGGCAGCCTGTTCCAATAACTCACCATATTTTCTGAGAAGAAATTTTTCTTGTTATCCAATCTGAACTTCCCTTGGCACAGCTTAAAGCCATTATCTCTTGTCCTATCAGTAGTTACCTGGGAAAAGAGGCTAGCTGCTGCATCCCTACAATCTCCTTGTCAGGTACTTGTAGGGAGCCATAAGGTCTCCCCAGCCCCTCCTTAACTCCAGATTAAACAATCCCATTTCCCTCAGTCACTCCTCATAAGACTTGTGCTTTAAACCCTTCATCAGCTTCTTTACCCCTTTTTGGACATGTTCCGGGGCCTCAATGTCTTTGTTGTAGTGAGGGGATTAAAACTGAACATAGATCTTGAGGTGCAACCTCTCCAGTGTCAGAGAGACTTCCATGGCCCTGCTGGCTGCACTTTTTCTGATACAAATGAGGATGTCGTTGGCCTCGTTGTCCATCTAGACATGCTTCTGGCTCATGTTCAGATGGCTGTTGACTAGCATCCCACATTTTCCTTTCCACAACTTTCTGGCCCCTCTGCCCCAAGCTTGTAGCATTGCATGGAGGTGTTGTGATCAAAGTGGAGGACTTGGCACTTCATGTTTTTAGAGGTCATAAGCTTGCCTCAATCCATCAATCCAGCCTACACAAATCTCACTGTGGGAACTTCCTACTCTCAGGCAGATCAACACATCCTCCTAAGTCAGTGTCATCTGCAAATTTACTGGGTGGTGCACTCGTCTAGATCATCAATAAAGATATTAAACAGGACTGGCCCCAATATCGACCCCTAAGGAGCACCACTTGTAACCAGCCACCAGCTGGATTTAACTCCATTCACCCATCTATCAAGTGGCATTGGCATTGTCAGACCTCAGATCTGAAGCATACGGAGCCTACAGGCTCTGAATTACAAATACATGTAGATTGAAAATGTTCAGAGTGCTCCTATTGCCTTGGAGGTTTACTGAGCACAGCAAAGTGAAAGAGAGAGAGCTGAGAAAACAGCTTCTTTTCCTCTGCGTTTGGTTCCTAGGGAGACCTGACCATCCCTGTTCCTTGACAGAGATATTTGGGCTTCCAGCTTGGATCTGAGGTGGATAATCCTTGGTGGCTTATGCCACAGGGACTGTTATATAATAATTCTCCAGTTGTGCCTTATGAACTTGCTTGAACACCTTTGATGATTGCATACAAATCCGTTCTGGAAGTGTCTTAGATGTATAATTCAGACTGAAACATCTGAATGCAACTCTCTATGATCTCAGCATAGCTAATCCTCTGAAGCTAGCTGCTCATTCCTACAATGCCGAACACAGCAATGCAGAAAGAACTTTGAGAGCTAGACCTTTTGTATCACGTAGAAAAGTTGTGGAAGCTTCACAGTACTTAGTTCCTGCTGCATGGCCATTTGAGTCATGCTGCTGTACTAACGAGCATCTTCAAAGAGACCCCAGGTTGGTGATTCCTTATGTATGCAAATGTACACTGTATACTGTAGATCCAGACAGTGTGATATTGGCTTCTGTTAATTATTAGACTGCAGCAAGATGTTATGTTTCAAAGGTCAGTACAAGAACCACTGATACCAAGCAGACAATCAAAAGTGCATACTAAAATTGTACCAGAGTAGTCGTGCAACTGTTTGCTCAGGCATAGCAGTAGAAGCTTACTGGTAGATACCTAATTAAGTATGGTAGCCTATCCAAACACAAGAGGTTTATGTATATATTCAGCAATTAAGAATTGAACTTTATTTCCTGATCCAGAGTGTGTTTACCACCATATCTCTAGTGTCTTTTAGAAACAAAAAATCTACACTGTACTTTTTTACACTTTATTAATTCTGTGACTGATTGTAAGTATTTATTGGATAAATTTATAATCACTGAGTTAGTACAGAATTGATACTGAAAATATTTAAAAAAATAGATTTTTATTGTGGCCATATGTTCAGTAGCAAGAGAAATACAGCTTGATACGCTGAGCTCTTCTGCAGAGGAGAAAGATACAATCAGATGGAAGCACACAGATAAGTGCTATCTCTGTTACCAGGAGAGATCTCATGGCTCAGCTATCATGTGGTTGTAACTGCAGAGCATATGTTTTTGTTCTTAATCACACTGACAAGAACAACCAATAAACATCAGGGCTAGGGATTTCCAAAGCATTATCAATCGCTGAAGATAGAGCATATGAGAAGCACATAATTTTCTGACCTGCATTTATTTGCCTTTTTCCCCCATACATGTTCTCTGCTTTCTCATAGTCTATAAGGACCTTTCACACCCTGCTTAGTCGCCTTCTTTCCTGTTAGTCAGTACTGAGATATAACGTCTCATTTACTTCTGTTCTTCCGTCCCCTTCAAAAGGAAAAGAGAAATCCTGGAAATATCATACTATTTATTCTCTTTACATGATTTTCTTGGTTAATATACTATACTTGTTTCCCTAACCTGTATTTGCGTTATCTGAGTAGATAATAATCACTGAGCAACTGTCTTGCTCATTTCTTCTATACTGATTCATCCAGTGAGATTGAAGTTTGGACTGGCTCTTAGACACCGTTATAATTTTGCATAACTACTAGTAAGAAATGACTGTTATTCTTGTCCATAATCATCATAGTTACCACTCACGAAGATGTGAAGCTATTATATAGAATCTAAAGGAGGGCTAACGAAAATGCTGAATGGCCAAGAGGGCAAGAGTTGTGAGGAGCAGCTGAGGAGCAGCTGAGGTCACAGTGTTTGTGCAGCCTACAGAAGAGGACTCTGAGGGGAGGCTTTGTGGTAGTCCACAGCTTCCTCACCGAGGGGAATGAAGAGGCAGGTGCTCATTTCTTTTCTATGGTGTCTGCAACAGGTCCTGAGGGAATGGCACGGAGCTGAGTCACAGGAGAGTCAGGTTGGGTACTGGGAAAAAGTTATTCACCACAGAACCAGAGTGCAATTGGGCCCTGGAACAGACTCCCCAGGAAAATAGTCACAGTATGAAGCTTGCTAGAGTTCAAGAAGATCTCAGACATAGGGTTTGAATTTTGGGTCTTCAACTCAATAATCTCTGTGGTTTTCTTCCAACTCAGGATATGCTATTATTCATTTTCTGTCCATTCAGTCCAGTGACTATAATGGTGCTACCCTTGGAGTTTGTCCACACTATTGCTTGTACCAGCGGGGTGCACTGGGCAGAGTGTGGATAAGGTGCCAGGTTTCTTGCCACAGTTGGGCACTTAGATGCATGTGAGATTGCTAAGCACTTAATTAAAAATCAAATAAAGCTTGTAAATGGCTATTTTGTATGGCATGACAACACAGTGCTAGAATCTCTGGCTTTCTTGGAAAGCTGTCAAAGTATCACAGTGAAAGTGGGCAATAGGGCATGGCAATAGGGCACGCCAGCACGAAAATCTGGTTTGAGTTCTAATTATAAATAATCAAAGACTGTTACAACCAAATTTTACACTTCATATGTATTGTATTTTGCAGTGAGAATACTTTTTCAGTCATTCTAACTTGAAATTAGGAACACATGTGTGTGTATATATGAGTACAGATAAAACACTCGTATATACTTGTGTTTTTTTGGAATGGAAAATTTTGAAAGTAAGTTTAAATTTAAAGCAGGTTAAGATAGTCCATTTATCTGATAAGTGAAGCAAGCTGGAACATAGGAGGTTCCACATAAATATGAGAAAAAACTTATTTGCAGTGAGGGTAGCAGAACACTGGAAGAGGCAGCCCAGAGAGGGTGTGGGATCTCTTTTTCTGGAGACATTCAAAACCCATCTGCATGCGTTCTTTTGTGATTTAATATAGATGTTCCTACTCCAGCAGAGCAGAGGGGTTGGACTAGACGATCTTTTGAGGTCCTTCCTAATCCCTCACATTCTGTGATTCTGTGAAATACAGTCACTGACCTACATTCTTGGAGGTTTTTTTTTTTTTTTTTTAATTGAAATGCTGTTCTAACTTAAAAAGAATCATTAGTGGAATGTATCTGGCAGGCTAATTTGAATTTTAGATAACTCAGAATTATTAATTATCACGTTATGCCCAGACAGAATTCTAATTTCTGTAGAAAAGTATCTGGGTCTTTGCAGCATGAAAGGAGATAGCAGAAGACAACTATGTAATGTGGGCTGAAAGGGATTCGCTCTCCTATGGGTTTCCTACCGTGCTATTTTGAAGCTCCTGACAGGTTAATAGGGTTAGCCTTATTTCTGTCAGATCTACATTTAGTCGTGGTGCTTTGCCATGTTGTATCTCACTATGGAGTTTCCTGATTCTTCCTGTGTATTGGTATACATATTTCTGCAATGAAAACATCATGTTGGCTATACAAAATGCTGCGAAACCAAATCTGTTTGTTTGTTTCCAGAGCTAACACCTCATACCTCTTCATTGCAGATCTGTGTGCAGTAGCACAGAGAATGATGTGCATAGCTGTCTGGTGCGCATCAGCCTCTTTTTGTATCATAAGGTCAGCCAAGTTGCAAGCACATTGACACCCCACAGGAGTATGTAGTCCCAGTAGGGGTGAACTACTTCCTCAGGCCCACAAATTGCAGTTTGGTAGCTGAAACCAAAATGTGGCAGGAAAGGAGAATCACAGAGCATGACACCCTCAGCCATGAGAAATGTCTGCAGTGCACAGTGTTGGAACAATTCTTCTTAGAGTGAGTCTTGTATGCTAAGGGTGGTGCATCTCCATTGGACACTGCAGTGTGGCAGTGAAGACCTGGGTTTGATCCTTGAAACAGGTAAAACTGCTTTGGAGTGCAGCTGAACTCATTAGCACTGAGCATTTAGCTGCTTCTCCTCTCCACCAAATTCTTCAGAGGAAAAGAAAAGAAAAAGATAAAGATGAGTGGAAGAAAAAGAGGAATACAAAACTTCTTGGTATTATCACCACTGCTGGATTTAGTTTGGATGTTCCTTTCCCATACTGTATTGCTCTGTGAATAGAGCCTCTTTTAGGTAACAAAAACAGAAATAAACCTATGTTTTTCCACAAGCTATTCTTTCAACTTGATTACTACACAGAGCATGGCACGCCTCCATTCCTAGTGATAGCTTATTGTGAGAAACAGGCTGTTTGACCCAATTTGTCCAAGAGACAATTTGATTTGCTTTTTCACACCCAGCAGAAATGCTGAGCAGGAACAGTGATGCAGTGCAAACCAGAGGGGATGACATATTGTTTGAGCTGCTGGATCCATTAAGTTGTTTTTCTCATCACGTGCTGTGATGCTTGTATCTCTCTTGGACAAAATCATAGCATGTGTAGTTGCTTGAATGCCACATTTGGTCTGTTTTGCACTAGTTTTATCTAATATATCCAAGCCTGAGTCTGTCTCACAGCATAAATTTATTTCTCACCATGTTTTCCAGAGTGCCACTGCAGGATCAAAATTTCCAGAACAAAGCACTGTTTCTCAAAGAAAGATTGCAGTGTGGTAAAAATTTGTCTGCTTAGTTGTTTTATACAAAAGTATTTGTGCAATAGTTGAAATAAATACCGATGAATCAGAGGTTAGATTTGTATTCCTCGTATAGGATGCTTTCAAGATACACAGTAATCTCCAGTAATTCCTGGAAACATTGATTTTACTCTTTTATCTTTTTGGAAGATTTATTCCATCTGAGAAAATGTAGATTTAGCTGTTTTACTTTTTAACTCTTCGTGTTGTGTCTGTAACCAGTGGACATCTCTTTGCTAGGTAGTACAGTTAGTGGGTTAGTTCCTTCTGATCAGTTCGTTTTGTTCTAGAAGAGGGAAGTCGTCTTGCTTTGCATCTTAGCTGGCTGCTACCAATATCATTTCCACTATGAATGCTGGATGGCTGATTTTTGGTTCTTGGTTCTTGGTTACCCAACTTTGCAAATGAAGATTAGCTAACTGCCAGTAGTTGTTTTTCTCTTCCGTCTGGCTTTCAGTATTCAGACCACTAAAGCAGGTTTTCTCCCCATTGTTCTCTGCCTATGTGCATGTTTGTAGCTGTGTCTTTTGCGTTTTAATTGCAGCTTTGTGACACAGATTTGAAGGTAGTCTCTGTAACTTTAAAATACTTGTGTCTACATTTTATGCATCTTCAATGTTTTGTCCTGGAAAAATAATCATAAATTTTACAGTTTATAGTTTGACCCACTTTTATCAATATGGAACTTCATGCATATATAATTCATAAAAATGGTTTGAAATATTTAGAGAATTTCTGTGCAAAAATAATATATTACTCTTTAGTTTTTTTCTGCCGTAGACTCAATCATATTGTCCCTTGTAATATATTACTGTAAAAAAATTCCCTTTGCTTTCATCTAGAGGGGAAAAAAAATCCTGAAAACCTAACATCTTTTCTCTGAATTTTCTTCCTTGGAACACCTACAACTTTAACAGAAATGTTGTTAAGCTTTTCTCCCTTGTTCTCTGATTCTGTGCAGTTTCTGAGAGCATTCTGCTGCAGGCCTTGGAACTTTCAGGATGCACCTCTGCTTGCGTAAATACTTGTCAGCTGATACAAACTATTCTTTCTCTTTCTAATGAACTACTTTGCTGTGTATTTAGGACCTCTCAGAAGAGCTTGTAGCAACTACTAAGAGCAACTGGAAACCAAATGTTTCCAGTGCAGTGGATCTCAAACTTTCCACATCTGCAGACAGTGGGCAGATGCTGCATTTGGTCCAAACTTTGCCTCAGTTTGGAAGTTGGAGGTATTTCTCTCACATTTCTTTTTATGTAGGCATAATGGATGAGGGCTGTGTGGTTTGGGGACCAGATTTCTGAGACTGCTGTATAGATCAGAATGCAGATATTATTAATTTTAAGCAGAACCTGAGTTATTTTCCTGAACTGGATAGTCTCACCAGAGCTGAGACGTAGCAAAGAATATTAGGGTTGGGTCTTTTTTTTTTTTTTTTTGTGTGTTGTTTTTTTTTTTTTGTTGTTATTCTTTGCTGTTTTGTACTTGTAGTGTTAAATAACCTTGATATTTGAAGCCCCTTTCCATACTCTTTTGCCATTGTAACTTAAATGCTGTATGCACTTTCAAAATCAGCATCTTCATAATTGTTACTGGCCTTCCACTGGGAATTACTACGGCCAATGTTTTATGTTTTATTACAAATATTTTTGACATCTTCATTTATTATATTTAGTTAGACGGAACAAATTTCAATGCAGTAGTTTATTTCATGTTGGTTCCTGTTGAAAAAATGTGATTTCAAGAGGTGAAAGAAAAATAAAATTTGTAAAGAATTCCCAGAGCCAGTTCAGTGGGTAACTATTCTTGCTCATTCATTGGCACAACATCAAAAGGGAAAGTAGTACCACAGAATTCTCTGCTTCAGCTGGCTCAGGTGCCTTGGCACACCTCACCTCCTGCTCCCCATTCACATGTGTGTAGTAGTACTAACACAGACTCAGTGTAGTGCTTACAAATCCATGCAAGTGATCAATCAGTGTGACCACAACGGTATTGCACCTAAAAAGAGAATCTTCTTTTAAGAGGCAATTTAAGTCTCTCATGTGGAGAAACTGCACTGTTACAGTTTAAAATCTCTTTCACGGACAATTCAGTCCTAGTCAGAAGACACGGTGTATTTCTTATAAAAATGTTTTATCCTTCTGAAATTAAGTAGTACTGTAGGTTTTCTCTTTTTCATTTTTTCTTTTTCTTTTTTTTTCTCTTTCTCTCTATTTTTTATTTTTATTTTTAATTTGTTCTTTCTTGTACTTTGAACCAGGTGCTAGAAAAGAGCTTAGAAACATAGTAAGGAGTGAGCCTTTTCCTTGTGCTTCCTTGGTGAGATGCTTCAGGGAGCAGTCATTTATGAGATCTAAAAATCTGCCTTAGTTTCTTGCCTCAGCGTAATTATTCCCGTGTCTGCATGTGAATAACTGGATATTCTGCAAGGACATCATCTCTGAGCTCCGAGGTGAACAGTCCTCCCTCAGTCATCCCTTTCGGGCTGTGATAGCACATGTACAGCTACAATGGACAAAAACAAGTGATTTTCCCATGCAAGTATCAAATTGTAATCCATGGAGATTCTTCTATGTTTTAAGACAGCTAACTTATTCAACTGCTTGTGCTGCATGCTTCTTTTAATGCATAGCATCCCTCATGTGGTGTTGTCTTTTATTTCTTCCCCATGTACTTTGCACCTGGAAAATGTAGTGTTCCACAGATTATTTTCTTTTTAGTGTACTTCTAAGATGAGAGTTCTAAGTCAGTATTCAGTTTTAGCTCATTCCATTTTCCTCTTCATATATTTGCATTTAAATACATACTCATTTGGTCCATCTGCCTACTTTCTGTCCTTGGCTTACATAGGATCTGATTGGATCGAGCTGCTCCTCGTTGTTTTTCCTTGCAGCTGTTCTTAGTTTAAATACTATTTCCTTACATCATCAGAAAAATGATGTGTACTCTTGAACTGCACGGTCTTCTTCCACCTTGTCAAAACCTATCTATCTATTAGTTTTGTTTTGACCCTTTTTTTATTTATATAAAGTTCTTTCTGCTTGCACAAGCTCATCCTGTTTCAGAAGTCTCTGCAGTTGCTACTAATTCAGTGTCTTAAGAATCCGCATTAAATTCATTCTATCAGATGAACTTTCAAGTACCCCCACGACACAGAGTTTGAAGCCATGCTTTTTAAAGTTAGTATTTCAGATGACTTCATAGAGGGAATTGGTATCAGAGCAAAGCTATTTATTTCTGAAGGAATAATAACTATCCCTAACAAATCTGTTTGTGTAGGTTGGGATTTCTTAAAAAGGGATTGTGAATAGATGGTGTGGATAGTTTGTCAGTGGATTTGGGGGACTAACCCAAGAGATATTTATTGCCTCAGAACCTGGACAAGAAATTTTTTAAAAAATATTTGATGCAGAAGACTTTCTTTATTGCTGTATTCATATCAGAAACTTTTTTTTTTAAGTGTGTTATTAACTAAAAATAGCAGTAAAGCAAAATTGATAAGAATAACCAAATATGTGCAGTTTTTTAGAGTCACAAAAATGAATATAACAAAAATTTTGGTGTTGCAAGAATGTATTTTTCATATCTATTTCTATTCTTAAGCCTACAGAGAGGGAAGGAAAAGAGAAAAATTTAGAGATTGTAATGTAATGTGAATTTATATTTTAATACCTTCACTTCTGGTCTGGGCATATTAAATCCTAACTATCTGCTAAATTTAAATTAATATTACAAATTCTCATTTTTAAATGACCTTTTACAGATGTGTGGCTTCCAAGATTGTTTTTAGTGTCATCCCATAAAGACTGATTTACTTTTTTATAGATCATTTAGGAGATGTTAGAAAATATTTAAATGACTGACAAATTATCAAATGAATTGGTGTTTAAAACTTCAATCATTCAGTAAGTAGGAAAGTTTTCCCTGGAGAAACAAGGACTTTCCAAACTTCCGTGTATATTTTAGCTTCCTCATAAACATACGGTCCGATCACATACAATATTTGCTTTAATTACAAGCCCATTTTAATTTTTTTTTTCCAAATACATTTACATTTAGCAAATTCAGTATGTTTCTGCAATATAGCTTCTAGCTCTTTTCATACCTGTACAGTCTTTATGATACAAGTCCTGTGAGATAGAAGAGATAGTGGATCATTTCAAAAAAGTAATCTCTATTTCTTGCTGTACTAAAAAGAAAGACAAAATATACAAATAAAAGCCCCTCTTGTCTCAATTCTGATAAGGTTGTGCCAGTGCAGAGCAGGACAATCCTCTCCCTAGGTGGGAGAGCTGGGATGCTCTCCCTGATGTACCCCAGGACACAGTTGGTCTTTTTGACATCCAGAGCATACTGTAGACTCAACTATTCAACTTGCTTTCAGCCAGAACGCCCAGATCCCTTTCTGCAAGGTTGTTCTCCAGCCTTTCATCCCTGTCTGTATACATCTTCGGGGTTGCCATGTCCCCACTGCAGAATCCAGCACCAGCTCTTGTTAAACTTCCTGCAGTTAGTCATAGTTCACCTCCCTAGTTTGTCAAGATCTTTTGGCAAAACCTCTCTACCTCCAAAGAAGTCAACAACTCCTTTCAATTTAGTGTTGTTCACAAACTTATTTTAGTGTACTTTCACTGGTGAAAGTCACTGATGAAAATAGAAAGAGGAATGGGCTGTAAAATGGTTAATGACTGGACACCAGCCTACTGTGATCCCATTTACTACATCAGGTTGACCTGACGCATCAGTCAACTTTTCCAGTGTAGCCAACTTTCCCCAAAATGCTAATAATATTGGCATCAGTTCCTTAGCGGTACCTCTTTCCAAGCTGACAGATAATGAACTTGCAAAGCCTACGCCTGAAGAAAGCAAAAATAAAGGACTGTTGGAGAGTACACATCCCATTTTACATGTAGCATTTCTTAGTTTCTTCTAGTAAAATATATATATATATACATATATATATGGTTAGCAAACTGTTAAAAATATGTTTGCATGCAGTTCAATAAGTAATATGACAAAACATGACCTTACAATATTTGCAATTGATTCTTCTTTTTTAAACATCTTGATTTGGTGCTCCAAACATTGTCTTTCCTTTCTCATTTGTTATGAAGTAGAATGAAAAATAAATAATATATTTTGTTTTCCTCTGTTATTTTCAGAATTCTCAATAATTCAGTTAAACCATCCTAGAGAATGAAATTCTGTTGTTTGTTATCTCTTCTCATACAAAAAATGAAATACCACATTTTCCTAAAGATTGCATCCTTAATTTGGTGGACAGCCTTAAGTCAACCATAACTAACATTCAGAGCAGAGAATAGAGCCGTCAGACTATTTGTGGTATGGAGGACTGTCACTGTTTAAATGAAAGTTTAGAAGAGTTCTGAGTATTATGGTAGAAAAGGATAAAAAAATATAAAAGGAAACCAACACATAGAAAGACACCTCTCATTCATACAGTCTTAGTTTCAGCTGAGACAGAATTGGTTTTCTTCAGACTGTCTGGTATAATGCTATGTTTTGGCTTTAGGAGAAGAACAATGTTGATAACCAACCAGTTTGAATGGTTGCTAAGCAGTGTTGTACAGAACCAAGGCAATTCCAGTTTTCTCAGCTTCCACTAAGAGGTTGGGGTGGTGCAAGGTGTTGGGAGCAGACAAAATCAGGACTGACTTAGAGCGATCAAAGGGACATTCCGTACCATGTGACATCATGCAGAAGGAGAGTTTTGAAAGGGGTGGGGATTCGTCTTCCACTGCTGGGAGCAATCTGGACATCGATGGGTGAGTGGTAAGCAACTGCCTAAGAATCACTTGTCATCTGTATATATATATACATATAGTTGTAGCTATCATCTATTTCCTTTTCTCTATTTTAGTAAATAGTTTTATCTCAACCCACAAATTCTACTGTTGGTTTGTTTGTTTGTTTGTTTTTTAATTCTCTCTCTCATGCCACTGAGTAGATGGAGGAAGGGTGTGAATGACAGTGCAGTGCTTAGCCATCTGCAAAGTTAAACTGGGTTAAACCACAATGGTTGTTTTGGGACCAGTATGGGCCAAGAAGGGTTGAGATAACAGCAGAATTGACTGGAGCATGTTAAAACAGAGTGTTGAGGTAGTTTGATTATTTGTCTCTGTGCTAACTCTTTCACTATTTATTGAGATCTTTGAGAGTCTTCTCATGGAAATATACTGTGTAGCACCTTGCTTGCTGCTTAGATTGCTTGCTGGATTGTTTGTCACATCTGGGGATTAAATTAAGGTTTTTATTTTGCTATATACTCTGTGGTCTTGACTTATGACAAAATTGGCAGTGGATTAACTAATGTGGTGTGTGAATTCAGCATTGCAATAATCTATAGACTTTGGAAACCATAGTGGATGCTATTAGTAATTATAGTCTTCACTTTGTCACCTCAGGGAGCCAGGCTACGGACGAGACAGGAGAGAACGTTTTCCAGAAGTTCCTCAGCCTTCCTTTCTCTTTCATTTTTCCTTCTTTCCCTAAATTAGTTGCAATAGTTCTTGAGAGTTTTTGAATATCCACAGGATGTTCAAACCGATGTGCTCTTATGGCTATATGTCATGAATGCGTGTCAGGTTATGTTTAAGATTAAACAGTTATTTTGAGAATAGCACCCAGAGATCTGCCTTGAGGCAAGATGGAGTGGCAGAGAGTGTGGAAAGCTGTGGCAGGTGCATAAAGTGTTGGGCACCCCTCGTGGTTTGGAACTTCACATCCAAACAACTACAGAATCCTGAAAAACTAGTAGAATTTCTGGAACTGCTGTGCTGTCTCCCTGGCAGTTCTAGAGAAGCACAAATCACTGCAGCACGCTGGGACCTGGCCCATGTCTACCAATCTCTGTTCAACACAATTCAGCATCGTCAAGGGGAAGAGAATGGTCCTACCTGGAGCCTCTGGCAGAAAGCCTCAGAGGAGACTTGAGATCAACACTTAGGCTTTTGGAGTCAAGCATATAGAAGATCCAAGGCCCACTGTATTCCAACTGAAAAAAAAAAAAAAAAAAAAAGAAAGAAAAAAAAAAGATACTGGTAGCACAGATACTGGATCCAAGCTGCTTTGGATGTGGTTGGTACCAAAGCACAGCTTCTCTTGGCATGCTGACTGCCTGTGCTGAGCTGTATGTCCAAAGGGAGTGTCCTCTCTTTGCATCTTGCAACTGATGTTACATGGTGGATTGCACTGATCACACGACAGACTTGAATAAAGAATCCCAGTTATCTAGGAATCTTAGAATGATTATGGACTTGCCCAAAGGCAAAGATTTTGGAACATCACCAGAGCAGGAAGTGACACGTGCTGAAGAGGCCCAACTATATAATAAACTACCAGAAAAATAGAAGAAATATGCTTTGTTCACCTATGGGTCCTATTTCATTGCGGGAAAGTATCAGAGGTGGATGACTGCTGTCTGGAGTCCTATGCAACAAGTTGCAGAAGCTGCTGAAGGAAAAGCAGAATCCAGCTGTCTTCAGAAATTGCTGAACAAGAGAAGTGGCCAGTGTTCTAACTCTACACGGACTCCTGGATGGTAGCAGTTGTTATATGGAGGTTGTTAGAACAATGGAACAGATGCAACCTATTGAAGGGTGAACTTGACCATGGATGCTATTGAACAAGTTATCCGTGAATGTGAAACTTGTGCTGTAATCAGGCAAGCCAAACGTCTTGATGGCTGAAATACAAATACTGGGATACCTGGCATGTGGGTTACGTCATACTCCCACAAACTCACATTTGCCATGTGCTTACAATGGCGAAAGCAACCAAAACAACCTTATAAACAGCTGAGCATGGCATTAAGTGGATATATCACGTCCCCTATCATGTAGCAGCCTCCAGAAAAATTGAATAATACAATGGACTGTTAAAGACTACATAGAGAGCAAAAGGAGCTGGGACATTCAAAGATTGGGGCACATATTTAGCAAAAGCCACCCAGACAATCAACACTCGGGGATCTGCCAAAGGAGTTGGTCCTGCCCAATCAAACCTCCTACATACTGTAGACGGGAATGAAGTCAGAGTGGTGCATAAAAAGAACATGCTGAGCAAGTCAGTCAGGATTATTCCTGCCTCAGGAAAAGGCAAGCCTATTCATGGGATTGCTTTTACTTAAGGACCTGGGTGCACATGGTGGGTAATGTGGAAGCATAGGGATATCCATTGTGTACCTCAAGGTGATTTGATGCTGTGTAAGAACAGTCAATAATTTGAAGTGTATGATGGTATATTTCTACACAATACTGCATGTCATCTTTATTAAGGTTGTTATAGGTCTTGTTACAGTATTACAGTAAAAACCGCTGAACAATCTCTGATGAAAACAGAACTACCTTCAGCATGCAGTAACACAACACAGCGAACAATTCCTCCTGCACTGAAGGACGGTTATGACATTGGAAGCCCAAAGTTATGAACTGAAATAACACCATGGACAATTTACCTGGATGGCCCATAGACTATAGTAATAATATGTGTGTGTATATATTTAAAAAAGTAAGATAGGGAATGGTAGTTAGTTAGGATGGGTAGAAACTGTGGGAACTGGGCATGATGTAAATGTTATGAAATATGGGTGAATATTGTCTTAATTTTCATCTGGGATATCATTGCTACTCTTCAAAGCGTCTGGTATGAAGCTATATTTTGGTTTTAGGAGAAAAACAATGTTCACAAAACAACAATGTTTGTTTTATTTTCTACCCCTTCACACTGGGAAAGGATGGAGGAAGCAAATGACTGTGATGCTTAGCCACCCGAAGGTTTAAATCAGGTTAAATCACAACACAGAGTAGAAGAGTAACAGTTCCCCTTAGCATTCTCATCCATTAAAGACATACAAACACAAAAAAACAGCTCTCTTAAACAATGTACTATCTTTTCTCCAAATTTGACGTATCAGTAGTTCTAATGACCATGTTATTCTTTATCTCATTTCCTGTGCTGAGTAGGCAAGTTTCAGTTCTTCTTCTACTGCTTGATTTTCCCTTTTAACCCCATTCATTCATCCTATTCTTAAAACATATTTTGTTCTTTCTTGTATTATTTTTTTGTTGTTGTTGTTAAAAGCTTTAATTTATTTCTACAGTTCACCTCAATGTTTTAAACTGATTGGCATTCACAGTATCATGACTTTTTCCAAGACCATTCTTTTTTTTTTTTTTTTTTTTGATTCCACAATGAAATGTATATGAATCAGTAAGGAATACTACCCAGAATTCTCAATTGTAGAATTATGCCTGCATATTTCAGTGCACTCAGATTATTTTTAATCATTCAAAATGGAGATTTTCCACTTATAAACTTGATTTTTCAGGAACAGTAATTGTGTATTTTTGTCCATCCCAGGAGATGTTCAAGGCTTAGTTGAATGGGGCCCTGGGCAACTTGATCTAGTGCCTAATTTAGTGGTTGGTGAGCCTGTCCACAGCAGGGGAATTGGAACTAGACGATCTTTGAGTTCCCTAAAAACTCAAGACATTTTATGGTTCTATGAAAACCAGGAGAGTTTTGTGTTTTGGTCCTAAACCTTCAGAATTTCTTTGACTTTTCTTGAAATCATTGAATGATGAATTAAACTTTTATGTAGAAGAATAGCCTCTTATCTTCTTAATAAGTTTCTCAAGTGCAAATGGGACTGGAATTTTTTTTTTTTTTTAATCTTCCATCATTTTATTTCTTGATCACTTGGTTATGACATTACATAGCTGGATTCTCTTTGAAAAAATAATTTTCAAATTTGAATATTATAAATTATTGCTTTCCAAATTTGTGAATATTAAAGCTCTAAAGTGCCAACACTGAAAGAAGATAGTACAGATTAAATGTTCATGCAGAGTGAAAATGTTTTTATCTGCAAAGATAGCTTATTGTAAAGCTTGTCTTGCAAACTGCAAAGCACAACAAAAGAAGAGTAAATGAACTCAATCAAGTAGAACATAGTTTCCTCCAGGCAAACGTATTCATGTTTTAAGGACATTTGAACAGAAGTGACATAGTTTATCAACTATTTCAAATATCTGCATGGAGAGGAGGAAAGAGAAAAGAGATATGAATATATTCGTTAGGTCTAGCAGGAAATCTATCTGGCAGAAGGGAAACTGACTGAGATCAGTTTCATGCTAAAGCAGTCATATTTTCACATAGCAGTACGCAGGCAGCATATGCAGTTTATCCTCTTTTTATTTCTGTCTGCTTTCATTTATCAGAAAAAGAGCCGGGTTTTTCTGCAGTGAGTGAGGATGAAGGCTTTACAGTATAGTCATTCATTTTAATTTGCAGGTGAATCGTTAGAAGACTTCTGTATACTTCTAGATATTTTGGGGCGGAAGTTTTATAGTAACAAGAAGAAATTTGAGGTCCGTTGATCCATATAAGAATGGTGGACCTAACACTGCCTGGGTCAAGATAATTAATTCAGATTTCGCTCTATGTATTCTAAAGCAATGCATTTCAATGTCATTTCCTAATGGTGAATTCATTACAGTATAATATTTGGACAGCTGCTTGAACTTACCTTGTACCGATTTCCTCATCAGTGATCTATAATCACGCCTAACTGATGTACAATGCCTTGAGAACCTGCCTGTAGCCATGGTTTTCTCCCAAATACTCAGTAAAATCTTGAAAAAGTCCTCTGAAGTTAAATTGAAAAAAAAAAAAGAAACAACCAAAAATCCAAAGAAGTAGCTTGCGTACAGCGCAGGACAGCATCATTTCAGTATCAAACAGATGGTGTGGTGTCTTTGCAGCATTTGTAACCTTGCCTGGGATAATCTTTCATCCTTGGTGTCACAGCTCCTACACTTGACAAGAGTGAATGTGAATTGCTAGAGAGCAAGACTGGGACATGGAAGATGATGCTTTGTAATCAACTCTGTCACTGACCAGAAGAATTACTACTTTCTGACTAAGGCTTGGTTTCCCATCACTGTATGTTGGCAGAGCTTTGTACAGGTGCCCTTTGAAAACTAAAGCTGAATACTGAGAAATCCTTAGGGAAAATATGGAAGTGCAGTACAGCTATTAGAATGTGCAGGAGCTCAATACATAGTTACCAATATTCAATAAACTGGATTCTGTAAGAGACCCTTTATGGAGTGTGTTTTATGGTTAGTAACAGAACCAAGCCATGCTGCAGGAGCGTGAGGCAGTGCTGATGGCACAGTCAGCTGTGAAACAAGCATGTCTGGGAGCCTGGGAATGAAACTATTGCACTCAGATGAGACTCTCTTCCTCCTGGCTTGTTACAGAAACGATCTAAAAATGTAGTGCTTTTTGCTGAACTGATGTCATGGCCTCATTTTATGCCTCTGACAGCTGTATAATAGATAAGAAATGCTTCCTGTCTATAGCAGGCAGGAGCCAGAGTGAGGCTGCTACAAGCCATTCCTCAGTCATGCATAAGGCTCAAACATAGAAAAATTGCATTTGAGATCTGAAGGACCGGTTGCCTAGCAACTTTAGTCCCACAAAAGCTTAAAACTAGTTTGGATTGTGTAGCCCCTCAAGTCATTATTTTTATGTATTTAGATACTGCAGCTTTTAAAGAAAATTGCATATATTGTGATGTTCTGATGGATTATTGTGTGGGAACAAGTCTTGGAAAGGAATCATGTGTTGCATATAGTAAATGCAAACAGCTTTCTGTACTATGTTGTAATTCCACAACACAGCATTATTCTAACAAATGCAGTAAGGGGAGGGAGCTACACATTTTAGTTTGATGCAGCACAGCTTTAGGGACTGACCAGCTGGCAAAGAATATACAAAAATTAATAAAAATAAGCAGGCCATAATTTCTATAGAAATTATTTCAAGTGACTTTTGTGATGTATTCATTTGTGGTTGCTAGAAAGCATTTTTAATACTTCAGAACAATTACAGTGACCAAAAAAATCCCCAGACCATAACAATCCACTCCAAAGCACAGAACTGAGAGTTTGTTTATTTTATGGTGACTTACAATCCACTATTAGAAGAGTGTAAAAGCAAACTCAGGAAAGAAGCATAAGAAACACTTGCTTCCCTTAGCATGGACTAATTTGTGGGATATGACATCTAAGCCAGTTTTCAAGAATAGTTTGACTTTTTTCTGGGCAGACCATTGTGTCTTGGTTTTTTCAGATGGAAGTGACAGAGATCATGCAATTACACTTAAGGTGTATGATCCTGCTCTGGACCTGTTACATGCTCAAATGCAATGCCACAATACAACAGCAAGAAGAAGCTACACCTGAAATATTGTATTGTACTTGACAGCTTCTCTTTAAGTGAAAACCATGCAAATCAGCCAGTTCTCATGCATGCATATGCTTTACTAATTTTTAATGAGTGATTAATAAATGACACTGGGGATGAGTGGGTAGTCGTTTTGGCTTCACTTGTAATATTCTTCAGATTTTCTTTTCTGTCCACAATAGCTCCAGTACTTCTGTTAGCTTTGGAGAGAGTTTCTTGATGTGTGAAATTATTTATCTATAATATCTGGAATAATATATATAATATATGGAAATATTTCTAATATTAAAATAAAGTTGACTTGCCTGAACTTAATTGTCAATAATACCCTCTTAGTGTATGCTGCAGATCAGAAGGGGAGAAGAAAACCGTGGAGAATAGCATAACAGTTTTTTTTTTCTTAGTAGGTAGCATGAAGTAACAAGGACAAAAAATAATAGAAGTAAGGGAGGACTGTTTGTTCAAAAAAGGAATTTGTTTGTTTAATCTGGAGATAATTTGTTTGGCTGACTCCTCTGGTACCAGGGCATGCTTTTTGAGATGCAGTCAAGAGCTAAGGAGCAGGTCTGTGTCACTTCAACAAAAGGAGAAAGCAGGTGTAGTGATTAAGTATTCTCAAAAGGTTGCAAAGTGAGTTGAGTAAATTATTTAAGAAAGCTATGTCAGGATCAAGAATCAACTGCACATTCTCTTCTGTGTAATCTTGTGCTATGAATAAACCACTGGTATAATGGTAACATTTACCGTAGCAGGGAAAAGAGAAATTATTTTTGTTTAAATCTAAGAAAGATTTTGTTCATGGTTTCAACAATTTTGAAAAACAACACAGTCTTGTTTTGCTATTTAACAGTTCTAATGGAGGAAGCACTGACACAGTTTAGTAAGCTGTTCATGGCTTTTCCTTAGAGACAGGCATCACAACAGACATTCCTATTGTACAGTAATGTATTTCATTGCCATATCTCTCAGACTATTTTGACAGAATGTTACGTTGTCTGTATAATAGATACAACAGTGGCACAGAAATTATTTGTATAAGATTTCAATCAACAGAAAAACTGGCAGTAGAATTCAGGCCTTTCATACTTTTAGTCTTATCACATATCTGTGGGTGAAGACATACAGGAACAATCTTGATCTTGTTTTATTTATTATTATTTTTTTTCTGCAGAGTTCAGCCTGGTCCACTCTCCTGTATTTTATGGGACACCATGAGAGCTCATGCTGCTGAGGATAAGGTGGCTATTGATATTAGCCCTTCAATTAAGAGGGGATTAATCTTGAGAGTAGTAACTATTGAAATTAGTTATCTAATTTTACACACATCACAAACCCAGCTTTCAGAAAACAGAATGAAGTTTCTTATCTGACAATTTGTATTTCTTGTTTAGCCTATTTCAATTGGGTATTTCACTATCCATTTACATGAATGTTACTTTGTAAAAAAGTTTTTTGAGTCATGCATAAATCTTACACACCTTCGTGAATTAGCCACATTAGGCAATTTTGTGAGACAAACAGAAAAAGCAACTGCTCATCTCACAGCAGAATTACACGGTTGAGGAAGCAGCGTTTTGTGTGAAGGCAAACAATGTGTTTGTAGAAGTTTTCATACTTGTTTGAGAGAGAGCAAGAACATGTAAGATTCTTGCTTTCAGGCTTGACAGAGTCTTCAGAGAGTCACTCAAGAAATGGGAGTTGAGTATTAGAAAAAATAGATCATTAATTGAGCTTTTTGATCCTTTTGTAGGTATGCGTATTTTGCATGCTTCTTACCTGCAGAATTATTTGTCTACTCCTTGATGGCATTCTTTACCAAACTCCTTAGCAAAACTAACTTGAGACCCAAGAAAGTCAATGAACTAAAAGCAAGAGGGACAGAAATTTTGTGGAAGTGCCTGCTGAAGCTGCTAGTCCCTCTTCACAAACTATCTCTCAGCGTCAGAATTCTGCCTTTGATTATATCCACTGGAGATCCACACATGCACAGCGTGAGATTCAGTCACAGCAATGAAAACCAGATAAATGTCTTTCACGTCCCTAATGCACTTTTGTTATTCTGGCTAATCTGTAATCTCAGCAACTATGGGTAACAGTTTGAAAGAAATTTCAGTTGTGTTACGTTAAATAAATTATTCCTTCAGTAGTTATGTAAATAGGAGATGAAGGTGAAATCTGAAGAGCACTCTTTTTAATACTGAGCACTTATATGGTGAATAATGTATGAAGGGCTTAAAATGAAATTCCTTGATATTTCAGCATCTTTAGATGCTTCACTATCTCTTCAAAAACGTTAGAAGCTTGTCTCTCAGTCTTTCCTTCAGTTATGTCAGATAATGTGTATGTTACATATGTATGTATGTATCAGTATGGGATGGTATTGATGCATTAACACATTAAAATGAAAGGGACCTTGAAAGTGGCATATATTTGGAAAAATTACAGATAGAATTGTATGTAGTTTGCAACTGGGGAAAAAGTAGTAAGTAAGAAAAAGTGTTGTGGAGGAGAAGAATTCTTATCACAGGAGACAGTCTGCCCTACTTTCTTTTCTCGCATTCTGAAATCTATTAATCTTTTACTTGCTTTATTTCATAATTCCCTGCAGGCCAGAGCTGACAGCTAACCCCCTGTTTTATCTTAAACTACTCAAAGCATATTGGAACTTACCCTGCTGAGTCTGAAGGTGGATGCATGATTACAGCAATCCACTGTTTACTCCAGTCCAGATGATCATCATTGCTTGAGAGAAATGATAATAATCTCAGAACAGTTGACAGATTGCTAAAATACATAATCTGCTCCCAGCTGAAGGCTAGAAACCAAGTTGACTAATTTTTTTTAGAAGTAATTATTTATTATGTAAGTCACTCTTACACATAAATGTAGTATTATTTCTGAATATTGTGCTATTAACAGCTGCTTTGTATAGGGGCAATATCAAGCAGTTACATTCTCTATAACTCCTGATTGTTTATTCTTTGTTCTCAGTCCATTCCCCTTGAAAATGGCCTTTACAAATTCCACTGAACTTTTAAGAATTAGCTTTACTATACACTGTTATCGCTACATTTCAGCATAAAATCCAGAGAGAAGGCAAGTGCAGCAGCATTCATGCCTGAAAAAAAAATAGGGTTCAATTGGAATTTCTACAGAAATTCCATTTTACTGATGTTTAACTTCTGCTGAAAATTGATATGCCTCGAATAGATTTGTGTGTTGAAGCAAAATAAAGCACAATAGGAACTGCCAACTGTTTATGCTCGTCTGTATCATGAAAAAATCTGTTTGTATATTGCTTTTCATCTTCAAATTTTTACATGTATATTCACCAAGGAGAAATAAAGTAGTAATGGTCGACGTAGATCCCTTTTCTTGTTACAGGATATCGTTTCCTTTTGTCGTTTTTGGTAAGAATGTTTGAAGGGAAGATGTTGATATTCTCTTAGTTTATAATTACAAAGAATGAAGAAAGAAGTGATGCAGAGGGGAACATAATGACCAAGGATCAGGTTAATGCTGAGGTACTTAATGCCTTCTTTGCCTCAGTCTTTAATAGTAAGACTAGTTACTCCCTGGGAACACAGTCCCTTTTGCTGGAAGACAGTGATGGGGAACAGAATAGGCTCTGCATAATCCATGAAGAAATGATTTTGTACCTGCTTCAAAAGCTGAACACTCTTAAGTCCATGGGGTCAGATGGATTGCACCCTAGAGTGCTGTGGGAGTTAGCATATGTGGTTGCCAAGCTACTTCTATTATCCTTCAGTCCTGGCTAACCAGGGATGTCCCAGGGACTGGAGACTGGCAAATGTGACGCCCATCTCCAAAAAGGGACAGAAAGATGATCCTGGTAGCTACAGACTATGAGTCTTACATCAGTGCTAGAGAAGGTTATGGAACGGATAATCTTGGGAGCCATCATGGATCAATTAAAAGTCAATCAGGCCTAGTCAGATGGGTTCATGAATGGTAGATCCTGCTTGACAAACATGATACAATTCTATGACAAGATGACCTACTTAGTGGATGAAGGTAAGGCTGTTGATGTGGACTACCTGGACTTCAGTAAAACCTTTGACACTGTCCCCCTGTCATGGTTTGGTGATTTTTTTGTTGTCAGTATTCCACACCAGAACATCATGTGAACCAATGCAAGTTGAAGAATTAATATTCTGGTTCCATTTACTGCCTCTTACGGGCATTTTGAATATTCTGAGGGGAGGAGTGGAATCTGCAGAGGACTTGGTGCGAAGAGGAAGTGAGGTGGAGCTCTGGACAGGACCCCAGGCAGAGAGATCTCCCTCTCTCCTGGGGCTGGCTCAGCTGGCTGCAGAGAAGAGCATGTGCTTTCCTTGCACTTTGGGTGCTCTTGTCTCTCTCCTTTTGTTTGATTTTGTTAAATTTAGTAAATTATCATTCCTCTTCAGATCATTGCAGGTGTGTTCCTTTCATTAAACCCATCTAATAGCTCTCTGCCCTTCCCCGTAGCCACCCTCCTAGAAAGCACAGCCCATGGCATGCCCTGCTGTGAGACCAGGCTGGCCAGATCGTGTGACAAACTGCTAGTACCCCTTCTTTTTTTATTTTTCTTTGCCCTTTTATCACTCCTTTTTTCCTGGGCCAGTGCCTCCCTGTCACGGACTCATGGAGAAGCTGGCTGCCCATGGTTTCCCACTGGGGGAAACACTGGCTGGATGGCTGGGCCAAGAGAGTTGTGTTTAGTGGAATTAAATCCAGTTGGTAGCCAGTCACAAGTGGTATCCCTCAGGGCTCAGTATGGGGCTGCTTCTATTTAACATCTTTATTAACGATCTTCATGAAGGGATTGAGTGCACCCTCAATAAGGTTGCAGATGACACCAAGTTGGGAGGGAGTGTTGATCTGCCAGAGGGCAGAAAGGCACTGCAGAGGGACCTGGATAGACTGGATCGATGGGCCAAGGGAAACTGGATGAGTTTCAATAGGGCCAAGTGTCAGGTCCTGCATTTTGGTCACAACAACCCCAGGAAACCCTACAGGATTGGGGAGGAGTGGCTGGAAAGCTGCCTGATAGAAAGGGACCTTGGTGTTCTGATGGACATTCAGCTGAATATGAGCCAGCAGTGTGCCCAGGTGGCCAAGAAGGCCAATGGCATCCTGGTTTGGATCAGGAATGGAGTGGTGAGCAGGACCAGGGAAGTCATCCTGCACCTGTACTCGGCACTGGTGAGGCCTCAGCTCAAGTACTGTGTTGAGTTTTGGGCACCTCAGTACAGAAAGGACATGGAGGTGCTGGGGCAGGGCCAAAGAAGGGCAAGAAGGCTGTGAAGGGCTTGGAGAAAAAGCCCTACAAGTAAAGACTGAAGGAAATGTGACTGTTTAGTCCAGGGTAGAGCAGGCTGAGAGGAGACCTTATTGCTCTTTTCCAATATCTGAAAGGTGCTTAGAGTGAGAGCGGGGCTGGTCTCTTCTCACTGGTGACAGGTGACAGGATGAGGAGAAATGGCCTCAAGTTGCACCAGGGTAAGTTCAGGTTGTATATCAGGACAAACTTCTTTACACAAAGTGTTGTTAAGCACTGGAATAGGCTTCAGAGGGAGGTGGTTGAGTCACCATCCCTGGATGTGTTTAAGAACCATCTGGATGTGTTCAGGGCCATGATTTAGCAATTGGTTGTTAGGGTAGTACAATCAGTTTGATGTTGGTCTTGGTGATCTTGAGTGTCTTTTCCAACCTAAGCAATTCTATGATTCTGTGATTTAAGACAGAGTAACTGTGAATGAAATCTGGAAAACCCATTCGTAGGGAATCTTTAATTCACCTCATTATACGGAGATCATACTAGATGTATGCTGCCATTAGGTACGCATGACAAATATCTTTATTATTTCTGTGGGATAAAACATTTCCCAAAGGCTCTTCAAATCAGCAACAAGTTTCTGCATGCTATTTTGAATCTTTACTCTCTATATTATCTGAATTCTAGTCTGATGCTCATCTGTAAAACAACGTTATGAAAGTTAGTAAGCATTTTCCACAGTGGTGTGAATGATTTTTTTTTTTTAATTGATTTTGATGTTCAAATAGCAAGACTAATTGTGCATTGCAAATATGAGTGCACTTCAACTTACACTGGCAAGGCATACAAGAGTAGAGCTGTACTAGTTTGAAGTGTACACTTTAAATTTAGAAATATATGTCATTTACATGGTCTTATCGAACAACTTTAGTTGCACAGGACTTTCAGATGTTACTTACTGTAATGTTTTTCTTTGTTCTTGTTATGCTACACCTTGGCCCACTGAATTCTGAAATTTTGGAAATTCATGAGTCCCATGAATCCTCACCAAGATTCTGTGGTAGTGACTATGGTAAATATGGAGAATAAGATTGAAAAGATAGTTGGTAGATAGAAGTTATTGTCCCCTTTCTAAAGAAACACTGCTTTGCAAAATTCACCATCTAAAGATACTTATGTAATATGAGTTTTCATTATCATTATTCTATAAAAATATCAAGGTTCCAGAAATCAGAGATGAAGTGAGAAATCTGGATGGGATTGTCTTGAATAAGGAGGTGGCATGCAGGCTAGTGATATTTACATTAGTTTAATTAACTTTTCTCACATATTGCAAAAACAATTAAAAAAATACAAAATCAGCAGGACTATTAAGTCATTTAGGTGTTGTTCTTCAAAGTACTGCTTATACGAATAATTCCAAAATATTTAATTGGTTCAGAGCATACCTGTGAGCACAGGCTTATGTAAATGATGTAAACATTTTGTGTATCATTTGAAAGCACTTGACATCTTCAAGGAGGTACACCACACAGTGGCATCAACAATATTTTGGGGAGACTTCTTAAGAAGTGTAGTGCATTCTCTAACAGTGAGGATATGGACAGAAAATATTTTCCATATGCAAAGTATACAATATGAAATCTTGGAATATCTAAGAATAGAATACCTAGGTATAGATTTTGAAATAGTTACAGATTTTTGTAATGCCTCACTTCTCAAATGTAAAAAAGTGACAATACTTTCCCTAAATTGTAAAGGCATAGGAAAATAATTTCTCTATTAATTCCATCATGCAATTAAGCAAATGTTGAAATGCATTCTTACCAGAAGGACTGATGTAGGAATTGATGCTGAACAAAATTAATAACCTACCAATCATCATAAGAGAAATTAAACTCAGGAACTAAGAAATTCTGTATTGTGCAATGTTGTCTTTCTGGACTTTTTATTATAGTTCCTCTGCAGTTGGGATATGTGAAGGGATTTCAGTGACATCACTAGCAAGTCAGAATTGTAAAGGGCGTTATTTCCTTTCAAATTTATTTTGCTGAGTAGAAATGTAAAATAAATTTGTATTTTAAAATATTCTTTTTTTTTTCTCTTTCTTTCTTACAGCTTGTGGCCAATGCAATTCTTTTTGTCAGTGTAAATTTGTATGGAGTCTTTGTGAGGATTTTGACAGAAAGGGCCCAGAGGAAGGCGTTCCTTCAGGCCAGGAACTGCATAGAGGACAGGCTGAGGCTGGAGGATGAAAATGAAAAACAGGTCAGTTTTTTCCTCTTCTCTGTTTCTTCTGAGATTGTTGTAGTTCCATGAACCACAGGTCAGGACATTACTCCTGAGTGAGGGAGTGTGTATGCTTCCACTGTGAAAAAAGCATGCTGCCTCCTATGCCCACTTTATCTCTTCATCCCTAGTATGCACATGTGCTTTGCCCTTCATCACCCCTTTTTTTTTTTTTTTTTTTCCCTTCAAGGATATTATTGTGTCTGTGTTAGCTATGCTGTAAAAATCCCTCTCCTGCCTGTGTGCTATACCCAGTTTACATTTATAATATATAAGAATGGAAGTTGTCTCTGTCATGTGGAGAAGTGTTCCAATCAAATTTGGAAACAATGAGAAAAACTGCTATACTGCAGATCTTGCTGTCCACGTGATATTCCCAGATTAAAATCTTGAATCCATCAAAATCTGCTAATTCTGAAAACTTTGGACAACTCTTATTTTCTGTCTATATGGCAATAGAGGTCCACTCTAGACTAAATGCACAGGTTCTCTAACAGTAACAGGTCCTATTTATTTCCATGGAAACTACAGCAGATACAAAGGACACAATTAACATTTTTTGATAGAGAACATTCCCAGCTAAAAAACACTATTTTTCAACATAGTCACCACCAACAGCTATATGCTTTCACCCGTGATGAATAAAAGTCTGCACGTTGTGCTTGCAAAACATCTGCAGTAGCACACGCCACCACTATCATTATCACTACTGCTGAAACACACTGCCCATTACTACACAGTTTGGCCCCCATAAACATTCAGCAAGTAGCAATGAATGTCAATGAGCACAAGGTTTTCCATGTGGAGGACTTACACATCTTTGCTTCACATGCACAACCATTACAGATACCTATTTGTCAGTCTGCCCCTCTGCTGTCATCTGTCACTTGGCAACAAAATTTAACAGAACATTAACAGGAAGGTTCAGCCTCCACTTCCATACCACCACAACGGGCCAACATAATAAAATAAGAAGTTTTACTTTTGGAGCAGTCTTCATATATATTCTCTCATTGACTTCTGTGGAACTTTAATAATTTATGCCAGTAGAGAATTTAAGTGGTATTCAAACCTTGTTCTAGAAGACCTCAAGGTTCTCAAAACAGGTGCTTCACACATCATCCTTCAGTACCAATTTCCTGTGCTGAAATAATGCTGGTGCAAAAGTACTGTTCTGATGGGGATTTGGTGAACATATTTTTATGACCTGAACATCAGCAGATATATTCTTTGAACAGTTTTATCTGTTTGGTGTCTGTTGAAAAGCAGTATTAGTGTCGAAGTCTTTAGTTTTGATTCTGGGCTTTTGTAATCCAAAACAGCAGATTTTCAAAGGTATAAATGCACAAGAATTGAAATGTAATGGCAAACAGTTGTCTGAATCCCATTTGTTCATTTGAAAACCCACTTCTGGCATCCAACATGAAAATCATATGTCTGAAGTTTGGTTGTTTTTTTCCTGTATGAAGAACATTAGCCATGTATCTAATCTTTTATCCATGCATATAGAAAAAGAAAGCAAAAAATTACACTTTACTATTATTATGTTTATTTTCTACCAAAGGAATACTGTAAATGCTTTTCCAGTGCAGTGCAAAGGTCAGTGAAGAGAATATATTTTTTTCCCATATATGTCAAACTAACTTTTGGGGGTACCATAAAACTTGGTGTAGTGGTTAAGTACACAAACTAGCTGTCAGAAGTACCACTGAAATACTTTCCATGGCTGCTTTTACAATACTTCTAAAACCCATGCAAGATTTACCTGATCTGCAAAATTAATACGCAATTGCCGTGGTTTAGTGTAGTCCAATTTTTCAGTTTCTTACCCAATATTCAAAGGTTCTCCAGAAGATTAGATTTTACTGACCTTTTCCAGTATCTGTATTAATTACTGTATTTTTATTTTCTGAACTACAAGTGTCACATATTAAAATGAGCAGATTATTATTTTTTTAATCAGACTTCCTTTTCTCTTTCAAATGCTCTGCTCTGAATATCATTGCCTTTTTATATTGAGAATTATAATCAAAACCACTAAAACCTTTCCCTGATATGTCTCTGCAAGTTTCTAATGAGAATGGAAAGAACAAACTCTTGGCTTTTGAACATAAACAACTTTCTGGAGTTAAAATGTTGCTTGTATAAGACTAATGCCATGGCTGGAAGTGAGATTTCTTCCTCTGTGTCCTACTTACAGTGATTCTTTTCATTTGGGAATCATTAGTAGTAAGTAATTTATAGTAAGTAGGAGTTCAGTTACACACATTTGCTTCATATGCACTTCCATGTCAGATACTATTTCATCAGACTGCCTCTCTTCTACCATATGTTGTATGCAACAAAATTTACAGAAAATTGGCAATAAGATTCAACTTCTACTGCCATTACCAACTCCTGACTCTGATGCTGTGGGCCAACATAATAAAATAGAAGACATTACTTTCAAAGCATCCCTTGTATATATACAAAGGAAGTAATGCAGAAGCAACTGCTCATCACCAGCTAAAAGACTCTCAGCTGGTCCCCCAGAAGAAGTTGTCCCCACAGTTTTCAGGGTTTTTTTTGTTTTTTTTTGTTGTTGTTGTTGTGTGTGTTTTTTTCCTGCATGTCAAATGGCATGAATATTCCTGTGGCCAGATTAGGTCAGCTGTCCTGGGTCTGTCATCTCCTAACTCCAAGTGCCCCCTCAGACTCCCTCCCAAGCACAGAATCACAGAATGGCCAGGGTTGGAAGGGACCTCAAGGATTATGAATCTCCAACACCTCTGCCACAGGCAAGGCCACCAACTTCCACATTTAATACTGGACCAGGCTGCCCAGAGCTCCATCCAACCTGGCCTTGAACACCTCCAGGGATGGGGCACCCACAGCCTCTCTGGGCAGTCTCTTCCTGCACCTTTCCACTTTCATAGTAAAGAACTTCCCTCTGGCATCCAACCTCAATCTTCCCTCCCTCAACCTAAAACCATTCCCCCTTGTCCTGCTGTTATCTACCCTTTCAAAGAGTTGATTCCTTTCCTGTCTGTAGGCTCCCTTTAGGTACTGAAAGGCTGCAATGAGGTCACCCTACAGCCTTCTCTTCTCCAGGCTGAACAAGCCCAGCTCCCTCAGCCTGTCTTCGTAGGGGAGCTGCTCCAGCCCTCTGACCATCTTCGTGGCCCTCCTCTGGACCCTCTACAACAACTCCCTGTCTTTCTTGTACTGGGGGCTCCATACCTGGACTCCAGGTATGGTATACTCCAGATGGGGCCTCACAAGAGCTGAGTAGACGTGGACAATCACCTCCCTGTCCCTGTTGGCCGCCCCTCTTCTGATGGAGCCCAGGATACTATTTGCTTTCCCTGCTTCAAGAGCACAATGCTGGCTCGTGTTAAGTTTTTCATCCATCAGGACCCCCAGGTCCTTCTCTGCAGGGCTATTCTCAAAGGCTGCTCCTTCCAGTCTGTATAAATGCCTGGGATTCTTCCAGCCCAAGTTCAAAACTTTGCACTTTGTTGCTCATTAGAATCACCCAGGCCTACCTTTCAAGCCTGTTGAGGTCCCTATGAATCGCATCCCTTCCTTCAGCCATGTCAACCGCACCACTCAGCTTGGTGTCATCAGCAAACTTGCTGAAGATGCACTCAATTCCCTCATCGATGTCATTGATAAAGATGTTAAAGAGCACCGGTCCGAAGACAGAGCCCTGGGGGACACTGCTTGTTCACAGCCTCCACCTGACAGCCACGACTTTTCAATATGATATAGAGTGGGTCAGCAGCCACCTCAACCAGCTTCTTCAGAACCCTGGGATGCACGTCATCCAGCCCCATAAACTTGTACACATTCAGTCTCATGAGGCGGTCTCGGACTTGCTCTGCCCTTATAGTTGGGGGGGATTTACTACCGCAGTTCCCACCTAGAGGTTTAGGGCTGCAGGGCTCAGGGACGTGAGAAATATTGGAATCCTGACTGCCAGTGAAGACTGAGGCAGAGCAGTAAGAAAAGCTGAAAAACTGAAATATCCTGCTCAGAAACAACTAAGTTAACTGGTATGTTATCAATATTGTTTTTCTCCTGAAGCCAAAGTGTTGCATCGTACCAGACAATATGTAAGCAAAAAAAACCCTCTGACTCAGCCTAAACCAGGAGACAATATCCACCCTTTATTCCATATAATTTACATCATGCTCAGATTCCATACTTTTCCATACATAAATTACCATCACCTATCTTGCCTTATGATACACACATGCAGATATCGTTCACGTATTCTATAGGCCATCCTCTAAATTGTGGAGTTCATTTAGTCCATGACTTTGGGCTCCATCTGTTATAATAGTCCTTAAGGACAGGGATGATGATGCATGGTGTTGGATTGTTGCACACTGAATCCAGTTCTATTTCTATTGTAATTAATTCTTCTTTAACTTGAGTAATTCTTACTGTTATGCCATTAATAAGGCATATAGCATTTATAGTAATGATGATATGCGGTACTATATAGCAGCTAATATACAACTCAAATTATTGACTGTTCTAATCCAACATCAAATTCCCTTGTTGTCCTTCTCTGGACATGCTCCAGGGTCTTGATGTCTTTCTTGTAGTGAGAGGCCAAAAACTGAAAATAATACTCAAGGTCTGGCCTGACCAAGGCTGAGTACTTGTCTTCACTGACGAAAAAAAATTAAATATTGTGACATATTCCATTTAAGAATTACAATAAAACGTAGGTTGCTCCAAAAGTACTGGCTCCTATTTATTACCAACTACAACAGATGCAAAAAGCTCATTAACATAGTTTCTCAGAGTAAATTCTAAGCTATAAAAATCTATTTCAACAACATTGTCACCCCCAAAAGCCAATTCATGGAGATGAGCTGATCTAGACACTCTTCATTTCATGATGTGGCGTCTATGCATAGTTGTCCTGTCCAGAAGGTAGCTTGTTCTTCACCTTGCTGTCATCACTGCTGAAACACATGATGCTGATGCAAGAGTGCATTCATAAAGGATTTACAGGTTACTAAAGGAACTGGAAAATCTATTGCAGTCATTTCCCATACAGATGTCAAAATAGATCATTTTCTACAATAGAAATAAAATGTAGTTTTAGGGTGGATAGTGTTGTCTGGGGAGCCGAATAAAATGATGGTGTATCAACACAAAATTTTCAAAAGGACTTTGAGAATGTCATGAGTCTTTGGAAGAAGAAGTAAAATAAGAATGATAATGGCATTCAAAATAGGCAGGATGTTCTTCATTTGGAGAAAGAGGCAGGAACTCCACTCTGGGGACTCCACTAAACATAGAGCCAGGCTGTGGGTGGGAGAAGCTGCCCAGATCAGGGACAAGGATGGGAGAGGGAATTGTGCTGAGGAGCATGACTTGACTTCTCCAAATTGGAGAAAGTTGAAAAAAGTATTGGAACAGAATATAACCTACAGATGATGGAAGTTGCTGTTACAACATTCTTTCTGCTGTCTGCTTGTTGCTTTCCACATGCCCCCTCAGGGAAGATAAATCACAGTACTGGTGGAGTCTTTAGCTACTCTGTTGTATTAAGATCAGTTTGGTAAGGAGACAGCATGGACTCAACTGCTCCTCAAAAGCCATGGGCACCCTCTACTCCCGTTCCTTGTGTTGTCATCCACTTTGCCATGGATTATAGAATGACTGGAAGGAACCTTTGGAGATTGTTCAGTCCAGCATGCTTCCCAGAGGAGGACTGTCCTCAATACCAGGTCTGATCATCCGTGGCTTTCTCTAGCTAGATCTTGAATAAATGCAAGATCAAAAGTTTTTCCTTAAGACCAATAAAGGCTGAGAAATACAGTACAGCAGCTTGTACATGCAATTCAGTTGAGAATGTTAAAAAATATAAAATAATTTTAAAGAAACTAATAACATAAGCTTTTTTAGGACATTAATAAGAAGCTTTTATTTGTCTGTCTTTGCAAATTTTCTTTATTGACTGTGCACATAATTATGCTACCATCTCTTAAGAGTATATTGTGCAGGCAATTCCAGAATATCTGAAATCAAGCAGGAAGAGCAGAATGTTGGTTTTGACTGAGAAAGAGTCTGCTTCTAGAGCCTAGGCAGATAGTGTATGGCCACTGGAAGCAGGGTTAGGCAACATAGGAGGACTGCAGAGAGCTGTTTACAATTAGAGAAGTAGAGAGAAGACGTTTGCTCAACTAGAGTTGAAGCCGGTCAGAACTATGGGGGGAAGTAAAAAGGGCTTTTCAACATCTTAACAGCAAAAATAGGACCAGAGATAACACTGGTCCACTACTTGATAAGGACAGTCCCCTCACAAATAGGGATACAGATAAAACAGGGATGTTTGCTGCCTTTGTCTTCAAAACCTGGAGCACTGACAGCGGACTGACTGTGGTAACAATAAACTCCCAGCCAACACTGAAATTGTGCTGATTTGCTGATCCAGTTGTATGCATATAAGTTTATGAATCCCAATGGGATTCATCCTAGGATACTCAAGGAGTTTGCTGATATCATTGTGAGACCTCTCCCAACTGTTTCTCAGTGGTCTTGGGAATCTAGAGAGGTCCCAATCATCTGGAAGCTTATAGATGTTGTTTCAGTTTTCAAGAAGGGAAAGACAGAAGATTCTGTCAGTTTCATGTTAGTGCTTGGTGAAGACTAGTGCTGTGAAGAAGATTATTTTGGGAGTTATTGAAATATGCTCCACATTGCAATCACTGGTCACAGCCAGCACAGGCTCATGAGATGAAAGTTCTGTTCAATAAAAACAGATCTTTCAATATAGTTTCTTACAGTATTGTTCTGGAAAAAAAAAAAATCCCAGCATACAGCTATGTAAGAACATAATACCGAGTGAACATTTGGCTGATGGGCCGGGCTTGAAGGAGTACAGTAAGTGTGGTTCCATCAGGATGGTGGCCAGTCACTCATGGGGTTCTGCGGCTCCATTTTAGAGCCAATTTCCTTAAATATTTTCCTTAATGTTTTGAATGTTAAACATGAAAACAAACTATGTAATTTTGTGGACAGCATTAACCTGGAATGAGCTGCTGACTTCCTCCAGAGTAGAGGGGCCGCCTTCAGAGAGATTTTGACAAACTGGAGAGCTAAATAGTCTCTAATCTCATGAAGTTTAACAGGAGCAAAAATTCTACAGCTGTGACGGGGCAAGACTGAATGTGTGTACAGACTAGGAGATGAGAGACTGGAGAGCATCCTTGTGGAAAGGGATCTGAGGTTTCTGGTTGACTGCAAGTTGAAGATGAATCATCAGTGTGCCCTGGCAGCTAAAAGAGCATCTGTGTCCTGGAGTTTATCAGGCAAAGCTCTGCTAGCCAGTCAAGTACATGAATTGTCCTGCTCTGCGCTGTGTTTGTGTAGTCTTACCTCAAGTACTATGTGTGGAATTTGGGGCACCACAATTTAAGGTCATAAAACCATCAGAGAGTGTCCAAACGAGGGCTAGAAAGGTGATGAAGAGTCTAGAGGGCAAGATGTATGAGGAGTAGTTGAGATTCCTTTGTTCAGCCTAGAAAAGAGAAGGCTGAGGGGACGTATCATGGCAGCCTGTAGTTTCCTCATAGAGAGTGGAGAGGCAGGCAGTGATTTTTTCTTTCTGGTGACAGTGAGAGGATTCAAGGTAATGGCATGGAGCTGCATCAGGAGATGCTCAGGTTGGGTATGAAGAATGGATTGGCACTGGAACAGGCTCCCAAGGGCAGTGGTCATGACACCATCTCTGCTAGACTTCAAAAAGCATTTGGACAATTGCACTCAGAAATAGAGATTGAATATTGGGTAGTCCTGTGTGAAGCCAGGAATTGGAATGTGATCCTTGTGTACCTCTTCTAATACAGGATATTCTTTGATTCTATATTTTTTGCCCAGATACTATTTATCTTTTTCCAGTCAGCTTAGTATGCATTTTGACTTGAAGTTAAATGTGTATGTTTGCCCCTTCTTATTTTCAGCAATGTTTCATTGCTATGAGAAAAAAGAAAACTGGATGTTCTTCTAAAATTGAGTGTTGTATACAAAATAAATTAAGTCTTTATTATTGATGTAGAAATCCTATGAGACAAATGTCAGAGACAGCCTATTTTGGCACTGCAAATCCCAGGCTAAATCTGATGGTTTAAAACTTAAATATAATGGAAAATGGTATGAATGAAGGAGATATGTCTCCTAATTTGTCATTTCCTTTTCTTAATGGTATTTCTGCAGGACATTCAAATCATTGTCAAACAAGTACCATCTCAGAAAAGAAATGTTTTTCAGCATGTGAATTCATCTTAGACCATGTTAATACCAAGTAAAGGAAAGCAAAAATTCCTAAAAAATAGTTGTTCACAGTGCCAAAATTTAATTTTCTAGATACAAACCAGCTCTCAAGAGTTTAAACTACACTGTAGACCAGTGAGAAAGATGAAAGTGTGGAAACATCTTTCTCTCTACAAGCCCCCGTGTTTTGGGACATACCACATGTTCAGGCTTTCCCAGCACAACTTCAGATGTCACTGAAAAGAAAGTCTGCAACATGAACACTCTTTTATTATAGCCATAGTTGTTGCTAATTGTGCTTCCTGTCTCATAATTTCAATTTTTTCTGTCACCACCCATCTCTTCCAGAGGCCACAGCCTCTCATGCATGAATGTCACGAGTGTGTCTGACTTCAGTGTTGTAACACATTGAACGGAACAATCATCAGTGCACAAGGCAGGCACACGCATTTACTTTTCCTGTTGGTCTGGTTTTCAGGTTATTTTGTCTGTCAGATCAGTCATGCAGTAGCAAATGAAAAATCAGACAATGATGGTAGTACTTGATAAATAGAAATCCAGATAACATCTCTTTCCAAACTTTTAACGGCTGTATTTGGTAAACATCCATTCAACTTTCAAACTTCTGAGACCTTAAGCATTCCTCAGGGTGACTTGGAAGGCAGTGCGACTTTTCTTGACAGATGAGATTTTGCCCCATATAAAAGACTTATCTTTTTTTTTTTTAAGAAAGCTAGATGCTGTTTTCGTTTATATTCAGTGCTTTGATATTTTCCATCATGGGGTTGTTTCTTATCTGTTCCAGTACCTCCTCTAGTGATAATGCCTTAGATCCACACCGATGCTTTGTTTCTTGGCCTTGAGTCACCAGTAGCTTGATTGGCAGTAGTTACTCTTTCAGAATGCTATGATTGACTTTTTCCTCGCTAGGTGAGTTTAAGGGTGCTGAGCCTCTTTGTAAAGACTCCACAGTTCTTTCTCAGGAACCCATCACTTCTTTTTTTCCCAACTCTAATGAAAAAAAAAATTACAACAATTTCATTTGTAGAATTTTCATAAGCTCCCTCTGGGTCTTGTTGTAATTCCACCAAATCCAACATAGATTGAAATTACCATTTTTGTAGCTTCCCTTAACACAGCTGGCAACAGCAGATTTTCAAAGAAACTGTTTTTATACAGTGATAAATCCTGCAGTGCTCCAATGCTGCCTTCACACCAGTGACTTGTATTACTTCTTTGGAATCAGTGATGTTTGTGGTGCACTGTGAAAGTTATCTGAGATTTTATTCACTTCGTGTACTGTAATTGTCTTTACAGGCCATAGAAGTACTATTTAGGTCAGCATTTGTCTCTGTAAGAGTCTGTCAGTATAATTTTGTGTTGGTTTTAGAGTGACATAGGAAACGTAATCTAAAGCTCCACTTTTTCTATAACATGTTGAGAATTTACTTACTCATTTCAAAATCTTGTTTACTACCCTTGCTTAAAAAGAAGCTGCAGTGAATAACTAGTGAATAACTCTTTTCAGACCTCAGAAAATTAGCAACCAGGATATTACTTCTGACATTCCAGTACACTTTGGAGTTTATATTATTTCATGCACCATAAAATTTAATCATCAGCCTGAATGTCTTTCCTGTGTGTATTACCTTATAACCTAGTAAGCTGTCACCTTGTTTTACAGCTTCAGTGAAATTCAGTTAAAACAGTAAATCAACTACAAGATCCAAATATGTGTGCAGCAGAGCTTCATACTGCTGACAAAAGTTTGTTTTTTTTTTTTTTTTTAACTTGGATTTAAGACTATATTATATAATCCTGCTGCAAAGATATAAGCATACTTAATTAAATTAACATAAAAACTCTAGTAATTTACCATTTCCTACCAACTCCTTAGACCAGGAGTGTCCAGCCTTTTGGCCTCCCTGAGCTGCACTGAGTAAAGAAGAATTGTCGGGGTACATATGCATAGGTTGCACCAAAAGTAATGCCTCCTATTTATTTCCATGGGAAATACAACCAATACAAAGAGTACAATAACGATGTGATAGAGCAAATTATCAGCAACAATACACTGTTTTCCAACATAACCACCGCCATTAGCTGTGCATGTTTGCCTGCATTTTGCCTGCATCTCACACTCCTCAAAACCTGCTCCAGCAGAGATAACCCACTGTTGTCACTGCTGAAATGCACCATCACCCCACTATGCTGACATCCGTTGTTTGGTGTCCATAAATGTTCAGCAAGTGTCAATGAGTTTCAGTGGGTGCCATTTATTCCTCACAGAGGAACTTAGTGACATACTTTTGCTTCATACACACTTCTATGTCAGATGCCATTTTGTCAGACTGCCCCTTTGCTCTCATCTGTCACACAGCAATAAAATATAATGGAATATTGCTGGGAAGGTTCGGTCTCTGCTTCCAAACTATCAACATTTTTCTCTGATGCAGCTGGTCAACATAATAAAGCTGGAGGCATTACTTTTGGAGCAGCATTCATAAAATATTGATATAGATAACATATATAAATAACAAAAGTTATTATAATCTGCAGCGTCTGAGGCATGGAGTCAGATGTGAACAATCCAAATCGTTTATTACAGGCTCTAACATCCTTTATATACATTCACAAGATTTCTCTTGTTACTTTCCCACCCACCTTTACATGTCAACAGAACATTCCACAAACACTCCTTAACCACGCATGCAGACACGTATCCAGTCAGAGTCATGAGTCGTTCCAAGTCTTGTGCCCTTCCTCCAATGAGGGTTGTTATCATGTGGCGATCATGCACCTTACTTGACTTTTACTTTTCTGTCCTAAAGCTTTTCTTGGTTCTCAGCATTTCTTTTTGATGCCATTTTCTTGCTTCACAGCTGAATATTCCACAGATCTGAATATTCTTTCTTGAATCCCAACAATAATTTTTAATATTTTTTATTAAAACAAACAGGGCAAAAAAAAAAAAAAAAAAAAGGAAAACCAGGGGAATATTTGATCTTGTTTTTGTGAAAATGTATTTGTCTGGTTCAGTGGAAGTAGCTGCAATTCTTAGTGAAATCTCGAGGTGGTCATCAGACGCTTCTGATGAATTATAGAATCACCAAGAAAATAATCCAGTTCAAGCATCCACCTATCACCAATAGTTCTCACTAAACTATGTCCCTCAGCACAATGTCTAAATATTTCTTGACCGCATCCAGGGTAAGTGACTCCACCTGTTCCCTGGGCAGCCCATTCCAGCACCAGGGCATTTTACTCCTCATTCAGGAGACCAGTGTACCTGTTGGCAGTCTCTAACAACATAGATTTACCACTGTCTCCACCAGGCAATGAGTTTGCCCCACAAAGACTGTGGTGACCCAGACGGAGGGCCCTGTCCAAGAATGTGGCTGTTCAGGTCTCCAGCTGCAGGGAGTGCCTGAGCCTGCTGCTGGCCAGGAAGGGTGGCAGGAACTCCACCTGCATGTGATGTGAGCAGGTTAAGTGACCTCGGGAGATGCAGGTAGGTCTGAGGTGCTGAGGTCTACTTGCACTGTGGAGTAGGTTACTAGAAGAGGGAATTCAGTAACTCCACAAGTCATCAGTGCATGGATCCCAGAAATTATAATACAAACCCCGATTTTCATTTTTTGCTTTGGCAGGTCAGAACACACCCCCAGTGCCTGATACGATCATACAACCATTAGTATCAAGACAAAGGCTGCGGTACAAATGGCCTGGGCATGCCCTTATTTTGGCAGAAATATTGACCCAGAACTGGAATACTGCATGTATTTCACCTTGGAGGATTGACTTGGCTGTTCTAGTACTGGTTAAACATTTTCTTTTTGTATCCCCTGAGATCCATGGCATACAAGACTACCAGTAGGAGCAACATCACTGAACTATGATATACTATGATATACTATGGTCATTGAAGAGTCATTGTAACGCTGCTCTTCAGTGGCACCTAGCAATGGACTTTTTTGAAGATTAAAAAAAACAGCAAACAAACCTGGACTTTCTGGAAACACCTACTAAATAAGTCCTGCAACATCTACAAACCTTGTGTGTGATCCAGCAACAACTATGAAGCCTGCACACACAAGTGAATCAATTTATGAACTTCTGTATATTCTGTATGAGTATTGTATATATTGTAATGGTAATGTTTGGGCTCATCTCCTAAGGTGCCCTATCACTATTCGTGCTGTGAAGGGGTGAAGTTTAGGGGAACATTTAGGTCAGTGATTGAACTGGTGATTGAGCACCTGGTGTAGGGATGGACCTAGGATGGAGCCACTCTGTGCTTATATAAGGGTCAGCCTCTGGAGGGAGAGCATCTTTTGGACCTAGGCTACTTCTGCATAGCTGAGAGCTCCTTTACCAGTAGGTTGAGTTCCATTCTTCATTCTTTATATGACTATTGGCCTTTTTGCAAATACTTTGCCTAGTATTGCCAAGAATCTGTCAGATGCAATTTCGCTTCTATGTAAAGAGGACAGGAATGACTGTGAAACAGGGGGTACCTCTCTCTGATAAGAGAGGACTTATGAGACTAGTAAAGAGACATGATCAATTTTTTCTTTGAGTTGAATATCTGATTGCAACTCTATACATTCTATTTGAAAATTCACAGATAATTTAACTGAAAATAAAAATGCGAATATACCAATAAATGAATAACTTTTTCAGCAATCTTGAAACCTATTCTCAAATTTCTTTATCTGAATGGAAAGCAAGGCTGCATATTTCTTGTTGTTTATAGGACTGTGGTTAGCCAGTGTATCAAATGCATACAATTATTTGTCATATGTTGAGTTAGCACTGCACTGCACCCTCTCCTTCTTCTGGTTTCAACCCAGAAGTGTTAAGGGGATACCAATGTCTCAGTTGTTGTTGAGCCATGGATGTGTGCTGGGGGCTGGGCTGAGCCACCATTATGATGGTGAAGGGCAGGGAGTAGGCCACAGTATGAGCTGCATCAGGCTGCATCCTTAGACTATTTGCTTAACTTAAGATTCACCAGTATTTAATTCCATCATATTCTACAATGTGACAGCAATAGGAAAGAGGCTTATTTAATGATCCTTACCCATAAGTCTATATGTACTGCCATAAACATATAAAGGAGCACTATCATATGAGTTGGAAGAGATCTCCGGCAGTCGTCTATTCCAACCACCCTGATACAGTAGGTTCCCTATAGTAGGTTACACAGTAAGACATCCAGATAAGTCTTAAATATCCCTGGAGAAGGAGATTCCACAACCTCTCTGGGCAGCCTGTTCCAGGACTCATGCTTGTATGAGATTTCCTCTGTAGCAATTTTTGCCTGTTGCTCCTTGTTCTGTTGCTGGGCGCCACTATAAAAAGTTGGCCTCATCCATCTGACCATTGCATTTTAGATATTTATTGATCAAGATCCCATTTCAGCTCAATCTCCTGGCTGGAGAGTCACAGGTCTCTCAGCCTTTCCACATACAGGTGATGCTCCAGGCCTCCAGACGTCTTTGTGGCCCTCCACTGGACTCTCTCTAGAAGATCCCTGTCTTTTTTGAACTGAGGAGCCCAGAAGTGGAGACAGTAATCCTGATGTGGCCTCATCAGGTAGAGTAAAGGAAAAGGATCATCTCTGTCAGCCTGCTAGCCACACTTTTCTTGATGCATCCTACTGTTCCGTTGGCATTCTTGGCCACAAGGGCACACTGTTGGCTCACGGTCAATCTGCTGTCCACTAAGACCCCTAAGTCCTTCTCCTCCAAGCTCCTTTCTAGTAGATCACCCCCTAACCTGTACTGGTGCATGTGGTTATTCTTCCCCAGATGGAGGACTATGTGTTTGCTCCTGTTGAATTTCATCAGTTTACTCTCTGCCCAGTTCTCCAGTCTGCCCAGGTCTCCCTGAATGGCAGCACGGCCTACTGATGTGTCAACCCCTCCTTCCAGCTTTGTATTATCAGCAAACTTGCTGAGGGTGCGCTCTCTCTTCATCATAGAATGCCTTACATTGGAGGGGATCTTAGAGATCACCTAATTCCAACTCCTCTGCCATGGGCAGGGTTGCCAACCACCTGATCAGACTTCCCAGGATCCAGTTCAACCTGATCGAATGTCTCCAGAGATGGGGCATCCACAGCCTCTTTGGGCAACCTGTTCCTCCTGCTTTTCACCACTCTCTGAGTAAAAATTTCTTCCTAACATATAACATAAATATCTCCACTTTTACTTTAAAACTGTTCCCCCTTTCCTTATCACTGTCAGGCTGTATAAAAAAGTTGGTCTCCCTCATAAGATACTTTTAAGTACTGGAAGGCTGCAATGAATTCTCCGCAGAGCCTTCTCTTTTCTAAGCTACACAAACCCAACTCCCTCAACCTTTCTTCACAGGAGTGATGCTCTGACTCTTTAATCATGTTTGTGTCCCTCTTCTGGACTTGCTCCAACAATTCAGCATCTTTCCTGTGCTGGGGGCCTCAATTTGGACACAGTACTCTACACGGGTCCTCGCAAAGGCAGAGTAGAGGAGGACAGTCACCTCCTTTTCCCTGCTGGCCACTCCTCTTTTGAAACAGCCCAGGATGTTGTTGGCTTTCCTGGATCTAAGAACATGCTGCTGGCTCATGGCAAGTCTCTCGTCCATCAGGACCTCTAACTCCTTCTTTGCAAGGCTGCTCTCAGTGAGTTCTTCTCTCAGTCTGTAGACATATCTAAGACTGGCCCTGACCAAAGTTCAACAATTTGCACTTGACCTTATTGAACCTCATTCTGTTTTCATGTGCCCAGTTTTTGAGCCTGTTGAGGTCCTCTGGATGGCATCCCTTCTTTCTCCCACATCAACTGCAAACTTGCTGAGGGTACACTTAACCCCACTCTCTATGTCATTGATGAAGATATTGAAGAGCACCTGTCCCAAGCTGGATTCCTGGGAGACATCACCCATGACTGGCCTCCACCTGGACATAGAGTCACTGATAATAAGCCTCTGGCTATGACCATCCAACCAATTCTTTATTCATTGAATAGTCCAGCCTTCAAATCCATATTTCTCCAACTTAGAGGAAAGAATGTGGTGCAGGACCGTGTCAAAGGCCTTGCACAAGTCCAGGAAGATGACAAGGTCCTCCTTGATCAGGCGACCTGTAGTAGACTCCAATCACCAGATGTCCAATTCCTAATTTTAACACACAAGCTCTCAGCCTGTTCATGACCGTTTCTGAAATGCAGCTCTTCAGCATATCCACTTCTTAACACAGAAGGCAACCTCCTTATCCCTCCTACCTTGCCTACTTTTTCTAAAAGGCTTATAACCCTCAATCATAGTATTCCACTTACATGTATTATTCCACCATGTTTCTGTGATAGTAATAACATCATAGTTTTCCAGTTCCACCATGGTTTCCAATTCCTCCTGCATATATCCCATGCTACTTCATTGGTATAGAGGCATTTCAGCTGGGTTTTTAGCTGCATTGCCTTCTTGGAGGAGCCCTACCAGAAACCACTGGGACAAATATGAGGATTTTTCCCCCACTTCTTCCTAAAGTGACAGTGTTCCTCGAATTTTTAAAACTCTGGTGATGAGCCCAGCCATCTTGCTGCTTAGTACATTCTTGCCCCTCTTGGTCAGTTGTGTCTCGTCCCAGGTCAGCCTTCCCAGCTTATTGAAGGTTTGTCCTAGATCATAGAAACCAAAGCCCTAAACGTGACACTATCCTTTCTAGTTCTTAACCACTATCTGCGCCTTTTTCTTCTTCCATCCCTAGAATTTCATACCTGTTGGATAGTGGGAACTGGAAGGCTTCTCCTTTTGACTGGGACCCTGGACAAGGGTCCAGTCTTCCTCATCCTGCACGTTTGCCCTGCTTACTTTCTTCTCCTTGCTTGGACCTAAGATGGGGTTGTCAGTCTGCCCAAGCCACTGCATTATATCAGGTGTCAGTGTCTCTCTATGACTGCTAGATACATCTCAGCCTGGTGACTTGCTCTTGCATCTTGGTCAGCTGCTCAAAAAGATCATCAAGCTGGATGCACTTACACCCATGATACAATGCACTTACCTCAGTCTGTTGAGTGACTTCCACATCCTGGAGCTTCCCACAACCAGAGATCTGGACAACTCTTTTATACCCTGGGAGGTCCATCTGGGTACACACATCAGCCCAGAAGGGTTGTGGTCCCGGAATCTGAGTTGCAGTCTCAGCCTGGCTTTTGCAACAGGTGATCACCACATTAATCTCAGTAGGATGCTCAACCTGCCTGCATGAACTGATGTGCAAACTGCCATGTCATACCCTTTTGACATGCCATGCCCTTTTTGCCCATCCTGTTTGCCGTGTTCCTGGGAGCTGCACTCCCTAAGAAGAGCCTTTGTAGGCACAAGAGTTTGGCTGTCATCGCTCCCAGCTCTGTCCACACCACATCAGAGCTGCCGCTGTTCTAGGCTCTGCTCTTCCCACTCATGGGGACTGGTGGCTCCCTTGCTCTTCCTGAGCTTCTTTTGCACAGTTTTCCAAGACTCTCTTGCAGTCTTGCCTCTGTGAAGGATCCCTCAGTGAGAACCTCCACTCCAAAGTAAATCCTCTTGATGTTTTCAAGGTCATCGATGAAGATGCTGAACAAGTCCAGGCCCATTACCAACCTCTGGGCATCACTGTTAGTTACAGGCCTCCAACTGGAACCAGAGTCATTGATCACAACAGCCTGAGCTCTGCTAGTCAGCCAGTTCTCTATCTACATAATTCTCCACACATCTATCCCATGTATACTAAGCTTCTTTGTATGCATTTTGTGGGAAACAGAGTCAAAACCTTGCTGTAGTCAAGGTACGCAATTCTACTGCTCCCCTCTCATCTATCCAGCCAATGATTATATCATAGAAGGCTACTTGGTTGGTCAAGAATGGTTTTCTCTTGGTAAATGCATTTTGACTATTCCTGATAATATTCTCGTTCAATTGCTTGATGATGACATCCGGTATATAAGTTGCTCCATCATCTTCACAAGGATGGAAGTGAGGCTGACTGGCCTGTAATTGCCTGGATACTTCTTTGTGACATTTTTGAGTGACATTGGATGCCCTCCAGTCTTCAGGCACCTCCCCCATTCTCCAGGAATTTTCAAAGATGATAAAGAGCGACGTGGCAGTAATTTCAATGAGCTCTCTCAGCACTCTTCAGAGCCCATGGATTTGTGTGCAGTTGATTTTGCCTAGACAATCTCTAACAAGATTCTCCTCAACTAAATGGAAGTCTTTCCCCGAACTCTCTCTCAAATAAATTCCATGGTCTGAATTCCATTTCTGACAGGTAGTCTTACCAGTAGAGACTGAAGCGAAGGAGTCCTAAATTACGAACTGTGGCAGTTCCCTGAAGTTTAACTTATTCCTTTGTGACATATAAATATTCAATCTGCCATCTTTCAGAAGAAACTATAAAAAAGAAACCTCTGAAGTATTATTAGGAGTTTCTAAGTGGTGAATGTGTGTGTGTGAGCAACACAACACAGTTGTCTGTGCAGATACCCTCTTTTGTGTTATTTATTGCTTCTTTCTTACTTAAAGTCATTCAAATAACAAGATGATGCAATTTGACCAGGATCTGCACTTATGTGATATGATATCTCACAGTTGCCGTTACTGTGGCTCCCAGCCATCAGATAAGATGTGGTCATATGAATTCCTTCAAACTATTGCCATGGTAGAAGCTAGCAGGTCTGACTGATAGGCTTGTAACTTCTCTAACTTCTTGCAGCAACAAAAACAGATCTATTGGATTTTAAGTTGCAGGTATTTTCTGTGTTAAAACCGAACTTCAGTAAGTATCCAAGTACCCATTACAACACCTAAGAACACCTGCTGCAAGTTCTCTAGCTCCCTGTGAACGGGTCAGAATACATGTAATATCTGCATAGGCCTTTATAGTCAACACTAATGAGATCCAAAACATCGGGGGTCCTTTCTATGTAGATCAGTAGCGTATGCTAAAATATCTGAGCATGTAGTAAGCAGAGATCTATTTAACCAGTGATTAATACCAATGTATTCCATTACTGAGCCGGCTGAAATAGTCACTGCTGTGATAGATAAGATGTGATTAAAACAGTGCCCTTATTATTGCTCCTCTGATTCACACTGTGTGAATAAATCTATCAATCATCCGCTCCTCCTGCTTAATAACCAGCTGCCATAGCACTTCTAATGCAACATTTTCATTAGATTCAGAAATAGGACACACAAAAGGACAAGAAAATGATCCTGGATTTTTTTTTTCTCAGACAGATAAATGCTACAAGAGATAAAGTCTTTATTATTAGCACTGTGATGTTAATGAAAATTATTTGATTTGTAGCCACCTCTTCCATTTCTGTGTACGTTTTTGTTTGTTTGTTTGTTTTTGTTTTTTAATGCAGAAATCTGAAAAAGAAAGAAGAAGCTGCAGAAATTTGAAAAAAATGATTCATAGTTTTTATCTATTTATGCAGAGAATGTTCTCAGGAAGACTACATTAGGAAAAGATTGTCTAGCTTGCTAGTTTAATACTGCTGAATAATGAGCAACTTTCTATAGCACAAAACTGATGGTGTTTACTTTTTTTGTTCTTCCAGGAACGTCTCTTGATGAGTCTTTTGCCTAGGAATGTTGCAATGGAAATGAAGGAAGATTTTTTGAAGCCTCCTGAAAGGATTTTCCACAAGATTTACATTCAAAGGCATGACAATGTTAGGTAGGATAGATATTACCTATGAAATAATTTCAAAGAGAGAATGTTCAGAACAAATACAGTGACATGCACTTGTGGTCAGGTTTTAGAATATAATAGACAATCAGTACTGTGATTTGTTGTATATTGTCAAAGGGAGAATGGATCCACCAGGAAGACTTAAGAAACTCAGAATATAAGTTGACTTAGTAAGTAGTTTTGAATATTAATACTAGGAAGTAGGAAACTTCTTTTCAAAGAGATGATTGTTCTTTTTGTACTGCCTCACATTTTGGATGAATAAGAGAATTTATTTTGCATGGTAAAAATTAAGTGTTTTTATTTAGTTTTCTGATAGTAAGATGGATTACTTTCTGTGCAATAGCTTTTCCAATAGCATAGAAACACAGAAAATATCATGCAGACTTAAGAACATGTATATCCATCCTCATCATACAAGCATTCCTCCTCAGAACAGGTTATTGACCAAGGCCCAATTCTATTTTTTGCTCTTGTTCACTAACAAGAGCTAGGTAACTGTTGTGAAAATAACCTCATTCATATTGATTGTGATTAAAGTGAATTCTCATTTTTCTGTCCTTTTTGCCCCTCCAAACACATTCCCTAAAGGATTTCTCTGAATTATGTTGCTTTATGAAACTGTCTCTAGTTACATTTTTTCCACATAAAAAATAGTTTCAAAGAGACTTACACCATCTTTGCACTGAGTAAGATACAGCTCCAATAAGAGATGTCACAGAACTGTCCTCTCCTATGATTTTCACCATGTGCTCATGTGGCTAAGGAGCAAACTATGTAAGTTCTCCTCTCCCTTATCCTGAGCTTTATTTTCCTATTCTTGGGTTTCAGCCTATCTCCAATTGAGCTGACTCTAGTATTTGAAAATACCTCTTCTTAGTGACTAAGTTGCTGCAACTAGAATTTTGGAAGTCAGAGAAGCAGAGGTTGCTGTAATGGGAGTGCTTAGAAGACTAACAGATCAGATCAGTTTTACACTGTAAGCTAATCATAAAATCACAAAATAATGTCATTGAGTCCTGCTACTTGCTCCTCACCCAAAATTCACACCTTAAATATGAGCACACTGTCCAAATGTTTCTTTACTCCATCAGATAGGTACCATGACCACTGCCCTTGGGAATCTGTTTCAGAGCCCAGTAACCCTCTGATGAATAAATTTTTCCTAACACCCAACTTGACCCTCCCCTAATGCAGCTTTATGTTGTTTCTTTGGGTTGCATTACTGAATTTATTAATTAACAACACACTTCTTACTAGTGATTAAATCCTACATAAAGTTGATGATCATTACTACATATAAAAAAACTCCTGGTCTTTAACAAGCAACTTAAAGTTAGTTGTCAATGTATAAATATCCCAGAGCTCATGCTGCAAAGTTAACATTGTTGTTCTTGAGCTTTGGTTATTCTCACTTGCCAAAATCAAGTTTGTCAGGGTTGTGAGTCCCTCAAGGAGAGAATTCAAGACCAGAAAGTGAACTGTCTACTTTCTTCTCTATTTCTCGTGTTTACTTATCATGCTTTTAAGCTGTTATCCCCCTAATAACGTTGATTGCCCTTTTTTCTTCTTGACAATCTTCTTTCCCTAGGTGGTGGCCCGCCTATTTCAGTCACTTATGCTAATTTTTTCTGCTCTGCCAGATTCTTGTTGCTTGTGTGCCACCTCTTCCTGTTTTTGTCTCTCCGGTCATCACATTGCTCATATGCCTGTAAAAAGTTGTTTCTGGTTATGCCATCACGGTGCTACGAAATGCATACATATGCTTCGGTTGCATTTATATTCAGGCTCCGTGCCATCCCATGTTATCCTAACAATCACTGGTTTCAGCTGAGACAGAGCTTTAGGACAAAAAGAATGTTGATAACACACCAATGTTTTAGTTGTTGCTGAACAGTGTTGTACAGAGCCAAATATATTTCAGTTTTTCAGCTTCTCATACTATCCCACCAGTGAGGAGGACTATGGGGGAACAAGGAGTAGGGAGGAGACATAATGAATACAGCTGACCTAAACTGGACAAAAGGGATATTCCATACATGTTGTGAAAAAAATATAAAACTGCGGGGAGTTGGTCACTGGGGCAGTCACTGCTCAGGAATCAGCTTGGCATTGGTCAGTGGGTGGCAACTGCGCTGTGCATTGCTTGTTTTGAATACGTATATATAATTACTATTACTTTTTCTCTATCCCTTTCCTCTCTTAGTAAATAGTTTTTATCTCAGCCTACATGTTCTTTTTTATTTTCTTCTTCTCTTTTTTTTTTCTTTTTTTTTTCTCTCCCATCTTGCTGTAAGGGTGAGGAAAAGGCTACTTGGTGTTTAGCTATATTCTGGGTTACACCACAGTATACTTTTGTAATTTACAAGCACAGCAGGTCTTAATGTTTGCTACAAAATTACAAGTCTTCTTAAACTGCTTTACTTTGCAGTTGACATCTTTGACTATAATGATTCTGAGTTCACTGTTGTGCTGAAGACTTTCTGAAACTTAACCTCAAGAATGCCCTTTTTCTGCATGAAATGGCATTTCATATAATTTATAATACTCTTGCAAATTACTCACCTCTCCCATGTGAAGTTCATAGAACATTTTGAACTTGAATACCCCATCTGGAGAGGTGAATCCACTCTCTGACTTTAGGAAGATATTTTGAGGTAAATGGAGAAAACATGAGATTTTAATATGAAAGAAAATATCTTCAGAGAATATACGTGAAAGCTGGAGATTGTTACACAAAACTGTATAATTTCTTATGCTAGTAATGCAACTACCGAATTCAGTAAAAGAAAAGGTGGGGAAGAGTGCGCTAGTAAATGATCAGGAGGATATTGCTAGCTGGTACCTGAGGACCTGTTTCATCCTGGGAGCTGTGTAACTCTACATATTTGAATAATGCAGGGAAAACCTCCTGCTCATGCCACCCTGACACCAGTGCATAGGGCAGTTCTATAGAATCCCTTCATGAAGTGCCAGTAACAAGATGTGGACTTTGTCATCTGAAATCAGGGAAGAAAACTCCCAAAATCTAATGAGGCATTAGAAAGCAATGTTTCTTTATTCATCATGATGCACACTGGGTGACCTGACAAGCAAGTGCACACTCTCAGAGTTCAGGTTCTACATCTGAATAGTTAATACATGTATACGCAGTACATCGGCATACATATTCATTCTTTTTCTAGGACTCACGGAGATGTGCCAGTGTCTGGGCATGCTCAGTGGCATTTAGGGTGGTCAAGTACCCACCTACTTCTTCCCCTTTTTTCACAATTGATTTCATCACTGAAATCTTTGACTGGTTTTCATCTACTTTTCCCCAGTTTGGAAGATTTCCATCGCTTATTAGGCCACAGTGAGACACTTTTTAAAAACAATATAAGTGGAACTTGAGGAAAATGTCCTTGCACGTTTTGAAACAAAAGACAGAAGTATTCTATTATGTCCCCTGTGCAAAATTACTGAAGAAAACAAGACTATTTACCCACTAAAGTAGAAATGGAAAGTTTTAGAACTTATGGATCCCTTTTGTTAAATTAATATATTGATTCTAAAACTAATGTATTAATCCCTACTGCTAAAGAACCCAACCTTCCTTTTAAAGGAAATGAAAACAACATTTTTCCTTTTGAGTAATGGCAGTTTATCTGGCCAGAGCTAAGGGACCATTCTTGTACTCTCATAATTTGCTCTTTTCATACCACTCAGTCTGAAAAAATGATAACAAACGAAAAACCCCTCTATATTTCTAAATTGGAGTTTCAAACATCAAAGCTACTCACTGGAAAACAGAAAATAATGGTGTATTTTCCTTTTTTATTGTAATCCTTTCCTTTTTTCCTGACAAACATCACCTTTCAGAAAGACAGAAATTAGTAAACTGCATTAGTAAACATAAAATTAGTAATCCTTTTTTTTTTTTTTTTTTTTAATGGAAAAGAAATGAAACCACAACCAACACATTCATTTCAGCCATCTAAATTTAAAAAGAATTTTAAAAGTTCAAGGAGTAGATCTTGCATGTGAAAAATTATTCATTCATACAGGGTTTTATTTTTCTTTCTGCAGCAGAAATAATTAACTTCCTTCAATATAAGTTGAATATTTCTGTGTAGTGGCAGTTTAAAACTTAAAAAGGGCCTGTCAATGAATACATCCCATGGAAGGGCACAGCTCCATGCACAGCTGACAGTAGCATCAAAAGAATGTGCAAAGGACCTTAGGAACAACAGTAGTTGGAGGGATTCTTTTCTTCTCCGAATTGCTCATATGTAGCAAATTGAAAATGCGTGCTGGGGCAGACATTTATAAATTCACAATTTGAAGAAACTCTGTTATATTATTTTACTGACAGTGATACAAGTTGTAACAATACTATTAAGCTTGCTAGTGTTCATTGATGGATACTCCTGCTCTGCAATTTGTTTTGATAACAGAAAGAGTTTTGTCTCTGAATGAAGGAGATAAGGAAGTTCTGCAGTCTTTTAACAAGAAAATAGGAGATCTTGCTTAGAATTAGTCATTGAATATGTAACATACTTCTAGGAAACCTCTAAATATGTAACATAACTCTTGGAAAACGTCTGCATATATAACACAAGTAATGTATATTAACTGAAGACCATTTGTGTAAGCTATGATGTTAGGAGGATTACCCCCATGGATTCAAAGAGAGTGGTGAGGTGCTGGAACAGATGCCCAGAGAGGCTGTGGATGCCCCGTCCATCCCTGGAGGTGTTCAAGGCCAGGTTGGATGGGGCCCTGGGCAGCCTGGTCTGGTATTAAATGCGGAGGTTGGTGGCCCTGCATGTGGCAGGGGGTTGGAGCTTCGTGATCCTTGAGGTCCCTTCCGACCCTGGCCATTCTGTTATTCTGTGATTCAGCAGTGCTATTAAAAATGCCTGTTATCTAACACTGGAGCTTGAGTCTTAGAGTTTCCTGATGGACTGTCTGATGGTATCAAAATTGTCAAAAGTGAAGAGGATAAAAGCTTGAACACTTTGTACTCCTTCAATTACCGTGCTTGAACTTTTATAATTAAGTTCTAATAGATGCAGATCCTTGTTTTTACAATGTTCACACATAATGCTTGACCTTTGCAGAAAGAAATACTAAAAGCCCAGAATCTGAAATGTTCCATGACCACTTGATAGATTTATTTTCTTACCCTGTAATTCATTATTTTTAATTTAGATTTTTTATTTTTAAGTGAATTGCTTTAAAATTAAAATTTTGTTTAAATGAATTATTGATCGCTTTTATTTACATTTTTTTTCTTTCCTCTCACTTGATTTCTCCTAATGCAGTGTTGTGTGATGGTTTTGTCATTTTTTAAAATTTATTTCCAAATGAAGTGCAATATACAGAAAGAACTGCTCTTTCCCCTCTCTCACAGTTCATTAACTTAGCTTTCAAAATGCAAATAAGTTTTCTATTCAGCAACAGCTGCATGTGAAAAGAGAAAGATCAGTAGCTTCAAATTTGCCTTACACCTGGAAGTAAAATAATAATACAAGAAAAGCATACCAGGTCTCTAAATGCTTTTGTACCTGAGTAGGAAGGAACAAGATCTTTCCCAGATAAGCTTCATTATCTCTCACTTCACCATATAAAAGACAGTGATTAAAACAGAAACTGCAGAAACTATGGTAAATTCCCAAAGTAGAGGTCAAAAAGAACTGTCATAATCTGGTGAAAATCAGTCCTTTACCAACATGTTCTTCACTCCACAGTTCTGCTGCTTCTCCTTTGTTTGGTGCAAAATACCTGACATACCTGAATATTACTCAGTGATCTTGAAGATTTGATGGTCTTAGTCACAATTTGGGGGAACATAATGCTATTAGTGATTGTCCAAAAGAGGGCTATGAAGATGATGAAGGGGGCACTATGTATGAGAAGCAGTTCAGGTCCATTGATTTGTTCAGGCTAGAGAAGAGGAGATTGACAGGAGGCCTCATGGTGGCCTACAGCTTCCTCACCAGAGGAAACAGATGAGCAAACAGTGATCTCTTCATTCTGGTGACCATGTCAGAACCCTGGGGATGGCATAGAGATGCACCAGCTCTGCCTCCCTGATCGCACACAGCTTTTTGAATGTCTCCTGCAGCTCAGCCACCTTTTGCAGGAGGTCCTGCACCTGGGCACATCTTACATAGATGAGTTTGCCTCTCACCTCTGTTCCTGGAGCAAGGTCCAGGCACTTTCCACAGATCACGATCTGCACAGCTGCTTCTCCCTTTAGCAGCTCTGTCTATCACCAGTTTGATGACCTGGATGACACAGTCTTACATGACATCTGGGTGACCAAACTGGAGAAAATGGATTTGATGGATGGACCACTCAGCGGACGAGGAATTGGCTGGATGGTCACATTCAGAGAGTTGCAGTCAATCACTCAATGTCCAAGTGGATACAAATGATGAGAGGTGTTCCTCACCGATCGATGGTGGGACTGGAGTTATTTATTATCTTTATAGGTCATATGAACAGTGGGATCGAGTGCACTCTCAGCAAGTTTGCGGATGACGCCAAGCTGAATGGTGCAGTTGAGATACTAGATGGAAAGGATGCCATCCAGAGGGACATGGAGAGGCTTGAGATGTGGACCCATGACAACCTCATGAAGTTCAACATGACCAACTGCAAAGTCTTGTGTCTGGGTTGGGGCACTTTTAAGCACAGACACAGGTTGTGCAGAGGATTTCTTGAGAGCAGCCATAGGCAAACTTAGGACTTGGAGATGTCAATTGATGAAATATACAACAGGAGCCAGCAACATGCACTTGCAGAGCAGGCCAACTGCATCCTGTGTGTTACCACAGTGACATCACTATGTGGTTCCCACGGCCTTGCTGGCTGGAACAGTTAGAGCAGATGTTACTGACCAGAACTTGTTGCTTGTCCTGCACAGAACCAAGGGTGTTTTAATTTGAGTTAAGAATGGAATATAACTGCATTTAAATGGGATCACTCCTCAATAGATCTTGCTTCATCTTCCCTGATCCCCTCAATAACTCCATTGTTGTTTGCTTGATATCCCTCTGATTCTCCAGATGGGGTTAGAAATCAGTTTCCCAAGCAACATTAACAGAAGTAAATAGCAATCTTTATCAGGACTAGGAATAATAACTTTATACTAAAAGAGGAGAGATTTAGATTAGATGTTAGGAGGAAATTCTTTACTCAGAGGATGATGAAGCATTGAAACAGGTTGTCCAGAGAAATTGTGGATGCCCCATCCCTTGAAGGCATTCAAGACCATGCTGGATGGGACCCTGGACATCTAGATCTATTTGGAGGTTCACCTGCCAATAGCAGGAGAGTTGAAACTAGGTGATCTTTAGCATCCCTTTCATATGAAAAAGAATATGATTCTATGTGTATGCATTATGACTGGGGTTTTTCATTTATAAACACCTTAAAAGCAGATAAGAGATTCTTTTTACTTTAAAAGTCTAAAAAGAATCCTAGTGTTTACTTTTGCAAGTGGACATTGTTGGTTCCATGGGAGATTCTTCTGTTAATTTAATGTAGTTAGGAAAAAAAAAATAGACTCATGTAAATTGAAACAGAAATATAAAATAAGTTAAAATGTAGATTGTGCAAGGGTTAAGATAACACAGTAGAGAGCTGAACATAAATCAAACTGAGTGAAAAATCTCAATGCACATTCGAATACCTTTCCTCAAGTAATTTAGGAGGATGATGTGTGATTAAGTAATGGATCTGGTTCACTTTCATGACTGCAAAGTAAAGCTGGATAAATGCTGGATATTTTATTATAAGAAGTCTTTTTGTCATTTTTAAACAGCATAGAATGAAATAGCTATTTTTCCCCTGTACCAAGAAAGTCTTGAGTAATAGTTTCAAAAAATAGAATAAACGAGAGTGGAGAAAGTGACCTAAGGGTTAACAGGGCAACATACAGGCTTTGTTTGTAAATTAAAGCCCTTTAACTCAGAATTAGTTGGTTTTGTGCTGAGATCCCTTACCTTATTTGCTCTGGTAGAGAAGGGATTTTATCAGCTAGATTCAATGAATTGAGGGAAGCACAGGCTGAGCTGGGAACTGTATCACTTGTTTGTTTGTTTGTTTGTTTGTTTGTTTGTTTGTTTTTGTGGCTTCAAGGGAAACTTCAGACTTTGTTACTAGAAAGCAGTAACATCTTAGTTCTATCTTTTTATCACCTGTCATTTTATCTAAACAGAGACAGCATATTAAGGGATAGTATGTAATGTTTAACTTAAATGTTCAGTTTGGGAGAGAAGTTTTATACTACGTCAAGCATACTTAGGTTATGTGGGATGGGATTGCTTGTTAGCATTTGCATAAAGAAAGACTTCCTTGATATTTATTGTCTAGGTGTTGGGTAAAAATATTAGTTTTCTGCAGTGGGGTTTGAGTCTATGGAATTACTTAGGGTCTAAATAGCTCCAGATTCACTTGAGGTTCAGAATCTACACAACAATTATTATGTTCTCTATCACTGTAGTATTTATTTTCCTTGGAAGTATCTTGTCCTCACAGACAGGTAGGAATTATTAAAATAGATTAAGCTTTTGGACATTAAAAACTTGCTGAGAATTGGTGGAATCTTGACACTTATCTGAACCATGTAGCACAGTACAGAGAAGTCATGACTGACACTGCAGATGCTAGCTCCTAACAGGCGAGCAGCAAAACTACATCACAGAGCTACAATATACGAGTCTTTCAGTACTTGGTCATGACTTCTGTATACAGTAAGCCTCAAGCAAGGTTTGTCAGTTTGGCTGCGGAACTGCACAAAGAGATAAATCAAGCTGAATAGAATGCATCTGTAAAGAGCAGAAGGAATTTTGTTCCTGAAGTGCTCAGAGGGGAAACTCTTGAACGAGGTTCTTTGTCCTATGAACTTGTCAGATAAGTATGTAGGCACTGAAGAGATTATCATGGTTGTCTACAATAGGCATCAGCACCAACCTCTTTTTAGTTCGCTGCTTCAGATCTATACTGGCTTTATTCCGAGCAGCACTTTTGATATCGTTCTGTGCTTTGTTTGAGTTTGCATGTTGGGTCCCATTCTTGCTATGAAAGAGAATGTGAAGATTTCTTTTGTACTGATATCTCTGTGTCTTCTTCCTTCTTTACAGCATTTTGTTTGCAGACATTGTGGGATTTACTAGTTTGGCATCGCAGTGCACTGCCCAAGAGCTGGTGAAGCTGCTAAATGAGCTCTTCGGCAAATTTGATGAGTTAGCTACCGTAAGTACAATTTTTTTTAGTCTGCTTGAAATTCCTTTCTGAATGGTGATGCGTGAGTTAAATATGTTAGAAATCTGATCTGTAATAGACTGCTTTAGCCCATGCGTTACAAGTTTCTAATGCTCCAATTTTTTATTAATATTCTGTAGAGTAAACAGCAAATCTAAATGTTTAGGAAAGGAGCTTAATTTGCTTTCAAAAATATTTTTTCTTATGTTTCTTTGGAGGTCAACAGAATTCTTCATTGGTCTTGGCTGCAGAAAAATTAGAGATAAGAGAGATATTTCAATATTAAAATTTCTTATCTGTATGGAAAAAAAAACAATAGAAATTAATTCTATTCAAGGTACAGTGTAAAACTACTTTCTGTGATGGTAAGACACTAGAGACTCAAATCAGTTCAACACAGATGACACTTCTTGTCACAGAAATTAGGTTGTTTTGTTTTTCGTTTTTTTTTTTTTTTCAGAAAGGCAAAATGGGATTTATATTATTACTGATACTTATGTTTTGACAATTGCATTTAAATTTGTGCCAGAATCCCAAGGAAAAAGAATTTGAGTGGAATGTTCCTTGCCCTAAAGTCTAATAATACCATAGGCATTTTACAAGAAATGAGAAAAATGCATGCTCCTGAAAATGTTGTCAAACCTGGTTTCAAATTACACTTATAAATGTGTTTTCCCAATGAAGAAAACAAAATTTCTTTGATTCTATCTTGTTTGCTATTCTAGTCCTCAGAGCCCTAATTTCTGACAAGTAACACCTCTACATAAATTATGTTTCTCCATTGTCTAATTATCGTATCTTCTGACTCTATGCAGCAGCCTAGAGAACATATTTCTTCAGTTCCATCATACAGCATCCACATAGTCCAAATTCACTTATAATCTTCCAAAAGAGATCTGAAATCTACGAACATTAGAATTCCTCTCTAAAAGGCAAACAAAGCCTTCTACTGCATAAGATGCCAGGGTTGAGGAAGGCCTATTCTCTCTCCCCAGAGCAGATCATATTTTGTTCAAGTCTCTTGAACAAAAAGTCTCTTGATTTGCAATCTGTTCAAGTCAGAACAGAGAGGAAAAGCTGTGTGTTCCCTTTTCTCAAGAAAAGCAGTACAATAGGTTAGATGCTGAGTAGAGAAAGAATGAAGGTGGATTTTTTTTTTTTTTATAATAACAACAACAAAAAGACTTTGTGCAACTAATTAATCAGTCGAAATCCTGTCAGTTCCTCACAGGAAGCATGGACCCCTTCCTAGAGCACTTCAGAGACGTGTAGGTTCGAAATAAAAGGTATTGCCATATAGCTGATCATTGGCAGAAGCTTGAATATCTTAATTAGCTGTTTATCTTATGTTCAATAGAGAATATTTCCTCCAAACAGCAACAAGTCATTTAGTAAGCTCTTTAAAAATTTACAGTGTTTTCATTTGTAGTTATCTTAGCCATTAAACTTAAGGCAATGTAAAAGCATACGAGCTCTGTGACACAACAGACACATAGATACACCCATGCCATTGACATGCAGCATGGCACTAAAGCCAGAGAAAGGGCTACTGCACCATGCTCCCCCTTTACCTCTGGCCTCATACAGCTGACTGGAGGTGACATCTGAAGCCAGGAACCAGGCAGGTACTAGCTCACAATGTGAGGTCATTGTTTGATGGGGAAGAAGCAGATTAGAGACAGAATTAAGATTAGGAAAAAAAAACAACTGCTTTCTGTTCAGCCTGTATACTTGGTCTTTCCAAATTTGTATTTTCATTCCAAATTCATCTCCAGGCTTCTTTCAGCTACGTATGAAAGAACCATTATTTACAACTCCTTCTTATTCATACTGTGCTGCATCAGGCTGTGATTAAAGATAAAATGTATGATTTTCTTTACTTCTGCTGTGGTAAATGCAAACTTTGTATTGACTCTTGCATTCAGAAAAAAATGTGCTGACAGCTGTACTTTTTCAGAAGGATTCTGATTTCCTAGTTAAAACATCTTCTAGATATTCATTATTAGGTCAAAACAGAAAACTGGGTTAATTTAAAAACAGTGCTGTGCTTTTTAGTATTCAAAATGATGAAGTAAGAAACTGCAGGGAACTTAAAGAAAAAGGTAATGGTGATAGATATGATCTCTGCAGTGCCTATAGTGTGATCTGTGAGCATGCATGCTGTGTGCTGCTGCTTCTCAGGATGAGGTAGTTGTAGTACAACAATTGTCCTGTCTTACAACTGTAATGTTTTAAAACAGAAAAGTTTAAACAAAATGCTATAAAAATACTTTGTGGGAAGCATAGTGCCAGGAGTCAGAAAGTGTTATCCTACATGTATTTGCTGAGAATCTCATGAAGAATCTAGGTATTTTGGCACCTTGATACTTGGTATGAATAGTCTTTGCTTTTGCTTTTTGACAGCATGACTCTAAATTTGGCCTGTTAAAGGTGTTTCAGAGAAACATAGAAATATCTTGAGAGATCTAGGACAGTTTAATCCTAAAGGAGTTTGTCCTTCCAACATTTAGAAGTTAATTTATGGCTTGAGGCATTAGATTTTTCAGTTTTCCTGCTGCTTTTGATATACAGCTGGAACTGTATTTCAGAGAGTAACAGCTTATGACAGAGAATTTCAGCTTGCTGTTTTTCTCTCTTTCAAACTCTTTCAAATGCTTACTTGTACATTTTTTTAATAGAGAGAAAAGGTCTTATGTTTTCACAATAACATTGTTGGGTCAATTTCTTAAAGAGAAAAGTGAATTCTTAGGTAGTTGTGTTTTTATATGACATTGTCTTATTTCTAAAAACATTTGAGTCAACTTCAGTTACTACAAATGAAGGAAAAGAAGTATCAAAAAAATAATGCTAGACAAAAATGTATAACGATGCTGGTATCCTTGCAAGAGCATAATTTCACCCTAGACATTCATTGGAGAATCTACATGGAGAACAACTGTTTTGAATGCTTCAGAATTCATCAATATGTCTGGTTACTGAAGTGCTTGTAATGTTGTTGTCTCTAGACACATTGATTTTAGACTCTTAGGATGGCCCAGGTTGGATGGGACCAGAAACATCATTAGGTCCAACATTTTGTGGGAAAAAGGAGCCTAGACCAGATTAGCTAGCACACTGCAGCTAGCGCCCTGTTCAAACACTTCAGAAAGGTGTCTTGAAAGGTCAAATAGATTACAGTAAACAAATACTCTCTTATTAATTTTTTCTATTGAATTTTTAAAGCACATACAAAAGTAAATGAAGCTTTGATTCTTCCCGTTATGATACAAGCGCTGCTCTGAATGTAATTCCACTCATTATCTTGGCTTTGTATGTCAGATGATAATGTTGCTGATGTGGAGATAGAGATTGAATGTTCCTGCCAAAATTCTGCTATATTCTGTTGCTGTGCAGTCTGAAAAAATGGCGTCTGACATGGAAGTGTATATGAAGAAAAGGTGTATCATTGAATCATAGAATCTTGAATTCCTCCATGCTGAAAAAATGGCATTTGCAGACATTTACCAGCATTTGCTAAATGTGTATGGAGATCAAACAGTGGATGTTAGCACAGTAAGGTGGTGAGTGGTATGTTTCAGCAGTGGTGACAATGACAGTGAGTCAATTCTGCCAGTGCAGATTTTTAAGAACATGGAATATAGGCTTTCATTCACCACTGATGAAAATGCTTAGCTAATGATGGTGACTATGCTGAAAAAAAGTGCTTTGTAGCTGATAATTTGCTTTATGACGTAGTGTTATAGGACTTTGATGGATTATTTTGATCAGTTCCATATACATGCAGTGTGAACATCTATACCCAAACACTCCTTCTGAAGTCATCACAGAGAAAGTTATTTATGGAGTTCAATGTGTGTCATCCAAGATCGATGCCTAATTACACTCCAGAAGTGCTAGTTTCACTTTATTTGGTTCACATTAATCTGGTTCATAGCTGTGGGGGAACTGTTATATCGTGGCTTGAACTGGTGATTCATGTGGTGAAGGGATGGCCTAGGGAGCCAGGCAAACTGCACCTATGCACCCCACATGACCAGAAGGGGATAGACTCAGACTGGAGCCACCCTGAGCTCATATAAGGGCCAGACACTGAAGAGGGAACACCTCTTAGAGCTAGGCTGCTTTATGAGGAGTGCTGTACAGCCAGAGATCTGCTTCACCGGTTGGGTGAGATCTGTTCTTTGCCTGGTTAACAACCTGCCAGAAGCAATTTTGCTTCTCCAGAAGCAGAACTGAAGAGCTCAGATGCACACTTTGGCTGTCTAATGTACTCTTCATACATGGTCTTGGCTAGAGTCTTATGCCCTTATGCAGATCTGCTACACAGAGCATAGCAAGGCATGGCGGGGGGACTTCTCAGCCTGGACCACACATCTTGTGAGGGAGGCCAGCACTGCTATCCTCAGAGCAGTCAGCTCTGCTCATTTCAATAAGATTTTTTTTATCTCCATCAAGTCTTTCTGAAGACTACTTTCTTTGTAGTCAGATGGATATGATGTCTTGCTAGTTCTTCTCAAGTGATCTTTTTTCAGTAATTCTTGCAAACTGAGAGGAATGGATGTTTCCAGTGATTAGATCTTGAACTTCTACCATGATTTTTTGTTTAGAGTATGATTGAATTTCATGTTTTTAGCTAGTGCACAAAAGTGACAGTTTTTTAAATCCTCTCTGTTGTGGTATATGAAACTGGGGAACATATCAGTTTCCTGAAATTTAGAGCTTAGTCTTTCTGCTTTTTATAGTGAATTTGTTTAGGGTTTTTTTCTCCTTGGGTATTTCTCTACATAAGAAAACTGTGTGTTAAAGAATACTTAATGAAAGTTTTCTAGTAGACAAGCATGTTTATCAGTCATGATGGTTGTGTAAAATATTCTTGCTGAAATCTTTCTTCATTTGCAAGTAGATAAATCAGTATAAACATTGCAGTTAGCTCATGCTCAAGGTTCTTAATGCTGAGACAAGGAGATGTGCAAGAACTATATAGGTAGTTGAAGTTACTATTTGCAGGCATTATTCTATTAAAAGGTAACTAGAATGATCATTTCTGATTTTAAACTCACAGCTTAAGACTTGAGTAAAAGAAATACTAGAATGTTCATGCAGTAACTGAGAGGAATCCATAAAAATTTCTAATTGGCCAGGCAGATTTCAAAAGCTTATTATCTCTATATAAGTGTATTAACATCATATTATAACTCGTCTCTTGTTGTTGTTTAATAATAGAATTAAATGTGATAGAGAAGTGCAAATATGAGAAGCATAAGTTGATCTCTTCTAAAAGATCTCTCTTTCTCACAGTTTGCTGAACTTTAATAACTTGGTATTACGTTGCTCAGTTGCACTGCAAAGCCATCTGATTAATTTCATTCAATTTGCTGCCTGTCCTTCTAAGACCCTGAAAGAGGATTACTTGTCCTTACCCATTTCTTTAATGATATAATGCTATACATGCATTTCCAAAGGTGTTTGGAGCAGTGTGATTGACTATCCATCTGTGTAACAGAAGGATTAGACTAGCAATGAAGGCAACAGGTATCCGCACTCAAAGATCTTCTGTTAGGCTGTGTTCAAACGCTTTAAAAGAAGGGCATCAAAACGTGCTTCTAGACCAATGCTACTGTCAGGCTGAGTAGTATATTATTGGTTCACTGGATGAATATTCAAACTTGTCTTACTGAATGTTGTTTATGCTTGTGAGAGTGTAAGTGAATTTGCAAACTATGCCTATGCATGTATACATGCATATGTATGCATACATATATTTGTGCAGTGTGTTACCCAAAATATTTTTTTGCCCACTTCTGTTCCAATCTAATGGAAAAAAAATGTAAAATTGAATGGACTTGATTTCAATTTTAGTAGATGCTTTAAATACTTTCTCAGAATTTCTTTCTTTATACACATCTGTAACGTAAACTTATGAGTTTATGTTTATTATTTAACTATATAAATTTGCTAATAGGGCAATTCAAAACTTACTAAGCCAATTAGTTGTTGAGATTAATAGCACTTTAGAATGATATGATAAATATGCTGTACCTACTATGCACACTGAAAATATGCCACAGTAGTTACTTCTATCATGTCTTTATTCAAGTCTCCATATGTTTCACTGACCTCTTTGGAATGAAGTTCTTGGTTTGAGAAGACAGATAAATACTGTATTTTACTGTTTTATGTCATCAGGGTATACTAGAGATTGTGGCATTATTTTTTTTTCCCAATAGTTATTTCATACTGTCTTCACTCGAGAACTGTAATCTTTTTGGCCTGGAATATTAAAATAGACTTGATTCCCTGAGGATTAGAGGGGCAGTTAGTATAATTTAATGTAGCTAACCCAAAGCGCATGATGCCATGCTGATTAATATGAACTGAGAATTTGATCCCATTTGCCTAACTAATACAAGTAGTTCCACTCTGAACATGGCAGGCTGCTTAGAGGAAGCCTTCGGAATGAGGCATAACCCAACTTGTACTCCTAGAATGGAGGAAAAAAGTGGAGGGGAAAATAGGAGAGGAAAACACTAATGTGTCATCTGTGATGGCTTCTTTTTTTCATAGTCATTAATCTTTCTCTTGGTCAATTGAATGACCTTGGCTGCACCAAAGACAAGTCATGCCTGACCAATCTGATTGTGTTCTGTGATGGAATGACTGCATCAGTCAACAAAGGAAGACTAACAAATGCCATCTAAGCATGCTTCTGTGAGGCCTTTGATTTGATCCCACACCACGTCCTTACCTCTAAATTGCAGGCATTCGTACTTCAAGGATGAACTATTCAATGAATAAGGAATTGGTTGGCTGTCCACAGCCAGAGAGTAGCAGTCAGTGTTCCAAAGTCCAGGCAGAGGCCAGTGAGGAGTGGTATCCCTCAGGAAACTGCCTTGGGAGCAGTGCCCTTTAGCATCTCTATCAGTTGCATAGGCAGTGGAATGAAGTGTACATTCATCAGAAAACTCGCTGGCACTAACTTAAGTGGTGTAGTTCATACAGGAAGGATGCCATTCAAAGGGGCCTGGGCAAGCTTGACAAGTGGACATATGTGAACTTAATGATGTTTAACAAGTCCAAGTGCAAGATGCTGCACCTAGGTTGGTTAAGTCCCAGACATGAGTACAGACTGAGGGGAAAAAAACTCCTTGAGAGTAGCCCAGCAGAAAAGGACTTGAGAATTCTCATGGATGAAAAACTTTATATGAGCCAATAGTATGCACATGCAGCCTGGAAAGCCAACTGTATGCTGGGCTAAATCAAAAAAGAGATGGCCAGTAGGATGAGGGAGATCATTGTTCTCTTTTTCCATCCTTGTGAAGCCCCATCAGAATGACTACATGCAGGCCCAGGGCCCTCAGCAGTAGAAAGACTTGGACCTTTGGATCAGATCCAGAGGAGGTCTACAAAGATGACCAGAAGGCTGGAGCACCTCTATCATAAAGAAAGGCCGAGGGATCTGGGCTTGTTCAGCGTGGAGAAGGCTCTGGGGAGGCCTCATTGCTTCTTTCTATTCTTAATGGAAGCCTAGAAATGGGAGGGAAACTGACTGATAGGACAAGGGAGAATGGTTTTAACCCAAAAGAAGGGAGATTTAGAATTAATGTTAGAAAGAAATGTTTTGCCCAGAGGGTGATGAGGCACTGGAACAGGTTGCCCAGAGATGTTGTGAATGCCCTTTCCCTGAAGGAGTTGAAGACCTTGTTGGATGGGGTCCTGGACAATGTGGGTGGGATCCAGTGGGTAGCATCCCTGTCTGCGGCAAAGGGGCTGAAACTCAGTGATTTTCAAGGTTTCTTCCATCTCAAGCCACTTCGTGATTCTATTAATATATTTGTAAGGGAGAGCAACAATGGACCCTTCCTCCGTGATACTGCCTGGCCACAGTAAGGAAGCTCTTGACAACAATGAAGCATCCAAAAGGATTATGAATATTCTTTCTTCAACTCTCATAGTTTGCAAATATCCTCCTGGAGTCAGAGGATAGAGAGACTCCAGGAGAGAGTAGAGAAACTGAGCCACTGAAGATTTCCTTTTTAGTGCATTCTCTTCAAAATGTTAAGAAAATACTGAACCGTCTGTTTCGTACTGTTGTGTTGTTGCTTTTTAGAGCAATTTTTTACTGGTTTTTTTTTTTTTTTTTTACTGTTTTTTTTCCCCAGAAAGTTATGCACTGAGTTTGGAACCTTGATTGAGACTTTATTTTTGATCTATTTATTTAACAAACAGTTGTTTACTTGGATAGCCTTATCCATTACACTACCCCTGTTCAAGAGACTGGCAGCTGTGCCCAAAGGAGTTCTGCAGAACTGCTTAAAAATCTATTTGTAAGGGACTACGGTGGGCGAGCTGCCTGGCCAATGCAGTTCTAGTAGTCTCTTGAGCTTTTTATTGTGTGCATAAAAGCAAATTATCTGCTGTTTCTAAACAGGCATTGTGTGTATCATCTGTGACTAGAATTTATAACCGTCACATTTGAATTCATCACTGTCACAAATTTGAAAAATATTGAGTCAAGGGATTGGAAGTTTCTGAGGAAACAAAACAAAGAAAGGAAATAGATTTGTTTTGTTAATTTGAATATCAGTCCTCATAAAAGTTACAGGCTCTATTTTGTAACTGAGAACTTGATCTCACAAATAATGATGTACTCTTTGTATTTGTTGTAGTTTACATGGAAATAAGTAGGAGATTTTACTCTTGGAGCAACCTCTCCAAGAGTAGGTACTGTACCTCTCCAAGATGAGGTACTGATCTATAGCACAATAGTGCTCCCAGAAAACCAAGGAATTTGAAATGAGTCATTTTGGACATAAACACTGAAGCAGAGAGAACACTTATCAATGAACACATACATATTCCAGTAATCTGGCCCGGATAATGACTTTTCTGAATATTTTTCTGTTGGGTTGAATAGTCATTGCCCCTCCACAGACTGCATACTGAATTTGAAGAGCTTTATGGAGATTTTTGCCTTGTGGGACAGAACTAGTTATTTTGGATAGCCTTAACTACTTAGTATCTTCTACTTGTTCAAGATTTGCCCACAATTTTTTTAAAATGGCTTATTTGGGCAGTATCATCTTGTAGTTTCTACTAAAAAAACTTAGTTGTTTCTGTCAAAAAGCTTTGTGCTGGAAAGACTGTTTGTGTCAGGATGGATTTTGAGGTTTGCATATCATTTTTCCTTTATCAATAGTCTTTACTTACACAATACCACTCAGACAAGGATCTCAAAACACTAAATTAGATCTCCATGTAAAACTGGTGAGACAGCTTGTGGCCATCAGCTGCAGGAGCACTCTAAGGCCCTAATTCTAATGCTTCTGGAATAATTATGCTTACATTCCTTAATATATATGCAGTGAAAAATAGTGTTAAAGTCATGTTGTGCAGCAGAAGAAATTCTAAGTAGCCTCTTTTAAGAAAGAACTCTGTGCTAGTTAAGTGTACCCAAAAAGATGACTTGTTTCTTTGATTCATTTTGTGCATTTAATGCTTAATTAATGTGAACCTGGAAAAAAAAAAAAGTAAATGAATTTTGCCAGCGTTATCACCTCTTTTATGCCTGAACAGAGGATATTGTGGCTACATCAGGAAGGTTTTGATTCTTGTAGGCAGAGGACTGGATGAGAAAATGTGCTGTTTGAGAAGCTGAAATGGTATAATTAGGTCATCTTTTTCCAGTTTAAAAACCCCATCTTTCTTTTCTTTTTCTGCTGCTGAAGGCAAGTCTGTCTTATAAAAGAAAGGAGGGCAGGTTGAATTGTTTTTATTAATCTTTTCTCATCGTATTCACAAGAGCTGCTTCTGTAAATCACTTATCTGCATAGTCCCAATTGTGGAAGTTGGATTCCTTGAATTCTTATACTTTTTCCTACCATATACTAAAAGATTAGAAGTCTAACTGTGTTGTATACTGTCACCTGTTGATATCTCTTTGTACCTTATTCGTCAAAGGTACTGCTTTGTTAAAGGCATTTTCTTATGTTGTTTCTTCTGGAACGAACCTTCTGCTCAGACTGATATGGTAATTTTCACATCCCATTGCTTTTTCAAAATGGGAGTGATTTAGTCAGGAATATGATTGCAGATCTTGCGTTATGTACAAGCAGGAGATAAATTAAATGATAATACAAAGTGACTATCTCTTCTGATCTGCAAGTGTGTCATGCAGAACAGCAATCATGCTGTATTTTAAGTTGTGATTTACACATTAGGAATGCATAAATGTGCATTCTTTTGCAGATAAACACATTGTCTTGGAATGCAAAGTTTTCCTGATATTGAATAGTTTTTTGGCTCCCAATATTTGGTTTGGACTGATGCAGAAATGAAGTCTCACTGCAAACATTGAACTAATATGATGACAAGGAAAAAATTTTATTCCGAACTGTAATGTTACCCTGTGTGTGTGTTGATCAGTGGGCCTTATCTCCAGAATATGTGTATAGATTAGTCAGGCCTCCTATGACAGTAGTGTTTCCTTTCTTAAGTTGGCCCATAATGTCAGAGGCAGATGTTGATGGTGTGGCAGTACAGGTTGAACCTTTCTGCCAAAATTCTATTAACTTCTGTTGCTATGCAAAAGAGAGAGAGCCTGACAAAATGGTGTCTGACAAAGAAGGACAGATGAAGCAAAGGTGTGTAATTTAATTCCTCCATGTCAAAAACATGTCACCCATTTACAATGCTTGCTGAATGTTTATAAAGACCAAATAATGGATGTCAGTGCAGTGAAGAGGTGGGTGGTGCATTTCAGCAGTGGCCACTCTGACAGCAGTGACCTACATCACTCATTCATGGTGGTGAAAATGCATAGCTAACGGTGGTGACTATGATGAAAAACAGTATTTTGTAGCTGAGAATTTTCTTTATAGTGCTATTGTTCCCTTTGTATCTGTTGTAGTTTCCAAGGAAATAAAACGACAGTACTTTCGGAGCAGCCTACATTGATAGATATGTGTATGTCAGCTGTTCTGTACAAGGAACCCAGATTTCATGAACCCTAAATTTGTTCCTGTAAATGCAAAAGGATTCTCTGAATGATTGTGTTATTGGAGAATATTTTCTCCTGTAAATATTAGACTATTTCTGTGAGCAGTAAAACTTTTCCCATTCTGTTTTTATTAAAGGAAAATCACTGCAGAAGAATAAAAATCCTAGGTGACTGTTACTATTGTGTATCAGGCTTAACCCAACCCAAAACGGACCATGCCCATTGCTGTGTTGAAATGGGACTGGATATGATTGACACCATCACGTAAGTATTGCACTTGGTGAATGTGGAAAAGAGTGCTGTAGCAACTTGGTAGCATTGCCCACCTAACACTGTATCCTATTGCTTTCAAGTCACAACTACTGTTTCACAAAGCATAATTCTAGGCACCAATTTTTGAATCCACTTCCTCACTGTGAGGGAAAATGTACAGAAGCATGAATATGGAGAGGGTGCGTATTTGTATTGACAGGGATTTGAAAGATCATGAGAAATGACATATTTTAGTTGTTATTTAACACAAATAAAGGAATCTTGAGTTCTTGTATTTACACTGTTCATTTCACTTACCAGTATGCGAAAATCAAAGCTGGTCCTGATTTATACAGGTTGCATGTGTTTGCATGTGCTTGCATTCCTAAAATGATAGCTTGCTGTTTTCTCCTTTCCGCATCGTGTTTAAATCTTTCATTTAAATTTAGTGTGCTTTTCAGAAATGTAGTGTGAAACTTGCTCTGCTGATAAGGATTCTTTTTATGCTTGAGCTCTCCTCTTTGATCTTTTTTTTTTTTTAAACCAAGATTAAAAAGTGAATGCGAGAGAACTGTGAATGAGCTTTTAGCGACAGCTGGAGATCTATTTAATTGCTTGGGAGGGAAGGAGTAAAGAGATTTCTTCGCTACTGCCTTACTCTGTGCATCTGTTTGTGCATGTGTTTTAGAGAGAGTCTTTAGAAGAGAGTGAACTCATTAATTCTGTATATAATTAATACTAGTCAGCACAGTGTTTTTATTATTACATTTGGGATGGGGTTGCTGTTCTGGTATATTGACTACTTCTTGCTGCAAAAGTATGTCACATCAGGGCCTTAGTTCTGAATTGTAAGGAGTTTGGTCACTGTTTGCAGTACCTCTCTTTAATAAAATAAGTACCTTGTCTTCTGGCTGCTGGGGATATGGATTTGACTCAGGGTTCTTCTGCTCACTTTAATCCCAAAGTTTTAGAGCTGCACAAAAAGAAAGCCTGTTTATTCACTGTAGAATTGAATAAACCTCAGTATAATCTCAATTTAAAACTACAGTGAAGTATTAAATGCAGAAATACAGGGTCTTGTAGAGCAAACAAACATAACATTTATGAGTTCAAAATGTGCATTTTACTACTGCAGTTACTCCTCAGTTACGCTTGAGTGCTATGAGAAACAAAATAGAAACATACTGCAGTATCATATAGATTTATCTTTGTTTCATGTTGTAATACAGAATAGCACTCCAAAGATATTCAACAAATTCTTTTTTTGTATTGGTCTTTCCCACTGACTTCTACTAATTTCTACTAATTTCTACTTAATTCCAAAGACAAATTTTAAAGTCACGTTTAGGTCTTTGCGAATTAGACCACAAAGAAATACTTCCTCCTCCCCAGTAAATTATATACCTATTTATTTTAATAAAATATGAGTATTCGTTATTCCTCAGGTAATTGGAGTAGGAAGCTGTGGGATTTAGTCAATGAGAGAGAGACTTAAAAGCCATTTTCTTAAAAATTCCCATGCCGAACATTTGGAACATTCTGCCTTCTTTACTATTTCTGTTTTGAGTCTGTCACATGTTTTCTATGCCATACATTTGTATGTGTGGACACATATGCATACAGGTAAACACACAGACACATACAGGTAAACACACAAAGCAAATGCTTTCCCAAATGTAGATGATAATTACTTGTGCAACGTTTTGGTTTTGTACAGGATGGTAACGTGATCTGCTCACTGAGTTCACTGAATCTCTTTTACAAGCAAGTTGTTTTGTCTCTGTGGAAGTCATAGCTGTTTGTTCAAACACAGCTAATACTTTACCACATGCTTCTGTTCCTGCAGATCAACCTTAAATATTTCAGTGAACCTGGATTCACTGATCTTTCTTTGTAGAGGATTTTGAAGAACTAAAAATGAGAGAAGTACTTAAATGAAGGCTAATTCCCATTTTCAGTTCTATCATGTGGTTTCTATTATAATGTTAATTTACTTATAAACTCAAGCATTGGGTAAACAAATCCATCTTCTCCTCGTTAAATATAAGCTCACATTATCTTTGTAAACATTGTAAAACCGACAAAACACTTTGTAATCTATGATAATATATGATCATCTATGATAACAAAATCCTAAAAGAATCACATTTTATTCCCTATAACATCTGAAGTTATACATAACACAGTGCATAGAGAAATCCTGAAATAATCAGGAGATCCTAAATCTTCATGTTGTGCTTAAGACTTCTTCCATATTACATTTATAAGAAAGACCTTGGGTTTTAGAACAAGCCCTCTACACATTTTCAGTAGACTTTTTTTAATCCACGGAAAGCAGTAGCTGCTGCTTTCATCCTCTTTTAAGCCTAGTATTAATCATTAATTTCATGAGTTATGTTGCCTTTCATGCATACAAATAATGGTAATGATACAGCCTCCTGATTTTCCATTTTTTAAATTTTCGGTATGATCAATAATAGAAATGTTTCCTTTGTACGGCTGCTTTCATGATAATATAAAATTTGAAAAAGGAGTTGTATTAAAAAGGAAAGATTCCTCTTGGACTGTTCAGCCTGGAAGATAACAGTACAAATATCAAGTATCTTAAAAAAAAAAAAAAAGTGCAAAGAGGGTGAAGTCAATTTTTTATCAAGTAATATCCAGAGTCAGAATAAAAAGCAATGGGCAAATAAAACTTAAATATAGGAATCCCTGCCTAAACATTAAAAAATAATTACTGTGAAAGCAGTTAAATACTGGGGAAGTTACAGAGGGATGGTGTGGATTTTGCATTTCTGGAGATATTCAAAATGCAGCTGGGTTTTAAAACTCAGCAATTCTGTGATTCTTTAGAAATTGTAGTAGAATATAATTGATGGAAAATATTAGCAAAATATTAATATGGACAATATTAATATTTTATATTAAATAAAAATATTTTATTTTTTAAAGACATCTTAATTTGGAAGATTTCAGACTTGGTAATCAGAGTGCAGAGCACTGGGGGGGAGGACAACATAGAGACTACATTTATTGAGGGTTATTGAATTTCTAGAGCTCTTGCAGCTGGTTCCAGAGGAGGGCCACTAAGATGATCAGAGGGCTGAAACACCTCTTCTATGAGGAAAGAATCACAGAATGTTCTGGGTTGGAAGGGACCTCAAGGATCATTAAGCTCCAATACTCCCCCCCTACCACATGCAGGGCCACCAACCTCTGACCAGGCTGCTCAGGTTCCCATCCAACCTGGCCTTGAACACATCCAGGGACGGGACATCCACAGCCTCTCCTTGCAGCCCGTTCCAGCACCTCACCACTCTCTCTCTAAAGAACTTCTCTCTGGCATCCAACCTCAATCTTCCCTCCCTCAACCTAAAACCATTTCCCCTTGTTCTGTTGTTATCTACCCTTTCAGAGAGTTGGTTCCTCTCCTGTTTGTAGGCTCCCTTTAGATACTGGGCTGCAATTAGGTTACTCCACAGCCTTCTTTCCTCCAGGCTGAACAAGCCCAGCTCCCTCAGCCTGTCTTCGTAGGGGAGGTGCTCCAGCCCTCTGATCATCTTCATGGCTCTCCTCTGGACCCTCTCCAACACCCCTCTGTCTTTCTTGTACTGGGGGCTCCATACCTGGACACAGCACTCCAGATGGGGCCTAAGGGCTGAGTAGACGTGGACAATCACCTCCCTGTCCCTGCTGGCCACTCCTCTTCTGATGGAGCCCAGGATACCATTTGCCTTCCAAGCTGCAGGAGCACACTGCTGGCTCATGTTAAGTTTTTCACCCACAAGGACTCCCAGGTCCTTCTCTGCAGGGCTACCCTAAAGGATTGCTCCTTCCAGTCTGTCCATTGAGGGAAAGGTTGAGGGAATTGGGCTTGTTTAGCTTGGAAAAGAGAAATCTCCAGGGAGACCGCATTGTGGCCTTCCAATACTTGAAAGGAGTGTGTAAACAGGAGGGGGAAAGGCTGTTTACAAGGGTGGATAGTGATAGGACAAGGGGGAATGCTTTTAAACTAAGACAAGGAGGTTTAGGTTTGACAGTAGGAGGAAGTTTTTCACTCAGAGGTTAGGGTTAGCACTGGAACATGTTGTAGAGAGAGGTTGTGGATGCCCCATCTCCCTGGAAGCATTCAAGACCAGGCTGTATGTGGCTCTGGGCAGCCTGATCTGGTAGTTGGTGATCCTGCACATAGCAGGGGGTTGGAACTAGATGATCATTATAGTCCTTTCAACCCAGGCCATTCTATGATCCTCTGTATGTATGCACAATGATTCCGTTATGATGATGAGGATGAGGAGGAGGAGGAGGAAGAGAAGGGGGAGAAGGAGAAGGAGGAGGAATTAGGAGCGTGAGTAACATTCCTACAGGAGGAAATTGGATGAGCTCAGACTCTTCTCAGTGGTGTGTAGTGATAAGACCAGGAACAATGGCAAAAAACTGGAACATAGGAAGTTCCTCACAAATATGTAGAACTCCTTCACAATGAGGGTGACAGAATACTGAAACTGGCTGCACAGAGAGATTGGGGAGTCTCCTTCTTTGGAGGTATTCATGACTTATCTTGACACCTACCTTTGTGACCTACTGTAGGGAGCCTAGTTTAGCTGAGGCATTGGACTTGATCTCTAGAAGTCCCTTCTGCCCCCTGCAGTTTTGCCAGTAAGGACTGCAATATCCAGGTTCAATGCATATTTCTCTCCTTAGTAAAATCAAATTACCAGTTCTGATTATGCTAGAGAACAGGAAGATGGTGCATTCCAAGAACACTTACTCTTCATTATATTTTTTCTTTTACTGCAAATGGAGTATCATCTGTTCAATTTTTTGGTGTTTTCTGGCTCCAGGTCTCTTGCTGTCAGGAGTGTGTGGATAAGTCAAGTCCACAAAGAGCTTCAGAGCTGGAAAACAGGCTTTGCTGAAGATTAGGAAAAAACTTTTCACTCATTCATAAACACAAAATCTAGAAGACGGATTTCCCAGATTATTTTGTTTGGAAAATATGCTGAGCAGATAAAATAGAGGTGTAAATCTTATGATGGTATGGTTGGAATGAAACTACCCCTTATGGGTTGCAAACAATCAAACAAGCAATTAAACAAAGCAGACAGTGTTATATTTTCTTTCTACTCCAAGGGCAAGAAATGAACTGTGCTGTTTCCAAATAGAAACAGGGAGGGAATCTGGGTGAACAGGATATAAATACTGGTACAGGTATTGAGGTTAACATTCATAAACTTATTAAAAATGTAATGGGATCCTGTAATCATTTGTATCATTACATAAATGGTACATTTTGATTATACTCATTCCCTTGACTAAGGAATCGTAGAATGTTTTGGGTTGGAAAGAACCTTTAAGATCATCTGCCCTCTGCTATAGGCAGGGACACCTCCCACTAGACCACTAGACCCACGAGCCCCATCCAACTGGCCTTGTTGACTCCAGGAAGAAGATATCCATAACATCTCTGTGCAATCTGTTCTAATGTCTCACCACCATCGCAGTAAAGGTTACATCAGATATGGAGGTACAAAATGAGTTCTTCACTTCAGTCTTCAATAGCAGCCAGGATTCTCCTATCCCTAAACCTCTATGTGGGAACTGGGTGAGCAAACTCCCCCTCCTCTATAAGGGCAGAGCAAGTCCGAGACTACCCCATGAGACTGAATGTATACAAGTTTATGGGGCCAGATGACATGCATCCCAGTGTCCTAAAGGAGCTGGCTGATGTGGTTGCTGAGCTGCTCACCATCATATTTGAAAAGTCATGGCTGTTGGATGAAGTCCCCAGGGACTGGAAAAAAGGAAACGTCACTCCCATTTACAAGAAAGGGAGGAAGGAGGACCTGGGGAACTACAGGTCAATGAGCTTCACCACTGTGCCTGAGATCATGGAACAGGTCTTCCTAGAAGACATGTTAAAACACATGAGGGATGAGCAGGTGATCTGAGACAGTCAGCATGGCTTTACCAAGGGGAGGTCTTGCCTGATGAATCTGGTGGCCTTCTGTGATGGAGTGAAAGTATTGATGGACAAACTGAAGGTGACCAATGTCATCTGCCTGGACTTGTGCAAAGCCTTTGACATTGTCCCCCACCACATCCTTATCTCTAAATTGGAGAGATACAGATTTGAGGGATGGAATATTAGGTGGATAAGGAATTGGTTGGAAGGCTTGTGATCAATGGCTCTATGTTTAGGTGGAATTCGGTAATCAGCTGTGTGCCCTGGGGATCTGTCCTGGGTCCAGTACTCTTAACATCTTTATCAATGGCATAGAAGATGCGATTGAGGGTACCGTTAGCAAGTTTAGTGATGACACCAATCTAAGTAGTGCAGTTAGTACAGCAAAAGGAAGGATTGGCATCCAGAGGGCAACAAAGCAAAATGCAACATTTTACACTTAGGTCGAGGTAATCCCAGATACATATACAAACTGGGAGAAGAAATCCTTGATAGTAGCCATCCTGAGAAGGACTTAGTTATTCTGGTTGATGAAAAATTTAACATTTTAAGTTGAGGGAGGGGAGATTTAGGTTGGATGTCAGGGGGAAATTCTTTACAGAGAGAGTGGTGAGGTGTGGAACAGCTGCCCAGAGAGGCTGTGGATGCCCCGTCCATCCCTGGAGGAGTTCAAGGCCAGGCTGGATGGGGCCCTGAGCAGCCTGGTCTGGTATTAAATGGGGAGGTTGGTGGCCCTGCATGTGGCAGGGGGTTGGAGCTTCATGATCCTTGAGGTCCCTTCCAACCCTGGCCATTCTGTGATTCTGTGATACTTTCATATGTCTGCCTTCCAAAGATGGTTATGTAAGGTAATATAAATCTGCCCTATGGTGTGTTTGTTGTGTGGTTTGTACTTTCCATGAAAATGTTAATTTTAACAATGTTCCCTTCAGCATGGCTTTTGTAGCATAACTAGCAGACTAGTTCAAATTATTCCAATATGGAGACAATTAACAAAAAGACATTCTTTGTCCTTGATATCCAAGAAGTAGCCAATTCCTAATGACGCTGAAGCAGATCTGACCCAGACATATTCAGGAAGATTAGCATAATTCCTTTCGTTTAGACAGCATTGTTATTTTTGAACTGTGCATAAATAAAAATCACATGTATGTAACTGAACAAATAATCTTGTCTATTCATTAATGAGTAAACATCTATTTCTATGCAGATATTTTGGGGCCTAAAATAAATGAAAGACCAAATAGTACACAAAAGTTGATGCTGTTTGTAGTACTGCTCTGATTTTATATTTGAAATTTATTCTTCATAAATTACTTACATTCCTTCTTTTTTGTAGTTCAGTGGAGTATATTCATGAAAATTAACTGCACAGAAAGGAGAATAGTCTTCAAAGCAAATTCAAAATTGTAATAAATAGCTCATAAGACACTTTTTCTAACTCAAATTTAATGTTGAAATCTCCCCTGAGACATGCTGTAGTTTCTGGAGAAAGAAAAAAATAAAAAAAAAGAAAAAGAAAAAAAAAGTGAGAAATGTTTTCAAGATTCAGATTTTACACTTGGGAACTATTTTGTTCAGTATAAAATGTTTTAATAGTCTTTACGGTTCGTTGGTGCAGTCTAGCCTTTTTAAGCAAGGAATATGATAATTCATGTTGTATTTCTCTGCTCATTTCTTTTTATTTATTTTGTTCTAATATTGAAATTTCTACAAGCAGGCGAGCAAGCTGGGACAAAGAAAGAGAGCATCTGGAATAGTTTTTTCACTGAAACTTCACTGTATTTTCATGTATGTTTACCATGAGATTTTATAGACTGTTTTAAATGAAAAGTTTTTTTTAACTTTAATCTGCAAATAGGAAAAGTCACACTATTGTAGGTATGGTGGTGAAATGGCTTCAAGCTGTGCCAGGGGAGATTCAGTCTGGGTGCTAGGAAATACTACTTCTCTGAAAGAATAGTCAGGCACTGGAATGGGCTGCCCAGGGAGGTGGTGGAGTCACCAGCCCTGGAGGTGTTCAAGGAATGTTTGGAGTTGCAATGAGGGACATGGTATAGCCATGGTTTTGCTATTGGTGAACAGTGGATGGTTGGACTGAGTGATCCTGTGGGTCTTTTCCAACCTTGGTGATTCTATGATTCTATGAATTATATACTATTTTAGTTAACCAGCAGAACATACACAAGTGAGCAAGCCTTAATGCTGAAATGATTTGGCTTGCAGGCTACATGCTATGGTCTTGGTACAAGCTCACTCAGTTAATGGCACAGTGCATGTGCATGGGTGAAGAGAAAGTTATCGTTGGGTGGCTTGTCTCATTACCTCCTTTCTTTTCCTTGGGGCTTTGTCAAGCACACAGTGCACATAGGAAGCAGTGTAACAATAACTCCTTGGAGTCGTATTTAAGGTTTGCCTGCAAGCAGATACTGTATAATGAAAGATCAACTTTCAGTAGATAAAAATAGGACAAGGAAATACTTAATGTATTAGAAAGCTGTGCATAAGTCTCTCTCTTCTGTTGCATTAAATATGACTGAAAATTGTGTCAGGCCTAGATTTCCTGTAGTGACAATAGATTTCCACAGTTACCCGCATTAGTGAGGGCTGACATGGCATGTAGTTCAGCAGCAATTCACCTTTCACCTTGTCCTATGCTGCACGTGCCCTTTCAATTAATTATATCTTTTAAAGTACAACTATACAAGAGATAAATATGAGTGCTACCCCTAAAACAGCTGCAAAGTTCTTCTAAAGATCTCCATCTCTTGTGGTTTGATGATATTTTTAAAAGCATGCTGGCCAATGAAAGGTAAGGATAAAATATAGCCAGAGTATGAGTTTAAGGACTTCTATTAAATGCCTTGGAAAGTTTAAATTTAGAAACCTACAGAAAATTAAATATTACATAAATTAGGTAGCTTGTTTATTTTCTCATTATGTCTGCTTTTGGACTGCAACTTAAATGTGAAATTCCACATGCCTTCGCAGCAGGATAAACTGCAAAGATTTATGCACAGCATTATCTCTTCATGAACTATGTAAGATTATTAGTTTCAAGGATCCTTTTCAACATTCACAGGTCATTGTAGAGTGAGAACATACTTCGCAAACAATACTCCCTTACAATGGCATCAAAATCAAAACGCTTTTAATAATGATTTCACCAATTAATTCCTCCTTTTCCAGGTGTACAATGAAAATCTCTGAAGTGTAGCTTTAATTTATGGGTTGTGGTCCATAGTTAGCCATAGTTAGAGGTGATTTCTGTGTCACTCTTCCAAGGCTTTGGAAATACATGAATGTTTATTATCACTCATCTACTGATCTTGCACCAATTTAGTAGTTTCATCGTATTTTTGTCCTATATTCCTAATAAAGTCATTTCTCAAATCATGCATATAATTATTAACTTTGGGGAAAGCACTGAAAAAGAAAATAAGAGTAATGGTATTGTCTAAAGACTTATATTCTGATGCTATATATTCCAGATCTGTTGCAGAAGCCACAGAGGTTGATCTCAACATGAGAGTTGGATTACATACAGGAAGGGTGCTTTGTGGGGTCCTAGGTCTCCGAAAATGGCAATACGATGTCTGGTCAAATGATGTTACTTTAGCCAATGTAATGGAAGCTGGAGGATTGCCTGGGTAAGTCTGAGAAAGACCTACAGAAAAAGAACCAGAGACCCATATAGGTGGATAATTTCCTTCTTCGTACCATTCGCACTGTACTTGCTATTGATAAGAAGGGTGGAGAGTTGTGTACAGTAAGAGCAGTCACTGCATTATCTCCTGTGGAACTGTGCAAATGACTTTGAAGTTCTTGTTCATAAAAGATTGGAAGTAAAATTTTGAGAAGAAGCAGAAAAAGTTCTCTTTGTAAGTGTTTTCCAAACTCCTTTTTAGAAACTGCCACATATAAAGAGAAGGAGTAAGACAGCACTAGGAAAGTAAAAGTGCTAGACTTTCATAATCATTTCAAGTTATAAAACTAAAGCTCCCTAAACATTTCAGGAAGTTTTGGATTTGTACACAGAAAGAAACATATGTTCCTTACTCTATTTACAAGGACAAATAGTCAAAACTAGTTGTCTGCTACCAAAAGAAAATATCTGATTACATGTTCAGATATCCATCATGTGTCTGCAAATGAAACAGTAGTACATAAACCTGCAGCCATTCCATGAGGCATGTCTGAGAATTTTAAGTAGTCCTTGGACAGCCTTGGACTCAATTTAAGTGGACACAGTGCATCACTACGCATCTGTATGCAAGTTGCATTTGAACTACAATCTTCCAATCTTTGTTAGATTTTTACAAGATTTTTATATTCTGAATAGGAGAACAATGGAGCCTCTTCATTTTTCTGTCTGATTGAATTTCTTTTTGCTACATATGTTTGAGACAGTTTAGACAGTGTTTCTGAGTATTCCTTACCTTGAGGCTTCTCAGTTAAAAAAAAAAAAAAAAATTTGTAACAGCTTTTCAGATATCTTGTAGAAAGTCATTTCAAATATGAATGATCTTTCAGGAGAAAATGTGAAGACAGTTTTCTGTATATGCAGACTCACATGTGTCAAAAATGGCTGTGCTTCCCAAGTATAGTGGATGAGAAATTTGCCCATAAAACAGAGTAAGTAAACAATGCATTTGAGAATTGTTAAGGGAAACAGGATGAGAAGAACAAACATTTTATCTTTTATGCACATAAGAGGCTTGGAGGTTTTTTTTCCCCACAACAGACAGCAAGCTAAATTAACAAAATTACACAATATGAAAGATGATGTGCAGACTTCCACTTTGTACCAATCAAGGAGTCTGCAAACCTTTGGAGATATTGCAGTTACCACTTTGCTAGAAATACTTTATAATTTATGTGGGTAAAGGTACAGATCCTATTATGATCTTTTGCACAGTAGCAACTAGTGACATATCACTGCTTTAAAGAACGTCCTATTTTTCTCTCCAGGAAGGTTCATATTACAAAGACCACCCTAGAGTGCCTAAATGGGGACTATGAAGTAGAACCAGGATATGGCCATGAAAGGAATAGTTTCTTGAAGAAACATAATATTGAAACATACTTTATTGTGCCATCCCACAGGAGAAAGGTAGGCTCCACAAATTCTAGGTTATTTTGTAGCATGATTTTGTAGCTTAACAACTGTTCTGTGATACTCTGAAAACAGAGGCAATACTGGCATTTCTTCTTTCTAAAAGAAAGCTTCAAATTAGATTTTTTTTTTTTTTTTAATACTGACACAGGAAGTCCAAAAAAAAAAAAAAAGCTAACCTTGTACAATACCTTGAGAAGATTATCAATGAATTTTAAAATTACAGTAACTACTCACTTTACTCCACAAAAATATTAAAATTTTGGTTTATTAAGATATTGTAATCATTGTATCAGAAAGAAGATACATCAGTCCAAAAATTTAGTTCATACCTATTTCACTTCCCTTCAAAAGGCTCCTTCAGATCACTAATGCTTGACAGCTTGGCTACTTTTCTTTGCTCTTTCATTCCCATATTGCCATGTCATTTTACTCATGCCCCCATAACACCTTATACAACCACTTGTGATACTGGTGACTCCCTTGCTAGGCCTGTAGGAATCCCTAATGAATAGATGCAGAAAAACTAGTATTTTCAGACACGTCATGCCCTTAGCAGAAAGGATGGTTAAATGAATTCAGTAGTAATTGAACCAACATTCCCTGAAAATCTAGAGATCTTGCCAAGCTGCAGAACATAAGTCTTTTTATCTATGTCAGAGGAAGAGGCAGGAGTCAACCATTGCGCTTTCAAATAGATATACACCAGTGTACCACAGATCAATTATTTATGCTCAAGTCGAGTAAGTTTCCTAAGATGATTGCAACAAATAATATATTTATTGACCAAAGCATGCACTTTCTCCTGCTAAGCTGAGCTGCTCATGACAAATTAAAAATAATTTTCCCTCCTCGTTCTGCCACCTCAGTCTACTGCATTGGACGTAGTGATCTCTTTCCTATCACAGCCACCTTCCCCCCAGATTTTATGCTCCCCTCTCCCTTCAGCCTATTCCTTTTGTCAGACCCCTGGAAAACCACTGGGGGAAGAGAAGTAAGTGGGCAGAACTGCAAGGAACAATAATGTTTCCTGCTCTTTTCTTCCTTTTGGAGGAGAACAGAGAATTGAAAGTGTGAAAAGAACAAGGTAAGAGAAGATTTTAGCTCATTTGAGCAGGAACTTCACTTCTTAGATGTTCAGGATTTAGCGACATTGATAGAAATGGCTGTGACTCCTCATTCTAGATGGATCTTCAGAATAAGGAAAGTCCCAACAATGTGATGGTAATTGCGTGTTAGCATGTGGTGAAGTTGGTGACCTTTAAGCAGCTTCATTCAGTTACTTCTTTCTTCCTCAATCAGTTAGTGACACCTCAAATCCGAAAACTTCATTCCATTAGTATTCATGAGTTAAAACAACATAAGAAATAATCATATTTAGGACAACCTTTATACTGTAAAAAACCACATGTGTGACTTAAGTAGGACATCTTGCAAGTCCATAGTTATCATTTAAACATAATTAGTTTGTTCAAATATTGTCAGCATAAATCAAGCTTCTCTTAGTTAATTGGCATAATATGTTTACATGTTGAGAAGGTCTTTACTGTTCTTTATACTTTTTGAGCTAGAAAAGTTAGAATACAAATCTTTTACCCTTATTTTCTGAGACGCCCAAACAAGTTTCATTCAGGATTTTGATCTGTAGAGTAGATTTTAATAATCAGGTCTGAAAGTAAGTACAAAAACAAAGATGAAGCTTTAAAGTAAATTAAAAGGCCTGTTCTTGAGGGTGTTACTAAACTTCTACTAACAGGTGTTTAACAAAAAGAAAACAAAGAAAAACAAATTACCTTGAATGTCAGGTTTATAGTCAGTTTTCTAATGTGAATTTGATGATTTGTGGAGATTTCTTGGAAGTGTTGGAAATCAGGTCACCAGAGTTTTCTGGTTCTAGGAACGAAAAGTTCTGTTGTTTTATCCTTAGAAGGCTGCTATGAGGCTGTCTTACTGTGTGCTTCTTCTAACACAACTTGTTTTTAGAGAGATATTCTTCTTGAAATTATTTCATTCTTCTTCCTTATTTTATTCTTCTGCTGCTACATACAATTAGATTTGTTCATGTATTTTATGAAAGAAAATAGAGCAAACCAGTGGGCTATATTCTGTTTCCATCACCAGTGAGATTTTTTGTTAGCTTTCTTGAAGATAAGATTAGTTCCTAAATTTAACAAGTCCCCCCAAAAATTCCACCAAAACTTCAAGCAAAATCATAAAGAAGGATTCATTAAGATAGATATGTTACTGACTGCAGCTACAATTGTTTGCTTTGTTTTAATCACTGTTTTGACTCCCACAGCATTATGATATTTCATTTCCCACATTACATGTCAGGCTTCATTTTGCATTTAGATGGCAAATAAGAATTAAATTTTAGGAAAATTTTGGACATGTTGGTGGACAACGACAAGAAGAGGGAGAAGGGGATAAATGCAGCCACTACATATTGAAACTGTTCTCTCAACTCTAATGCATAAAACAGTGGTCAAAGAGTTTTCAATAGAATCTTGACACTCGCATATTAAGCCATGTAGGTTTGGTGCACAAAGATGAGGAATCTACACACAAGCACATGTTTCTTTTTGTTTTTAAGACTGCTGAGAAACTATGATGACTGCTGAGAAGCAAGTGATTGATTGGTACTAGCTACATGAACTAAATGCCATTTCACCTATGGATGTTGCTGATGAGTTGATGGAAACGACAGATGCTGTACTACAGCTTGGCTGACATCACCTCTCTGGCATGCATCAACACAGTGTCAACCAGTCTAACAGAAAGAAACACCTCATGAGTTTTGCTGGTATTGACAGGCTTCTTTACGAGACTCACAGAATAATCAACATGTCACTCTGCTATTTGTCACAGTAAATCACAGCCATCTCCAGTCTTTGTGAACTTGCATACTGATCATTAGACCACAAGATACTAGTAAATACATTCGTAATAGTATATTTAGATTCAAAATAAAGAGCTGTAATCCCCTCCTATCTTGATTCAGTCAAGAAATCTTCAGAGAGATAGAAAGAGAAGCCTGCCCTTGAAGCACAGAGAAGATCAAGTATCTAGGTGAATTCAGGTATCTGATGATGTAATATTGTATTCCCTTCTCAGGAGCCCCAGTAGCTAAATGCAGAAACATTTTTATTCTTTATGCATCATCTCTGAGATTAATTTGAACTGACTATAGCAGATATGATGTCAAGAGGAATGAAAATCAGTATTACCAGCACCAGATGGCCAAGAATCTGTTGAACTTAAAAAGGTAAATAGGACCGGTTAGTACTTTAAAAAAAAAAAAAAATCAAATTGATTTAGTAGACAGGTACTTCACATTCTCCCATATTGTATCTGGGAGAAATGTCTTCCATTAGACAGATCAACTAAGGGAAGAATAACAGCATATATTATTCACATACCAGTTACATTTTAAATGTGAACAAATTATAAAGTGTTCCAAATTATTTTATTCTTCCACTGAGTCAACTAACAGCCACAATTTTGTTATCTGATATGACTGCTGGCATGGTGTAGAAGCTAAAACGTGACAGGGCACTCAGCACAGGTAGTGAAGTTAACCACTCCTCTTCACTTACGTAGTTCATCCTGCAAAATTAACACTTCCTAATATTTGGCTGTGGCCTCAGTGATAACTAGGTGAACTTTTCTTGAACTTGCATTTTCTACATTACTCCACTCTCTGCTTATAACTCTAGTTTTAGAAAGATTTTTCGATTATTTTCACTGAAAACAAACAGTCCCACATAGACAATTAAGCAAATTTCCTAAGGTACTTCTCTGGAAAGCCAAGTAGTGGTTAAGAAATTATCAAGTTTTTCTGAGTAGAAAGATTTCTCATTATGTGAGTGCTTGCTTTTACAGAAGCAGGCCTGCCATCACTGTTACTCATTGCCAGCTTAAGGGAACCTGCTTCACTGAGTAACTTCTCTAGTTCCAGAGTTAAGGCAAAGAAAAATAATGCAATAGACGATTAACAGTAGACAATAGAATTGTTTCCAGGAAAGGAGAGCCTACAGAAGGTAGGAAAATCATAGGTAAAGACTATAGATACATTTTATAAAGGATTCCTATATATTAATATACAACGGATCCTACAGCATACCTTGACTGTAGAAAGCAGTTAGCTTCGGATGGATTACAAATTACCATCTGCAACATTTCTACTGATGTGCTAATCAGTTATTCACCAACTATGTATATATTTGAATACGTACATACAAAGGTGGTTTTTATCTTTTATTTGTGACAATGTAAACCACAGTACACAGCATATGCAGATACTATTTGAATAGTATGTGATGGGCATTCATGAAGAGTGTGTACTACATCTGTTCATGCTTTAAAAATAGGCATGTAATGCAAAATAATATAAAAACATCAAAAGAATGCCTGAAAGGGAACTGCACATTTTTACAACTTTTCTGTACGTATATGTTTCTGGAAGAGCTGATATTTGTCCTTTCTACCTTATTTTGTACATACAGAAACATGCCAAGCAGTCTCAGAAAATCATTTTTGTGTGTTGGACTGTCATGCTATACTGTATGAAGTCTGAGTAAAGTTATGATCACTGTGAAAATTCTAAGTAAAAGGGTTTACACCCTTCCTGATACATGTTTAGTTATCCAACTGGAAGGAAGTAGATGCCAGTTAGCAGAAAGGCATTATTTTCTTTTACATATTTCTCCTCAAAAAATCATGCCCTAGATGTTCCAAAGTCAGTAACTAAAATTCTATTTTATTTTTGCCCAAATAATAATCATAGCCACACACAAGTACCAGCAGTCTATCTGAAAAAGAGAACTTAAAGTAGTAGTTGAGGAAAATGAATATTGTCATTCTTTTAATTGCAGGAAAAGCACATTGAAAACCTGAAGGTTCTTAACATGAATGCTCTTACAGTGCAAATACAGCTCGGGAAAATCTTTTGGAAATTACTACTGAAAGTGTAAGAGCTCTTGTAAAAGTTAGAAATTTCTGAATCAATTATCTACAGCAAACACTCGTAGCATAATTTAATGTGAAATGCAGATGGATATAACAGTTCAAAATTTAGATGGATTTAACAACTCCAAATGTTGAATTCAATCAGTTAATTTATTTGACTCACGATACAATCAACAGACATTCAGCAACTCAGAGATATGTTCTAACTTGCACGACAACAGCTGTAAGAAAAGTAGGCAAAGGCTGTCACATCAGCGTCATACATTTTTACATCTAGCATAAACAGATGCTATTTTAAACTTCTTGTGTTACAGTCTTGTCAGCAAGAAGTTAGAAAGTAAACAAGTCACTCTCCTGCTTGAAGAGACAGTATTTTTTGACTTACAGTCCAGCATCTTCCTTTACTGTTAAGGAGAGTAGAGTCTTTCCATGAAGTAAATTGTAAGCATTCAGTGTTAAAATAAGTTACTATTCTCTATTCTTTTCCACCACAAGTAATAGGTTTTATCTGCTTATGACCTCCCTCTAGGTCATTTGAAATCTTATTTTCCTCCAGAATCAAATTAATTTCGTGCATTAGCACAGAGCAGACAAAACAGATTGTTTAATAATTACTACTCTGCTTTGCATAAATGAAATACGTAGTACATATGCTTGCCATTTTACTTAATCTGTAAATCACATTTATCTGTGAAACACTGTTAGCAATTACGGCATTTCACAAGCATAACTTCTGATATAGACTCCAGACATTCCTTTATGTCTTAATGATATTTTTTAAGTGCAGATATTTAATGTATATAATTGCTTTATATACATTACCACTTTAACTCATCAGAGTAAAAATTTCAACTTGGCAAAGTGGAACGCTTTAATGTGATGGAAAGTACTGCAATAAAACAGAGGTAACAAAGTCTTTAGCTGCAACAAATAAGGACAAAACAACAACAACAGCTACAAATTCAGAAACAAAAAGAGAAAGCTGCTTACCTTAGGAAGGCCTCAAGTAGGAAGAAATGTTCAGCAAGAGATGCACTTACCTCCACTACCGACCCATAAATGAGGTCTAGGAAGGGGGTGGATCCTGACTACACCCCTTCTACACTGCATGTACCTGAGTTCCCCTGGGTTGGCCCTGCCTTCCCACCAGGTGCACAATCACTGTTTCAGGCCATGATTTGTATTTCTACTATACTGAGAAACATATTCTCAAAAATAATCTCAGAATTTAATGCTGAAATAATTTTTAAGTACCATCATGTGAACAACTGGAAAAAAAGGAAGGGAAAGCTGAGGGGGTAAACTCTGTGAAAGAATGGGTCTAAAATTACTGAATTTACTTATTTTTATTGTTGTAATTCAACCTGAAGTTTCATCTGTATTGGTAAGAAGTTGCCTTCTCAACAAAATTAACTTGATTGAACAACTCTAATGAATAACTCTACATGTCTTTCTTGTGCGGGGGGCTCCCGGCTTGGACACAGCGCTGCAGATAGGGCCTCACAAGACCTGAGTAGAGGGGGACAATCACCTCCCTTTCACTGTTGCCACCCCTTTTTTAATACAGCCCAGAACACAGTTGGCCTTTTGGTCTGCAAGTGCACACTGCTGGTTCCTGTCCAGCTGCTCGTCCACCAGGACCCCCAAGTCCTTCTACACAGGTCTGTTCTGAAAGAGTTCTTCCTCCAGTCTATATAAATACCTGGGATTGTCCCAGTCCAAGTGCATCACTTTGCACTTGACCTTGTTGAACCTCATTAGGCTTACATGGGCCCACTTCTCCAGCCTGTCCAGGTCCCATCCCTTTGGTGAATCAACTGTACTGCTCAGCTTGGTGTCACTGCAAACTTGCTGAAGGTGCACTTGATTCCAATCATCTATGTCATTGATTAAGATGTTGAAGAACACCGGTCTCAAGACCAACTCTTGGGGACACCACTTGTCACAGGCCTCCACCCAGATGCAGAACCATGGACCACAATCCTTTGGCTGTAATAAGCCAACCAGTTCTTAATCCATCAAACAGTCCACGTTTCAAATCCATATCTCTTTAATTTAGAGAGAAGGATGTAGTGAGGGACCATGTCAAAGGCTTTGCAGAAGACCAAGTAGATGACATCTCTTGCCCTTCCCCTGTCCACCAAAGCTGTCACTCCATCACAGAAGTCTGCCAGATTGGTCAGGCACAATCTGCCCTTGGTGAAGCCATGCTGGTTGTCTCAGATCACTTCTTCATCTTGTATGTGCCTTAACATGGTAACTCAGAGGATCTGCTCCATGATCTTCCCAGGCATGGAGGTGAGGTTCACCAGCCTGTAGTTCCCCAGGTATTCCTTTCTCCCTTTCTTAAAAATGGGAGTAATGTTTCCCTTTTTCCTGTCACCAGGGATTTCACCCGACAGCCATGATTTTTCAAATATGATGGAGAATACCTTGGCGACCACATCAGCCACCTCTCTCAGAACCATAAGATGGATATCATCTGGCCCCCTATACATTCATTTTCATGAGGAGGTGTAAGACTTGTTCCACTGTTACAGTGGGACACAATATGCTCCTTTCACACATACCTAGATGTTCAGGGTCCTGGCCAACATGGGGAGCCTGACCACCAGTGAAGACTGAGGCAAAGCACTCATTGAACCCCTCAGATTTTTCCATGTCTGAGGAAGCCAGTTCTCTGTCCTCATATATCAGAGGTGGAATACTCTCCTTGGCCTGTCTCTTCCAGTCTGAGTACCTGTAGAACCTCTTCTTATTATTTTTAACTTCCCTTGCCAAGTTCAGCTCCATCTGTGCCTTGACTTTCCTAATCCTTTCTCTACACATGCAAACAACATCCCTGTATTCTACCCAGGCTACATAACTCTGTTTCCACTTCCTGCACATTTCCCTCTTTTCCCTCAATTTAAGCTGAAGGTCCTTGCTCAGCCATGCTGGTTACCCACCTCCTCTGCTCAATTTCTTCTGCTGGGGGACGGAGAGCTCTTCTGCTCATAGAAGGGTGTCCTTAAAGAGCTGCCAGCTCTGTTCTGTTCCTATCTCCTTAAGGACAGTTTCCCTTGTTCGAAGTGCGAGAGCTCTGATTCCTCTGCTCTAGGTAGTAACAGAATAAGAGATGTTTGCAGTTAATGCAGAGCATGTGAAAGCTTCTCCAACTAGTCAGACAAACTGTCTCTGCTGTTAGCACACAGCAAGTTCTTACTTGAAATAACTAGGCATCTGAGCTCATCACTGGACACACACTGTGATGATTTCTGTTTTCTTTCTTCCAGCTACTATTTCTGTCATGCTTCGGAGTGTCCACTGTGATTTTTGTTCTGAATGGCTGACAAGTCTTACTGGGGATCTTATCTAGGTTTTTTAAATGCCTGACTTGGATCTTTCAAGTTTCAATACCCCAGTTACACTCTAGAAGAGCTGATTTAAAAGACATATATATAGCCCTTTAAGAGAAACTGTAGCTTGTTTCTAGTTGCTGGAATATACACTGGAATATACCCCAACACTGGAAGTTGCCTGTGTGTGTTATCACTAGCAAACAGTGTACTACTCTACACCTTCAGAACTGTTCCTGCAGTTAGAAGGGAGAAACGTAGGGAAATTGTATAGGATTTCTCTTTTGTTGAACTCTCAGAAATTGTTTTAGTCTTCACAGCTGCTAAAAACTTCTGTTTCTGTGTTAAGCAATGCCTATGCCATTCTAAATGCTAGTAATTTGTTTTATAGAACTGTGTTGCTTAATGATAAAAGATACTAAATACTTTTCTGAGAGTTAGCTGAGGAGTGGTAAAAAGGATAGAAAAGCAAATACCTAACATACATCTTAAAAAAATACAGTTTGCTCACTTATCTCAGGACAAAATGGTAATCAGGAAGTTCAATGACTTTCAGGCAGTATTGAAGCAGATACTGTTACTAAGTGCCTATACTTGAAGATAAAAAGCACAGACAAATACAATGCTACCACATTTACGGTTACTGTAAATATACCTTGAATATCATTGGTATCATCTTTCCAGTGTTGTTTCAAGCACTGTGGCTGAATATAGTCAGGGTGGCAATGGTCTGCTACTGTTTCTGAGAATCCCAGATAAGCACCAATTTATCCCTTACCATAGTATCCTGAGATTCAAACAAAGGTGTTTTCCCAGAATTTTAATCAGCACTTGTATGTTTTCTGTGTACAAAAGGATGTTCACAAAGCTGTAGATAGTCTGGCTGCTTTCAGAGTGCTCTTAATCTCATCTCTTAAATTTATTTGCTGATTATTTTGCAGCAAAGCAACAGTCTTTCTAAAATTATGTAGCAAATGAATAGTATACTGTGAAAAAAATGATCCTAAGAGACAAAAAAGAAGCATGAAAGTAACACATTGACAAAATAAGCCAGAATGAGAATGCTGCATTCCAGCTTTCTTGTAATGCAGGCCTAGAGCAAGTTCAGAGAAAAGGCAGAGTGAAAGATTATTCTATTGTGGGTTTGGGGTGGATTTTTTGTTTGCATGTTTGTTTCTGGTTTTGCTGGTTATTTTTTTGTGTTTTGTGCGTGTGTGTGTAGTCTTTCCAAGAGTTTTCACAGATTGCACTCCTTGCCATTGTTTTTCGCTCATAGCAGAAAGTGATTTTAATGGAGCACTCCACTGTGTCATAAGGCATTTTTCTGCTATAAAGAGAATAGTAATAATAACAATAACGAAGGGACAAGATTTGTAAAATGAAAGAGTTCCTTTGCTTGTGCTTTTTCTTAAATGCTGTATATATCAGTAGAATGGAAAGTCTTCAATCATAGGGAATAATCTATAGGTCCTGCAACCACCAAACAAACAAACAAAAGATATTTATAAAATTATCCATGATCAAGTACAGCCATTGTGCCCTTGTTATGTGCACAACATACATTTTCATAGTATTGCACAGTACTTTTGGGGAAGGACACTCTGGAGAGTGTGTGATCAACCCCCTTGCCGAAAGTAGGGCCAACTTCACCATTAGATTGGCTTTTGAAAATACAACACGTTCCTCATAAGAGAAGCAGACAAAAGATACAATAGTTTGTGCTATAGTTCACACAGAATGGTTTGAATTAGGGTGTTCATAATTGTATTAAGATGATTAATTATCACAGACATGCCACAGAGATATTTTGCCAGCAGTTGTTGGAACAGCTATCCCTGCTGGACTGAAAACTTTAAGGCAGATAAAGCTTCACACAGCATGGCAGATGCAACCTTCCACATCCCAGGCTGCAGGAAGTGACAAAGGCCTCACTTTGATGCCATGAGAGATGGTCCACTATCATGCAGGAGGTGTGCTGTCTTGGAGGAGCTGTGCTATCAGGTGGAGGTATTAGTAGAAGAAGTGAATAATCTTCATAGCATCAGAAAAGATGGGAGGTTTTAATCTTCTCTGTGATGCAATGATTTTAAGTCCGTAAGATCCCAACTAAATAAGAGAAGCTAACAGTGTTCATCCCCATTGCTGGTGTATATGTAACCCCTGTAGAAAGGAAAGTATGGAAGCTGGTACCAAGAAGAAGACTCCTGTCCCATCCAAGTGCTTACACCTACAAAGGGGTTCACTGCTCTCAGTGTAGAATAGAAGCCAAAATCTGGACCCTTAGACCTAAACCATGCAAAACCAACAGGAAGAAATGACATGTCCTAGAATCATACAATGGCTTGAGTTGGAAAGTACCTTAAAAATAATCTCATTCTAAACTCCATGTTGTGAGCAGGATTGCCACTCACTAGCTCAGGATGGGCAGGGCCTCATCTAAATTTGGTCTGAACACTTCCAGTGATAGGCCATCCACAACTTAGTCATCCTGTTCCAGTGACTGCAAGTGACATCTAATTTAAATCTCCCTTCTTTTAGTTTAAAATGATTCCCCCTTGTCTTATCACTATTAGATCATGTAAAAAGTAATCCTTTATCTTGTTTATAAGCTCCCTTTTAAGTAATGAAAGGCAGCAAGGAGGTTTTCCTGGAACCTTCTCTTCCCCAGATTGGACAAGCAGAGATCTCTCAGCCTTTATTTGTTGGAGAGGTGTTCCAGCTCTCTGATTAACTTTGTGGCTTTCCTCTGGACTCACTTCAATAGTTCAATGTCTTTCTTCTGCTGAGGGCTCCAGGCAGTACTCCAGATAGCCTCATGAGAGCAAGCAGAGGAGGACAGAGCTGGCTATCACAGATCACCTCCTTGTCTTGCACATGCCTTAGTATTTTAGCTTCCAGGAGTATCTGTTCCATGATCTTCCCAGAAACAGACGTGAAGCTCATCAGTCTGTAATTTCCCATGCCCTCCTTTCTATCCTTCTTAAAAAGGAAAGTGATGTTTTCCCTTTTTTTCAGTCACTAGGAACTTTACTTGGCAGCAAAGACATCAAATATGATGGTGAGTGTCTTGGCAACTACATCAGCCTGTTTCTTCAGGACTCTGGGATGCATGTTCTCAGAGCCAATGGACTTGTACTAGTTCAGTTTCATCAGGTGATCTTGAACCTCCTCTTTACTTACAGTGTGAGATATTTTGCTCCTCCAACCCACATCTAGAGGTTCAGGGACATGAGAGGCATGGGAAGACTGACTGCCAGTGAAGACAAAGAACTTGTTGAATACTTCAACCTTTTCCATGCCTGTTGATGATGACATGCAGAATCAAACTCTATAACCACAGAGTAGTCATAGAGCAGGTATGTTTACTCAGAGCTGTGCACCCATACTGGATGCAGAGGGGGTATTCCCAACTACCCTGCGTACCAGAGGGCAAGAAAGGCACATATCTAAAGAACAAGCTGCTTACATATGCATTAGATTTCCAAGGAAAGCTTAGGTTATTACAATTAGTCCCCAGAATGACTGACATTTTCCCCATCCCGAGTCTCAGTTCTTTTATCCATGCATGGTATCTCTTGGTGATCGTCTGGTGGTCTTTTCTGACGTAGATCATATGTCTTTCTTGCTGTGTACTCTTTGACTTGGGTCAAGTTGGAGGATGCTGACTTAGCTCTAGCTGGTCATCTTATTGGCTACAACTCTGTCCACCAATCCTCTGCTTCTTCAGTAATTGTGCTTTTACTGTCTGAGCCTGCTACCTTGCATTCCAGAGATATGATAGCCAACAATATTAGCAGGACAAGGGGAAATGGCTTTAAGTTGAGGGAGGGAAGATTTAGGTTGGATGTCAGGGGGAAATTCTTTACAGAGGGAGTGGTGAGGTGCTGGAACAGCTGCTCAGAGGGGCTGTGGATGCCCCATCCATCCCTGGAGGTGTTCAAGGCCAGGTTGGATGGGGCCCTGGGCAGCCTGGTCTGGTATTAAATGGGGAAGTTGATGGCCCTGCCTGTGGTAGAAGGGTTGGAGATTCATGATCCTTGAAGTCCCTTCCAACCCTGGCCATTCTGTGATTCTGTTATTCTATATATTATTTGGAGAAACAGGAGACTCACTGTCTGTACTAATTGTCTAAATCTGTAGAAAAACATCTGTTATCAGCAGCTAAAACCTGTCTTACACATGTCAGATCTGTAGCTATTGATTCAGCACCTCCTGAAGGCACATAACTTTTAACCTAACTTATTTTACTTAATTCAGTTCCATTTCTCAGTGCTCCTTTTTTATTAGGAGTATACTCTCCTTGGCCTTTCTCTTCTGAATAATGCACCTGTAGAATCCCTTCTTGTTATTTTTCATGCCTCTTGCCATGTTAAGTTCCATCTGTGCCTTGGCTCTTCTGATCTTGTCTCTACATGTCAAGACAGCATGTCTACACTCTTTCCAGGCCACATATCCTTCTTCCACTGTCTGTTCATTTCCTTCTCAGCTTGGCCAGCGGGTCCTTGCTCAGTCATGCTGGTTTCCAGCCTCTTATCCCTTACACATGGGGATGGAGAACTCTTGTGCTCTCAGAAAGATGTCTTTAAAGAGTTACCGGCTCTGCTCAATTTCTTTGTCCCTAAGGACAGCTTTCCAGGGGATCCCATCCAATAAATCCTTAGACATTTGGAAGTTTTCTCTTCAGAAGTTTAACTTTGACTTTGCTTTATCCCAGGCCCATGTTCCTCAAGATCATGTACTCACCAAGAGCATTGTTGCTGCAGTCCAGACTGCCTCCAATCTTAGCCTCTTTAATGAGTTCATTTGCACTGATGAACAACAGTAACGCTTCTCCTCCGTCTAATGCCTGGACATGAAAGTTCTCTTTAATGCACATCAGGAGTCTTCTGGATTGCTTGTAGCCTGTGTAGCTTGCTGTGTTCTTTCCCAGCAGCTATCTGTGTGGTTGAAATCTCCCATCAGGATAAGAGCCTGAGAGTATGATGCTTCTTGTAGCTGAAGCAAGTTAGCCTTGTCATCAGGCTCCTCTTGATCAAGCAGCCTGTATTAGACTTCAACCACAAGATGTAATGAATGAGTCCCTGCTGCAGGAGACCACAGCAGTCATCTGATCTATCAGCTAGAGCCAGTGACTTAACTGACCTACCAAGTGGCAGGCAGTGGAGGTGCAGTTCCGGGATATTGTGTGGCACTGTTGAATCCTGTATACCTTTCTCACTACTACACCTTCCTGTGTTCCATGTGAGAAGAAACAGTACTGCTAGGGAAAACCTCTGGCATCTGACAGCTCTAAGGAAAGTAAACAAAGACATGGAGTCCAGGTGTTTTTCTCTTGAATCCTGCTCGTAGGGGGAAATGCTGTTAGGAGGAGAGCACAGATAGTGTGTAGAGCAAACAAAGGTGATGACAGAGCCTTTATTTGAGATATATGTGCTACAAGAAAAGATACAAAAGACAGAGGAATTAACTCACCCCTGCCAGCAGCATGAGAAAGGGGAGAGCTGAGGAATGCAGCCTTTTCCCATTCGTACTCTCATGCTACAGGAGAAAGGGGGGAGGGGGAGAGGGGCAGGGGAAACTCACACTGCACACACGCTCCCAGAATCACGTCCCTCCTCCTGCTCCAGACACTCATGTGCTCACATATTGGTTCAGGCTGTAACCTAGGAATTCCACTGCATAGTGAAAGTCAATATTTGGTTGTAAAATTGGTGTTGGTGACATGGTTTTGGTTTTGTGATAATGGGACCCTGTTTGTAGATCAGCATTTGCTTGGGAGAGATGAGTTCCAGTTCATAAAGTGGAGCAAAACTATATTTTAAGTGGGATCAATATATTTAAGTGGGGCATTGGACAGGTAGGGACCACAAAAGCAACAAAATGGGGTTTAAGCAGGATCAGTACCTGCTTTGCACGTAAACAAAGAAGTGACAAGGGCACCATTATGGAGAAATTCCCCAAACCACTTATGGGAATCTGGTATTCTAGGGTGCCCCTCATAAGTGCTTGTTTTACTAATGCAAGTACCATGGTGAATTAATGTTACAAGAGATAGAGATGTGTGAAGTTTTATGGCTGTAATCTCATCAGAGTCATAAAGATGTAGTGGAATGGCTCTCATGACTGGAGTGTTACAATGAAGTGATATAGGCTCTTTAGGAAAATGAGGAGCAGGAATTGTCCCTTCTGTTCCCAAGAGACCAGTTGAAGTGTATAGAGTTCTGCTTGGGGAAGGAGGAGTTGCTGACTGAGACCTTACAAGCAATCCAGTACTTTCCTAGAGAGTATTGCTGGTAAATTCCACCTTGAAATGATAAATGAGCCAAAATGGAGAGGTAATCTGTTGGATCTCATCCCACTAAAAACAAGGATCTTGTAGTGAATATGGAGGTCAAAGACAGTCTTGGATGTTGCAACCATAATAAGATGGTGGAATTCCGGATCCTGAGGTAAAAAGAAAGGTCACAGCCCTGAACTTTGGGAAAGCAGACTTTGGCCTCTTTAAGAATCTGTGTGGAAGACTCTCATGGGTGAAAAACCTGGGAAATGGGAAAAGGGTCCTAAAAGAGCTGGTTAACATTCAAGGCTCACTTCCTCAAAAGTAGCGAATCCCAATGAACAGGAAGTCAGGCAGAAATTCCAGGAGGCCTGTGTGGATGAACAAGGAGATCCAGGCCAAACTCCAACACAACAATGAAACACACAGACAATGGAGGTAATCTGAGAGTCATACAGAGTCACTGTCCAAGAATACAGAGATTAAGTTAGAAAAATTAAAGCCCAAACAAAATTGAATCTGGCCATAGAGGTCAAAAATAACAAGAAAGGCTCCTGTAAGTACACTGACAAGAAACACTAGGAAAAATGTTGACCCACTCCTGAATGACATAGGAAACCTGGTTACATTGGAAAAAGGAAAGTCTGAGGTACTGAATGTCTTCTTTTCCTCAGTCTTTACCAACCAGATCAGCCTTCAAGAATCCCAGAGACCAGAGACCAGAGAGAAAGTCTGGAGCAATAAAAATGCACCCTTGGTGGGAGAGGATCAGGTCATGGAATACTGAAACAAACTGGACATACATTAGGTCTTGATGGCATGCACCCAAGAGTGCTGAGTTAGTATGCTGTGTCACTGTGAGAGCGTTCCCAATAATCTTTGAATGATCCCGACGATCGGGAGAGATGCCTGAGGACTGTTAGAACGCAAACATCATTTTTACCTTCAGGTAGGGCAAGAATGAGGAGCCAGAGATCTACAAGCCAGTCAGTCTTACCTCCTCCCCTGGAAAGATAAAAAACAGGTAAACCCTGACACCATTTCCAGGCATGTGAAGGACAGGAAAATCATCAGAAGTTGTCAGCATGAATTTGCCATGAGAAAGTCACGCTTGACCAACTTGATAAACGTCTACAGTGAAATGGCTAGGCTGATAGACAACAGTGAATATAGTCTTCTGCACTTTGATAAAGCCTTTGACACTGTATCTCATAAGATTCTCAGACACAGACTGTTGGTGTATGGGCTGGATAATCAGTGAGGCAAATTGACAACTGTCTGAATGATCAAACCCAGAGAGTGGTGTTCAGGGATGCAAAGTCTAGTTGGAAGCTAGTAACTAGTAGTGTAGCCGAGGGGTTAACATATTTTTGAGCATTCTGGGGATGACTCTGGCTTCTAATTACTACGTAGGTATTTGAAGACAGCTATTTGATCTTTTCTCAGTGTTCTCACAGCTAGATGAAAATCAGGTTTTTCTCATATGTCATATCTTTTAGCACCTTCATCACGTTTCTGAGCCTCTGTTGAACTGTCTCATTTCAGATTATCTTTTTTTTTGTGCAGGGGAGCATAGAGTTAGACACAGTACTCTGGTTTATTCAGTGGTCTGACCTGAAAACCTTTGATTTGAATCAGAGACAGCTGGAAAACTCAGTTATATTTTCAACATCCAAAGTCTGTACAGTATTAAATTATTATATGCTGATAAGCTTTAGAAAGGAAAAAAGCAGATGATGGTATGAGATAAAATGTTTGTGCTACCTACTTCTTTGAAGCTATGTTTAGGAAAATGCATGAAAATATACATATTTGAGGAAGAGTCATGTCAGTGGCATGGACATACTGCCTGAGCCACAGCATTAAGCTTCACATTATACTCAGAAATGCATCTATTGTAAGAATCTTGCATTGAGAAAAGTTTAAATTCCTTTTCTGTTCTTTTATAGGAGGATGTAATTTGCCTTTCTTTCTTCTTAAATGACTTCTTGAATCTTTTGCTAGCCAGATATTCTGCCTATTTTTTGCCACTCTTGCATTTCTACTGAGGTATTTCTTTGAAGAATTCTTTTTGGCACCTTCTGTAGCTCTCTGTACTTAAGACTGTCTTTTCTGAGCTAGTGGAGACCAATAAAACAAAATCCTTGACCTTTTTGAAGCAATGTCCACAGTGAAAGATTTGAAATGTTTGCCAAAAATGAAAGTGCTCCACCGTGTGTTAAATGGAATATCAGACCCATAACTGAGATGCCATTCAGAATATAAGCATAGAGTAATTCACCTCCAGCTCTCTAAATTTAGATATCCATGCAATCATACATTCAATAAATGTACAAGTTTACATCCGTCTTATTTTCTAGATCAGTTACATTACATCAAGTAATGATGTAAACTGCTCTAGTATTGCAAGAACTGGACATCAATCCTTCAGTGCATTGGGAGTATTTAGAAAAGTTAAGTAAAGCTTTGTAGTATGATTTTTATTTTGTACTTAGAACTTTAGGGACGAAATTCTCTGCTGCTTATTTTGCTGTTCCAGAAGAGATTAATTTTACAAATTTAAATTTCCATAGTGTGGTGGCATGAGTTTCTTCTAAATTTTCCCATTAACATTACTTTACATATTCTACAAGTAGGAATAAGATTGGTACAAGCACTGAGGGTAGAATAAAGGATCATTCTTTTTCTGTCTGTGGAAGCATATGAATGTGTATTACAGGTTCAATAATATCAGCAAATGTTGAATACATGCTGAAAAGTTAACCAAGAAAATATTTGTTCTTGCTGAACTGGGAGCTCCATGGCAAAAGAAATCGGTTATACTCTACCCTCCGAGAATAATTCATACTTTGAAGAAACGAGATATATAATACAATTTCATTGTGTCACAATCTCCTTCCAGGGCATGTGTCTTTGAAGCAGAAGTCATCCTTTCTGATTTTATTGAGCTTACAAGTGGCTAAAGTAACAAAATGAGGGAAAAAGAACAGGATTGAAATTGTATTTTTAGCATCATTTACTAAAAAATTTCTCCAAATTTTTGTTCCAATTTTCCAGATGTTTTAAATTGAAGAAGTACAAATATTGCCTCTTTTATGAACTTATCTTTTTTTTTTTTAATAACTTATATCTCTATGTAGGAAACTATTCTCAAAATATTAACTGTGTTTAAATACTTTGCTTGAATATGAAATAGGTTAAAATATAGATATGTACATGAAAAGATGACATAGTCTTAATATGTGAATATATAATGTTTATCAAAATGCATTGCTTTTTGATTGGATTATTCGTTTCTTCTGATCTCCAGATGATGTAGGTATCTGGCAGTAGATTTGTCCACACTGGAATGTTAATGAGAGTTACAAATAATATTTTTCTTATCAACAGATATTTCCTGGACTGATTCTATCAGACATTAAGCCCGCCAAAAGAATGAAGTTCAAGACAGTCTGCTATCTGCTTGTTCAGCTCATGCACTGTCGTAAGATGTTCAAAGCAGAGATCCCTTTCTCCAATGTCATGACATGCGAAGATGATGATAAGGTAATTCATGTGGACAGATACTTGCTCTGATTATGGGACTGTCTGGTCAGCTCTTTCTGGTGTTCCTGCTGGGCTAGAGCTACCTAACACACAAAACAATGGGAAATACATGCAGCCTTCTCACACTAAAGACAAAACTCGGTTATAACAGATCTCACGTTAGAAGCTTTTATTAAGGCCTTTCTACACAGAAATTATGGATTCTGATGCTATTCATGCAATTACAATTTATGCAAGAGCTGTTCTTCTGCATCATGAGTTCACCACAGTCTGAAGTTGATTACAACAAATGAAAAATAAGAAAAAATGTTGTATGCATTGATGGTTCTCTAAAAACCAAGAAGTCATTGTTTAGCAAAAAAACACCACAAAGTCCCTAACACAAACACCAAACACAACATCCTTGAACAGGTTTTAATGCCATAACTCATCATACTAGCAGCTTTATCTGCTAGTCTGACTTTTCTGTACACGGCTTCACCCAGAAACTTACAGAGTAAAAAACATACGAAGACTTGCTCTATTTTCTTTGCCAGCAGATGACAGTATAACATATCCACTGGTACTCCAAAACAGGAAAAGAGTGTAGTGAAATCAGCAATTAATTTTGAATTAATTTCTCCATTTTTTTTTTCAATCTATTTTTTATTATTATTTGAATAATGTACGTTTATTGAAGATTCAATCTAAGTCTTATTTTCAGAAAGTTTTATAACTTTTCTATTTTCGATTTTATGTACGCACATATTTCTTCTGTGGGAGAAACAGAGAAAATTCTGTTAGCTCCTTTAGAATGCAACTTCAGTGATGAAGTTCAAAAATTCCAAGTCTGAATCAGAAATGGATGACTCTACGTGCTTTGGTATGGCCCTTCAGTTGTAAATTAGTACTGTTTTTCTAGTATTTGAAAATAGCAACATATGCAGACTTTTAAATATGTACAATTCTTTATAACGTTTCTCAAAATATACACAAAAAATGCAACTATGGGATGTGTTAGAACATATACGGTGAAGTTCTGAGATCCTTTCTTTATCTGAACCATATGTTCCAGGATTTTGTACCTGAAACAGCATAATTAACTTAGAACATGATATATGATATATGATTTTAATATAAATACAGTGTTTCAATTTAAGGTTTATTCAGAGATTGAAGTTTTCTAATCACTTTAAACAAGGAATGGCTATAAAAGCTCTGAAGTCAGCACACTACTTCAGTATATATTTATTCAATTGATTAATGAGAAATATAAGTAATGTGCCTTAATCACAGACATCATGTAAGTCTACTTTATAAGATAATAACAGAAGAAAAAAAAAGACACGTAGTGAAAGCAATTATATGAGCAACAGCTAATTTGACTAAGCACAGTAACTTTAATCCTACTACAAATAGAATAATAGGTTACAGAGCTTATTCCATTGTATAACTCCATGCCAGATTTTAATGCAAAGAAGTATTTTTGTTTCTTCTTTTTTTTTTTTTTTTTTTTTTCCCAATTAATTGAAGAAGGCTGTATTGTTCATCCCTGTTAGTATGCTATAGGCTTCATAGGCTTCATAAAATGGCTTGGGAGTTCCAATCCCCCTGCCACAGACAGGACCATCAACCTCCTTATCTAATATGAGACCAGGCTGTGCAGAACTCCGTCTAAGATGGTCTTGAACATCTCCAGGGATGGGGCATTCACAACCTCTCTGGACAGCCTGTTCTAGCACCTCACCACTCTGTGTAAAGTACTTTCCCCAACATCTAATCTAAACCTTACCTCCTTGAGCTTGAAACCATTCTCCCTTGTCCTATTACTGTCTACCCAAGTAAAAAGTTGATTTCCCTCCTGTTTATAATCCCCTTTTAAATACTGGAAGGCTGCAATTAGGTCTCCTTGCAACCTCTCTTCTCCAGGCTGAACAAGTTCAGCTCCCTCAGCCTGTCTTCATAGGAGAGGTGCTCCAGCCTTCCGATCATCTTCATGTCCCTCCTTTGGACCCTCTCTAACAGCTCCACATCTTTACTGTACTGGGGACCCCAGACCAAATGCAGTACTCCAGATGGGGCCTCACAAGAGCAGAGTAGAGGGGGACAATCACCTCCCTGTCCCTGCTGGCCATCCCTCTTCTGATGGAGCCCAGAATACCACTGGCCTTCCAAGCTGCAAGAGCACACTGCTGACTCATGTTCAGTTATTCATCTACCAGGACCCCCAGGTCCTTCTCCACAGGGCTACTGTCAAGGAGTTCTTCCCCCAGTCTGTATGTGTACCTGGAGTTACTCTGACCCAAGTGCAACACCTTGCACTTTGCTATGTTGAAGCTCATGAGATTCATATGGGCCCAACACTCGAGTTTGTTGAGGTCCCACTGGATGTCGTAACTTCCTTCTAATGTGTCAACGGCACCACTCAGCTCGGTGTCACCGGCAAACCTGCTGAGGGTGCACTTGAGCCCATCATCAATGTCATTGATGAAGATGTCGAAGAACACCAGTCCCAAGACAAGTCCCACTTGTCACCGGTCTGTATCTGGACATAGTGCCATTCACTACAACCCTCTGTCTATGGCCTTCCAACCAACTCCTTATCCACCCCTCAAATCTGTATCTCTCCAATTTAGAGATAAGGATGTGGTGGGGGACAATGTCAAAGGCTTTGCACAAGTCCAGGCAGATGACATTGGTCACCTTCAGTTTGTCCATCAATACTGTCACTCCATCACAGAAGGCCAGATTCATCAGGCAAGACCTCCCCTTGGTAAAGCCATGCTGACTGTCTCAGATCACCTGCTTATCCCTCATGTGTTTTAATATGTCTTCTAGGAGGATCTGTTCCATGATCTTCTCAGGCACAGTGGTGAAGCTCATTGACCTGTAGTTCCCCAGGTCCTCCTTCTTCCCTTTCTTGTAAATGGGAGTGACGTTTCCTTTTTTCCAGTCCCTGGGGACTTCATCCAACAGCCATGACTTTTCAAATATGATGGAGGGCAGCTCAGCAACCACATCAGCCAGCTCCTTTAGGACACTGGGATGCATGTCATCTGGCCCCATAAACTTGTATACATTCAGTCTCATGGGGTTGTCTCGGACTTGCTCTGCCCTTACAGCAGAGGGGGATTTACTCCCCCAGTTCCCACCTGGAAGACCGGGGATGCAAGCTTCAGGTAAATGAGAAAAACAGGAATCCTGGCTGCCAGGGAAGACTGAGGCAAAAAACTCATTTAGTACTTCAGTCTTCCCCATATTTGTTGTAGCCAGTTCTCCTTCCTCTTTTACCAAAGGAGGTAAACAAAAAATAATAATAATAATAATAAAAATAGACCTTCAGTTCAGGTTATAAAACATTTTAGGTGCATTTTTCTGCTTCACCTTAAGCAAAACACATGTTAATTAATTGTTCTTTATCATTATGAACAGTAAATTTTTCATGATAAATTAGTTATTTTTCATGATAAAATAAGTTCCTTTCTACATATGAAACCAGCAAAACAGGACTTGAGAAGTTATTCTACTTTTGCTAAGGTTCATTCTTCTTTACAATCACCAAAATAACATATCAGTCAATGGTGAGCCCTCTCCACAGGTCTTAAGCATGCAGGTGTAGTACACATATTTATTATGAACTGTTAATTGCTGTAGTCCGCTGTCATTCAGTAGGCTGATTATTTCCTTGGAGGAGAAAAAGTCTCAAGGCAGCATATAAAGAAATTGGTGATGGTTGAAATCCTGGAACCAGATAGGCATTTTTTTGTTGATAATAATGAGATCAGGATTTAATCTAAGGAGTTCTTAGAAGATGGTAATCGTACTGAAAAAAAGATCCTATATGGTTGCTCTTCTTAATGAATTCTTCATAGTGGCCATGAACTTGAGATAATATGAATACGTTTAATTTCTGTGCTAATAAAAGCGTATGCTTCTGTCTTCCATCCATGCTACAGAGGAGAGCATTAAGGACAGCCTCTGAAAAGCTCAGGAATCGTTCCTCTTTTTCTACCAATGTTGTGTACAACACTCCAGGAACTCGAGTAAACAGATACATCAGTCGTTTGATAGAGGCCCGGCAAACTGAGTCTGAGATGGCTGACCTGAATTTCTTTACCCTGAAATATAAACAAATTGAGCGTGAAAAGAAAGTAAGGAGCTTTAAATACTTTTTTACTGACTTCATTGACCAATGAGCATTGTGTTGTTGTTGCTTTTTTTGTTGTTGTTGTAGACAGTATTTAAATTCTTCTCACTACCTTTAAATAATCTGATGGACTGTCTTTTAGCTAAAAGGGAAAAATTACCTCTACCTTCTATGGAAGCACTTGGAGGAGGCAAAAGAAAGATCAGAATCTTTCTACGTTTCAAGCTCCTCATACTTTCTCATGACAATGTGGCTGCCTACTGATTCACTGGCTCTGGAAAATGTTTGATGATAGGAGGACACTTCTCTCTGCATATGTTGTCTGATGAGGATTAATCCAATCAATCCTATAAAACATAAAGGAATACTTAATTCTCTTGGCACACCACATACTATGCTGAAATCTGTGGACTTACTTCAGACGTATAAGCACATAAATATATATATAGGAAGAGTTATAAAATCATAGAATCTTCATAGAATCACAGAATTGTTTGAATTGGAAGGGGACACTTAAAAGTCATCTAGTTGAAGCTCCCTTGCAATGAACAAGAAAATCTACAGCTAGATCAGGTCCTGACATTGAATGTATCCAGGGATAGAGTGCCCACTGCATCTCTGGGCAACCTGTTTCTGTGCCTAAACATCTGTATTGTAGAAAACATTTTCCTTATATCCAATCTAATCCAATTCTTTTTCTTTTTTTTTTTTTTCCACTTATGGTGGGCAAAGATTAATTGAGATGTTTCAATTCAACTGTACTGTGTTTTTGGAAATATTTAGAACTTTCAAATCTTTCATGTGATTTTTTTTTTTTTTTGCTGTTTTTTTTTCTTTCCTTCTTTTAATATCATAACATGAAGTTTAAATAATCCAAAATTTCCTTGAAAAGTTTTTGTTCTTTAATGCAGTTAATGTGCTTTTCCAGGCCACTCTGTATTTCACACTTGTATTTGTTGAGGGTAGCCAACTTGAAAGTAACAGATATATATATATATTATGAACTATTTACTGTGAACTTTGTTCCCTGAGAAAATCCTACATCTTGCAAGACTCAGTATAATGTCTCTATTCTTGCATTACAGTATTTAAGTATGTGAAAACCCAGCCTCAATTTCCACTGATCTTAACTTCTGTATGTGGATCTCTACTGAGTTGCTTTCATTGATGTTATCATCACATCCCAATTAGGAGTATTAGTGTGTAAATCTAGAATTGTTCTGACAGAAGAAAATTCTAGGTGGTAAAAGAAGATTGAATTTTTGAACTTCTTGGGAAAACAACTTGTTCTGATGTAAGGACTGTGCTTCCACTGAATCAGGGAAAATAATTGTTTAAAAGTGAACCTGAGTCTCTCAGTAGCACCCTTTAGTGCCCTGTCCTGAGCACTTCAGATGACAGTGTTCCTTAAAAGCAGCACCAAGTGTTTCTTGATATTTTGGGGGTGATGAATAAGAGTAGGAGGAAAGGAACACCTCCTTCTTCAGCTTGGCCTGGATTTGACTAATTTGAGGATGAAAGCTAAATAGGTAGGCCAATAGAAACAGCTGAAATAAGCCTGTCAAGCAAAGACTTCTGTAGACTAGCCTAAGGCTATTTTTTTGTGAATTAAGCAATGATAATATTTATGCTTGTGAAGTGGCTTTTAGGTTGTTGCTCTTTCCTACAAAGAGTGGAAAAGTGTGAGTGGCTGGCTGGGTATGTATTAAATGCTCACTGTCTTCATTTTCTTCTTTCTTTAACAGTACCACCAGCTTCAGGATGAATACTTCACCAGTGCTGTAGTTCTCTCACTAATTCTAGCTGCCTTATTTGGCCTTGTCTACCTTCTAATAATACCACAGTAAGTTTCTATCTTTTGCCATTATAATCCAAGGTAAAATATCTTCAAGTAAGCTGCACAGAACTGAAATGCTATCATCCCTGGAAAGGCAATTAGCAACCAGACTGGTAGCTTCTCAAATAAGAGAGTCTCTGATGGTATATCCTCAGACTAACTTAACTCTTCTATTTGTCCAAAGGAACCACAAATTTAGTTTGGTCATCCTTACATGAGTTGCAGTCAGAGCTTGGCTGCACTAAAGCAGACATATTCATGATGTATTTGAGAATGTGCTTGGTGCTCGTTATTGAATGCTATAATGTATTGATTAATTCAAGTATTGTCAGTGCTATGTTAAATGCTTACTAAAGACAAATTAGACTTCTTTCCAAAAATCTTTGAGTTACAGGTGGATGCTATTTCTAATAATTTCAATAACTTGATTTCATTTTTTCAGATGAGAATATCAAAAGTAAATTTCATTCACACTTATAAATTATTAGGGTTTCAATGGAGATGAAATGATCCACAGGATAATACTTCAGAAAATCTCATTTTAATTCAAATCTTTTCTATTCATAAACCTCTAGTTGGAATAATACTCTTATACGGTCCTATTATTTCTAATTGAAAGTTTGAGGGACACATTTTTAATTTTAATGTCACCGGCGTATAATTTTTTTACTTGACATCTGAAAAATTCAAAGTAACTTGCAAAAAATCATCCAGTTTCCAGACAAATTACTTCTGTTGACTAACTGGAGCATAGTTGAGAACTATTTAACCTACTTTTGCACGCCTACAGTAGGTGAAAGAATTTGAATTCCATGGAATTTAAAATAAGGAGAGATAAAGAGTGTTAGTATCACTGGAGCTAGATTGAGTTTGCAAGAATCATATGCCATGATAATTGTTAACCTTTTCAAAAAGTAGCATCACTCCAAAAAAAAGCTGGACATATTTTCAGATTAGGCTATTATGTGACAGATAATAGAAGCTCCAGCAGAACATGAACACTGTATGCCATGAAAATTGATTGGTTCATCATTGGGCAAGCTAGAAAAGCCACATACTGAATGGTAACATCTTCCAATAAACATGTCAGTCTTAATTTTAGGCAATCAAACTGTGACTCTTTCCTTGCTGGGGCACAGATAAAACCACGAGCTAGACTAAAACTCTGAAAATACCAGAAATTTTCCTTCTTCACAAAACTTGGAGCTTGAAATTGCTCCTTAGATTGCCAAAAGTACTTCTAAATATGACAAGCAAATGCAAAAACCAGGACAAGAAGTGTAAAGTGTTACTCTAATGGGAGAGGTGATAATAATTGTTTTCAATATGTATTACAGTCTTCCAAGAGGAATGTTAAAAAATCTAGAGACAAAAAAAATTGTTGTAAGAAAAACGTTTGCTGCATAAATGCAAAAAAAGCAATGGGCTCAGCATTTTCACTATTCCTGTGATCATCTCAGCACAACAGCTTGACAGCTGAACACATATTTACATTCTCATCAGATGTGTCTGATGGAATAAAGGCTATATTCCTGTCTACTAACGCTCTCCAGTTATTAAGGCAAAAATACAACCTAGCCATTAAAAACCCTGATGATCAATCTTTCTGATATCTCAGTGGGTTCATATTCAAAAAACTCTTTTATGCTGGCAGCAGCCCAATATCATTCATAGTCCCACTCAACACTAGTGTGAATGGTTGGATATTGCTGCATTGAAAGACACTTGCAATCATGTTCTCTCCATTGCTTTCTTGCAGTACCACCATCCTAAATACACTCCAGTTCTCTAAAAATATAGGGGAGACTGCTATCTATTAATACTTCTATTCAGAATCCACATTATAATCTCGAGTTACTTCTTGGTTCTAGATACACATACTACATCACAGCATTATCCCTTTTTGTGTACTGATGACTTCTTGCATAAATTCTTGCATGAACTTCAAATCAAAAGTAAATACTGAGGCGTAGCAAAAACCTTCTCATTTTCTTCTACTGTTAGAAACTATATGAGCAATTTTTCAAGACTGATAGCAAGATGCATATTGTTTTCACAGGACTAGAAAAGAAGGTGTGAAGATCATCTTATGTTGTTGTCATGCATGCCTGGTTCCATAGCTGGCAAGGGGCCGGGATGTCCCTAAAAATAATCAAAGCACCAGTAGTAGTGGACTAATTTTTGCCATATCTATAAAGTACTGCTCCAATAACATAGAGTTGTTGAGCAGGGGAAGTACTAGGCTTGTACTCCTAATTAAGAACAAACCTATTTTGCAAGAGCAGAAAAAGGAAGATTAAGAATTACAAGAATTATTACAGCATTTTCACAAAAGATAAGATTTTTCTTACTGTTTGAGGAAAACTCACATGGAAGGAGTTGCTCTGTGTCGGCAGAAGGGAGTGCAGTCCAGTCTGACTTTATTTGACTTGGTAAGTGGCAGAGTTGACTGGGCTCTGATTTCTGAATCTCTGAGAAGGGAAAAGCAGATGGTAATTGATACACAGCTGCCAAGACCAATTAACGGAGAGTTGCGCTCCCCATTTATTCGAGCCATCATGCTGGATATTCTGCATTAGTCCAAAATTAGAAGGCGCCTTTCCTGGCACCCTGTATAGGTGAATTTCTGAGTTGATAAGATCACAGTGGGTGCCACATACGAGAAAGTTTACTGATTTCTCATTCTTGAGAGCAGCACATTTTACTGTGATTTTTTTCCTGAAATAGTTTTACAATAAAACCATGGGGGGAAATCCTCCAGCATTTATCCAACAGCATTTCAGAAAAACATCTCTGCTGTTTGTCCTCGTATCTGCTACTAAGTTAAGTTGACTTTTGATTTTGATTCTAGGAGTACCATAGTTCTTGTTCTCCTGGTGTTCTGCATATGCTTCCTAGTGGCTTGTATTATGTACCTACATGTCACAAGAGTACAAGTAAGTTATTTAAGATTTTTATTATTCTTTCTTTTAGTGGCTATACTTTGTTTCTTCAGTGAATTACGAAGCCATCATTGTGTGCTCCATAGCATGAGAGTCTGAGATCTATCTGCTTCTTAAGCTCATTGCTGAGTAAAATTGTAGACTTTTCAAAAAAAAAGATTATTCACTTGAAGATAGATCTCTTACATGAATAAGTTTTTTCCAGCATTGTAGGCTTCAGTGCTATTAATGCTTTTTTGTTTCTTTGATTGATTAATTGTTTGGTTGTTTTACGTGAATAATTTTTTTCAGCACTGTGGCCTTCAGTGCTATTAGTACTAGGGAGGTGTGGACTTTTGCTGGTTGGTTGGTTGGTGAGTTTTTTTTGCAATATCTCCCTGAGCACCTATTAGTTACTAAAACCATTCAAATGCCCAGACAAATAGCTGCTTTATTCTGGATTTTTCTCCTTTCTGACAAGGAAGCATGCTATTTCTTTTTCCACTGCAGTTAGTATCTAAATGTAAAGTGTTGCTAACTTCCTCTTTGTTTTCAAAACTTCTCCTGTCAAATCATCAACTACTTTCCTGGTAGAGTGTCTTGCAAATACAACTCTTGGCCTTTTCAAAATCTTAAGAAATAATTAGTTCCCCTCCATTACATTTTCACAACAGTAATAATGCAGAAGAACATCTGGTTGTTGTAGGAGAAAACAAGGTCTACTAGATCAGAATAAAGCATCTATAGACTAATTTTCTGATGAAAAATATCTGTGGTGGCTTAAACCAAATTTATTAATTTTTTTCAGAAAATAATCAGAAGAAACACCTACACAGTTAATCTGCTCTGCTGACTAGCATACAATAATTTTTAGTTAGAAAATATGGCCTTTGGCAGGAGAAAGGTAATTGTTTTCATGGAAACATAAATAGCATCTTAGCAGAGTATCTGTACATAACAGATCTTTATAAACTTAGACAATTTTATAGGAGAAAATTTAATTACCTCTTTTGTTTCATGAAGGAACAGTACTTTATTAAGTGTTGCTCTGCGCATGATCATTAGATACAGATGGAGTTTGTGGGAAATTGTTCCTCTTTATGTCATTTCCCTGGGGCTAGCGCAAACTTAAGGTTTGTTTCAGTAGTCAGTGGGATTTGTAACTTATTCAGGTTTCTCTAGAGATTCAGTATTTTATTGGATGAAATACAGCATTAGCAAAACAAACAAAAAAAAATTAAAATTTAGAATATGGCAGATTGAAATTTTGTGGACAAATTTGTCTTGTATATTAAATAAAAGATAATATATTATGTGTAATGAATACAGAACTGTGAACGAGGAACTCTTCTGTACAAATTATTCTTCTGGTACTTTTCTAGTATTATTTTACAATAGGCAAGTGTGAAGTGTAATTATTAAAAGATGCTTCAAGCTTTATATTCTTACTCGTAAAATCACTATAATAATTTTGAACATTACTGATTATCTAGCATTTAGGGTATCTAACACTACATCTTTAGTTAATAAAAATCCCACAAATAAAACAAAGAACATTAAGCCCAAAATGCTGTACTGTTGTGAAAGAGCAGATGCTATCTTAGAATGACCAAAAAATTAGAAATAAAAACATTTTATTCCTAAATCAGAGCATTCGGTCAGACATGTCTTATAACTTACATTTTAAAATTTTACTTTCCTTTTTATCCCACTGCTCTAGCATGTTAACATTTATAATATATGTGCAATGTACACCAAGAAAAATGTCTATGCAATGTGTTGGAACCATTTTGAATCTGCATTTTGCATTGTAATTATTTACCATGCAGCATTATCTTCAAACTATGGAAATTCTCAGCATTTTATTATTACATCTTTATCCTCTGTGAGCAATTTCATTGCAAACTGAATTAACTAAATATACTTATCACCTTCTACAAAAGCATTATAACAGCATTTTATATATATGGATAAAAATGAACCGTTTGCTTCATATATATATAGATAGATTGGTCTAGAAGAGTAGACATGTTGGTGATTAAATGAAAAAATGAAAATGAAGTCTGGATGATCAGGTTCAGAACATAGGGATAGCAGGTTATACTTCACTTGGAAGGCAGTAGTAAGTGGAGTACCACAGGGTCTATCCAAGTGACTTGTCCTGTTTAACATATTTGTCAAAGACTTGCAGGAGAACATGGACTAAATAATCTCCACCATGCTGCTCTCTCACTCCCCCTCCTCAAAACAACAGGGAGAGAGAATATGATGAGAAAAAGGCTCAAGGGTTGAGATAAGGACAGAGAAATCTCTCTCCAACTACCATCACAGCCAAAACAGACACCACAGAAGAGAGATTCATGTTATTTATTCCCTGTTGTTAGTTATAGATTGGACAGTGAGAAAATAAAAATAGACTAAAAACACCTTCACTTTCTCTTCTTCTTCCTCCTTTTGAGTGGCATGAGGGAATGGGGAATGGAGGCTGCTTCATCTCTGCTGCTCCTTCATTGCCACTCTCTTCTTCTTCATCCTGGAATTCTCCCACAGGCTGCATCCTTTCTGAAATGATCCCAGTGGGCTTCCCACAGGCTGCAGCTCCTCTAGCACTGCTCCTGCAGGGTACTATGGTGCCCGTCCTTCAGGAGGGCATTGCTCCAGCATTGGTCCCTACAGGCAGCAGCTCCCCCAGACCTCCCGCTCCACTGCAGGTTTCTCTTCACAGGCTGCAGCTCTGACCCAGGACCTGCTTCTGCAGGGGGTGTCCATGGGCCAAGCTTTCTGCTGCACCATGGGCTCTTCCACATGCTACATGCAGAGATCTGCTCTGCATGGTGCCCCATGAGCTGCTGGGGCACAGCCTGTTCCCCCTAGACCTCTCTGTGGGCAGCTGGGAACTTCTACTCCACACTTGAAGCACATCCTGTCCTCCTTCTGCACTGACCTGGATATCTGCAGGGTTGTTTCTCACATTTTCTCACTCTTTTCTCTGAACTGCTGTTCCACAGCAGTTTTTCCCTTTCCTAAATCTTCTCTCCCAGCCAGTGTTGCTCGCAGCTCAGCTCTGGCCAGCTCCAGATGTCTCTTTTGGAGATATCTGGAAGTGGCTCTGATCTGCCATGGGGCAGCTGCTGGGCAGTGCTCACAGAGGTCAAATAAAACCAACACAATATGGGTTGGAACAAACATAAATACTATATCCTGGTAGACTTGTCCTTCCTCTCTCATCTTGTGGCGTACATTTCACTTGTGGAGATGAGTAAGAGATTCACAAGACTCCATTCCACCAGACTTTTTATTCTCCAATACTGTTTCTGCTCTGACAAATTCAATGTTTTTGATGGGTTCTGATAATTAAAACTATCGTGACATTTAGTGTGACTATTATAGCAGAAGACAAATACCATTCCAAAGTTCCATGCTATCACAGTATGTTCTCTCGGTTCATTTGAAGTTGATAATTTGCAAGGCAAAAGATGTTTTGTATACATTCCTCAGGGGAAAAAAGTCTAATGCCATCCCACTTTGCATTACGAATGGGCATCCCACTAATAGTCCAAAGAATTTTAACTTCAGTGAGAAATAATGTATAGTAATCATAATTTCCTGTGTATTACCCCAGAAATGCAATTGCTATTAAAGTATACAATCACAATTATTACTGCAACATATGTATGTAATTATAAATGCGTGCTTGTTTCTTAATTTACACTGCAGGAAAACATCACTTTCTTTGCTATAAAAAGCCTACTAAATAGTAACAACTCCACTTCTAAAAATATTTCTAAAATATATATTAATCTTTTTTCTCTTTCTTAGTGTTTTCCAGGGTGCCTAACAATACAAATTCGTACCATTTTGTGTATTTTTATTGTGATCTTAATATACTCTGTGGCTCAAGGATGTGTGGTGAGTATTTAAATCAAGTTTAGCTTTCTGTTTAAGAACAATGTTTTACAGATACCATCGAGCATGTACAATGATTAATTATTAACTCTTTTGATTACTGTGCTTTACAGAGCAAATTTCTTCAAAACTTACTTTGTTATAGTTTGAATTTTCACAATCTTGAATGTTGAGTTAGGAATGGCAAAGTTACTAGCATATCGTATACATAATACATAGACAAAACCTATGGACATTTTTATATCTAAAGATAATATCACATAGTCTGCAGTTGCTGTGTTCTTTATGGGAAAATCATTTTTAAATGTTGAACTTCATTAATATTTTAATGGCTAATATAGTGTGACAGAGAATGTATGGTCACAAGATTATTTCTGTGTGACAACTAATAGAAAATATTTCTGCATAGTAACAGAGATATTTTATGTCTAGACAGATCAGAAAAGATAAGAAAATCTTAAAAATCTGGATGGTGTAGAATAAGAAGAGATTTTTACACTGTACTTTTATACAGTCCACTCAAATCTATTGTCTGAGGAGCTGATGTAAAGTACTTGTTCAGTACTTCTGAAAATCCGAGCTTCTTTAACAACTAGTTCTACACGGTGAATGCCTAAATATTTGGCATACAGTTGCTTTGCTGAATTCTCAGCACTCAGTTTCAGCATTTTGTCCATGAATGAATTAAATATTCTCAGGTACCCAAAGGAAAGAATCCATACAAAAATAGCATGCTAAACAGAAGTGGAACTTCTGAGGAAGCAGATGTCTCAAACCATGCCTCTCTGTGGGATGCAAGCAGTGTGTTCTAAGCAATAAGAAGACAGTGGTTTCATGAGCAATTCACAACACTGAGTCTGATGCCACACTCATTATTTTATATTTTATGTATTCACTGGTCCCTTGATGTGCCCTGGGAAAATCTATCAGGTTGAACTGAATGGGCAGAGGATCCCTTGTCCTGATCCAATGTCCTGAGGGGTACCAAGAATTCCTGATGTTCAGACATTTCTTGGATTTCCTGAACATCATCTGTGTGAGTAAGAACACACAGAGATTCCTCATGTGCCTAGAAACCTAAATAGATATGCAGTGCTTCCAGGCTAGCTAGCTTCTCAGCAACCCAAAAGTTGCCGTACAAAAGTACATCTCACTTTTAAGTTTAGATAAACGTCATGACAGCCAGAACTTTTGTGGATCATCCCCTATATACTTGATGCTTATTTGACCAAGCCAACAGACAGTGAAAATAAAATGCAGAACTTGTAAATACCTAGTATAATCTTGAATTTCAGCAAAAGGCAGATTGGAATTTAGTTCTGGCCTCCAATAAGGATCATCCAGTTGCAACTTAAAATAGGCCATGAGTATACATTTATCCTTTATTGAAGTAAAATAAAAATAAAAATAAAAGCCTTTACCCATTGAAATACTTAGGATAAGTGCTTGATCAGTAGAAAACATCGGTTCTTGAAATTCTCATCCAGCAGAGAAGCTAGGTATTGAGATTATACTTAGTTACAGAGCAGATACATTTTTCCTGGAAGAATTGCACATCATTCATAAAGTCCTGCATGCTTTTTTTTTTTTCAGATGACTGCAGTATGAAGAGCATTTTTAAGGACATTGAACAAAATCACATTGAATTGATTTTTCACCTCAGCCTTTACAATTTCATTTCATAATGTTAATCAGTATTGTAACTCACATTTTATCTGCTGTGTCTCATCTATTTGAATTACTACGAAGTCCTGTATATTCATTGATCACCTTTCAGGCTGTCAGTTACTTTACAGCATGCTATAAAATTTCATTATTGGTGGTCAGGATAAAGTAAAAAGGTCTAATAACACACTTCAGAAAAGAAGCTTAAGTACAGAGCAGGGCTTATGTGGCAATTCCTGTTAAAATCAATTTCACACTGCAGTCCCACTCTCCTCATTTATGTTAGCTCTAATCCTCTCCCTTAGTAAAGCGTGAAGGTTGGAGTGCAGTTAAATCTGCACTGCAGCTGTTTGCCACTGATTCCTCCCTTCCTTGTCGAAGAGGTCTGACATCTGTATGTGGCATTGCCTTTGAAAGAATCTGATTAAAAATCATCGTATCTCCAATGTGAAATGTACCAAAAAAGTTGTTGTGTTTTTGTTGTTTTTTTTTTTTTTTTTAATATCCTATTCTAGAGAAGAAATTGATCAAGGATAACTATGTGGAATGGATAATAAAAGACAAGAGATAGTATTTGAATCATATGTGATAGACGAATTATCTCTGAGGTAGAGAAAATATGTTATCCATGCCTACCCTTTCAAACAAAAATTAAAATATATTTTATTTTATATTTGATTAATTGAAATTGATATGGTTTACATAGTCTACAAATCAAACACATTTATTTATGGGCTTTCTCATCCAAATAACAGTATAAAATATTTTCTGAAGTTCATAAGTTTTTCACATTTACTTTGGGTTGAAAATATCTTGGTTTTGAGCACTGAAAGGGAAACTGCTCAAATAATTCTAGGCTTCAGTTAGTTGGCCTTGCTGACAACTAGTGAACAAAACATATATCCCACATAAAATTAATCATAGCATTTCAAGAAGATTTTATTAGAGCAATTAATTGTCTGGGAACGCCATATCCATTTATTTCCAATTAGTAGTGAACCACAGTCAATCCCCGCAACAGCTGCATTTCTGTTTATTTCACAGTTAACTTTCTCCTCTTTTCTCCTCTCCTACTTTTCTAGGTTGGCTGCATGCCTTGGGTTTGGAATACCAATTCCAGCAGTTCGATAGTTATCATTTCTCCTGGTGGAACAAATAAAACGATGAATGAACTTCCATGCGATACAGCCCACTATGCTTTCCTTTCCTGTGTAGTGGGGACTCTCACCTTGGCAATATTTCTACGTGTATCTTCCTTGCCAAAAATTATACTGCTGCTTTTTGTTACTATTTTGTACATAGTTATTCTGGAACTCAGTGGTTACAGAAAAGCAGTGGGGTAGGTGTCTTGCAAAGTCAAAGCAATGGTGTTTTTTTATAGATGGTCATTGCATTTACTATTCATCTCTGAATCACAGAATCATAGGGGTTGGAAGGAACCTCTGCAGACTATCTAGTCCAACTCCTCTGCTAAAGCAAGTTCCCTACAGTAAGTTGCACGGGAAGGCATCCAAGTAGGTTTTGAGTATCTCCAGAGGAGATTCCACAACTTCTCTGAGCAGCTTGTTCCAGTGTTCTGCCACTCTCAAAGCAAAGAAATTTCTCTTTGTATTTAGATGGAACTTTCTGTGTCCCAGTTTGTGCCCATTGCCCCTTGCCCTGTCACTGGGCACAATGGTAAAGAGCCTGGCCCCATCTCCTTGACACCCATCCTTTAGATACTTATAAGCATAGATAAGATCCACCCTCAATCTTCTCCAGACAATCAGTCCCCTGTCTCTCAGCCTTTCCTCATAGGGGAGATGCTCCAGGCCCCAGTCATCTCTGTAGGCCTCCTCTGGACTCTCTCCAGTAGTTCCCTGTCTTTCTTGAACTGAGGAGTCCAGAACTGGACACAGTATTCAAGACGTGGACTCATCAGGGCAGAGTAGAGGGGAAGGGTTTCCTCCTTTTACGCTCATTTTAATGTACCTTTTGGCCACACAGCACACTGCTGGCTCACGGTCAACCTGTTGCCCACCAGGACACCTAAGTTCTCTGCAGAGTTCCTTTCCAGCAGATCAGCCCCTAGCCTGTACTGATGCATACAGTTATTCCTCCCCAAGCGTAGGACTGTACACTTGCCCTTGTTGAATCTCATTAGGTAACTGCCTTCCAGCATTCAAGTGCTGCTCAAGATTGTATCCTTTGCAGAATGTGAGAAATATTGTTGGATCTAATAATACTGAATCATTTTTGGGAACTGCTGTCCCATTATTCTGAAGTTTCATGCCAATATATTTCATCTGATCACACTGCATTCTAATTGTAATATGAAATATAAAAAAAATTGTTAAAGTCTTCACTTCCATATTTCAGAAACCCTCAACCAATTCTAATTTCACTTAAACTTTTGAATTTTTGAGGGGTTTTATATTTTCTCAGTGAAAGTATGCAAACATAAAGCAAACAAAGGCAATGACAGAACCTTTATGAGAGATACAAGCACTAAAGAACAAGATATCAAAACTAACTCACCCTTTTCACCAGGGGCTTGGAAAAAAGGGTGAGCTGAGGAATGCAGCCTTCTCTGGCTTGAACTCTGGCGAGCCAGAGGAGGGGAGCAAACCAAGCAGGCTCTGAGTGCATATGAGCTCCCAGAAGCACAACCAGAAGCACCACTGAGAGTGAGAGAGAGGAAGGGTGGATCTAGACTGCCCAACTCTGGGCTCTCAGGTGCTCACATACTGGTTTAGACTGTGACCTGGCAATTCCACTACAACACATTACAATAATGAGTATAATTATAAAATCCTCAAGAACCTGAATGTCAATGAGATGCAGTCATAGTACTGTCACCTGCCTCCCTGCCAATATGAGCCACTTTGGAAAAGGGTGGACATTAGGGGACACGCACAGATTCCAAATTAAAGATTTTATATTAAAAATATCCAGTGCTTAGAGAACCTGGAATAACCTTTTTACTTTTACTTTATTTTTAAGGGGTGGATCCTTTTATATGCGAGGCTATGAACCAACGCTAGCTATTTTGCTATTTTCTTGTGCTTTGGCACTGCATTCAAGACAGGTGGACTTGAAGCTACGTCTGGACTACCTCTGGGCTGTGCAGGTAAGTCACAGGACTTTCTAGTACTTATGTACACAGAAAGTGTATATCTGACTTTATGAAACTGCTTAGGAATACAATCAGAACAAATTAGTGGAACTAATACATTCTCAAAATTAATGGCACATCATTGATGACGTAATGTAATCTAAGCTACATTATGAATAGAGAGAATTTCAAAGCTGGGAAGTTGACATTACCACTATAAACTTGAGATAGAGAAATTAAATATCTGGGTTTCTTTTTCTTTTTTTTTTTTTTTTTTTCTTATTACAATGCAAAAAGAATTTGATGTTCAGGTAAATTAAAAAGAAGCAAAACAAACAAATAAACAAAAAAGCAGGCCCCACAAAAAAAAAAAAAACAACCTGATAAAAGGGTATGTACTTACACCATGGAATGGAACTGCAGAACTCTTTCCCAACTTCTTTAGAATACCCCAAGAATTAACTTTTTTGGAAAATACAGTTGTCTTGGTTTTTGAGCCAGCAGTCAATGCGTAAATATCGTGATGGCAGCTTTCCTGAATGAGCCAACAGGAATAGGGGCAAAAATATGAAGATTTTATTGCTGTTTAGCTGTCTGAATAATGTTTCCACCAGTGATGTAAATACCTGTCATCCATGTTACGTTAATCCTTTTTCTGTAGTCCCAAGTGCCCCTCCCTTTTCAGTGTCTTTTTTGCCTCGGAAAGAGTAATGCCTGTACATCCTTTTATCTCAGAGAGTAAGCACTAGGATTTTATGAGTCACAAAAAGGGAAAATATTTGATTTGCCCCGGAAGGGCAGAAAACTAGAAGATGAGAGAAAGATCCAGAAAATACCAGTTATTGGTTCGCTTTCCTCCCTACAGAGCTGTGCAATGGGATAGTTTTAGAGTACTCACTGCTGAATAAGATAAATCTTTTTAAGTTCACCTTTAATCGTTACCTCTGTTTGCAAGGAACACAAGGAAAGATTGCAAGGAACAGAAAGATATGAATATCCAACTCTATGCATTAGTAGCAAAGAAGATACAATATAGTTCACATTGATAGCACATCCTTTTAAAGTTCCTAGCAGATCACTTAAAAGCTTAGATGATCTGCTCAAAGTTTACGAGTTTGACGTGTCTGTTCAGTGTAAGTGCAGTCCATAGAGTGCAGCATGAGCACCAGCAGAATAAATACATAGCAGAATCAATACAGTTGTGAACTAAGCTAATATACTTTGCTTTTTAACATGATTAAGTAGTTCCAAAGGAGCACTACACTAATTTCATGAATATACTCTTTCAGATTAGGTCAGGCAGAGCTTTTTCTTCATATCATTCTGTTGTCCTACTTACATTCAATGTTCAAATATCTCCTTGAATCTCTTTTCTTCATGAGAGAAGAAAAGCCATCACTTCTCATTTATCTGAGAAGGAAACAACTGGAACTGCAACAAGCTGGAGTCTCCATAAGTTGTTATATTATTATGTTTACTTCTGGTCATCAAAGGTTGGACGGAAATTCACCAACAAGACCAGGGTCACAAGGTCATGCTTCAATGCTGACATATTTATCCTTGTTCAGAACACTTTGTTCGTAGAAAACACTGTATGTAGTTGAAGAACATTCCCAATTGTGTCATTCAAAATAAACAGTTTAGTCCAGAACTGCTCAAAAATGACCGTCCACGTATGTCCAGCTCAGAAAAGAACAGCAAATGCCAATGACTGAGCAACATCACTGTCCATGCAGTGCATCAGACGGATTACTCCTTTTATCTACCCCTGCTTGATTGCTTTGACTTGTTCTTAATTCTCTATCCTGGCCCATATACATATTTTTCCTTAGACTTTCATTCTACCCTATATGGTATTGAGAGATTAACTGAGAAACCTCAAAGGTTTTGAGGAAGAAGAAAAATATTTGAAAATTAGAGAAACTGATAGGTAAGCCAAAATGTAATTTAATTCAGGGCTTGAACCTACAAATATATTTGCTGCAGTCAAATTTGCCATATTCTAGAATGTTATAAAAATAGAGTTGTAAGCTTAATTTGGATTAGCATCTGGAAAAGAATTTTTACTACTACAGAATCATGGAATCATGCAATGGCTTGGTTTGGAAGGCACCTTAAAGATCATTTAGTTCCTGCTGGGGACAGTGATATCACCTACTAAATCAGGCACTAGATCAAGTTGCCCAGGAACCCATCCAACCTGGCCTTGAATGGATAGAGAATCCACAACTTCTCTGAGATACCTATTCCAGAATGTCACCACTATCAGTGAAAAATTACCCCCTAAAATGGAGTCCCCCTGTAGCCTTCTCTTCTCCAAGCTGAACTAATTCAGCTCCTTCAACCTGCCTTTGTAGGAGAGGTGCTCCAACTCTCTCATCATCTTTATGGCCCTCCTCTGGGCTCACTCCAAGAGCTCCTTGTTTTTCTTGAGCTGGGGACCCTGGGTCTGGATCCAACACTTTAGATAGGTCTCACAAGAGCAGCGTAGATAGGGGCAATCACTTCCCTCACCTTGCTGGTCACCTGTCTTTTGAGGCAACCCAAGATATAATTGGCCTTCTGGGCTGCAAGTACACAGCACTCATTGATATCAAGCTTTTTTCCATCAGAACCCTCAAGCTGTTTTCCACAGGGCTGCTCTCAGTGAATTATTCTCCCAGTCTGTACATATACCTGGGACTGCCTAGTTGAATCTCATCAGTTCCGTGCGGGCCCACTTTTCAAGCCTATTCATGTCCCTTTGGATGTCATCGTTTTCTGCTATTGTGTCAACTGAACCACTTACTTTGGTGTTGCCTGCAAACTTGCTGAGGATGTACTCAGTCCCACTGTCTATGTCACTGATGTACGCCTGGGGGACACCACAAGTCACCAGCCAGCACCTGGAAAAATAGCTGCTGACCTCAACTCTCTGACTGTGAACATTCAACCAATTCTTTACCCATCAATAGTCCAGCCTTCAAACCCATCTCGCTCTAAGTTAGAGATAAGGATGTGGTGTGGGACCATATCAAAGGCTTTGTGTAATTCCGGGAACATAACATCAGATTTTCTTCCTTTGTCCACTGATGATGTCACTCCATTAAAGAAGGCCACCAGATTGTTGACGCGTGATCTGCTCTTGTTGAAGCTGTGCTGGCTATCTCAGATCATCTCCACATCTTGCATGTGCCTTAACATACCTTCCAGGATCATCCATGATCTTTTCAGGAACAGATGTGCAGCTTACCAGCCCCATGAATTCCTTTATCCCTGTCTTAAAAATGGGAGTGATTATTTCCTTTCTCCAGTCACTGGGAACTTCACCTGACATCTATGATATGATATGATATGATATGATATGATATGATATGATATGATATGATAAGATACGATGGAGAGCAGGTTGGCAACTACACCATCCGGTTCCTTCAGGACCCTGGAATGCATGCTATCTGACTTTATAGGCTTGTACATTCAGTCTCATGAAAAGTCTTGGAGTTGGTCTTCTCTTACAATGGGATGAATATTGCCTAGATGCCCAAGGATGTAAGAGTGATGTGTAAAGCCTGGCTGCTGTTGAAGACTGAGGCAAAGGACTTGTTGAGTACTTCAGCCTTCTCCATGCTTGTTGAAGCTAGTTCTCCTTCTCATTTATGAGGGGTACACTCTTCTGTACCTTCAGAATCCATTCTTTGAATCTCTTGCCAAATCCAATTCTATCCATGCCCTGCCTTTTCTCATATGATCTCTGCATGTCCAGACAGCATCCCTGTATTTTTCCCTGGCTTTCACTATCTATACATTTTCTTCTTTTCCCTCAGTTTGACCAGTAGGCCCTTGGTCAACCATGCAAGTTTTCTGCCTCCTCTTGATTTCTTATGCTGGGAGATGGAGAGCTCTTGTGCTCCCTGTCCATTTGGTTTAATTTTTAAGAAAATTAAATTCCAATAGTTTACGCAGTGTAAGAGGCTGTCACACATATTTATCAACTTCAGTAAGGCAGAGACAGAGTTATATCTCCAAAACTGGAGAAGGGTATCCTAATAAAACCTTTTTAAAATTAAGCAGCACAAAAAAGAGCTCACAAACAGGAAATAAATATTTGCTTAGAATAAAATTTTAAAGTATATTTCTTGCAGAGACTAAATGAATAGGTAATATTTATTGATATTTACCTCTGAAATAATTTGATTATTACATAGAGGAGGAGCTAAGAATTTATTTCAAAATTGAATAATTTGTGAAGTTACATTTACAAAGCCAGTACTCTTACAACATTCTTTCTACTTTTAAAGGAATTTAATAATACAGAATTAGACTCCCAGACATATTGTGATTTGAATAAAAATCGTTTTCCGTGAGTTTTATCATGGAAAGCAAAAATTGGTTTCTTGAAAGAAAAAAAAAAAAAAAAAAAAAACAACATTGTTAGAATATACACCAGAAAGAGGTGACACTTGAACAAGAATTGATAATGAAAAAACTATGTGGACTTTGTAATAGATATGGAGAGCAAATTCCATACACAAAGGGAAACCAATAAAGGCTAGAGCAGATCCTTAGTTATTCTATATTATTGTAATTTCTCTGAGAATTTTATCTGCCAGTCTTTTGTTTCTGTAACTTGATGGAAAAAAATCATATTGGAATGCAGAAGAATTGTGTTATGATTCTTTGAGTGTGACTGAAGTAAAGAAAAAGTTGTGATTTCCTCTATATTAGTTATATAGCACTTATCAAATGTTTTATAATGAAAATCAGAATATAGGCCAGAAGCCACTCTGAGAACAAGAAGTGAATAATTTTGTAGAACAGTAGGCTGGAATCTCAAATGTGATCTCTAGATAAGTGTTACTTTTACAATAACGGGTCTGATTTTTAGAATTGCTTTCTTCTGTGTGGCTCTCACTGAATCCTGTGATTCAAGTCACTTTTAATATGACTTCGGAACTTTGAGTAAAGGACCTCAACTGTTATAACTCCTAGGCACATCCTTAACATTATCATTCCCATGAATGGTAGAGTCTCTGGTGCTGCTGTGCACAGGAGCTGTATATGTATTCATGAGAAATGCTGATGTAAATAAAGCCACTTCTAGAAATGCTAATTATCCTTAATCTTTTTTATTTTTTTATTTTTTTTCCCTGTCTTTCTAGAGCATTTTCAATACAAAGCAGTTTTCTCTGTTGATACCACTGTCTTACTGGATCTCTTTCTATTGTATCATAAAACGACAATACCGTTTGCTTTAAATACTGATGATTCTCCAGGCTTCCCTATTTTGAAAGTTGGATCCAATACTCTTGTTTTTATCTTCACCTATCTGAAAATAAGTAATTGAACACCAAGGCCAATATCATTCAGTCATACAATCATAGAATCATAGAATCATTTGGGTTGGAAGGGACCTTGAAGATCACCCGGTTCCAACCCCCCGCTGTAGGCACGGACACCTCCCTCTAGATCAGCTTGCTCACAGCCCCATCCAGCCTGGCCTTGAAATGCTCCAGGGAGGGGGCATCCACAACCTCTCTGGGCAACCTGTCCCAGTGTCTCACCACCCTCACAGTAAAGAATTTCTTCCTAATATCTAGTCTAAACCTACCCTCTTTCAGTTTAAAGCCATTTCCCCTCGTCCTCTTGCTACCTGTCCTTATAAAAAGTCCCTCCCCAGCTTTCCTGTAGGCCCTTTCAGGTACTGAAAAGCTGCTATAGGGTCCCCCTGGAGCCTTTTCTTCTCTAAGCTGAAGAGCACAATCACTCTCAGCTTGTCATCTTAGGGGAGGTGCTCCAGCCCCCCCCAAGTCATCTTCATGGTGATCATCTTCATGGCCTCCTGTGGACTTGCTCCAACAGCTCCATGTCCTCCTTGTGTTGAGGGCCCCAGAACTGGATGCACTACTCCAAGTGGGGTCTCACCAGAGCAGAGTAGAGGAGCAGAGTCACCTCCCTCGACCTGTGGTCATGCTTCTCTTGATGCAACCCAGGATACGGTTGGACATCCGGACTGCAAACATACACCGCTGGCTCATATTGAGTCTTTCATCAACCGACACCCTCAAATCCTTCTCCTCAGAGCTGCTCTCAAGCCATTCTCTGCACAACCTGTGTCTGTGCTCGGGATCGCCCTGACCCAGATGCAGGACCTTGCACTTGTCCTTGTTGAACTTCAGGAGGTTGGCATGGACACGTTTGACAGGCGGGCCCCGGTCCCTCTGGATGGCACCCCTTCCCTCTGTTGTGTCAACTGCACCACTCAGCTTGGTGTTGTCTGCAAACTTGCTGAGGGTGCACTTGATCCCATTGTTCATGATGCCAACAAAGCTCTTAATGGCACCCGTCATGGCACACATCCCTGAGGAACACCACTCGTCACCCATCTCCAATCGGACATTGAGCCATTGACCATCCAGACAATTTCTTATCCAGAGGGTGGTCCACCCATCAAATCCATTTTTCTCCAATTTGGTGACCAGAATGTCATACAGGACAGTGTCAAACACTTTGCACAAGTCCAGGTAGATGATGTCAGTTGCTCTTCCTTTATCCCTTGATGTTGCAACTCCATCGTAAAAGGCCACCAACTTTGTTAGGCCTGACTTGCCCTTGGTGACGAGACACTAGTTACCACCCATCACCCCATCTTTATTTTCCACTTGCCTTGATAGGGCTTTAAGAAAGATCTGCTCCATGATCTTGCCAGGCACAGGTGGGAATGACTGGCCTGTGGTTCCCTGGATCTTCTTTCTTTCCATTCTTGGAAATGGGGATTATGTTACCTCTCTTTCCAGTCAGTGGGAACTTCACCACACTGCCAGGACCTTTCAAATGCAGTGGATGGCATCTTGGCAACTTCATCTGCCCGTTGTCTCAGAATCCATGGATGAATCTTGTTGGGTTCATGGATTTGTGCACCTTCAGGTTCTTTAGGCAATCTTGAACCTGATCTTCACTTACAGCAGGCAGATCTTACTTCCTCTCATTCTTACCTTTCCCTTCTGCAACTTGGGCTCTGTGGCTAGAGTTCTTGCCACTGAAGAGTGAGGCAAAGAAGTCATTGAGCACTTCAGCTTTCTCCGTATCCCTCATGAATAGGTCTCCAGTTTCCTTCCAGAGAGTGCCCACATCTCCCCTGGCCCTCCTTTAATTACTGATATATACCTGTAGAATTTCTTCTTGTTCCCCTATTTTGTCCCTGGCTAGACTTAATTCTATCTGGGTTCTACCTTTCGTAACCTGATCCCTGGCTGCTTGGACAACTTTTTTGTAGTTCTGCCAGATAACCCATTCCTGCTTCCACTCCCTATAGACTTTCTTTTTGTGCTTGATTAAGTCTAGGAGCTTCTAGTTGATCCACAGATCCTGGCATTCTTGCCTGCCTTACTTTTTCTGTACTTTCTATAGCATAAGGGAATTTTCAGTAGCTATTTATGAGTGTGCACTTATAACAGCAAAGGTCTATATCAGATGTCAATATAATACTAAATCAAGCACTGAAAGCTTTTTTTGTTCAGTTTAATGTCACTGGATGAAGTATTCAATGATTTCAGCCAATTTCTATTTTTTACACTTTGGAAATTTTTTTATTTTCATCTGTCCCCACAGGCAGAAGAAGAGAGAGATGATATGGAGAGAGTCAAGCTGGATAATAAAAGAATTCTCTTCAACCTACTGCCAGCACATGTTGCACAGCATTTTCTTATGTCTAATCCAAGGAATATGGTAAATCAAGATAAACTTTAAATATAAAGTGCTGTATGAACTGTCTTTTGTAGCATGGGTCACCTTTCAACTGTTCGTTTTCAAGAAAAGTTTCTACTTTTGAAATTTCATTCAAGACAAAATAAATGGCTTTGTAAATACTTGCATGTGGGAATTTGTTTGGATTACATCTTTCTCTGCAGTGTCCTCCTTCTCTGAAGAAACTGTTGCAAAAAGGGTAACGGTATTTTGTATCATTCAACATCAGTGCAGCTGTGGGGTGACTTAAGTGCAGCCTTCCAGTACCTAAAAGGAGCCATAAACAGGAGGGGAGTCAACTCTTTGAAAGGGCAGATAACAGCAAGACAAGGGGAAATGGTTTTAGGTTGAGGGAGGGAAGATTTAGGTTGGATATCAGGGAGAAATTCCTTACTATGAAAGTGGTGAGGTGCTGGAATAGCTGCTCAGAGAGGCTGTGGATGCCCTGTCCAGCCCTGGAGGTGTTCAAGGCCAGGTTGGATGGGGCCCTGGGCAGCCTGGGCTGGTGTTAGATATGGAGGTTGGTGGCCCTGCCTGCAACACGCAGGTTGGAGCTTGATGATCCCTGAGATCCCTTCTAACCCAAGCCATTCTGTAATTCTTTGATTCTGTGATTCTATGATTCTATGACTCTCCATGCAAATCACTAATTTCTTTTTGAATTGAGTTAGAATACTCAAATTTATCATAGTATTTCATAATCTCAGTTTCAAAGCATGAAGCTTCTTTAGGAACCACTCTAATTCTGTAAATACATTCTGTAAATACCAAAGCCAGCCTTTAAAGATTAAAATAGGGAATTTTTCACACTTCAAAGTCTGTAACGATGAAGTATGCTGGTTGAAGAAGGTCTCACAGGCCTTCTTGGAGAGCAGCTGCAATATCTGCAGCAATAGTGTAGCCATAGTGGCCACAACACTTATAAACTATGTGTCTCTGTGTTTTGGAGTTTGAAACAATGTATTTATGTCACTCCAAAAGTAACGCCTCCTATTTATTTCCAAGGAAACTACAGCAGATATGAAGAGCATAATGACACTACTTGAAAGAGCAAATACCCAGCTACAAAACACTATTTTTCAATAGTTATGCCATTAGATACGCATTTCTGCCTGTTATTAACAAGGACTTGCATGCCACACTTGCAAAAATCTGCACCGGTGGAAATGACACAGTTTCACAGCTGCTACTAACAGCATCATTTCTAAGAAAAGTTGCTCACACAGTCAATCTTTCACTGACTCAAATACATGGAAATCAAAAGGTGCCAAATATGGTAGTTGTGGTAGAGGAGTCCAGCCAAGATTGGCAGAGTGCTCCTTGGTCTTCAAACTAGGATGGGGCCTGGCATTACAAGAGAATGTTGCAAGAGAAAGGTTTTCTTATTCTCTGGCCTTACTCTGGAAGTTCACACCTTCAACTTAATTAGCATTGTGTAAACAGTTCCCTGGTTTTAATCCACCAATTCATGCAGATAAGCTGATGCAAATAAGCTCTTCATTTCATGGTGTGACAGCCGTGCATGACAATCCAGAACGTGGCTTGTCTTTCACATTGCTGTTGCCACTGCTCCAACATACCACCAACTTCCTCATTGTGCCAACATCCACCATTTGGTTTCCGTAATCATTCAGTAGATGTTTATGAATGTCAGTGGGTGCAAATTTTTCTACACAGAGGAATTCATTTACATATCTCTGTTTTGTATGCATTTCTATTTTAGATGCTATTTTGTCAGACTTCCCCTTTGTTTCCATCTGTCACAAGGTAACAAAATTTAATGGAATATTGGTGGGAAAGGTCAACCCCTACTGCCATACCACCAGTATCTGCCTCTAATGTCATATGCCAACATAATAAAACAGGAGGCATTACTTTCAGAGCAGTTCTTGTATTTGATCCAAACCACAGACCTGAGTCTGCTTTCTGTTAGCTCTATGAATTCTTAAGTAGAAGCCTTCATAGACAGCAAAATTATACTCTTACTTCCAAATATATGAGTCTGCAACTCTCAGAAAGAGGTGAAAGAGTAAGGCTGGTTTTGTGCTGCAGGGTAAAATTCTTCCTTCTCCTATTTTAGCTATGAAACAATATTAATAAAATGCAGAGATATTTCCTATACAATAAAAATTCTAAAACTGTTCAGACTTTCCATTTGTTTCCATCCCTTCCTCCTTTAACAGGGGAGAAAAAATAAATAAATATAAGTGAAAATTAAAAATAATTAAGTTGTTTTAAATGGGTTTAATAGCTCAGATTTAAATTATATTTTGTGTTTTTGAAGGGAGAAAAATCTTGCCATTATTTTTCAATAGAACCGGCTTTCTCTCTAAATGGTGACTTTTGTAGTAGCTACCAAGGCAATTGCTTTTGCTATTTGGCTGTAAAATACATATAATAATGACCATGTCTGCTATAGATTAAACAATTTAAATAAAACTATATTTATTCATGTACTGCAGGACCTTTACTACCAGTCATATTCACAAGTGGGAGTGATGTTTGCTTCCATCCCAAATTTCAATGATTTCTACATCGAACTGGATGGTAATAATATGGGAGTGGAGTGTTTACGCCTGTTAAATGAAATTATTGCTGATTTTGATGAGGTAAGATTTAAACAATTTGTCTTTCAAGCATATCAGATCTACCAAACTTTTGTCTGCAGAAGTTATTTGCAATAATTCAGTGTACTTTGAACTACCTAATAAAACAGTACTGTTGACTTCATACTGGATTATAATGTATGTCCACAGGACTTCCCTCTAAAGCTCCTGATTTGTACTCATAAGTGCCTGAATCTGACCTCAAAGTCCTCTGATGTAGGAAAAGTATTAAAATGCAAGTTAATGGTGCAGTTTTTTTAATGACCTCAAAGTGAGCAAGTCTCGATCTATTAAACCTAGTATGGTTTAATTGGCTTGCATATATTTTCTGATAACTATGGTTTCTTGCCTAAAATATTATGTAATATTTAACAGTTTTATGTTTTAAACAAAGCTTATGGACAAAGAATGTTATAAGGACATAGAAAAAATCAAGACAATTGGAAGTACATATATGGCAGCTGTGGGACTTGTACCTACTTCAGGAACTAAGGTAAGAAGATTTTACATGACAGTTACTGTGGTGGAAGAGTTTTCCTCCAGTTTCCAAATGAACACCAGAAACACAACCAAAAATTACAGATAATTTGTTTTAGTTCTTTACAACAATTTAAATCTGAAATTCAAATGTCAAGCTGAAAAAAATATTCTGAAAGCCTATAAAGAAATATGGCTACCCTAGCAGTTACTCATGTGGCATTGTTTGGATTTGAATTCTTTGCAAGCTGGTGTAAAAAGCTCCCAAGTCAGAATGATAGGATTTTAAACGCAGCATCACAGATGTTCTTGTAGAATGCAGAGAGGGGGGAACTCTAAATGTAATGAACTGTTGTAAAATAACAAAAGATTGTTAAAACGTGATTATTTTTCTCCATTATTTTGAAATTTAGGAGCAAAATCCTATCACATCTAGGAACATAGTGCTATGTACATTATTACGCATCACCATGATCCTTTCAAATTACATATTCTTCATCTCTACTGCTAATATTTTTCTTATTCCTTTAATTACTTGGCAATGAAAAAGATCAAAATCATTTCAGACCAATAGTACTGGATACAGTTTTTCTGTATCTCCTTAATCCCTCTGTGTGTATTTCTAAAGCTTGATTTTGGATTTGGGTACAGCTATTTCCTAGATTTGCACGCAGCATCTGAGAGAATCACCTGAGCAGAATACTGAATATATTGTATATTGTACAGTGAGAATAAAAGTAACATGAAAGCAATCCATGCACCCAGTCTTTCCAGATTTTTGTGAGATCTCACCCCCCTTCACCAAATCACAGAATGTCTTGAGTTGGAATAGACCTTAAAGATTATCTAGTTCCAACCCTAATAGGCAGGGATACCTTTTACTAGATTCGGTTACCAAAGCCCCATTCAACTTGGCCTTCAACACTTCCAGGATCTACAGCTTCTCCAGGCAATCTGTTCCAGTGCTTCACTACTCTCCTCATGAATAATTTCTTCCTTATATCTAACCTAAGTCTACCCTTTTTCAGTTTAAAACCATTGCCCTTTGTCCTGTCACTTCACTCTCTTATAGAGCCCATCCCCATCTTTCCTGTAAACCACAGTTAGATACTGGAAGGACACTAGAAAGTCTTCCTGGAATCTTCTCCACTTTGACCTAAGTAACACCAGCCTTTCTTCACGGGAGAGGTGCTCCAGCCCTCTGACCTTCTTCATGGTCCTCCTCAGGACTCCAACAGGTGCATGTCTTCCTTATGCTGGGGGCCCAGAGCTGAACACAGTACTCCAGGGCTGGTTTCAAGAGAGTGGACTGGAGGGGGACAGTCATCTCTCTTGACCTGCTACCTACATTTCTTTAATGGTTACTGTATTCCAGTATACAATTGTTTTTTGGGGTTGTAACTGCAGACTGCTGCCTTGTTTTCAGTTTTTCAACCACCAACACCCTGATGCCCCTCTTCACAGGGCTGTTCCCTATCCATTCGTCATCCAGCCTGTATTCATGCTTAGAATTCCCCTGAGACAAGTGCAGGATGTTGCACTTGGCCTTGTTGAACCCCTCAAGCCTGTCAAGGTCCCTCTAGGTGACATGTGTCAATGACAGCACTCATATATAAACTTGAGGTTGCATTTCATCCTTCTGTCCATGTTGTTTATAAAGATATTAAATAACAGCAGTCTCAGTGCAGAACCCTGAAGAATACTACTCATCACAGATTTCCACTTAAATATTGAGCCATTGCCCATATTGCAACCATACAGCCAAGTCCTTATCAACTGAGTGGTACATCCATCAGAGCCGTGTCTCTCCACTTTGGAGATAAGGATGCTGTGTGGGAGAATGCCAAACACTTTGCCCAAGTCCAGGTAGATATGGATGTCTACTGATGTATGCATATATATGTGTTGTAGGAGTATACACACACACACAATTTAGAATTGAAAAATGAAGACAAAAACAAGATGGCCTGTGAACTTTCTAGGAACAACCATCTTTTTTAGGTGATAAAAAATGAAGGATGCATGAAAATCAACTATTAGAATCTCACTGGAGAATATTCGAAAGCAGCCTACTTTCTGGTTGGTAGATAGGGTGCTTTTCTTTTTTTTTTTTTTAAATCATTCCTGAACTAGAAATCCAGGCATTAATAAAGGTCATTTCTAATGTTGTGTTTATGCTGAAAATGCTTGACTCCTTCATCCTACAACAGGCAGAAAATTGATCCTTTGATTTTTTTCTCACATGATCTGAGACAAACAGGCAAAAGCTTATTTGTGTGTCTACTATAAATGCTCTTTGAACTATAATCCTGAAAACAAGTGTGTTATTGCATAATTTTGGCAGCATATGTACCAAAACCTAAACATGTTTATCTCCAGTGCTTTATGGTTGCTAACTGAAGGGTCAGCTGAGTTAGTCCAGTACGAAAGCTACTGCTTTGAGTTAACGATAGTAATGCATTTTAAATCACAGCAGAAAGCCTTGCACAGGACTATGCCTTTTTTCTGAAATCTTGGGGCAAATTTTGATCTTTTCTGTACAAGTAGAATTACTTTTTTTACATTTCAGACTTCCCAAAAATCTAAAGATCTTTTATGAAGACAGACAACACTTTCAACTATAAATTTGGTTTTCGTTCTTCTGTAATCTCTTCTTACTGTCTGTGTGATGCGAGTGAAAATTGTTCAAGTCTTCTTGGCATTTTCCTGCTAGATCTTCAGCATGCAGCCATTTATTACAAACATGATGACTGTGGGTAGCTTACTATGTCCAGATGATCACTTCCAGATGTCCACACAATCCCTTGTCTGCCCTACAGAGCCAGCTGTGTTCATGGGAAACAACTGCAGACACAGAAGTTCCTTGTCTCCGTTCTTGAAAATGGTGTCCGAAATTCATAAGGAAATCTGCTGCAGCCTCTAGTTTTATGAGAGGTATTGCAGGAAATCAAAGCATGCATCAGGCAGCAAGAAACTGGAAGGAAAAATGAATAAAAAGAAAATTAAAGGATTGAATAAAGCTATAGACTTTTCCCTCTTTCAGACATCCAATATTCTTCACCTTCTCTGTTGGAAGTGCAGTCATGAACTCTAAATTTAATTCCTATTTTTCCTTTGTCTTTGTGAGTTGGAAACAAGTAGAGCTAGCTGACATTGCAAGAAACAAGTAAAGAAAATATTCCTCCTAAAACCTGGGATTTGCTATGGACTGGCTTTCATCATTTTTTGTTAATCATTTTGCTCTATTTTCTAAAAAATTTCTCAGCTGTATGAATGAGCCCTTTCAAACTGAGCCCAAAGGAGGCAAATAGCAACATTTCTCAGATTCTTCATCCACAGTCAGTTTAGAAAATCTCACTAACATGTCAAAAACCCAGTGAACTTTCATCTCACGCCAGCTGCCATAGCTCTATTGTGCAACACCCTACTGAAGGTAGACAGCCACTGACCCCGCATTTCTTTCACCATATCCTACCTTTAGCCTACTTCCATTTTGCAGATCTGTTCAAGAATTCCTATTTATTATTCAAATAACAGAACAACGTAAGAGCAACAATACTAAGTCAAGTCAAATGTCCATTCTAGTAACCTATTTTAAATGCTCCAAGAGTAGATATTGGAGTTACAGGACAAAAACGCAATCTGTTTCCACTTTTTAATGATATGCTGTGTAAGAAAGTCTAGAACTACAGCTAGTATCTTTTTACCAATTTGTAGCAATTATTTTTTCCATGAGTTTGTATAATTGTGTTTGAATTTAGCTAAAATTTTGAAATTTACAGTATCCTCTGAAAATTAATTCCACCATTTAATTAGACTGTAGGTGTAAAAAGTACTTACTTATATTTTGTTTTGTTTTTTTTCTTTTCTTTTTCTTTTTTTTTTTAATCGTGGAACTTCATAATTTCATTTGATCCCTTATGGTTCTTTTGCTTTAGTTCATTTAGGTATGTTTCATAACAAGTCACTTCAGCTTGCCTGGAAAAAAAACAAAAAACGTAGATCAGTTCTGCATCTCACAGTACTAAACATAGCAGGAATTTTGTCAGTGGGAACATCATGGAATCACAGAGCTGGAATCTAGCAAAGTCCCTAGAGGAAGAAAATAAAGAAACTGTAGTTATTAATAATCATCAGGCAAAGCGGTTTTGTAAAAAAAAAACAGGTCATATTCTGCCCAATGTTCACAATGAATATCCACAGCAGAGTTACTTCACCATGGGAACTTCACTTTCCATTCTTCCCAGAAATCAGAAAAAGAGAATGGGAAAAGAGAGGGAGGGGAGAGGAGAAAGGATTCACTAGTTGGGAAAACAACGCTTATTCTGTAGTCAATGTCAAAAGTTCCTTTTCACAGACAGCAAAATGGGTTAGATTTCCTAAGCTTTCCACTCATTCCAGTCATTGTTTTTTACACACTGATGTTTCACCTGCCTATCAGTTCTATGTAAATCTAATGCTTAACACTGTTTTGTTTCTAGGCTAAAAAATCAATTTATTCCCATTTGAGTACACTCGCAGATTTTGCAATAGAGATGTTTGATGTTCTTGATGAAATCAACTATCAGTCTTACAACGATTTTGTCCTAAGAGTTGGTAAGTCATTTTTCTACAATTACCACACAAGTGAAACACTTGTTATTTAGCTTTTTTTTTTTTTTTTTACTGTTTCCAAAGTACTGTCTGTCCTGTACTCCTGACTAAAACTAAGATGACTTCCTGTAGAGGATACATGTCTATGTATAAGATGAGCAGACTGAATAGTCAGCATCAATACTAACAATTAAACTTGTGTCCATTTCTAGTATGTTTACTTTGTCTACTCACACCTAAAAGAAAATTATGCAACATTATTAGTGTACATAGTATTGTAATTTACACGTTGTGCTGCTAATCTGGTGTAAATTGAGTCTGGCTGCATTTGGTGGTCAGGAAATCCTGCATTTGAAGAGGCTTTATTGGAATTAAGTATGGTGAGAGTTTTTCATAGATCCTAGAATCATAGAATATCCTAAGTTGGGAGGGATCCACAAAAATCACAGAATCATACATAATCACAGATTTAGGAGTTGGAAGGGACCTCTGAGACCTCAGGAGATCATCTAGTCCAACTCCTCTAAAGCAGGTTCCTTGGAGTCCCACTCCTCTATCCATATAGGACTGCCAAAAATTCAAACCATATGTGTGAAAATATTCTCAGAACGCTTTTTGAACTACAGCAATCCTGGTGCTTTGACTCTTGGTGAACAAGCTTTTCTTAATACCTAGTCTGACTCTCCTATGACACAGTTACAAGCCGTTCCTTCAGGTCTTGTCACCAGAGAGAAGAAACATGCTTCTCCCCCTCCAAATCACTTCAAACAGTCCTTTCTGCCAGGACATAATTTGAACATAATTTCTCAATAAGAAAGACTTATTTCAAGGATGGAATTTTTACTTACAGAAAGCCAGAGAGAAGACTAAGATGCTTGCCATTCAGGAAGAACTAGAACAAAGTGTTTGAACCTCTTCCGTGCCTTAAACTCCAAGTTATTGCACCGCGATGACAAAAAAACATCCTCAATGTTCTTATTACAGACATTCATTCATTTTGTGTAACTAACAAAATAACAAATTGATTAATAATTTATTTGAAAGAGAAAATTTTGTGTATAAATTTTAGCACTTGATGGAGTTGCTATGGATGGTCTTTAAGTATTTGAGTATTTGAGTGTTCAAATAAATTCAGATATTTGAATATATAGATGTTTTGCATATATATGAACGTAAGTTTAGCTTCAATTCAATTTTGAAAAAAAAACCTTACATCTTGACATCTTTTCTGCACTTGAAGAAACTTTCCTGATGAATTTTAGACTCAATGTATATTGTTTCAAAAGTTCTACCTTTACTGCTTTCTTACGTTATTATTGCATTTTATTTTTGCCAGTATTCACACCTGTTTTTGTGACTGTTTTCAGATTCTCTGGTCTTGACAACATGATCCTTCCCATGCAATCCTTTATATGTTACTTCATGTCTTACCCCCGAGTCCTTTCTCCCCAGTTGCTGTATATTTTAATGCGTAAATTGTGAAATCAGGCTAGACAAGAGGAAACTGATCTTTCTATCAGCATAGTGAGAAACACATCAAGGATAGCAATGGTAAACTTATACATCTTTGTCCTTCTGTACATTCAGTAACTAGAAGTCTGAAAGTCTTTTTGTACTATGCTGTAACTGGTCTTCCCTAGCTCACAAGGGGGCATAAGACAGATATTTAAACCCCATTCTACTGCATAACTTGCTTGAAAAGGCACAGACATTGTGGAGGTTTTTACATCAACAGCTCTTCAGGATGCTGAAAAGATGGAACATCCCACTTTGTCTTTCAGATATGGCATCACAATCAGTCAGAAATGTAGAGATAAACCCAGTGGTTTCCCAAAAAAGGTGCTTGAGCTATTTTCACATACTGTTTTCTTCTTCAGTGTTTCCCTGAGTTGTCTAGTGCTGATAAGCAATGTGACATACTCCTCTTACTCCATTTATTGTGTTTCATGGTCAATATTTCCGTTCAGCTTGGAAAATCTGGCACTAAAAGGCTTTAGAGGAGCAATCACAGTAGAATTCATAGCAAAAAAAATGAAAGATATTTTAAAAATTGTCTTGGATTTTTTCACACTAAACTCTGTAGTACTACTACTTTTCTTCTTTTCTTGAAAAAAAAAAAAATCTACAGATAAACCAAAATTTTATGTTTCTTATCATATTACATTTCCAATAAGATATTGGTGTGTATTTTTATTTTGTTTCTAAAACTCTTAGAAATGCAGAAGTTGAGATGACATTAACACACTTTGTGTCCTATGATCGGAAAATTTCTGAGGCATCTTTTTTATAGGATTCATGTTTTTTGATTTTAGGTATTAATGTTGGGCCTGTAGTAGCCGGAGTCATCGGAGCCAGAAGACCACAGTACGATATCTGGGGAAACACTGTAAATGTTGCCAGCCGGATGGATAGTACTGGGGTGCAAGGGAAAATCCAGGCAAGTGCATTCCAAGATAATTTTGCAAAGTTTATGTATGATCTGTTTTATATGTCACTGCATTTTCTAAGCAGTCTCGAAAATTTAACCATACATTTCATGAAGAAGTGAAGCATATAATGGAAAAAAACTTACTCCATCTTACAAAAATGGTGAATTTGGCTACATATTTCTGATGGATACAGCTTAATTAGCTCACACCAGAAGTTCTGATTCTCAGATTCTAGTTTAATCAGTGATTTTTAATTAGTTAAGTGAAGCCAGGAGTAGCAGTACATGCTAATTCATTCTGCTTATGTGCATTTCAGTATGGATAATGAAAAGTGGAGGGAGCAGTTGGCAGTTCTAGGATTAACCTTGTGAACAGGAGAAATTAATCATTCTTTTTTTTTCTGTCCTTAGGTGACAGAAGAAGTTCAGCGAATATTAAAGAGGTGCAGTTATGAATTTGTGTGCAGGGGTAAAGTCAGTGTAAAGGGAAAAGGTGAAATGTTGACCTATTTACTGGAAGGAAAGGCCAATGGAAATAATTCACAAACACAGTCTTTAAACTTAGAGCGGAAAATGTATCCTTATGGGAGAGCAAATGTTCAAACAAAATTGGGCACCAGCTGTCCATCAGTGTCCTCAGTTGCTAGCTTAACTCCAAAAGCTGGCCTTGGAGCAGATCAAGCATCTACCACTCACACAAATCAAACACTGCATTATCTTCCTTCTGTGCCAGCTGTGAAGGAGGCATAGAGCAAAGGAAATTTGGTTGTGCCATTTGCTATGAACATGGAGAGCAATTGTTGCCTGAATTTTTACCAAAAGATCAGAGGTCATAGGCCATGGCATTAACCAAGGACAACTACAACCCAACCAAAGAGAGCTTGGGAGCTGTGTAATGAACTCTTGGGATGGAACATATAAGGGCTAGAAATTCTGTTTGAAGAGTCAAAAACTGATTTTCTGGAAATAAGGAGTATTTTCTTGGCATTTTTAATGGATAAATGAAAAAAAAAAAGATAAACATGCAAACATTTATTTGTGTGTGTGCATATCTTTTAATCTGTATATGCACATATACAAACACTCCTATGTAGACCTAGTATATATATAAAAAAATAAAAATATGTATTTATTTACACATCCACTTGCAATGACATATCAAAGAGATTTCTCTTTTTGTCATAGCCAGCATTGTTTGATCTGGGTTTAGAAAAGCTGCATGTAGAATATGTGGCAAATGAAGGTTCTTTTGGGCTACAGCAAGGGTTAGATAAAATGTTCCCAGTGCATGAGTGAATAAAACATTTTTCATTGCACTGTCAATGGCCAAGTAATGAAGGCTGGATTCAGCAAATTGCTAAATACTATGCATTTTTAAATTTCTACTTGCATGCTCCAAAAACATGCGTTGGGATATAAAGCAGATGAAGAACAGAGCTTAAATTTTGGCAGAATAGCAATATGATGGGCTTTATTCAGTGTTTGTTTCTTTTGTTTGTTTGTTTGTTTTTGAAAGAAAAAAAACACAAAGATTGATAGAGTTTTTTAAATGGCTGATTCTTTAGAAGCCATTTGATTCTTTGCAAGGAGCCACCCTGTAAACACAGCAAAATGCTTATGCAATATAGAAACATCCTTTATATACAATATCAAAGAGCAGAAAGATGATATTATTTCAGCCTTTTACAGATAACATAAGTCCAACAGCTCAGATCCAGGACTTAGCTATACCTTTTAAAGCATCTTAAAGAATTTTCCCACAGACAAACATGCTATTGTTAGCTTTGTGCCAGCTTTGTATGTTAGTCAACATAATTTTATGTCTTAATTAATTTTTAAATCGATGCCACAGATTATTTTTTTATATCTTGATTCTACATAGGCTCATGATTCAAAGCTAGACAATTATAGAAAGCTATCATACTGAGAAACAAGCACAGTCAAACTTTGCACAAATGAAGAGCTCACTAGTAAACAAGCCAGGAAACTGAGGGCTGCACTTAATCTGAATAAAAGGGAGCATATTTTAATTGCTTTGTTTTTTAATGCAGCCCACATCTTATCATGCATGGTTTCTTTTTGAATCACCAGTCTGGATGGGAAATGTATTGTACAGCTCTGTACTCAAGGAGAGTGAACTTGTCATGAATGAGTGGTGACATGCTTAGACTGCTGCTTTAATGTTCTAATGGGATTGCACAAGCTAACCAGCCTCACTGTTTTCCAAAAGAGAAGCAGAGATTTACATCGTTTAAAAGCATGTAAATCTTGCAGGGTATGCTAGGTGAGACCATGAGAGGGGAGAGGAGAGGAATCTTGCAGGGTATGCTAGGTGAGACCATGAGAGGAGAGGAGAGGAGAGGAGAGGAGAGGAGAGGAGAGGAGAGGAGAGGAGAGGAGAGGAGAGGAGAGGAGAGGAGAGGAGAGGAGAGGAGAGGAGAGGAGAGGAGAGGAGAGGAGAGGAAGAGGAGAGGAGAGGAGAGGAGAGGAGGGAGAGAGGAGAGGAGAGGAGAGGAGAGGAGAAGGGCTGCAGATGTTGAGGTTGCACTGATGAAAACTTGGATGTACTAAATGCCACATTTCACTTTGTGGAGGCTTACTTTGTTACTCATTTCAGTGGAAAGAGGAATGTGATTTTTATGCAATCATCATTTACTTTGGAAAAGTTATTATTTTGTTGTTACAAGCATGTGAACAGATTTTGCGTCAACAGATGTAAATTGTTAGAGAAAACCTGCAGAAGTTTCTATTCCCCATGTAGCTGCATGCTGCAATAAGACTCAACTGCTTTTCAGCAAGATTTTACCTAACTTTTCTGTATCCTGCCAGTTAGGTTTTTCTACAAAGCTAGCAAAATTAGTATTGTGCCTGAAATGACTGTGAACAACTGAGGATTCCTTCCTAAGTATTAGATGTACACATTGACTGACCTGTGACAAATCACTGAATTTCTCCATATCTGTAACAGCTATCCAGTTCACAAGTGTTATTCAGAAATTATTTAACTCTGTTTTGTAGGCATTCAAAGCCACTAAACAAATACATACAGAGAGCACAAATTTAAAAGAATGAATATTTACTAATTGAACCGAATAAATGGTATCCATGCAAAGTGCACTGCATATTTTTGGTTTCCAGTAGGTTTATGAGAACAAAATCATCATGCAGTTAAGCTAAACATTTAACAAAAATGGAAAGTAATATATGCAAGTGCATTAATTTCTCAGTTCCATTAACAAAGAGATCCAAATATACAATTTTTGAATCAGCAGACTTGGTGAAATATCACCAATAATAACAGCACTTTATTTTTACTCTACAAAGCAGAGTAAATTTGAGTCATTTGTTTTCATATTTTAAAAGACTAACAAGAGCTAGTGGAATTACTGTGGAGGTTTTCTAAGTCTGATCCTCTTCTCCAGCGTGCAAATACGGCAAGTGTTTTAGGAAGAATGTCTTTCATCTTCAATGGAAAGGACCATTCCATTGGCTAGCTACCTGTGGGGCTCCTTTGCAGTAGTTAGTGCCTCTAGAGCAGCATGAGTGGACCCTGGATGGATTCCGGCATTGCAGCTGGTCCCGTTTGGCCTTGCTATCTTATGCCATCACCGATGGTGTATTTGAAGTCATTTCCAGACTTTGTCTGAGTCCTAGCATTAATGCTCTTTTTGTGGTTGCTGTTGCTGTTTTTATTATGGGAAAATCTGTATTTTTCCTACTTCTATGTAGCAGTGGACAAAACAGTATAAAATTATGGAAAAGTCACTAAGTAAACAGCTGTGAAAAAAGATAGGAAATTTTTACAAACCATTCCTACAGGGAACATAAATTGCAATATGATGAAGCTGTTCTCTTGCCTTTGTGCATTCCCCTTCTTTTCATATCATTTTCCTCCTTTTTTGTGTGTGTACATTTGTTTTATTTCAGTTCTTGTACAGTAGCCTTAGATGACACACAATATCTCTGTGTACTGCATTTTTATTTCACCAAAAACACATAGAAATAGCAATGACTTCCAGTAACTCCATAAATGTACATATTCTGCCAAATTAGAGAAGTCTGTCATAATTTTTTAAACTAAAAATTGGCTGAAGATTGTATGTGGCCAACTCCAATATCCCTTAAAATAGTTCTATAGGATTTGGATTGGACCTATCTTAATGCAATTTTTTACTGTCTTGCATTTATTAATTTTCTGTCAAGCTCTGAAACTGTTGTCTGGATGACTTTGCTGTAGCACCACCAAGGAGTCAGTTTTGCCTCACAGTACCCCAGAGTCCCTTACTTTTAACTGAGGGTAGCTAAATTATGTACTGTGGGCAGAATAGCCCCCTGCATTTCTGTTCACCGTTTTGTGCAGCTCTTAGCTTGAAACAATTAACAGATATGAACCCTACAACGTGATGCCATTTTGGCATGTTAACGCGTGTCGACACCAAGCACAATATTTCACATCAGTTTGCACATTTTCTCTTTAAGATAACAGTAATAGTTGAAGGTTTTTGGTCTTTATATAAGGAAATAAGCATCAGAGATGTTCAAAGTCTCTTTACTATCTTGGGAGCGAATTTCAAAAATGTTCCCATGCTACCTTTATCTTGAAATGATTTTTTAACTACTATTCTCTGCTGGCATTCAATTGCATTACTGGCTAGATATTTCCCAACATTTTCCAACCTGTAAATTCATTGTTATTTGTAGCTGCTTCCAGCTGTAAGAAGTCACACTCTGTTGCCTTCACAAAAACACGAGCAGATTATCCCTTGCTTTCTCTAGGTGCAGGTAAAAGCCTGCAGAAATCACCAGAAGTTTAGAATGCTTACAAAAGTCAGGAGCTGAGCTTCTGAGGCCAAGTTTTGCTTTGGGTTATAGTGATGACTCCTAATGGCATTGAGCTTAAATCACTGTTTCACAACACTGTAAAAGAGAAGGTTAAGGAAGCCTGTTGTGCACTTTTGCTCATAATAAGGCAAAAGTACCTGGGAGTTACTGTTTGACGTGAAAAAGTACCTGTGCCATTTCAGCACTTTGAGACATCCAACCACAGTAGTAACTAGAGTGAATCATTTTCACTTGTTAAATGAATACCTGCTCATAGGAGAAACAAATTATTTTCTCTGCATCGGCAAGTCCAGATTCTGTATGTGTACTGCCCAGGCAGGAGGACTATTTAGCCATAATGTTCTTTCAAGTTAGAGTTTTGTATTACAGTGAAAAACCAACATTTTTTAATTAGTGATAAACTGTATTATAATGCCTTATTTATTTTTAATCTTGTACAGTGTTACAAAAGAACAGAAAACACTGGCCTTTCATGTATTATTCACTTAAAGGATGTATTGTGTGAAATTTTGTAAATAGGTTTAGCTTTGACAGGTAATTGCATGTACACTTGTATAAAAAGAAGCAAAAAGGCACACTTCTAACAAATTTTTGTAACAGACATTTTACATGTGCATGGAGAATATAAATCCTTTGGAAATGAATGTCCTTTTGTTTTTCCTTGCAATATACTGCATGCCATTCATGCCTGACTTCAGCAAAACAAATCAAAACCAGTAAGTTTTACTAAATGTTTTCGACATATCACTTCTGACAAAGTTAAATCCACTAGTTTGCATGTGTGTTTAGCAAAGCAAAATCAAAATGCAAAGATGAAAATAAGAAGAAAAGTATTTTAATGATCTGCCAACCGCAGTGTTCCAAGATGCATAATACAGTATATGAAATGTGTTTCCAACTTCTATGCTGTCTTTATAAGGTACCTGCTGGTCATTAGAAGCAATAAACTTTACTTACTGTAATATAAAAAGCAAGAAGATATTCTAGTTCATAATTGTGTAATATTTGACATTCAATGGGTACTCTGTGATACTGCATTTGATGTAGTATTGTCATCATGCAGGACCTACTGTCAAATCCATTATTGCTGTATGCAGGTACAACACTACAGAAGGTAAAGAAGGTGAATTTGGCCCATTGATGTTACCCAGAGGATATTCCTAATGTGGTATTAAGTTATCGTATGTGGAAAATACATGATGCAAATAGATTCTATTTCCAGATACATACATGTATATATATATGTGTGTGTGTGTGTATATATATAATTCATTTTGTTGCCTTATTTTTTTATTAGCTTTTATGACCCATTTTCCAAAAGACTTCTATTGCTAAGCAGAAAATGTTGAACTGAGAGTAGGAGAAAGTTGTCTGAGTATTCTGGCTTTGAGCTGCCTGCAACATCCTGTGTTGATGCTCCTCCTGCTCCCACTGAAGCCGTGCTTACAGGCTTGCCTCCATTGGACATTTCAGCATAGACCCAAGTTTGAGCTGCCTGGCAGTTATTGACATAAGAGTAACACATCAGGATCCAGTCCTCTAACAGATTTTTCCATCTTGATGCTAACTGAAACTTTAATTCTGGAGACATTTTGCACACATCATTTTTAAATTTCTATTTCTATCCTTATTTTAAATATCTATGTCATTACAGCTAGGGGCTACTTCTGGTCTTATTTAAAATATTGCTTTGTGATAAATCAGGAGATTATAAGAACATGACACTGAGGTTATTGGAAGAAGAAAAATGAATACTTTCCGCTACAGATTAACAAAGGATTCTTTACACAATGGAGCTATTTTTATAATGGGATTTAGAAATCTGTTAATTTGTTTAATCAAGTGACTGTGATACTAACTAAGCAGCACATTTTCTACAAGCAATTCTATCATCATAAATCATAGATTCATACATCATGTACCAGTTGTTTGCATGCAATAACTATCTTGGAGTGATGACTGGCTTCACATAGTAGTTGAGTTTCTAACAGTTGCAAATTAACTCATCTCAAATTCAGTGGGTTTTACATCTCAGTATGGCAAATCGTGACTAATGACAATCTGAACTCTAATTCTCTACCCCAACCCTGTGGTGTTTTTTTTTTTTCAGAACTCCCTGTAGACTTTTTTTCATATCTTTATTCCTGTTAATCACACCTTTCTGAGTTTTCAGGCTATTTACTTCTGACCAAATGTAAATAATAAACAAATAATTCAATCTAACTAAATGGGAAAAAAAGTAAAGGTGGGGTGGGGGGCTGTCTAGTGCTCTTTAAGGATACTTCAAAATGTCCATTGCTTGGGTTACCTGGTGAAATCTATAATCTGATCAGTACAAGGGCATAAGTAGGAAAAGACAGAAAAGCAGGAAGTTAGCAAAACTAACAAATAACAAAAAATAAAGTAGACTAAAATAAATCAATTACTGAAAGGAAAAGGTGAAAAAAACACTACTCCTGAAGTCAGTGGTAAAGCCGTCAATGGTGAGTACAGTTTTTGAGTATTTGAGCTGCCAAAGTACTTAACCAGCTTCATATTGCAACAAAAGTAAGTCTTGTGTTTAACTGCGTGGCCAGCTCCATTCCTGAGATTTCATGTCTGTTCACATCTGTCAGAGTGTTCAAGATCTCTTGGTGAACTGCTTTAAAAATGCCTGACAGAATCATTAGAAATAGTTGGGGCTGTTACCTTTAAAGTCTGTTTTCCAATCACAAGCGAGCACTTTGAAATCTGAATTAACGTTGGTTAATGTACATAGCCAGTGTGCTGAAGGGACTAGATTTTACCTGTGCCTTACTGCACGATGGAAGATCTGCTTCTTTTATACTAGCATTCTCATTTTAAGTCTTCTGTGACATCAGACGTGTCACACCAGCGTAAGACTGAAGTAACAAACAGTGCTGCATCACTGAGAAGTGTTTTTACTACTTCCTTTCCTACTCTGGCTCGCTACCAGCACAGTTATGCCATTGCAAAGAGTGATCCAAGTGTTTATAGAGGGAGGCCATAGACACGTGTATATGGCTCCAAATTAAATAAAGAACAGATTAGGTTAACAGTCCTTGTGGTGGACAGTTGTAAGGCGTACTTCAATTACTGAGGTTCTTCTCTCTTACTGTTCAAGTGTCTTACTGCTCAAGTGCCTGATCTGCTACTTTGATCTGAGACTTGTTGATGGTGGCTTCAGCAGGACAATTTTGAGTTGGCACGTTGAAGTTGTTTAGGTGATTTCTCACTTCTTTTACTCTTTAGCAAACATGGGTGCAAAAGCAGTCTTCTCTTACATTCCAAATGTCATTCAAATGATATGTCGAGCATTTTCAGTGAAGTGTAGGTGAAAATGAATTGCTGTGCCACCACAGGAGGTTAATTCTATTCCTCCTCCATATGTTCTGCTTGAAAATGAGATGTGATTCCTTTTTTTTATGAATGTCCAGCACCCTGAGTAGAAAGCAAAAAACACTTGAAGCATGTGTTTTACAATCAGAATTAGTCTGCCTACATGTAAGTACTCAATGTCCATTGTAGGCTTGCCCATAATTTTAAGTATCCCAGAAACATTTTAACATCAAATAATTATCTTTGGAAGTAAAAGTGTGAATTGTTGCTCATAAACACTGCGCTACTTCTTAAGAAATCAGCATGCTCCTCCAGCCTTCAGTTGTTCAGCTCCATTGTATTTTTATTACAGGCAGCTCTCAGGCTTGCTTATTGCCTTCCTCCATAAGTTCTCCATCTCACAGTTGTCAAAACTTTTCTTTTGAAAAATAAAACAAGTTATTCGAATAATAGGTGTTAAAAGGAATAGAAACGGATTTGACAAAATCCTGTTAGGAAGTGGCCCGCGTGCAACAGAAAACCCGAGGTGGCAGGTAAGTGAAATCTGTGGTGGGAGTGCAGACTCCAGCAGCTGGCAGCACTGGGCAGCAAGGCTCAGTCCTGCCAGATGCAGACAGAGCAGCATCTATGATAGAATTCCCAAAGAAAAGATGGAGTTACACAGGAGAGAGGTAACCTAATTCATGCTCTCTAGCTGTTTAAAAAAATAAGTGCAAACTTATTTAAAGGGTAGTCTGTGTCTGGATATGACTCTATTAAAAAATAAAAGTAGAGAAAAAAACAGAATGGAGGATTGTCAGATTGGTTGAATTTAGTATTCGGTAAGAGGAAAATGCTAGAGAAATTTTACCAGCTGCTTAAGCTACAGATGTTAGCAACAAATCCTATATTCCTTCCAAACTAAGTTGAATATTCTGTTTAGGCTTTGGAGAAAAATCTAAACCATTTCTGTTCCTCAAAGGGAAAACCAAGCACACTCTTCTCTTTATTTAATTGGCATATGAGTTTTCAGAAGATATTTTAGTCTGTTTTACAGCTCAGTAGAGTTTATGCTTCCTTTAACTTCAGTGGTTGCTGAATTGCTAGATGAGGCCTTACTATAAGAGTAAGGAACTATATGTTCCTCTCCCATTAATGTCAAATGGGTCGTGGCCAGTGACTTCAAAGGGACCAGGAGGAGGCCTACTGTAACGTAACAGAAGCATCTACATAGGTAAATAAAATTAATATCTCTATCTTTAAGGAATAAACTACTAAGTCGTCATTTCCCCAACTATTGAAGACCACTGATACGTAGAAATAATTTTTATAACTATATAGCTATACACTCTATATATATATATGTATGTATATACATAGTATGATACAATAACTTAACACTGGGTAACTTCTAATGATAGATTTGCATTAATAATACGGGTCTTTTTATGTAAATAAAATACTGTAGAGTATCTTCCAATCTTTTTCAGGATTGTTAAACTAAGAAGAGCAATTGAATATTTGTCCTATTTTTATGTTAAAAAGTGAATGAACTGAAATGTTAAATGTGAATGTAAATTTCTTATTGCAACTTTTATACTGAGTGTTTGCACTATCATAATTTCTGGAATCCAGTTAAAAATGAAATAATAAAAAAATCAGCTTGAATAAACAGTTGTTTTGGATTGCTTTTTTTTTTTTTTTTAATGTAGTTGCAGTCCTTATTCTATGCCAAGCGGCCGTTCGAAAGTCCCAAAAGGCTGCTTCTGAGTTTTCATGCTAAGAGTATACCTCTAGAAATCCTTACAATTTTACAATTTTACTTCCACAGTTGCTTTGGACTTAAGAACCCTTTGGGACCAATCCAACTCCATTATGAGCCATATTGACTTTCTGCATCGGACACAGTGGAAGCCAGCTTGGGCCAAGCTCTGCATCCACTGTGCTTGCAGAGGAAAGTAAACAAATACTGGCACAGTACTGGCCACAGAGACCAGAAGAAGGGAAGGGGAAGTTCATCTCTCCCTCCCTCCCTGTCTCTTTTTCTCTCTTCCTCTTTCTCTCTCTCGCTCTCCCCACACTACGGCCATTCATGAGCATCCAGTAGATCGTGTAAGTGGTTTATATTGAGAAAACAGTGCAAGATACAGAACCAGCCTAAGTGAAAATTGTGTTGCCTGACTTAAAATTGATTTGAAGACTGATTGAAGTTGTATTGGGTAACATGACAGTTAGGAGGCTCTGTAGGTTTGGACACCATACCAAATTAACTTAATTGTACCACTGTCAAATCACAGCACGTTCCCATCTGGTCAACTCAGATTAAAAGCAGGACACTCAGGCCCATCACATCCGTCCATGCAGGTGTGCCCTAAGATAACTCGGAAATGCAGAGTCCCTTGTGATTGCAAACTGCCTGGGCTCAGGTGCTAAGTCTTTTTTTCAAATGCTGGATAAAGGCTCCTGAGCTGTTACTTATGCATAGTATGCATATGCATTATTAGAGAGCATAGTAGGAGTTGTACAGAATTGTTATGATGTCAGTAAGTACGATGGAACTGTTTTTGGTTTGCCCTTACACTAGTGAGAAGAATTGTTTGAGGCCTTGCAGAACTATTTATTTTTTTCCTCTTCCCCAAGGAAGCCAAACCTTTGAAAATTTCAATAAAAGCAGCTCTGAATCAAAAGGACCCAAATAAACTGAAAATCTGGCATTCATCTTTAACTGGAACTACTCTTCCACATGCCACATTAGTACTTTATGCCTTTTTTTAATATTAAAGAGTTCAACTTTCATTGTATTTTTTAAGGGAGAAGTATATAAATACAGATAACTCGCATAGAATATGTACACACACATATGTTAATAAATTAGTTAGCATATATTCTGGATTAATGACCCAGGTCAGGTATATTTTTTTGTTGTCGCCCATTGCACAGCTGAATCACTTCAGAGACATAATTACACTGTATGAGAATTTGTATTACTTAAATAATGAGGCAGTTTCAGCCACTGATTGCTTAAATCCTCAAGTAATATTTATGGATATTTATGGTCATTTATGTTATAGAATGCAGTCCCTGAACAAGAAATTCCAAAGCCACTGCATTTTTATACCACAAACCACCCAAGACTGGAACTAGTGTTCTTGTCTAAAAATATTACCTGCGAATATTGTCAATTTGAAACAGGGGGAAAGGGGAGAATGGAAAATGTGAACACTGTGTACATAATCCAGGAATTATTGGTGCATTGCCAATGCATCTGTGTCAAAGCTTTCCAGTTTTGCAGCTATTCCCTAGGTCAGCCTAGAGAACCTAAGACAACCTAATGCACAGCTTCTGCTGGCAGAACACGATGTTCTGCCGTCCACCAGAATGAAATGATGATATAAGTATCAACCATGGACCATCTTCTCATTTGGATTTTTATTTTGGAAAACAAAATGAACGGAAAGCAACCCATGTAGTGGAAATTGTGACAGTTTTGGTTTTAATTGAACTGTGGATAGAATTTGAAGACAGAGATCTTGAGGTATAGCCAGGCCATTATCAGTCCTGATCTGATACTAAACATCCAATTCTGTGCAGATTATCTATTGCAGTAATAATTTGCATGGGTTTTCAGGCTCAGGGCTCGGAGAATAGAAAGAGGTATTTAACTTTGCTTTAATATTATAAACCTTCCAGCCCTTTGCTGTTTTTATACTCATAACCAGAGAGTAGACTACTATTATTAGATCTAGCTATAGCAAATTAATGACAAATGAGTAGAAAAAGCTAGTGATGAACAAGTAGTCATGAATATTACTAATGTCTTCCTTTTGATTTACTTGGCCTAGTTTGAAGATGCCAATAAGGGATTTCATAAACAACAGGATGTATCAATTACCATGCCATTGCAGATGAAGTGGATGAGCTTCCCTATTACAAACCCTCTGCTTCACTAAGTCAGTGGGACTCTGGTGGCTTCACTAACACTCCCTCAGCTAAGACCACCTGGGGATTTGTCTACCAGTTTTCAGTAGAAGAAAGAGACACTGATAGACCTCTGCCATGACCTCCTGCAAAGTAATATACTCAGTCTGGACACACAACTTCTCTCCTCAAACAGCACTTTTTGTATATTATTAGAAGTAATAAAGTAAAGTAAATCCAACATTTTCTGATCACTGAGAGATTTTAAGTTAGACATTTGTTTGGCATTGGCCAAACTGTGCTTTTACTGTTGCCAGAGGTCATAAAAGCATGACTGTTTTTTTCCAAACTTTATAGTTACTCTGCATGTTTATTGAACTTAGGCAATAATATTATGTGCTCCTCTCCAGCACTGCCAACACAATTAGAGAGGAGCACTCATACCAGAAAACAGACAGCGCGTTATTGAGGAAAAGTCCCTGTTGAATATTAACCCAGTTTGATCTCTGGGACGTAGAAACATGCAGAAAATGTATAGGACACTATCTAGCAGACAAACAACATGCAGATAGAACACACTGAGGCCCTCTGGTAAGACTGAAGTGGATAAGCATATAATGAAGAGGAGTCATTGACGTAATTACAAAGGCAGGTGGTGGCACATTGATTTTAGGCAGGTTAATGACCTCTACTACTATTGAAGTGTACACAGTTTCTTACGATTTAGGTAACTAGACTTTTCAGAAGTCAAATATTAATCAGTCAGACCACTGGATAGAAATATACTTTAATGTTTCCCACTGTGTTCTTAGAATGAGTACTTGTATATAATAAACTTGTTTAACCAAAGGAGGCAACAATTTTTACTGCCTCGGAGTTTTATAATTGATTAGAAGATACCAGCTTATTTAAATGATTACAACCTAATCCTCCTCTCACATAGAATCCAAGCACTGTATCTGAGGGCAAAACAGGGCCCTGCTAAGGGAGGATGCGTCACTGACCTTGTCTATGAGCCCTGATGCATCATGAGGGGATAAAGGTGTGCTCTTTAAGGCTTTTGTTTACTCAGTCTGACATTAAGGCAGAAAAAAAAAAAAATGGCTGGTAGGATACTACTTTTAATTCCAGGCAATTGTTGGATCTAGATGGAAATTTTCTAACTTCAACTTCTATTAAAAACATTTAAGAATATTTGCAATGGTTTGGAAACAAAGCAGTCTCACTATTCCTTACACTCTCACTGCAATTAATCATATGGAAGGAGATTTAGATTTTTAAACAACAGTTTGACTTCCTGAGTAGCTACAAAATCCATTCAGCAAACCATGTTGTGGCTTTTAGTATGCAAAATCAGCCTTGCTATCCAGCTGAACAGATCCAGTCACAGTAGAGGGACACTACCCAAAATCTGAAAAACAGTTTGTTACTCTGTGTAAAGACTTGTCTAGGATTCCCTGAGGCCTTCACCTCAGACTGTTTAAGAGTCATACCTATGACAGCCGTTGGAATGGGAATTGTACCACGCTTAGGTCAGTCTGTGGACAATGTAGTAAAAAACATTGATCTTGTCTCTGACCAGGAATAAAGGTCACTGTAACACTGAAAAAACAGAATATTCCAACAGGTGCAAAGTACCGCTCCACAGTATTGCTATAAATTATGTTGGTTTTTTTTTTTTTTTTCCTCCAGTAATCATAATATCATAATTCGGCGTTTCACTGACAATAAGGAAAGACTTCTTAAATTCCAAAACTGTTAGAGATCAGGTTCATAAATTTGCATATCTTTTGTTTAACAGACCGCAGAGGATTATAGTCCTTGGTTTCTGAAGATTTCAGTGAAATATACGTACTAAATGACTGCCACCATAGTATATCCTCTCACAAATCTCAGTATTCTCAGCACCCAAGCATGTAATTCCTACTGCAATCAGTGAAAATAAAGGGTTAAGGCTCTTTTGAAAAAGTCCCAGTGGACTTCTCCATACCACTTTATATATCTAAGCAGGCTTTGGACTGCGTGCATTTCAATTTCTATGGCTGCCCAAGATGCTTACAACTTAGGAAAACAGAGGTTCTGCTCCTTTTGCATATCCCGTAGTATCAAAACTCTAGAAAGACCAAGGAAGGCACTGCAGCTGTAGAGGTTAGTTCATGATGAGGCTCCCTGCTAGTTTCAGCCTTCATGCTGATAAATAAGATGCGGCACTCTGGTTTTCATTGAAAAGTTCAGTCTGTCAGTCAGTCTTAGAGCACTCTATCTGAGTTTACACCACAGAACTCAAACTGAGGAAGGAGAGATTATAAGAATTTGAATTAGATTTTAATTGTAGAGGGATTTCATCCAAAAACAACTGATAATCTGGGCCTAAATTTTCCAAACTGTTTAAGAAATACATTATAATTCCCTTTCTCTTTGAGTTTTCCTTTACATTCCTCTATTTTTTCCTCTAATTTATTCTTTTCATTACACTGAAAAATTAGGAAAGTATTTTCCTCTTTGTCTCCTTCTCTACTTGTCCTTTTCTTCTTTTTCTTCTCCCCTTATTTGCCATCACCATCCCTTGTATTCTTCCCCTGGCTATTCCTACTTCCTTTCATTTCTCCCAAAAAGGATCATCCCACTTTGATTCATCAGACAATAGACTGACGAGCTGCACTTACCAGCTCCTTTTCCTACTGTCTATTATGTACTTTTTGCTGAATTGCCCACACCAAAAAGCCCTTAGACTAGTCACAGGGGCAGGGAGAAGCCTGGTACTACAGACTATATCAAACTCCTAACCGTTGGGACAATTTTGCAAAATTTCTGACTTAACAAACTAGAAATACAAAACCAATTTGACATGTTAGGTAAATGTAGGTGCTAAGTTTGATCTTCAGGTTCCCTTCAGAACTGTTTAGCAACATAATCAGAGTAGGAGTTGAAGAAATGAACAAAGCAGCAGCCGAAAATTTGTAGTCTCAGATTAGATCAGAACACTACGGGGAAAAAAGTGTCCCATGGTAATGCATGTTACTTCCTGGTAAATTACTCAGACCCACCAAAAAGCTTCTTGTGTAGGTCCATGCTGCACAACCCTTGCTGGGATAGGCAGTAGGACGTCCCACTTATACAGGACAGCGCAAACATTGCGACACTATGTCAAGACATCACTGCTCTGTGCTATATAAAGAACTGCCTTGCTGAGCTCTGCAAGATACAGTATGGATGACCTGGTGGGTCTGTTCATGAAGCCACAAGGCCACTAGTTTGAAAACTAACTACTAATAGTCAAAATGAGGTAAGGGCTGGTCTAGCCTCTTCTATGTTTATAAGGGACCAAGATATTTTTTTCTTTTACTCAGCCACAAATAACTCAAAATAATTTTATGTTTAGTTCTCAAAATATTCCTGTAGGAACCTCCCCTGGGAGTTTAGGAAATAAATAGCTTTACCTGGACCAGCTATTTATTTCCAGAACGTTTACTTATGCAATCCATGCGATTCTAAAGTGCCTCAACTTCTCAAGCTCTCTTTCAGTTCCTTAGGGGCAGACGATTTAAACCTAGAAACATACACATTAATTGACAGACTGTTATTCCTAAATATTGAACTGGTAGCTCCAACTCTCTATTCATAGTGCAAGTATTAATACAGCAAGCTAGAGTGGTTTATGATTAGGTTTGAAACGCTCAGATTCCCTGCAACCACACGTTCAACTCCTGACAAGATCAGTCGTTTGACCTCCTGTTGAGGTGTGTATTACAATCTCAGTTCATCCACATAAAGCCATGCAATTAGGTCTGTCTGATCAATCTAGATTTTAAAGCTCCACAATTCATGCTTTGTCAAAAAGGGTTACCCCAATATCTGTGCAAGCATTCCTCCACATCCCTGCTTGCTCTACAGGTTGTGATGGCAGCTGTTTACTGCCTTCTTCCACAAAGTCCACTAGCACTTCTGTGGGGCTGGTTCATTCCAGCTGCATTTTTTGTAAACAAAAATTATGGTCCTCCACGTGAATCTTAGCATTTCATATCAATACAATTCTCATCTAAGAGCTGATGGTTTAAGAAAAAATACTTCAGTATAAAATGCTGTAATCTCCAAAATTTTAGTTGGAAACACTGTAAAATTCACACTGCAGCAGAACAGTATTCAGTGCATTCTTGCTACCTATATTTTCTCAAAAGAAGAGTTTTTCATTGAAGATTTAACATATTTTTTCTAACATTAATATTTCAGGTAATAAAAACAGAGAAAATAAAATCTGAATAGAAACAGATACACATCCATAAACAAGCATCCATCTTGTAACAGATCCTCAACATGCCATAAACAGTTATGTGAAGCCAAAAAATCACTAGATTTATTGTCATTGAGGTAGGTAGCAAGCAGCAGAGCCTAAACAGCAATACATTTAGCACATAGATAATTTGGATAGCCTGTTTTCCTATGACTACTTCATCTTAGGTTACTATTCAGCATTTTTTTTTCATTTAGCAGCATTAATGAAACTCCTAAAAAAATGCCAGGTGCATCATTTGGGGAGTTTCTGCAGAAAAGAATGCTGGGAAGTTACCAGGGCTATAAGAACTGAAGCAGGAGATTTAGTTAGGTCACCTGAAAAGGAGAGAAGTAGTAGAAGACCTCAAATGGAACTTAATAGCACTGGTAAGGTTGTTTTCTTTTGCTGATGTGTTCTTTCACTGTAGATCCTATCATTAATTGTTTGAACTTTTTCTGCTGTTTTTAGTTTTCCTTCCTCCTTTTTGGGGTATCATTAAATAGTATTATTAATGCAACTGGGGGGGAAAGTGTTTGTTACAAGCGTGTCTAAAGTACAGAGTAGTATTTTGCTCTTCTCAGAAGCGTGGTTGGAAACAATCTTGAAAACGATCTTTAAGAGTACAAATAAAGGCTTTTAATTACTCATATAAACTGTTATTTAATGAGTAAGGGGAAAGCATCAAAATGCATAATAGTATAGGGGGGCAGGGAGGGGATTTGAGGAGTTGTAAACTTATTATGCTGATTTCCACTTCTAGCTTAGCCATATAAACTTAGTACCAGTAAGCTTCTAAGACTAAGGGAAGATAACGTGACTGAACAGGGAGGGGGGAAAAAAAAAAAAAAACAGCTCAGGGCTGTTTATAGTCAGTCATGAAAGCTGGCAACATTCAGAAGTGGGAGGAGAAATGGTTATTCAAAGTAGGTAATAAAGGCTTTCTATTCTTTCCTCTTTCTAAGGAAGGAAAATACACGTCTATGGCAAACAGGGGAACTTCTCCAATCTTGTGTTCTCTAGAAACATGAAGTGGGTGAGGCACTACCAAACTCATAGACTCTACACAGGTGCAAAACACTTCCAAAGAATGGAGAGCTGATGCCTTCCTTCTCACAGAAGTCCAGCTCACCCATGTGTGATCTCTTATGCAGAGGTCTCAGAACATAGGTACTGAAAATCTGTTGCTCTTTTACACAATCAGCCCGTATAAAATACCTGAATTGCCTCATGAGACCACACAGTTCAGCAATTATTAGAATAATATTAGAACGCTTATTTAAGATGGGTATTTTAATTATACTTTAAGGTGTATTTATCTTTAGGCTTCTCCAGGTTTAATAAGACGAGTTCTTTTCTGTTGTTGAAAAGCTGTAGAAGTAGGGAAGTAACCAACAAAAGAGCAATCTTGTTATAAATTTAACTGTACAGAATGTTTTAGGATCAAAGTTCAGAAGTAGTAAGACTTTCTATGAAATGGTAAGTGGGAGGGAATTAGAAGCTTTTCTAAAAATGGTTGTTCATGCAAGAGTAACAAAATGGAAATTAGAGTAAAACAGATTATTGCTTGAAACCAGAATATCTCCGTTACTTCAGTGTGCTTTCATTTTTCCTATGCTATTTGATTCCTTTTGGCATGCCACAGTTGCCATTGTCTTCCACAGTTTCAGTAACTGCAACTCCAAGGTGTATCTGCTTATGCTGAAGGAAAAAGAAAAACAACTAGTGTAACGAAGTTACAGCTAATAGAATTGCTTAAGTTTTAGCCTATGTGGAGCTCTGTATGCAGAGGGCTGAGACAGGAATAAGTGTCTTCTGATCTCTTAAACCCTTTTAAGAATATTCATCAATATAATAGGTGAAATTCGTGTAGAGAGTGCTCTTATTTTCATGTTTGCAACTTTTTTCTTGCAACTGAACACTTTGCATGACGTCTTATAGTATATGAACAATGACACAACTTTCTTTCTACTTTAAGGCAGCAAACCTGACTTCCAGATGTCAGAGGAAGAAGCTTCTATTCCAGATGTTAAAAGATCTGAAAAAAGGAAACTGGTGAAACACAGCACTCCAGTAGACTCAGTGTTCTCAAGAAACACCCTATCTCTTTCAGGTCCAATCAATTGGTCAGTCAAGGACCAAGATTTCAGTAAGAGAGCTTATGTATCCCCAGTGCCAAAATCAACTCTGGGAAGATCAGTAGCTCAACTATCACTAGCAAGTGTTGAAGCATACTTCCCTCATACATCTCCAAAAAGGTTTTCAGCAGTATTTGACTTGCAAGATTCCAGCAGAGAGATAAGCCATAGTTCTCAAGCTGTGTATTCTAGAAAACGACTTTCCACAGTATTGGCATCTGATGAATCAAATGAAGAGGCAAGTGAAAATGTTGTCTCAAGTGTGGAGACTCAGACTCCCACAAAAGCATCTGAGAAGTTAGCAGTAATTCCCAAGAGTGGATCTTCATGGATGGTTTCTGGAATACCAGGAATAAAAGATCCTCCAATGCTGAAAAAGAAGAAAACTGATAAAGCTATCGTGGTAATTATATTCTCCATATACTGTAGAAATAGCATATAATTCTGTGCCAATACTGTATTTACACATCTTTCTAGTTATAGAAGAATATTGTGGTTATACAACATCTTCACAACTTTCTCAATAAGAACGTACGTCCCAGTTCATAGTGATAACCTCTTAGATTCTGTGTTATCACTCCAGCTAGACTAGATGTGATTTACTCATTTGGTACTTAATTTAGCTTCTGCACTTGTGTAAATATATGAACACTACTGCAGAAGTTTGTCCTGTTTTTTTTTTTTTTTCTCTCTCTGTAGGAGGAACTTTAAGAATGGGAAGAGATTAGTGGGTTAAACTGGAAAAATTCTTAAATTTCTTTATGTTGGAGACTTAACTGAAAATGCAGGAGGAAAAAAAAATCTACTGCTCGTCCTGTTTAATTGAAATCATAATGCTTTATAGAAAGAATCTTAGTCATTGCTAATGTTGGTCTTGTGTACAATCCTTCAATTAGTGTAAGGTATCCTTAGATTAGTAGTCCTTATACAGGTGGTCTTGTTTGATTGAAACGGAATTAGAGATCTCAGTTTCCTGCAGCTTTGATTATCAGCATGAACTCTGTGGCAAGTTCATAAAAAGGAAAATAAGGCAATGGATTTGGAGTCTAAAGACAGTCATGTTAGTCTGCAAACCATCAGATTCTGTTTCCTTGGATTTATCTGTGGGGTTTTTTTTTTTTCTTTGCCATGTTGTTCACAAGTATACTGAAAGCTCAGGAAGATCTGCTCACTCTGAGTTAAAGCTTCTTAGTTTAAAACAAATAAATGTTCAGCCCAAATCTAGCTGTGCTTTTTTTTTTTTTTAAAGCATATGAAGCCTAAACAGGTCAGACTGACTTTCTTTTCCTGTAACAGAGAAAGAAACAGAGAGAATGGGTGCTTCGCCAACTGAAAAACATTGAGGAAGCAACTAAACATGAATTAACAATTGAAGAAGTTTGATCAAACTAATTTTGAAAGTAATGATGTTTCATGCTTATTTTGTGAATAGCAGATTCCAATAAAATGCAGATCTGACTAATCTGCAACACTTGTTGGTCTTCCTGTTAAGTCTAAGATATGTCAGCAACTGCTTCTATGTGAAAGACAACATTAATCTGCAATAGCTAAATGCCTGGAATAAAGGAAGGGAGATGGTTAAGTAAAAATCATTCTTCATTCTGCCACAGCTGTCACTTATCACAAGTGTTTGTATAGCATTCAAATCTTCCAGGGTTGCTGATGTTCTTGAAGTGACAAAGTCCTAGTGGCCACATGAATGTAATCCTGGTTTGTCAGTGGAGAGTCTCCTCATCTAGAGAGTAATAAAAACATGCAATAGAAATGTTTTTACTGTTAGCTGGGGAGATGAGGAAATAGTGAGAGGCACCAGGTTGGGAGTCCAATCTTTAGAGATTACTATCCGATTTGAAGATTTGGTTCTGCGTTTGCTCTGGCCTTTATTTTAAATGTGCTACACAGTCACCAAGTGAAGCAGTAACTATCTCAGATGTGCTTTGAAAGTATGATGATTTTTTTTTTTTTGTCCCTTTCTAAAGATGCTGGAGTAGATTGACATTTTAGCTCAAAGCAGCTGTCTGTGAAGCACTTCTCAGAGTAATCCCAGAAGTATAATATTTGTGTTAGTTCCTGCTGCTGCATGTAATGTAATCTTTAGGCAGGTCACCTCTAAGTTTTCAGTAGGGCATCAGTGACAGGGACCCACAATAGATTTACCACTCATCCCTGTTCTGATGTGGTTCTAGTACAGGTGCTTATGTGACTGTATTAGTTCTGAAGCCAGCAATCTGTTTTTCCCTACTACTGAACTGCTCCAACCGGGAGAGATTCTGTTCAAATTAAGTTGCAAGCTATAGACAGAGGCAAGAGAAACCATTCCTTTTCCTTTTCACTCACTGAAACTTGTCTCCTGTCCTAAACTACAGACAAGTAGAAGCATGGTCTCTGCCAACCAATTGTAGCTGTGTTATGCACAAAAATACAAGAGCAGAGTTGTGGTTTTATGGCTTCCTGTAAGACTTAAGCAAAGTTAGGGCATTTTTACTAGTAATTCCTGACATTAAACTCTCCGGTGTTGCTCAAGGGAACAGCATGGTCCTCAGATGTAACTTTCTGGGTAGCCAGGTCGAGGGGTGATGCTGCTCCTCAGGTTGCCAGTCAAAGCATACTCACTTGCTTTGATGTTTAATGTTCTGGCACTTGTGTGTTAGATTTGCATAGATTCTCTCGGCTCTGCAGGCTCCTCTGGTAACTGAAATTCTCTCTAAATTTGATCTCAACCTGCTCTGGAGGGGAAAAGAAATAGCATGGTTGAAGCTTCTATTTCCTTTGGGTTTATGTTCATCAGGGACTTTATCAGCTTCTGTGATTTGTGCAGGGGGCTGAACTAAGATCAGACAAGTGCAAAGCTAGAATAAAACCCTCCTCTACCCGTAGGACAAGTATAGATTAGTCTGGCCACATTACCCAACACTTAATCCAAGTGACCCAGATCTCTCTCTTGTTTATTTGTATCATCCCAGACAGCCAGCTGCACTTGTTCTTTTCTCCAGCTTCTTGTCCTGGTCTCAGAAAATCTTGATGTTGCTGCTGCTTTTCATTCTCCTAACTACACTTCAAAGTCACCTTTGCCTCCTTCCTGAACCTGCTTTCATGTCTTCAAATGTCTCCATTTAATGTCATCTCCAATGTGGCCTCTAGTGGTGCCTTCCTTATAAAACAGTCTTCTATGCCTGGTTTTTCATTGCTGTATTCCTTTCCCATCTTCAAAGGCTTCTCCGATACTTTATGTCAGTCTTCTGCCAAAACTCAGTCTCAGCTGTCATGCCTCTAGTGCCTTAGTCTTAGGCTGACCTATCCACGATGGAAGTCATTGAAGGCTGTCTGTAAGAAAACTCAGTCCTGGGTAGGAAAGGGGTGCATGCAATTGTGAGAAAGTCTTGCACAGTCCTTTTTTTCAGGTTAGCTGAAATACAAGAAGAATCCAGGGAATACAGATGCTAAAAAGTCTTATCCAAGGGCAACATAAGGGCAACATAAAGCTTCCTAAGATTCAGGACATGGTAAATGCTGGGGAAGTTTTCTAGGGAGCAAGTCTGCTCCCTGCCAAGCTCATTAAATTAGTTGGTAGCAATAAAATCCTGGAGACTTTCCTCAGTAAGGGCAAATTAATTGCCTGGAGTGGTAACATAGAATTGACTTTGACTGGGTCTTCACAAGTCCTGCAGCCGTATCAGACAGGCATATAAAACTGGGGGCTTTCAAGATGTTGGAAACTGCTACTATTTCCTCTCTGCAGAATGTTTAAAAAGAAACACATGACTTTATAGCATTTATCTCAGAATGATTCCAATCCTCTTTGATTTTGAAAAGTCACAATATTGCTGATAGCTTTTCCTGATAAAATGTGTGTAGAATTAATTCATATTTCATGGTATTGCTGAAAAATTTTTGATGCATTATCTACAGCAACAGTATTACTGTTAATTACAGGTAAGAATACTAAGGGATTTCAACCAGGTCTATTTAGTAATAACCTACATGTTATCCCCTTTTGAATGATGTCCCCAAAGAAAGCCAAGATGTTAAGGAAATTGGAGCTACATATAATTACTATTACTGCACTGCACATATATGTACTGGAGGAAGAAAGAATAAACACTAACAATTCTTTTTTTACAAGGCTTGCACTTTCACTTGTTTCTCCAGCAGACTCCCAAGTAATTTAATGATAGTTAGGTTCGTTTTCTACTGTGATACATACATTTACTTTGAGAGGCTCTAGTAGTGTGCTGTTTTAATCTGTTTAATGCTCATCCACCAGCAGCAACAATGGTGAATTACTACTTATGTAGTGAATTGCATCAGGTGCAAAGTTCTTTTATGCATATTTATACTGCAATAACAGCCCAGCGTACAGAAACTCTTACTGGGAGCTGCAAAGTCTAACATCACTTTAAAATAGGCCTTTGTATTAGCAGTAGGTGATGAGACTGGAAAAGACTAAGACTACAGACATCTAATTAATGAGAAGATAACCTTCAAGACGCTATGTTTTGAAAAAATACTATGGTATTAAAAGCCTGACCTTTTTTGCATGAATGGAAATGAATCAGAGTTGTGTTTTGTTCTTGAGCCTTGCTCTTGTTGTGGCTTTCAAATGCAACACTGAGCATGTTTGCAAATTGAGAACAGCCTTCCCCCTGAGAGTACTCCTTTAGATCAGTGTTTTTCTTTTAGGAACTAAGCTGTGACCTTGACCTAGGGAATTGTTTTTAGTACACTTATTTCTGAATGGATATTGCACAATCTACCTGCTGATAGTGACTAAGCAGGCAGTTGGATAGAGAAGAACAAAAACACTACCAAGAACACAGGGAAGATACAAAAATATTTTCACCCTGGATTTATGAGTTCAGCCTTGTTCCCCCTGAAGCAACAGTAGCGCTCCTGTTGACAGAACTGGGAGTGCTCTTCCCAGCTGGCACGCTGCTGTAGCAAAACAGGGTGAAGAAAGAAAATATTTAGTGCGCATATTTAACATATTTCAAACTTACATGTAGCTGGTAACTGAGTAAATCTTTGCTGATCCTAGCTGAACGATTTTAGGATAACTAGTAAGAGTAGGAAACAGGAAAACTTTTTTCTCCAAATCGCAACATACGTTCATTCCTATAGTAAAAACTGAGTAATAATAATACAGGTGTCACTGATCTGTGCTCCATAGTGTCTATAGGACATACAAGTCTACAGACTTCCACATCTCTGTCTGCCATTGCAGGCTGCAATGCCTCTTAAAGCATTTCAGACTTAGTAAAAAAAAAAAAAAAAAAAAAAAAGAGAGAACAAACATACTGAAGTTTTGACTGAACTTAGCAGAATCTGAGAAGAGCTGGACCAGCTGAAGCTACAGCCTATCATTTTCAAATGTTATCAAAAAGTAGGCCTAGGCCCAGATACTGGGACCCACCTAAGATACAGTCTTCCCCCTAGAAAACCTCAGATCTGCTGCTCAGTTGTCATACTGCCATGCTGGTGCCTGATGTATCAATTTTATTGTTGTTATTATTATTTTACTGCAGCCAGTCCTAACAGGCTTGCTAACCCCACAGAACCTGACATCAGCTCCTGGTTGCTGTCATTCATTCTGGCACTACTCATGCAGGTGATCTCACAACACTTAAGCTACACCAATCATACCTGTCCACCCTGAAATGAGTACAAAGGAGATTTGTAGAAAACACCAGCCAGGGAGTACGTATATCCATCTGCCTTCAGCTTCAGCAGGCCACGAGGTAAAACTCTAGGAAGTGTGACAAAACATTTCAAATCCCCTTCTCCTCTGAAACAGAACTTTGAAATCGAAGAGGTCACAAGGCAGTAATCACCATCTCTAGGCTTACTTTGTAGTCACAGCTTTTAAGTGTCACCTTTCAAAGCTGTTCTACTTTGTCTAAGCATTTATTAGAAAATAAGGTTAAATTTTCATCATAGTTCAGTGACTTATTGTCTTGCATCTAAGGAATGTTATTAGTTTTCTTTAAATTCATATTTATTTTTTAGAAAATGGAAAGAGGAATGAGTTAAAACATCCTTTGTTACTCCTAGGATGAAAGAAAGAAGGAAAGAAGGGAAGAAGAGAGGGAGGGATGCAGGAAGGGATGAAGAAAGAAGGCTCTTTCCTTCCTGCTTCTTAACATTGCTGCATTTGAATCATCTCTGTTGTCCTCCATTTCATCCTTTTGTCCTTTCCTAGCTCTCCATGTTTTCTTCTGACTGCCTTATACTTTCACCTCCTCATCTCATTGCAGATTTGTCTCCTGTGGTGATAATCTTCCACTGGCAAATACTGCAAACCTTCTAAAACTTACGATTTCTCCTATAGAGGAAAAACTAGCAACGAGAAAAGAAATATCTTACAGCCTTAAGATAGAAAAACAAAGAGTCTCTTCCTAGAACCAGAATACTCAAATTTTCTGGTATGAAAACATGACATAGATAAAGGTATAGGGGAAAAAAAAGAGCAGGCAGCACTGCAAACAAATTTTCTGGGAGAAGAACTGGATGTGAAAAGTTTAGAAAATGCCTAGGTAAGAGGTTTCAAGGTATGCTTTCCTGTCACAAGAACACCACCCAGTATACAACTCAATCAAACTGGCTCTTTGTTACAGCGTTCATTCGAAGTAGACTGATGCTTCAGGTAGGTGCACGGGACCAGGAGCATAGCAAATAACAGAGCATGGCAGAGCCGACTGCATAGCAGAGCAGGGGGAGCTCAGGGCGCGTGGCAGGCAGCCTGCCCTCCTTCTTTTCTGAGAGTAGCACAAGTCCCTGTGCTGAAACAAAGTTGTGACCGCCTGCCACAACGGTCGTGCTGGCACAGGTACCCAGGCAGAGGAGCCACAGCCTTTCCAGGCTGACTCATGCGCCCAGAGTGATCTCCCAAAGCGCTGCACAGCTGCCCAGGCCTTCAGTTGTGGGGAGCTCCAGAACCTGGGCCTAAAGGCAGCGCAGAGCGAGTCATGCATGCAAGTGTGCCCAGCTCAGCAATGTTTTTGATCAGGTGGCCAGGATGTGTGAGGAGATCGCAAGCAGCGTAGTATTCAGAAATCAGAGAGAGACTGATGAGAAATATCATGCAGTGACATGGTCAGACCAATAGCTTTGTCTTAAGACCCTGCAAGAGGAAGAAGCTAAGCTAGCTTCCAACCCCAAGGAGTCAGACAGCAGAAATATGCAAGATCATCTTAGAATCACAGAATGGCTTGGTTTGGAAGGGATCTTAAGTAATCTAGATACAGCCCCCTGCTTTGGACAGGGTTATCAAGCCTGGCTTTGAATGCCTCTATGGATGGGGCATCCACAACTTCCCCGGGCAGCCTGTTCCAGTGGCTCACCGCTCTCTAAGTGAAGAATTTCTTCCTAACATCCACCCTAAAGCGCTCCACTTTCAGTTTAAATGTATTTCCCCTTATCCTATCACTGTCTACCTACACAAAGGATCAGCACCCTTCCTGCCTTTAAGCCCCTTTCATGTATTGGAAGATCACAATGAGGTTTTCTTGAAGCCTTCTCTTCTTGAAATGAAACAATCCCAACTCCCTCAATCTTTCCTCATAGGAGAGATGCTCCAGCCTTCAGATCATCTTTGTCGCCCCTGGAATCCTTCTCTGAACCTGCTCCAACCTTCTTTACTGTGAGGTCAGCAAGTACTGCTCCCCTCACTGAAAGCTTCAGGGATCCCAAACAAAGGCTACCACCTCTGTGCATCCTCGTTCCTATGGACAGCATGAACTTGTCTAAACTTCACTGCAGATGCCCTCAAAAGAGCTTGAAACTGTAAATACACATGGGTTAAGGTTGCACTGAGGCGTCAAAGTCTTTCAGTCTTTCTAACTATCAGACATTAATTCAATGGTAATAATGTTTAAATAGTAGTCCTGAGTCCTCACAGCAGCTTACCTAGATTTGGTGTTTTGTGCAAGCTTGAACTATCTATGTGAACTAAGAACTAAGTGAAGTCCTGAAGTCCTGTCCCTCATGCTCTAACAAAACAGTAGAGGCTTGAAACCTCAAATGTATTCTCACCGACTTTAGCAAAAATATTAATAATAATGATGAATAACAGTGATATTTCTGAAACCAGAAATACCCTGGGACAAAAAGCAGAGACAAAAGCAGCTGAGCAAACTTTTTTCTTTTTTCTTTTTTTCTTTTTTTTTTTTTTTTTTTTTTGCAAGAAGCAGTATAGGGATGAACTGCCTGACTGTGGAAGCCAATTGGAAATGATCCAAGGAAATATGCTCCTCTTCTAACAGCTTATCATTTTGGTGTCTGGAACATCTCTCTTGCCCTCTTGCTGGGACTTACAGACTGCTGTTTGCAGCAAAAACAGTTCAGGCAAGTTCATCCACAAGCCTCAGTTTCCCACATCACAGTATACTCAGAGAAAATGGACCTCGATTTAGATCTTGTGACTAAGTCTTATTTTTATTAAAATTATAGAAAGGATAAAAAGATGAAGGAACAGCACCTTTAGTTTCTGTCTTTAACGGACAAAGATGAAAAGGAAAGAGTAGGAATTTCAAACTATCCAGGGGTTTATATGGCACTGGATTTTTCAGTTACCAGTCGGCTTCTTTAAAAATCCAGCCTCTTTTTTTTTGTGCGAAAAAGAATATCCAGCATTGCATTTGATGATGTAAAAAGCAGTACAAATGAATTATTATTGGTTGTTGTTTTACAGTCACTTTTTTCCTCATCTGTGGAAATGACAGCCAGTAAACAATTTTCCCCTAGTTATGGGATGGTGCCCACAGTCTGGATCTGGATCTCATGTTGTTTCTGCCAGTACTGTCTACCTCAGTCCCTACTGCATATAGAAAGTTTTGTTCCCAGAAAGTCTTCAGTTAGTCTGGGGAAAAAAGGGGGATTTCATATAGGTAATGACATCTATCCCATGTGATGAACTCAGACATTAAAGGAAGAAGTAGCCCTCTGTCATTGTCTATACTGACCTTTAAATGAAAGGCTTTCATATGTATCTGAAAGGTCGATTTAAATTGCTTTTAGAGATAATATGTGGAGTATTAACCTTGTCTTTTATCAGTATGAGATAGCATCCACTTCATAAAGTAAACCCAATAATGATGAAGGACTGAAATTCATGCCTTCAGTGCCTATTCCACTCGGAGACACAGCATTACTTGTGTGCTGCTCTTTTCTCTTTCTGTGTCCATGGCTGATACGTAGTGAACAGAAACATGCAAAGAGGTTTAAACAGCTGATGCTGGTTTAGGTTTCAGGAGGCAGTGCTAAACAGGATAAGTTAAATATTTTGAAGTCCCTGCTAAGATACTTCCTACTCTGGTAGGCACTGAAAAACCTTCATTTCCATGGGTGGTACTAGGGAACATTTCTACCAAGATTTAGCATTGCTGACAGGAGCAGTTGGAGTGAAACCAAATTTTTATATTAACAGTCCATGCAGAAATTCATGCTTTCCAGAGTGGTTTCAGCTTTGTATTGTGTCTGGACTACTTCTCTAGAAAGGAAAACTCTCCTTTGAGCCATCACTGCATGGGAGTAACTGGCCCATGGCACAAAGATTAAAAGACTGCTCTTTAATCTTTCTTACCAGCAGAGATCAGGACTTCTGGAAAATAATGATCTGACTGGTCTGTGCACACACAGCATTGGAAACAAGACACTTTATTTGCTGTATTTGATGCCCAAATGCTTTAATGCATTAGGCACCACAGGGAATGATTTTTTTGTTTATTTATCATTACAGGGTAAGCTGAAGAAAATCTCTCTTCAAGAAGGCTGCTAGGAGTTACCTGAGCAGTTCAGATACTGCCAGCTGCCTCACAACAATGAAAAATCTCAACTCAGTGAGTCAAGAGCAGCTGCTTCAGAGCCAGCCCAGCCAGAACTGGAGCAACTGATCTCAAGGTACAAGGGGGCTTTGGGGGTTTCTTTTGCCAGAGAAATACCAAGAAAGAGAAGTGATCCTATAGCTAGCATCATTCCAACTCAAAGCAGAATGGTGAGCACGTGATGCCAAGCTAAGGCTGTAGCTCTGGCAGGGGAGTGTGCACAACCTACCCTGGACACAATCAGTGCCTCCACTCAGAGATGCTAAAGGGAGAAGCAGCTGTGCTCCAGGAGCAGAGGTGAGAGGCAAACTCATCTATGTAAGATGTGCCCAGGTGCAGGACCTCCTGCAATAGGTGGCTGAGCTGCAGGAGACAGTCAAAAAGCTGTGTGCGATCAGGGAGGCAGAGCTAGAAGACGACAGCCAGATTCACATGCAGTCTGCATTGAATCCACAGTCCAGGGCCAAACAGCCCCAAACTCCTCCCTTGGCACATCCAGTTGGAGGGGAAGACAACAGTGATGAGAAATGGCATATTGCCACAAGAAAGGCTAACAAGAGGAACAAGCCTGCCTCAAATCGAGAGATGCCTCTGCAGAACTGCTTCGTGGTTCTGCAGACTGAGAAGGAACAAGAAACTGTAACAGGTAAGTCATCGGAGCTGAGTGAGGCAGTCAGACCTGTTCCCCATTACATAGCAGCTACTGCAGCTAAGAAAAAGTGCCAGGTGATAGTGGTGTGTGATTATCTTCTGAGGGGTACAGAGACACCCATTTGTTGTCCTGACCTGCTATCTAGAGAGGTCTGCTGCTTGCCAGGAGCCTGCATCAAGGATGTGACAGAGAGGCTGCCAGACCTTGTACGTCCCATGGACTACTTACTACCCACTGCTGCTGTTTCATGTGGGCACCAGCAGCACAGCTGTTAGCAACATGGAGAATGTCAAAAGGGACTACAGGGAGCTGGAAGCAGCGATGAAGGGCTCAGGAGCACAGGTAGTCTTCTCATCAATCCTCCCAATTAGGGGAATGGGGAGGGAAATGACTGATAGAATTAAGAAAATGAATGCATGGTTAAGGGAGTGGTATCATGAACAGGACTTTGGCTATTTGTGTCGTGGAACTAGTTTGAGAAATCTGGTCTTCTGAGGAAGCTTCTGAGTTGGATCGCAGGCCAGTAAGACAGCACCTAAGGTACAGAATAAGGGAACTCCAATTGGTGAATCAGCCTCAATGGGAGCCCAACTCAAATGCCTGATACATGATACAAATACACTGATACACTGATGTGTGGAGAACAAGCAGGAAGAGCTGCAGGCGTGTGTGTGCCCAAAAAAAAGTGCTATGACGTCACTGGCATCACTGAGATATGGTGGGATGGCTCTCATGACTGGAATGCAGAAATAGATGAGTATAAACGCTTTAGGAAACACAGGCAGGGGAACAAGGGAGAGAGTGTTGCCCTCTACATCAACATCCTGCTGGAGTCCTTGGCACTCCACTTGGAGATAGATGAGGAGCTGACAGAGAGCTTATGGGTTAGGATTAATGGGAAGGCAGGGGAAGGAATCATTGAAGTGGGAATCTGCTACAGGCCACCAGATTAGGAAGATAGAGTGGATGAGGCCCTCTATAAATAGATAGGAGAAGCTTCACATTCGCAAAACATGGTCCTCACTGGGGACTTCAACCACCCTGATGTCTGTTGGTGGGACAACATAGTAGGGCACCAGAAATCGTGGAGGTTCCTGGAATGTGTTGGTGATGGCTTCATCTTCCAGGTGGTAAAGGAACACACAAGAAAAGTTGCTATGCTGGACCTTGTGCTCGCCAGTGAAAGTGGCTGTTGAGTAATATGAAGCTCAAAGGCAGTCTTGGCTGCACTGACACAGAATGGAGAAGGTCAAGATCTTTAGCATCAGAGATGGTGCACAGCAAGCTTGGTACTCTGGACTTCAAGAGAGCAGACTGAACTCTTCAGGGAACTGCTTGACAGGGTGACATGGGATAAAGCCCTGGAGGGAAGATGGGCTCAATGTCCGAGTGGAGACGGGTGACGAGTGGTGTTCCTCAGGGATGTGTGCCATGACGGGTGCCATTAAGAGCTTTGTTGGCATCATGGACAATGGGATCAAGTGCACCCTCAGCAAGTTTGCAGACAACACCAAGCTGAGTGGTGCAGTTGACACAACAGAGGGAAGGGGTGCCATCCAGAGGGACCGGGGCCCGCCTGTCAAACGTGTTCATGCCAACCTCCTGAAGTTCAACAAGGACAAGTGCAAGGTCCTGCATCTGGGTCAGGGCGATCCCGAGCACAGACACAGGTTGTGCAGAGAATGGCTTGAGAGCAGCTCTGAGGAGAAGGATTTGAGGGTGTCGGTTGATGAAAGACTCAATATGAGCCAGCGGTGTATGTTTGCAGTCCGGATGTCCAACCGTATCCTGGGTTGCATCAAGAGAAGCATGACCACAGGTCGAGGGAGGTGACTCTGCTCCTCTACTCTGCTCTGGTGAGACCCCACTTGGAGTAGTGCATCCAGTTCTGGGGCCCTCAACACAAGGAGGACATGGAGCTGTTGGAGCAAGTCCACAGGAGGCCATGAAGATGATCACCATGAAGATGACTTGGGGGGGCTGGAGCACCTCCCCTAAGATGACAAGCTGAGAGTGATTGTGCTCTTCAGCTTAGAGAAGAAAAGGCTCCAGGGGGACCCTATAGCAGCTTTTCAGTACCTGAAAGGGCCTACAGGAAAGCTGGGGAGGGACTTTTTATAAGGACAGGTAGCAAGAGGACGAGGGGAAATGGCTTTAAACTGAAAGAGGGTAGGTTTAGACTAGATATTAGGAAGAAATTCTTTACTGTGAGGGTGGTGAGACACTGGGACAGGTTGCCCAGAGAGGTTGTGGATGCCCCCTCCCTGGAGCATTTCAAGGCCAGGCTGGATGGGGCTGTGAGCAAGCTGATCTAGAGGGAGGTGTCCGTGCCTACAGCGGGGGGTTGGAACCGGGTGATCTTCAAGGTCCCTTCCAACCCAAATGATTCTATGAGACATATGACAAAGACCCAAAAACACAACTGTACCTTCCAAGGAAGAACTTCCATTCAAACCAGTGAAAATTTTGTGATGTAGTCCTGTACTTCAGACAAGGACTCAAGTCTTGCACTATGCTCCTCTCTTTATCCAGTGAAGGAAAAATGATGGTGATGGTGGTAATGTGTTAAAAAAAAAAAAAAAAAAAAAAAAAAAAACACCAATAACAAAAGTTTTAAAGAATGTGCTTTATATATATCACTAGGTGCAATTTCTTCTCAGTTCATGTTTTCTTTTTAAAAGCAAAGAAAGGAAAAATGCAGGAAAGGCAGTCACTCTGGAGCAGTCATTTTACAGGAAGTAAGCCTACGTAAGGCAGTCAGTAAAAGTATGATCCTGCATTCTGTTTCAATGAAGACTTTCAAAAGAGCAGAGAAATGTATAAGTAGGTTGCTCCAAAGAAACTACAGTAGATATAAAGAATAAAATAACACTACTTGGTAACATAGTCACCACTATTAGCTATGCATTTTCACCAGTGATAAACAAGAGCCTGCACACCAGCTGTGGTGATGCACTGGCACTGGCACCATCACCACTGCTGAAATGAGCCACTCTCCGCCTCATTGTGTGAATATCCACTGTTTGGTCTCGATAAATTTTCTGCAAGTGTCAATGAATATCAACGGGTTTCATTTTTTTTCCTGCAAAGAACTATTCAATTATACACCTTTGCTTCATACGCACTTCCATGTCAGAACACCATTTTGTCAGACTACCCCTCTGCTTCCTTATGTTGCATGGCAACAAGATTTAACAGAATATCAGTGCCATACCACCAACATCCACTTCTGATGTCATGGGTCAATATAATGAAATGGGAGGCATTACTTTCGGAGCAGCCCTTGTTGGCAAGTGAGCAAATGTATGCATATGCATTTACAAGTGCATATGAGATCGTCAGATCTCTGCACTTTTCAGATGGTTCTACATTTCATATACATAAACATGTATATATATGTGGTCCTTAATGCAAGGGTCTTTTTTTTTTTTTTTGCCTATTTTTTTTCTCTTTGAAGGAAGGAGAAAATAAAGTATATTTTTATATATTTACACCTCACACACTGATTGAAGAATCATCATTTTCCATTACAGATATACATGAAAAAATAAAAATAAAAAAGAAATAAAAAAAAAGGGAAATAACCATTAGAGCTTGAAAAGTCAAATTGCTGAATTTTTCTGCACAAATTGTCATGCCGTGGGTTCTCAGGCAGAGCCTACTCTCACTCACAGACATATGAAATCCAAAGAATTCTTTTAAAATGTTTTGTTCAGTATGCTTAAAAAGGCAAGTGAGTTTTAAGAGCTGCTATCTTTTGTGTATGGTGATTTTATTTTTTTTTAACTTTCCATGTCTGAAAAAGAAAATCAGTAAAAGACATAGTAGTAAAGTGAAAAAGTCTCTGTTGTGAAAGTCTGTAACCAATATGAATAATGCAAGAACTGAATTAAGATGTTAGGGAGTTAAAAATGCAGTCAATACTAAATTATAAATGAAAACTCTGGCTTCAATAATATAGAAACTAAAGTGAATAGTGAAACATGAAACAACACTACAATTCTGCTTCACTTTCACACTAACGACACATCCACAAATTAAAAAAAAAAAAAAAACTTATTAAAAAAAAAAAAACAGCAAAAAAAAACCCTCACACAACCAAAAATCATGCGACTTTAGGTAACTTGACAATGGAATTTGATGTTTCAAGCTCAATACATACCGCAAATACTAGGATAAAATTATCTGCTCCTGTATGCCAAAAACGGGAGCATTTCTGACGGGCAAAAAGGAAAGGGATGCGCCCACTCATTCATTACTCTCTGCCCGTTTCCCCTCCACCTCCCCAGCTTTTTTTTCCCTGATACCTATGCTAGGGAAGAGAGATGGGGGTGAGGGAATAAAGGCAATCCTGCACGTCTGGAAGAAAAAAAATAATAATAATAAAGGAGGAAAGTGAAAGGGGAGGAGAATAGCGGTCAGGAACTGGAACCTTCAGTGAAACGGCGTTTCTCTAGTTCAGATAATAGTTAACTCGAGGTTAAAGATTAATAGCCAGGCAAATGGCTGTATAAATGGCTCGCGGGATGTACGTATGTACCCTGCCTCCGGCTCCCCACGCCGAGGTGCGATCCCTCAGCAGCGACATGAACCGCCTGCGGTCCCTGCTGGGCCGCTGCTGGCTGCCGCCCCTGCTGCTGCCGGCGCTGCTGGGCCCTCGCCTCGTCGCCGCCGCATCCCCGCAGCCCCTGCACTGCGCGCCCTGCACGCAGGACAAGCTGGTCCTCTGCCCGCCCGTCGAGCCCGGCTGCCCGGAGACGGCTCGGCAGCCCGGCTGCGGCTGCTGCCAGACCTGCGCCCTCGGGCCGGGCCAGTCGTGCGGGGTCTACACGACTCGCTGCCGCCACGGTCTTCGCTGCCGCGTCCCGTCGGGGGTGAGCCGGCCCCTCTCCGCCCTCATCCAGGGCCAAGGAAAGTGCCTGCCCGCCAGCCAAGCCGGAGGGACGCGCTCAGCTGAGCCAGCAGGTAGGGACCGACCGCGACCGCGCTCCGTCGGGGGGGCTGGGAACCGACGGGTCTGCGGTGACAGCGCTGCGGGAACAGCGAGACGGGAGCTTGGGAGGATGGACAAAGATATGCAGGCGTTGGAAGCATAGGAAATGAGGATGAGAATGTGCTCAGATGGGTGTGAGGTGAAGCATCCTGTTGCGGATCCAGGAGATGCTCAGAGAAGGCTTTTATGCCCCAGGCGCAAGCAGGAAACCACTGAAGCAACGGGAGGATGCAGACTATTCACAGTAAGGTTTGTGGAACTGTAGTTTGTTTTCCTTTAGTAGTAAGGAGTAACTAGAGTAGGTCAAATGCTTTTGCGACTTTTTCGATGGACACCTCCAAAAGTCTTGATAGAGAATGAAAATACCTAAGCAGATTTTGTGTTTGGATTCATTTTAAGAATGAAATGCATCTTAAATAGTGCATTACTAACTTAATTGTCTTTGAGCTTAAAGACTTATCAAGCATCTTACTTTAAATGCTGACCAAGAACTTCTTCAGTGTTATTTCGTTACTATAGTATTTATTATCATTTTTTGCCATCATTGTGGCCATGTTCGTGTAGTGATGGTAAGGCAACTCAATAACATTAGAAAAATATTCATGGTTGAATCAAAATAGTACTTACCATTAGTGGTAGTAAATTGAGATTATACTGTACTAAACTGAGGGGTTAAGATTCCATCAGTTAGAAAGATATAACAGTCTCATTCTTCATTTTAATCATTTTTTTTTTTTCCCCTGAACAGCATCAAAAGGGGGAAAAAAAAAAAAGGATTATTTTTGGTCACCGTATGATTAATTTACAGCCTTGATCCAACAAGTTATTAATGCACGTCTAACATTATGAGTTCTTGCAATTGCTAAAAGCTTCTTTTGCTCTCAGCAAAAGTCTCTAACTTAGGTACAGGCACAGGGGCCATGCTCAGGCAAACACAAAAAGTTTCTTCCATTCCCTGACTATTCAATTCACTGCAGGCCAAGGTGAGCATCTGCCAGCTCCTGTGAATTGCTACCCACTGTTAAATGTGAGGCAAGCCACAGAACAAAGAACAGGATACCATGAATTCAAGTCTGGACCAAATCACCTCCTAACTAAAAATTGAAACTCATCATACTGATTAAAAAAAATAAAATAAAATAAAATAAAATAAAATAAAATAAAATAAAATAAAAGTTTCTCTCAAGACTCTCTGCATCTAGCAAAGCAACTACAACCCCCTGTGGTCAAGAAAGATTTTCCATTTCTGACAGAATGTCTGCAGCCTAATCTTTAGGAGTGGAGTGATTCCAAATCATAGAATCACAGAATCCTTAGAGTTGGAAGGGACATTTAAAGGTCACCTAGTCCAATTCCCCTACAGTGAACAGGGACATCCACAGCTAGGTCAGGTTGCTCAGGGCCTGGTCCAGCCTCGCCTTGAATGTCTCCGGGGACAGGACTTCCACCACATCTCTGGGCAACCTGTTCCAGTGCCTCACCACCCTCACTGTAAAAGCCTTTTCCTTATATCCAACCTACATCTACCCTCTTTAAGTTTGAAACCATTTCTCCATGTCCAAATATGACTTTACAACAAAAGGTTTAATGTAAGTTATTTCTTCTCCAGCTGAAGTGGATCTCTTGGAGATATTAATTTTTTTTCTAGGGATTTGGGGGGTGTGAGGGTGTGTGAGGGTCAGTCTTCCTCTTTCTTTTTTTTTTTAACCTTTTTCCTTTGGAGAAATAAGTGCTAAAGGTCACTGCAGATATTCACCTTAATAAAATTCCTTTCCAGATTCTACCGAGTCTGAGGATATATCTTTAGAAAGCTCTGAAATGACACAGGATCAGATGCTGAGCTATCAGTTGATGTTTCCCATAAGCCAGGACAAATCCATCCCTCGGAATTTCATCACTGTATATGAAAACATGAAAGCAAAGAGAATATTTGAACTCAAGAAATGGAAAGAACAGGTGAGTGGGTTTTTTTGCAAGCGTTTCAGAGACCATTTCAGTTGATGCCACTGATTCTGACTACAGAATGAAAGTGTGCATGGAACTCTGATAGCAGTTCTAGCCCCAACATCAAGACGCTGTTATTTTGGGTACCTAGTAAACAGACTTCTCTAGAAATGCCTTCCTGAGATGCTTGAGAAACATGCAGAGTAGCAGTAAGTGTAAAAATAGGCAGGCATCAGATATGTTCTATACAGAGTCCTTGCAGAGGCTGAATCTTGCTCTGCAATTAACATCAGATGATTGCGTGGTTCCTTAATTTCTGGAAACCCATCCTACAATCTTACACTTCTTTCTTGTTTTAGTCAGAAAAATAAAAGGCATTTGTGCTTTGCCTATTGATCAGTGAAGTAAAAAGGAGTAATTACGTACAAATATTGATGAGACACCAATACAAAACAAAACGTATTTCTTTCTGTTCACTAGCAAATAGATGCACGTGAAAAGACAGAAAGCTCAGCAATTAAAGTACCCTTTTACCTTCCCTACTGTAAAGCAGCAGTGAGCAAACAGGTTCTTGTTCCACTTGAGGGCGCCAGAGAACCACGTTTAGTGCAGTGCCAGGCAGCGTGCTTAACCACGCCGTGTGGCGTTGAATGGCATTGATGCACAACAGAATTCTATTTTCATAATATTCACAAAAAAAATGGAGGGAAACAAACGAACAATCGAAAAACTAAAAAATCCGTCTGCACATCCAGAGCAGAAGCAGTCATTTAGTTTGGACTACTATATATTAAGGGCTATTGGTTACAATTCTGTCTCCAAAACCTCTACTTTCCGACCCAGAGCAACAGAAAAGCCCACTGAACAGAACAGTTTATGTGAAGGGAGGTCTTGAAAAAGAAGGGGATGAAATTAATTTCACTCCCAAGTAAAAATATTTGTTCAGTCACTTCTCCCCATTCAGTATGTTACTGTTAATGCAATAGTTATAATGCAGTGACAGAAAGTAAAGAGGAGAGGAGAGGAGAGGAGAGGAGAGGAGAGGAGAGGAGGAGAGGAGAGGAGAGGAGAGGAGAGGAGAGGAGAGGAGAGGAGAGGAGAGGAGAGGAGAGGAGAGGAGAGGAGAGGAGAGGAGAGGAGAGGAGAGGAGAGGAGGAGAGGAGAGGAGGAGAGGAGAGGAGAGGAGAGGAGAGGAGAAAGAAAAAGGTGAACATAGTTAACGATGCAAACAGATCTTCAGTCCCAGTCAGAGGTACTTTGGGTCTGAGTCTCAGAGTCATTGCAGTGCTCTCCGTTCTGATCTGGTAACAGCCACGTGTTACACAAAAGATAACATTCAGATGTTTGTTCTCACACTGTCTATATATGTTTTGCACCTATTCTCCGTACATCAACACAACACAGGACCATGGCAACCCACAAAACATGGCCAGCCTCACGTACACAAGCCTTCTTACTTGCAGCTCCCCATAATAGGAGATACTGTACTCTCAGAGTAGTAATGTGTTTACTCAGTACAGGTTAAGTTTCCTTGTGTAGCAATTTAAGGACTTCAATCGTCATGTTTCTGAGGGCAGAAAATACCTCAAAGAATGAAAACAAAAGCCTAAATGCAACGCTAGAGTTTTCTGGCCACACTCCTCTTGGAACATGTAGGAACTTCATGCAAATCAGTGTTATATGCTGCAGATTATGGGACTAATAAATACTTACAGCTTTTTGCTAGCTTTATATTGATCACTTTTTGTTTGCTTGGTTCTCTGCAGGGACCTTGTCAGAAGGAGCTCTATAGAGCTCTGTATAAATTGGCAAAGGTTCAGCAGAGAAGTGGAGGGGACATTTACAAATTCTATTTACCCAACTGCAACAAGAATGGATTTTACCACAGCAAACAGGTATGTACTTTTTTCCTGTCTGCTCACAGCAGCATTGCAATGAATCTGGCACAGACAATTCTTTCACAACCCTCTGCTCCCAAGCTCACAAGTTTGCAGCTGCTGGAAAACGGTTGTGAAAATAGGATACTTAGTAGTGGGAACAGATGGTAGTCCTCTTAAAAGTGAGTGCATGCTCAGCATTGACAAAAAATGGAGGCAGAAGTCTTCTTTATTCACAGAACAGGTGTACGCAAAGCCTTTCTAAAACATTTTGACCCTGTCTCTTCTCAGACCAAGTCAAACTCCATGCATCCAGTTTGTTAGCATATTCACAGCCAATGCTAATCCATGATATCCATCATACTGCATGTGTTGTTAAGTGCATATGTAATAATCACTATGGAGATGGAAGGATCCCAGCTCTCACATTAAAGAACACTTGCAATGACAAAATTCTCTGGAGCAAGATTAGCTCTTTGAAATTATATTGAAAAAAGTATTGATTTGTACTCCCTTTAGATTACTTTACTGATAATGCCTATACCCATTATAATATTTGCAGAAGCCACCACTTCTGCACTGAGGGAAATCTGTATAGTTAACTAAAGCTTAAATCAAACTGTTGTAGCCATAGGCCATACACAACAATTGCATAGGTTTGCATAAATCTGTGTCACCAAGACATTGTTTTAGAACGTGGCACCAGCGTGTGACTCATTGTCACCTGGGATATAACCAGGCATACAGAGAAACCTGTTTAACTCCCCAGCTAAAGAAAGAATCCCATTTCCCTCCATGTGTGAAGAGCCAGCCTGTCAAGCCATTCCTTTCACCTCTCTACCTTACACATTCTGCCTTCCATCAGTTTATCTTACTGGAAGATACGGCTATTCTGTATTACCAGGTAGCAAGGAGTGGGCATATTGTCTGAAGTCTGTAGCTGTTGTTGAAGCAGCTAAGCTCAAATCAAGACTCCATAACCAAGTGTGTTGGTTAGAGGTTCTGTCAGAGAGGTATCACTATATTCAAAATGGGTCCATGCACTGCACTTCTGGAGCTTTCAGTTCTAGTGCTGTTCAACACCTCTGTTCGTAGTATCCTATAGTGAATTTTTTGCTGACAATTGCTTATCCTGGGTTTTGATTAACTTTCTTAATAATCCTAGTGTGAAACTTCACTGGATGGAGAGTCTGCTGGGTGCTGGTGTGTCTATCCAAAAAATGGAATAAAAATTCCTGGATCCCCAGAAGTGAAAGGAGACTCTGATTGCCAACAGTACCTCAGATCAGAAGAATAAAACTGGTCACATTCATTTACACCAGGTTCTACGTGGAGCTTGAACTTATCAGGAGCCATTTCAGGCAGGAGATATTCCAGGAAGGTAGTTGCAGGCTCACGGGCAGCCCCACAAAATAGCTCTTTTACTGTACTGGCATTACTTAGATGCAAAATTGACAGATACTACAACTGCAAGATCGAGTCCTGCAGCCTTGTATGTCATGTTTGCATAATATCAGAAATGCTCTCATATGTAAAGCTGTTGAGTTATTTATTTTATGAGCGTGTTTTTGTCTGTGTTCTTACTAATTTATATTCTTAAACACTTCATAACTTTATATGTAAATAGTTAGTATTATTGCCCTTAAATATATGTGTGTTACGTTGGAGAAATGATACTACTTAAAACTTCAAATGACATAAGTCTGTTGAGAAAAAAGGTTTGTAAGCTTGCATTTTTGTACTATGTATTTATAGACGTAAAACGGAATTTTAAAAAATAGCTTTCAGTAGGGGACGTGCTTTGGAACTAATTTAAAACTTGTTTTGTTTATTTATCATGTTGCTTTGGCACCTCTGTTTCAATGTCAAGCTGTTTCTTAAAAAAGAAAGTCTAAACCTTGATTATACGCTGAAGCTCATGATGGGACAGTATTTGTTTCTGTTTTCCACATGTATCAGGATATATAGCAAAACAACAGGATATTCTGTGCCACAAATGTAAATTATTCACATGTTGACATTATCATGTTATTTAAGATAAGTTATTAAATAATTTCTTCTACAAAGCTCCAGTGTCTGACTTTTTGCTGTGCAGCACAGAGCCTTCTGAAACTGGTAACTAGGTTACCTGGGAGACCAACTTCCACCTCTACAATTTCCTTTGAGGTAGATGTAAAGAGCAATAATGTCTACCCTGAGCTCTCCAGAGAAAACAATCCCATTTTTCTCAGCTGCACCTCATAAGACTTTTGTTCCCGATCCTTCATCCATTTTGTTTCTCATCCTTTGGACATCCTCCAGGGCCTCAGTGTCTTGTAGCAAGGGGCTAAGACTGAATGCAGTACTTGAGGTTCAGCCTCACTAATTCCTGAGCACTGGGGGAAGACCACTTCCCTCGTGCTGCTGACCTTGCTACTTCTCATACAAGCCAGGATGCCGTTGGCCTTCTTCGCCACCTGGGCACACTGCTGTCTCATGTCCACTATGAACCCCGGATCCTTTTCTGTCACACAGCTTTTCAGACACTTGGCCTAAGCTATTAGTGTTGCATGGGATTGTTGTGACCAAAGTGCAAGACCCAGCACTTGATCCTAGTCAGTCTCATACAACTGGCCTCATCCCATCCATCTAGCTTATCCAGATCCCTCTGTAGAGCCTTCCTACCCTCAAGCAGATCAACCCTCCTTCCATCTTCTTGTCAACTTCAAATTTAGTGATGATGTACTCAATCCCCTCATCCAGATATTCAATAAAGATATTAAACAAGACTAGCTGCAGTACCTATCCCTGGACATCACCACTTGTGACCAGTCACCAGCTGGATTTAACTCCACTCACCATCTCTTTTTGGGCCCAACAATCCCAGTAGTTTTTATCCAGCTAAGAGTATACCTATCTAAGCCATGAGCTGCCAGCTTCTCTAGGAGAATGCTGTGGGAGACAGTAACAATGGCCTTATTAAAGACTTCTCTAGGTTGAACAAACCAACGAATTTCAGCCACTCCTCAAATGTCTTCCCTTCTAGAACCTTCACCACCTTTGTAGCATTCCTCTGGATGCTCTTTAATAGTTTTATGTACATTTTGTGTTGTGGCGTCTGGGGGCTCCAGGCCTGCAGTACTGTGTCCACGCCTGGAGCCCCGAGTATAAGAAAGACATGGAGCTCTTGGAGTGGGTCCAGAGGAGGGCCACTAAGATGATCAGAGGGCTGGAGCAGCTCTCCTAGAGGAAAGGTTGAGGGAACTGGGCTTGTTTAGCCTGGAGAAGAGAAGGCTGCAGGGAGACCTCATGGTGGCCTTCCAGTACTTGAAGGGAGCGGATAAACAGGAGGGGGAACGGCTGTTTGTGAGGGTGGGTGGTGATAGGAAAAGGGGGAATGGTTTTAAACTGAGACAGGGGAGGTTTAGGTTGGATATGAGGAGGAAGTTTTTCACCCAGAGGGTGGTGAGGCACTGGAACAGGTTGCCCAAGGAGGCTGTGGATGCCCCATCCCTGCAGGCATTCAAGGCCAGGCTGGATGTGGCTCTGGGCAGCCTGGGCTGCTGGTTGGCGACCCTGCACATAGCAGGGGGGTTGAAACAAGATGATCATTGTGGCCCTTTTTAACCCAAGCCATTCTATGATTCTAAGATTCTATGATTCTACGTCCAAAACTGCACAGAGTAGATGGGTGTCACATTCATAACTCCATCTGACTGAGACGTAGTTGACAGGGACTGTTGATAAATGATGAAAAATGGCTTGGCAATCACTTCTGCCAGCTTCCTCAGTGTCCTCGGGTGGATCCCATCTGGCTCCACAGACCTTGCGACAGTCTAGGTGGAGCAGCAGGTCACTAGCTGCTTGCTCCTGACTTGTGGGGCATTTATTCTGCTCCTCATCCTTGTCTCCCAGGTCAGGGAGCTGATCACTCTGAGGACTAGTACTGGCCTGACTTTTCAAGGCAGAAGCCAAGAACATATTGAATACCTCAAAGTTTTCCTCATTCTTGGTAGCAGTGTTCCCCCACTGCATCCAATAAAGGATGGAAATTCTCCTTTGCTCTTCTTTTCTTAATGTATTTGTAAAAACCTTTTTTGTTATGTTTAACAACAGCAGCCAGATTAAATTCTATCTGGGCTTTCTCCATTCTAATTTTTCTCACTGCATATCCTAGCAACATCATTGTATTCTCACAAGTTGCCTGCCCCTTCTTCCAGAGGTGGTAAACTTTCTTTTTTTCCTGAAGTCTCAGTGAAAGCTCCCTGTTCAGCCAGGCCGGTCTTCTTCCACATCAGCTGCCCACAAAGTCATAGTTTTCTTGCTGCACAATGGCTTCTAGATACTCCTGTCTGTTACCCATGTTGTGTGCACTGGTGTAGATGTACTTCAGCTGAGCTATTGATCTCACCCTCAACCCTGGAATGCTGCCCCTAGGCTCTTCTCTATTGAGCCTGTTTCATCCCCTTCCCCATTCAAACATAGCTGAAAGCCCTCTTAATGAGCCCTGCCATGAATCCTTTCCCTCTTTGAGACAGATGAATGTTATCTGTTGCCCGCAGGCCCAGTGCTGTATAAACTGCTCCACGATAAAAAAAATAACAATAATTAAAAAAATCCATCAATGACAACAGCCACTTAGCCATGTGTTGATTTTTCCCTGCTATTGATATTTTGAAGGGATTGAGGAAAACACTACCTGTCCTCCCACTCCTTCAGCTATTCACCTCAGAGCCCTAAAGTCCCTTTTCTTAGCCATTAAAATTCTCTCTGTAGCTTCTTCAATGCTGACGTGAACAATCAAAAGCAAGTAATAACTGGAGGGCCAAATCAAACCAGGGAGCCAACTGGAGGGCCAAATCTTTGTAATGTCACTGAGCTGGGTACCAAATAGGCAGCAGACTTCATTTTTTTACTCTTCTTTTGTTCTTGGCAGAGGGAATCTTAAGGCATCGGGTTGACTGACTCACCCTAGACAACTCCCTGGATGGATATTCATCAACGGCCTCGTTTCCCCATCCTTCAAGTTCCAGAACTTCGCACCTCTTGTGTAAGCTGTGTAAGCTGGAAAGGTGAGGGAGACTGGAAGGAGGTTCACCTGTCACTCCACACAGGGTCCTTGTTTCCATTCAGTCCTCCTTCTGTCTGATGGCAAGAAAGGAGAGGACTAATTGTGGAGTGGCTCTCCTGGTGCATTTCCTGCAGAGCTGGCAGGATGTGATTCAATTAAACTGGTGTGGGAGTTAGGAAATCCCAGAGGTGGTAACAGGCTGCACCAACTCTCCCTGAGAAAAGGTACAGAGAAGAGAGGATAACATTTTTAAAAGCTTAAATGGAAGAAAGCTCAGGAAAAAAAAAAAAAAAAAAAAAAAAGAAAAAAAAAAGTGCCTGTTTCTTGAGATGAGTTTTAGGTTTGAAATGGGAGTGGGAACTGCTGTGCAGTAACTGCGAAGCTCACGCGTGTAGATCTCCGTTCTGTGCATTACAGTTCTATGGCATCACATGTACTTGTCAAACGTGCTGACTGTATCTACCCACTGGTGTTAGCTGCTCCTATTGAAGTCTAATAAACAAACTTACTGCCCTAGATTTGAAATTATAGATATGCTACTGAGCTGCTTGGTGAAGTGTTTTGAGATCTTTCCAAGAAAAGTACTGCAAAGGCAGTTGGTAGCATTAATTATGAATAATTAAAAGACTAACCTCACTGTAATGAATTATAATGAGACCTGGTTAAAACTTCATTGTAAAACAGTATTCACTGTGTCAAAATGCTTGGTAATCACTTGCATCAAAATAATTAAAAAACAGCAGATTGTGGCAGAATCTTAGAGTGTTTTCATGGAGCCTGCCCACAGCACTGAGCAGTAGTCAGATAGATTTTCTAAGGGAAAATGGCGAGGAGAGGAGGGGAAATTGTATGCTTCCAGCTGCAGCACCTAAAACCACTGACTTCTCACATCATCAGCCTTGCATAGAGATGATCACTAAATAGCAGAAATTGGTTCTTTTTGTGGGGATTGATACAGGTAGGAGAAAAATGTATCAATAATTATGAATAGCGCAGTCTATTTCCAGTATAGTGGACACCTACTTCTAATAATTGCAGGGTGGCAAATTCCCATCCTAGTTGCAAGAAATTACTTTTTTGGGGAGGGGTGTTAGGGAACTCTTTCCTATAATTTTACCACCAGGAACACAAGCTGCTTCATACAACATTTGGGCACGGGCACAGACTGATTTCTTAGAAGGTCTTCTTACACCCTAATGAAAACAGCAGGGGATGGGTGCCTCCTTATCTGCAATCTGGCCTTATGTGACATCTTGCCAGGACTCAGGAGAGGTCTCTGATGAACTGCTGTAGGCTTAGGCCTGACTCTTCTGCATAGTGGGATTAGGACTAATGCAAGGAGGCAAAGAATGCAAATTCTCTCCCCTTGGGAGTTCTGCAAGGAGCCTGTCCTATGTTCAGGCCAAAGATGTCGTGCACTGTGATTTCCATGATTGTTATTATCAGTCTCAGTAAGAAGATGAAAAAAATATCAAAGATCTGTCATTTCCTTTTTTTTTTTTTTTTTAATTATTATTTGTCTGACTGTGGGGCTGTTTTTGTTGTTGTTGTTGTTGTTTGTTTCATTTTGTTTTTTTAACATGTATCACCTCCAGGATAGTACAAGTCCCTAATGTGATGGCAAGCTGATCCTTGTGGGAATATCTAGGAAAACAGAGAAGGTACTGCAGGATGATCTGAGCAGCTCAGGTCACCTGAAGGGCAGCTGGATGTCCAAAGAGAATATACTGCTCCTCCTGTTGTTTTTTCTGCCTGCCTTCACACCCTCTTCTAGTCCTTCCACCCCACTTGAAATAAATTAACTGGTGGGAAGACATAAGGTAAGCATCGGTAATGTTTGGTTCATGTTATCTGGGAACACTACCTAGTCTGTGCTTCCTTCTGCCAAAACCTGGCTGTATTTGTTGCAGCAGGATTTCTTCCAACCACTCCTCCTGCTGCTGGCCTACTGCCAACTGCAAAATGCTCGTGGCAAAGAAATGAGGTCACTGTAAATTTTTTACTTACCTTTTCCCTCAAATCTGCCCAAGAATACCTGCCTAGCATTGGTGTCCAGTCATACTGAGCCAGTTATGCTCATCGCTTTGAGGTAAAGTGGAAAAATTAATGTTGTTTAGCGCTGGGGGGGGATTACTTGGGGCAAAGACAGGTCCTGGGCTTTTTATTTAAAAACATTTTATTTTTTATGGACCAATTACTTCACGCAGTTATCGGGTACTGCATTGAGAAGCAGGCAGAGACACAAAACGCACGGGAAAATGTGAGTTATGAGTAACCTGACCAACACCTAACTGTGTTTGGCACATTTGCTTTTCTTGAAGACTTGTGTGGATGGTACACAACAAATAACATGAGAGCAGAATGAGGGAAGTAGGGTGATATTTCACCACGTATCACCTAGTCACCTTTCAGTAATGAGGAGATAAAGAAGGGCAGGATCTGACGGGAACACTGCCAGTTAGTTATGTATTATCAGACAGTACAGCAGGTCTATCAGCAAACAAGGGCTTTATTTATCTCCCGTCATTTCCCCCTCCTCTCCTGTGGTGCAAAGTCCACCTGCAGGTATTCTAATCCAAAGGCCCTGGGAAAGAGGCAATTTCCAGGGGGACTGGTGGGATTCGCTTTCTTCCTCTGTATTTTGTTATGGCCTGCATCTTCTGTTTGTTGCTGCTCCAACAGCTGAGCCCTCCCCATCTGGCTTCAGCAAGGGAGCAGGGAAAGAAGAGCGGTGGCATGTCACTGTTAGCAGGGTAGCAGCAGCCATGGAAATACGCAGCAAGATCTCAGGGCTGAAGTTTGCATGCAGCACCCCCAGGGTAAAGCAGCAATCAGCTTTTCAAGCTCAGCCAGTTCAACAGGCGCAAGTTACGGGATGTGTAGCAGATGCAGGAAACACACCTTCACCTTGAATATTCTCCACGTGGCATAACCAGGCAAAAATAGCCTCTGTTCTCCAATTGCAGGAAGCTAAGGAAACACACACTCAGCCTGGCTCCCATAATTAAACTCTCCCACTACCCCACTTCTGGAATGCCCTACTGCACATGGCAGTGGGAAACAGTCCTTCCCCATGACATCTTGTTCAGCTTGACAGAAGTTTTTAGTGGAAATCTCAGCTGCTCTCTGCAGCAATAACTTTACTGCCTTTCCATCACCACTCATGGAGAGCACAGTGGGGTGAAATTAGCAGTATGACAGAGAAAGGCTCTCAAGGAATTTGGATGGGTCAGCAGAAGTGGAAACTCAGGACGCATACCTCAGGACAAGCATTCTGCAAGGATAAACTGAGATTCGCAGCATCATCCTTTGCTTCTGCTAATACCTGGACTCCTTTTTTTCTGCTACTTTCAGCCTTGAAGTCATTTATGTTTTTAAATATATATGCAGGGTAAAAGCAAAAAGAAAGGTGTACATGTTTCCATAGCCGCAAAAGAGAGCCGCAAGAAATTATAAAACATAAAATGATAGAATTTTAAAACTGAAAGTTCTTCTACTGAACAACCAATTTTATCAGGAAATTTCCCTGCTGGCAGAAAAATATTTAGTATTTTCTCAACTGATGTGTTGTACAATGCAAACAAATCCCACGTGCTGGAGCTCCAAACACCAAGCTACCATCTGCTGACAGGTTAAATGCCTCCCAGTTGGAACATACACCAGTCCACTGGACATACAGAAGCATTTCTCTTTTAACATCCTTAAGCAGAATGAGTTTTGTATAAATGCTTATGAAGATGCTACTAGCCACAAGGCTTGCCCTTGGAATACACAACACCAGTTTTTGGATCTTATTTTCAGACTGCTCGGAAAGGGAAAAAAAAAGAAAAAAAGGGAAAAAATAAGAGGGCAGAAGAAAGCATATTCTTCTGATATCAACAGATAAGAAGAGTTCCTAACGGCTCAGCAGGAGCACATGCAAAGCAGCTACTCATGTAACATTTCATTTTGAATACTAGTATGTGTTGGCATCCATGAAAATTGCTCAGCACTTTTCATACTTTAATTATAATTTGTTCTGCTAATACGTAAAAATCTCTGCAGAGCCATCCTAGGTTACACAGTTTCAGAGTGACTACAGATACCAAAAAATGATTTCCCAGAAGGTTTATAAAACCGTTACTTAAATTTAGGCTTCAGTTCAATAAAGAATTATGCTGTGTTAAGGTTTCTATGGAATTTAGTCATAAAAAGTCCAGACTGTACTAAAAACTAATTAATTCTGTGGTTTTGGTACTCATTGAAGACTCCTTTCCCCTGTGCACAAATAGCTAATGATATTCCCTGAAGAGTGTGCATGCCAAAAAGTTGAACAGGGATATTCTGAGTTCAAGACTACTGCACAGCAGACCGACTGAGAAAGGGAACTTTAATAGCTCAAAAGATAATAGAGCTGCCTGCAATCAACTTTAACTTGCACTCATGCCAATTAAAGGGTGTATGAACTATTTATTACTCTGGTTAAAACAAACTTTTTCCACATCAATACGTGCCACATATAGGACCCATGTAGCATCTAGAAATGAAATATGCTCAAAAAAAGACAAAAAAAAGCAAGATTTGCAGTACACACATGAATCTTTTGCACCTTCCTGTGCAAATATTTAAGTGTCAATAATGCTAAGTTAGAAGGATTTTTGAGACTGCACAGTGGATTGCACAAGATTCTTGAAAGAGCTCCTTAAAAGTAAGAAAAATGCTGTAAAATGTTTACTTGAAGGAAAAAAACAAAGCAACAACAACAAAAACCAAAAACACATGCACAAAGGCACCAAATCAGCAGGTATTTTTCCAGCACTTACATTCCACTTCTGTGACCAAAAAAATTCCTGCACTTACTGCAGGAACGTTTCTAACTTGTGCATGCAGGAAGAGACCCTCCTCTGAACTGATACTGACCCATACTTTTGCTCCACGTTGTCCACAGCCTATGTAGCCCATAAATAATCTTGCTTGAATTGCAGCCTGACTCCCACAGCCATAACAAAAATCTCTGACTGATATGCAACTTGTCTGCTGAACTGAAACCTTGTTTTCACAGAAATAGGAATGTTAATTAATAAAAAAAAAATACAAAAAAAAACCCCAAACTACCTCTGATCTTCTTTATCCTGCAGAGGGAAAGAGGGAAAGAGGGAAAGAGGGAAAGAGGGAAAGAGGGAAAGAGGGAAAGAGGGAAAGAGGGAAAGAGGGAAAGAGGGAAAGAGGGAAAGAGGGAAAGAGGGAAAGAGGGAAAGAGGGAAAGAGGGAAAGAGGGAAAGAGGGAAAGAGGGAAAGAGGGAAAGAGGGAAAGAGGGAAAGAGGGAAAGAGGGAAAGAGGGAAAGAGGGAAAGAGGGAAAGAGGGAAAGAGGGAAAGAGGGAAAGAGGGAAAGAGGGAAAGAGGGAAAGAGGGAAAGAGGGAAAGAGGGAAAGAGGGAAAGAGGGAAAGAGGGAAAGAGGGAAAGAGGGAAAAGAGGGAAAGAGGGAAAGAGGGAAAGAGGGAAAGAGGGAAAGAGGGAAAGAGGGAAAGAGGGAAAGAGGGAAAGAGGGAAAGAGGGAAAGAGGAAAGAGGGAAAGAGGGAAAGAGGGAAAGAGGGAAAGAGGGAAAGAGGGAAAGAGGGAAAGAGGGAAAGAGGGAAAGAGGGAAAGAGGGAAAGAGGGAAAGAGGGAAAGAGGGAAAGAGGGAAAGAGGGAAAGAGGGAAAGAGGGAAAGAGAGGAAAGGAGTTCATTTATTTGTTTAGCCAACAAATCTTTGCAGGCATTATATCTGCAGTAGCAGTAAAACTATTGCAGTAAATCTTCAACTCACAAAGCTCAACATAACCATCCGCCAAGAAGCCTGTATAAGTCTGGACTAAGCATAACTTCACATGCCCTATATTCTTACTGTTAAGTTTAAAATTTAAGTTTTAACAACGATGAGAACTCATTTCATTAGATATAAATTAGGAACACGCAAAGAATTCAAACAGGGCAGCTAATACACTTGAGGGTAAAGTTTTAAACACCTGGTTTAAAGTGATTGCCATCTTGACCCTTCGAGCTGCGTATCCAAATCTTTCCACATCAGATTTTCAAGACGTTTGCCAGTGCTGGCATGAAAGAAGGACTGCTGTAACTTGCAGGCTGGGAAAGGAACAGGCTCTTTGACCTCATGGTCTCCCATCCACCAGCAAAACCACTGGCTGCAATAGGCTGCAATACTTGGAAAGGCACATGACAGTACTGTTCTCATACTCCAAACTCCCAACCCAAAAGGAAATTACAATGACGATGTAATTGCTTTTTTGTTTGTTTGTTTTTTTAATTATGTTGACATCAAACATTTATAGTGACACATACAAGAATATATTATATATTTATATAAATATATAGGATATTTATATAAAATATATAAATAAATACATATACAAAGTATGGCATTACTTTCCAGAGAGAGCTGGTACACTTCACAGGCCACCTTTCCTTATCCAGATTTCACTTTTTTTTTCCCCCCCCCCATAAAGTTCAATAAACCATCAGCCAAAACAAAACAAAAGCAAAACTGCCAAAGTCTTCTTTATATAAAAGCATCACCTATTAGAATAAAACCAAAACACCTGTCTTCGAATTAAAAGGACATATAATGTCATGGCAGGTGGTTTGGATATTTAAACTGTGGTTCTCACTATGCTTAAATACAGGCAAATAATTTCTATCAAAGTCAAAGGAAAAAAAACTATTATGAGTAGTACAAACAAAGCACACAGGTCTCAACAGCCAAGTACATAATCCCCTCATTTGCACTGTTTTAAACATAAAACATAAGCTCCTGATAGTGAATGCGTGCTTTGATAGAATATATTAAGACAACACAGAATAGACACAGTTTTTAAAAAGAAGTCAGCAAACAGAAAGGCTGGTACTGTAATGGCCATTTTTTGTCCATAAACATTTTATAGTAACATGAGGAGAGCTGAAGGAAACAGACAAATGATAAGCCCTGTTGCAAAAAACTGAAGCTAAGGACGGATGAAGAATGAATGCTTTACAGAGAGCTCCAGTGCAACTGTTACGTTTTCCAGTGGCATAATTCAGTGATGGGTACATCAGAAATACCAATAAAACAATGAACAAAATTTAGAAGATTTTCATGGTATTTGTACCTACTTCATATAACGAAACAACCCCTTCTGGAAACACTTCCTTTACTCCACAAGTTCATTTCTAATACCTAGAATAGGTCAGTGTGTATGCACGTGGAACTATACACATTTGTAAGTCATCCCGTATTCTTACCTTCTCTTTGCATACAGAAGTATACACTAGAATTATTGTCTAGTTTGGTATTCATATGTTACGCTTATTTAAATAAGTTTATTTTAAAACAATTATATTAAATACAGAGTAACAGAATATTCATAATACACTTTACAGAAAAAATAGTCATGTCTTTATCTTAGAAATATGTCTCTTAAAAAGTTCTTTGAAATTTTTATAAAACATTTTACCCGTGAAGATAAGTCAGACCTGTAAAAAAAAAAATCCCTACCCTTTAAATCCTCGTGTGTTACTTTTCGTTGTTGTAGTTGCTTTATTAATTTTTACAAGTTTTCAATCTATGAATTCTTTCAAATTAAAACCACAATCTCTCAGGATCAAGTTGGCCACAAGCCATTTCTTAAAAGGTCAGTGGAAATTCCCTGAATCCATTCTGAAGTGCCTTGTGTTTTTCTTTCTCTCTTGGTGTCAATAGTGCAGGTTTTCATGGGAATTCGGAGCTCCCTACACGTTCTGTAGGAAGCTCAACACGTATCAGTGGCCAGGTACAGCTGCAGAACCCATAGAGGCCTGGATCCCCCCAGCCACCGCAGGAGACAGACAGGAAACAGAGACCGTAACGCCTTGGAAATGCAGTACTTCCCTCCAAGGTCTCTGCTAGGTCCAGCTGTCACACACAGATGCCAGAAGAGCTTGGCATTCAGCCCTCACTTGCTTTCCAAGTTATAGCAGTGGACATCTCCTTTTCCCTTGCCATCATATCCAGGAAGCGGTTGTCCATATTTATCCACACACCAGCAATAACCTCTTTTTCGGCCTTTGGATGGACGGCACTGCAACAGAATGTAGCATCTAATTAACATATTTTTTTTGTTTTATTTTGCTCTTGTTATGACAAGCAGGAATCGTGCTTGATAGTTGCATTGCTATATTCTAGCCATATATAGAATCAAATAGAAGATTTGCTAGAAGGCATTTCTAGAATCAAATTAAAGATTTATCACCACTACAAAGTGTAACAGTACAATATCTAATTTAATACTCCACCCATAAAGCATTTTCTATCTAATTATGAATAATAAAACTGCTCCAAGAATTACCAGAAAACAGCAGAATGAACTACCCCCTATTATATTAAGCAACACAGTTGTTGCCTGCTGAATTTCAGAACTACTTACAACTACCTACAACCTACGCTGACTTGGACACATCTTTGGAAAAGAAAGTCAAGAGGTTTGTTCTACACAAAAAGCACAAGTCCAGCAAAGACTGCTCTTGCAGCAACAAACACCCCTGGTTTGCATCTGTTTTCTGAAGGAATATCAATACCATCATTTATATTAACAGATACACAGTCCTTCTGAAACTGAGCTCTGATTTCAACAACCGCTAAGTGATCTAGAACTGTCTTAGTCTACAACCTTCATTACTGTCAGAAATTAGTTGCACAGTAGCATTTGTTAACAAACTGACCAACCTGAAACTAGCATCAAATAAACACAATGCTGAACTTCTTCAGAAAAAGTAATGTAATAAAAGCAGATAAAAAAAAGTCTACCCTGTACTAACACTCTTCCCAAGAAACCAAGAATGGTAAAAGCTAGACTAAAGAAGATGACACTGCAAATTACACTTGGTGAATAACCCTGGGTACAGTTCAGCCTAAAGGAAACTCTGCAATGTCTTCATCTTTTAAAAAAAAAAAAAAAAAAAAAGCACTTGTTTACTGGGCACAGTCTCCAACCCCCTTGCTAAGACAGAACCTCCATCTACCCCCAGTTGCTTAGATTTGATGATAGAGGATGCACTGCAAATGCTAACAGAGAAGGACACTGAGTCAGGATAGAAGGAATTCTGACTCCAGCAGAAGTGGTAACAAACATCTAATTTTTCAAAGGCTGGGGTTTCATCTGTTGTACCAATGTGTGAAAATGAACGGACAAGACAGAATACTGTAAAGGCTATCATACAAGCAAAGCAAATGCCACACCTGAGATCAGAGCAATTCAGGTATTTCAGAAGTTTATTCTGGGTACCAGCTGTAGATTCATTACAGGCCAGGTAAACTTTCTATTATAACTCTTCTGCATTGTTCTCTCCTCAGAGTTTCACACTCACCCTGCTCTCCCATGTCAGCGATCCACAAAGCTAATGTGTTTCCCATGCATGGGTACATAAGGAAACTTCAAGTAAATGTTGTGCATCATATGCTGCCCACAGCATCTGACACTGAAGCCTAGTTTAGGACCTCAGGTGAACGAGTGGTATGTCAGGAAGCACAAACACGGGCTACTCCTGGGGACAGCCTGCACCAGCAGATAGGCCTGAGAGCCAAGTAGTTTCTGGAAGCGAAGATTAGCACAGACAGCACTCACTAGGAAGTTGTGAAAGACAGATGAGAACAGATCACACATTAGAGCAAGTCTCTGAACATTCCTCCTTGGCAGGAACCCAAGTTTTCACCTGGGCTTACTTTAGAGTAAATTAAATAACATTAATCATCACTGTAACTGAAAGTTATTCTTACATATGTACCTTAAACTGCATTTATCTTCTTTTGGTTTTGTTTTTAAAGGAGAGAGTGAAAAAGTTCAAGCCTGTTGAGAAAGCAGCTACATGAATAATTTGAACTGCATGATTAGCTTTTTCTTGATTTTAGTCACTTCTTTAGTCTGCCTCCTGCATCAAATCTTTAAATGAAATCAAAGTAAATTTTAGAATCATACATTGTCTCATAAAACAGACCAGTATTTGTTCACATTCTCTAAGATTTCAGTGAATGGCCATTCAAAGGTCACTGATGTCAATAGGATTTTTTTTTCTTTACTTTTGGTGGTAACTGAACTTGGATACCTTAACTGATATTAAGGTTTAGCACACTAAATCCTCTCAGCTTGGTATCAAGTAATCAATAAACAACTGCTTTTGCATCATTTACATTTTACAAATAAGGAAACCGAGGCAGCAATTCTGTAGTTGTTTTTACCAAGAGTGAAGGCACAGATGGAGCCCAAATTAGAGTGCTAATTTCTTGCTGTTGATCTGTTTCTCTGGCAATTAAACTAAACTTCCACTAATAACAGCAATGCAGCCTCCCCTTTTAAAAATACTATGTGAAGTATACTACAAAACTCTCAGCTGATTCATAGGCTTATATCACTGTCAAAACAAATAAGTTGAAGTTATCTCACGTTGTTGGAGGTCTGGATTGCTTTTTTACAGCTGCATACTCCATTTGTGGAATTAACAATAGCAACTTCAAAATGAAAAACAGATTGAGTTAGGTTCACAGTTGAAGTAACACTGTGAGGAAAAAATAGCAACCTCCCACGACTTTATCTTATTTGCTCAACAATACTGTCAGAAGAAAAGCGTTTCAGATTCAAATGCAATGTTTATCATGAAAGCTTGCTAGCATTCCCCACTGGAATAGTACACAATTTGTATGGAGTAAGCACACATTCTGTACTCCACATTTCTCAGCTCTGCCTTTTGTATGACTTCAGAAGTCCAAAAGAGCTGGAAAACTGCCCAAGCAGTGGAGTCAATAGTTACTTCCAAGAGCAGCACCAGCTGCCAGCTTCGTGCCACCTGCCTCTCTGCTCTCCACAAAGACATACCACAGAAGCAGTTGTGGGGCACACCAGAACATATGGTATCCCAGTGGAATCCTGATCAGCCCAGAGGTCTCTGTAGAGCTACAGCTGTGGTCTCCTCAAACAGCACAGCCAGCCCTGATGTACACCTCAGGCTGTGCTGGCTCCTGCCAAGGCCAGCTCTGCTTTCAGTGGAACAATTCCAGCTCACATTTAGGTGAATATCTCTATCTGGTATACAAATATGGGACAATAATTCCAGTATCAAAGCAGAAACACACCCATATTAACGTAATCTATAAACATGCTACATACTATACTTGAATAGTGGAAGCCTACATGTGTGATTTATTAACATATTTAGTATGCTTGATTTTTAAAATGTTTATATCTAAACAAGGTCTAGAATAATTTTTGTTACATGACTGATGAAATAAGATCCTTGAAATTGCTGAAAATTACTTCCTATGGTTATTCCCGAAAAGTCTGTCTCTACACAGAACAAATGACAAGAAAAGTAATTGCTTTCAACTTGTCTGCAAGAGCAAGTGACCAGGAAAGAAAAATATACCAACATAAATTATGATCATAAAATCTCATTCAGGAGGCATTTTTTAACAGATTCCTACCATCTCATCACACACACACACATATATATATAATATATATATATATGAATTCACTAAGCAGTAGTTTCATCAGTCATTTCTCGAATTAAAAATGCTTAACTCACATGCCTTTTGTGATGGATTTACTATTTCCTAACAAATTATTCTAAATGTTGTTGTCACAACAAAATATAAAATCAATTAGACTGAATGCTGCTAATAGTAGCAATGAAAAAAAATTAACAAAATAGTCCAGCGTTCACTTAATCAGGTTAGATATCTGCTTGTGGTTCCCAAAACCATCAGGCCTAAGTTTTGAGGCTCCACAAAGAAAAACAAATAAAACTGCTGTACTGTTTTGGAGAGAGTGAACTCAGTGTGGCCAGAACTCGCTTCCTACTCCATCTGATGTTTCTTTCCTAGGAGTTAATTAATCAAGGGTAACTGAAATACATTATTATTCCTTCACACTTAGTTCATGAGAGAAGCAGTCTGCTCCTGTAAGCACTAGTTGTGAAGGCCTATGCCAGTGGTTGATTGCAATTCTTTTAGAGTAGGAACATTCAAACTGTGTTATACATATTTATTCACACTGGCTCCATTTTCTGACATTTCTTACAAGATTCTGTCTGTCTCAAACTCCCATGCAGCTACAGAGACTTGTACAGATTGGCAGAGTGTATGACACGGTTGGCCATGTATGAAGGCACCCCTTCAAGCTTTATATTTGCTGACCCGATGGGCTGTTGCAACCACCTTCTCTAAAACTATTTGAGACCCCAGATAGCAAGGAGACTACACACAGCACAGAAGCTTCTTTGCTCTGTACCAACACCTCACTCTAGGTAAATGAACTTCTAGGATTAAAGACTAGAAAAGCGTATCTACATTTTCACCTTCCATCTCCTCCCCCTTCTCCCCCCCATCCACTTCTAATTCAATTCATTTTCTGCCTCAGTGGCAGAGCCATGACTGAGCAGTAAGGCACTTGAGTATGGGCTTCCTGTGGATCTGATCTACTATACATACACACCAGAGAAAATACACAAGCTACCACCTTTTTGTGATAGAACTAAAACTATCTCCTGAACAAAGTAAATACCAGTCTGTGGTCTTCTGTAATACCCTGATAAGAACAAGGACTACAATACACTTACATGTCTTCAATGCAGTTAAGTGACATGCTGCTCTGAAGAAGCTAAGCATATGCATTTGTGGCACAGCAGCAAAACACAGTTCTATCCTTGCTCCACAGAGCTCATATAGCAGTCCGTGGAATTTCCTGAACAAATGCAGACTGGGATTTGAGCACTGCAATCTGTTAATTTACAGGCAATGAGACACAAATCAACAGTGGGCTCGCAAAACTTCAGAAGCAAATTCTCCCTGCATAGGAGTTATTGCCACCAGCTCTGGAAAAAGCTTGGGAGTGTAGATAAGCTCAGCAGCACACAGCCAAGGTTATACAACACAGTCCATTGCTAGACTAATGGCAGAAGGTAAACTCATCCCTATAACTATCCCCTATTTCAAAAAGCCCACCTGACACTGCAAGCTAATTGCAGAGCTTCATGAAATATCTGAAAGTCTAATGCTGTTTCTAAGAAAGCCAGAAGACAAACAATGAGGAGATACCACTCCTAAACTGATGTGGCGTGCTCTGAGATTGGCCTACCACTTTCTGCTTAATGCATCAGACATTAACACACTTAGCCACTCTTGGTTAACACAGCTGAAGAGGCTGACTCAGATAAACACAAAATCTGTAGTTACAGAGGTTTGCTCTCAGGAGAATCTTGCATCTTTTGAGATCGGGAAATTCTGGAATTATATCAAGACACACATTCAGAGACAGGTCACTAACTAAGCGGCAGAATTAGAAGAGATGTGCACACAAAGCAAACAGTCTGTCATGTCTTGCTCTTCTGCAAGCTCTTGAATGAGCTTTAAGGGCAGCTCTGGATGGAGAACACTGCTGCAGTACAACTGAAGCATGAATACCTGTAGCTTAGGTCTGCATTTGTGAAAAAGGGTCACAACCTTGAAGTCAAATGTAAATGGAGAACCAAGGAGGGCCATCTTTGCTGCACAGCAACTACTAGATGTATCACGATAACATGACCTGGATTTTGGAAGTGATCTGTGTAGCACATAAAGGACAGACACATGTCTTTCTCAAATTGCTTTTTGTAATATAATCCAGTGCAGTTCTTCTAGGAACTTTCAAGCAGCTATTTACAATTCAAAGCATTGATCTATTGCAGTCATATGGCGACTGCAACATTTAGCTCCGTGGGTTATTACAGAGCCACTGCTTTTTTTAAACTGAAGGGCATTAATATCTAGGACAATGGTCAAACCATGTGTGATTAGGCACAAAGTTTCTCAAATTAATCTGCTGTTATGAAAAAACAGAAAATAAAAACACTATCCCCACTTCACAAGGTTCAACAATATCACATCAGAACCTAAAATTTGAATTAAAACAGCTCCTCTGTAAAATGACACATAACACACCTTCCTGGCAAGAGCAGAAGGATCAGAACAGCGCAGAAAAAGTGAAGCGTACTCACTAAAACAATCAAGACACTGTACTTACTTGCTTTTTCTTGTAGAATCCCTTCTTGTCACAATTTGGAATATGGAAACCCCTAGGACTCAAGACATTGAGGATCTTTAGGTGGTTTAAAGTGTCTTCCATTTCTCTACGACAGGGACCCTGTTAATGAGCACGTTTTAGAAAACACAGATGAAACTTTATTCCCAAATGCTGTCTTTCAACAAGACTTAATAAAACTTCAAAGGGTTAAGATGCATTAAACAAAACAAATCCATTAAAACAAAGGAGATGCCAAGAAGCAAACCATTCACAGATAGAAGTTCTGACATTATGCTTTATTCAGGATAAAGCATAATTTCTAACTTCTGATATCCGCTAAATGCTGAAGGCCACATAACACGCTCACACACAGTGGCATTTCCAGCTGAAATCACATCCACATATATGTAAAAGACAGCTTGTACGTCAACCAGTCATATGTAACAACTTCAGTTGGAAAAAGGCAGATCTTCATCAAGCAGGAAAAGAAGAAGATAAGCAATTGGAAATACAACATTTGGCAAACCTTCCCTAGTGCCACTTGATTTCTGCAATTCTTCTGGATTTAAAGGATTGAATAAGACATACTAAATTGAAAATGAGTAGTCTGGCATGCTATACATGTGTTTATAAATACACTGCGACTCTGGATAAGAACTCCAAGTTTCAGCTGAACCAAACAGATGCAATCGTGCAAATAAATGCAGTCATACAAATGAATGGTTGCACAACATTTTCATCATGTAAGTATGTAACTTTTTGCACTAGCTTATCTGTAAAACAAAGACAATAACAGTGTGGATTAGCTCTATGGCAATGAGGTAAGAACTTCCAGAATTGTTTCTTAAAACATGTCTCAAACCTCAACTAATTATTACTCACTGAAGCCCAAAATGGTCAGGGTGTAAAGCGTTACCAGCCCCATTTTGGGGTCAGAAAAACTAGGAAGAGAGGAGTTAAAATTTTACTAGAAGCCAGGAAAGCAGTCAGGATTAGCAGCAGGAACAGAATTCAAGAATCACATCCTGCAAACTCTGTGTTTAGCCACACTCCTCCCTGAGCACATTATTGACTCAGTCCACCAACCTGATTCTTCAGCAGAAACCAAAAATTCTTAACACAAATTACATACATTTAAGATGTTTAAGTTGCTGTATCAACACAAAGACTCGATGGTGAGACTGTCAATTAGTGAAGTAATGACATTTATATTTTCAAGCAGTAATGTCACAAGTTCACCCATATGAAATGCCTTTCACATGTCTGAAAATGTACAGACTCCACTGCTCTGCTGCAGTTTAAAACTGGTTTTGTGGTAACAAAGAATCTTCCTTGCTGTTTTCTTTCAGTATCAACCCCCGTAAGTTCTAGACAAGTGATTTAAATTGCTGCTTTTATTGGCAGCAAGCAAAAATATTCAGACACACTGACTGCAGATCACACACTGAAAGATTAGGGATTGAGTTGAGCCTACACAATGAGCAACAGCATTTTTTAACCATTACTTTGAAGCAGGCCTCACAAGCCAAAGAAACAAATATCAAAAGCTAGCACACAGACATAGGTAGGTCATTCACTTGCTGAAGTACCTGCCTCAGATGGACCTAGTTCAGGTTCCTACAGATATGAATAACTTTGGTAAGTCACACAGACACCACCTACCAGGTAAGTAAAACATTTATCCCGCATAAAGATGAAGATCCTATTTCCTCAAAGATAAGAAAGCTCACTCATACTGGAAGAGGTTTATTATTTCAAATTTTTGGGAAGAGGACATACTAAAACCTAGATACATAAGTGTTTTTACTAGATAGCTGGTCATCAACAACAAAAACTACAGTTTAAACAGCCCTCCTGTGTTATCTTGGGAGGCCACACTCTTCAGACAAAACGTACCAAAGGTTTCAAAATCTTCTGCAGGTGTGAAGCTATGCCTGGTTTCAACACAACTGCTTTGTTGAGATGTCAAAGTACATCAATCCATATTTTTAAGTTGTGTGGCACAGGCTTGAGGATACCAAGCTAGCAGCCAAGAAGTCTCTGAATTCAAAGTAATGCCCCCTCAGATTCACCTTACTCTGACTGCCCATTCTTTTTAATGGGTATCCTCCTTCCCTCTGTGCCATTATGTGCATATATTGGCACTAAATGATAACTGCAAGTGGAGGTGGTGTTCAACATGACACGCAGTGAACGCCTGTTCACTCGAGACCCTAATCCAGGCACATCCAACTCGCTGCCCACAAGCTGCATGCAGCTCAGCACTGCTCACAGTGCAGCCCACAGGACAGGAGGAGGGCACAGTGCAGTGCTGACAAATAATATGGTGCTACACTTGATTTGCACAGAAATGATGTCAGTCTTCAAAGATGAAAATTTGAAAAGACATTGAATGCGGAAACACTGCCAAATTTAACGCATATCAAGGAATCACAGAATGTTTTGGGTTGGAAGGAACCTCTAAAGGATCATCTAGTTCCAACTCTCCTGCTATAGACAGGGACACCTCCCACTAGTCCAGTTGCTCAAAACCCCATCCAGCCTGGCCTTTAACACCTCCAGGGTGCCCACATCCTCTCTGGGCAACTGTTCCATAGTCTCATCATCCTCACAGTAAATAATTTCTTCCTACTAGCTTGTCTAAATGTACCCTTTCAGTTTAAAGCCATTGTCCCTCATTCTGCTGCTATGTTTCCTTATAAAGAGTCCCTGTCCAGCCTTCCTGCAGGCTCCCTGCAGGTACTGGAAGACCACTACAAAGTCCCTGCAGAGTCTTCTCTTCTCCAGGCTGGAAAGCCCCAGTTCTCTCACCTGTCCCCCTGTGGGAGGTCCTCCAGCCATCTGATTATTGATTGCTTCATAAAGAAAAAAAGCAGAACTGAAAAAAGTGTCACTTCAACAAGATGTTTTTAAAGAAGTTAAAGCTCAAATGGTCTCCATTATAAAAACTAGTTACATGATAGCAAATCTGTCTGGAAAAAAAAAAAAACAAACAACTATTTCCTGATGGTGAGTTTGTTAAGCAATATAGGGAAAGTACACATAAAACTACACTAAAGCTCCATAGAGCACAAACAAAACATCACAGGACTGAATATGCAGTGTCTTCCTTTTTTCCATTATTATAACCCCTAATAATGCTTCATGCAACCACATTCATCAGACAGTGACACTATTAAACCTGTCTTGAGTCCATTGACAGAAACAGGTGGAAACAAGTACTTTCACTACGAACTTATTTTGTGAAAAACATATTCATATCAATGTAAACACCAGTGCATTAGGCCTCTTTGTCTTCTGAATATGATCTGTTTGGTCAGCTGCTTGTCTGCATTTGCAGACTGAACAGCTGTATTGCAAAACAGTCAGAATGCTTTAGATGATCACAACAAATATAACCATTTTGGTTATTTTCTTGTTTACTAGGTTGAAACACAACATGCAGATACAGTCACACAGATACACGTTCAGAAGTAGGAAAATGTCTTTCCACTTACACAATTTACTTACATATTCAGTTTCTTGCTTGGATTCTGAAGAGAAATTCAGTGTATCTGTACTCTGTGAATCATATTCCACTTTATAGCGCTGCGTATTTTTGGCTTGCTCTTTCCTGATGATATCTATTCTGATGTGCTGCGGAGGCAAATTTGAATCTGGCACTCTGTGCAAGTTTGGGATGGCCTGATTTTCTAAGCTACTGGTACTCCTGTCTTCTTCTGAATCACCAGAATTTCCTTTGAAAAGAACAAATTCAGTGAAGAAACAAAGTTAATTGACTATCGGCTGAGTCTGGAAGGGCAACAGACCACTGAATTCATCTACAATTTTAGTTTTTCTTTATAAAAACGCTTATAACACCAAACAATTCAATATTCTGTAAGCATCTCCACTGCTAACTGTAAAGAACTGCAACGAATTTTCTAACTAAAGGCTTCCCTCCTGGCACTGTGTCATTCTAACACCTGTGCTGGATGCCTCTAAAAAACATGCTGCCTTCTTAATCACTTGAGAACTATTTATATTCACTTCACTTCCAACTATTTGCAAACCACTACTGCCTAGGTTTCTCAGTCCTCATTCTTCGCTGGTTTCCTTTCCTGGCAGAAGGAGGAAGGTCTGCCACACGCAGAGTGCTGCCAGCGCTTGGCCCTGAGTCAGAGCTGCTAGCAGCCCAACCAACATGGGACACGCAGAGCACTCACATCACGTGCTTCTGACCCACAGCAGATTTAAACAACTTTAAATATATCTAACCTGGGAAACTTACTGGATAGAGAGCAACTAATGATCTCCCCTAGGAGAATAACAAAAAGAAAATCTTCACTGCAAAGTTTCTACCATGCTGAGCTTGATAGTAGCAGTTGATTATTTTAACACCATTTTTCCTCTTTGCTTTACTTCACATACAGTACAGGAGAAAAACTGTTTCTGATTTTAATAAAGAGGAATGAAAAGATCTCATGATGTACTAAATATACTTTTAAGGGTAATGGGCAAGAAAAAATAAGCCATTCATTCTGTAGTGGTATCACAGGATAAACATCTACTTTCAATACAAGCCTCAAAAATACTTTTTCTTTGATGACAGTTTTACCATCCATGGAGCTAGAGGAGAAATGCATTCTTCAGAATATTGCACAAGCCCAGTGCTTCTATACCTCATGAAGTATTTGCCTACACCGCATTTCTCTCTTTTAAGGCTCTTGCAATGTAAAAGGCTCTATTTCCTCTACAGGATGGATGCTTTCAGCTATGATAAGAAAAAAGAAATCATATTGGGGTTGCACAATAATAACTGATGCACAAGAAACATCCTGAAAACCTATATTAAAATTATACTTGGTGGCTCATTGGAAAAAACCAGACAAGCCAAGAAATCCAGTGCTGAAGTATTGTTCCACTGGCAATACACAAGAATCAGGGAGGAAAATGAGCAGGAGGGATCAGTCAACATCTTGGTACTGGGGGTTTTAGTGTAGCCACTGATAGCAAAAGACATAATTGACTGAGAAAATCCAGCTCCTAGCACAAATGGATAGGAGGTTCAAGTCTTAAATATAAGATTTCCTAGCTAGTGATGGTTAAATCATACTCTCAGCACTATCTGAACTCATTTCTGGCAATGCAATGTCTCTTTCTTGAAATGAATTTTTTTTCCCCACATTCTCAGTGAAGCCTGCAGGAAGTGACACAAAAATGTTATGAATTCAGATCTTCTACATATAAATATTATGCCTAATAACTCTTCTACATTCAGATATTAGTTTACCAACTATATCAAAAATATTACTGCACATTAAGTAGTCACCAGGCTATCCACACAGTTTCAACCATCGTGTATTGATGGCATTTCTTACACTTAAGTCTAGAACTGCCATAATTCCACTTTTTAAACTGCACAATGTATTCAATTAACTCTATTCTACATGACCTCATTCCATATCACCTCTACACCCTGTTGTAGTGGAAACAAAACTGTTACTCAAGTTACTTGCTTTCTTTCAAAAAGAGACTAGAAGGCTTGCATATAAGCATTACTAATTATCGCTTTAGTGCCCCAAAATCTGAGCTGTAGAAGTAGTAGCCTACTTTAGGTGGTCTTAAGAAGTTCCTATAATACACACCAGCCACAGAATTCTAGCAATCACTACTAATGATCTAAGTGTGGCACCTAATGCAGGGCCTAGCCATGCGTAACAGAGAAGATGTGCTCCTGCTCCAGGACAGAGGGTACCACCTCAGAATCTTAATTCCCTAGCATTGGATTTAGCAGTTGGAACAGCACCCACAAAGAGGTGGACACTGTGTGCGATATCAGCATGCAGGTTCAGCTTCCTTCTTGCACCCAGAGTTTTCCATCATCATGCCTTGAATGCGAACTGAATGCGACCTACTTCCCACTTAAGGAATCAAAACATCTTATTTCAAAAAAGGAGTTCTCTGTATGCCAAGAATGCAAAACAGGACATCAATATTCTGCCTACTTCATACAGAAAAAGGAAGTATTTTCACTAGGCCTCTTTCCCATTTCCTCTAGGGGTTGTTGAATTACCTTGCATTAAACAGTACCAAGTTCCAAGGACTGAGGAGTACCCACTGTTGTCAAATCACGTGAAGAATGAAGAGTCAAAACGTTCACATGAGGAAGGCAGCTGCTCCATGCTCCCATGAGATTTAGAACTTCAGTAAGCACCTCTGAACTCTCGCTCAAAGCACCACAGCTTGGCAGCAGCACATAAGTTATCATAATAACGTTGTCTTACTCTCATAGCAGCCAGTTTTTAACTGAGACACCAGTGCCACTTCCTCAGCTAAGGAAAGGCCAAAGAGTTCCTGTAACCTAGCAGAAAAACCCCTAGTTTTTAAAAAAGGCAAACGATGGAAAGACTTCTGACACACTTTTTCTATTAAATAAATATTAACATACTTGCTGTTGGTTAGCAAACAGTTTAATGAAATACTTGCAGAGAGGGACTGTGCTTTCTTGATCTGAAACCCAGGTCTTCCTGTCTCTTAAGTTTCTAAATATGCACGTTAACAGAACTTTTTCCAACCGTCTCTTCCTCTTCAAGCCAAACAGAACCTGCTCTGTGAACGTCTCATTTGCAAGAGGCACGGGAAAGCTTTGTTTGACCAAAGCCTTCTTTGCAATTCAGAGAAAAGCAGCGTCCTCTCACCGCTATGCGAACGCTTCGTTCTTAATAACGACTTCCAAGGCTCAGGGAAATACTTCACTACGTTCCTGTTCTCTCCTTTCTAAATTATGTTATTCCCAGTTTTAGCGTTCCCCCGAGTTCGCCACGCTGCAGGAGTCAGCCCACACTCTGCAGTGTTTTCGCACCCTCTTTCCAGGAACACCAGTGACAAAACACAGGGATTTCAGCTCTGTAAAGGTCCTTCAGCCCGGCAGCCTCACACAGCCAGGCGGGCAGCACGCACCTCCTTTCCTCCCCCTCAGATTTCTTCTAAGAAGAGTAACTTCGCTTCTTTTCTGAAGGGCTACTTAAAAGCGAAGAAAACAAGTGACGTCGGGACAAAAACCCAAACGGCTCGTGCCACACTGGCCTGGCCGCCGAGAACCGCTGAAGCAGCGGACGGCGCCGGCCTCCCCTTCCCCCGCCGCCCGACCCTTCTCGCCTACGTGCCTGACTTCTGAACTGAAGGCGAATCGATCGAGACGCCGCACACGCACGCACGCACGCAGCCTCGGCGTTTCTGCTCGCCCCCGCCCGGAGCCACAGCCCCTTACCTGCAGCGTGCGGTGCCGGCGCCAGGAAGGCCCGCAGCTCGTCGCCCGCCGTGCCGTTGGTGCAGAGACCGCGGCCCTCCAGCAGAGCCTGCAGCGGCCGCGCCTCCTCTCTCCGCGGCCGGCAGTCGAGGCCGGCGCCGCAGCGCTCGGTGTAGATGCCGCAGGGCTGCCCCAGGCGCAGGGCGCAGGTGAGGCAGCAGCCACATCCCGGCTCTCGCACCCGCTCGGCGCAGTCGGGCCGCAGCGGCTTGCACTGCTGCAGCGCCCGCGCGTCGCAGGGCTCGCAACGGACCACCGGCGCCGGCAGCGCCCGCCGGCCCGCCAGCGCCAGCGCCGCCGCGGCCACCGCCCACAGCACGCCGGGCCGCGACACCATGGCAACCGGCGGACGGGACCGGCGGAAGGCGTCCCCGCGCGGCTCCGGCCGAGGGGGAGACCGGGGCTCGAGGAGCTCCGGGCCGCCCCTCCTCGCCCGGAGCGCCGCGCCGACCGAAGGCGGGCCCTGCCGCCTCGGAGAGCGGAGGGGCGCGGTGCCGCGCTCACAGCCCGCGCCGCCTGGAAGAGCCGCGGGGCGGCGAGGCCCCGGCCTCCCGTAGTGCGAGCGGTACGGTGAGGGTGGAAGGCTGCGCTCCGGGCGCGCGCGCACCGACCCGTTCTCTCTTCAGCCGCCGGCCCCCAGCGATAAAATAACTTGTTGGGAACAAAGGCAACTTTTCCCGCCCCCCTGCAGAGCGCCTCAACCACTTGGCTCGACGCTAGGTTTTTTTTGCCGGACGCACACGGGAAGGGAAAAAAAAAAAAAAAAAAAAAAAAAAAAAAAAAAAAGTCTTGTAGAGCCGAAAAGAGGGGGGAAAAAAAAAAAAAAAAAAAAAAAAAAAACAACCTTTAAAAAGCAAGCCCAGACGATCTGAAGAGAATTCGTTCAAAAAATGCTTGAGAATACAAGGAAGGCAAAAGAGCAGGAACGAGAGGAGAAAAATAGATGAAGGAAAAAAAAAAAAAATGAAAGCAAGGATCCCTCTTTATTCCTTCAGCCGCCTCGCCTTCCCGACCCTGCACCCATCTGCCCTCGCATGCCGCCCGGACCTGCCTATATAGCGCAGTCCCCCGGCCCGCCCCGCGCCATGAATTACCAGCGGCACCAGGCGGCGCGGAGCACTGCTGCTCGCTGAATGCAGGTTTCGGACATGGAGCTGGGGGCGGGGAAGGTGGTTGCGGCCGTGCGTGGGGTTTACGGGTTCTTCGAGATCAGCTTAAGGGTACGGCGCTGGGAAGAAGGGCATTCCGTCTTGTTTCAAGAACGAGTGCTCTGCGTGCCCGTGTGTCCGCCTGGCACCAGTGCAGCACGATACACGAGTAAAGCTCACGGAGAGTGCCCTTTTTTGGACTCCTGAGTACACAATCTTGCCTGCTTTCCCCCAGAAAGCAGAGGCCTACGTTTTCTCTCACACGCGCGTACATTCAGATCCTGGATGAACCATGGGACTGGCTTACAGTTCACATGAGAGCTGCATTTCCTAAGAAAATAGGGAGAAATGCACACACGCACAGACACGCACACAGATGTTACATCTCAGACATGTAGGCTCTCTGGCTCTGGCACAGGACTCGATACATGTGGTGCTCCAGCCCCGCTGATGCTCCTCCCCTATCTTTCTAAAACGTTCTCTGAACTCTTAAACTTTTTCCTCTGCCCAAGAGAAAACACTTTCCATTACAACATCCTCACAGATCTGGGGAAAAATAATAACATCGAAACCCAATTTTGCACAGTGCATGTGTTTGCATTTTGCTTGTAGCCAGCGCAAATCCCACCCTCTCTCTGCTTGGCTTTCTTTGCTCTCCTTTTCTTGGCTTAATTTTGAAGGAGAAAATCAGAACTGACAAAGCCAGAATTTGTGATCGTTACAAATATGTTATCACCACAGTGCTCCTGAGACCTGTTGCAGAAGGAGATGGTGACGTAAACATATATATGGTCTTTCTGACATAAAAGTCTGCTCATCATAAAGGTAAAATGAATATTGCTGACAAGATACTGGCTCATAAAAATATTTTCTACCATGGAAATGATATGAGCCCAAAATTGCTCTGTTTTCAACCCCTTTGTCATTAACATTGAAGTTCAGAAACGTGGAGTATGTATTGTATCATTCCAGGTACTGTCCTGTCAATCTCAAAAACTGTTCTCTTTTAAAAATCAGATACTTATAGATCATTGAAATAAAATCTTTGGGCTGTTTCCTCCATTCTTTGTTCAGACAGTGCCTCCTTGAGAAGATACCTTCTTGAAACAGACATTGTACCTAACAAGATCTTTTTTTAAATGGATTTTGCATTTAAGAAGTATGATGCAAGAGTTAAGAAAAACTTTTTTCCTTGGGAATTGAAATAAAAGAAGTTCTGGAAAAAAATCAGACACTCTTATTACACAGATAGGTGATTGCACCAATGGTATTCAACCTTCTTTTGTCCTCTTACTCATTTTGTTCACTGACCAAAAGAGGTCGCGAGTTGTCCAGGGTTGAATTAGACTAAACCCATCCACAAGGAGGAGGGCGAGTGGGTTGAAAAACACTGCATTTTCTTTCTCCTTCCTTCCTTCCTTCCTTCCTTCCTTCCTTCCTTCCTTCCTTCCTTCCTTCCTTCTTCCTTCTTCCTTCTTCCTTCTTCCTTCTTTTTTTTTTCCCCCCCGTTGGAAAGTTTTGCAGAAAATCTTATTTTGTGTTTAAAAACTATTATTAGGTGATGAATAGTGAAAAATCTTTAGGATCATCTTTGTGTTTAAGTAAAACTCAGATTAAGTCTATAAGAAGGAGACATTCCTTTCTACTCTAGTAGTAACATACAGGGGTGGCAATACACACTGGATTTCTCAGTTTTTTCCTGCTTTTTGGTAGAACAGAATCATAGAATCATAGAATCACTCAGGTTGGAAAAGACTTTCAAGATCATTGAGTCCAACCATACTATCCTAACTCTAGCAACCCACAGCTAAATCATGTCCCTGAGCACGACATCCAGATGATTTTTAAACACATTCAGGGATGGTGACTCAACCACCACCCTGGTTGTGACAGGTGACAGGGTGAGGGACTCTTAAATAGTCCACACTGAGAATTTGCTGTGATGAGAACAGATAAATCTGAAGTCACTACAGAGAAAGACTGGGCCAGGTTTTCTAAGCTAGGCAACCTCTATATTAATCCAAAGACTTGATCCCCAAGATATTTATTATAGGAATAATCTGTTCTTAGACTCCACTTCCTGAAGAGCAGTAACTTGATATACAGCTACACTCAATGGTTGATTATTCAAAGGAACACAGTCTTAAATAATCAGAACAATTGTATCCTCTATTCTCATCTTAAACAGCAGCTTCTTTAGCACTCTATGCCACTGAAATCGAACTCCTTATATCAGATAAAAATTCTGAAAAGGTGATAGATTTCCTAGTAATGATGATAGTAGAGGACTAGTAATGCTGGCAGAATTGAAACAGGGCTAAAATGGGGTAAGGCACCAATAACTACATGGATAAATGTATGCAGATATAAAAATATGCAATTGTATTAAAAACTCACTAAGAAAATGTGGATCATACAGTCACAGTCACTTTAATATGCGTGATCAAAGTAAGAAACTCAATGGAAGAATTTTAAAAACAATTCTTTAATTCTCCTTAGAGACAAGCAAAAAGTGAAAATAAGTCTAACCTATACTGAGCAGTTTTGCTTTAGTAATTTAACCAGAGGCCCCAAACTGTCTTTACTAAAGATGAATAATAGCCATCAGTTGTTTGTTGTTGTTGTTTCTTTTGTGGTTTTTTTTTTTCCCAGAGAACTGAACAAACTACCAGCTCAAAAATCTGGAAACCATTAAACATATAAATAATCCCACCCTCCTTTGGGATGTTAAAACTATTAAAAACAATGAATAATAATCTGAACTAAGTTATCTGCTGTCCTATGTTGTGGGCTCTGCAAGATATGGAAATAACAGATGATGTAAAACCACAAACTTCTTAGAGGAAACATGCATTTGGAATTAATTTGCTAAACTGAATTTTGCACTTTCAAGAGCAACAGCACTATGATTTTCAGCCAGGTATTAAAACTGTAGAGAAAGATGAAGGCAATATTCTATGTCTTCTGGGCACACCATTATGTCCATATTGGTGCAATTCCTTTTATGATATACTGCAAAATTGTTTGCTATTATAATTGCGCACACTTTAATTTATGGTATCACAGCCATCTAAGTAACATACATCTTTTCACAGCAAAAATCAGATCCCACAGTTTGTTCAGTGCCATAGCTCAGTATAGAATAGAGGCTTACACTACTCCAAGCAAATGGAAGCTGGTTTAAACTTTGTGTATAATTTAATTCATTTTATTAAAGAACAAAGACAAACTAAAGCATCAGAAAGCGAATAATCCTTGGACTACTTGCAATGGAAAATGCTGTTAACATTGAGTTGAAATATAACAGAAACAGTTGAGCACAGGAGTTACTCTTCATTAGGGCACACAATAGGAGCAGTTAAATTTCCTCATGTATGCAACTGTTGAAGCAACAGAGAGCCACTATCCAAAACTCAGGCCTCATGTATGGATGGTCTGATGCTTAGCCGTGTGGGTGGAGAGATTTCACTGGATTGCTGGAGTATGGTTACACATGCACTTAGAAGAGAAACGAACAGCCCAAGCATCGCAGGAACAACTAGAAAGTGCCAAAGACAGCTTGGGGAAATCAGAGACATACATGGGTGTAGTGTGATGATGAAAGGATGAAAACTTTCAAAAATTATCTTTTCTGCTTCTTTTCGGGACTGAACATAAACCACCAGAATAATAAAAGATATAGCCCTGCGGACTTTGTTAATAAGAGTCAGCAGCCAGAAAAAAAAAAACCAACAATCTCTAACCGACAAATCCGACCAAGCCATGTAGGGAGACACAGGAGGAATACAGAGATGCCATTCACAATTATAGGGAGAATAATTAATTATAAATTTTGATAGTTTATTCCTTATGTTAAACTTTTATGAAATCAACCACCACTGCTTAAACATTCATGCAATGAGGGTCAGACTTGCAAGGCTAGATTTAAACCGTGCTTTTCCCTTCTCTACTTAACCAGTGGAAATGGATAATTTTGAGTCCATTGTGGCATACCAAGATTTCTAGCTTGTTTCATAGCTGTGGTATAGTAGAAATGCTAAGTCATGTCCTGAAGCAGTGATGGAGCACCTGGTGGGAAGGCAGGGCCAACCCAGAACTCATGTGTAAGCAATGCACCTGAGTGACTGGAAGTGGTAGAGCCAGGATCCACCCCTTCCCAGACCTTATTTAAGGGTTGGCAGTGGATGTGAGGGTGTTTCTTGCTGGAGATTCCTGCCTACCTGAGCCCTTCCACAGGTAAGCAGCTCTTTTTCTTCATTTCTGCAGCTGCTACACTTGGGCTTGTTCTCATTTGCTGTGGCTAAAGACTTTGCCATCCTGCTATTATCATGGTACTTCCCATCCCATTACAGCATTACATGTGCATATGTGATCTGAAATTCTAGCAGAGCTATGGATTGCATACAAATCAGTGGTTTTAGAGTAGCCAATTGACAGAAATACATCTTGCAAATTTAAGCAACTGGAAAATGTTTGACTAAGTTACATAAAGATCCTCTACCTTGAGCTGACGAAGTAAGATGTTATTTTGCATATATTTTTACCTATAAGATGACCGCAAACCTCATCAGAAAAGACAATTCACTCCATAGGCAGAGTTTATACGTCACTTTGTTGTGCTATTTGTAAGAATTTAACCATTATATCTTTCATTTTAAAATTACATGATCTTAAGTACAGAATTATTTTTACAGTGGTCTGTCATGATTTCCATATTAACAAAAGGCAGACTTAAGGTAGAACACTTCATTTACTATAATCTTATCATTCTAGTTGCATTGTGTTGTAATATCATTATTTCTATAAAAATAAAAGAAAGTTTTGAAATAGTTTGACAGACTGGTTGTGTTGGTAGACATACAAATGTATGATAAAAGATATTCCTTTCTGTGGGGATTCTATGGCAAGGACTATCTTGGATGGAAGGCAATCAAAGAGGTTGTCAGGATACACTATATTCTGATTTAGAGTCCTCCAAAGCAGATTCTGAGTACAAGTTAATGATGACTGAGAAAGATGGTATAAAACACTCAGTTGCAATGTCAAGTTATTTATTTCTATAGAGTTTGTCATCATCTCAGAAGCAGAGAAGCAACTGTTCACGCTGCAAAACAAATAAGTGAAATGTTGCTCAAATAGAGAGCATCAGTCTCGTCTCTCAACAAGGAGATACACAGTGTGTTCTGCAGTCACTACTGGCAGCACAGCTGCAAGGGCCACAAACTGTAGTGCCTGGATTGCTGGAGTAGGAAGAGCTTTGTAAACAGGCTTTGCTGCTATAGGAACTACAATTTTATATGTACTTATATATAAATACATACACATATAAACAGGAAAAAGTTTTTGTATTAGTCTAATTACACCAGAACTCTCCATGTTATTTGAATTGACAAAAGCTGCCTTTTGTCAGCATGGCTGTGAACCAGAGTAGAGGTTCTCCTTAAAAAAAAAAAAAAAACTGTCAGTCACAATGTGTGAAATTTTTCTATCAAACAAAAACACTGTCTTCATATAACAGTTTCATAGGCTGACTTCTGTTTGCAGGGTCTTGCTTTGACAGATACAAAGCTATATTATTTGATGGCAGTGTGGATCCATATGGGAAATGGACTGTTGGTCAGCAAAGTTCAGATTTTGGTTAAGAAACATGGATGTAGTGAGAAGTTGACTGGCATCTCTGCTGACATACCGTAACACTGAACAAACACTGAATGCATAGAGTGAATCTTTTTCTCACTCTTGATGTGATCTCATTAAAGACAAGGCTGTTTTGTAGAGCAGAGCTGCTGCCATATGTTGTTTGCTCCATGACAGCAGGTTCCCAGTTTCCTACTTAGCCCTTCCTGCATCACCTAGGCACAGGTGCTCTGGTGGTCCCTCTCTTTTGGGAGGACAGCAGTGTCCACCAACACTCTCAAGGCAAAGGTAAGGGCAAACCATGCTGGCTGGTGTGTTTGCCCTCCTGGGAGGGGAAGAGGCATGGTGGGTGTGCGTTCCCCAGCTCTGGTCACTCAGCTCACCTTCTGGTTCAGGCTGTGAGCTGATGCACGTGCACTGTAGCCAGCGATGGTCTCATTTCACTACTTAACAGGAAGAGCTTATTGCAGATCTTTATTAAAGAGTGAATTTACCTCTTGTATGAAGTGAAGATTCCTGGAACGTTTCTAATGCTTGTGTTCTTTAGAAAATAATATTCTATGCCTTCCACTAAGCCCACAGAGTTTCTCTGCACATTTGTGACACAAAAGGTGATGTTTGCCTGTTGGCACGTGCTTTTTTTAGGTAAAACAAGATGAGAGGCATTCTCTGGTCTCAACACAAACTAGCATGCTAAACTATCCTAACCCCTAAGACAGAGCAGCCTCATCAAAAGCAGCCCAATGTATCTCTGAAGAGACCACAGAGCCTTACTGGGATTGTTGTTTCAGGAAATAGCCCTGGTGGATGACTACCTTCCTGTCCCAGACAGGAGAGAGAGTAGTGCTTTGAGTGCTGGTGCTTCAGATAGCCCAGGATTTGTTTGAGACGATAACAATTAGCTTGTATCACAGCTTTTACTTACAATTAGCAGTATCACAGGACATGACAAAGTTTGTTCTTGTGAACTGTCTGTTTAGTTTATAAGTCTGCGTTTATACTTCTAGTCTTCTGCATGCAAAAGGGTTATGTGGGGTCAAGGGTAGATCAGACAAATATTTGGAAGATAAGTCTGCTGAGACCTCCTAAACAGCCAAACCACATCAGCTACAGAAAATTCTCTGAACTAAAACCAGACAGAGGTTAGAAGACCAATCAGGAGGTGTGTCCTTTTCTTACTGATTGGCAGACCTGTGATCCATGGCACTAAGGGCATTTCCTTGCTCATAGGAGTCACGGAGGCGCAACAGTATTTAGCTCAGTTGTCCAAGACTTTATGCTTATGCATAGGTGATCATGGATTGGCTGTCTTTTTGTAAAACCTTTTCCTTCTTACTGAAGACTTACCACAAAGTGACTGGAGAGTAATGTTGCTGTTACAGCTTCAGCAATGGACTCAGAGGGAAATGAACAGACAATTTTGTACTCAGCTACGTCCAGGTGTATGAAATTTAAGCATAATTGAGTATTGTACAGGTTTATTATGTAAAGAGTTTATTATGTCAACATCAGAATGTTTCATTGGCTTGTAATAATAGCTTTGTTTTGTAATGTGCCTAATAAAATAAGTTGAAATTAAGAAAAAACAGAATTAAAGCTTTGGTAGCTCTTAGGTAATGCTAATATGAAAGTGGAAGGAGAGAGTGGAAGAATGAGTAACCACTTGAAAAATGGTGTGTTTTGACAACTTGCATCAAAATGCTCTTCTTCCAGTCATCTCCCAAAGTAAAATCCAGTAACTTAGATAAACTGACTATGTGTTAAGTACATGATTTATGCAACTTCTTTGGTACTAGATAGAAGGTTTTACAAATTCCTTCTTGACAAGAAGTGGTAGCACCACCCATGAGTGTGTTTTCTGGCTCTGCACATACACACTTCCACCTGAGCAAGGCCTGCCCCCGGAGGGTACTACTGCATGACTGCTCCTCTGCTGGTGCTGGCAAGCAGGGTGGCCGTGCAGGCGGGTGAAGGGGCATGCTGTGCTGAGCCAGGCCGAGCTGAGCCAAGCTGAACTGAGATGCATGGCACCAACGCGTGAGTCTCAGCCTTCCCTCCTGAGTCTTGTGAGGCAGCTGGGAGCTGAATTACCTACTCAGATCAATCCAAAGTAAGGCTGACTTTGTCTCCCAGGCAACCAATGTGACAGGCTCTCGTGTCCCCCTGCCCCAGGCACTGGTGCTCGGCCCACTGAACCACCCAGCCATGGGGCTAGGCACTGCTACTGGGCCACTCCTAGCCCAGGGCATGGAGGCTCTGAGGGTGTTGCTATGGCAGCTGTGAGGACAGCCAGTCACTGTGGGTCCAGTCAGGTCTGATCTGGCACAGAAGGTATGGGAATCTGGAATTCTGAAGTGGGCCTGTGGACACTAGCTGTTCTTAGTGTTGTCAGTGCAGTAGTTCAGTTGTGTCCATTTCCACAATTTCAATTTGCCAGTAAATCCAGGTCTGCCACCTCTGAGGAAATTAATAATTTTTTGCAGGGAAACCAGCCAACACAACGTGTTGCCAGTTTATTTTATTCCACCTTGCAGTTTTAACAAGAAATGAACATGTTACACATGTATAAGCCACAATCTAGTCCACAAATACAGTAAAAAGAGTATATAACACTTTTATTGGACATGATATTTACACACAGTGGAATCACGGACTTGGGCAGTGGATTCTGTTTCTGTATCTCATTATCATTTCTTTAATTGCTCTTGCAACATCTGAGATTAGGAGTGGAAGCTGCCACAGGGATGGAGAAAAACTATTGCTCTTTTCATTAAAATCTCTTTGAAGTAAGAAATGCCTGATTCACTTAGCATCTTCATTCTGAAAATTATTGTCTGGTTCAACTATTAGTTGGAAGATCATAGAATGAATCATAGAATGGCCTGGGTTGAAAAGGAGCACAAAGCTCATCCAGTTCCAACCCCCTGCTGTGTGCAGGTTGCCAACCAGCAGCTCAGGCTGCCCAGAGCCACATCCAGCCTGGCCTTGAATGCCTGCAGGGATGGGGCATCCACAGCCTCCTTGTGCAACCTGTTCCAGTGCCTCACCACCCTCTGGCTGAAAAACTTCCTCGTAACATCTAACCAACTTCCTTGTCTTAATTTAAAACCATTCCCCCTCGTCCTATCACTATCCACCCTTGTAAACAGCTGTTCCCCCTCCTGCAGCAGAGGAGTGGCAGGAGGGACAGGGAGGTGATTGTCCCCCTCTATTCTGCTCTTGTGAGGCCCCATCTACAGCACTGTGCCCAGGTCTGGAGACCTCAGTACAAGTAACAGAGAGCTGTTGGAGAAGAGAGCCACAGAGGTGATCAGGGGGTGGAGCACCTCCCTATGATGACAGGCTGAGGGAGCTGGACTTGTTCAGCCTGAAGAAAAGAAGGCTGCGGGGTGAGCTCATTGCAGCCTTTCAGTGTCTAAAGGGAGCCTACAAACAGGAGGGGAGTCAACTCTGTGAAGGGGTAGATAACAGCAGGACAAAGGGAAATGGTTTTAAGTTGAGGGAGAGAAGATTTAGGTTGGATCTCGGGGGAAATTCTTTATAGAAAGAGTGGTAAGGTGCTGGAACAACTGCCCAGAGAGGTTGTGGATGCCCCATCCATCCCTGGAGGTGTTCAAGGCCAGGTTGGATGGGACCCTGGGCAGCCTGGTCCAGTATTAAATGCGGAGGTTGGTGGCCCTGCATGTGGCAGGGGGGTTGGAGATTCATGATCCTTGAGTTCCCTTCCAACCTAGGCAATTCTGTGATTCTGTAATTCTGTGATCAGAAGAGCTGTCCCTTGGGGCAACAATTTGGCAGTGTGGCCTTTCAGAGTGTATTTGGGGCACACGTATCAACAAAGTGGAAACTGTTTACAGTGGTTCAAAAATTATCTGTTCCCAGAAAATTGTCCCACCACCCACATTCTGACTTTGGACCCTTCACATGCAGCAATTTAATCACCTGAAGTAAGCAGTACATTCTGGTAGGCGTGGAAGTAGCCTCTGGCCTGTTACGGGCTGAATCTTTCCCTTGAGCAACAGGGGAAAACACTGTTAAGGTCTTGATGAATTTGTTTAGTGTTCTCCCAAAACCCAATTCAATACAGTCAGGCAATGGCCTCCGTTTTACCGCAGTAATACAAAAATGATCCGAAGAGGAAGGTGTTTGGTAGGTTTTTCATGCCTTCTATTACGCTCAGGCTAATGGTAATGTGGAATAATCCAATGGCCTCCTGAATAAATTTTTGAAACTGGGAAATCCTGACTGGTCCACTCGCCTCTCTGATGCTGTTGAGAGTCAGCGTTCACTGGGGAATCAATAGTTGTCAATGAGTTAATGCTTTCTGTCCCAAAGTCTCATCGCTAGATTGTAAATTGAACAATTCCACCTGCTGTTTGAAGATTGATGACAACAGTAATGTTGTAAAAAAGATCACCCAAGGCATATGAAAACAAACCCACGTTACCCAAGTTTTCCTTTTGGAAAGGAAACCTTCCAAAAAAGCCAAGCGTTTTGGAAAGGCTTGGACTCTGATTTCTTTTCTTGACTTCCAGGTAATCTATGTGTGAGACACGTTTTGTTCTAACTGTTGTGTGCTATTGCAGCATTTATACTTGTACCTTGCTTGATCCTATGCTTTGTTCAGCTCATTCAACATGTGATATCCTCTATGCATCTTGTAACTTCCTCTACCGATGGACAAACCCAACAGGTCACAGCAATGTTTGTAATCAAACCTAAGAAATCTTATGTAAGAATTGTGTAGGATAATACATTCTGGGGGCAAGGTTTTATGGGTATTGCTTCTTTGATGTGGATAAGCCTGCTCTGGACTGTTGCACCTATGTCGAACATGCCATTACTATGGGCAACCCAAGAAGAACCAGACAGTATGTGAGTATGGACTCTGCAAAATCTAGGTGTGTGCCTTTTCCACTGTTGTGTTTTTCTTCTGCCAGTGATCGACAAGAGGGAGAGAAAGAGTGAATCTGCACCTCTTCCTCTCTGACTCCCACTATGGACTGGACTCATGGAATATTGTGATGCTGCAGTGCTAACTATCTCTGCATTCCTATAATAAACCCTTCCTTTTATTTTCTAAATGAAAAAAATGCAATTCCAGCTGTTCTGATCTTTCTTTGATTCTTTGTTTCTCTGTTTCTCTCTTTCTTTCACTCTTATTTCCTTTCCTTCTTTCCATCTCCTTTCTTCTTCATTTCTTTCCTTCTTTTTTTCTTTCCTTCCTTTCTTCTTTTTGATTTTCCTTCTTTCTTGTCTCATCTTGTCATGGTATGAGAGAATATCATAGTGGTATTAAATAATAATTATAGCACTAATAAGTAATATCTACAACTCTATTCAATCTCCTTTCTTCTCCTTTTAATAATGTATTTGGTGGTCCAGAATCGACTCATTTTCTTCAACAATACTCTCCTCAAAGAAAGCAGTAAATAAAGTTTCATTTCCAGAACACAGCAATTTCTATCTATACTCGACCAGAAGGTAAAAATTATTATGTGTTTAAATAATAACATAGCGAAAAGCATAGCAAAAATTCAGTGAATTTTTTCTCTTTAGACTTTAATGAATCCTCTCCACTTTGATTTAGTAGCATCCCCACTTCCTTCCATCCCAAGGGGAAAGCAACAGGGCTTGACATTTCTTTGGTTATTTAAATATTGTCTAACATAGCTGGCCCAAAAATTTTATGTTATCCTAGCTCTAGTACTTTATTTAGTAGATTCAAGTTTTGCAAACAATTTCATTATGTTGATAGCCTCGCCAAATACTGGTCCAATTAACCTTGAATAATGTGTTTTGGTATAGCTAAGCATGTCTTATTTAGCCGTCTTTTATCGATATTTACCAAAGATGATGGGTAAGCAATATTGCTTTGGAATAGAAAATGCAAGCAGTATTTCATGAGCTTTCCTTGGCAACATAAAAATATAATTACTTTTTTATATTGATAAATGAGATTATTCTCCCTGTTCAGGGTCGTACACTATTCATTATTTCACTTGCTATTTATCCATGTACTTTACCCTGTAATTTAAAGGGAGCAACATAACATCTGATTTTCAATGTCATTCTTGGAGCAAGAATCTTATTGCTCAACATTTCCTGTCATTACTAGGGAAACTAGATCTTGGCTCTAAGTACAGTACAAACACAAGAGCTTTCCTGTTTTCTCTGCTGTGCTCATTGACCAGTAACATTCCCAAGATTTGCGTATAATACTCTGTATTTTAAGAGGAAGCAACAAATGTCTTATTGCAGCGTGTACTCAGAGTATGTCACAATATCTGTATGCTGACAGCTCCATATCCTTAGCAGTAAAGCTCTTCCATTATTCTCAAAGGTTAATTATATGAATTCGTTGTTGAAATATTAAAGAAGAAAACTGAGAAGAATATGCAGATATTCAGTGTCAACATACACTACAGTTTCTGAGGTACTGGGATAGCTATATGGAAAATTAGGAAGGAAGCGTACGCCTTCAAAAATGACTAAGTGGTGAAGTTCAGATGCAGACAAACATCTCAAAATTCCTACCATTACCTTCTTGATTCAGAGTACTACAGGAGGAAAGAACATTCCTAAAGGATTTTCAAGATTTAATGTAATAGACAGCATAGTATTATTTGTTTTCAGTTATAGCTATTCTTAAAAAAAATATCCCACAATCCCATATGAATTTTTCCTGACATTTTGCTTAAAATTTACAACCTTGCTAAGTTGAAGTGGACATCTTAATACAGAAATAACTGAGGTTGGACAGGTAACATGAACTTGGATTTTTCTAGAAGCTGTAGTGTCTGCACACATCATCTAAATGCTTCAATTTTAACTTGTAATTTTTAGGACTTTACATATCAGCAATAGATAGTGAAACCTAAAATATTCAGCCATGAAGGACTGCTTAAATTACCCACCCAGATACATTATCTAGTGACGATGGACTTTTTTTGGCTTTTTTTTTTTTTCCCCTCACAGAGACACTTCGCAGCATGGATGGAGTCTCATTGGATTTTCTCCAGCTTAAAAGAAGCAGGATGAGGCATGGGGAATTTTTCTAGAGAAAAGAGTAATTTGGGCTACATGTTGCATTAGAAGAAGAGGCTTTTAAGGGCTCCCATTCAGTGTGGCTAGAAGCTAATTTGGCCAACTGCCAGGAGTTGTGCTCACTATGCAAGTATCAAAAAGGAAATCAGGATATAAATAAATAAACAAATAAATAAATTCTCACCTCTTGGCCCAATCTGGGCATCATTCTAAGGGTCAAAAAGGAGGAGAATCAGTATCAGCTTTATATCTGCTAGATACTCAATGTCACATGGAATGAAAGGGTTCTTAAATAAGACATAAAAATAGAACAGACTAAATAGAAAGGCTAAATAGTTAGCAGGTCTATGTAAATATAATATAAGAGACTGCATCCGAGAGGATCAAATTAACATCATTGCCAACTGTTATGATAAAATTCTTGTGATATATGCTGGTTTTTCAACCTAATTTCTTGAACTCCTCTTGAACCTATTGTGTGAGAATATCAGCTTCTGTTTAAAAACAAGTGTATTTTGTCATTGTAGCTAAAGAGTAAGTGAAAAATATGACATTAAAAAGATTAACATGGAATAGAAAGGAGGCAAATTAAAGTCAGTATTTTTTTAACCAAATCTCTGTGGTTACGAGGAAAGAAGCTGGCTCACTCCTTTTCAGTACCTGTTTTGACACAATGCATTGCACGTTTTCAAATACAGTACGCAGAGTGAAAAGCTTGGAGTCTTTTTCTATTTTTGCAAGAATTCATCAGAAAACTGTTTTCTTTCTTTCATTTTCACCAAAAATGAAGAAGCAGATGTATGACCTTGCTACTTCTCCTTTACCCATTTTCTTCCAGTCCTAGTGGGTTTTGGTTGGAAATACAGGTTTGATTTATGGTTAATATTATATCACTAGAAAGAATTAACGTGTCTTTTTAAAACTCATGGCTGAAATACATGCCTTTAGAGTTGGCATACAAAAAAGCTTCTGAATCACTTGCTCAGGACCTAGTGCTGGTGGGTATCCTAAGGAAAATGTTCCAAAGGAAAGCAATGATAGAGTCATCCTGTGTTTCTTGCTATTCAAAACACTCACAGATGTATTTCTAAGACGTATTTGAAGAGGCAATTGTCAGGAAGACACTGATGAAAAAAAAAAAACAACACAGAAAACATACTACATAGTATAAGGTGAAGTAAATGAGAGGCTTGCCATGACAGAATTTCGGGCCACAGGGCTTCCTCCACTTATGCCAATGGAAAAGCTTTCCTTGTTACAGTAAGGCAACATGAAGCAGGTGGTGCATTTTTCATCTTACAGTAGGAACAGTATACAGAAGCTGTTTCAGAATTGGAATCTCCAGTAATCCATCCTCACTCTTTATTGAGACCACTTCTGTTTTTCTTAAGTTTAGCAGTTTCCAAAAATAACGATGATCATTAATAGCAACAGTGCTTATCAGGGAGATCAGCAATATTGAGAAGACTATTGGATTTTGGTTTTGCATCAGTATTAAAGTTCCAAACCTAGAAAGAGGGGTTGGAGACAAGCTGGTGTTCTTTTTATACTAGCTTTTGTAATCCATCAGTTATCCAGTTAAGAAACTGCAATAAAATATGTACTTTATGTATTGCCACTGGACAATTGTCGTTGGCTGTTAGAGGTAGGCACTTGAGCACTCTAAATGGGAGTCCAGAATCCTGTCTGCTCTGTTGTAGAATTTGACATCCCAGAATGTGATCTAAAAAATTACTAAGAGAACTGCTGTGTGGAACGAGCACTTGGAGACACTGATGTTTAGCCAATAAGAAATACTGAAGACAGAGTTGGAAAGGTAGCAGAGGGTCCCAGCCTGTGGTGGACAAAACACAGCGTTTGCGGTTATCATGTCTCACCTGGGATGATAGAATCTCAAGTTGTGGTTCTAGGTATATTTTCCATCTTGTATAGGACTCCTCTGGTGGAGTGATGGAAACCTCCTGGGGTGCATCACTGTGGTACGTCACAGTGTACAGCCAAGTATTTTCTGCAGTTCTTCCTCCAGTGGCAAAGAGGACAAATGGCAGCGTGGCCCCAAAGAGGTGGCCCAGCATGCAACTATTAGGGCCTGAGCCACCTTTGTCTTAGGATTATGGGCCAGATCTTTCACCCATTCCTGAATAGGCAGTATTGTTTTCACTATTACCTCTGTTATCTGTGTTATTGGTTCTACCACCTGTAATGCAGAATAGGTAACCAATAACTGCTTCTCAATCATATTGTATCTCTCTTCTGCTCCATGCCACACCTGACACCAAAAGCTGGTTTTGATCCAAACAGATCCCAGTGCTGCCACAATCCCCAAAATCTTCCTGAATCACATGTACGTCTATTCCTGTTTGGTCGGGAGATGGGATCAAATATATTAAGCACCTGTGCTTGCTTAACAGCTATCTTTGCCTGTTGAAAAGCACCCTATTCTGTTCATCCCCAATCCCACAAGTGGCCTTTCTAAACTAATTGTTATAGATAGAGGTCTTAAAATCTACACAAGGTAGGGTATGAAGTTCTCTAATATCCCCAAATGCCCCAAAATTCTTGTAATTGTTCTGCTGTGGTTGGTATTAGAAATGCTTGAATTTTATCAGTGATATAGTTAGGTAAGACTTTAGTCTTACCTGACCAAATAACTCCCAAGAATTTTATTGTCAATTCAGTTGGACTTTCTGTGGGATTGACCACCCATCCTTTCTCCTGAAGGTAAGATGGCAATTAGCCTACCACTTTTTCCAGTGCTTCCAAAGAGGAAGAGGTTAACATTAAATCATCAGTATAATAATATAGTTTATATCATTATGTTTATCCCATTCTGTCAAATCATGCACCACCAAATTGTAGCAGAAGGTTGGAGAACACAAATACCCTTGTAACAGGACCACTGCCTGCCCTCCCATGCAAAAGAAAATTGGTCCTGCAATTCCTCAGCAATTGGGATGCTAAAGAACACACTGGCTATCTCCAGAACACAATGGTAGGTCTCCAACTCCCTGTTCAACATGTCTGGAAGGCTGGCAATATTGGGTCCTGTGCCAAAAATCTTGTAATAGTCCAAGGCACACAGAAGGATACGAGACAGCCCACTCTTATTACAAGATTTAATTCAGGTCTCTTCTCTGCATGTTTACTGCAGAGCATACAAATTAAAATGGGGTTTTTTGGAGCTAAAAAATGGAAATGGATTCTGCCATTTTATATCAATTTAAGATTCATTCATACAGATGCATGGTTGAATAGAGCTATGCCTTTTTTACAACTTGCAAGAAAAAAAAATAAAAATAAAGACTTTCTTCTTCTTTTAAAACAAATCTCACTACATAAAATAGCAACATCTAACATCTCATGCTGATTCTGTGTCCTTCTGAGCTCAATCATACTCCCAGGAAAAAAAAAATGTTTGCTTAGAAAAAGGTCAGGATGCCAGAACTGCAGCTGGAATGTTGTATCTGCCTTGTAAAGAAACAGCAGGTCAGACCATTCAGACAGCTTGCAGCAGTGGTTCAGACTCCAGTACACAGTGCCAGCTCATTACCCTTCACAGCAGCTTTTAGGATTAAATATTACAGAGCAACAACAGCACTTTCTGCAAACTTTTCCATGCAGACATATAGCAAATTGTTTCCCAGCAATAATAAATTCTGGTTACTCATTGTATGCCGTTCTGTTTCCTCAGCCTTCTGAACTACTACTGAAAGGTTACCCTGTTTACAGAGGAAGTTTGCCCTGAGACATGGTTATCCATGGGCTGCATATAAAATGCGCAATAAGCTTAATATATGTAGGTAGCACTTTATTATTTTACATATTTTCTTTTATTAAAACATAAAAAACAGCAGCAAAAACATAAAACCAGTGGAATGTTTGATCTTGTTTTTGTGAAACTAATGCATCAGGCCGGTTGCCATTCCTAGAGAGTTCTCAAAGTGTTCCTCAGAGATTTTTGATGCAATATTACTCTTCCTGTGCTTCATTTTTGACACTAATTTTTCACAAATGTACGTACTGCCAAAAAGTGGTGACGTGAATAAGGCATGCCTGTGAAGTGAGGGATACTTTTCTCTGGTAAGAGAGGGCTTATGAAAGTCTGGTAAAGAGGCATGACTAAATTTTTCTATGAGTTGAATGTCTGATTGCAACTCTATACATCCCATGTGAAAATTTGCAAGTAATGTATTTATGTTAGCTGAAAATCGAGTTGCAATTACAGAAAAAAAACATATTTTTTTAAATCTTGAAACCATTCTCAAATTCCTTTATAAAAACTGAAAGCATGGCTGCATGTTATTCACTGTTCACAGGTTGTGTTTAGCCAACATATCAAAATGCATGAAGTTATTTGCCATAGCTTGAGCCTGCCATATTTTATTTCAAACACTGTTGTTGTCTGAAACACAGTACAGATAAGGTGATTGTTCACCTTGAAGACGTGTGTTTAACTCATTTAAATGAGCAGTCAAATCCTCCAAAAATACTAAATCTGAGAGTCATTTTTAGTTTTCACATTCTGGAACAAATATCGTTTTTGATTCCTTAAAGGAATTGATTTCACTTTGCGGAGTCCATTTAGCATCTTACCCCAACTTAGCCACTTTCCCTCAGAAAATAAATGATGACCCCCCCCATAGTCAGCATCCTTACTTTTAAGGAACTCCTAGAATTGGCAATGATTCCATCCCTTGGGCTTTATGAAGTTCACAGGTTTGATGACAATTTGCATGGGGCACCATCAGTATCTGTACCAGATACGTTGACAAAAGTTAAAGAAAATGGCTTTGAAGTATTTTTTTACTGCTTCACACAAATCACGGGATTCAAATAAAGATTCTTTGTTGTGTCTTTCAGTGGCACCAAAGAAGCTGTTTCTTCAGCAACATTATATTTGTTATCAGTACCTGTAATGAAAATGGCAAGCTGAGCTGTATCTATATCATCAATACTTTCTTAGATTGCCAAAGCATAAAATTTGAAATTAGCAGTTATACTCTATAAATCGGTTCACCTGTCTATAGTCTGGTGGAACAAACTGACTTTAGAGAAATCCTTTTTTTTTTTTTGTAATCAGGACGTGTTATATCTGTTGTACTTTCCATACATTGCTTAACAAACTCACCGTCAGGAAATGGTTTTGATTTTTTTGCAGTCAGATTTGCTATCATGTAACTGCCTTTTATAACAGAGTCCGTTTGAGTTTTAACTTTTTAAAAACTATTTTATTGAGGTGACAGACTTCTTGCAGTTCTGCTATTTTGTCTTCATGAAGCATTCCCTGATATGCAGAAACAAACTGTCAAATACGTTTCATATAATGTTGCAGCATCTGGGGTACCGACTTAGATGTGAACAATCCAAATTGTTTATTACAGGTTCTAGCATCCTTTATATACATTCACAAGTTTTCTCTTTTAACTTTCCCACCCGCCTTTACGTGTCAACAGAACATTCCACAAACACTCCTTAACTGTGCATGCAGGCACTTACCTTACCCAGTCAGGGTCGTGAGTCATTCCAAGCCATGTGCTCTTCCTACAATCGGGGTCATTATCAAACAGCCATCATGAAGCTTACTTGACTTTGTTTTTCTCTTTTATGGGAATCCTTGGTTCTCAGCCTTGCTTCCTCATGCCGTTTATCTTTCTCCACAGCTTCTGTTCTGAACAGCTTTCTTGTATTCCCACGTAATGTCTTTACAAATTGTAGTCTTTGAAAACTGACACCGTTTCCTTGCAAATTAAACATAGTGCTGTATTGTATGTCAGCACTGCTCTGCATTCTCTCCACGTCCTGGGGCTGGGCTGCTCTGCGGGGCAGCCACCATGATGATGTGGCACCAGTGTTACCGTAAAGCAGTCAATCAAAAACTCTTTTAGACTCAAGTTGGATGTTAGAAACTAGGCATTCTTCAACATCAGCACTGGATGCGTGGGGGATATTCTCCTCCTATCACATTTTGTGCCTTGCACAAGAAGATCTTTGGTTTAGATACATTCAGAGGCCTTCCAGGAGGTGCATACATTTTCCACACGAAATCTCATGGAACCTTCCTTATCTACTCAAATACAAAGACACAGACCCTTCACGTTGTCTAAACAAACTACAAGGATATCCATGAGGGGACTGTCACAGCTCTGGCCCAGTTTGGTCTGGTTCTGTGACCAGTGGAGTGGAGGATCCCATGGACCCACACCCCAGGAGAGGGAGAGGAGGAGTAAGGAAATTATATGGAGATGGGCCTACAAACAAAAGAGCAGCAACAAGACGAGGGAGAAAAGCTAATTTACTAAATATGATATCAGAATGCGAGATGACACAATATAATACAATATAATTGGAATTGAAGCTAATAAATCAAATAAATGAAAGAGGGAGTGTCCAAAACCAAAGGCCTTACTGTAATGCTGAAGGTGAGATGGCTACGGAGCGCACGCCGCAGAGACAAGGAGTAAAAGGGGCAGTGTGGTGACTTGTGAATAGTTTTATCTTTCCCTCTAAACAGAAAATGGAAACAGAACAGTTATTGTCTTCTGGGATATGTAGTAGTCCTTTTTCTCTTCTGAGAAAAGTGCCTGGAAATACTGACAGTCCTTGGAACAGGAGCATTAACACTTGAACTCCCAGTGCACTACATGATGTTATCATGTGGAATGCCAATAACAAAAATCACAAAACCATGACAGGGACTTATCAAGATGCAACTTGCATCAATCCCTCCTTTTCTCTTGAGGGTTTGTAACTAACATGCTCTAACTCTCATTGTATCAGTTCATTGTATCCCCAACAGAGATATAATATTGTCAGAACAATGATTGAAGCACTGTATCATTACTAATGCAATTATACATACAGAAATGTATGTATAAAAACAATTATCAAAAATAGTTTCTCCAAACAAGACCAATCAGGGAACCATGCAGTCAGTTATCGCAGACCTCCGCTAAACATCGGGAGGTGTCATCAAGATTATCATCAAAGCGTTTTCTCTATATATTCTTCTGTTCTGCCAATGCCACAGTAACATGAAGTATTAATAACTGCACATACACCATCCTGTAACAAATCCAGGGCCATCTAGTTTTCTACAGCTATTCATTGTGTTGTCCCAATTTCTCTTTGCAGTCTTAGCATAAATGCTGTTTATGGTGGCATTAGAGAATATCTGTAAGGAATCAAACAAGTTCAATACTGCTTTTGCCGATCTGTTGACTCCCAGCATAGGGAAGAACCAGCAAACAAAAGAATGGAAGCAAGTCAGCTTCTCTTCTAAAAGATTGCTGCTCCTTTTCAGTCTAATACTTTGTATCTACATTAATATACCCAAATCATTATACTGTTGTCCCAGATTTGCATTGCCAGAATATCTCCCCTAGAGCAAAGGATAACTGACCCTGATCAAGGGGCATTAGTCTACTAGCAAGCATACCATCATTTCCTTCATATAGCCAAAATTTCCCTTCAGGAGGAAGTAAGAGGAAGTACCTCTAAGTACCCAGATCTATCTAGGAATACAAACTGAAATCTTCTAGGAGAAATCTCCACTTTCAGCAATCATGAAATTATAGAAACAGATTGGCTTGGATTAGAATGGAACTTAGAAATCATCTAGTTCCACCACCTCTACCATGGGCAGGGTTGCCATCCATCAGATTGCCCAGAACCCCCTACAACCCACCTTCAAATGTCTCCAGGGATGGGGCATATACAGCTTCTATGGGTAACCCATTCCAGTGCCTCACAACAATCTGTGTATAGAATTTCCTCCTAACATCTAATCATTCTTCTTTTAGTTTTAAACCATACCTCCTTGCCCTGTCACTATCAGATCTTGTAAAAAGTCAGTTTCCTTCCTGGTTAGAAGCTCCTTTTATGTACTGGATGGCTACAATTAGGTCTCCCTAATTACTGAAATTGGAAATAGAAGCAATAGCGTCGGAAATCAGCAAGCTGAATAAGCCCAAGTCCCTCAGCCTTCTTCATACAAGAGGCCCTCTGATCATTTTTGTGACCTCCAATAGTTCTATGCCTTTCTTGTGCTGGGGGCCCATGACCTGGCTGCAGTACTCCAGATGGAACTTTTTTAGGACAGAGTAGAGATGGATAATCACCTCCATCCCTTCTAGCCACCACTCTTTTGATGCAGTTGTGCCTTCAACTCCCATCTAGAGGTTCAGAGTCTGTTGTTGCCAGTTCTCCCTCCTTTATCAGTGGAGGTATACTCTCCTTGGCCTGCCTCTTCTGACCAGTGTACCTGTAGAATCTCTTCTTATTACTTTTCACATCTCCTGCCAAGTTCAGTTCCATCTGTGCCTTGGCTTTCCTGATCCAATCTGTAAAACAAAAATACACAGCTACAGTTTTAAACAGTCCATTTGGAACCACTACAATGTCACAGCCACGCTCGTTGAGGAATCAGGACGTTACAAACAAAAATGCTTATGCTGCAAACCCAGTCACCTCATTTGTACATCTCCCTGAAGTAATTATTTCATGGTCATGTAATTTGTTGAAAAAGAACCTTTACACTTAACAGCTGAGGGAACGGGAGGCAGCACCACCACAGCAGAATGCTCTAAGAAATTTTCCTTCACATGCAAGGAAAGAAAAATAAGAAATATTTCAGGCATTGCAAGAATGAATCTAGGATCTGAAAAGTAGGCCGTATAGTGATAAGCTAAGGAACTCCAGTCTCCTTTCCTTAGCCAAAAAGATGTGACCTGAAGCAAAAGAGCATAAGTACATAGTTAGAGATTTCTAATTTCCTTACCTTCCATCTCTTCCCCTTCTTTTTTTCTTTTCTTCCCCCTTCTATTTTTCCTGTTTGTTATTCATCTGCTAGACAGACAACAAAAGCAAAAAAAGAAGGAGTGAAGAGGTTAAATTCTGCCTTCATAAAGCCTGAATGATTGATCAGATTATATTTCCAAGTTAGCCAGACTCTCCATTACTTAAAAATTTCTATACTGGAAAGTCCAGAAGAAAAAAAAAAAAACTTGACAAAAATGCTTATGTAGTCATCTTCTATTCCTACTCAAAACATTGTTAATGTTATCTTAGTCGTAGCATTTTTGCCCTGCCTACTTTGACCCCAAGCAAAAACATAAATGCATGAAACTGAAGAAAAAAATGAAATTAACTCTAGACATTCAATTATCGTAAAATCCCCATCTGCATTTGCAGTGAAGATTTGGTCTGAGTCTTGTATTATCTTAATTATTTCATCTACCTCTCATGTTTCCATGTTGCCAAGGACAATCTCTTTACTTTTAATGGTAGTAAAACCTGAGACTTTGAATTTTTTGTGGATTAAAGAAAATGAAGAAAACCTCTGTAAAATGGGATTAATGTATTAACTAGACTTGAATTTGTCTTTTGTATCAATCTAGAATTTCCACATAAAATAATTTAGTGGTCTTTTATACTTTTGTGCTTTGGTGTGCTTTTGATACTAAATTCTTTCTTCCATTTTTGCCAATTTTTTTGTAATTTTTTTAAGTACATGATATATCTAGCGCTCCTCTCTGTGTAAGATTAAGTCCTGTGTTTAACAGGGCTTAGTCGTGCACAATAAATCTTACACAAAAAGATCAAAATAAAGTAATTCAGAAGAACTTCCAGTTTCTGCATACTGTGTCTTAGTCTCAGCACGATGGTTGTTTGGCTTTACTTCTGCCCGTTGCCCTTTTGAGGACATTGTATTGCTTCTGCAACTGGTGTTGCTCAGTTGATCTGTTTTTTGTGTTGAAAGTGACAAAACACTGGCAGCGACTACCCAGAGAGGTTGTAGAGTCTCCCCCCTCACAGATATTCAAAAGCCCCCAGGAGTATGGTCCTGGAAAAGTCGTATTATCCTGCTTGATCAGAGGGGCTGGACCAGGTGACCACCTGAGATTTTTTCTAACCTTAACCATTCTGTGATTCAGTGATTTTAAAATTGCTTAGTCACCGACTAGATTATGCCTGTTCCATTTAGAGGCTGACGTAGAAACTTTTCTTCCACTGTTCAGTGGATTTCATAGAATCATAAAATCCTAAGAGTTGGAGGGGACCTCTGAAGGCCATCTGGTCTAGTTCCCCTGCAATGAATTCCTAAGGAGCTCCCCTCTGATGGACTTCCAAGGAACTTGTGTTCCTCTAGAGCTACCACTGCTCTTCCTAACCTGAAATATCCTTTAACATACATACACTTAAATTTATGAGGCATCTTGAGTGTAAGAAGATATGTGATAGCATATGTTTTCTATTCGCTGAGGTTTTCCATTCACAATGGATTTATAATGAGCCATTTAAATATAAGACTTCAGACTGCAAATGATAATAATAATAAAAAATGTTAAAAATCCTTATTGTTATTTGTTACACAATTTATTATATACAAATATCTGATACCATCAAGCACCAGAAATAAACTTTTTGATAAAATGTCTAGAAACATATTTGTTACTATTGTCTCTGCCCTATAATGGGAAACAATTTCTCTCATGATTTAGTATGATTTTCCATCAATTACACACTTCAAACCTTCTTAGTCCTGACATGTGGCTATCGAAGGAGAACTTTATTCTTGAATATTAAATTTTTCTTTAAAATAAATGTGGTTAGAGTTAGAAAGCTGAAAATTTGCGCATGCAAATAACGTGTTCCTTCTCAACAATTATTTTTCTGCATTGCTTCAGAATAAAGACACTTATTTTCTTACCGCAGATATGCTTCCACATTTTAGCACAAAGTCAAGAACTTAAATTTAATGCTAATTTATCCCTAATCAAAACAGAGGAACAGCTCATTTGAAGGGACAAATTCTGCCTTTGCAGATATTAGAAAGCATTTGTCAGTTGGCTGCTTCAAATCAGAGGAATCCCTATTGTAATTGTAAAGATTTAACAAGCAAGCAAGGATAGATATGTAGCATAACTTTCCATTTTACATAATAAAAATATACCAGAGACATATCAAGAAATAAGACACTATTTTGACTATTTTGACTCACGATCATTCAATTTGTCAATTAAAACCTAGTTTCATTTTAAAAAGTATGCATAAGTTGAAATATGTAATTTTTCTAATTACGACAAACAAAAGTTGTTGTTTGGGGGTTTTTTTCTTTGTTTGGGTGGGTTTTTTTGTTTTTTTTGTTGTGGTTTGTTTTGGTTTGTTTGTTTTTTTTTGTTGTTGTTGTTTTTTTTGCTTATTATCACCAAATACATCATAACAATGAAGAAATGTGTTTTTTCCTTATTAAAACAAGGTAGATTTAAAGGAAAGAAGATATTTGCCACAGGATCCACTGTATTATCCTTTCTGCAAAAACCATTTGTCACTTGTGTCTGGTCTCTGGCACCATCTCAGATGCCCAAAGATCCCACTGATACCCCAACTCTGCTCTGGATTGCAGGTGCCCTGGGACTGCAGTGATATGTCCTCAGCACTGTTGGTGATGGGTTGTATGGCTGGGAATTCTCTAATGAATTCTGGGCAAACAAATTGAGCTTCTGTTTCTTCAGTCACATTTTAATGAACTCTTCAACTGCAAAACATTTCATCTTTCACTAGTGAGAATCATTTAACTACAACCGCCATCTGGATTTCTGATCCAGATAACCTTGGTAGCTATACTATGAAAAATAAGAATTACTGTGCTGAAACGCACCAGTAACAAAGGAACAATCCCTTAACATTAAGGGGAAGATCTACACCTGAGATATTTGGTGTTTTTTTTTAAGAACAGCACAAGTGTGTTGCGTTATTTCAGGGTCCAATAGGTTTGAGTAGGTACACAGTTTATTTATTTTCCCCTTCTTTTAATGAAGCGCAGCTGAGAAAAGTGTAAATATCAAAGGATATACAGACAGACTCACACTTGGCTTTAGCCATAGAGATGGCATTTCATTAAGTAAACAGAAATCCCAAGTTCAAAAACGGCCCTTTTTCCCTTCCCCTCCATAACAGAAGGTGTTTTAGAAAGCTGTTAGGTTACACTTGGAGCTTACATTATCATTTTAGGTACTCGCTTTCTTGGAAGCCTGAAAAATACTGTACAGGTATTGTGGTAAACTGCTGTACTTTCCAAGTGGCAGCAGTACCTGCCTTCTGTTTTCAATCAGCTTTCCAGATTGGAAGTATACTGCCAAATTTCATATGGAATAGATACAGTAGAGCAAAAAAAATTTTTGTAGATCTGAATCACAGTAATATGTTAGTGAATAAATTGTTTATCAATGTATTTTTTCTTAAGAAGCTCGTAATTAATTTAAGACAAAAATGCGTGAGCAAGCCACGTATTAACTTAACTGCTCTGTACTTCACCTTTTGGGGGCTGAAGTGCTTCCCTACAGGCAAATAGACATTAAATTTGTCAAGTGCTTAAATACTGAAAGAATGAATTACACTTGAGCTACACTTAACTTGCCCACTTCAGTAGCAAAGTTTGGAAAATTTTTAGTTGAAATTTAATAAATATATTACCATAGTTTTCTGAGATAAAAATACATTTGAGATACCTGAATGTTTTGTACATGTATTTCAAGGTAAAGTTTGGACAGTACAATTTCAAAGAAATCTTTGAAAAAGTGAAGAAATTGTTCCCCACTTGAAAATGCTGACAACTTCTAAATAGTAACCTTTTTATTTTTGAGTCAATTGAAACTTGTCGTTTTTGAAAATGGTAGGAATGAAATAGCATGGGCTAATATAAAATTTAAGAATTTAGTCTTTTTCCATCTACAACAGGACCTCAAAATTTTGTTTTGGTCAGTTACCAAATCACCTTCTTACCTCACATATCTAACTTCTCTTCCAGGGGAATCTGCCCCATTATCTTCCCAGGAACAGGGTAAGACTCCCTGGTCTGTAGTTCCCTAGGTCTTCCTTTCTCCATTTCTATAAAATGAGAGTAATGATTCCCTTCCTCCCTTCATCAGTATTTCACCTGAAAGCCACATCATTTCAAATATTATGGAGAGTGGCTTGGCAACCACATCAGCCAGTTCTTTCAGAATTCTGGGATGCAATTTTCTTTTACACATTCAGTATCACGAGACATTTGTGGACTTACTCTGATAGTGAGAAGGATTTTGCTCCCCCGGCCCTCACTTAGAAGCTCAGGGATGTAGGTTCAGGGATGTGAGAGACACAAGGAGCCTGGCTTTCAGTGAAGACTGAGGCAAAGATCTCACTGATTACCTCAGCCATTTATGTTTGTAGCCAGCTTTGTTTTCCCATTCTCAGGTGGTGTTTGTTGTGTTTGTTTTTTTTTTAATTTTCAGATTAGCAAATTGCAAAAAATGATCTTTTCAGGAATTCAGCAAAGCAAAGTAAGCAGCTCAGTATGAAGCTCTTCAAGCAAATGAACTGTAAGGCAGCATGGCTTTTTGGTTTTTTTTAGTATCTTGCATTGAGAGACAGTGAGTCCCCACAAACAAAGCTAGATTAAGTTTTAAACAGTAAGACTATTTTACTGCTATTTGCAATAGGAATCCTTCATATAGTTGTGTACGAAGTATTTCCAGCCTTAATGTCATCTTCCTCCTCCCCTTCCTTTTGATGGCATTTTTAAATCAAAATCCAGCCACAAGAGATTTTGCAACCGAGTTCTGCTTTACTTGGCACTAAGAGGATTTATGTAAGGCGTTATGACAATGCTTGGCATCATGAAGGTCACTGACATTGTCCTTTGGCATTAAGTGATACACGGCCCATTGAGTCACAGAGTAAAGGGGTAAGATTTTTTTGTTCTCTCTCCATCATGTTTAGTTTCTGCACAGAAGAAGAGCACTGAGGATGGTTGTTTTGCCACAGATGTTGATTACTTTCAATAAATCATACAATCTACTGACAGTTCATTTACTGAGGCTTACTGTTGACTCATGTTTAGAAGGACAGTTAGGAAAAAAATGCTTTCTTGTTATTTCAGGCCAGGCTCTCCTAAAAATATGATTTTTGAGTGTATTACACAAAGCAAAACAAATGTTAAGAAATCCAGTAAAATGTCCTAAAATGAATTTCAGACATTAGCCTGACAAAGAAGCCAGAATGGTTATCAGGATTATATTTCAATGAAGCTTATTTCAACAAATGGCAGTACAGCAGCAATAAACATATACATTACTTGTAAAGCACTGGACTACATACGGTTTTTCTCTCTGGCAAGCTTTCAGATCCATGAGTTACGGTAGCACCGACTTGGGAGCACTTACTCATTAGTAGCAGAAACAAGAAAACGCATTGACTCCTTGGAAGCTATGTGTGAGATTTTCAAACAGCAGAGCCTTAAGTAAGCTCTATCTACGTTATTGAGGTCTTCTGGGTTGTGAAGGAAAAATAATCACAACCAAGCTGCAACATCATTTAGAAGCCAGTGTGATATATTGAATACATTTTTGTTGCTACTTCCTCTACCATATTCCCGAAACAATAACAGAGTTAATAAAAGCTTAATACACATGCAAATGAAAAAGAAATGATGGAATTTCGAAGTCCCTCACTAGTGACTAATATTTATATAGCATTTCACAATTTGATTAAAAATAAATAAAGAAATAAAGAAGGAAAAAAAAGAGAGAACCAATTTGATATTAGTTGTTTTTTCCTCTGCTCTTCTGAATAAAGCAGATATCAGAATCATCCGACACATTAGATACCCGGCAGGACATAACTTTCACTTCTTAAAAGACAAGGAAATTTATAGTTTCAGTTAAGAAGATGCTGCCATTCTGCTCAGTGTGTGCAAATACCAGTGAGTCACAGTTCAAGTTACAGGCAAGGCAGTAATCTTTTGCTATAACTCAGGTGCATAATTCAGACTAGACAGACATACCAGGACAAGCCTTCCATTAGCTAGGTTGAGAAATACCAGTAAATGTGCAACAACACTGGCATCAAGCATCAAAATTCTGCTTATACTTAAGTGGGAAGAAAAGTTTGTGTGATATTATACACGCATTACAGCTAGTGAGTTCCACATCTGCTCAGATCTACCTGTGCCCCTGGCAGTCATTTATACTACATACTACAGTATAAGTGTTTTAAAAACATTCAAAACCGAATCCTTATTTTTAGGCATTTATGTATAATTTTGTGTTAAGCTATTGTACAGATAAAAATACTGCAAACTCCATAATTTTCTTTTCCCCAGAGGAGAACATTTTGGAACATTAGATTTCATGCATTCAAATAATATAAAGTAATAACTCGTAGGAGGAGACTTGAAGCTCATGATGAGGAATCATTGTGTTCATTTATATTATATTCAGCTCAATGTAAGCCTCCGATTTTTCCTCACAAATATCAGCATGCTATGCTATGTGATCTTGACATCCTAGCTGTCTACCACTACTACTACACACGTTATTACTCTTTCTTGACTTTTTCCAGAAATCCATTGGAGTATCATAAGAAAAGCCTCGTTAAAATTTTAGCATTATTTTCCTTTCTTCTCATTAATGGGAACTCTTCTCTTTTGACCTTACCTTGATAATTCCATGTGTCCAGCTATGTGTTTGGGCACATGTTAGTGGGGTATCTAAACTCACCGGGAAATATATATATATATTTTTTAACTTTATTTTATGCATTTCAGATATTAAAAATTTGATTTTATCTTCCTAATTGTCAACTTGTTTGCACCTATTTTGCATAGATCTTTTTTCCCCTCTGTTTTTGGGAGTTTTGTTTTATTTTCATAACTGACTAAATAAATAAATAAATAACAACCAAAAATAAAAAAAAATTAAAAATTTAAAAAACAACAACAACAAAAAAACCCACAACAGTTTATCCTGACACCAATGATTTGGATCAGGATTGTTAAACATGACTAGTATGTCCTGTATTGTCTTAACATATTGGTACTTAGCTTGGAACATTTACAGGGGAATTTCATGAACAGAAGAATGTCAATTACTTTTTTCTAAACAAACTGTTCTATTTAAGAAAGCTGAGATTAGATATCCAAAGTGGAGATATTCATAGGCCCCCCTTCTCTTATCCTGAATTATGATGTTAAATTAAATCATTTTCTTTCTTTTGAAATGATGCATAATAAACTATTCACAACATAGATTCTACAAACCATAATGTTAATTTTTATGTTACAGATGCAGATAACATAGGAATATCTGAAAGGAATTCTAGAACAGATATAGCCAAACCAAGTCTTTGCAGTTTAAAATATATCTTCAGCATTCTTGCATTAATAGTGCCCCTGAAAAGGCATCAGAGATGCTGTTGGAAGTAAAATGTTTCTTGATACCTTACACAGAAAGTAAGATTATAAATGTAATAAAGTTTCAACAGATTCTATGTTTATTTAGGCACTATCTGTAATATGCTATGGGTGATTTGTCTTATTGGTAAACAATAAGAGTAAACAATCCTGCATATATAATCTGTTTCCACTTTTGTCAAAAACAATGCAAAGTATTTCCTTTTTTAACTGAAGTTAATTGGGCAATTTAACAGATCTGCCAGTGTGTATTTTCTTTTGTTCTTTCAAAACCTTTACTCACAGTGCTGTTCAGATTCAAATCCACCAAAATTCTACTCTTTCTTTTTTTTAAATACTGGAGAGAATGTCCAATAGTTTCACTTGGAAACTGTATGAAAGATGCTTAGAGTAGTCTTATACTAAGCAACTTAGAATTGATTAAAAATAGGTGATTGAAATTATTTCTCAGTGTAAAAAAAAAAAGCCTTCAGTTTTTCCTTCCTCTCTGCAGGATTTCATGTTGGAAAAACAGAAATGCAAAATTATTTTTTTCAAAAATAAGACAACAGAATTCTAAAACATACACTGATATATCTGGAATCAGAATAATAAAAAGAAATCTGTGATTCGAATTAATTATATTTTAATTAGAAAAGCGAAGTGTCATCATAACTACTTCTGTTGTAATGTAGATCATGCTGAACAACTATGTTCTGTAAAGCGGTTTATTTTGGCTATTTATTAATTATATTGGATGTATCAAAAGTAGAAAGCTCTATTCTCAGATTGTGTAAATATGCAGTATTTCATTCAAATCAACAGTTCAGTGCTAATTTACATCAGCTAGGAACTTACTCCCACAGTAACTAAATATGCATAATTTTTGGAGCAAGCTTTTCATTTAAAAATCATTGGTAATTTTTTACCATATATTCTTTTCCAATATGAATAGAGAAAAACTAAATAATCTTTAAACATATTTCTATTACAAATACTACAGCTGAAACTTTTATCATGTTATACTGGGGGAAAAAAAAAGAAGAAGAAGAAAAAAAAAACCCACCCACAAGAACAGTTTTATGTTGGAAAATTCACCAGCTAATGAAAGATACTTAGAGTAGCCTTATATTAACCATGAATGTAAGAGTCCAAATGCTTATTTTCGGCAAACAAAGTAATCACAGCAAACACAGCATGTTCAGGAATGACTCAAGACAGTTAAAATTTTAACATAATAGTTGAAATAAATATCAACAAACCAGAGTAATTTATACGACTGTAGGATATTTTTCCCTTCCCCATTGCTGGCTTTGAAGAACAGAGTGATTGACTGGAAAGGAACTTTGCAGAGAAGGACTGAGGTGTTGTGGTGGACATCAGTTTTAACATAAATAAGCAGTATGTTGTTGCAGCAATGAAAGCTAGCTATGCACATCAAGAAGACTGTAGTCACCAGGTGAAGGGAAATGATTATTCACCTTTATTCAGTACCAGGCTCAACTGGAATGCACTGTCCAGTTTAAAACCCTCAGATGGATGAAAGATCCTGAAAAACTGGAGCAAGTTCAACAAGATGATCAGAGCTCGTAAAGCATGACATATGAGAAAAGACTGAGAGATCTAGATTTGCTTTTAAGAAAAGACTGCAAAAGAGGTATCTAACTGGTATGTTTTCAGTTACCTAGACAGATGTTGCCCCTCAGAACAATAGAGACAGAATCTACTCAGATATGCCCAGAAGAAGGAGCAGAGGCAACAGATGTAAATTGCAGCAAGGAATTCTGATATGACACAAGGACGGTGATTAAGCAAAAGAAAAGTTACCCAGAGATGCTGTGGAACTGCCACCATTGCAAGTTTCCAGCAGTCATCTATACAACACCTTAGGCAAGCTGATACAACTTTGCACAGGGCTTGCTTTGAGTAGTTTTCTTCCAACTTAAGTTACCCCTATCTACAGAAATGAACAAATTCCTTTCTGACTTTCATTAGCAAAAACAAAATATGAAGAGCTTGATAAGCCTCAACCTGCAAGCAAGCAAATTTCATCTGGATCACAGCTTTTGTGACTAATCAACTGTTTGTTTAATTGTCACCAACTTTGCATTTCCCATTTTAGCATGCATTTAACACTGATGAAGCAATCTTACGTCTCAAACAGAAGAAGGATCAGATCTTGAACTGATTTAGCCTTAATGCTTGCAATGCCTCAAGCTGAGACTCGCAAGGCTAAGCAATCTTCTTCTTCATTTTAAAACTTACTTCAACATATTTGCATCCTCAATACGTGCAGGAAGATTGTATCATGAATCATTCCCAAATGAATCATTTTTTCTTGATAACTTTTCGATTTCTTTACCATTTACAATCAAGGTGTTTCTTTGGTCATTTGTTGTAGTGCTCTTATTTAAAAGAAAGAAATCTCTAAATGATAAGCAATATCATATAATGCCTGCCCACAGGCCTGTCTTGCAAAGGGCACTTCAGAGAGGATTCAAAGATATTGAAATATGCTGAGTACTGCTGCAGAACTGAAGCATTAAACTATCAGACCATGACTCCATACCTGTTACTTTTAAATGGAGATGAATTTCTTTGTTGCATCCAAAATCCTTTGTGCTACTAGACAAATAATTTACTTCTTGATATAGTTTTCTCATCCTCTGCAAAGACACTGAAGTGATAAGTTCTACATACTATAATAAGCATGTACAGCTGTCACAAAATCCGTATGAGGTACTGAATTCAAACTCTCTGAATTTTTTTTTACTGTACTTGCAAACATACATTAATGTTTTCATTTGGATCAGGAGTACTTTTCTGTCTTTTTTCTTTTTTTTTCACAGTATAAAACAGTCTTACAGTACACAAATTTAATTTCTTTGGATGAAACTAATCTAATAGGGACAATCCAAAAGCTTAGCCATGTGCTCCAGCTACTAAAAGATGCTGAATCCCTGGGACCAGCCTGAAGCTGGTCTGAATCGTGACTGTCAAAACTCTCAAAAGAGAGCAAGTGTTGTGGAAGAGGAGGAAAAAAGGGGAAGGGAAGGAAGAAAAGAAAGGGATGGGAGTTGAAGAGGGAAAAGAGGTGAGAGAAAAGAGGAGAGGAATACACCACAGAAAGTAAGTGAAGGGAAAGAAAGGGGGAAAGGAAGAGAGAGGGTGAATGGAAGGAAAGAAGTACACCTGCAGTGACACTAAATAAAAGTGTTGGAATAAATCAATGCTTGTAACAGAAAAATAGTTCTGACCTTATAACTTCTTATGTGTGGCAAATTCCCGGACTACTCTTCCCTCCATTCATACCCACATCCCTTCAGAGAAAAAAATTCCTCACCTCATTAAGAAGACAGAATTCTTGTCTTCCTCAGAACTGTGTCAGCAGGGTAAACAAGATGAGAATATTTTGATCACATCAGCACGTTTCAACATTTACTTTAAAAGTCCTTCAGTTTAAAATCATGTATTTCTACCTCAGCTCTGCATTATTTCACACTGTAAAATCTGTATCTCTGTGTCATATGACGTCTTTTCCTCTCTTCCACACGCTACAACCACAGGTTGAGATGCATGGTTTACCATGAGGCACTGAAAAATTCAACTTTTGCTGTTGGGAAAGATAATATATGGTGGATTTCTTCTCTCTTCTCTGCACAAAAGGACGTACAACAGCTAAACTGTGTAATTATCTATCATAGTGATCAAATAGTTTTAACAAAATACCTAAGGCAGAATCTGCAGACACGAAAACAACTCCCAGAAAAGACCCTAGATAAACACATTTCATGATAGAGAATATATGTTTTCCTATTAGAAAATCATCTGAACTGAATTCTTGTCATCAAACGTAAATTAAATATATATTCAAAATTATGATCTGTCAACATTTAAACAGCGTACATTCTGTACTGTGAGATATTCAAAAATGGTCCAATACATTCTACGTATTCAGAACAAACTCATAAAATGATAAAAGCAAAAGAGGAACAGGAAAATTTGCACAAGGGCTGAAAATGCAACACAAAAATGTCACAGAATCACAAAGTTGTAGGGGTTGGAACTGACCACAGGATGTCATTAGACTGCTTTATTTAGTATAAGCATGTCTGACAATATACATGGCCTCACAGTACTGCACAGAAATTAGCACAAAAATCTCCTAGAAGCTTCAGGGCACAAACTCTACATGCAAAAATAATTGCTTCTCTGTCAAAACCTGGCTCAGTGACTGCACACTCTTATTATCAGATCAAGCAATAACCTGGAGACAGAACAGTGTAGTAAATACAGTGCTATCCTGAGTCAACTTCAGAAAACAGCTTAACTGACTTAGTTTGATCCTGTGATACATTAGTCATTTTCTAAAATGCAAGCTCTTAAAAATTGCAGCACACCTAGACTAACCTGCTTTCAACATATTGATGGGAACAGATTAAAGCTAGCAGAAGCATCTACACACTGTGCTGTTAATTGAAGCCAGGAGAAAAGGAGTGCTTTTAAATAGCAGTGTGAAAATCACATTGATCATTCTTTGTGGTGCAAATCTTCATAACAAGATTTCCTGTTAAAGTACATGCTGGAAACATTTGTTACGTCTTTATTACACTTGTGCAGTGTCCCAGCACTTGCATAGTGAAAACATAAATGCACAGTTAGATTCATGCCATGTTAGGAGATGAAATGACAGGTTGCTAATACTGGGGCTGCTGATTAGATTTAAAATGATTAAAACTGTAGGAAAGAAAACAACAACAACAGAAAACATTCTTACCTGCATTTTACTAGTATTCTGCCTTGAGATTAATTGCAAAGATGCCAAGAAACCTAGATTGGTATGGTTTGATTTAAAACAATATCAACTACCGTTTATCCATATGCCAGAATGCATAGTAGAGATTAAGAAAAGATCAGAGAATAGTAGAAATGAAGCTAATGCACAGGTACTTATCTTCAGAAAAACACCTGAGATGGCTGAAATAGCAACCTACTTTGTGATCTTTGAGAGAAACCAAAGTAACTTTCTATTCTCTGTGGTACTCAGTTTATGACAGACGCTTTGAAAACACTGAGAAACCGTTTGTGGATCTTTAATCACTTCTTGGATTTACCACTTGACATAGCAGGCAGTGTCTGAGAAAAAGCCTTATTGATTTGCAGTGAACTCTAGAGCAACCAAACAGGATACAGACAAGGCCCAAACACTATCTGCTGTAGTCTTCAAAAATTGTAATCAAACATTATGCTACAGTAGGCAGAGTTAAAACAGGTCATTATCATAGCTGGGGAGAAAAGAGAAGATGTAATCAGTTAAATTCATGTTTGATTAATAAATAAACACTTCTGAGACCAAAACTTCTCACTAAAAACATGTTCATTTCTATAGAAAAACTAAAAAATACATGTATTTTGAGCTAGGTGACAGTGGAAAATTGTTGTCAAGCTAAATGATATGTGCTTCCAAAGCCTTTTAAGAAAAAAAAAAATCCTGATCCCTTAAGCCTAACAAACAGCATGCAGGTAGTATTTGTGTAGGTGCATTTGTGTAGGTAGAATTTGTGTAGGTGCATTTCCAACAGAACTCGACATACGATGCCGTACTTTTACCAAACGAATATTCAAACCATTTCAAATTAAGTCTTGTGTAATATTCATGTGCTATCAATACGACTTTCTCATAATCAGGAGATATTTCTCCTACTTTTACCTTGTTTACTGCACACTTCTTTGCAATGATCTCAAGGACTACTTCTGAGACTGAAAATTTCCACTTTATAGGAAAATGGATGTGAAAGCTAAAGTAATAACAGCAATATCTACAGCTTCTACTTCCATTTCACATTTCTGTAGGCAGCGAAATCAATAGTCATTACCTATGTGTTAAAGTTACACACTTAATCGAATAATTCTACCCAACTAATGGTTCACATTTTGTTTTAATAAAGTTATTGACACTCCAGTATTTAAAAAGTTGTTTGCAATCCATTGTATAAAAATTGTTCTTACAAAAATAGAAAACTTAAATATCAATGAAATATCTACGTTGTAATTTTTTAAAATTTGAAGTAAGGGGTAATCTTAAACATTTCTTCGGCTTTTCTTTAACTATATTCTAGTTGATTTCTAATGTTTAGCATGAAAATTCTTCAGAATCAGAAGCTGCTAAACTATAAATATGACTATTAAAAGTTCAAGGCAATTAGAGTAATATCTTAAAATGAGGAAGGTGAAGAGTAAATATTAAAGATTTAAATAGCAATTGTAATAGTTGAAAATATTATTTTCAGAGATCTATAATTAACTCAATAAAATAGACTTAGCATTGTGATGCAAATTGGTCTTTTAATATTGGACAATAAAACCATAAGGCAAAGGTCCAGATTCTCTGGACCAGCATCTAGGAAGAGCTGGGACCCAGAGAATGGGATTTCACAACATTGAGTACACAATGCAAAGTCACCTGAACTAACACACAACCTCCATCAACCACTCCACGTATGCAGAATACACGAGTGGAGCAGGTAGGTATTTTCTGAAGGGCTGTGCCTGCTGAGAGCAGCACACTGTAGAGGAGGGGAGAAATGTGAGGGAGGAGTGGCAGAGAAGAACAGTTATGGACTGACCATATTCCCCATCCCCTGTGCCACACGCGTGGTAGGAGGTAGAGGGATGTTATAGCAGTCAGAAAGAAAGGAGTGAATTTGAGCCTGATAAAAAAAGAGGGTGTCGATGTAAGATGTTTTTAACTTTGTTTCTCTCCATACAGATCTACTATAAACTAAATTAACTTTCCTCAAGTTGAGGGTTTTTTTGCCCATGACAGCAACTGATAGTTGATCTCCCTGTATTTATCTTCACTCGTGAGAATTTTCATCGTATTTTTATTCTGTCTTACCGAGAAGGAGGAGAGAGAGAATATCTGGGTGGGCATTGAGATACGAGCTGTCCAGAGTCAACCCATCAAACTTGGAAATAAATATTTGACAGAAATTTTGAGAAAAGAAAAAGAATATCCCAGAAACCGATGAGCAAAGTTTGCTTGTGTTCCTTCCTTCTTTAAGCAACTTCTGCTTACATCTTTCAAGTTCTATCGTCTCCTCTAATTTATACAGCAAGCAGTGGTATTGCTTGTTGTTTTAATCCATACATGTTTCATGGAGGTTTACTAGAAACATGTTCAACAATATCATGAGGGGATAGTGGCCACCCTCAGCAAGTTTGCTGATGATACGAAGTTGGGAGGATTGGCTGACACGCCTGAAGGCTGTGCTGCCATTCAGCGAGACCTGGACAGGCTGGAGAGCTGGGCAGTAAGAAACCGGATGAGGTTCAACACAAGCAAGTGTAGGGTCTTACACCTAGGGAGGAGTAATTGCATGCACCAATACAGGCTGGGGGATGAGCTGCTGGAGAGGAGCTCTGCAGAGAGGGACCTGGGCGTCCTGGTGGATGACAGGTTGGCCATGAGCCAGCAGTGTGCCCTCGTGGCCAAAAAGGCCAATGGCATTCTGGGGTGCATTAAAAAGAGCATGTCCAGCAGGTCGAGGGAGGTGATCCTCCCCCTCTGCTCCGCCCTGGTAAGGCCTCATCTGGAGTACTGTGTCCAGTTCTGGGCTCCCCAGTACAAAAAAGACAGGGATCTCTTGGAAAGAGTCCAGTGGAGGGCCACAAAGATGGTGAAGGGCCTGGAGCATCTCCCCTATGAAGAAAGGCTAAGTGAACTGGGTCTGTTTAGCCTTGAGAAAAGACGACTGAGAGGGGACCTGATCCAGGTTTATAAATATCTGAGGTGTGGCGGCCATAGTGCTGAGGCCAGTCTCTTTTCAGTGGTACGTGGAGACAGGACGAGGGGAAACGGACATCAGCTGCAGCACAGGAAGTTTCGCACGAATGTGCGTAAGAACTTCTTCACGGTGAGGTGACGGAGCACTGGAACAGGCTGCCCAGGGAGGTTGTGGAGTCTCCTTCTCTGGAGATATTCAAGTCTCGCCTGGACGCCTACCTGTGCGACCTGGTGTAGGGAACCTGCTTTGGCAGGGGGGTTGGTCTCGATGATCTCTAGAGGTCCCTTCCAACCCCTACAATTCTGTGATTCTATGATTCTGTGATTGTGGATGATAGTTTGGGTTGAGCTGCAGTTCAGTTGCTGGTGTGACAATATGAACTACTACTGCATGGCAGTGTGTGTTTGCATGATTCTTCACGTGCTGAGGGACAGAGTTCAGTCTTAGAAATTAAAAGTAGACTTTTTCTGTTCTAGAAGTACTGCACTTTTCAGATGTAAATTATTAACCACCTCCACAGTTTAAACATAACACATTCTCCAATACACTGTAATAAAATCAGTGTCATATAAAGTCCTACTGCAACTGCTTCTATTGACAAGTGTAACTGATAGTTCAATCTGAATAAGCACTGCATTGAGTCGTTTACACATCCTACAATATGCAACAGTCAGACTGATTTTACTGATTTTAATGATTTTACCTGATGTGTCTTCAGCTTCTCCATTATATCTTCTGTTCCACAGCCTATAGAAGGCAAAGAGAAGATGATAACCTCAGAGCAATGTATTTAGATAGAGTAGTAATGCTATGTGGAGATCTGAAAACCATATTTCATTAAATTAATATAATTATGAGAAGAAAAAAAAAATCAGTATTTTTGCATGGGGTTTCTATTACCTAAAATGCAATGTCAAATGCAGTGTCAGATGCCTACTCTTGATTATTTCCTGCGTTTGTCTAGAACTGAATTTTCTTTTTCTCATATGAAACAAAAGAAGAAATAACTTTTAAGGAAGAAAGGAAATCTAAGTGACTGTTAAATGTGAAAGAGTATGCTAAAGTGCCAAGCATACATAGAAAAACTGGGGAATAAGGGGATAGAGTTTTTTTACTCACTGCAACAACAGAAGGAGAATTTCAGAGTAGGAAAGAGATTCTTAAAGTTTTTTTAAGCAACTTGTTCATCAAATTGTAATTTTACCCATGCTTACATGTATGTGTAAGTGAGAAACCAGAGTGATAATGATTGTTCAGAACCTAAAAAGCCTCATAAGACAAACAAACAAAAAAGAAGTCATTTTCCTTCATTGTTCTGCTTGGGTCACTTGAATAATCATGTAATATAACACTTGCCCTAGTTATTTTTAGAAGATTCTTCTAATTCATACATTATATCATACATCATTCACTAAAGGCTTCCCTTGAAGGAAAAGGAAAGTATGGCACTGACAAGAGAATATATTAATCAAGTCTGATGAATCACAATACTATGGGCAAAATTCCTTAGTGCTTGTTAGTTCATGTCTGACAAGGCTGTGAGTTCTGGCATTCCTAGACCATGTTAAGACATTTTCAACTAGTTGAGACAGTTCAGTACACACCTTGATCTAGGCTTAGTGCAGGTGAGTAAGAATATATATATATTTTTTTATTATTATTATTATTTTTTTTTTTTTTAATGAACTCATTTATAAAGGTCTTTCTGAATCACAGAAAATGAACTTTTAGTCCAGGCAGGGCATAAGGGAAGTTATCTTTAAAATCTTACTTTAGTTATGGGATTGAATCAGCAAAAGACATTGAAAGAAAAGTTTGAAGACGATGCTCATAAGCAAGCTGACATGGCAGCCAACCAAAATTCTGCAGCAAATAAGGATGAATGTTAATTTTCTAGAGAGGATAAAAATCAATTTTTTTCCTGTTCATGTATTAGTTAATCTAATAACTGGGTATTATTTTCAAATATTCTTCATTATGTTTACCTCTTGTAACCCAAGACAAACCAAAAGCCCGAGAAACAAAGGACACACCCACATGCTTCAGTGATGGATAAAATAATGGAAGCTATGTCAAAATGACAGATACAACCTGGTAATACAACACCAGCATTTGTTGAAGGAAAGTTAAACAGTCCTCTTGTGATGACTGTCCTGATGAAGCTACACTATACTCAGGATTAATAACTTTTCATGCACTTGGACAATGGAGAATGACCTACTCAAAAGCACTCAAGACTGAACTTGCACTAAGAGGACTGGTCTGTGGCCCACCTGTTTTCTTCCCTGTGACTTTTCCACAATCCAAACAATTATTAAAATGAGCCAGGGCTATCATACTACTATTAGATTCTTCCTCTGTAAGATGGCAGCTAAACGTCACAGGGATTTTCCCTTTCCTGCCTCCCTTTGTTTTTTTTTAATTAATATTACTTTATTATTATTATTATTTATTTTCTTGCTCCTGAAACTTACATAGGAATTCAGCCACTAACTAAAATAGTGGATTTACTTGCTTCCAAATCTTGCACTACCAAGAATTAATTTATTATAATCTGTTTGTAAAATCTCTACTTACTATGTAAATCCAAATCTTTTTTAGACTTTATAGAAACTCTTCTTATCTGGTCACTTGTCCCTCTGCTTCAGATGGAAAAAAAAAAAAAAAAAAAAAAAGTCATGATTAGTTATATCTGGAGCTGGCTCTCAGTCAAAGAAGTCACTCACCTGCCAACCCTTTCAAGTAGTGGTGAAAAGACTAAAGTGCTAAGCAATTTCATTTGATTACATTGCTTGGCAATGTGAAAGGGGAGGAAGAAATAAGGGAAACCAGTCCCTGGGTTTATTTTTCAAAGTGAAAAGAATTCTAAAGAGTTACAGACTGGAAAAAGGATAACTGCCAGAGTCTCAATGAGCAGAAAAATGTTTATGTTGGTCAACAGTTCACATTCTGTTTGCTTGGAGGGACTGCTTATTCTGGGAATAAAAAGTATTTAAGTGATGCCTTACATTAAAAATGTTGTGCTTGTTTACATTGCCTTATTGACCTATACTTAAAATAAAATGTCTTAAATTACCAAATACTTCTGCGAATCTCAACTAAACTAAATAAACACGCACTTAATTTGTGTGTGTGCACATGTGTATCAGGTTTAATAGTGTTACACTTCCTAGCATATCTATGCTATTATTTGTATAAACAATGTTTTATATGTATCTTTGGGCCTTTTATCTTGTTCCAGGATATGATTTTCAAAAATACAAGGAAGATTACCATGTAATTACCCTTAGTGATTTTTAAGAACGATATGCTCAAGAGTGACTGATACAAGTTAGAAATACCCATAATTAGTATTGTTACTTTATCTGTAATACACAGGTGAAGGCAATTCAGCTGTGTGACCAGAAGGGGTGGAGGCTGGCTGCACCTCTTCTAGACTCCATTTAAGGGCTGACTGCTACTGGGGAAGGACATCCAGTTGGAGATCCCTTCTTTGTGGAGTCTTTCATCACAAGCCTGGATCTTTGAAAATGGGTGAGCCTTCCTTCTCTTTTTGTTTCTTTCCATTTCTCCATGATATTCTTTCCAACCATAACAATATTTGAGTCCTGCATTTAGCTAACTTATAAAAACATTAAAGAGAACTGGCTCTAAAATGAAACCTAACTAGTCACTGGTTTCTTGAGTTCAACCCATCGGCCCATTTGTTGTCTTATAGTCTTGTCTGCTGAACGTGTTGTCCAGAAGACTACTATGTCCTATACAATACAGTATTGAAAGCTTTGCTGTAATTCAAAAATATTATATCAACTGCTACCTTTTAGCAAAATGGGTGGGTAGACTTGCTATAAATGGAGGCTAAGCTTTTTGAACAGAATTTTAACCCTATGAACCCATGTTGGCTATTGCTAATGGTTACATTGTCTTTCAGGTGTTTTTCAAAAACTCTCAGAATACTCTTCTTCAGAGTACTATGTAACTTTGTAAGGCTTTGTATTCCAACTGACAGGACTGTATTTAACAGGGTTTCCTTTCTTGACCTTCTTGAATACTGGGACACTGAACAGGCGAAGCTTGGGATACTGGAGAGACAAGGTAGACTCGTGTCAAGCTCACTACTGGACTTCAGTAGAGCAAACTTTGATTTTTTTGAGGATGTGCTTGGTAGAGCAATGCAGGGTGAAGACCTGGAGGGAAGAAGGCATCAAGAAGAGCAATGCATCCTAATAAAGTTCGTTCACACCAGTCTTCTTCATCTATGGCTTGCCTTACAGCATTCAGGAACAACCTGTTCTTGTGCCTTTAAGACTTCCATCTTGAGGAGCATCCAGGCTTCCTGGACCCCTTTACCCTTAAGGAGCGACTCCCAAGGGAGCCCTGCAACAAGCATCCTGAACAGGTCAAAGTCCGCCCTCTGCAAGTTCAAGATAGCAGTTTTGCTAGTCACCCTTATGGCATCTCCAAGAACAATTCTACAATTTCATGGTTGCTCTGCCCAGCCTTCACTTCTCCCACCAGTCCTTCTCTCTTAGCGAAGAGCAGGTCTAGCAGGGCATCACCCCTGGTAGGCTCTCATACCAGCTGTGTAGGAAGTTATCTTCTATGCACTCTAGAAACCTCTTGGACTGCTTCCTCTGCTCTGTATTGTATTTCCAGCATATATCAGGGAAGTTGAAGTCTCCCATGAGAACAAGTGCTGGCGATTGTGCAACTTCTGCAAGCTGCCCATAGAATGCCTCGTTCTTCTCTTCATCCTGACTAGGCTGTCTATAACAGACCCCAGCAATATGACATCTCTACTGGCCTTCCCCTGATCCTTACCCATAGACACTCAACTTTATCAGTGTTTCTAAAATACAAATTCACTTTATTACAAACACTCAAAGAAGCCTGATTGAACTCTTGCTAAAATCTGATTTTAGAGCAGATCTGGTTTCAACAGGAAAAAAATCAGCTATTGAAAACCTCTGTTGTAGTCACAAGTTGTAGCGGAAATGCAAGTCACAGCCTGAAACAGTGATTGACACCTGGTAGGAGCTCAGATGTGTGTAATGCACCTGAGTAACCAGAAGGGGTGGAGCCAGGATCTATCCCTTCCCAGACCTCATTTAAGGGTTGGCAGTGGAGGTGAGGGTATCTCCCTGGAGATCCCTGCCTACCTGAGGCATTTTGAAGGTAAGCAGCATCTTTTCCTTATTTCTATGCTCCGTGCTGTTGTTTTTGAGTGAATCCATACTTGCTGAAGCCAGAGATCTTGCTACTCTGCTATCACTGTCATGCTTTCCAACACTAATTAAATAAAATAAATTTTATCCTGTACCAACAAGTGTTAATGATAGTTTGCCTATTGATAGTAAAACAGGCTCACGGAGAACAGAAACAGGCTTTTAGTTGTTTTGTAACAAGAGAAACAGAAAAATATCTGAAGATCTATGAGCAAAAAGTCTGTTATCCTGATCTCAGTGGGGGACGATACCCTTGCTGCCAGCAATCCAGACAAAGTCTCACGTTAAAATCCAGCCTCGTATGTAAGCGGTTAGAAAAATACCTGTGTGGTTAGTGCTACCAAATTTCATCCTGAAAGTCCTGTTCTCTTAACAAGCCTTACTTATTCTATAATGTGCATAAGTAAAATGTAAGTAAATAACTGACTTCCTACATAAGGGTAGAAATGCAAAGCATCTAATGAGTCAAGAATTTTGATAAAGCTCAAATTTTAGCAGGCATATAAACCTGCAAAAAAAAAAAAAAAAAAAAAAAACAACATTTCTAAAATGTGTTCTCAGGAAATTTTGGAAGTGTCCACATGGCATGCATAGCGGAAGTGTGAGAGACTTTGAGCAAGTCAGACTATGTTCAAAAAATGAATGCTGTTATATCACTTAATATAGTGCCCTGTTTTTACAGTCTTCTCTCCTGAGAAGGTAGGGTTCCAGACTAAGGTGCTCTGAGGCTTCTTTTTTTATGTAATGCTACCTAACTTGCATACAGATTAGATGTCTCTGCTGAGAACTGTGCCTTTTAGTACAAAAGAAAAATACAACTGTTTCTAAGCAGGAAATATTACACAATATGTGTTAGTGAAATAAATAGAAAAATATCTCCTCAAATATTCCTAAAGGAAGAAAAATTTCCCTATTGCTTCTACCAAATATTTCATAAAGACTTTCATGTTGTTTAAGTGTTGTAAATATTGTTTTACAGAATTAGTGTATACTTTGCTCAGAATTTTCTGTGTTTCTCAGATTTATGTTACACTGGCAACTGGGCATTAATTTTGTCTGATTCTGAAGTATATTTTGGGGGTGTGCCTCTGTCACAGAGATATAATGCTTGCATGAATAGCATAAGTGCAAGTACTAACAAGAAAAATATCATAGAACAAGAAAAATGTGCGTTAAGGAGGAAATACTATGTAAATATAAATGTCTAACTTGCTAAGGTGAACACTGAAATATTGGTAGCTTCCACTATATACCATTCATATGCACTGTTCATTCAAACTATACTTTAAACTGCTAAGATTTTTCATCTGTTACAATACTGTGTCCAAATCAGATGATGAAAATGTGTTGAAAAAGAAAATATTCAAATTGGCACTGAGATCTACGATAGAATTAGTTGCCATTGAGCATGGGTTAATGTGAATGTTGCAGAGCAGGTGGAAGTACAGCAGACTGTTTTCTGTGAATATTGCATTTCTCACTAGTTTTGTTTTTCCTTTAAAAACACAAACTCTCTCAGCCTCTGCGAGGAGAAGGCTTGTGCCCTAAACACACATACAAGATGTTTGTATTAATAATTTATTTGCTCACAAGTCTTCAGTTTTTGTGAATCTGAACATTAACCACAGGATCTCTCCCACTCATTCTTTTAACAGCTGGAAATTTTATCTCCTGAAATTCACCATCCTGATTTTGCTCTTCACCATGTCAACGTATCTTGAGATCGTGAACTCAAACAGGACTAGGTCATTACAGCCCAGTCTTGTAAATTTAATTTTTTTTTACACTCTTAGTTACAGTCAAATGAAAAGCCACAATTCACCATAACTGTCAAAGATAAAATGTAAAATCTCTTTAAATTCCATACAAGTGAATAGAGTTATACAAACCACCTGGAGACCTTGCTTAGGTACACTGCTATTCAGATAAGAATAGCAGGCTTCTGTCCTTAGCCTCTGTTATAAGGCCTTCTCAAATGAAGGTAATAAGTTTCTTTTGTATACATGCATGCTTAAATGGGGGGGGGAGGGGAAAAGGGAGGAAAGAAGGTTTGTTTGTTTGCTTGTTCTCTTACTGAAATACTTTTCAGGAAAACAATGAGAATGAGAATTCAATTAACAGAAGAATTTTTTTCATATTAAAAATTAGAAGGTGTAAGCAAAAAAGCTACTAATTTATCAGCAAAGATGTTTTGGCTGTGCAGAAATTCAACAGTGGGTGTTGGCAGCTAAGTAAGTTTCCATTCCCACCAATTTAAAAAGTGGTTGGGAAAATATGATTGTAGAATCCATAGAACTGGGAGGGACCTTTAAAGGTCACCTACTCCAAGTCCCCAAAGAACAGGGACATACACAGCTAGATCAGATTGCCCAAAGCCTGATCAGCTTGCCTTGACAGCTCCAGGGACGGGGCATCTATGATATCTCTGGGCAGCCTGTACTAGTGCTTCACTACCCACACTCTATAAGACTTTTTCCTTATATCTAACCAAACTCTACCCTCTTTAAGTTTGAAACTATTTCCCCTTGTTCCTTCACAACAGTCTGCTAATGAGTCTGTTGCCTGTTTTCCTGTAGCTTTAGATATTGAAAGGCCTCTACCAGGTTACCTCACAGTTGTCTTTCCTCCAGGCTGAAAAGCCCCAGTTCTTTCACTCTGTCCTCGTAGGAGTGGTGCTATGTCCCTTGGATCATTTTTGTGGCCCTCTTCAGGAAGCACTCCAACAAACAGGTCCATGTCTCTCCTGTACTGAGGACTCTACATCTGGACACAGTACTCTAGGTGAGGCCTCATCAGCACAGAGTAGAGGGGCAGAATCTCCTCCCTCGATCTGCTGGCCATGCTTCTTTTGATGCTGCCCAGAATATGGATGGGTTTCTGGGCTGTGAGAGCACACTGTCAGCTTGTATCCGGCTTCCCATCCACCAGTACCCCTAGGTCTTCTCCGGCAGGACTGTGCTCAATCCTTTCATCCCCCAGCTTGTATTGGTAAAGGGCATTGCCTTGACCCAGGTGCAAGTCTTTGCACTTGGATTTGTTGAACCTCATGAAATTCACCTGGTCTCATTATTCAAGCCAGTCTAGATCCCTCTGGATGGCATCCTGCCCCTCTGGCGTGTCAACTGTACCTCTCAGCTTGGTGTCATCCACTATGTTGCTGAGGGTGCTCTCGACCTCACTTGCAATGTCACTGATGAAGTTATTAAAGAGTGTCAGTCCCAGCACTGACCACTCATCACCAATCTCCATCCAGACTACTCACCACCATTCTCTGGACTCAACTCTGCGGCCATTTTTTCCATCTATTGAACAGTTCACCCATCAAGTTCATGTCTTTCCAATTTGAAGAGAATGACACTCTGGAGTACTCTGTCAAAGGCATGGTAGTCTGAAGTCTAGAAGGCCACTGACTTGGTAAAGCAGGACTTGCCCTTGGTGAAGATATGCTTATTCTCCCATATCACCTCCCTGTCTTCCATGTGCTTTAGCAAAGCTTCCAGGTGGATCTGCTCAATTATCTTCCTCAGCACAGAAGTGAGACTGACAGGTCACACAAGCTATCAGGTATAGAGAAGTTTCCATAACAGGTGAAGCTAAACAAATCAGGATACTCAGACAGGAAAAGAAATAGTGGAGAGAAGTTGTGTAGAGGTCAATAAAGTAACAAATATGTTATTTTACAATGTAAGAGTTAGAATAAATCTCTACTTTCCCAAGTAGCTTACAGAAAAAACTGAGTACAAAAAAGTAGGCTTAAACTGTAGAACTTAGTGTGGACTTTAGTGGAAATCAAGAGTAAGAGAGTCAAAAGGAAAGGATAAAATCAGATACTAAATTAAGGTCCAGAAGAATGTAGAAAAGAATAAGAAATTATGTATATATAGTTGATGGTCAGATTTTCATGGCAGCTTTTTCCTCCACTTCCAGACACAAGATTAATTTACACAAGATTAATTTGAATTTACATTTCTGCCACTCAGTTTATTTGAAATAATTTCTAATATAGGAGTCCCAACACTCTATCTCAGCCAAAGCCTGGACGATGGCTGATACACTCTCTTCATTTGGTCAGTTAACATTAAATCTCATGAGTTGTAGAGCAGGGGGAAAAAATCAAATTAGTCGATGTAAAGAGAAGCATACAGTTTCAATTTTTAAGATCAGCTGCAGTGAAATACTTCATGGTAGGAAACTTGTCAAGTACTTCAACATCCTACTCAAAGCAGGCATAATAAGACCAGGTTGCTCAGGTCAATGTCCAGTCAAGACATGAACAGGGGTTGGAGACCCTATATCCTCTCTGGGTAATCTGTGATTCAACCACTCTCGTGATTTTTTTTTTTTTTTTTTCTAATATCTGATCAAAATTTCTGATGTCCCAACACAGATGGAAAATCAACTACTGTCAGCCTGAACTCCATATCAGGGAAGGTATGGAGCAGATGATCTTGAGAGCAATCGCACAGCATGTGTGGGACAACTAGGAGATCAGGCCTAGCCAGCATGGGATCATGAAAGGCAGGTCCTGCTTGACCAACTTGATCTCCTTCTATGACAGAGTGACCCAGCTAGTAAATGATGGAAAGACAGTAGACGCAGTTGATATAGACTTTAGTAAACCCTTTGACTCTGTCTCCTAGAGCATTCTCCTGGAGGAGCTGGCATCCCATGACTTGGACAGGTGTATCCTCTGCTCAGTAAAATCTGGCTGGATGGCCGGGCTCGTAGAGTTGTAGTGAATGGACTTAAATCCAGCTGACAACCAGTGACAGCTGTTACTTCCCAGGGGTCAATATTGGGACCAGCCTTGTTTAATGTTTTCTTGTCCAACGCAGTAGGTTTTGAGGGAGGTGAATCTTTTCCTTTCTCTTGAGTTGAGCCTTTCTTAGTCAGAAGGAGTTGTTACTGTGATGGAGTCCTCTAAGGAATATTACACATCGATTTATTGAGAGCTTTCCTAAGAACAACTAATACTCTATTTGAAGGTAAAACTGGCTATTTGCTAATTACAATTAATAAGCATTATAGGTAAGACAATATTAGGCAATGGCTACTACAATGATTAAAAGAAGGCAAAGCGATAAGGTAGAAAATAGGAAGAGAAAGGCAGATATACAAGCAAAGTGGCTCACCATTCTTCAATCCAGCAATGTCTTGGTGTCAGGTGCTGATCTTCAGTAGTGGTGGGTTGTCCAAGGTTGTGCTGGGCAGTTGGCAATTACTAATGATGACAGTACGAGCTCTTACTTATAGACCAAAGTGGTCAAGCCTAAGCTTTTGGAGTGACAGCTTCTGCCTTTGGGATTTCAACAGGGACTCCTCTGTTCCTGTCTTCCAGGCCTTGCAAATTTAAGACAGCAGATAAGAGGAAGCAGAGAGACGCCAGCTTGTATCTTGCCTTCAAAGGTATCATCTCCCATTCTCCTGTATCAAGCTGATTTAATTTGCTCCCAGGGCAAGTCTTCAGCCAATAAACACTTCTGAGCTCTCCTATTTGAAGGCAAACAACTCTAAAGAAATGCTTTCAAATGTAAAACTGTCTACAAAGTGATGTTGATTGCCTCATGTTGGTTCTAAATGCTCCTTGCCAGCCTCCGACAAATGTCTTTACTGATGATCTGGAAGAGGGGATTGAGTGCACCATCGGTAAGTTTGCTGATGATGCCAAGTTGGGAGGAAGTGTCTGTCTGCCTGAGGGTGAGAAGGCCCTACAGAGGAACCTGGACAAGCTGGATTGATGGGCTGAGGTCAACTGTATGAGGTTTCGTAAGGCTAAGTCCTACACATTGGTCACAACAACTCAGTGCATCACTACAGGCTTGGGGCGGATTGACAGGAAAGCTGTGGGGAGGAAAAAGACCTGGAGTGATAGTCAACAGCCATCTGAACATGAGTCAGCACTGCACCCAGGTGGCTAAGAAGGCCAACAGTATCCTGGTTTGTATCAGAAATAGCATAGTCAGTAGGTCTAGGGGAGTGATCATCCCTCTCTACTCAGCACTGGTGAGGTTGCACCTGGAGTAATGCATTTGGTTTTGAGCCTCTCACTACAAGAAAGACAGCAAGGCTCTGGTATGTGTCCAGAGAAGGGCAGTGAATAGTCTGAAGTGCAAGTCTGATGAAGGAAGTGAGACTGAGGCTTGAGAAACTGTGAGGGAACAGAATTAGGACAGCTGTCTTAAACTGGTCAAAGGGCTATTTCATACCATATGACATCACACTAAAAGAGTTTTGAAGGGGTCAGGAGTTCATCTGTCTCTCTTCCCCACACTTGGGGGCTAGATGTGCATCTGTTAGGTGGTGGTGAGCAATTGCTTGTGCATCAGTATGTAGTCATAACTACTATTCTTCTCCTTTTTTCAATCTTATTAAATAGCTTTTATCTCAAACCATAAGTTCTACTTTTTTTCCCCCAGTTTTCTCCACCTTTCCAATGATAAGCGGGGAAGTGAGTGAATGAATATGTGGTGCTTAGCCACCTGCTGGGTTAAACTACATCAGCTCTGTTTTTGTGATTCAAATCCTGGAGGAACCAGGGAAGCTCAGCAACTGCTCCGGGTAGCATAAAATCACTTTATATAAAAGATATAAAAATCTTATTTTATTAAAAATCCCTATTTAAAAATGCATGGCAGACAAAGCATAGCTGATTTAAACAGTTCTTGAAAAAGCTATATAGCCTATCGTACACCTGCAAATAGGCTCTAGCCAGCTAATGAACTCTATCAGTTATAGACGTTCACGTATTTGTCAAAAGTTGGCTCCAGAGATTGAGGTTAAACAGTCTGTAGAAGCGATGGCATCACCATTGTGACAGGCTTTAAGTGGAGCAACAAAAGGAGCTATTATGTTTCCTCTAGCTCAGCAGGTGTGTAGCAGTACAAAGGGCATTCTCAGAGGAATTCCCTTACATGAAATTTAATCAAACTTAGAATGAGTGTTGAGTCTACTATTTCACTGCTTGAGAAATGAAAAGTGAACAAGTGCTCATTCAATTTACTTTGCAAATGATCTGGTAGACAAATAATTTTGAAAATCTACCAATTACTAATATTAATTCATCTCAATTTCATTGTCACTTTTCTTATTTCTCCTGCTTGTTTTGTGTCTCATATGTTTATCCTTTCTTCAGAAAAGTTCTGAAGCCCAATTCATTTGATTAAATCTAAATGTTTGTGTATTTTGTTCTAGTTTACTGTAGCCGACTTTAAAAACAGAAAATTCAGACAAGATTGCACAGACCCAAAGCCAAAAGCCCAGCTATATCTGTACCAGATACCTCATATCCTGACATTGTCAGAATTTGTTTGTCAGTCTTAATTTCACAACAAGTTAAAGTATAACTAACCATTGAAAACAATTAGTGATTGTTTAGTGAAAACAGTAGTTATGCAAGTTTCCCTTCTCTTGCTCTCTAATGGAGAGAAAAAAAAGGAAATGCATCACAGAACTTGTATGCCCTATCAGCTTACTCTTTACAAAGCTTTGATTCTTGTTGGTGTTTATCAGTGCAGTTCCTATCCTGGAATCTCCTGCCTTGACCGTGAGACATTTCACAGTCACATTTCACACTGCATGTGTGATGAGGATGATTCACAATTCTGTAATCCCACAGTATGCTCCAATCCAAACAAAGTGTGTCCCTATATCTGTTCGTCATTCTCAGCAGGTCAAGATACGCAGGATACATTTCCTGTAAGCGTCTATTGAAGTGTTCTTCCTTTCTATACAAGTGGAAGTATAAAGAATATTTTAGCTCCCACAACTTAAAACAAAGACTGGATATTAGTCATCATGCAAATAGGCTCTAGTTTCTTTTTTTTTTCCCAAGTCCTATGTCACTAGAGTAACTGAGTCCTCTCAATTCCCAGAAATGTGGTAAAAATTAGGCTGGAAGGAGGAGATAGACGGAAGAGTGAGGGGAAAGTAAAAACAGACTAAATAGCTGTGACTAATAAAATAAGCAGAAAGAGAAATAACTGATATATATTTTGTTTTAGTACGTAATGAAAATGTGGCATTGTTAGAACAGCTTGTTAATTCTGCACGCTTAAAGTGGGATGGCAAATTCATGAAGCAGTCCTGGATTAGATTCAGTATTACTGGAAATTTTGAAAATGATGTGGTGAAATTATATTAGCAGTAGCATATTATACCAAAACTCCAAACCAGCACATAATGAAAAAACACTCCTTGTTTGAAACACACGCAAAAAAAGCTTATCAAATGTACATGGAAAAATTGAAGTGCCATATGAAGTGAATCTCTTAATGTTTACATCGAATAACAGTATTGTTATTGCAGATAAACACAGCCACATATTTAAGAGAGCATGCGCAAACAAAAGAGAATTGCAAACAAGCCTCAGAGCTAATGAGCCTAACTGAGACCCTGTGATTGATAGTAAATCTCTGTGGCAACTTCTGGTATCTATCTGTTTTCAGTTTCGGGCCCTCGTGACAAGAAACGCATTGAGACTCTGGAACACGCCCAGAGCAGGGCAACAAAGCTGGTGAAGGGTCAGGAATACAAGTATTATGAGGAGCAGCTCGGGAAAGTGGGATTGCTTAGTGCCCAGAAGAAGGGGCCCAGGTGAGACCTTATCAGTTGCTATAGCTACCTGAAGGGATGTTGCAGTGGAGGTCTGCCTCTTTTTCCAGGTAACTAGCGGTAGGATGGGATGGACTGGCTTTAAGCTGTGCCAGGGGAGGTTCAGGTTGGATATTAGAAAAATTTCCCAGAAAGAGTGGTAAGGTACTGGAACAGGCTTCCCAGGGAAGTGGTGGATAACCATTCCTGGATGTTGAAGAAAATGATACATGTGGTACTAAGGAATATGGGTTAGTGAGCGTCATTGGTGGTAGGTGGATAGCTGGGCTAGATGACCTTAGATGTTTTTCTCAATCCTAATGATTTTAGTATTCTGTGCTTCTAATTAGTCATTTTTCTTCCTGTTTCACTAACTTGAATTATTCTGGAACCTGAAAATATATTACAGAAGACTCTAAAAGTGTTATGTTCTTCTTGGATACATTTTTAAATGTGACCTGAAAAGATGTTCTTATTGCTCTATTTCTGTTATATCAGAATGTGTTTATTTTTTAGTGCCAAGGTCATCTACAAAATAATTAAACAGGACTATTTACAAAAACCTTCCTCCAGGTTCACTATAAACTCATTCCAGACATTGTCAGAACCAGTTTCCAAAATTTGACTGTTACCTTCTTCCAGTATGGTATCTTTCTTACTATTTTATTTCCTCACATACTCAATGATAGCTTTGTATGTGGCACTGAATGCTAATAGCATTACAAAACACAAGAGTGAAGTCTAATTCCGGCCTACAGATGTTTAAACATTTTAAACAAAATAATTTTGCTCTCAATGCATATAGTGGTTTGTAAATGCTGAAGTTGTGCTGTAATTTTTTCTTATTTTCCGTGTTTCTAATTATTGTTCCATTCAAAACTCTCATAGTTGTTCTGAAAATTTAATCTATTGAATTTAGACAAATTTTGCTATATTTTCTGGATTATATTTATGGAGACATGGAGAACTGTTAGGCTCAAGATGTGAAGCTGCTGAAGCAGGTCCACAAAGATGATCAGAGGGCTAGAATACCTCTTCTTCTTCCAAGAAAGGCTGAGGAAGCTGGGCTTGTTCAATCTGTAAAAAAGAAGGCTTTTGAGAGATCTCACTGCAATCTTTCAGCAGTTAAAGGGATTTTACTAAAAATATGGAGACCAACTTTTTACATTGGCAGATAGCGATAGGACAATGGGAAAAAGTTTTAAACTGAAAGAGGGAAAATTTAGATTAGGTATAGGAAATTCTTTAATCAGAAGGCAGTGAGGCATTGGAACAAGTTTACCAAAGAAGTTGTGGATGCCTCACCTTCGGAGGTGTTCAAGACCAGGTTGGATGTGGTCCCGGGCTACCTGATATAGTGGGTGGCAATCCTGCCCACTGCAGGAGGGTTGGAGTTAGGTGAGGGAAAGATAAAAGCGCTCACAAGTTGCAAGACTGTCTCTGCTGTTACTGCTCACTGCTGTGGTGTGTGCTCCCTGTCTGTCTTGCCTTTAGCATTAGAGTAAGGCCTTTGGTTCCAGACACTCTCTCTCATTTCATTTGATTTATTAGCTTCAATTCCAATTATACTGTATTATATTATCTCGCATTCCACTATCATATATAGTAGATCCGTTTTTCTCTCTTAGCTTGTTGCTGCTGTTTTGTTTTTAGACCCATCTCCCTACCTTTTCCCTTTTTCCCCCTCTCCCAGGCCATAGTCCTGGGGGTCCCTCCACTCTATTTAGTCATGGAACTGGGCCAAACCAACCCAAATCTGTGTCACCTATTAAGCAGTACAAATAATTTTATGCATTTTGATACACTGGCTAAACATAGTCCTATGAACAGCAAGGTTTACAGTCATGCTTTCCATTCTGATAAAGGAAATTGAGAATAGCTTTCAAGATTGCTGAAAATAACTTTTTTTTAAAATATTTACAATTCTATTTTCAATTGACATAAATGATAAATAATTTGGAAATTTTCAAATGGATTATATTGAGTTGTGGTCAAATATTCAACTCAAAGAAAAAATTGATCATGTCTCTTTACTAGACTTCAGTAAGAACTCTCTTACCAGAGAAAAATATCTCTTGCTTCACAATCATGCCTTATTCATGTCATTGCTTTTTGGCAGTGCATACATTTGTGAACAACTGTTTCTAAGGATGAACAAAATTTCATGAAAAATCTCTGAGAGGATCCTTGAGAACTCATTAACAATTGCAGGATTAAAATAAGTTTTGTTGCTTATATATATTTACTATGTTATATTTTTAATGAGAGCTGCTTTAGAAGTAATGCCTCCTATTTTATTTTGTCAGCCCTCAATGTCAGAAGCAGATGGTAGTGGCATAGCAGTCAAGGCTGAACCTTTCCACCAATATTCCATTACATTTTGTTGCTGTGTGACCAATAACAGCAGAGTATCAGTTTGACAAAATGGCGTATGGAAGTGTACATGAAGCAAAATCTGTAACTGAACTCCTCCATATGGGAAAAAAAAAATAAATTGTACCCACTGATATTCACCAATGTTTACTGAACTTTTATGGAGACCAAACAGTGGATGTGAGCACAGTGAGGCGATGGTTGATGTGTTTCTGCAGTGGCAATGGTGAGGGGTCTCCTCTGCTGTGCAGATTTTGTGGGGCATAGCATGCAGTCTCTTGTTCATCACTGATGAAAATGCATAGATAATGGTGGTGACTATGTTGAAAAATAGCGTTCACACCTTAGGCAGTGCTTGGTCCTGATGGAGTCAAAATTTCTAACACCTTTTTTGTGAAGTTCAAAGAATACACCACACTTCCTATGATGTTTTAACATTTCTTCTAAAAATGTGAGGATGCAGAAAAAAACTACAACTCCTGGTGGAAAAATATGACTAGGATACCTTGTTGGGTAAGTTCTATGTGAACCTATCATAAGAAAAAGTAATTTTTACACACTTCATTTAACATAAATATGACAGAAGTATCAACAAATTAGGTACTGAGTCCAGTCAGATTTAAAATTATACTACCAGTTGTAGGTATTTCATTTGTGACATTGGGGCTTTTTTGATTAAACCCAGAGAGTATTCATGGAATGAACTAGAAAAAAGAGAAATTTATTAATAAATACACACAGTTTCAGATTAATTCCTATGTTTTCCCCTCTATCTTCTGCCAAGATATTTCTCCTTGCCTCTCACCAAATGTGGTCTTCTATTTTTTAATTCTATTCTTAAATTTTGATCAATTTTTAAACTTGGCAATCATAATTTGACACACACTAGATTTTATCAGGATTAACATGGATAGCTGTACTGAATTTAATTTTTGTTTGTGAGAGATGATTATGTAAATCACAACTAAATCTTTGTTTATGAAAGAAATATTACATTTGTTTTCTACATTGAACTGACGTTTCTAAGACATGTTGACCTCAAATATAGCAAATTATGCATTTTATACATACCAAGATAGCAGCTAGATATTCACAGATAAACATATGGTTTATGGCTCATGGTTTTATTCCTTGAGTACACTGTTCATAGCGTTATTGTTTGTTCTTAGGTTTGTTGCAATTTGTGGTTCTCCTTTTGATTAGTCTAAAATCTTGAAATGGCTAGCTATAGCACCATTTGATGGAGACAGGAAGTAAGTGAAGCTCCTTAATACTTTGCTGCCATCGTGTGGCTGAAGAGATAACTAAAATGGGGAGGAAAATTAGCTGACATGCATCATGCACCTATCTGAAAGACAGAAGAGCTTGAATAAAAAAATGAAGATGAGTAATAATTTGCCAATAAGCTGAATAACTGGAGAGCAGTACTGAGCTATTTTTTGATCACTGCCCTTTCTTGATAACTCTCTAAGACACCAATGATTAAACAGTGTCATCTCCAGGTAGCATTTATTACCCTTCAGCTAGCAGAAGTATGGATTTCATTCAATACCTTTCATCATAAAGCTCTAAATAAAAGTTCTACAACTCCACTGGTAGTTTGCTCTTCAAATGAAAAACAGAAATACCAGATTTTAGTCTCACAGCAGCACTGATTTGTCAAGAACAAATCTAAAGCTGCTGAACAGCCAACTAAAATTTGATAAAGGACAATGAACTATGGCAGCATTACAGTATTAACACTGGCCATAGCCCTCTACACAATACAGCTGAAGAAAATAATCTAATTGTCAGTGCCTACAACCATCGTGGCCGGAATTTCCTCTGTAAGACTGATGAGTAATCTTACTTTCCTTATGAAGTTCATTTTTATGTCATTGATGCCTAATGAGTCCATAGAACTTACAGTGAACTCACAGGGAGATGTCCAAAATCTAGAGGAAAGATTGGTTAGACAGAAGGAAAAATTATCTGAAGGGGGTATCGGAAAAAATATAGACTCTAAGAAAATAGCTTAGCTCTTAACTGCAGTTAATACATGTTATTTTCTTAAGAAAGAATTCACTTAGTCCTCAGATGCCTTTTCAAAAATTGTTACTTACCTTGTAATCTATAACATAGTGTTCTCAGTACATATTTAACAATTTACAGTGCTATGGTACAATGGACTTTTACTCTTTTGCCTTCTTTTAATTAGAAAATAAGAAATTACAAACATCAAACATAGTGTTTCTATGTAGCTTTCTGATAGATATTTTGGGCAGTCATTCTAGCAGCAGTCATTCTACCAGATTTATGGCTGATGTTGAACAAAGTAAGACTTTGTTCTTAAACAGTATTTCAGTCCCAGCATGGAAGTATAGGTATCACTGGATTTTGTCTGGTTTAGATATTCATTTATTGTACACATTCTTACTGTACTCAAATAAGAAGTACATCGACAGATTGAATACTCTACAAGTATTCTGTTCCACAAAAATAATAGTTTCCAAATATTGCCAAATTATATTATGTTTCTTATGTAACATACGATCAAAAGCCATATATCACTTTTAAAAATTTCAATGGATTCTCCCCAGTGTACAATTTTCTTCTATAATTCTACTTTCATGTTCATGAGCCATTTCTTAAGCCAATAAAATCCAATGTCTCCAACACTGCAGTTGTATATAATTCTGCTTTCTTTCCAATCCCATTTTCATTTCATTTTTCTTTCCCACATAGGATAAGTTAGAGTAAAATATATCCACTTTAAAAAATCTTCTACTGCTTCTTCATTTCATTTCGTACTTTTAGGGCATGTCAACAATAACTCTTACAAATTTAACCTGCATGCCAGCAACAGTCATAACTGTACTCCCTCAGTATTGCTTTTGAAAATGGCTAACTTACTATGTTAGAAGATTCTTCCTTACCTAAGTCACCTTCTTCTGAGGAACACTGAGTAAGGAAACAGATGTCATTTTTCTGTCATGGTGTATATATCATGTATATGGCAGGTTAGACTCAGTAAACAGCCAAACTTTCATGCAAGCCACCATAAGGATTGTGCTCCAGAGCCCTCACCAGATTCCTTGCCCGTCTCTGAACATGTTCCAGGGCCTCAATGTCTTTCTTGTAGTGAGGAGCCCTAAACTAAACATCAGGACTGAGTACAGAGGGATGGTCACTTTTCTGCTCCTGCTGGCAGTGCTATTTCTGGTACAAGCCAGGATGCCATTGGCCTTCTTTGTCACCTGGGCACACTGCTGGCTCACGTTCAGCTGAGCCTCGACTAATACCCCCACGTCCATTTTTTCTACACAGTCTTCCAGCCACTCTGCCCCAAGCCTGTAGTGTTGCCTGCAGTTATTGCAGCTAAAGTGCAGGACCCAGCACCTGGTCTTGTTGAACTTCATCCCGTTGGGCTCAGCCCAGCTACCCAGCCTATCCAGATCCTATTCCCAAGCAGATTGACACTTGATCAACACGTGATCTGCGAGGGGCACCCCCACCAGTCTGTCTTGCAGTTTGTGTTTTTTGAGCTACAACCAGTCAGATCTCTTCCAAAGTGGAACCTCAAGATCCAACCTTTTAGTGCCTTCATTTACAGAGTCTATTTTATGCAGGTTTCCTTGTACAGAGTCTCCAGTAATTTCTAGAGAGATGTTCCAGATCTTCCACAGGGGAACGATTGGATTAGTTTTTTTCCCCAGCAATATCTCAACCTGTCTTTCAAGTTTTTCAACATGATCACAGAATAGCTGATTTTCATTAGCCAGAGCCTTCAGTTATGTTCAGCAGATTGAAAGCCATCAACAGTGGCCATACCACAGGGGTGGGCTGGGGTACGAGCAAATCTTGAAGGCTCTAAGTGCTTACGCACTCCTGGAAGCATGGCCAGAAGCACCACAGAGACACAGAGGAAGGATGGATTGATCCTTCAGTCACTCAGGTGCTTACCTACTAGACAGCTCCTGACCTTCACATCTCCCACCAGTCCTTCTCTGTGATCAGCAGGTCTAGCGGGGCACCTCCCCAGTAGGATCTCTTATCAGCTGCATCAGGAAGTTGTCTTCCATACACTCTAGAAACCTCCTAGGCTGTTTGTTCCACACTGTATTGTATTTCTGACATGTATCACAGAAGTTGAAGTCCCCCACATGAACAAGGACTGGCAATCATGCAACTTCTGCCAGCTGTTCACAGAACGCCTTATCTGTCTCTTCATCCTGATTAGGTGGTCTGTAAGAGAGTCCCACCAAGAAGTCTGCCTTGTTGGCTCTCCCCCTCATCCTTCCCTATAGAGATTCAACCTTAAAATTCCCAGCCCAGGGCTCAACAACATCAAAGCTCTCTCTAACACAAAGAGCCAGACCACCACCCCTCCTTCCTTGTCTTTCCCTTCTGAAGAGTTTATAGCCATCCATTGCAGCACTCTGGTTGTGAGAGCAATCCCACCATGTTTCCATAATGGCAACTAAGTCACTGTTTTCCTGCTGCACAATGCCTTTCAGCTCCTCCTGGTTGTTGCCCATGCTGCACACATTGGTGTAGATGCACATCAGCTGAGCCCCTTGCCTCAACCCCCATACCATCGTCATTCCCTGAGGCTCAACTCTAGTGGGCCTGGTTTTATGCCCTTCGTATCTAATTTAAAGCCCACTCAACAAGCCCTGCCAGCTCCCAGGCTAAGATCTTTTTCCCCCTTCGAGACAAGCAAGACCTCTCAGCAGCCCTCAGGCCAGATGCTGAGTAAGCTACCTCATGGTCAAAAGAAAACAAAATTCTTGCATTTGCACCAGCCTGTCAGCCACATATTTATGAAATGGGTTTTCCTGCTCCTCTCAGTATCCTTCCCTGCCACTGAAGGAATAGAGGAAAGTGTGACCTATACTTCCACTCTATCCTATCTAGCCTGAAGTCCTTTTCGATAATCCTCAGACTTTTCTCAGTGACTTCATCGCTGCCAGCCTGAACTATCACTTAAGGATAATAATCAGAGGGGCAAATCAGACTGGGAAGTTTCCTAGAAATATCCCTCACCTGGGCCCGAGGAAGGCAGCACACTTCCCTGCAGGTAGGGTTGGGCTGACATATAGGGCCCTCTGTTCCTCTCAGAAAGGAGACACCTGTGACAGTAACCTTTCTGTCCTTCCTGGTGGAGGCAGTCTTGAACCGTGGAGTCGATCACCTCACGCTAGACAACCTCGAGGGTGGACCTCCCACCACATCCTCACTTTTCTCCCCCAAATTCCAGAGCCTCCTGCTCCCCAGTAGCAGGTTTTATACACACAGGGTTTGATTCCACCTCTGCTCCTGTCTCCACTCCTGCATCATCAGAACACCACCGCCACGTGGAGTACAATGGCACCTGGCAGCTGCTCACCGACAGGGCTATCCCTCAACCAGCTGAGGCAATTCCCTGCTTCTGCATGGAATGCGTCCACTCCAGAGTCTAAAACCTCACCAAAAAGCTGAGTACCTTGCCAAGAAGTGAGGCGCTCACTTTTTTCTTTTTTCATTTTTAAAAAATGTGCATTCTTTTTCCTCTTCTCCAGGCATTGGACTGTCACAACTTCTCCAGTGTGATGATTAGTGGCAAAGCAACTTCATCCACCAGTTCCCTCAGGACCCAGTCAGTCTGAAGGAGCTATGCATATTCAGGTTCTTTAGGCACCATACACCTCTGTACTTCTCTGAGTATATATCACATAGTACACCCTACAATACTTCATTACTTAACAGAAAACATGCTAGTTAAAGGAAATTCAAGCAGACAGGAGCGTAGTATTTCACATCTCATTCTTTTTCCTGTTACACTGAATTATCACAGGACAACAAAGACTCTTAACCCATTTCTCTTTCATACCCACAGAACGGTAAGCTCTTTCCTAAAAAGCTAACAATTTATAGGAATAAGTGGTACATATAGGAAAAATGTCTCCATCGATTTTCTCCCTGGGAAGGTTTAGAGTACAATCTAATTCCCTCTTTAGGCCAAATGTTGTCCTTGCAGCTAAATAGCACACTGTTCAAGGCCAAAATGTGTTTCAGAAAATGAGGTAAACTAAGATTTCAAATCTAACTTTTAATAAAAAGAAAAGAGGCCACATCAGTTAAACTTCATTAAGAAACATGTTTCCTCAACCGATAGCTTGCACTGTTTAATTTTTCACTTCATTAATATCCCATTCCTACTGTTCTTCTCTAGTCCTTGATTCATAAATAATGTATCCTCTCAACATACTTCTACATATAAAAGTATGAGGAAATTTCTACTCTTGTTACTGGGTAGACATGCAGAGAATTTGGTATATGACTACCCAGACAAGACTGTAAGTAACACTCAAAGAGTACTGAGAAGATATATGCTGCATTAGCTATTTTGACAGATTTTCTTCAAGCCAAGCCAATAAGGTTCTGACCCTCCAAGAGAACTGCATGAATACCACGGATGGTTCTTAAGAAGCATCCAGACTGTTATTTACAGAGTAGATTTTATTTAAGAAATCTACTCCAGAAAATACCTACCACCTCCATTCTGCTGAGAATGTAAGCCTCTCCACTATCAAGCTCATCCTTTCACCACATGCTATAACTACTCTGCCAAGGAATAATACTGATTACATGAAAACTGGAACACATCATAGGAGACAAATTTCAGATAATTCTGGGAAAACTTCTGTGTAAATTCTCCTGTTTACCTATACTTCCTCGTAAGCTCTTCAGTTGCCCTTCCAGAATAGCCAAGCTTCCAGCTGCTCTCAGCTGCAGAAAATGTATTTATATTTTTCAAAACTCATTTCCTTGTTTGTTTGTTTGTATGTTAAAGACAGAAAGGAAATACATCTTTTGAAAAAGTGATGCGAATGTAGTATAGTGGGCGCTAGATGCCAATTAGCTGTAAGAAACAGACTATGTTTTACAGAACACTAATATTTTCTCCTTTCAGTGAGAGATTTTATCTTCAGAAAACAACATGGGTATTTATGAGTAAAGGAAGAGTAGCCACGCTGACAACAGTATAGGATCCTGGAAAACACAAAAAGTCTAAGAGGAGAACGTGATTGAATATCTCTTGCTTACTATTACTTTACAATTTAGAACATCAGTTAATCTTCTCGATTCTGAGAAAAGCTCTTCTGACTATATTTCCACCAAAAGAAGATGCAAGAGGTCTCATAAATTTTGACTTTGTTTATTCTCTTTTCAGCACAAATTTGGACATCTAAGATAAATTTTGAGTAAGTATATAAAATTTGTGACAGCTCATCCAGATTGAACTTTTGAAACTTATCTTTAGCTAATTGTTTCATAAAGCCTTTGATTAAAGTATGGGCATCCAACCTTTTCTCTTGCCTGAGCCATGCTGAGTGAAGAGGAATTGTCTTGGGCTGCATATGCATAGGTTGCACCAAAACAAAAACCTCCTATTTATTTCCTATTATACAAAGAGCACAATAACACTATTTAAGAGAGCAAATTCTCAGATACAAAACATCAATTTTTGTCATAGTCACCACCATTACCTATGCATTTTTGTCAGCAATGAACAAGAGCCTGCACGTCACACTCCTACTGCTGAAACACACCACCCACTGCCACACTGTGCTCACATCCACTGTTTGGTATCCACTAATGTTCAGCAAGCATCAATAAGTGTCAGTGGGTGCTACTTTTTCCATTTGAAGGAATTCAGTAGCACACTTTTGCTTCTAATGCGCTTTCATGTCAAATGCCATTTTGTTAGACTGCCTCTCTGCTGCCATCTGTCACATAGCAGCAAAATGGAATGTAGGGAAGGCTCAACCTTTACTGCCATACCATAACCATCTGCCTCTGATGTCGTGAACAAACATAATAGATAGTAGACATTACTTTTGGAGCAGCCCTCATTAAATATATAATACAGTTAACGTATATAATGTTACCAGTATTCCACATCATAACATCATGTAGTGCACTGGAAGGTAAAGAGTTAATGTTCCAGTTCTGGGTACCTGTCCCAGAAAAGAAGAAAAACTACATTTGCTGTTCTGTTAGCATTTCTGCTCAGAGAGAAAGATTTGATCGTAGATCACTTGACCTTCCCTTTCGATTGTCTAGTTTGTCTCTGTTGCTATCACCCCAGCTCACTTAGCATAAGGCCTTCAGTTTTTGGACACTCTCATTTTATTTGATTTATTAGCTTCAATTATATTAGAGTGTGCTATCTTGCATCCTAATATCTTATTTAGTAAATTAGTTTGTTTCTCCTGAGATCATTGATGCTGTTTAGTTTTTAGGGCCATCTGTCTACCCTTTTCCCTTTCCCACAGCATGGATACATGAGAGATCTTGATGAAGAAGAGAACAGGTAGAAGTATTATGTCTGTAACTAGTAAGCCTCCAGAATTTTGCTGCATTCTATTTTTTTTGTGTGTTTTGTGTTCAGCACTGAGCATCTGAATCAGAAAAAATCAAGTAGAGAGAAATAAATGCTAGCCAGGCTCTTTTCCTGAACTAAATATACTATTGAAGGAAAAACAAGGACAAAGTGTCCTTGCAAAATAACCTTTCGGAAGAACAAAAGAAGGATAGGATAGAGGGTCTCTGCAAAACAAGGTGAAGTTGAAAAGAAGAGTTTCAGTCACAAGAATCTGGTCAAACAAGCTTATTGTGCAGATATGTGGCTGGAGATGCTAGCTTAACACCTGTGTGTAAATCTTGTTTGCTGGGCAGAGCAAAGATTGGTAGGCTTTACAGGATATAAAGACACTTCTAGTTGGGCAAAACAACAAACTCTGATTACAAAGTATGTATACACAAAGGAAAAAAAAGGGTGTACCTACCAGTGGGATGGCTGATAGTCCAGTCGAGATGAATGTGAACCCCAAGTACCTCAACCAAAGGGGAAAAGGGAGGAGGGTTCACTAGCATCGAGGTATAGGGATAGAAGAGGGATTGTGTCCCCCAGTATTTTGAGAGACTATGCAGGAGTATGTCCCAGTGGACTCTCCTTTATTAAAAAAAAGAAAGCTGAAGGCTCTCCTCTCTCTCTTTTGGGGATAAAGATGATTAAGCAAGCTTTTTGGGGCAGAAATTTTCCTAACACTTTGCAATGCTAGATTGGGTAGGTCTCTCTTCCTCATTCTTTCCCTGTTTGCCCCTCTGCCACCAGTGCCACTAACATAACTGGAACTTGCATCAATCTGTAAGTGTTTTACTTCTCCCCATTTTCCACAAGCCAAAGCAGGAAAAGAAAATAAGCAAATCCTCCTTGAAAAGGGTTAAGCCAATGTGCTTCATATGGTTGGGGTTTTTTTGTTTTGTTTTTGCTACAAGAGTGCTCAAATATTGAGAACATACAGCTAAAAATTTCACATATCTATCAGTCGCATAGCAGTGGATCAAATTCCACAATGTTCAATTCATACCCTCTACAGATGCTCAGTGGAGGCAGGTTTTTATGCCAGAGAAATGTTTTCCTTGGCACTCACCCACACATTCCTAACTCAGTCCAGAGCGTTTTTCATTTGGGACAGAACAATAACTCACTGCACCAAGAAGCAAGCTAGTTAGCCATGAAAACTTAACACTTTCTAGAGAAGTAAAACAATTTTATCACATAATCCTGCTCACAGATCCAGAACACAAGTGGAGGCAGAAATCTTCTCGTTGCACTTTGTGTTGTCTAATATTTTCTGCCTATAGAGCTGTTGCCTTTTTTGTCCTAATAATAATCAGTGATCTTCCTTTCCATCAGCACATGAACTCTGCAACGTCAGTTGAAATAAGATGTCAAAAGAACTATTCACCGTGGTGAGCCTGCCAAATAGTATCCAGAGATTAGAAAAGATCTAGTAGATTTCCCACCTACTGACATGAAATCTTGCTAATAATCTTCAAAGCGGGTTATTAACAGAAGTGAGAGAATTAATGGATTCACCAAAACAAGACTTCACCTCTTACCAAGTCCATGCAAGTTAATCTTATCTGATTTTGTTGGTGGCGTTGTTGCTAAAGCAGATTGGTGAAAACTCAGCAAACCTGACTACTTTTATTGCACATCAGGGACGTTTTGCAGGAGACAGAACAGCATTGTCTAAATTGTGATGGTTTTGGATAGTTTCTAAAAAGAATACCTCAGATTTTGATAATAATTTCTCAGCGGCACAATTTTAATTCATAAAAGAAATTAAAATCTAAAGGCAAAAGAGCAAACTGCAGTGTAGTTTACTACCTGTGATCTCCAGGTGAAGTAAAAGTTTGAGGTGAGGGAAATGTAAGAAGTCTGTGGGTCCACCTGCCCCCTTAGTCATGGAACCGTGCCATAACCTGCTGGCACCTTCCCCCCTCAACCTCTCCCTTTTTTGGGCAGTGGGCCTGCAGTCCCCCTCTTACAGACACAGACAGATCTAGAAATAACTCCGTGACAAAAATGAAGAGGAGTTTCAAAATAAAAAAGAACCTGCAATTTATTTTTTTTTCAAATTTAAAAAAATTTAAGAATGAACTTTATGAAATACGTAAGAAATGTTCACAAATCCTTTTTCCTTCAGTCAGTACCACATATGCCGCATTCTGCTCAACGCTAAAATCACAAACTGCAGATTGCAGTAGTTTTCATCCCTTCTATATTTCCTGACTCTTTCCAACTCCTTATTAGAACAAATAAATATTTAAGTTACATTACGTGTGAAAATAATTTCCTATGATAGAAAAATAATTAAGAAAATGTTTAAAGATCACATAAAATATTCACCATTACTTTGAAAGTAATGCCTCCTATTTTATTATGTTGGCCCACAGTGTCAGAGGTGAATGTTGGTGGTATGGCAGTAGAGCTTGAACCTTCCCAACAATATTCCTTTACGTGTTGTTGTCATGTGAGAAAGAGCAGCAAAGGGGCAGTCTGATGAAATGGTGTCTGAGCATGGAAGGGCGTATGCAGTGCTGACAGTAATGTGAAAGACAAGCCCGATTCTGAATGGTCATGCAGAATGCATAGCTAATGATGGTGACTATTTTGAAGAATAGGAGACATTCTGGTATGGCATCCATGGAAATAAAGAGGAGACATTATTTTCAGAGTGACCTACATACATAACCACAATATATTCTAATACATACAAAACATTTGTCTTTTAGTTCCTTCCTGGATGGCTTATTCCTCCTCTAACAAGGTACTACTGATTTCACCAAATATTTTCCTGCCACGGTCATTTGGGCAAAAAAAAAATAAACGTATTATGTAGCAAGCTATAATAGTGGACATCCTGTACTCACAGTAAAGGAGACACTTTACAACTGTTTTTTCTTTAATAAAAATTTAACACTTTGTTTCTTATAGAACATTAGTATAGCCAGTATACACCAAAATGTACTATACTATCCAAAATTTGCGTGTCAATAGTCACGTTACACAAAAGCTTGCAAAGGTAATTAATCTATTTCCCAAAATATCTTATCTTGCAGTCACTGGTAGGCCTAAAAAATACAGCTCTAAACAAATGTGAATTACATTTGTGGAGTTTAAACAACATATCAATTTATTTTTGGCTTTTGCAACGTAGCCACAGAGTAAAATTTAGCATCTGTAAATGGTTTCTGTGTCCTAGTGAATGGACTCAAGTTAAGGAGGGGAGTATTATGGTTGGTCCCTCTCCATAGTTTGAGGCTTCAGGCTACATTCCTGGGATTTGCTGTCCATGGACTCTTTTTGGCTATAACTAGGCAGTTCTCTGTTAGAAATGATGGCATCGAATCAATGTCCTTTTCATATTACTTGGTGTGCTTTCATAACCTCTTAGAGCTCAAAACCCGGAGAGGTTATACTTCATTCCAGCTATACATCATACTGGTAATTTCCTGCTGATTAACAAATATGCTACTAATGTTTACTAGTGGTCCTAGCCTAATCCTTATGTGTATTCACCACTTCCTGCCTGGCAGAGATGGCTGTGTGATCTGCCCAGGGAGTAGAGCAGACATTCTCCTGGGTCAACTAGCTTGGCAGCTATGGAAATTTAATACAAGAAGATAAAAACAGTGTAATGTCGGGAAAACTCTAAGAAAGATGCTCTAACTAACATACCTTCTTAAGGATTTGATGAGAGAATAAAGAACAAGATGACGGGGGAGCCTTTTCTTCTCTCTTTCCTTATGTCTGCCTTTGAGCAGAATTTGAATTATTAATTACAAGGTCGCAAAGACAGTGTTGGTACAACATGTACTTTTCTTTATAAAGATACTGTACGATTCCTCAAAAATAAAACATGAATGTGTTACATGGACATATGATCGAGGCACTTGAACATAAATCTGTATTGCTCTTAGCAGCGCTGCTTGATATGTGCATAAGAAACTGCAGATTTTCAGTTATGAAATCTGATCCTATTAACAAACCCTCCATGCCTTCGTTGCACAGGGGTATGAAGTCTACAGTCTATGTTCAAGAGTCTCTATTCATCCTGAGTAAGTAAGTGATATTTCTCTGGCAGTCCCAATTCCCAACACATACATCTTCCTGAGCAACTGTACACTATACACTATCACTTATCAGGAGATACAAAAATTTCTGAAGAACTAGTGTTTTATCAAGAACTTGAAGTCACAAAGCAACTCTGAAGCCTTTAGAGCTGACTAAAGGCATGAATGAATGGCAGAGCACAAAACAAAGGAAAGAAAAAGAAAAAAGCAGCATGACTCACTGTCCTCTACAACTTCCAGGAACTGGAAAATGGAGAGGAAGTTGCTGCTCTCTTCTCCCTGCTAACAGATGACAAAACTCACAGGAGTGTCACAAAGCTGTGCCAGGAAAGGTTCAGACTAGATAATAAAAGCTATATCTGTGTTGTAAGTGTGGTCAAGAAGTGGAACAGGCTTTCTAGTGAAGTGATTGATGCCCCATGCCTGTCAGTGTACAAGAGGATTACTTTTGGTTAGCCCTGAAGCGATCAGTCAGTTGGACTCAGTGAACTCTGTGGGCCCCTTAAAACTGAACGACACTACTTTTAACATTTAGACCATGGTTCAGGAAGGCAACCTAAAAATATGAGGAGATCTTTCCACTTCTTGCTAGTCACTCTAAATCAAGACCATGGCTCAGATGATGTGTGGGACAAACAATTGCATCTTAATAGCCAATTTGAAATATCTTAACACAGTAGAACCAACTATTAAAAAAAAAAATCTAAATTTCTGTATCTGCTAACATAAGGTCTTCAAAATTGTCCCAGATGATTCATCTGGGATAAACACCTCTCCAATGAGGACAGGCTGAGAGCTGGGGCTGTTCAGCCTGGAGAAGAGAAGGCTCTGAGGTGACCTGATAGTGGCCTTTTGGTATCAAAAGGGGAGATCCAGGAAAGAAGGGGACAGACTCGTTAGCAGGGTTTGTGTGATAGAAAAACAAGAAATGGCTTCAAGCTCAGTCAGGGTAGATTTAGGTTAGATTTAAGGAAAATATCTTTTACAGTGAGGGTGGTGAGGCACTGCAACAGATTACCTAGTGATGTGGATGATGCCCTGTCCCTGGAGACTTTCAAGGCAAGATTGGATAAGGCCCTGGGCAACCTGATCTAGCTGTGGTGTCCCTGACCATTCCAGAGGAATTGGTCTAGATGGCACTGAGAGGTTCCTTCTGACTCTAAGGTTTCTATGATTCTATGATAGTCAAAACTTGCACTGATGTGAAAGTGAGAAGACAGGCTCTTCAAACAGAGCAAATAATAGAATTTTGGTTGTGTTTGTGTATAAAAATTTAAGAGCCAGAATAATCCAAGAGAAGTTCCTTCTTGTGGCTTTTTTTTCACTTTGTACCTAGAGTCTGAATTTGTAAAGGCTTACAGTAACTCCGCATTCATTCTCTCTTGAGGAGACTTTGCAAAAGTTTTTTCTCTTACATACTCAAATTTTAAAAGAGCAAGAGCTGAAAAAAAATTATCATGAAGAATATAGCGTGAGATTCTTCCAGTATGTAACAATGTGATTCAAATACACATATACATATATATCTCCCTGAAGTATTCAAATATATCAAATTGGAAGTGAGCAGTGGGCAAGGAGAACTTCATGAGGTTCAACAAATCCAAGTGCAAGGTCTTGCACATGGGTCAAGGCAACCTCTACCACCAATACAAGCTGGGGGATGAAAGGATTGAGTGCAGCCCTGCTGAAAAGGACCTGGGGGTACTGGTGGATGGGAAGCTGGATGTGAGCCAACAATATGTCCTCACTGCCCAGAAAGCCAACCGTATCCTGGGCAGCATCAAAAGAAGCACAACCAGCAGGCCGCGGGAGGTGATCCTGCTGCTCTACTCTGTGCTGATAAGGCCTCACCTAGAGTACTGTGTCCAGATGTAGAGTCCTCAGTGCAGGAGAGACATGGACCTGTTTGTTGGAGTGCTTCCAGAGGAGGGCCACAAAGATGATCCAAGGGACATAGCACCTCTCCTACGAGGAGAGAGTGAAAGAGCTAGGGCTGTTCAGCTTGGAGAAGAGAATGCTCCAAGGTGACCTGAAGGCAGTGTCTAAAGGGAAGCTACAACAAAGAAGGGGACAGACTGTTTATCGGAGTCTGTTGTGATAGAACAAGGGAAAATGGTTTCAAATTAAAAGAGGGCAGATTTAGGTTGGATATAAAGAAAAAGTCTTTTGCAGTGAGGGTGATGAGGCACTGGAACAGGTTGCCCAGAGATGTGGTGGAAGCCCCATCCCAGGAAGCATTCAAGGTCAGGCTAGACCAGGCTCTGAGCAATCTGATCTAGCTGTGGATGTCCCTGTTCATTGCAGCGAAGTTAGACCAGATGCCAGTTCCAGACTAAAAATTGCCTTTCCAGACTGAATAAGATCTTCTTATTTTGAAATTTCTTTCTTATTACAGTAACATATAGTTTAGTAATTTGTGCATTCTTTTACATAAGAAGACATCTAATGAGACAAGCAACTGTTTCAGAAGGCTCTGTCTTATCTAAGGGCTGACACTGAAAAATCTCAGTAGGATTATTTATAAATGAGTGACACCTGCTGGATAAAATAGGTTTGAAAACGTATCTCACTAGAATTGAAGAATTTTATTACTCTAGAAAACTGGATAAGGAAGGGAAAGGGGGAGGAGTAGGGAAAAAGGTTAATTACCCTTCACTAAACCTCTAGGTTGCTCTAAAAGAATGCCTCCCATTTATTTCTTATTTATGGAAATTATAACAGATACAAAGAGCAAAATAACACCATTTGATAAAGCACATTCTCAGCTGTGAAATGCTATTTTTCAACATAGTCACTACTTATGCATTTCACCAGCAATGCATAAGAACCCGCATGCCATGCTCATAAAAACCTATACCAGCAGAGCAGACCCACTGTCACTGTTGCCACTGCACCACCCACAACATCCTCTTTGTGCTCAAATTCATTGTTTGGACTCCATAAACATTCAGCAAGCATCAATGAATGTTAATGGATGCCATTTTTTTCACATGGAGCATTTCAGTGACACACCTTTGCTTCGTATGCCCTTCCATGGTCAGACACCGCTTTGTCAGACTGCTCCTCTGCTTCCTTTTCTCGCATGACAATAAAATGTAAATGAATATTGGTGCAATGTTATGCCTCTTCTGCCATACCACCAACATTCACTTCTGATATTGTGAGCCAATATAATGTAATAGGAGGCATTACTTTCAGAGCAGCCCTCGTGTTCAATAAAATTTCTCTTCCAGCTGCTGTCTAAAGAAAACAGTTCACATAAAATCTATTGTTCAAATAATTTCCCATATACATTCACAGTATATGAAGCAACCTCGTTTACCTAGATGCAAAGTTACATCATCCCAGTACAAATAAATTAATGTTGTATTCTAAACCTGCTTTTCATATGTAACTTCTGTTATTGAAAACTGGTATTTAGATGAAGTATTCTTTTCTGAAAAAGTTCAAAGTTTTTGAACATCGTTACTATTATCTCTTCATTAAATTGCATCCTGTTGTTTCGAACAAATATTTCAAAATACTGCATGGATGCTATTGTTCTTTTTTGTTTGTTTGTTTTTGAGTTAATACCTGACCCCGCTTTCTTAAGCAAGTGAAACTCCTGCAGTCCCACTGCTTGTGGAATTGATTTTGACCAGACAGTAGAGAGTGAAGAGGAGATTCCAAAGCTTCATGGTATTTGATCTCTTGGTTGAAAGGTATCTAAGAACAGGAAGGTGGCAAAAAAGGTTAACTGAAGTTCTGGTGAATGTCTACATACCTGAAAGCTTGCATCAGTTGTCTGGCCAACAGAACTAAGGAAAGGATTGTCCCTCTGTACATGGCATTGGTGTGAGCACACCTCAGAAACTTTGTTCAGTTTTGGGCCCCTCACTACAAGGAGGATTGTTTGTAAAGCTTTATGCTTATATTTTTTAGTTAAATACTTGTGGAAATTATACAGGAAACTTTTCAATTCTGTTAAAGATTACTTTTTCTGCAAGAGTACTAAAGGACTCTGAGGGAATTAGTAATCTTCTATGGCTCTGAACAGCCTCCCCAACTATAGCCACTCACTCACATGGACCTAGGAGTGACATATCAGCTCTGGCTATGGCAGACTTCCCTGCTCTGGTGGAAATCACAAGGTAAGCTGGGTTTCAGTTCGTGGATGGACCCCTCAGACCTGATAGCCTTGCCTCTGCCACTTCTTTAGCCCTGTTTGTTTTTCCTTCCTTCTAAATCCTGCATCCAGATTCTGGACTTGGTTCACCATCAACCTTGTCCAGGCTTGTTGTTGAAATCCATCACCAGTCCCCTGTTCTGTCTGCCTGGCTCTGACCTTGGGGACTTCAGCACATCAGCAAGGGTACAGCATGCCAAATAATGCACAGTTCCTGGCTTAGCCACTTCGCACAGTCTTACTGCTGCTGCTTCTGACAAGAAAATTAAGCCAATATAAAACACAAAATTATCTTTACTTTCTCTTTCCTAGATCTATGACTTATAAACATTTAAGGCCTTTGACATAGGCTTCATCTGTTTTGCTTCATCCAAAGGCTACAAGGCCCTGGGATGGTTGGTGAAAGACTCTGGAGCGCAAGTTAATTTCTCTTCCCTCCTTCCATTTTCAGTGAGGTTATGGGACAGAATAGAAGGATCCAGTCCATAAATGCTTGGCTACGAGACTGGTGCTACAGGCAGGGCTTTGGATCTTTGAAAATGGCTGATTTCATAAGACACCAGGCCTAACAGTAACACATGGGAAAGGTTTATTTCTCAGGGGCAAAAGGTTTCTGGGACAGGAATTAGCAGGGCTCATCTGGAGAGCTTTAAACTAGATTTGAAGGGGGATGGGGCTGTAACTGGGCTTGCACTAGTGGGGCAGAGCTCTAGTATTGATGAAGACCAGGAAGCCTCCCACCACCCTATGGTGAAATCGGCATGCTCAGCTCACCCCGAAATGTCTGTAGACCAATGCAAGCAGCAGGAGGAGTTAGAAATCCATGTTCAGCCAGGAGATTATTATCTGGTGGCAATTACAGAGACATGGTGGGACAGTTCATGTCACTGGAATGTGGTTATGGATGGCTAAGTCCTTCTCAGGAAAGACAGGCCATTAAGGCAAGGTGCTGAAGGTGCTTTTTACATGAGAGAGAAACTACAATGTATGATACTGTCCAGGAGTGGATGAGGAGTAGTTGAGAGTTTGTGAGTAAGAATTAAGGGGCAGACTGGCATGGGTGATACTGTTGTAGGTGTCTATTAAAGGCCACCAGATCAGGACGAGGAAGTTGATGAGGCCTTCTTCAGGCAGCTGATAGCAGCCTCGTATCTGGTTATCGTGGGGGATTTTTGCTGAATATTTGCAGGAAGGCCTACTCAGCCAGCCAGTCACAGTCCAGGAGGTTCCTGCAGTGCGTTGATCATAACTTCCTGATACAAATGGTGGATGATCCAACTAGGAGAGGAGTGCTGCTGGATCTTATTCTAGTAGAAGCGGAGAAGGTTGAGGACAGCCTTGTTTGCAAACACCATGAGGTGGTGAAGTTCAGGATCTCATGTGGCCAGAACAGAGTACCGAACAGAATCACAGCCCTGGGTTTGAGTAGGGCCAACCTTGGCCTTTTCAAACAATTGCTAGGGGAAATCCCACGGTACAGAGTACTTGAAGGTAAAGGGGCCCAAGATAGTTGGTTAGCATTCAAGGACTGCTTCTTCCAAGCTCAAGATCAGAGCACTCCAACAGGTAGGAAGTCAAGAAAAGGAGGCCTGCATTGTTAAACAGGGAACTGCTGGGCAAGCTCAAGTGGAAGAGGAGAGTTTACAGATCATGGAAGAAGGGGCTGGCCACTTGGGAGGAATATAAGACTGTTGGCAGAGATGTATGGAGGCAGCTAGGACAGCTAAGGCCTCCTTAGAATTAAACCTTGTGAGAGGAGTCAAGAACAACAAAAAGCGCTTCTTCAAATACACTGCAGATAAAACACTAGAGGCAATATAGGCCCACTGATGAATGAGGTAGATGCCCTGGCAACAGAAGATACAAAGAAATCAGAGTTATTGAATGCCTTCTTTGTCTATACTGCTGGAGGCTGTCCTGAGGAGCCCCATACCGCTGAGGTTCCAGAGGAAGCCAGGATAAAGGAGGAGTTTGCCTCAAGACCAACCCCAAGTACAAGTATAGGTTGGGAGTTGACATGTAAAAGAGCAACGTAGGGGAAAGAGACCTGGGGGTCCTGTGGACAGCAGATGACCACGAGCCAGCACTGTGCCTTTGTGGCCAAGAAGGCCAGTGGCACACTGGGATGTAATAGAAGGGGTGTGGTTAGTAGGTTGAGGAAGGTTTCCTCCCCCTCTACTCTGCCCTAGCGAGACCACATCTGGAGTATTTTGTTTGCTTTGGGGCCCCTCAGTTCAAGAAGGACAGGAAACTACTTGAAAGAATCCAGCACAGAGCCACAAAGTTGATTAAGGGCATGGAGCATCTCCCTTACGAGGAGAGGCTGAGGGAGCTGGGTCTCTTTAGTTGGGAGAAGACTGAGCGGTGACTTCATTAATGTTTATAAATTGATAAATGAGCGAGCGTCAAGAGGACGGAGCCAGGCTTTTCTCATTGACAGCTAATGATAGGACAAAGGGTGAAAGCTGGAATGCAAGAGCTTCCACATAAATATGTGAAAAAATTTCTTTACAGTGAGGGTGACGGGACATTGGACCAGGCTGCCCAGAGAGGTTGTGGGGTCTACTTCTCTGGAGACATTCAAAACTTGCTTGGATGTGTTTCTGTGTGACCTAAGATATGGAGGTTGGTGGCCCTGTCTGTGGCAGGGGAGTTGGAACTTGATGATCCTGGAGGTCCCAAGCCATTCTACGATTCTATGAATTACTAGCTTTAAATCTGGTGCTGGGAACATACCTACTAAAGTATTAAACAGGAATGCAATTCTCATTAAACAGCAAACAGCAGTTAATACTGAAGATTATAATCTGATTATAACTACGCTTTAAAAATTCTTCTCTAATTAATTGGAAATAAAGCTATAAAGATCCTTCTATTTGTCATTATTCTGTAGAAAAACACGCAGGAACTAAACCAATTATTTTCTTATAACAGCTGTTCATGAGAACAAGACACAAAATATTCTCCTTCTCAGAAAAGAGCTTCTTTATGAGGCAGTACATTTTTCATCTCCTTTCTCCTTCCTCTACATATAAAAAAAGTTTAGTTGATATCCAGCAATTCTGTGCACCATCTTCTGGCCACTCTCAAATAAAGACATTACTTGCCACTCCCTCATATCATCAGCCCGTAAAGAATCCAACAGTCTCTTAACAATTTAAGACCAACATAACGTAATGATGGAATTTGCACTCCTGAGGAATATCAGAGAGACAAAGAGTAAAATCAGGATGCTAATTTTTAGGGAAGCCAATTTCCAGATCTTCAGAGAGTTAGTTATAATGAAATATTATAAATAAATGAAATAAAATAAAACAGAAACATTCTCTGGTGGGATTTTTATTAAAAATATTAAACTTTTTTAGGAAGCCCACCTTTTAGGAATATAGCCAATTCAAAAGGAATTATCACAGAAGTTATTCCCTCTGTGTACAGGAGTTAAGAAAATCTGCAACGCATGAGTTATTCAAACAGAATATTGCAAATCTTCACTGATTGAGCTACCAAAAAACGTCTCGAGGGCATTCATTCATAGTTCATGTTGAAAGCAGGTAAGTAACATTCTAGTATCTTGTATAAAAGATAGTAGCAGAAAAATACTATGCTGTTTTTCTCCTATGCCTTGCTACAGCCACCTCTCAGCTGTCAAGAAGTGTACTGTACTTCTAGCAAGTTGAGTGTGAAGAACTGTCAGCCATACTATGGAGCATTATTCTACCCACCTTGGGCACTATGCTTTCCTTAAATACCCATTGCTGGTCACAATCAGGAGAATCCTGGGCAAGTTATGAAGTAAAGTGCACATACATACACAAATATAAGACATATACATATATGCACATTTATTAAAGGTGTTCAGATGCCTTTCTATGTTCAAGTCACAAGCTAAGCCAGCAAAATGTATCCCTATGCCTTACAATACAAGCGCTCCTTCTAGGGTTACATGCATCCCTCATGCATGGAACCTCTACTTTAAATTGACAATAGGAGACAGCAAGCACGGCAGCAAAGTTGCACGTAGTATGGCTTCAAACAGCCAATAATTAGAGTAGAGATAAGCAGATGTAGTTATAGCAAATAAAAGTGAACCATTTCTTCACCTATATATGTCACTTTCTTACTCTACAATTGGAACATTACTGAGATTACTACAAAACTAATATGAAATTTAAGCTACACCTTTGCCTAGGCCAATTTAATCATCCTATATAAAAAAATCCCTAAGAAAGATATGAATATACATATGATATAGGATACTCGAGAGCTTGGCTTATGTATTTATTATACTAGAGCAGAAAAGGACACTCACCCTATCCTGGGTTGCATAGGAAACTCCAGCAGAGTGGATCTCCAGAGAGATCCTTCCCCACTGGCAGTCAGCTCTTAAATGGCTCTAGGAGAGGTGCAGCCAGGCTCCATCCCTTCCTGCAGCACAGGTGAATTGCCTTCACCTGTGCTCCCATGGCTGACTCAATGCTTGCCTCAGGTGATCAATCAGAGGTTCAGGCTGTGATTCAGCAGCCCCATACAAAGATGAAGCAAATTTTTGCTTTACATAGTATTAACTCTTTTTTAGAGATAACCTTAATACAGATAAATGAGACACTTCTCCCAAAATGGTGTGTGTCACCAGGCAAGTTCTGCCTCCAAACAAGCACTGGAGTATTTAAGATGCAAGTTTATGGTTTGCAGCTGGCTGGCAAGCAGCACACCTCAGCTTGCTCTCAGTCAAGTATTTGCTCCATCCCTGCTGTTATAGGACACAGGTCTGGCTCCCAACACCTAGGCCAAGTCTTGTGGTGTCTTTGTATGGCAAAAGGGACAGGCACAAACACTGGGATGCAAGCTCATAAACCAAAAACAGACAGAAACATCAACACCTTGATGAATACAAACTGAAGTAATGCCCACAGATATCCTGCAGACCAACACAGATGTTATGTTTATGCAAACTATCCAAAACTGTATTTCCTTTCCTCTGAAGATATTGTCTCTTTCGCATAAAGCACAAGTGTTTGCCTTAATTTTAATGTTTTAATAATATTCACAGAATCACAGAATGAATGAGATTGGAAGGGACCTTTGGAGGCCATCTGGTCCAACCACCCTGATCAAGCCTAGAGCAAGCTGCAGAGGACCATGTCCATAGACCATGTACAGATGACATCTGAATATCTCCAAGGATGGAGACTCTACATCCTCTCTTAGCAACCTGTGCCAGGGCTCAGACATCTACAAATAAATAAATAAATAAATAAAGTTCTCTGATGTTGAATCTCCCATGTTTCAGATTCTGCCCATTGTCTCTTTCAGTGATACTCAGGGATAGGAGAAAAGAGCCTGGCTCTATCCTCTTTGTTCCCTTTTTTCAGATCCTCTCAATCCTTCTTTCCTCTAGGCTGAATTGTCCCAGCTCTCTCAGCCCTTCCTCATAAGAATCAAACAATCACTAAGATTGGAAAAGATTTCTAAGATTAAGCCCAACTACCAACCTATCGACTATGCCCACCAAACCATGTCCCTAAGTGCTATATCTACATATTACTTGAAAACCTCCGGGGTGGTGACTGCTCTACTTCCCTGGGCAGCCAATGCTTGACCACTCTTTCAGATGACAAATTTTTCCTCAAATCCAACATGAACCTCCTCAGGCACAACTAGATGCCATTAGCTCTCATCCTATTGCTAGTGACCTGTACAAAAAGACCAACTCTCACCTTGCTACAAACTCCTTTCAGGTAGCTATACAAAGCCATAAGGTCTCCCTTAAGCCTCCTCCAGAATAAACAATCTCAGTTCCCACAGCTGCTGCTCCTCATAAAGTATGTGGATTCAGCTTCAGGTGGATTTTAATCCCATCCACAACCAGTCTCTAAACCTGGCCACCCAGCCAATTTTTTCACCCAACGAAGAGCACACCCCTCTCAGCTGTGAGCTGCCACTTTCTCCAAGAAAATGCTGTGGGTGATGGTGTCAAAGGCGTTACCGACATCGAGGCAGACCACATCCATAGTCTTTCCCTCATACTCTAGGCAGGTCACCTATATAGAAGGAGATCAGATTGGTCAGGCAGGATCCTGCCTTTCATGAACCGCCTGATCCCCGGTTGTCCTGCATACGCAGCGTGACCACTCCCCAGATTATCTGCTCCACAGCCTTCCCTGATATTGAGGTCAGGATGACAGTCTCCCAGATCTTCCTTCTGACAACTTTTGTAGATAGGCATCACACTGGTAGGTCTGTAGTCTGGGACCTTCCTGGTTGACGTGGACTGCTAATAAATGACAGAAAACGGCTTGGAAAGCATTTCCATCAGCTCCCTCCGTTCCCCTGAGTGGATCCCATCTGGACCCTTAGATGTGTAACAGTCTTGGTAGAGAAGTAGGTTGCTGTTTCCTCCTGAATGTGGGGGACCTATTCTGCTCCCCATCTTCCAGTCAAGCACACAGAATGAGAAATTTGTCAGCCTATGCCTCACAGAAAAGGCATCAGCACTGTCTACCAGAGCTTATCATTCTCAGAAGTAATCCTAATAAAACATGTATATAATAAAACAACCTTTAATCTGGGGCTGCTGCACAGATTTAGTATACAGAGAGCAACTTCAACTAGGGGTTAGATTTCTAACCTCTCCACCTTTCATTCCACCCACCTTCTTCATGCTCCTCTGCAAGTTTGTGTGTGTAACGTAGTCACAGTGATGGAGCAGTGGCTACAGTTAAGTCATTTAAATGCACACAGACATCGCAGAAAGTGGCATCATAAATTCTTTCTCCTTAAACTGAAATACGCAGTGCAGGCAAAAGGCACTTTTATGCTGTTTTAAAAGCAAATGCACAAGAAAAATCACATAGTTTGATTACACTTGAATTGCTAAGATTCCACAGAAGTTTGTGGTGCCAGATCCTTGAAAGAAATCTTTATAAAACAAAACTAAACCCTTGCTTCAGCACTCAATCTTTTCCCACCTCACCAAGACTTCCTTCATTAATTGGTCTTGAATGCAGAAAAATAACTGTCCTCCAGAAAAGACTACCCTGTAACACTGTGCTGTGAAATTTCACGTTCATAATTTTATTATAATCTGAATCAAGGCAATATTTGGAAAGCAGAGAAAATGACTATACAAAGAATTTATAGAACATTAATTTACATACTGGAGACCTTCTGTTGCCTTACCGTTTCAAGAAAAGGCAAACATTTTCACAAGTAGGTAAATAAAAGAACATTACACTTTTAATGATAATGTTGGATACATAGAAACCATTTAATTAAAAACATGATTTTCAGCATTTTTTGTGGTTTAGTGCTGTAAAATTTTAATACTATAATTAGTATAATAAGTATAATAAGCAGGTTAACAGGAGCCTGGCTAAATATGTGTGTCAAATTGCTGGCATTAGTTATGAAACCGCATATACAGATCTACCAAAAACCTTCGGAAGAAAGTGCTGCATTAGCTATTTAATCCTGTATTTGTCACAAACGTAAGTTTAGTCAATATCCTTCTACATACAATACACAATGGTACATAATGAACTGTTTTGCTTTGTGCAATTTTTAATTCATTAAAAAGCAAAAGCATGTGACAATATACCATCCAATGGAATGAATATAGTAGAAGAACTCCCTTAGAAATGGGGAAATTTCTTTTTCCTACTTACCAAATAAATCTGAACAACCAGGAGTAGTAACATTCAATTCCTTATGTTCCTGAACTCAGAAGGCCACAAGAATGCATAAAGAATAAAAAGTGAAGCCTCATATTGAAATGACAATACATCATAAAAAAAAGACCAGAGGCCAAGACTTGGTGTCTAAAAAGGCACACTCAAATTCAACTATCGCCTAAAAACAGTGAAAAAAATATTTTAAAAATTCCTTCTCATTTAAATGCTCACAGCACATCAGATTTATTGTGTAACATTCTCCTCCCAGAAAATCTGACAATCTAATAGAGATGTCAGCTGAAGAAATTCACTGCACTCCAGCTTTCTGACCAGATTAGGTAACTGCATTCTTGGTACATCAAAAGAATACTAAAAGGAACTTGTGTCCACGTGTTTCAAAAGAATCAAAACTCCTAAAAATAAAAAAGATGTATTTCTGAATGGTACATATACACCATATACTTCTGCATCAGAAGAAGAAAATAATTTAGTAAAAATTAATAGCACTTGCTTTTGTTGCTTCAATGGTAGCTACAATACTTTGGATTGCTTCACCGTTCTATGACATCCAGTGTCTACTGTTACTAATTCACCACTTTCTGGTCCCAATATATTAGATTTCAAATCTAATCTGTTTCTTGCTCCCTCTCCTTCTGAGAGGTTACTTATAAGGTTATGTATACAGAACTACAGAACTGTTAGTTAACCAAGCAGTCTGGTAATATTTTGGGGTATGTGACTGAATAAGGCTTTCACGGTCCCAATACTTAAGGAAAATTGGGATGAAAGCTATTAATAAAAGTCAGATCACCAATTATACAGGACAAACACCATTCAGATTGGTGGAACCTTCTGACCACATAGCTCTATCATATTGTTCCATTCGATTAAGTCATTATTTAGTAAAATAGGATTAAATCCTCTAGGATACTTGTTAATCCAGTGCCTCGTGCATCCATTATGCTGAATTCATATTTTATTCCACAGGTTATTAATGAAACATTCACAGCAACTCGTAAAAGAAATAGAAGCAATAAAAATTTTAGTGCTGTCACACTGCAGTTGCTTTATTATCCTCAGTTCTAATATGGAGGTCTAGAACTGCTCTTTTTGGAGTGAACAGGAATTGCACAGTAGACCTCAGATGACTTAACTTGTGAATATTACCACTCTAACCTATTGTATCCATTTCCTGTAATATAGCATTGCTAGAAAGTTAACTAGTGTTCTGTCATGCATTTAAAATACAGATGTGTTTAGAAAGGGACACAGAGATACTTACAGATGTGACAGCTGTACAAATCATGACAGAAATATCTCAAGAAACTGGACAGAGTAACAAAATAAATTCAATTTCCTTTTGCATTTCTTGTCTCAAGGAATTATTAAAAACTATAAACCATAAAAATCCTTCCTACAGATTAAAAAAATCAGAAATAAATCCCCAGGTGTCCAATAAAAAGGGGAGCAAAAAGAACCCAATTACATAAGAATTAGACATGGGAACAAATATTACTGCCAGAGCAGTGTTGCAAAGAGACATGGAAAAGGGAATTAGCCTGTCATTGTAAAGCAGAAGTACAAATGGATACTCTGTCGTCTATAGCAAGGTGTGCTTCTACTTACACAAAATAGTGCTGAGTGGCAAACCTCCACATTCTTTTTTCACAAATACCCATATGAAATATCAAGATCTGAGGTTTACTATAAATAATCTGGCACAGGCGAAAATATAAGTTATAAAAATTTATTTGCTTTTCCCTCATTTTTATCCTGCGATTATTATTAAAACATCTTCCCTTAGTTCTTGGTACTAAAAAAATAATAAAATATACAATTACAGAATGTTTCCATGTAACCATTTTTTTTCTGTTCTGCTGTCTCTTCTGTTTTGAACCACTCCCATTAAAACTGCCCACTCTTCTTTACGCTAAATACAGTGCAATCTTCCACGTTGCTGCTCTTTTCTTATCAGAAACCAACTTACACAAGCCTTCTTGTCACATACATCTTCCCCTTTCTCCGTTCAGTTGCCATCACTGATTCCCAAAAAGATGAAGGAAAGAGCAAATGGTCTCCTTAAAAACATGTCTGCAGGACCTATAGCTACCACTGATGCAACTACATCAAGTTTCTTTGTGGAGGTTATATGAATTCTGCATAAAAACAGCACAGTCTAGTAGTGAGTATTTCTGATCCAAAAGATGAAATAATGAAATAAATGATGAAATGTGAAAATAATATTAGAAATCCTTCAGGAGAAAAGCTTTTCATTTATGCTTCTTTCAGATATGAGCTACAGGTTTGGGTGGTACCCAGTTTCCTTTGCATTGTCCTTTGAAATGAAAAGAAACAAATAATGCTTCGCTAAATCAGAGGCATCTTCAAACAAGAGGCTGATCTCTTCCTTGGGATTGACATTCCTGCTGATTAGGCTTTCTCCATATCACAGTGCTTTTCTTAAACGAAGTCAGTGAAGAGCTCTCAAATTAAGGTTGGGAAACAGTCAGATCTTCTTCTGGGATCCAATCATGACCTTCGACACAAAATTCACAATGGCACTGGCAGGCTGCTCTGGATCATGCTCTGCAAATAGGTGGCACACATTGTCTGTGCCACTGCCTTGCTTCCTAGCAACAAACCCAAATACTCTGCAAGGACAACAACCACATTATGTCAGAGAACAGACAGACAGACCTGCTTTCATTTCTTAAAACAAAAAAGACACTGTAGAAAAACAAAGTACCAGCAACAAATGCACAAAGCAGACTACATCTGTTGTAAAGGATGAGGTGCTGTGTGACTGTTAAATACAGTACAAATATACTAGCCAACTCAGGAACTCCCTCTGACTGTCTCAGAACGGCCAGAGAAAGGTTTGCACACTACTCCCTTAATTCTACTTTCTCTTTTGTGTCCTGCACTGTTTGCTGTCTCTGAGGATATTTAATCTGTTTCAGTACTGCTGTTCTCTTAGCTACCTTGGAGGTGGGAGTTCTGAATGTGTTGGGGTAGAGAGAGGTGTGTCAAAAAGTGCATAATGACAAGTTTTGAGGGTCATATATCTCAGTAGACAGGGTACTTAAAACAGGATGTGAGCCAGTTATTTCTGTTACTTTTCAGATACCACTGCCTGAGTTCTCTCTCTATTTTTCCTTTTTGTAAAAAGGAGACAATGATGTTGGTATTCGGTGGAAAACACTTGGCAATCTACTGGTATATATCTACTTATGCCAGACTCTAGTATTACTGGGACTGTTTTCATGTACATGCTGTGCTGGGGACTTTTTTTTGTTCTTAAGGCTACCTTCTAAGTGAGATAAGTCAGCTACTGTTAGTGCTGCTGGATAAGAGGAACAACTTAATCAAGTAGCAAATGGCTCTGTGTTAATTTCTGAAACTTCATGCAAACTGCAGATCTGCAATGTAAACAAGCCACACTAACTCTGTCTACAGACATCCTATCATCCCACTGAATTAGGCCTTACCTGAAGATGTGCAGTTGAAATAAATTAAGTATAATTGCAATAAATGGACTTTTATTCCTGAATGGCTGCTTTCCCTTTAACATCTCTGATAAAGTTAGTAAGAAGACTAACAAACTAACTACTGTAATGACAGTCCTAAAACATTCAGTTAAAAGAAACAGAGACAGCTGTGAACTCACTTTGCAGAGAGGCCATCTTTCATCCATCTTGATGTCCGTAAGAAAGAATTAAGGGGGGGAAAAAAGGAAATGAAGAAATAAAAATCACACTTCAGTTAGGTTTTTGTGGATCAATAATAAAAATAATGTACTAGTAATAGTGCTTCTCTTGCTTACTTTCTGTCCTGTGGATCCAAAGCACAGAAAATAACAGTGTTGACTGGATAATGTCGCCGAAAAAAGAGTCTGAATAGGAAGAAATGAAATAATTCAGAAAGAGTTAAGATGCTTAAAATTTTAAACAATAAGCAGAACAGACAAAACCAACTCTATCAAGATTTAACAATGACAACATATTGCTTTTGTTATCGCTGAGTCATACTCAAAAAGCTACATGAACTGCATGAATCACAGAACTATTCGGGTCAGAAAGGACTTTGAAGAACATACAATTCCAGTGCCCCTGTCACGGCCAGGGACACTTTCCACTAGGTCACGTTACTCAAAGAGCCATCCAACCTATCTTCAAACAGTTCCAGGGATGAGGTGTTCGCAAACTCTCTGAGCAATCTGTTCTAGAGCCTTACCACTCTCACAGTGAAAGATTTCTCCCTAATATCTTATCTAATATCTAATATTAGATATCAAATATCTAATCCAAATCTCTTAGTTTTAAGTCATTACCCTGACCTATGTCCTATCACTGTAAGGAGTCCCACTCCAGCCAAATAACGTCATATTTGAAGCAGTGACTTCTAAGTTTTGCACTACAAGAGAAGTGACCCCAAAGCAAAGAAAAGGAACTAGAAGAATAATTTTTTTCTAAAAACCACACACTTAGATACTGTGTCAGTGGGAAATGCAACTTCAACACATTTTAAAATATACATCCTCCAGTCCAAACCACTGACAATCATGGAGGATAGCAAATTGTGTCATTCTTTAGATAATCCTGTTATCATCTGAATCAAAGACTGCAGAACACAACTAGGAAAAACAAGTCAACAGCAACTGACATTTGCAGTGCATAAGTGCACATATTACCTTCCCGCCCCTCCCTTGCTTACTTTCTTTGATTATCTGTCAGTGTGATTCCCTGTGCAGACACCTTGAAGTGGACAATGGTTGAGATGGGAGAAGGATCTTGCATCAGCGTCAGACTCAAGGCCTTCTGTACTGCCTGGTAGCCCGTGAGGGACTCCATCTCCACTGAATTCAGATACCAAACATTGCATGCTGCAGTGAAAGAGGGGAGGTCACTATCCAACAAACCAACAGGAATCTTCTGAACAAAACCAAACAAAACATACATCTTCCACTATAATATAGTGTAAAAGGAAAACAACAAACTATTTTGCCTCACCTTTTTCACACTAATGCTCTGTGGTTTGAGATGATAATTTTTGAGCTTGTTTTGGAGCCGTTTACTGTCCCTTTGCTTTTAATGCCATTAAACACATGCCAGGGAATGTAAGATTTCTTTTAGCCAAAGGCCCTGAAAGTTTAATTAATACAAGACAGCAGCATAGAGACGAGTCATTCACAAGTACGAGGGCTGCTGTGAAAGTAATGCCTCCTATTTTATTATGTCGGTCCATGAAGTCAGAAGTGAATGCTGGTGGTGTGGCAGTAGAGGTTGAACCTCCCCACCAATATCCCACTGTGTTTTATTGTTGTGTGGCAAATGGCAGCAGAGGAGCAGTGTAACAAAATGGTGCTTGATATGGAAGTGCATACGAAACAAAGGTGTGTCACTGAACTCCCCCACATGGAAAAATGGCACCCACTGACATTCACTGATGCTTGCTGAATGTTTAGTGGAGACCAAACAGAGGATGTGAGCACAGGGAGGGGGTGGGGGTGTGTTTCAGCAGTGGTGACAGCATCACCTCTGCTTGTGCAGAATTTTACAAGTGTGGCATGCAGTTCATCAGTGGTAAAAAAAACACATAGCTAGTGGCTGAAAAACAGTGTTTTGTAGCTGAGAATTTACTCTATCAGATAGTATTGTGCTTTTTGTATCCGTTAGTTTCCATGAAAATAAACAGGAACTGTTACTTTCAGGGGACCTATGTACTTCTACAGCAAAAGCATTCCTAATGGGAACGAATGGGGATATTTTGCATAAAAACTCAGTTCAAGCAGCCAATGAGAAGATACGTATTTTTTTTCAGTATAAATTGACACAATTCACACTTTTAAATGATGATTAAGCTACCCTCAAAAGAAACCATTTACTTGTTCTTTTCTTGATAAACATTTTCTCTCACCAAAGAACTGAGGACTGCTGCAGAATTCTTTTCTTATTAATTCTGTAGTGCTTTGTATGTTCTGCAATTTTAAGGCAAACAAAGCAACTTCCACAACCATATGAGTTTTAGGTTTTTAAATGTATGCTGAGGTAAAGAAGTTTAGGAATCCTACAGACATTAGTACTCCTGATATATCTCCACAAAGATTCGCTCATTGGTTTCTGAAGCTACCAAACAGTTAATTATTTTTAGCTGGCCTCAAAACAAATCTGACTGGACAGTAAGAATTATTATTAAGTAGCACCGTATGGCAGTACTATAGTACTGTATAGAACTAGGCAGCATTATATGGTATTAATAATATTATATAGTATTAGAAGTGTTCACTCAATTAAATACTTTCAACTTGTGTTATAAAGTCAAATTTACAAGCAGATTAATAATGCTTTTGATACTAAGAAGTCACCTTATTCTACAGCAGAAGAAAGCATATTTACATACTGTTGACAAACACTGCTACCAACAGACTTTGCATTTTGGTGAAAACATTTGTTTAGGTATCCAGGAAAGGATTTCCAACTCTGGCAGCTGGACTATGCAAATTACCATGCTAATATTTGATTCGTTAACAGTTTAGCCTGGTTTGCAAACCTTACCATGTAAACAAAGATCAAATGTAAAAGCTTAATTTTTTATATGGCTACTCTGTAATGGCAACTCTATAATTTGACTAAAGCTTTTTCTTATTACTATCTATATAAAATATATAACTAGATATCAGTATTTTCAAAACAGCTAAGCAATCATGCTGTTACAAACTAAAGAAGCCTAAGTTCGATTCCAGCATGAATATCATCAGCCTAGTAAATTAAGGGTCTGGGTGCTGCCAGTGAAAGGAGGAATCCAGGTACCTTACCTGCATGATTTCTAAGTCAAAGAATTCAGAAATGTGTTCAATCATTGGTGTACTAGTTTCAATAAGCTTTATTTGGATCAATCACTATAGAATTCACAGCAAGATTTCGCAAATGAACTGTGAGGCCTTTCTCACTATATAACATTCTATTTTGTCCATCCAAAATGGCGAATAAATTCCAAATCAAGAAGTTTCTTATTCTCACATCCATCTTACTTCGTAGGTTTAGTACAGATCTAGAGCTCTTCCTGAAAGAATGCTTAGATCTCGACTATATTAGTGGAAATAGATATGAAGAACTTGCATTTAATTGAGGCATAATATTTTGCTGCCGAACAGGAAAGTTAATAAAACAAGGTCTGTTTTAGGGAAAAGCCACTTACCTGTATAGTTTCTAGTCTTCTGTTGTCACTTCCTAGGATATGTTAGTTCATCATCTAGTGACACTGCTTACAAATTACTGTACAATTAACTGTTCGTAGAATCACCGAATACTGGAAGGAACCTCTGAAGGCCATCTAGTCCAACTCCAATGCAATGAACAGGGACACCACAGCTGGATCAGGCTGAAAGTCTTGAAAGTCTACATGGACAGGGCACCAACCACATCACCGGGCAACCTGTTCCAGTGCTTCGTCACCCTCACTGTAAAAGATTTCTTCCTTATATCTAACCTAAATCTACCCTCTTTGAGCTTGTTCTTCAGTCCAGTCTCAGCAACAGTTTTTAACAGCCTGTCAGATATAAAATTTGGAAAGAATCAAATACAAGGAAAACGTTTACCAACCTGCACCCTGTTTGAGAAGTTCTGTTGCTGAGTTTGCAGCGGTCTGTGGAGAAGCTTCTGCCATCTCTTCCAATGGATCTGCAAACAAATAACATTATCCATGTTTTGTTTGTACTTGAACAGATAAGTCAATGCATATCATCAAGAGTGAGTCTAGCTTTTTAAGTTGTGATCTCATGTACTGGTAAATCCTGGCGAGAAGCATTTAACAATCTTGCATCTCCATCTATAATCAGTCATGCCATGTCTCCCTTGTGATGCATCAGTTTTTTTCTGATAGTGCCGCAGGAGGGATGTTCAACATTTATTTCCTGATAGTCATAGACATAATTACACAACATATACTGTAAGGACAGCAGTAGGATGCTAGTCTCCAGATCTTCTCCTAAAATTAGTGAAAAAATCGTACTTCAGTACATTATTTCAGTTATATAGAAGTGTGTAAAATCTCTGTTATGTATTTAGCATGGTGTATACTGTATTTGAATACACTCAAATAAGGAAGAGAATAGTAATGCTATTTGTGAAACTACTCATGTTTAGCATTATCCACACTTTAAATACTTTGTGTACTGTGTCTAGAATCATTAACCACAGAAAATCAAATTAAAATAGTTGATCATACCAGATTCCAAACAAATCCAAATAAAATTTCACTCTGGTAAGTTTATCAAGGATGAAACAAATGTTTCCGTTCTATTTCCCTGCCAGAACAGCAAGAGCTGAAGAAGATAACAAGAATAAGCCATATATAGAAATCTCTGATCATACATACTGCAGCACACCTCTATGCTAAAATGGTTTCATTTTCTTTGCACTAGTCAAATGTTATGCTGGCATACTGGCATATGGTCTTTAACAAAAACTTGAAGAGTTCGGTAGAAAACCACACAAAAGTTGAACATTTTAGTGATAGATCTGGTGTTAGCTTCGTGTGTGACAATAACAGACAACTGAATTACGGGGCAAGTATAAATACGTTTTGCTGTTGTCTTAAGTTGCAGCTTGGTTAAGAGCATTCAGCAGTAGCAAACAGCTACTTTCAAACACAGCTTCTTTTCCTGTACACTCTTGTACAGATTTTGACTATTGATGTGTTCACCAGCCTTCAGACATTGGCACTTGAAGCAAAGCCTTGGCTGAGCATATTTCTTCTGTACTTTAAGAAGCATACCTCTGTTTGGGATGAGGAGCTTACAGGGCAATGCCAGTGGAGTAATGGAATGCTGGTACACCAGGGCGGTCAGACTCCCTGTGGTCAGAAAAGCAGCAAGACATACACAATTAATATGGTGGACAAAAGTAACAGTGACAAGTAAAAGTTAACAATTGTATTGGTTTCCAAGTATTTTACAGACCAAGCTCCAACACACCTCACACACATATACACACATACCCTTGAGTAATATTTTCGTGGCATCTAAACCAAGACCTTTTCCACTCAGCTTAAGTGGATTCACGTTCCCCAGCACTATTTTAGGTGGACACACTTGAATTACAGCCATTGATCACAACTATACGGTCCCTTGCTTGCTGAAATACACTGCTTAAATCTTACTCTAAAGGGCTTTGCTTCCAATTTAAGGAGTGCAAAGATGAAACAAACAATAACATACAGAGTTCCTTTCAGTACTCTTAAGAAAGCAAGAGCACAAGGAGTCGATGCTATGCTACGAAGCAGTGAAAGAAAAAGGAGTTCCGCTTCTTAGCCACCTAGTTTCTGTCTGGTGCTTTGTCTGCATGTACCTCAGCCTTGGTGAGGCTGCAACTTGAGTACTGTGTTCAGTTTTGGGCCCCTCACTACAAGAAAGACATTGAGGCCCCGGAGTGTGCTCAGAGAAGGGCAGCAAAGCTGGTGAGGGGTCTGGAGCACAGGCTTTATGAGGAACAGCTGAGGGAGCTGGGAGTGTTCAGTCTGGAGAAGAGATGCTCAGGGATGAGCTTATCGCTCTCTACAACGACCTGAAGGGAGGCTGTGGTGAGGTGGGAGTTGGCCTCTTCTCCCATCTAACTAGTGATTCAACTAGAGGGAATGAACTCAAGTTGTGCCAGGGGAGATTGAGGTTAGACATTATGAAATACTTCTATGAGAGGATGGTCAGGCACTGGAATGGGCTGCCTGTGGAGGTGGTGGAGTCACCGATCCTGGAGATGTTCAAGAATAATGATGTACTGAGGGATATGGTATAGTGGGAAATTTTGGTAATATGCGAATGGTTGGACTGGATGATCTTAAAAATCTTTTCCAACCTTGGTTATCCTATGATTCTCTATTGTATGCTTATGAAAGTATAAAAGACAGCCTAGGTAAAATTTCACTCCCTCAGTGCAACACTACTGTAAATAACATTCACCATTACATTATACTTCTCTTAATTATTGCAATATCACCAATGTTTAGAGCCTCTTTTTACCATTTGGACTTGGCTTCAATTTAAGTAACTGAATGATAGTCATCCTTGCCATGAGCATGTGAAACTATATACCATGACAAAATTCAATCCACCTTTACTTAAACTCAAATTTGTCATTTTACACTTGCTCATTTTATGGTAGAGGACCGTTTCACAAGTATATGGCTGTAAGTGGCAAGGTTTGGTAGCAAGCCCCTATGAGGTGAGGTGAAGCTGGTGATACCTGTGGTAAAATGCATTTGAGAGCAGAAAAGCTACACGGAGAAAAGGAATGAGCAAAAAGAGTGCCACATAGCAGGGGGAAGACCAAAGCCAGATAAAGAGAAGGTGCTCCATGTTTTTAATAATATACATCACACTGAAGCTCATGAACGTCCCCACACCAGAGCAGGTGAACATGTCCTGAAGTGGCTCAATTAGCTTTGTTATTTTTCTGCTCATCTCTGCTGTGTGTGCCCCTTAGCCATCTTGCCTACACCATTAGAGGAAGCACTTCAGTTTTCAGACACCCTCTCTCATGTATTTTTTACTTTGAATTCCAATTGTATTATACGGTGTTATCTCACATTCTGCTATCATGGTTAGTAAATCAGTTTTCTCCCTTAGCACACTGCCGCTGTTTTCCTTATCTAGGCCCATCTCCCTACCTTTTCCCTTCTTCCTTTCCCCTTCTTCTGGGGTGGGGGTCCATGGGTCCCTTCGCCTAATTAGTCATGGAGCCAGGCCAAACCATGACATTTTTTGGTGCTGAAGGGACTGTAGCCTGTGGAGAACCCATGATTCAGCACATGAGAAGTGGAAGAAGGAAGAAGTCACAGAGTAATTGTTAGGTACTGACCATATTGTCCTCAAACCCTCTTGTAACACCTTGTCTGGGGTGAGAACTGAGAGGTCTGGGATGAAAAAGTGAAGGAGAGCTTAGAAAGAGCAGGAGGAAAAAAAAGTGTTATTTTAACGTCTGTCCTCGTTTCTCACCACCCAGATCTATTTTAATTGGCAGTAAATTAAATGAATTTTTCCAAAGTAAATTCTATTCGCCTGCATTAGTCGAAGCAATCTTCCTGCATTGATCTTGACACATGAGCTTTGTCATCCTATCTTCTCCTCCTACCCCACTGAAGATGGTGATTATGGGTGGTTATTTGGTTGCTTACCACAATGCATAATTTCATTTCATAATATTATGTAGGCTGATGTGCCATAATGCATGGTTTTTTTTTATGTGAGTGATACTCTGTTGTCATTTTAGCCATCTTCTACTTTTAATACTGTATAGGACAAAATAAGGCAAAAATCTTAAATATATAAGGCCTTCAACATTCATCTAGCTAAGATGTGTATAGCAATGCTGTCAGTGGTTGAGCATGACAGTCTGAAGCTTGGTCATGTGCATCTGTGCTAGAGTGCTCTGCACATACACCTTATGTGCACAAGGCTGCTAGAATGGGTTCCCACAGAAATCTTAAAGACTTGAGCAGAGCGTTCTCTCAGCTCCACTCTGTCCAGGTCTATAAAACAGCTCTGGCAAAAACAAATTATTTTCATTTTCTATGTCCCTGTGACACACAGTACTTACCAAAGCATGGTTCATTTGGGCATCCTTTCAAGTGAACCCCCTTCTGAGAGCACTCAATCAGAAAATGCCTTACAAGTTCATTTGACAAATCTCCAACTGTGTTAAAAAAGAACAAAGAAATACATGAAGAGACGCAAGGAACAAGCAATAGTCTCACAGATTAGCAGGTCTTTACGATGCTCTTTTCCACATTAACACCATATGTTTTGTACACAAATACAAACACATCAGAGATGCTCAGCAACAATGTTATAAGACATAATGAAAAGGCAATTCTGGAAAAAAAAACACCCAACAACCAGGCAAATAGCTCACTTCAGATATACAGAGAATGAAGTCTTATAATCCTAAGTGGCATCCAAATATGCACTGGTGTCTAAGCACGGTCCCAAATACAGACAGGAAAAGGTGTTTTGAAAATTAATGGCTAGAAATTCTGACATGCGTGCCAATTAGAAGAAATTGTATCCAGTGTGACAAAGAACTAAAACTATGATACCCAGAGTTCTATGGACAGAATTGCTCACAGAATGTCTCCAGATCAAAACAATAGAAAATTTAGCTGCACAAACGTAAGGGGAATTTTCTTGTATCTCAGAATTTTTAAGTCTTCAAATGCTTTCAGTTTTACACTAAACCTCTACTCCTGGAGCAATTATATGAATTGCAGGCAATTACATGAAACACTCAGGTTTCTGTAGCTCTCTAAATTTTTAAATACAGTTTTTATCTCCCAGAGCTTCAAGACAAATTTAAAACTGTAAGTGGGGTGTAATGAAGAGATTCAAAGAATAAAAATCCCTTTTAAATATATACATTCATATGCACACATGTAATTAAGATAATTTCATTACTTCTTGAGCAACTGGTTCACAGTATTTCACACCTGTCTACAAACTGGAGCTCACTCCAAGCAATGACAGGATTAGTTCATAACAATAAAGAAAATCTGTTAAACCATTCAAACCTCAACAGAAGAGCCATGAACACAAATGTTCCTTTTGATTCTGAATGAATCAGCCACAGTCCAGGGAATACATGACATCAAAGGCTGACTTTCAGGCTAAGATAGATGAATGCATTAATCTGGAGAGCAAAAGGTTCTACTCAAGCAAATACAGCAAAGATCACCATTTCAGACAGCCTACTGTTTGTCATTATACTGATAGAGTATTAAAAACAAATTAATACAGAGGCATGTAAGAAGGGGAAGTCCAGCACAAGAAACTTTGGAGGAGACTGAGCAGATCTGTGCCTTGGACTAAATAGTGGAAGCCAAAGCTAAATTTCAAAGAGAGAAGTGGAAGGATGTGACACTCTTGGCTATAACTTCTTTTGCTACCACTTGCCTATGGTACAACTAATATAAACTGGCTCTTAAAGGCTAGTAGAGTTTGAACTTTCATGTCTTCCTGGACTTTATCAGTGTGATGAGATTAACCAGAACACCTATAACCACTCAATTTGCCTCGTTGTTGCTGTCACCAGCACACCTCAAGTTAGACATTGAAGAGGTTCTGCTGATACTTCGTGACAACACAGAGGATTTCGTGACAAATTTTTAGAAGAAACTGCCTCAATGTACCAGATTAAGCATACAGAATTCAGAAGCATTATTGTATTACAGATAGGTTACTTCTCTTGTCCCTAAGTAAGCATGAAACCTTAGTAAAAAGAAAAATGAGAACAAAGTATTTCTATAACCACAGCACTAAAATTCACTGCATTCTTGTGATCTTTGTTGCTCTTCTCATCAAGCATTAGCAATGAAAATCACCCCACGCCCCATGCAATAGCACAAATGGAGTCAAGAAATGCTACAGATAGTGCCCCCCACATTCCCACAGACTGATTTATGCTTTCCAAATGTTCTTTTCATTTTAATTTTCACAACTATCAGGCGTAACTTACGAACAGAGGCAGTGGTGACGGGAGACTGCACTTATTTCACCATACCTTTTAAACAACTACCGTCTCTCCTTAGGGGACCTCCTCAGATTTATATTTAATATATAGCTGTCTCAAAACAAAATACCGGGGTCAAAACTGTAAAATCTCCCAGCCAAGTGAAAACTTTACATGGTGGCAATGTGGATCAAACACAGACTTGTAATTGCTAAGGAGGGCACATTACTGAGATGGCATTGTTTTGCTATCTGGTTGATAAAGTAGGGCCTACCACAACGTACAAATATTTACAAACCATGGTGAAACTGTTAAGTACAACAAACATCCAGTTCTGTTCAATTAAATACTACTGCAAGGAACCAAAAGGAGCCTGTAATTCCAGACGCGCTTACTGGAAGTGGAAGATTCCTCCAGATTAACACACAGTAGTTCAGACTTCCTACCACACATCGTTTGTTTAAAGACAGAAAGAAGGCAAACAGTACCTTTCTTGTTCATCTGCAACACAGAAGGAGGTGGTGAAGCAACTTTTATTGCTAGCCCATAGGCTCCCCGGAAAGAATGACTGTCTCGAACAACAAATGACCCAGGCTCCTTGTCCTTGAGAACAGCAATGGCTGTAAGGAATTTCAGAAATGAAAGAAAAAAACATTTCCAGAACAATACATACACAAAAAAATTACAGTTGCAAATCTATAATTAAAAAGAGTAAAGAAGATATTTTTATGTTCTGTAAAAGAGACTACAATCAAACTGCATGAATCTCATAGATACTTATTTCAAAAGAAATCTGAAGTACAGATCCCCAGTGATTTTTTTTAACTGTAAAGGGTGTGCAAATCCTACCAGGTCTTATGCAAACAGTATTTCCAGCAGAAAATGCTGGCTAGTGGTAAACTCCTGATACACGGAGCAGGCAAACAGATCTCTACTGCCCACTAGGCTGCAACTGACAATTTGTTATTTTCACACAATAGTGTAGATCTGTACCTCAGGTCAAGTGCCTGCATGGAATTAGTTGGAAACACTTGCATCTCTGAATGACAACTATAGTAGCTGGAACCTCTGGATAAAGCCAGAGGTCGTCACATGCTTTTTCATTTGTTGCATGCTTTTTTATTCATCATAGAACCACAGAATCTCCAAGGTTGGAAAAGACCCACAGGATCACCCAGTCCAACCATCCACCCGTCACCAATAGTTCTCACTAATCCATGTCCCTCAACACAGAATCCAACCGTTCCATGAACACCTCCAGGGTCGGTGACTCCACACCTCCCTGGGCAGCCCATTCCAGTGCCTGACCACTCTTTCAGAGAAGCAGTGTTTCCTAACGTCCAGCCTAAATCTCCCCTGGCTTAGTTGGAAGCCATTCCCTCTAGTCCTATCACTGTTACACGAGAGAAGAGGCCGACGCCCAGTCACTACAACCTCCCTTCAGGTAGCTATAGAGAGCAGTAAGGTCTTCCTGGGCCTCCTCTTCTCCAGACTGAACACTAACAGCTCCTTCAGCCGCCCCTCATCAGCACTGTGCTCCAGACCCCTCACAGCTTTGTTGCCCTTCTTTGAACCCACTCTAGAGCCTTGATATTCTATCAAGAATGCTGTGCAAAAAATAGGTAACTGTTGCTGCAGTAATGACCTAGGTTAGTATCTGGTATTTGTGTCCACAGCTGACACTGATACATACAAACTTCCTGGCAATGCAGAGACAGCTTCAAGCTGACAGTGCTAATGTAAGCTTCAACCAAAGTTCAGGTTTAAGTTCATGAAAGACTATCCTCCCTTGAGAGAAGTAAACCCAAATCAAATAAAATTCAAACAAATAAAAAAGACTTCCAGTGCTTATAATAGGAAAATGTGCCAAAAGGTGAAACGGATCAGAACAGATACAGAACTGATCTTAGCCAAAAGGCAATGCTAACATAGCTCATGCTAGTGACCATGATGAATAGTGCTTTATAGCTGAGAATGTGCTCTATTATACAGTATTATTGTGCTCTCTGTATCAGTTGCAGTTTCCATGGATATCAATAGTAGGCATTAGTTTCAGTGTAACCTACATATATGCAGCCCATGACAATTCCTCTTCACTCACCTTGGCCCTGGCAAGAGAAAAGGTGCTCCCTTCCTCAGTGAAAGTCTCTTAGAACTCTTCTAAAAAGTTATTTTAATTGGTACGGTAAAGAGAAGTATACTAAAATGTTAGGAAGAATTTTTTAATTTGATCACACAGTGAGGTTTAAACTTTCTTTATGATCTCTTCTATTTGAATTCACATCCAGTGAACATTCTCTACATGTTTTCTGGAGCAGAAAATGAGAAGGGGGGTGAAGTGAAATAACATAATCCAGAGATTAATAAATAATCTATTTTCTATGATCTTTATTCTCCCAGGTTCAAACTTACTACCACAATATATGGGCCACTCCCACAGTTTGACAGACCGTAAACTAGAAAGACACAGTAATTCATTTACCAGTACTGAAGGCTATTTGGTTTCACTTCAAGTTTTATGATGTGAACTTCCTTTTCAATGCAGACCTTATTTGTCATTTTCCTTTTCAACATTTTAAGAATCCAAGCTGCCACGTGGTGCCAAAGTTTAAAATGCTGCCAATGATGGCACTGCCATAACTCACTAAATAGTGTTCAGTATGATTGAATGTTACAGTATAGACAAAAAACTGTCAGACCACCAGCATTTACAAAGGACCCAACATCCTTCATTTACAAATATTTTGTCCCTGCAACAAAAAGTGTGCAGGTATACACTGCCACATACACAACAAAACAAAGGTTTTCTCCATCTCGCAATACATCCACATATAGACGTATCTGTGTTGTACATCATAAAGATGTTATTTCACAGAAGAGTTACATCTTGACTGTCCCAGCTGCAGAACAACTGGCAGATGAGGATGCTTTTATGGTGAGTTCTAGATAAAAAGTTACGCTCTGCTACTTAGCGTCTCTCACCTATCAACATTGGGAAACGCACATGAAATTATGCCAGAGCAGCATATTTCTACTCAAATGATTTCTGAGAGCAGCAGTTGTTTGGTACTGGATCGTGCATATGCGCTATTCCAAAACTTGGAGACCAAAATAGTTCTGTCAGACACACTGATGAGAACTCACTGTAACACAAGACTGCATTAAAAGAGCACATTCAGCTTCCATTTTCCTTCAGCACACCTTAAAATGACTTCCACTGTCGCGAGGAGGCTACAGAAGCTAGTTTCTCATTCAAGTACTTTTGCAGCAGCTACCAGAGCAAGTTCTAAGTTACTGTGTGTTTAGTTAAGTGAAGATAATAATTTGTATGATTAACTCAACATTTTCTCAGACATGAATGCCCTTCACTCTCAAATACAGCTTTCAGACAAAATAAATTCTGTCCTTCTATATTCTGTAATTTTTCTTATAATTGCCCTATACATCCAGTAGTCAAATAAAAAGTTAATATGCACACCAGCTAGCCTACTAGTAAACATATACCCCAGAATATACCTCAGCTGATATACCTTGTTCTCTTGAAATATCTGGTTTATACCAAAACTTGGACGTGTCCTGGACAAATTTTACAGTCACTTGTTTCTCTGTTGTGTTTTCTGTGAAATAAAAGGGGAAAAAGAAGTCAACAAATTTTTTAAATATTAAAGCATTTTGGCTTTTCTTTCCAACTTCCAATCACATTAATTGTTCTAAAATCTAATGAATAGAGAAAAAAACCTGAATTGTTTTAGAACCAAAATGTATAATAACCTACATTAACATTCTGAAAGCTCTCTTAAAGTTTAATTTTGCAAAATGTGTAAGATATGGAAAACTCTTATGTTTATAAAGTTATACCAAAGTTATATTCTCAGTAAGACCCAATGAATACACATCATTATTTTTAACTATTCTTTGCACATGTCTAGCAAAGATGCAGAAATAAACCATCCATTATTAAGAGGTTGGATTGGATACTGCTTGTTTCACAACTCCAAAGGTGGGCTGACAGAGAAGGATGGAAGTAGCACTTCTGCACCACAGTCTTCAGAACAGTACATATAAAATAGTGAACTAGTGCCTCCTACTGTAGATCAAGTCCTCCATTTTCCTTCTGCTGCTTTTTAGCTCCTTTTCATTTTAAATCCCTCCTCATTGAGAGAAAAAACATTCGATTCTGATATGTTATGCATTTCTCTGATGCAGAACCTACCTGGCACCAGGGAAGCGTTTAAAGTGTTTGAGAAATCTGGGAGAACACTTGGGAAGGGGATGCTGATTGTGCTTCCACTGTGGGGGCTTGAGAAACCACTTGAAGAAGGTGAGATGGAGACGAAAGAACGGTCCCCTTCAGAGGACCTCTTTTTCTCTGGAAGAGGTGGTTGAGAATGCAGGTTCCCACCAAGGCATGGATGGACTGCACTGTTCTGACTAATATGTCCAGAGGTCATTGCAAGGAAGTTTTGAGCCAAAAAGCCATCGTCTTCTGCACTTTCTACAGATGAGCTCATGGTTTTAGGAGAGATGCTAGTGTTGGCTATGAAAGCAGCTTGTTTCTCCTCTTTGGGGGAACTAATGCCCACGTTGGCCCCATTGTAGCTTCGATAAGCCTGAGCACTGTTACTGACAGCAGGTTCTGGCTGTTGCTCTGTTGGTGATTTCTCCAGGTTGCTCAGGGTGACAACGTGCAGCCCTGGGGTTTGGAAATGAGACAAAAGAGAACCATCTTGCACAGGGTTTGAAAATTCAGAAGGCACATGATAACTTCCTGTTGGCCTGTTGCTTTCTATTGAAAGCTGGAACAATTTGGAAGATTTAGGGCTGTTTTCAATCCAAGAATGTTCCGTAGCAAGAGAGCTGTCAGGAAAAAAAAAGAAAAGAAAAGAAAAGAAAAAAAAGAGACAAAAATTGAACACAAAAATAAAACAGGCAAATCATTTTCTAAAAATGTCATAACACAGTCTATCCTCTGGTCATTACTGAAAGCACTCACTCACTCAGGACAACAACTGATGTGTTTGATAACGTGCAGGACCTGGTGATCAAGTTGCAACCAGGGACTCCAGCCCCATCCTGAATACTCACTTCTTCAGTGTAGTTCATTACTTTGTCTCATTTCACCCTCAATCCAGCCATGGTGATGACAGAGATTCTGAGTTTGCACTGTAAGTCAGGCCATCAAATTAATCATTGTTAAAAACACTCTTCTTTTCTCCCATTTGAGAGCGTTACCTTTAATATGAATTAATTCTATTAGACTGCTCAAAACATTGCTTCACAGAGCTCCTGGACATCTATGGTGAACCGCAGTGCTGGCTGAAAAAAGAGCAGTAGGAGGCAAGAACTTCTTAAGCCAGACCTGTCACCAGAGACAGATTTATGGAATAAGATTGACACTGCTACAACATTACCTACATGCAGTGTCTCTTACATTATTTTAATAAAAGGGAGAAAGGAGCTGAGACATGGAAAAAGGGGAGTAGGTTAGGCAGGTGGAAAGGGAAGTGGAGAAAGGGGAGAGAACATCTCTACTTATCTGCAGATTGAAAAAAATGACAGGAAAGATGTTTAGAAAGAAGGAAACGAAACTTTTGAGATAAAGCTTATGGCAGGAATCCAAGCTTGATAATGACCACATTGCCTTACAAGCTCTTAACTCATATCCACTTATAATGAAATGTCACATATTTGATTCAGTCATAATTACAGAAAGAAATTTCTTTCTCAGTTCAAGAAAATGAAATCTATTAAATATGAAGATAGATAGAAATCAACACACTCTAAGCCTTTAATGAGAGTTTGACACACCAACATTCCAAATGCTTACTGAGAAGAAGGAGCCAATTATTCTGAATATGAATAGTTAGCCACAAAGGAATGCTGTTGTAGAATGACAAAGAAGGAAACTATTACAGATAGACAAGTACTATTTTGTAAATTTATGTTATTAAAACTCTGGTTCAGAGCCCTACATGTTTACCTCAGTACAACCATAAAATGATAAAAATTCTCACTCTGATGAAGGGAGTCAGTTATTCACCACCAAATACAAATCCTGACATTTTACTGACTATAAACATGGGTACTGCAGTGAGCAGACTGCTCTCTCTCTCTCACATACAACTCATTCCAATGTAAAGGTTCACAAAATGCTTTTCAGTAAAGCATTAGAGAAGTGGGTTAAAAACACAGCAAATAAGTATGAGCTTCTGCTAGAGCATAATAAAGTAACTGAGCTATAAAACCCTATTCGTTTTTGCATTCCTAATTTATCCTTAAAACTGTGTATTCCGTCTCGGACATACAAGCAGCATCTTTGAAAGTGGTAACTTCCAGATGGTAGGCAACATCATTACAGGTTACACATCAAAGCTGGTGGCCAAATGGTCTGCAACGAAGATGTAAACGTAACACATGGGCTGGAAACTACAGTAATGAGAACTAAACATTCAGAGCAGACAATCATTTCCTACCTTTCTCCCACTGGCACAGAACTGTTACTTGAGGCTGTACATGAGGACACTAAACAGCGTTGAAAGGAAGGATCCACCTGCGTGCTGGATCTCAGCAAAGCAGGGTTAGTGTCGATGGTTTTGTCAGGCACTACTGGAGGATGGTTAAGGGCTTCTGCGTAGCTCTGAGATTCTGCAGCAAATGAAACAAAGTAAAAGATAAAATTAAAAAAAAAACAACCCACATTTTTTATGGGCCTTACACTGCCTGAAAGAAGGGTTTATAGAACAATTTTTCTTTTAATAGGACCGTTTTTCCCTTGTTTAAGCAGTGACATTTTATTTCACAACAGTGCATTGATTGCTAAAAACATCCAGCAGGAAAACAAATAGCAGAGACAAGTTGTTCTGCATTCCACAGTGTTAAGACAGCTATTTCTAGTCAACTTTCCTATATAACTATACACACCGTCAATGTTCACTTACACACCAAAGCGACAGAAAACTGGAGCGTTAATTCAGCTCACTCATTCAGCCTGCTGCTGAACGGGGCAGGGCACCTGTCAAGAAGTATTGGTTAGATAAGTGAGCAGTGAGGTGGACTGAAATGGGCCCGCCTCTAAGCCTGTCAAGATCCTTCTGGACGGTACCCCTTCCCCCCAGCATGTTGAACACAGAACTCAGCTTGCTTTGGCCAGCACACTTGCTGAGGGTGCACCACATTCCCACTCCCCGAGTCACTGACAAAGCTGTTAAATAGAGCCAGTCCTAATACTGACCCCAGAGGAACACCACTCATCACTGCTTTCTGCCTGGATATTGAGCCTGTGAACACAAGTCTTTAAGTGAGACCATCCAGTCAGCCCCTTATCTCTGCGTGGGCCATCCGTCAAATCCATGTCTCTCCTCTGTAGACTCAAGGATGTTGCACAGGACAGTGTCAAATGCCTTGCACAAGTTCAGGTAGGTGATGTCAGCTGCACTTTCCTCATCCACCAATGCTGTAACACCGTCCTAGAAGGTACCCCTCAAGCACAACTTGCCCTTGGTGCAGCCATGCTGGCTGCCACCCATCACCTCTGTTTTCCACCTGCCTTAGCATAGTCACCAGGAGAATGTGCTCAGTGATCTCACTGGACACAGAGGTGAGACTAGCTGGCCTGTTGTTCCACTTTAACTTCTCAAAAATGGGGGTTATGTTTCCCCTTTTACCTGTCACTGGAAACTTCACCAGACTGCCACAACTTCCCAATGGATATTGGCTTAGGAACTTCATCTGATCAGGACTATTTCCTCAGTTCCTTATTACTGAAGAACTTTATAAAAGAACAATTTCTTCATTTCTTTACAGATGCTTTGTTATAACTAGAGACAGCCTAGTGAGTTTGATGTTATTCTGGTATACTCTAAAGCGATTCAAAACCAGTTCACATATGCCCAGGTTCAATGGCACTATTTTCTACCATAGAGAATACGGTATTGTGCAAGCTTACGCATCCGAATAATTGCATCTATCTAAACAGCTTTAGCACCTGCAAGGTTGGAACAAATGAGGAGACCATAGGTGAAGTAGTCCCTAAGTACTATCTCTAGAATACTAGGAATACTGGGAACATTTTAGAAGACTGAAAAGGAAAAACAAGAACAACAACAACAAAAGATACAGAACAGCTCCACCCCGACTAAGAGTTGAGGTCATAGAGAAGTCTTACAAATAGTGCAAAAAGAAAAAAGTTTCTTCCCATTTCTGTGAACTCCGCTGAAATAAGTGTAAGGAAATCTCCATGGCACAGTCTGGCTCTGTTCTTGTTTGCATACATAGGATGCAAGGTACTTAAAAGAAATGCTTGAGATAAGAAAGCCTGCCAATCAGTCATCTGAATGAAAACAACTTGAATTCCTCGCATAGCACACATACTGTACAGAGCTACCACTGAAACGGATGAGGAAAGCACTAAAAAACTACTGAAATACCTTCTAACTACACCCGTTATTTTAAGTAGATCCACACCAGCCGTTACTGTGAACTTCAAAGGAAATCCATCAGAAATGGGCACGTTAGGGAAGAACTAAGAAAATCTGTATCTGTAACAGTTCAGATATATTGTAAATACTGTATATATACATTGGATATACATTGGATATACTGTGTATATGCTGTGTATTTCGTACTGGTGGAAACACAGTCTTAGGTCACATTCCTACTGAAATCAGTGGCCCTTCCAAATATTATAAAGATTGATGTTACGCCATGAATAATTATTTCCATACAAGATAAAGCATTACTGCTTTATTATAGCTATTATCTGAGGAAAAAAAAAACGTTTAGTTGAATGTGGGTTGGTCAAATTGATGTGTATCTGATGACCACCTGATCTTCTCAGGAATACAACCTTCTGTAGGCTAAATGCAGCTGGACCTACTGAGAACTGCATCTGTAAGAAAGCACATCTTAAGTGTAACAGACATCTCATTTCTGCATATGAACCTCTAGACAGGTGCCTCCCAATTATAACACAGGTTGAGATGACTGCTACAAAACAGGAGAGGCTAAAGCCTGTCTACAACCACAGGCTTAACTCCATTTGCTTATTTTTGTCCGTGCCTCTGTGCCCACTGCGTGGTATCAGACTACGCTGGGGAGTCAGTGGAATTCAGTAACAAAAAAATCTAGGGGGAGGAAGGGGAGAGGAGCTTCTTATGAAATAATATTTGAATCTTCTCCCATTGTTATGCAATCAAGACCTAACCAAAAGCATTTATACATGGCAAAGCACTCCCACCACTAACAGCACTTGCTTGAAATAATAAAGTAAGGCTCGAATCATCCTTGTTTCAGGCCATGGGTTGTTGCTATTATCTCTACAGCATGGAGGCTGCAAAATGGAAGGACCACTGTGATGCTCGCTAACATGGCCCTTTTTTTTTCCGAAACCAATTTTTTGTTTTTACACAAGCACAAGAGTGGAAAACCACAATCAGCCTGGTATGCAATCTGCAAAACAAACAAAAACCTTGTACAACTATTTCCCAGCTAGAAATAAGGGTGTCTGAAAGGCACTTCCCATGAAAGCAGCTTTGTTTATATTTCAATTAAAAATAAGCTTGTGAATATTTCAGCTATGCCCTCTTTATTGTCTGATAGAGACCACAGTCACCAGTCAGCTGTTAACCCTTTACTATGCAATCCTACAGTTTATTTCCTGTATGTATGGTATGAACTCCTCTCACACGTTTGCTGCAAATTACTGGTGCTTCTTGCTGCAGGTCTTCTTAGCTTACACCAGACGAGTCCAACCTGCAGCCCAGCACAGCTCAAAATGAGGCCAGGCCCCCACCTCACCACCATGATGGGGACGGCCCAGCCTGACCTGGCCCACAGACAACCCTTAGTCTGCAATGGCAAAACACAGTGTGGTATTAACTCTACTTGGACTGAAAACAAGGCACAGAACGCAGTGCAGTACAAATAATTGTACGGATTTTAATACATTGGCAGCCTTACTTGCTGTTTTGATTCAGGAATTTGAGAACAGGTTTCAAGATTACAAAAGTTTTCTACTTTCTCTGTATACCTGAGACTCCATTTTCAGTCAACATGCTTACTTACAAATTTTCAAATTGAATGCATTGAGTTGCAAATATTCAACCTAAAAATCTGATCATGTCTCTCTATTGGTCTTCAATAAGCCCCATCTTAGCAGAGAGAAATATCCTTTATTTCACAGTCACATCTTATTCCTGTCATCATTTTTCGGCAGTACGTGCATTTGTGAACAACTGTTTTCAAGCATGATGCACAGGAGATGTAGAATTTTATTAAAAATCTCTGACAAAAAAGGCAATTTCTCTTTACCTTGTGGAGCACAGGTAAGCCAAAGAAATTGAACACCCACAGTCCACACCATTAGCTCTCTTAGCAGACCGATGACATTACAGTGCAGCTCCCTGCCTGCAGAAGGGACATAACAAAACCAAGCTCTTGCTCACATCTCTTCAAGCACTTGGGTCAAACCTGACTTTATTAAATATACCTGCACTTCCTAAAGCTGAACATCAGCCTTATAAACAAAAGCTAAGTAATGAACTGGAGCCTTTGCAATATATGTCAGTAAAAAGCGACACTCAGGAAGAACAGAAAGCATTGCACCTGTGTGCGTTTTAGAAGAAGACCCAGCTCACTATTCTATCACCTCACCTTGAAGAAAAGGAAAAAAAGCTACTAAAAGCTGCAGAATTCTTCTAATTGTAAACAGAAGCTTTTGGAAGCACCTGGGAGACAGACATATAAAATCAAGATGTTACAGATTAACTACTATTTGAATTCACTAGATGTCTTGTCTGAAAGTTTAAAAAAAACAAAAAAAAACAAAAAAAAACCCAGAAAATTTAAAATAATAAAGAGAAACCAAAGAAAAGAGGAAAAGGAGAGAGAAGGGGAAAACGAGGGATAAGGGGAAAAAAGAAAATTTATAGAAGTTGAAAAGTGAAAAACAAAACAAAACAGAATGGCTTAACCCAAGAAAACATTCCACATAAAAGATATGTAAAAGCATTCAATTCACTATTTCTTGTAAGCAGCTGAGCTGCACAACCACCCCAAGGCTTTTGAGACACTGGTCCAACAGCAGCAGCAAAGTAAAATGTATCATGCCCATACACTTTGCATTTTAGCAGGCCCTCATTTAATCCAAAATTTGTATTCCTTTTGAAGAGAAAGTGATAGCTAACCTGTTTGCATGCATTTGAAATTTTCGGTCAAAATCCTCAGTTACTTCTTTTGGGAAAAGGAAGTTCAAAGTTACCATTCTGCTACCGAAGTCTGAGCTGGCCCCTCTTAAATTATCTCAAGGTAGTCTAAAAGCAGAATGGATATAGAAAAGCATGTTCCTCTAAAGAATGCAAATAGCTGAACTGCTGTCGGCCTTAAACAGCAGCAGAAAGCTGAGTACTGAGAAATTTACAAAGTAATACATAAGCTATCTTTTCACACGCCCTTTGATGGCTTGCATCAGCAATGAATTAATCTCTGTATTGACAAGACTCGTTCCACTTCCATCTCATTGCTCACATTAACCCGTCACTTTACCAGCAGGCTCTGTCTCAGATGAATCCAGGACAAGGGTATTTTGCAAATACAAAATAGTGGAACTGAAAGAAGTCTGTCATCTCAACATTTTTATTTTTAAATAAATTGTAACTCAAATGGGCACTACTGTAAAAGCTAGTTCTGTGGTAGCAAACCTGATTGCAAAAAAATCAGCTTCTTACTGATGGTGAGTACATTAAGCAACACATGGACAGCACTGCAGATACAAATTAACCTGAATTAAAAAAAAAAAAAAAACACAAAACCAACAGATTTTTCTAAAATTATTTTGTCTCACCAGACTATTGCCAGGCAAACTGAGGAAACAGAAAAACCTGCTCACAGAAATTTGGAGAGCAAACTGGCAGTTTCAAATTCCATGCTTTGGTGATGTCACAAATATGGCTCAACTTGCCGTTTCTACTGGAGGTACTGATAACAAATGCAACATCACTGAAGAAATAATTTCTTTGGTGCCATTAAAAGGCACAACTAAATCCCTTGGTTTGCACAGAGCAGCAGAAGTTACAAGAAAGCAGTTCTCTGTGTCAGCAAACCTGCACCGCTACTGACGGTGCCCTGGCAAGGGCTGGTAAAAAAAGAGGCACTCAGACATTTAATAGAAGATGATGCAATTCACGTTTGGTATAATAGCACTGCATCACACACCATGAAAATGAATGTGCAGAAAGCTTTAAAAATGGATGGTGTCATGCAAATCATCACAAAGCTCTGGATTCCACATGGCCCAAGGGACTGAATCACTGCCAGTTCCAGGAGTCCCTCAGAAGTAAGGATGGGAGTAAGAAGTCAGTTATGGGGACATCATTTACTTTTCTTAAGTAACGTGGCTAAGTCGGGGTAAAATGCAAAGATGGTTTTAGGATTTGCAGAGTAAAATCAAGTCCCCTTATGGAATCAAAAGGAAACTTGTGACAGAACTTGGAGATGAAAAATGGCTCACGGATTTAGCATTTTTGGTGGATTTGAATGTTCATTTAAGCCATTTAAACGTGCGTCTCTTCAAGGAGGAAAATCAACTTATCCGTGCCATGTTTCAAACAATTACAGAACTCAAAATCCAACTGAAACTATGATAATCTCTAGTTATGGCAAATTATTTTATGCACAGTAATTCACTGGGTAAACATGGTCTCACAACAAGGTCAAATATCCCATCCGTTTTATGGGAAAATTGCTCTCTTTTTTTAGTGTTTTAGTAAAAAATATTAAAAATATAATAAGTTTCATTATTTATACCCAGTAACTATGTAATATTTGAAGACTACTCTGAAAGTAATGTCTCCTATTTTACTATGTTGACTCATGATGTCAGAGGCAGATGTTGGTGGCATGGCAGTAGAGGCTGAGCCTTCCCCCAGTATTCCATCACTCACGCGACTGATGGTAGCAGAGAGAAAGTTTGACAAAATGGCCTCTGACGTGGAAATGAGTATGAAGCAGAACTGCATAACTGAATTCCTCCACATGAAAAAAAATGGCACTCTTTACATTTACCAACACTTGCTGAGTGTTTACGGAGACCAAACAGTCTCCATAAACTGGAAGTTAGCACACCGAGGTGGTGGGTGGAATGTTTCAGCAGTGACGACAGCAACATGAAAGACAAGCTGTGTTCCAGCAGCCACTGTCACCCCACAAAAAAAAGTCAGCTCATCCACATGCACCAGGGTGCATGACTAAGGAACTGTATATGGGCCTGAATACCAGCTTCAATGTACTAGAAATTATGGTGGCAATGTTGGAACACTGCAAGTTTATAGGAGGTGGGTCCCACAAGTCTGCAAGAAAAGAAAAGAAGAGTCTGCAAGTTTATCAGGAACTACTATACCAGTATGGCCACTAAGGTGAAGGACAACAATAAGTACTTCTATAAACACAGTAAGAGGGGGGCTAGGGAGAATCTCCATCCCTTGTTGGACGCAGAGGGGAACACGGAGACCAAGGACCAGGATAAGGCTGAGGTACTTAATGCCTTCTTTGCCTCAGTCTTAATAATAAGACTAGCTGTTCTATATAACCACTTGCACTGGACGACAGCAGTGGGGAACAGAATAGGCCCTGCACAATCCATAAGGAAATGGTTTTAGACCTGCTCTGAAAGCTGGACACTCACAAATCCATGGGACCTGATGGTCTGCACCCTAGAGAGCTGAGGGAGTTGGCAGATGTGGTTGCCAAGCCAATCTCCATCATCCTTCAATAGTCCTGGCTAACCGGGAATGTCCTGGGGACTGGAGACTGGCAAATGTGACGCTCATCTTCAAAAAGGGCCAGAAAGATGATCCTGGTAGCTACAGACCTATAAGTCTCACCTTGGTGCCAGTTAAGGTTATGGAATGGATAGTCTCAGGAGCCATCACAGTTAAAGGTCAGCCAGGGGATCCATCCTAGTCAGTATAGATTCACAAATCATGGGTTCACAATCCTGCTTGACAAACCTGATTTTGTTCTATGACAAGGTGACCCACTTAGTGGATGAAGATAAGGCTGTTGATGTGGTCTACCTGGACTTCAGTAAAGTCTTTGATGCTTTCACCCACAACATCCTCATGGAGAAGCTGGCTGCCCACGGTTTGAATGAACACACGCTCTACTGGGTGAAACACTGGCTGGGTGGCTGGGCCCAAGGAGTTGTGGTCAATGGAGTTAAATCCATGGCAGCCAGTCACGAGCGGTGCCCCCCAGGACTCAGTAGTGGGGCCACTCCAATTTAACATCTTTATTAATGATCTTGATGAGGGGATTGAGTGCACCCTCAGTAAGTTTGCACATAACACCAAGTTGGGAGGGAGTGTTGATCTGCCAGAGGGCAGAAAGGCACTGCAGAGGGACCTGGACAGACTGGATGGATGGGCCGAGGTTAATTGGATGAGTTTCAATAGGGCCAAGTGTCAGGTCCTGCATTTTGGTGACAACAACCCCAGGCAACCCTACAGGCTTGGGAAGGACTGGTTGGAAAGCTGCTTGATGGAAAGGGACCCTGGGGTACTGATGGACAGTGGGCTGAATATGAGCCAGCAGTGTGCCCAGGTGGCCAAGAAGGCCAATGGCATCCTGGCTTGGATCAGGAATGGAGTGGTGAGCAGGACCAGGGAAGTCATCCTGCCCCTGGACTCGGCACTGGTGAGGCCTCACCTCAAGTGCTGTGTTCAGTTTTGGGCACCTCAGTACAGAAAGGACACTGAGGTGCTGCAGCAGGTCCAAAGAAGGGCAATAAGGCTGTGGAGGGCTAGGAGAATATGGCCTGCAAGGAGAGACTGAAGGAACTGGGGCTGTTTAGTCTGGGGTAGAGAAGGCTGAAGGGAACCCTCCTGACCTCTTCAAATACCTGAAAGGTGATTGCGGAGGGAGTGCAGTTGGTCTCTTCTCACTGGTGGCAGGACAAGGGAAAATGGCCTCAAGTTACACCAGAGGAGGTTTAGGTTGGATATCAGGACAAACTTCTTTACAGAAAGGGTTGTTAAGCACTGGAATAGGCTCCCCAGGGAGGTGGTTGAGTCACCATCCCTAGATGTGTTTAAAAACTGTTTGGATGGGGTGCTCAGGGACATGATTTATCACATCATTACCATGATGTACCGTGAAGAGATGTGGTATCACCACTACAAGCTGGAATCAAAAGTCCAAGATGCAACCCTCAGTGATGTTTGCTGTCTTTTGGGATAGGAAAGGGATGATCCTTCTGAACCTCCTCGTACGCAGACAAATCATCAACTGACTACTCTACATTGCAACACAGACCAAATTGATGGCTTGAACTTCCAGAGTCAAGCCAGCGAAAAAAGAGAATCTTTCTCTTGCAACACAATAATGTCAGGTTCCGTACCATTTTGAGGACCAGGGAGCACATTACTAATCTTGGCTGCACTGCTCTACCACACCCACCAAATAGTCCTGACTTGGTGCTTTCTGACTTCCATCTGCTTGGGATGATGGAAGACTGATGTGGGTAACATTTTTCTAGCAACAACACTATCGTAACAGCTATGAAGCAGTGGGTCACTTCCGCTGGTACAGATTTTTATAAGTGCAGCATGCAGGCTCTTGTAAATCACTGGCTAAAGTGCATAGCTAATGATGCTGACTATGTTGAAAAACAATGTCTTACTGCTGTGAAAGTGCTATATCAAGTAAAATTATTGGGCTTCTTGTATCAGTTGTAGTTTGCATGGAAACAAATAGGAGGCATTTCTTTCAGAATGACCTACACATTTTATGTGTGGCCCAAGACAATTCATCTTCACTCAGTACGGCCCAGGCAAGCTAAAAGGATTTCCTGACTAATTTATCTGCAAAGACAGAATTGAATATACTGGAAGAACTGGTGTCTGATTTCTTCTTTACTCATTTCTTTTTTGAATGGTAGCACTCCACTCAGAGTTACAAGAACTGGCTTCCCGGGAGAGGTAGCCATGTTCCATAAACAGTATTTACCATTCGCTCAGGATTCACCTTGGATTTGTCCTACCAAACAAACATTCTCAAGTCTGTCTTCCACCTGAAATGCTTCTGAAAAATGCATGCCATATCCCCCAGCATTCACAGAACACTGCGTCCCTCTGAAACTTGGCTCTAACTGCAGTGTCACTACCAGTGCTGAAATGCTTGTTCATCCATCCCTCATCTAGTGAACTGCTGAGTTTCTATGACAAAAGTCTCTGCTGATCCAGTTTTGTTTAATTCAGGAGACCAAGGGTCAAAAGATCACCACTTTCCTCTTGCAATATTAATTTTTGTTCCTCGTTACTCAAGTTATTCTGTCATTCACTTGATTTTTAATTTTTTTTTTTAAACAGAAGATTTAGATTAAAATTAGAGCAGAGGAGTTTATACGTACGAGGAAAGGTAGGACAAGGATTCAAGAGAACTCTAGCCTATGGCATTAAGCATTAAAACAACTTGCACAGATAGACAGTGGATGGTCCATGGTTTGAAGTACATTCTGTCTTATCTACACACCGGATGAAGATCTGAAAACACATTTTACCTGACAAAACCTCTCTCATACATTTACAACATAAAAAGTTGAAGCTTCATCAAGGAAAATAAATTTTAAAAAAGGATGAAAGAAAGTTCTAATGTGTCAAAGAACAGAAATCTGATCCTTCTCTTTGTTTCCTGCAGTTTCTCAATCTGCAGGAAGTTCTCTTAAAAATAAAAGGCACAAAGTCATATGCAAGGACATAGAAGAGAAACAATGAGTGAATGAAAAATACACCAGTAAGCAAAGTACAGAGTTAATTACCCCCAGTAGATATTTTGCTTATTTTTTCAGCACGAAAAATGCTAAGGAAAACATTACAAGCAAAATAGTAATAATAATAAAATAAAAAATCACAGTTTTACAGGAAAAAAAGAGTATGAAAGAAACTTTTAGCAGAAGTAGATACTGATGTGCTAAACTCAGTGACAGCTAGCTGAACTGGATGAAGTGAAAAGGAGTAGAGAACTCTAATCATACAGACTGAGGTAGCAAAGGCCAAGGATACTACGTAAAGACTGAAATCCTGGAAACAGTCATTATATGAAGAAAGGATTTGACTTCCTACAACAACTAAGATACTCAGATTTTCCAAAGCTGTTCTACCTCTCATTCAAGGTTAAATTTCCATAAGCTGTTGTTGCCACATGCTACCATTATTTCTTAAATGTTTCAAACACTAAGAGCAAGTTTCAAACTACAATGAAGTGAGCGGCCAGGTACATGAGGGGAGAGCACTAGGTGCTGCCTTGGCCTTAGTAAAAACTATTAACAGCACTTCCTTTGGCATTCTTGCTCAGAAGCTGAGGAAACAGCCTGAACAAAAGGGCCAAAAATTGGCTGCACTGCCAGGTCCATACGGCTGTAACTAAAAGCTTGATGCCCAGTTCATGAACAGTAATAAGCAGAGTAGCCCTAATTAATTTGGTATCGGCACTTGGATTATGAGATGCAATGCCCTGTCAACAAATTTGTTGACGGCACTAAATCAGGAGAGTGGTTTGCCCAATTAATGGTTAAGAGGGCTCCTAATGAACTTGAGGACCATACCGATAGATATCTTACTTAAGTTAACATGAAAAAAAAAAAAAAAGAAAGAAAAAAAAAAGAATCTGTAGGTGAGGCAGAACAAGCCCTTGCAATAATACAGGCTTGGACCTAACTAGAAGTGACCAGACCTGCTGAAAAGTTGTAGCGCCTGAAAGGCGGAAAGCGAATCTTCAGTTTGCTCTCATCACAGGCAAAGAATACTGAGCTGTATTAGGAAAAACACGGTCACCAGACCAGAGAGTTATTACACCTCTGTACTTGGTACTGGTAAAGCTACTTGCTGGCATCTACCTACTTGGTAAAGCTACTTGCTGGCATCAACCTAGGCCTCCAGTTCAAAAACATCAGAAACTGGAAGAGATCAAGTGGTTTTGAGAACACATGTGGAGAGGAGGATGGAGACGATATTGTTTAACCTGTAGAAGAAAAGCACTGAGGTGTGGAATGTAAGAGCAGTCTTCAACTAGAAGATATGGTCATTAGCAGCCAATAGAGCCAAATTCTTCTCAGAAGTAGATGATATAGAAAACAGATAACAGACAAAAATACAGAATTCGTACAGGAAATTTCCTCATTAGGAAATTCTCAACAGAAATTATTAAAAAGCTTTGTCACTAAGGGTAGCGAAACACTGGAAGAGGACAGGTAGCAACAAGATAAAAGGAAATTGCTTTAAAATGGAAGAGGGTAGATTCATACTAGATATTAAGAAGAAATTCTTTACTGTGAAGGTGGTGAGACACTGAGACAAGTTGCCCAGAGAGGCTGTGGATGGTCCCTTCCTGGAAGCATTCAAGGCCAGGCTGGATGGGACTGTGAGCAACCTGGCATAATGGGAGGTGTCCCTGCCTGCAGCAGGGGCCAGAACTAGATGATCCTAAGGGTCTGTTCCAACCAAACCATTCTGTGATTCTACACATACACTGCTGAAGTTTTCATACTTCTTCCTATCCCCCAATAATTGTCTTGTACATCCCCTGGGGTGAATACACCTGTAGGGGAACTGTTAGGTCATGGCTTGAACTGGTGATTGAGCACCTGGTGAATGGTGTGTCTGGTCTAGGGATCACAGGCAAACTGTTTGCACCTCTGCACCCCAGGTGACCAGAAGGGATGAACCCAGGGCGGAGCCCGGGCCAGGCTCCTCATGTAAGGGCCAGCCACTGAAAAGAAAGAATTTTTTGTACATATGCTATTTCCTGAGAAGGTGTTCTGTATAGCTACAGAGCTCCTTCATCAGCTGGGTGAGCTGAGCTCTTTTTTTTCCTGTATGTGACTACCATCCTACCCGAGAATACTTTACCTGCTGCTCCTAAGAGCCTGTCAGAAGCAGTTTTGCTTCTTTGTGAGCAGAACAGGACCAAACTTAAGAGATCAGTGTTCTAACACGTGCTCAGAAGAAGACAGCATGCCATAGAAGAATAAAGTAGGTTTTTCTTCTGTTTAATTGTTTCACCTCGCATGGTTGGAACAGTGGCTGTGCAGTGGAAATGCTAAGCCGTAGCTTGAACCAGTGATTGAGCAGCTGGTAGGAAGGCAGGGCCAAGCCAGGAGAGCTCAGGTACGTGCAGTGCACCTGAGAGCCTGTAAGAGGTGGAGCCAGGATCCACCCTTCCCAGACCTCATTTAAAGGCTGACAGAAGAGGCAAGGGTATCTTTTCTGGAGATCTCTGCCTACCTGAGGACCTTATGGGCCTTCTGAAGGTAAATGGTTTTTTTCTCTTTACCTTTCCCTTAGTTTTGTGCCTACTATTATTGTGTCTGAGTGGATCCTCCCTTGCTGTAGCCTGGGGTCTTGCTGCTCTGCTTTCTTGTTGCACTTTTCCTTGTGTTGTAAGCTATTTCTCTGTTGCCCTGTAATCAGCTGGTTTTTATGCACCTCAGTGAACTCTTCTTCACAGTTATCCTTGTCATGAATGAAATGCATATGCAATCACATGGTCAGCTGCTGCTTCTTTCCTCTACTTCTCAGAAAGCTACCTCTAACAACCAGACTATAACTCCTCCAACAGTATAACAAAACCTTTTTTCCTTTCCATCCTTGTAAAGGAACAGACAAAGTAACTATTGCTTGGAGATTCTGCTAACCTCTGAATAGGTTGGCTTTCTTTGCTAGTCACCAAATCAGGTGGCTGGAACCTGCAGGATAAGAGAACCTATGGCTCTAGCATCCACGTACTACCTGCTGCACTAGCAAGACCAGCTTCATTTAATCTGACAAGAATCTCACTGGAATACACCTCCTTTTCTCTTACAAAAAAGACAACAATGATAACCATGGGGGAACTGACCACCTGGGAAATAATGCAACAAATAAATAATAAATGATAATAAATGATTTCAGTGATGTTTAACAATTAAAACCCAAACTGCTAGTAACCAGAGGTAAGCTATGCTGCTGTACTGAAGGCTGCTAACTTCATGCTATTATTTACGGTGTGCACTTAAAAACTGTTAACTATGTTATGGGAAACTTCCAGATGTGTTACAAGACAAAAAAATCAGTTCTTGCCTTTACGTATGAAGAGAACTTGCATCATCCATGTTGCTCCTTAGGAAACGTCCTTGGCATAGTAGCCCTCATCAAGTACTGGGTGAGAAAGGCTGTCTGTATACCACTTCCATGCGTTCTGGCCTGATAGCAAGATGCATGACAAAAGTGTGTACACAGTAGGATATGCCCATGTTCAAGTGACTCTGAGATCCTGCAGTGGCCCCCAGGGGCTCCTGCAAGTAACAAACCTCTGAGCTATGCCAGTCATCAATGTATCTCCAGGATCAGAGAATGAATTGCTATTATCCTCTACCCTTGGATTCACAGAGATAAGTATTATCAAAACTATGACTTAACAGATCCCTGTTTCACAGTCCCTGCCCTGAAAATCTTGCTCTCTTGCATTTCTGAGAAAATAACTGTTCCCTGACAGATGCTTACACTGTTCACAAACACTTTATATCACTGACTCAATCAGAAATACCAAAATAAAACTAAGCTGTATCTGTAGAAGAGTTTGTAATGCATCTTTAAAGCAGTGAGATGTGCAACATGGGTTCCTGAAGGATTTTTTAGATTAATTTCACTCTTATTTCCCCAAATAGTGCTGAGGAAGAAAAAAAAAAAAAAAAAAAAAAAAAAAGCTTTCTCTTGGGACTGAAGAATGTGACTTCTCATGTATTTTGAAAGATCTTGCAGATGGTCTGTTATTGACTTTAAGCATAACTTTGCTGTCTTGGGAATGCAGATCAGCTGCTGAGGTATCTCTTCAAGTCATCTGGCTCACATGCAGACGTAAAATGTGACAGTTACAATAACACTCTCTAGGAGAGAGCCACTAATGTAGTTGTCATTTCATAATGTGTAAGGAGGAGTACTACTATTCTGCCTTGAAATTCAGCATATTATTCTGTGATGGACAAAAACAAACCAAGCAATTAGGAAATAATTAACGTGACTATACTCTTCACAGCAAAATAATTATCTGCCATTAAAGATAGCCAGTTCCATTCTTAGAAGCTTATCTCATCATGGAATTTCAGGTATTCCTCTTGCTGAACATGACAGTTTGCCTCAAACCACTGCAGTTTAAGAAGGAAAACATAATCCCTAGGAGTAAGAAGTACACTAACTGGTACCTTAAAAACGCAGAGGACTGTTTTTCAAGCAGAATGTCATACATGTCTAAGCACCCTTCAAGAGAACAGAGACGAAAAATGTTTGCTCTGTGCTCTGAAGTTAATTGGTTATTAAAGCTGCTTGTGATGTGGGAAATGCAGGCTTGAGTTGCCTTACTTGAACTGAAAAATGTAACCTGCACCTACTGACAGCTCTGCCGAAAAAGACAGTTTGAAGGAGGAGGCTAGCAAAGCAGAGTGAATATTAACTAAACAAAGCAGGGACTCAGTTCAGGACTGATTCCTGAAAGCAAGCACCAAGATCAATCAGTGAAATTTTAAACTCTGTGGTATGATTCTATTTACTCTTTCTAGGTGGAAAACAGGGTTAGAGAAATTCTGAATTATTGTTTCAACCTAGTCAACAGGCACTAGATGTCCAAGTATGCTGCTTGTGTTGTCTGAGAAATACTTACCTAACAAGAGGAATAGAAGTAGCAAAGCTGACGTTCAGATCTTCTACTGAATGTCTCACTTTGGCCTTGCTCTCCTAAAGTACTGCCAAAATGTGAACGTCTTCAATTTGCTCACCTTTCTGGAGTCACTTGCTAAATGGCTAAACAGAGCCACCTCCAGCCTCAAGCTGAAAAATAACGGGCTGCTTTTTAGCTTTTAAGTAGGATACCTAAACCATTTTTTGTCTTAGAACAACAAACTTGATTTTTTTATTTATTTTTTTTAAGGATTCTTCTAATAGTTTGTAATGAAAACTGATCAGAACAAATTCTGTTCGGTTACTCTTCAGTGTTGCTCCTTATTGTGTAACAAGATTGAGAAGTAAAGCTATTAGGTGTTTTCTTGTTCTGTCTGTTAAGTGCTCGGTAGTTTTTCTTTTATAAGCATCAGCTAATGGCTGAATGGAAAACCTCTTTTCATTACGGCTGTTAGAATCAGGTCTTTAAAGTATCTAGCACCCTGGATGTTGTAACATATTTATCGTGCACCAAACGAAGGAGGAAGAGCATGTGAAATTCCTCATTCAGGAAAGGCTTGTGCTTAGGAAGTCTCTTCATTTTTCCTTCTTTTGGAAGGAAATTTTAATTCACCATAGCCTTACTAGGAATTTCTCAGAGGGCCAAAAGGAATCAGTCTAGATAAAGTTTTTATATGTAGTCAGCAATTACATACATCCCAGGCAAACATCTTCTTCTACTTCAGAAAGGAAAGATACTAAGTTTTTTGCTAACAGAAAACCAGCTTCACGAGGCTTGCAAGTCCTGCTTTATGCCCTGTCATTCCATTAACAATCACAGAAAAAAAGCTCATAATGACAAAACTCTGTTTCTGTACTGCTTTGCAATTTCTCTGTGAGCTACACACGTCGCTACTTAACACGTAAAGCCTATTTTTTTCCCCTTTCTCTTCACTATTTGTTACCAGTATAAAACATGGAAGTCCCTCCTTGTCCTGCAGTTACACCATGAGCTCAGGAAGCCCATGCAGCACGCTGCACTGCAGACAGACCTCTGACTGAACTGCCAAAGCGGTTTGTCTTTTTTAACCCCTGCCTTCCCCCCACTTCAATACACAGAGCAGGCTGCGTTTCGCTCTGTACTGCGCAGCGATGAGAACTTGGCCAGGAAAATACAGAAGCCCCGGAAAGTGTGTTTTCTTATTGAGGAAAGCAAAGAAGAAAGGAGGAGAGCAGGAAACCGAGAACATACCTATGGAGGCCATCATGATAGAAATTCTCTCGTGAAGCACGGGCTGCGCAAAAGCTTTATTCAGAACAGAAAAAAAAGAGCTTCCTCTTGTTGAGCTGATTGCACTGCATTCTTTCTGCAGCTCAGAAGAGCGCGGCAGCCAGGCGAGCTGCTCCACCACAGGGAGGCTTGTGAAAAGCCAGTCTTCACATTAAAATACCAATCGCTCTACCCAATGTGTTAAAACTTCATGACAAAGAGGATTCCAGTGTCTGCACTGACAGAAAACCAGGCTCTCTCTGAACGAAGTCGGTCATCTGAAGACAGACAGAGTTCGCTCCATCCAGGCAGAAAACAACGTACGGACGGCTCGGGCCAGCGCTGCTGCTCACTGCTCCAGCCAGGCTGCCCGTTCAGATATCCGTGTTCTGGTAACTCCACCTCGTTTGAATTAGACGTTTTTTAAACCTCTCTTTCCCCTCCCCCAGACTCCTGCTCACAGTTTTCTTTAGCATACAGCAGCGTTCCTGAAACACTTCCCAATCCGTTTTTGTCAGCCAGCACACAATGCTCACAGCGCTTCTCTTCAGCGACTCCCCGCACACAAAGCATGTGGGATTTGTCTGAGTGCTCATTTTTTATTAAGCAGAAACCCCATTCTCTGTGCCACTCAATCTGACCTCTCAGATTTGTTTCCTTCAGAAAGATGCACAACGTGAAGCTGTGAATCCAAGCGATTTCTAACGTGGATTGTATTTCAGCTGCTGTGTAACACCAAATTAGCTCAGCAATGATAAATTTAGTATCCAAGCTCTGAATAAGGTCTGACTCACTTCCCAGTCCTTTGACAAAATACCACGTGTGACCCTACGGTACTGCATTCAACGTCACCCCCAACAGTGTTTAGAGCAGGTTTTATTTGCAGGTCAGGAAAATGAGTGGAAACACTGCAGCGCTACGATGGGCAGCACACTTCCTATTCAGATTGTCCCAGGGAACCACATTTTCTGAAAGGATGAGTACAGGAAATGACTTGATATGGACAAAAACAAACAGGACAATTTAAAGCTTTCCTGTAACTAATTACTCAATTGCTTTCAAATTTTGAAAAGCAAAGTGCTTGCAACACGCACGCTGCACCATTTTGATAATGTTGGCTTGATTACAGGGATGAATACTAGCAAATTAAATATAATTTTGCTTTCTGCCACAGACCAAAAGGTACACTTAAACTATTTGTTCTAAGAATATTCACTCCTACCAGCTATTTCTATTAAACAATTTCGTAATGGCAACGCCTAGGACACACAAACAGGGAGGGGGATTGTGACAGACACCAGACTAATAATGGGAAAAAATGGGGGACAGTCTCTGTCACAGAGGAGAACGGAGTACTAATGTAGCAATCCACAAGCGCCAATAATTACTTGGAGCAATTTATCACACAATTACACTTTGTTTTTCACGGCTCCTGGAAGAGATGAATGCAGATGAACACACTCTTCAAACTCCTGTGAACAATGACTATTAGCAAAAATTGCTTTCAATAGAAAGCATTCTCAGTGATGCATAAAGAGTACTATATTCACAAGCAACATTTGAATGTCCAATTTCCTTTCTGATTTGCAAGTCTCAGAAGCTTTTTATTGTTTGGCTATTTAGCATTTGCTGAAATGGAACAGAACATTGACAGCAACAAAAGAATTGTTAGAGACAACATGTGAGGGCTCAGTTAGTGAAAAAACATTAATTTCCAAAGCTGTGTACCATTTTAATATATGCAAAAAATAGATTTGCAACATATATACAAATATATATGTATATTTGCAATATAGATGCAATATAGATGAAATAAATATGCATATATATGTAATATATACAAAAAATATAATTGTGAATACATTTGAGGCAGTAAGAAATCGAAAAGGGCTGAGAGAAGAAAGAAGTAAAGCTTTAAATAATCCAAGTTATTTTTCTTCTGTAGTCAGATGAGATATTTCAGGAATAAATTCTTAAATGGCAGGAAAATATATTTCTCTTTTCTGAGGAGACCATGAGTAAGTATCACCTTAACTCACAAGCGCTTGATTACACACTAGAATAGAACATTCGCTTAAGAAGGATCATCAAGTCCAACGTCCTGCCCACCACAGGGACAACCCAAAGTTAAAGCACACTACTAGGACCAAAATCCAAATGCCTCTTCAACACTGACAGAGGCATCAACCACCCTGCCTGAAAGCCTGTTCCAGTGTTTGACCACCCTCAAAATAAGTAAGTGCTTCCTAATATCTAGTTTGAACCTCTACAGCTTTGTGCCACAAGTCCTTGGTTATCAGGCTGAAGAGATCGTCTTCCCTCCTCAGAGAGGACAGAGAGGCATCAAGGTCGCCTCTCAGCCTCCTTTTCTCTAGACAACCCAAGTGTCCTCAGCCTCTTCTAACAGGACGTGCCTTTCATCACCGTCACCAGCTTTACTGCCCTCTTCTGGATGCTTTCAAAGGACTTAACTACTTTTTTGAATATTGTATGCAGTATTCAAGGTGAGGAAGCACCAATGCTACACACAAGAGGAGAATCATATCCTTTGACTGGCTGGCTATGCTGTGTTTAATGCATACCTAGGTGCAGTTCATCCCCTTGGCTTCCAGGGCACTCTGCTGGCTCATGTTGAGCCTGCTGTCATCAGCACCACCAGGTCCCCTTCTGTTGAGATGCTCTCCTATCACACATCTGCATTTGACGTTGCCTCATCCCAGGTAAAGAACTTGGCATTTTACTTTGTTGAACTTCATGCCATTGATGATTGCTCAATGATCTAATTTACCTAGATCTCCTTCTACAAGGCTTCTTGTCTCTCCAGTGAGTTAACAGTACCTCCCAGTTTAATGTCACCAGCAGGCTTGCTGATGCATTCCGATCCTGCATCCAGATAATTGATAAAAATCTTGAATGGGACTGACTCTAGAACTGAGCTCTGGGGAAAACCTCTAGTGACTGTCTGACAGCCAAATGTAGCCCCACTCATTAGAACCCCTTGAGTTTTACTGCTGAGCCAGGTGACCCAGAACAGCATGAGCTTGTTTATCTCAGGGGTTGACAATTCCAAAGAACAATTTAAACTAGACTTAAAAGACTTAAGTCCTGTTGGGCTTGAAGGTCGTGTAGTCCAATTCCCCTGCAGTGAACAGGGATCTACAGCTAGACCAGATTGCTCAGATCCTGGTGCAGCGTGAATTTGGGTATCATAGAATCATAGGATCATCAAGATTGGAAAAGACCTACAAGATCACCCAGTCCAACCATCCATCAATCACCAATAGTTCTCACTAATTCATGTCCCACAACACAACATCTAAACGTTCCTTGAACACCTCCAGGGTTGGTGACTCCACCTCCCTGAGCAGCCCATTCCAGCACCTGACCACTCTTTGAGAAAAGTAGTATTTCCTACCATCCAAACAGTATCTCTAAGAATGAGGCCTCTCGGGGCAAGCTGTTCGAGTGCTTCACTAACTGTACTGTAAGAATCTATATCCATACTACATTTCCCTGTTAGCTCAGTTCTCCACCTTCACCCCAGCACTATAGTCACAGGACTCATTTCTCCAAGTCTCACCAACACCACTGATATCGTAGGTCTGTGAAAGGACCAAGGCTCACAGTTCATCTCATTTGTTCCTCATACTACATGCACTGGTATACAAGCATTTCAGATGTGCTTCTAAAACCTCAGTGCTCCTTGGAGAGGCACAGATGCTCCCATTAGCCTTACCATCCTCTGATGGTGCTGTACCTTCCCTTGGCTTAATCTCAGTGTTCCTAATGATATCCCATTTCCTACAATGATCCTAGTTTAAAGCTCTCTCCATCTTGCCAGGTTACTAGCCCCCATTGAGACGGTTGGTCCCACCAGGCTCTAGCAGACCTTGTGTCCCAGCAAGATACCTTTCTGCAGCAGGAAACTCCAGAGGAAGGTGGCCCTCTGTCACATATTCAGCAAACCCTAGTACTCCCACAACTGAAAGAAACGTGTGAGCCAATCCCAAGTCATACGCACGTCAGATCTTGTGATAAATATCTGAATGTGAATGGCTTTATGAAATAACATGCTTAACTGAGGCAGAGAAAAATACAGAATAATTTACTTTTCCCCTCTTGTAAAAGAAGAAAGAAAGCAGGAAGAAGCACAACAAGCATAGAAGTAGGAGAACAAAAACAAAGCAACATGGACTGTAAACATCTAAGCAAGACTGAATATGTATTTAGATCCTTATACAACACTAGCAGCTCTGTAATTCTGAAATTATAGAACACACTGGACTTGTGAATGCAGCAGGCCAGACCTTCACAGGTACCTGGACACAAGCTCATTTAAAGATTTCAGTCATTCTGGAAAGGTGTGCACACAGCAGCAGTACTTGTGTAGCTGCCGCTCGGGCGATATGGATTACTCTAGCACATCACTGTCACTGAGTGACACAACATAGGAGGCCTCACCCTGGAAAATTTTAAAAAGCTTCATGCATTGCAAGGGAATTATTCATGCACAGCAAGGGAAGTGGTTCCCAGGAATGTTTCTTAATTTAAGTTTTCCAACTAAGAAGACTAGTACATCTCAGAAGTTACACTGCCATGCGTGCTGCTAACTATCAAAAGCAGGTACATGTAAAAACAACCCACATCAGCTAGCTGCCTGCTCATCCAATCTTGTATTTCTGTTAAATGTACGATTAGTTCCTGCCTATAGTTCACCTCGTGCATCATCAGAAGAAGCAAAACCTATTGTTTAAGGTTCTTCCTTTTTTTTCTCCCTTACATATGTGTAAGATATTATACAAATATACTTTAAGAACACACACATACATAGTTACTGCTCGCAGTCGTTGACTATACTGTATACGGAGCGTGATTTTTTTCCCACTGAAAGGGAAAAACATAAACCAAGCTCTCAAAAACTACGTGTTTCAAAAGCCTTTACTTTGTCCAGTAGTCAGCGAGTCAGTCACTGGTTATTAGAGAACAAAGAAAAAAAAAACACACAAAATCAACAGCTACTATAGCAGCAGCCATTAAACTCACCAGCGTAACAGGCCCTATTTCAAGTTAAAGGCATGAGGTGTATCTGCTTTGAGACTGAGCAGGAATTGCAGTATTGCAGAGGCTTACATAAATGCGTTTTTTTCCTGTGCACTAATCTGATTACATAAACATTTCTTTGACATTTACAACTTCAGATTTACTGTCTTTCTTACCATCCGAAAGTTAGAAGTGATGAGCTCTTACAGATACAAGTGAAGACAGAAAACAAACACCTCTGTTCAGCACCTTTGGAAATGCTGTAATCTTTTCAGCTCATAGGTGTAGAACTCAAGAATGGACAGTTTTCCTGGACAGCAAATATAAAATAAAGAAAGAAATGCCAGATAATGCTAGTGCTTTATTAAAAACAAAAACGAAAATGCTTTTGGGCCAGGCCTACAAGAAGGATGAAAGCTGAACAGTGCATGGTTAAACTTTCAGACATGTTGCTGCTGAATGAAATTGAAAGCCCCAGGGCACAAGCTGGGATTTACCACATAATAGATGGCTAACAATAGTTTTGGAAAAGTCATATTCATTTGGTCAGTGCTGGCTGCACTGTGGATGGGAGGTTTTATGCAAGTATAGAAAGTCAGCTGGCAATTCCAGACCAAAGGAATATTTCTGAAAAAAGCTTACAGGCTTTACATGCTTTATTACTTAGTCCTTTGATCTCTGTTCTATTCATTCAGAAGATCTCTGAGTCAGGCCACAAATTTGAATTCAATTTTTCTTCCTTCAAGAAGCCTGCTCTACTCTTCCTATGAACTGTACTAAATAGCAAGTTGTGAGAATTAAGCCAGAGAGATAAGTCTGGCTCAAAAGTGTCAGTTTTCAAACTTGAACAGGAAAGCTTGTTTCAAGACCTGCTTCTAATCATGCTGAAGAGGGAGACCTCTCTTGGACCCTTCGCATGACACAAGTGCTCACACTGGCTATTAGATTTGCATGGGAAAAGCTCCTGCTTTCCTAGGTGTTACTTAGAAAAAGGCCAAGATTTAGATCCAGCAGGTGTAAAAATGCAGAATACAATCACATCTGCAAATGCAGTGTTTTCAAGAGCATGACTGTGAAAGACCTCAGTGCTCACTGCAACAAAGCTATCACTGCATTCGAGTCACAGTATTCACTCTGCTGGTTGCACTTTTGTTGCCCACTGAATTTATAACCTTCAGCAGTGGTTATGAATTCAGCAGGCAGACCAGGCACTAAGGTGCCACAAGGGCGACATTCACAGCACCAGGACACTGATACACTGCTATTCTTTTTGCCCATCCATGGACCTTCTCTGAACTGCTTTTTTTCTCAAACGTAGTTCAACCTGGAATTTCCAGAATACTCCAAGCTTGACCAAATGACTTCTGAAAACATTCTCTGACACACAGGTATGTACATGCCTCTGTGTGCCTATTTGGCAAGCAGCCTCTGGTGCTTCACAGTGATCCAAGAAACACTGGTTATATGCTGTGCTCCTTGAAAGAGAACATTTTAGACTAGAATGAAATTTCTAAAACAAATATTGCATAGTAAATCACAGAATCACAGAATTGTAGGGGTTGGAAGGGACCTCTAGAGATCATCGAGACCAACCCCCCTGCCAAAGCAGGTTCCCTACACCAGGTCGCACAGGTAGGCGTCCAGGCGAGACTTGAATATCTCCAGAGAAGGAGACTGCACAACCTCCCTGGGCAGCCTGTTCCAGTGCTCCGTCACCCTCACCGTGAAGAAGTTCTTACGCACATTCGTGCGAAACTTCCTATGCTGCAGCTTATGTCCGTTTCCCCTCGTCCTGTCTCCACGTACCACTGAAAAGAGACTGGCCTCACCACTATGGCCGCCACACCTCAGATATTTATAAACCTGGATCAGGTCCCCTCTCAGTCTTCTTTTCTCAAGGCTAAACAGACCCAGTTTACTTAGCCTTTCTTCATAGGGGAGATGCTCCAGGCCCTTCACCATCTTTGTGGCCCTCCGCTGGACTCTTTCCAAGAGATCCCTGTCTTTTTTGTATTGGGGAGCCCAGAACTGGACACAGTACTCCAGATGAGGCCTTACCAGGGCAGAGTAGAGGGGGAGGATCACCTCCCTCGACCTGCTGGACACGCTCTTCTTAATGCACCCCAGAATGCCATTGGCCTTTTTGGCCACGAGGGCACACTGCTGGCTCATGGCCAACCTGTCGTCCACCAGGACGCCCAGGTCCCTCTCTGCGGAGCTCCTCTCCAGCAGCTCATCCCCCAGCCTGTATTGGTGCATGCAATTATTCCTCCCTAGGTGTAAGACCCTACACTTGCTTGTGTTGAACCTCATCTGGTTTCTTACTGCCCAGCTCTCCAGCCTGTCCAGGTCTCGCTGAATGGCAGCACAGCCTTCAGGCGTGTCAGCCAATCCTCCCAACTTCGTATCATCAGCAAACTTGCTGAGGGTGGCCACTATCCCCTCATCAAGGTCATTGATGAAGATGTTGAACAAGACCGGACCCAGCACAGACCCCTGGGGGACACCACTGGTTACAGGTCTCCAGCCAGACTCTGCACCACCAACAACGACCCTCTGCGCTCTGCCAGTCAGCCAGTTCTCAACCCACCTCACTGTCCACTCGTCTATCCCACACTTCCTCAGCTTTGTTATAAGGATGTCGTGGGAGACAGTATCAAACGCCTTTCTAAAATCAAGGTAGATTACATCTACCGCTCTTCCCCCATCCACCCAGCATGTGACAGCATCATAGAAGGCCACCAGGTTGGTCGAGCACGACCTCCCCTTGGTGAACCCATGCTGACTACTCCTGATAACCTCCTTTTCTCCCAGTTGTCTGGAGATGGTATCCAGCACAAGCTGTTCCATCACCTTTCCAGGGACGGAGGTGAGGCTGACAGGCCTATAATTACCCGGATCTTCCTTCTTGCCCTTTTTGAAGACCGGAGTGACATTGGCTATCCTCCAGTCTTCAGGGACCTCCCCTGTTGTCCAGGACCTCTCAAAAATGATGGAGAGCGGTTCGGCAATGACCTCCGCCAGCTCCCTCAGCACACGTGGATGCACCCCATCAGGTCCCATGGACTTGTGGACCTTAGTACTGCCTAGGCGCTCACGCACGTCCTCTTTCCTGACTAAAGGGAAGTCTCCCATTCCCCAGACCCTCTCACTAACCTCCAGGGTGTGGGATTCCTGCAGGGGAGCCTTTTCACTGAAGACAGAAGTAAAGAAGGCATTCAGTATCTCTGCCTTCTCAGCATCCCCCGTTACGAGGACCCCCCCCTCACTTAGTAAGGGGCCCACATTCTCCCTAGTTTTCCTTTTGCTATTAACATACTTGAAGAAGCCTTTTTTATTATCCTTTATCACTTTAGCTAGATTCAATTCCAGACGGGCTTTAGTCTTCCTCGTTGCATCCCTGCAGGCCCTGACTACATTCCTATATTCTTCCCAAGTGATCAGACCCTTTTTCCACATTTCATGGACCTTCTTCTTTCCTTTGAGCTTGCGCATGAGCTCCTTGCTCATCCACAAAGGTCTCCTGCCACCTTTTCCCGATTTCTTGCTCACAGGGACGACAGTAGTAAAGGACATATTTTGAAAATATTCAACATTTCCTGTTCTGTTTCGTAACGTTTTCCTAAACTTTGCCTTCTTTTTCAAGCATTCTTCTAAGAAACTGACTGCCAAAATATTTGTGACAGTTGGACGCAGGCAGAGTGTGTAAATCACCAGGCTGCACTTCAGGACAGAAATAAATAGGAAGGAAAATAAATAAGTCTTAGTACAGCAGGAACTTTTCACTGAAGTTATACTTTGCAGTTTCATGGAGTACTTTGAACTCGAACTTGTTATCAGTTCAAGGGAAGTGAGTGCAGGAGAAGGTCCCTCTCAGTTACGCAGATCTGAGGTTTCATTAAAAAGCACGGTTTATGCATACCCTAATGGTAGGTGGTTTCTTTAATTCTGTGAGTGAATCATCTCCCATCTGGAGGTAAAATCAGTTTGCAGAAACATTTAACTAGCAGGCACCCTTCAAAAACATAGAATGAAAGGCATTAATTGTACACTCTTATGAGCAGATACGAAAAAGTAGCAAAATAACAACACTAGGAAAAAAAAAAAGCAAAACTGATGATAATCTCAAACTATCTTTAAAACGTCTCCAGCATTTTGCAAAATTCAAAATATTTTTCTCACTTTTGGATAATCTTTTGTTGTAACTAAGTATAGAATAAATCTATCACCTCAGAGATCCCATCTTAGGATACCAGAGCTATGACTGCACTCTGCACAGACAGGTTCCTGGAACAACCTCTTATTGCCATCATTTATTCAGCTTTATTTATGCCACATTCAGAGTTTCTGCTTTTCTTGAGGGAGAGAAAAAGTGTACTCTGCTTACTGAAATTGCGTTTGTTAACATAACATACCTTCACCACATTCCTCAGCATCAGCTACCCACCTTTACTCCTTACCTTCCTGCAAGCTGTTTCTCCTCCAACACACATATATAATTTGTGCACATTATCTGTATGCACTACCAAAAAGCAACGACATGCATAAGGCATAATTGTGAAGTAAGGCATATTTTTTTCTAGTAGGATAGGTGAAAGTCTAGTAAAGAGACGTGATGAAATTTTTCTTTGCACTGAATATCCAATTGCAACTCAAGACATTCCACTGGAAAATTTACAGGTAATTTAATTACATCAACTAAAAATAGAATTGCAAATAAACCAAAAAAACATGCCGTTTTTGGCAATCGCCAACCTAATCCTCAAATTCCTGAAACAAAACAGAAAGCAGAGCTGAATATTTTTCACTATCGAGGACTGTCTTTAGGCAATGTATCACTGTGCATAAAATAATTTGCCATAACTAGAGATTATCATAGTTTCAGTTGGATTTTGAGTTCTGTAATTGTTTGAAACATGGCACGGATAAGTTGATTTTCCTCCTTGAAGAGACGCACGTTTAAATGGCTTAAATGAACATTCAAATCCACCAAAAATGCTAAATCCGTGAGCCATTTTTCATCTCCAAGTTCTGTCACAAGTTTCCTTTTGATTCCATAAGGGGACTTGATTTTACTCTGCAAATCCTAAAACCATCTTTGCATTTTACCCCGACTTAGCCACGTTACTTAAGAAAAGTAAATGATGTCCCCATAACTGACTTCTTACTCCCATCCTTACTTCTGAGGGACTCCTGGAACTGGCAGTGATTCAGTCCCTTGGGCCATGTGGAATCCAGAGCTTTGTGATGATTTGCATGACACCATCCATTTTTAAAGCTTTCTGCACATTCATTTTCATGGTGTGTGATGCAGTGCTATTATACCAAACGTGAATTGCATCATCTTCTATTAAATGTCTGAGTGCCTCTTTTTTTACCAGCCCTTGCCAGGGCACCGTCAGTAGCGGTGCAGGTTTGCTGACACAGAGAACTGCTTTCTTGTAACTTCTGCTGCTCTGTGCAAACCAAGGGATTTAGTTGTGCCTTTTAATGGCACCAAAGAAATTATTTCTTCAGTGATGCTACATTTATTATCAGAACCTCTAATAGAAACGGCAAGTTGGAATCACAAGGCTGGAAAGGACTAACAGGATCATCTAGTCCAACAGTCCTGCTATCACCATTATTACCCACTAAGCTCCTAAGCCATATCTCATAGCTCCTCATCCAGACACCTCGTGAACACCACTAGGGATGGTGACTCCACCACCTCCTTGGGCAGGCCATTCCAGTGCCTGACCACCCTTTGAAAGAAAAATTTGGCTGTGGTTTTGCATATAAAGTCTCTTCAGATTGTAATTGTTGAAAACTGATGCGATTTCCTTACAAATTTAGCACAGTGCTGTATTATTTGTCTCAACAGAAAAGTACTCATCTGACCATTTTTCACTGAACACTTTTCCTTCGCCAATGAGGTTTTTTGTTGTTTTTTTGAGTGCTGTTTTCTTTTGAGACATTAGGTGGGTCAGAATGTCGGTAATCACTGAATTTCACTCATCAAGTGGCAGAAGCACCTGTAATGTAACACACACGGGTTTCACTGGGACTGAATGTGCGTGGCAGGGTGAGAGGTGGAATCAGCAAGGCACTGTGCCCTCCCCTTGTCCTGGTTTCATCTGAGACAGTGCCACCTGCACACCAATGGTTCGGTTGTTGTTGAGTGATGGGTGTGCGCCTGCGGCCAGGCTAGGCTGCTTGGCAGAGAAGAGCTGCTGCCATGATGACACTGCAGCAGGGAGTGAGGCCACATGACGAGCAGTTCCAGACCACGTGCTACCTGGACATGCCCTTATTATGGCATTCCTTGTGGTCTTTCTGAAAGATCTGACTGAATTCATGTCGGTAGCATCCAAACAGGATAATTGAGCCCTATCTTATTTGGACCTTTAAGCTAGTAGAGGACAAGTAAATGATTAGTAAATTATTATGATTAGTAAATTAGTAAATGATAAGATTTTACAGTATCTAAGAAACACTAGCCATTTCATTATAGAAATATTGTGGAGATGAGATAAGCAGTGTAGTTAACTATGAGGTAAACATGTCAAGGTCATTCGCAGGTCAATGAAAAACACTGCAGAGCTTGTCTCTCTACCTTGCAGTATGCAAGTTTCTTGTCTGCACTTTTAATTTTTATTGTTTGTAAATAACATCAATATAAAAAAAAAATAAACAGGAAAAAAATAAAGGAAAAGAAGGAAAATAAACAGAAACGAAAACCAAGATGCACCCCTGTGTGCAGGAGGACAGATGTTGCACCAAGGGCATCCACTGAAGCAGATGCACTGATGTTCCAACCAAAGAAACACATGCATGAAAAAGTTCCATGCCTGGCTCAGTGTGGACTTCATTTTGTTTTGACTGTGTATCTAATCTAAACAGTGGAAAAGGGAAAAGGAAGATAGAATACATAAATATTACTTAAAAAATTTTTATATTGTGGAGAAAGTTTTTGCACATCACAACCTGTGATTTTTCCCTCTCACATATTAGTATCATTCTTGTTCCTTCTTATGCCATTAGCCCTGGTAACACTCAGCAAGTTTTCAATTCAGAACTCTTAACTTTTCTATCAAATAATTAAAGAGCACGTTTCATCTCCCTTGCAACTCACTGACCGGAAGAAATGACAATCGTGGAATAACAGTATAAAATTACACTCAACCTAAGACTCCTACAGTAATAAGGATAGCTATTAGGTTGCTGTTTTACCTTCCAAAAGGCTCATGAGTAACCATCACTCTACTGGGTGGTGTAACAGAACAAGCTTACGTTAGTCAGCAGGGTGGAATTTAGAATATCAGTGTGTCTATTAGACAAAAATGTGACCTGTGTTAGGAAAACAATGGATATACATCAGTGCCTCGTTTTGACAAACTTTGTGACAGAATGAGGAGAAGATAAGACCACCTGACAACTTTTAGAAAAGATGCAGTTCATATGCGTAGCACCAGCTTTAAGTACGGCACCTGAGCTAAGCTCCACCTCCGGTATGAAAAGGCAGAGCCTTACACAAACTTGAAGGCTTTGAGATTCCTCATACAAGCAACAGTGCTGTCATTGCACCATATGCTTCAACAGTGCCAATATATTTAGGCTTTTCAGATAATATGGAAAAACATGATGTCATATCTGCTCTTTGTGAGAATATGGGTAAAGAATTATAGACAATTATATAAATAAATATACATAAATAAATTTCTGCAGAAGAATTTTCTGCAAAGCTCTGTTTAAGCTTCGGCCAAGGCTAAGAAGGAGGCAGCTTCTCATATTCAGGCTGAGGGGTGGAAGGCAGAAAGACTGAAAATGGGAGAGATGGTTAGCCAGAGTTCAGTATTCTGTCAAGCAGCTTGCTATGGTTTTGTTTGTTGCTTCTATACACAAAGGAACTTCAATTAGCTGTATCCTGCCTGAGACAAGAGAGCCTTTATAAGCTTTAAAATGTGCTTTTGTTCCTTCACTGATGTGTAAGATTCTTCCATGAGATACACAAGGCTGTTGTGTTACCCTAAGAGCTGTATCTGGGCATGATAAAGCAAGCCAATCTGTAGACTGTTCCAATTTGTCTCAAGAAACAAAGTATCTTTCAGAAGATATCTCGGAATAAACACAAGTGCTGTATTACTTGCAAGCTATGTAAAGAAAGGAAACAGGCAGTTGAACAACTTCAGCAAGTAACCCACTGTGACAGCAGCCCTTACAAGGCACAGCTGCATTCCTGAACACAGACTGCAAAACTCACTGATTTCTGAAAGAGGACACAGCTCTGAAAAGGAACTCTGCTACCTCTAGCTGATGCAGATGACGATGTCTTAAAGAAGACATGCTGTTTGATACGCGTAAGGACTGGATGCCATTTGAGTTCCTGAATACAGTACATAAACACATGTACTATTCTTTTCAATCATATTGGTATCGGTTGGTTTGCTTTGCAACAGGGATTAGTTCATTCGTTTAAGAAACAATATTTTAGTTCAGCAAAAGGAATCCACACATGATAGTTCTAAAAATTTCCATTTCAGTTCAGTGAGTAAACAGTCTTGATTTTCCTCAATAATTTTGCACTGGGGACATAATAGAATACTTTTGTCTTCTGCCTCAATGATTTTGCCTCACAAGAAATACTTGAGTCACAACAGAATGCTTTTATCTTTTGTCTCAAAGCAGGACATTTTCCTCAGGTTCCACATATAATGTTTTTAAAAAGTGGTTCACTATGGCCTAATAAGCAACTGAAATCTTCCAAACTGGGGAGAAGTGGGTGGAAGTGGGTCAAAGGCTTCAGTGATGAAGCTGATGGTGAAAAAAGGGGAAGAAGTAGGTGGGCACTCAACCACCCTAACTACCTCTGAACATGAGTGTTGTTTCCTGAGAATTGCAGGAAAATGGTCCTGGTCTGTTTTCTTACAGTTAAATCAAAACTTGTTTCTAAAGGAGTGGATTTAAGGGCTTATCCAGCCACATGTTTGACCATAAAATTTCTGTATTCAATTCTGATTTAAGAGCCTGTCTTGGTTTTAGTTGGGATTGAATTGTTTTTGGGATTGAATTGTTTTGCTCAGAGTGTCTAGTATGATGCCATGTGTTGGTTCAAGGAGAAAATAAACGTTTTTAACACACCAATGTTGATAGCTGCCTGCTAAGCCAAGGCTGTTCTCAGCAAAGAGCCCAAGGAGTTGGCAAGGAGCAGAATTAGGACAGCTGACTTAAAATGGCCAATGTGATGTTCCATTCTCTGTGGCATGATGTAGAAGGAGTTTTGAAGGTGGCAAGAGTTCATCTTTCTCCTCTGCTGTTGGAGGCCTATAGCAGTCATTTGACAAGGATTTGTTTCCACAAGGACTACTAGTTTGTCCGTAAGGTGTAATTTTGCACTTTTTTTATTTTTTTATTTTTTGTGATAGTCATATGAGGGCCAAAATTCTTAGCATTACTTTGCATTTCAGGAACTATGGAGTTAGAAAATAATTTGGTCCTAGAATTAATGCAAGGATTCGGGAAATTACAAAATCTCACTAGCATTACTACTGATACCAAAGTCAAGTAACGATCCCATCCAATGAGGAATTTTAACTCCAAAAAGCTTTAGTGCATTAATACATTAGCACAGAGGCCGGACAAAATCCACCCTGCACATCACGGATTGGATTGTTAAGAGATAAATGGATCATACAAGGAAGTCCCATGGTGTTCTGAACGGAAAGGGGAACCTCAAGACTTGAATAGTATCAATCCTTATTAAAAGGAAACTTATATAAACTAAGGGAAAGCAGCAGATAAATGGAATTGTAAGGTAAAATATAATTGTACCAGTTTTGGACAGGAATGGGTTAGAAACCTGACTGGTATATGGCAGGCAATGGCTGTGGGTTGCAGCTATAGGAAGCTTGATATAGGGAGGAAATCTTGGAGGGTCAAGCTAGCGTAAATCCTTCACTCTCCTATTATCTGGATATATGGTATATAAATTCACAAAACCACCAGTTTAATATTGGATCTTTAACTCTCTGCCCACTTCGGAAGAAAAGCCCACTGCCCATGACATTTTGGTGGAAAATAAAAGAATCAGAGGATTCCAAAAAATGGCAAGGACCATCCACTAAAGTAGGGGTAGGATGGGGATTTCAAGCTTTCTTTGCACCAGGAATTCAGGCTTCTGAGAATAGAATACTAGTGTCCAATCTCACTTGGTAAATTGAAAGCCTTGCCAACGCCACTAGGCAAGGTCTTCTGACAATTAACGAACAGGTCCAGGATAATAGCGAAAGGCTTTTGCAAGCTAAATTAGGCTTGGATTTCTTGCTTCTTAAAGAAAAATGATTGTGTGGTTATCTTAAATTAGATAAAGAACATTGCTGTGTGCATATTCCCAGTGTAGCAGAGAAACTCAGTGAACAAGTGCACTGGATCACTAAGATAGCAGGAGGAAAATGGTAACTGGGGGAAACTGCTGAGAACTCATGGATAAATAAAATTTTACAAAACCTTGGGGGTTGGTCCCTGACAAGATGGCTTGCAAGCCTTGCCAAGTGTGACTGTTTTCTTGATGATGATAATAGTTGCAATTATGACTATCAGGTGTGTAAAAACTTCCCTAATGGAGATAATATACACCCAGGTTCATTACACTGAATCATGATTAATAAGAAATAATATTATAGTTACAGGTTTACAAGAGTAATTAAATAACAAAAATGGAAATAAGTGGGAATTGAAGGAAAAACAAGGAGAAGGTGTCCTTGCAAAATAAAATTCAGGAAGAACAAAGGATGGATAGGGGATCCCTGCAAAACAAGATAAAGAAGAAGCTGCGGAGAAAATTTTCAATCTCAAGGATCTGGTTAGATAAACTTATATTGAAGGTATATGGCAGGAGATGCTAGCTGAGCACCTGAATCTTGTTTTCTGGGCAGAACAAAGAGAGAGAGACTTTAAAGGATAAAAACATAGTTATAGTTGTGCAAAACCACAAACTCTGAATCCAGACTACAATGTATGAACAAATGAAATGAAGAAGGGATGAGCTAATAGGTGAATCAAGTAGAATGTAAATTCTGAGTAACCCTGCAAATGCAGAATGGGAGAAGGGCTCATTAGCATGGGGTACAGGAATAAACAAGGGGCTGTGTCCCCCAGTACTTTGAGAGACCCCACAGGGGTATGCTCCAGTAGACTCTCCCTTTATTTGAATAATGAAAGCTGAAGGCTTTCCTCTGTTTCTTTTCAGAATAAAGATGACTGAGTAAGGCTATTGGAGCAGAAATTTTCCTAAAGTAAAGGAATAATCACTATCATGTTAGTTGCCTTCATACACAGTTCTGTTTCAAATTATTACATGGTATGAGAGTCTTACCAGGACTGGTTTTGTACAGCCCAGGTGGGCTGATGACCTTTTGGCTGGAGGAAATCTGCTGATGGTACAGCGGAGGTGTTCTCACTAAGACAGAAGGAAAAATATAATTTCTTTTCAGTAATAGGTAAAATGTTAATTGTACCATTAAAATAAAGAAAGAAATAGAAGAAAGCATTTCCTTACCATATGGTGTCTCTGGTGGCAATGAAAAAGCTGGCGTGGATGGGGCATCTTCATTCCTCTTTCCAGCTAGGGAGAAGATTCCTCCGTATATTTCATCTTGATAGCACGCCACAGGCAACTATAGAGGGCAGAAAAAAATGCAAAAAAACAGTGTTAAAATTTTAACTTAGTCCTATAACATAATGGGACATTTTTCATCAGACTATAGAAGGTTTCATATAATCTCATCCACTGTTCCAGCAAAGAACTCTCGAAATGTTCAAACCACGCAAACAAATAACAGAAGACAAGAGACGGTCAACTTAAACACTGAATTGCATTTCTATGATAACTCTTCTTATTGCCACAGTGCAACTGGCAAACTGCTTCACATTGATTTTAGACAGCAAACATGAACATAGGACTCCCCGCTGGCCATTCATTTCAATGAACATTTCTTGCAGAATTCTACACTGTTTACCTCTTTGGTCTCCCCCACGGGGATTAGTGATCCTGGATTTACAGCCTGGTCAGCAACAAGAGACTTCATCCATCCACACCCGCTATAAAGTGACTGCCCAGGGAAATCATTGTCATACTGTCCAACACTTAACTTTCTGTTCCTTCCCACCATTGCTTCATTATCTTTTGAACCTGTTGTTGAAAAACAAATACGTAAACCAATTAATAATGTGTTTTTTCAGTTGTAATTGTTAACATAAATGCCTCTTATTATGCCTTCAGCAATTCTGTTCTAAACACTCATGAAATAACTGGTTGCATAACTGCTTTAGAAAGCCACATAGGTGTGAAAAACAAAAACAAAACAAAAAGCCATTGACATTTAGCTTTGCTTTCAGAGGTCGGAATGTACCTGCAATACACTTAGTTCCAGTAGAGTGAAGCTGCATGCTTTGCTGATGCTCATTTTTGAAAGTTGCTCCTGATGACAATGGCAGAGCCTGTCAGTGGAGGCTACTCTGGGCAGTCAAACAGGAAACCTTTATTTCCAACCTCTAACACACAGTAGGTTTCAGCAGTAAGAACACTGTTTTCCTGGATTGCATTTTCCCAGAATGACCAGCTTTTTAGCTAACACAGACCCTGGCCCTTATAAGCCCAGCTCACTATACGCTTTTTATGACATAGAAAATAATCACAATTAAGGAAATTACATATTAGGTATACACAGGAGCTGTAGCCTTTTGGAGTCTGAAGAATGGAGTACAGAAGAGAGGAAGCTGAGCCAGCAGAACAATCCAAGTTATTCAGGGGGCATAAAGCAGTATTCATGTTGAAAGTCAATTCAGAATTAAGAAATGTCACCAGCTACAGCTTTATCATTAGCAACGTTTTTTACTTAGTCATCCACATCTACAGACAGATGCTTTGAGAAAATTTCTACAGAAATGTCACACTTCTTTTTTTCTGAAGAACAAGTCAACAGTAAGTGTTCCCCTTCATTTGTAGTCCCTACCAAGCCACAGCAAGATGAATTCTACCTGTTCTAGTTACACTAGGCTGAGAATTCTACCCTTAAAAGAAATCCACCTGAAAATCCCACAAAAATATAGTTTTTAGACATTCTGCTCCATATTGTAATTTATTTAATCATAACATGTCTCTGCACAAAATTCATTCACTTGGTTATCAAATAACATTTTGCTGTGGCTACATGCATTAGCACAGCATACACAAAGCAGTCAAAGATTTGAGCTGTAAAATCAAAACATGAAAGACTAATTTGCATACGTTGGTCAAAAAACGTTAGCTGTACTTACACAGCTAGAATGACCTCACATTTTAGAACTGCTGGCACAGGTTTAAAAGAGTTCCATATTCTATATTGTTTAAGAATGACTAAACATAACCTTGTACAGTCAGGTAAGTTGTAAGGCCTTGAATGTATCAAACTACCTTAACTGATCTTACTGCACAAATGGAAGAAATTCTTGCCTATAATGAACAAAAGAATCCAGAACTATCTAGCAGTCAAGATTACTGTATGGATACAATATATACTCCGTATTTCAGAAGTCCCATTGGCTATAACTAAATTCTTATTCACTGAACAGTCCACCACTCAAATCTGTATCTCTCCAATTTGGAGATGACATCAGTTGTTCTTCCTCGGTCCGCCAATGCCATCACTCCACCACAGAAGGCCATCACTGGTGAGGCATGATCTGCCATGCTGGCTATCTCAGATCACCTCTTCATCTTGCATGAGCCTAAGCATCTCTTCCAGGAGGATTTGTTCCATGATCTTCCCAGGCACAGAGGTGAGGCTCACCAGCCTTTAATTTCCCAGGTCTTCTTTTCTCTCTTTCTTAAAAATAGGACTGGTGTTTTCCTCTTTCCAGTTGCTGGGGACTTCACCTGACAGCTTCAACTTTTCAAATACGATGGAGAGCAGCTTGGCAAGCACATCAGCCAACTTCTTTGGAAACCTGAGATGCATACTGTCCTGCCCTATAGCCCTGCACACATTCAGCCTTGTGAAGTGATCTTGGACTTGCTCTGCTCTTACACAGCACCCCAACCTCCACGTGGAAGTTTAGGGACACAAGACACTTGGGAAGCCTGACAGGCAGGGAAGACTGAGGCAAAGAATGCATTAAGTACCTCAGCATTTTCCACATCTGAGGAGGCCAGTTTACCCGTATCACTTATCAGAGGGAGTACACTCTCCTTAGCTGGTCTCTTGTGACCAATGGACCTAAAGAAACTTTTCATGGTTTTTACATCCTTTGTCAAGCTTAATTCCATTCAGGCCTTGGTTTTCCTGATTCCATCTCTGCCATCTATTCTGTATTCCTCCCAGGCCACCCATCCCTGCTTCCACTGCTCACACTTTTCCTTCTTTTTCTTTAGCTTTGCCAGCAGGTCCTTGCTCACCCATGCTGGTTTCCTCCCTCCTCTGCCCAGTTTCTTATTCTGGGGGATGAGAAGCTCTTGTGCTCTCAGAAACACATTCTTAAAGTGCCACCATCTCTGTTCTGATCCTTTGTCCCTAAGGACAGTTTCCCATGAGAACTCTTCCAACAATTCCTTAAACAGCCTGAAGTTCACTCTCCCAAAGTTCAGTGACTCCACTCTTCACCAGGCTCACATTCCTTGAGATCATGAACTCAACCAGGACATGGTGGCTGCAGCCCAGGCTGCCCCAAGCTTAACCTCTTTAACCATCTCCTCCCAATGGTGAGCACAAGGTCCAGAAATACATCACTTCTGGTCGGTATGTCCAATACCTGAACCAGAAAGTTACCGTCAATAGACTCCAGGAGTCTCCTGGATTGCTTGTAGCTCACCATGTCCTTTTCCCAGCAGATACTTGGTTGAAATCCCACATTGGGATGAGTGCCTGCAAGCACAATGCCTTTTTCTGCTGAAGAAAGAAGGCCTCATCAACAGGTTCCCCTTGATCAGGAAGCCTGTAGTAAACCCTGACCATCAGTTGTCTTTTGTTGGTCTCATATCTAATTTTAACCCATGGGCTCTCAACCTGTTCCTGTTTCTCAGAGGCAGCTCCTAGCAGCCTATCCACTTTTTTAACATAGTAGTCAATTCCCCGTGCCTCCTACCTCAGCTATCCCTTCTAAAAAGCTTACAGCCCTCAATGGTGGTATCCCAGTTATGCGGATCATCCCACCATGTTTCCGTGACAGCAATAGTTTTCCAAGTGCACCATGGCTTCCAACTCCTGCTTGTTTCCCATGTTGTGTGCATTGATACAGAGGCACTTCAGCTGGGCTTCTGGATGCAATAACTTACCAGAGGAGCCCTCCCACAAACTTCTGGGACAAATCTGAGGTTTTCCTTCACCAATTCCTAAAGTGACAGAATTCCCTAGCACTCCTCTGTCACATCCTAGACCATAGAACCCATAGCCTTTGGCGTGACACTACCCATGCAGCCAGTCATTCAACTGGTCTGTTCTCCTCCTCTTGCCAGGATCCCAGTCTCTAAATGGGAGGACTCGGGAAGACTCAGGAGAACATTACCTGTGCTCCCGATCCCTTCAACATCTTCCCAAGGAATGTAAAGTCTTTTTTTACATTTTTTGATTTCCCGGTCGCAATCTTATGTGACCTCACTTGAAAGACCACTAGGTGACAGCAGTCTTCCAGCCTTATCCTATTTGGCATCCTCTTCTCAATGTCCTGAACGTAAGTCCCCAGCAAGCAGCAAACCTCTATAGACAGGTTATCTGGGAGGAGTGCTCCTCAGCACTGAGTCTCCAATTACCAAGACCCTTCACCTTTTTTTAGCAGCACTGATCATGACTCAGGTCCTTGACTGGATCTTTTTAATGTGACCACCCCTTTCCAGTACCAAGCCACTATCCATGATGATTTGAATAAGCATGATTTCAGAAAGCAGCATCCTCAATTCTTTTCTTATCTTCTGATTGGAAAGTTTGTTCTGTTTATAGAAGTACATAGGTGAAACAAGGGTGCGCAACACACTAGGCAAGGGGACAGTAACCAATCTATCTTCTGATTTAATAGCTAGAGTTTAGAATTGTAGGTCTATTTTCTAACTTCTTTTAATGCTACAATAGATTACTGTTTCCATACATCTTGCCTCGAAATAACCTACTGCTAGAAAAACCTAGGTATTTTTATCTTATCCATGATTCCCTGAGACACTCTGCTTTTTTTACATAGTGGTACTGGGATGGAGGAGTTATATGAAACAATACAGGCTGGTAAATGTGTAGAAAGCAACTACGCAGAAAAGAACCTGGGTGCTGCCATAGCTGCAATTGTGGCAAACGGCCCAGTTGAATATTGAATATTGCATACTGAAATGCAGCAGAGCCCTGGTTTCAGCTGCAACGAAGTTGATTTTCATCACTTAGTATGTTTAGGCTTGAGGAGAAAAACAGTGTAGATAACACAGCAATTTTTTAGTTGTTGCCAAGCAGTGCTGCACAGAGGCAACGATATTTCAGCTTCTTGTACCATCCTGTCAGCAAGGGGACTAGGGGGGAAAAGAAGCTGGGAGAGGACAGAACCAGGACAAATGACCTGAAGTGGCCAAAGGGATATTCCGTACCATATGACATCACATAAAAATATAGAACTGGGGGAGAGTTGGCTGGAGGGGCTTCTGCTTCTCAGGACTAGCTGGGGTCTAGTTTGGCAGGTGGTGAGCAATAACATTGTGCATCACTTCTTTTGGTAAAATATGTACGTATATTTTCATTCCCATTACTTCTTCATTTTCTGTATTAGTAAATAGTTTCTATCTCAACCTACAAGTTCTACTTTCCTTACCTCCCCCCCATTTCTTTCCTCCCTCCCACTGAAAAGAAGGAATGAATGAATAACTGTGTGGCTTTTGGCTACCTTCCAGGTTAAATCACAAGTAGCAAGACAGTAGTTATGAGGTCAAAAGAGGTGATTACATCCCTCAGTACTTGGGAAGCCACATCTGGAGCACTGCATCTCGTTTGGGGCAACAACGTACATGTAAGGATACTGAAAAGCTGGAGCTAATCTGTCACTGATGGACAGCACAAAATGGCTGGAGGCTGGAGTATGAGAAGAAGAGAGAACCAGATTGCTTAGTCTAAGTAATGGAAGGTAAATCGCATCCTCATTGCAATCTTCACCTGCCCACAAGGAGGGATTATAGAGTCAGACTCTTCTCAGAGGTGTACAGCAATAGGACAAGAGGAAGCAGTATAAATTCTGGCCAGATAACAGTATAAAAAGCAACATGGGGAGACCAGATCAATTCCTGAAACAGCTATCTGGAAGCACTGTGAATCTGCAGTATTGGAGGATTTACAAACCTGACTGGACACAGCCCTGGGCAACTTTATTTAACTGAATCTGTTTTTAGAAGGAGGTTGGATCCAATGACCTCCCAAGGTCCTTTTCAATCTGAATCGCACTCTGATTCTGTAACACAGATCACATTATAAAGCAGTTATATTTGATGACACTGCCTTCAATCAGCTGGAGAGCAGATCAGACAATGACAGATGGTATCAAATCAGCAAGAATGTACTTCAAACTCATCACTATAAGATTTTCACATTCAGGAGTAAGACCAAACATGCTTTGTTTAGAGTATCTTTTGGAAATTAGCAGAGATCTTCAGTGGTTACTGAAAATCTGTCAAGATTCTTACAACAATGTTAAGGAAAATTTAAATGTGATCTGCACTTCAGGCCAAAATACTCCTGTATTAGCTATTCATTAGCTGATACTGCTTTACTATCTTTTTTTTTTAATTTATAATTTTGTAACCAAAAATCAGAACCTGAAGAAGCAAAAGGAGCGCTTTCTAGGATATGTATTTCATAAATCAGTACCTAATGCAACTTATCAGATTTAAAAAATGATACCCACAACAAATAACATTCTGCTGATAGATGACTTGAAAATCATTTCTGTATGCAATCATGTCTCACAAAGAGCACTGAAAAGACAAAGCAGATACACTTCAACTGAGCGTCTCATTATAGCTTCAATGTATGTGAGAGGTTAGCACAACATAAAAGAGGTGCTATCAGTTCAACTCAGATCAATAAAACTATGGCTTTTTCTCTAGAAAGGTACTGCAAAAACTCCCACCACGTTGTTTTTTTCAGTGCCCCTTTCACAGGTCCTAGCACAGACATAAAAGTCATGACTTTGAGGAAAACTATGTTAGAACTGCAGAAATTCCAGATGCTGCTGCCTTTAAGGATCAAAGGGTCAAAGGCTCTGGGGAGACCTGAATGTGGCCTTTCAATATATAAAGGGGGGCTACAGAAAAGGGGGCACAGTTTAGCAGAGTCTATTGTGACAGGACAAGAGAGAATGGTTTCAAACTAAAAAAAGGGAGATTTAGATTGGATATAAGAAAAATGTCTTTTACGACAAGGGTTGTGAAGCACTGGACAGTCTGCCCAGAAAGGTTGTGGATGCCCCATCCCTGGAAACATTCAAGGTCAGGCTGAACCAGACACTGAGAAACCTGGTCTAGCTGTAGATGTACATGTTGTTCATTGCAGTGGAGTTGGAACAGATGACCTTTAAAAGTCCCTTCTGACTCAACCAATTCTATGACTGTATGAAAGCAGGCACTACATCAGGTTGCCAAGGGCCCCATCCAACCTGGCCTCGAGCACCTCCAGGGTTGAAGCAACCATAACTTTTCTAGGCAAGCTGTTCCAGCACCTCACCACACTCTGAGTGAAAAATTTTCCTCTCTTTTAGTTTAAAACTATTCCTTTTTGTCCTATCACTATTTGCCAGACAGTGCTAACAGAGTACTTTGTTGCACGAAATAGGTAATATTAGGTCCCTTCAGCTGATGGCTGGACATGAAAACAGTCCCTTTTATATTTCATCAAGTTTATTAGCATGTAAGGGATAAACTTCTCACCTCCATTTGTTATTTTGCCAGATCCCTACTTTGATTCCTTTCAGAGCTCTACAACCAGTAATTTGTCCTCTCTGGATCCACAAGATCCATGCTGCTAATCTCCTGATTCCAAGCAGAAAAGGTGCTGGTGAGTTCATTTGCATCTCCTTCTACAATTGCTCCTGCTGCAAACTGATTCCTGCACTCCATTTATTTTAGCAAACGAACTGCTTGTTCATAAATATAAACTGAATCTATTTCAAAATGTTTAAGCTAAATTGCACCTCCTCATCTATACAGGGAGTTGCAGCAATCCACCATTTATCAGAGAGCCGTTTGACACCTGAAAACAAACCTACATGACTTACAAGATTAAGACAAACAACCATTCCAACTCTTATATATTAAGTACTGATTATGTTCCAATTTTCAGATTCCTAGGTCAATAGGAACACCGCTTCAAAGAGCTGAACTAGGAAAAAGAACCTGGCTGAGTTTCATCTTTAGATTAGATCTTTAGAGAATCTTCAGATTCTCAATCTTTCTTAAATGTATTTGGAAAAAAGTACAGCAGCAAGAAAAATATCTTTGTTCTTGAAAAAAATACTTAATGTTTAACAACGATGTACAAGCAAAGTATTGTTTTTGCCTTATTCAGAATGGGTAGCAGCTGGTTAATTAATTATCTTGACATTATCCTTAGGTCAACAACTGAGTCACAGGGAATAGAGCTCATCCTACTACCTGACAGTATAGGACTGATTACTACTATTACTACTGGTGAAAAACTGCTGTTGTGTCTTTCATTCATGATTATTCCTTCATCCTCATGGTAGCCAAAATTTATCTGTACTAATAATTGCACCTCCTCTTGCTGCACTAGTGTGAACAGATAATTAACTGCTTTAGTGGCTCTCCTGCCTTATCTTAGTTCTCTGTTAGTCTACTCCAAAGGTAAATCACATCCATTAAGCCTGGGCTATTTTACCACAAACTGGTAATGAACAACAAGGTATTATTATTTTACAGGAGTATTTGGCTTAAACTACATGATTCTCTTCTTTTAAGTATAGCATAATTACAGTCAGTTGCATAAGTCAACTGTGACAACTTATTAATCATGGCACAGAAGCACCAATTCTCAGTATGAAACACACAACAGGCTTTTTAAGGGCATAGGTTTGTACACTGAAACTCCGGAGCATCTAAGAGACCAGTGTACATTAAAGCAATAATCTCTACCTCTCCTCTGACACACACTTCATAGCTATGGTCCCCAAAGACTTCTTTGAAAATGGAAGGGATCTGATAAAGAATTTGAGGCATGTTGGTCTTTTTCTCACTCAGCTCAAAATACAATAATTTTGCTGTTTCAAGGTGTCCATGTATATTCTCATACAGATGAGGCTTGGGAGGAGGCAGGGACTTCTGAAAACAGCAGGATGCTTTTTCAGGATTCAGCTGCTGTTCAGACTACACTTCTGGCTTTACTCTTTTGAACTGCTGTGCAGAAATTGAAAGAAAATATCAAACAACTATGTTTTATGCTCACAACTATGACTCATGGATTCAGATGAGATATGAAATCATACTTCTGTTGCTAACTAGGAACATCACATAGCTGATACAAACAGGTCCAAGAGATTCCTAAGGCATTTTGATGATAACTTGATGGTACAAGCGTTAAGGTGCCCTCCTAGACCTACTGCTTGTGAACAGAGTAGTGGCAAAGTAGCACTCAGTGGCCATCCTGGCCACAGTGACCATGTAGTAGTTGAATTTAAAACCTTTGGTGACAGGAGGAAAACTGTCACCAAAACCTCAACCCTGGATATGGAGAGAACAGATTTCAGACTGCTCGGGGAACTAGTTAGTAAGGTCCGTTGGTAAACTGATTTTGAATTGGGGTCCATCACTGCCAGTCACTTTTTAAGTACCACCTCTGGAGAGCACAGGAACAGGCAATTCCAAAATGTCACAAGTCAAGCAGGTGGGGCAGAAGGCCAGTGTGGCTGAATAGGGATATTCCAGGCTTCTGGAAGCACAATCAGGCAACATGGGAAGACTACAGGGATGCTGTTTGCCTTTCTTGGGAGAAAACTTGTGTGGCTGGAGCTCAGTTTGTGAATTTTTGGGTGCCACAAAGTACAAGAAGGACATAAGACTATTACGGAGTGTCCAAAAGAGGGTTACAAAGATGGTGAAGGTTCTACAGGAGAAGACTTCTTGAGGAGTAGCTTGGTTTGTTCAGCCTAGGGAAGGGCAGACTGAGGGGAGACCTCATTACAGCCTACAGCTTCCTCACAAGGAGGAGTTCAGAGGCAGGTGCAGATCTCTCTCCAGCATTCAAGTGACAGAACCTGAGGGAATGCCATGAAAATGTGACAGAAGAGGTTCAGGTTGGATATCAGGAAAAGGTTCTTCACCGAGAGGCTTTCTGGGCACTGGACCAGCCTCCCCAGGTCCAGCACCAACCTGACAGAGTTCAAAAAGCACCTGGACAATGCTGTCAGACATATGGCCTGATTTTTGGGTAGTCCTGTGTGGAGCCAGGAGTTGAATATGATGACCTTATGGGTCCCTTCAAACTAAGGATATTCAACGATTCTATCACTCTAAAAGCAGAAGCAGCTTGTGTTGTTAACATAGCATTAATGAAAGGTTTCAGTTGACTTAAACAGAAGTAGCAGATAACGAGCAAACATTCTGACTTCCAGTTTCTAGAAATAACTTCAGAAAAATACGTGCTTTAAGGTATCTCACTGGCAAATATTACTGTATTTATGAATATACTGCACAGAAATTTAGAAGAAAAATATTATACAGTATTTAAGAGAAAATAAACTCAGAGCTTATTATTGTACTTTCAGTGGAAGTAATAACTATCATAAAATCATAAAACATTTCACTACAAGTGTCTTCTAAAAATGTCTCAATAGTAATGTAGGACTTGTAGGAATATATGTAGGGATTCTCACTTTCACCTAAACTTACAGCAGCAGAAAATCACAACTGATGATCTGTAACAGGTTAGAATTTGTTGAACAGTTATTTTAAAAAATAAGTATGCAAAGGCATTTCATAATGTGCAATTAGCATGATTCCATAATTTCTTAGACTGCTAAAAAAAAAGAATATCCCAAATAATCCTTTGACAATCATCCTGAAAGTTTAATTCTTGATCTGAGGTCCTGCACCATGTCAAGAGCACAGAACTGCTGGGAAAACCACTTTAGAAAGTATTCAAGCAGTACTACAACAGCTTACCGTTTTGGAAGGCATTCCTATTTGTGACCTCTAATTTCTCATGGATGTCAGGGCTCATGACAAGCTCTTCCACATCTGTATTATGGCTAGTGAAGCCATTTGCTTGATTTGTGTCCCTGGTGACAGTGTTAATGCGGGTTGGGATAGGTTCAAATGTAGGGTCTAATTCCAAGATCAGTCTGTTCAGTTGTTCAATGGACTGATCGATATCCAAAGTTGGAGAAGCTGGCAAGTCCCCCGCATTTGGTCCAAGATCCTGGCTATTTGTGTCCCTCTGAGGCACTAGCTCTGTCTTAAAACTCTCACTGTCTGCGGGTTCTGCACCTTCAGCAACACCTGGTATGTTTCTTAGTCCTCTCTGAACAGCATCCTTACTGCTGGAGCCATGTGTCAGCATGTCTGGGACCTGGGACTGACTTTGGACGATGCCTAAATTCTCCACAGTCTTATGAATGCCAGCCCTCATTTCATTCTGTGACACAAAACCATACTGGTGAGCAGTGACCATCTGCTGCTGGCAAACCCAGGTGTGAGTAGAGTAGTTACTTGGGTCATAGGCTTGAGGCTGGGGTGAGACACAAGGATTCCTTTGCAATTGCTGAGATGACTTCGGCTCAGTGCTACCAAATGATCTTTCATAGAGGGGATCCACACCAATTCCCAGGTCTGGGGCAATGGCATTGTGATGGTCTTCCCCTGTGTTACTTCCAAAGCCATCTGAGAGGAGCGAGTTCTGACTGCTCTTGGGGCAACTCAAGTTACCTAGATGAGTGGAGTGCTGCCCTTCTGAAGAAGACAAAGTCCCAATGCTGTCTACACTGTGAAGATCATGGTTAGGCATTTCATCATCCAGAATATCAGTTTCCCTATCCTTCAGTTTGGTGTCTCCATTCACATGAACCTGAGCTGGTACTATGTGGTGAGTCCCACTGTACTTGCTTCCAGCATCGGTCACACTCCTGGTAGTGATGATAGAGTCCTCCAAACCAAAGCCACTAAGTAGTTTGTCCAGTTCTGCCTTCTCCTGTGGGCTCAGAACCCGTTTGACTCCTGGCATAAGGCGCTCTTCAGTTTTGTCTGTCCTGATGGAAGCTGTTGAATGTCCTGAATCACTGCTGACAGACAGGGTATGATCTCTGTGCTCAGGACTGCTGGCCACAGGAATACCTTGAGCAACACCAGGGATACTGCTGTCTGAAGAGCTCTTCTTTCTTACTTTTGCATATAGACTGCCATCAATAGGACCTTGGGTATGCAGCACTGCGGAGAGATAAAGGAAGGAAAGAGAAGGAAAGGGACAAGACATTATGTAAAAGCTTGGAAGGTATGATATTACATCATATCACTGCAGTACTGCTAATATTTATGGCATTGTTTATGCAGAACTAAATTTTCTGCAAATTCAGAATAACAGAATCAAAGAATATCCTGAGTTGGAAGGGACCCACAAGGACTATCGAGTTCAACTGCTAGCTCCCCAAAGAACCACCCAAATTCAAACCCTACGTCTAAGAGCTCCTTGAACTCTGTCATCTCCTTAAATTCCTTGATGCTGTGACCCGGAGAGGTTTGTTCCAGTGTCTGATCAAGCTCTGATGAAGAACCTTTCCCTAACACCAACCTGACCCTACCCTGATGGAGCTCCACGCCATTCCCTCGGGTCCAGCTGCTGTCACCAGAGAGCAGAGATCAGCGCCTGTACTTCTGCTCCCCTCATGAGGAAGCTGTAGGCAACCATTCAGCCTCCCCTCAGTCTCTTCTTCCCTAGTTACCCTACATTTGCACAGCCAACAGTGAGACTATGTTCAGGCATACCTTCACAGACACTTAGGTCAAATTCAGCTCTTCTGTGGAATTAGGCTTTATTGGTAAGTGAAATACCAACAAAACACATCTTGTTAACTGCTGGTATCTAAAGGATACTTCTCTTCATAATTCCTTCTGAAGCATATGTTATGAAGTGGAAAACGAGCAACTGCCTTCAGAAGACAGAAGGCTTAGTTTTTGCACAGCATCCAAATTTCAAGTGAAAAGTGAAAATTTCAAGTGAAGTTGACAGCAGAACTGCAAACTTCTGTGACCAGTTTTTACAAATCTCCTACCAATATACAGCCTTATTATCATCCTGGCTATGTTTCAAGTTTTGCTATAGTACTAGCAAGGCAAGGCTTACTGATTAAAATCAAACAGGGACAAAAGGACACAACAGTTCAGAGAAACAAAATGACGTTTCTCTGAAATTAGTTTCTAATTTCCATAACAATTTTTTTTAAACCAAAGTTTCACTTGCCATTTCTCCTTCCTGTTAACATTTTGTACTTGGAAAATCCCCAGAGAATCAGGCAGTTTTCTGAATATCTGGGTATCAGCTATCACTGTTCATCTCCTTACTTGGCCAGTAAGTTCATGAGGAAATCAGGCACAGGAGGATCTGGTTTCAGTGGAGGTCCCATGACATGAGCTGCAGTCTGTATTTCAGTAGTTGGTAAAACCAATAGCACAGTCTTCTTTCGTATTTCCATTTACATCACAATTTACAACAAAGTTCTTGATGAATATATAACATGCCACTCACACACCAGAAGAAATAAAGTTCCCTCTTTTGCTGTTTTCATTAAATGTTTATGTCTTCACAATTTTTTTCCACTAATTTGGAGAACTGTTAGGACATTGAGAGTCATCTACTATGCACTCCATTCAGAGCAAGAATGGTGGGAACCTACCAGCCATGCTTGCTCTAAAGGTATATCAGGTAATTACTAGCTCATTCATTTCTACTTGATAGTCTAAATACACAACAAAGAATCATTTACTTCTCCTGTTGGTGGTACAAGGAAGCACTAGGCTTTCAATCAGGAAGGCTTCACTGAAGTGACTGTTGTTTTTTGATCCCAGAAGTAACATCCTTCCATACTCCTTCTCACTGCCTGCTATCTAGAACCACCTATCATGTATTCCTGAATCTTTCACACTGCAGCCACCATTCCTCATTACAGTGAAATACATCTTTAATTAATTATTTTCAGTAAACAAAAAAAAATTGAACACAAAATACACAGCAGACAGTCAGAGCATCACAAATTACAAATCAAACTTTCCGCCACAGGACTGTCTCCTTTGCACAGTTTGGACTGTCTGCACGCTTTATCACACACATAATATTTTAAATATACTCTAATACTAACAGAAATAACAAACATACACTCAACAACATATATGAAACATTCAAAATGAGGAATTAAAATTTGTTTCCCAGAAAAAACACACACTTCATCAATGTTTACATTTAATTAACATATAAAAAAGCATTCTGAAGACATTTTCAATTTGAAAGCGTTACCATGAAAACAACTGCATACCTGTAATCCTCTCCTCTGTGCCAGAGAAGATCACAGAACAGATCACCTTGGAAGCTATGCTAAGGCACATGAAAGACAGGGAGGCCCTTCTACCTCCAGCTACAGGAGACACTGTGATCACAAATGCTCATCCTGCTGGAGGACTTCAACCATCCAGATATCTGCTGGAAAAGTGCCATGGCAAGCTGTAGGCAATCCAGGAGGCTCCTGGCGTGCACTGAGGATAACTTCCTGAGTCAAGTAACAGATGGCCCCATGAGGGGGGATGCAATACTGGACCTGTTGCTCACCAGTGCAAATGAACTGACTGGTGACATCAGGATTGGAGGCTGCCTGGGCTATAAGTGACCATGCTATGGTTTAGCTCATGCTCCTGAGGGATATGATGTAGGCAAAGAGTAAAATTAGGACACTACATTTTAGGAAAGCTAACTTGCAGCTCTTCAAGCTGTTAGTCAACAAAATATCCTCGAAAACTGTCCTCAAGGGCAAGGGTGCAGAGAAGATCTAGTAGATCCTAAGGAAGCTTTTCCTCAGGGCCAGGAAAGTCAAGGCCCAGCTTGAGGTACACTCAGCAAGGGATGCCAAGAAGAACAAGAAAGGCTTCTTACAGACATCTCTGCCAGAAAAGGACAGTCCAGGAGGGCATACCACCTCTCTTCTATCCCCCCTCCGCCAGTGAGTGACAGAGGCAAGCCGGCAACAACAGAGAAGGAGAAGGCTGAGGTACTTAATAACTCTTCTTTTTTGCCTTGGTCTTCTGTGATAACTGCTTGTCACACAGCCCTCAGACATGTGGTTTGGTAGGAGGGGATTGGGGTGGCAACGTCTCTCCTGATGTAAGCAAAAACCACTTTTGTGACCACCTGAGGAACCTGAAGACCCACAAGTCCGTGGGTCCCTATGAGATGCGTCCCAGAGTCCTGAGGGAACTAGCAGATGTAGTCACCAAGCCACTCTCAATGGTTTTTGAAAAGTCATGGCAATCAGGTGAAGGCCCTGGTGACTGGAAAAAAGGCAGCATCACGCCATTTCTAAGAAGGGCAGAAAAGATGACCCTGGGAAGTACCGACCTCTCAGTCTCACTTCTATACCGGGAAAGATCATGGACAGATCCTCCTGCAAGCTATGCTAAGGCACGTGGAAGACAGGGAAGAGATAAGGGAGAATGAGCATGGCTTTACCAAGGGCAAATCCTGCTTGACCAACCTGGTGGCCTTCTCTGATAGCGTACCTGCATCACTGAGTGAGGGAAGAGCCACCGATGTCATCTGTCTGGACTTCAGTAAGGCCTGTGCCACAGCTCCTCACAACACCCTTCTCTCCAAACCGGAGCGACACAGTTTGATGGGCAGGCTGCTCAGTGAATGAGGAGCTGGTTGCGGGGTTGAGCCCAGAGAGTGGCGGTCAGTGGTTCAACGTCTGGGTGGAGATCAGTGGTGAGTGGTGTCCCCAGGAAGCAGTGCTGAGACGTGTCCTCATTAATATCATTAATATCTTCATCAGTGACGATGACAGCAGGGTTGAGTGCACCCTCAGCAAGTTTGCAGATGACACCAAGTTGTGGGGAGCAGTCAACACACCAGAGGGACAGGATGCCATCCAGAGGGACCTAGACAGGCTTGAGCAGTGGGCCCAGAGAGCCTCATCAGGCCCAACAAATCCAAATGCAAGGTCTTGCACCTGGGTCGAGGCAACATCCACTACCAATATGAAGTGGAGTATGGCCAGCAGGTTGAGGGAGATGATCCTGACCCTCTACTATGTGTTGATCAGGCCTCACCTGGTATACTGCATCCAGATATGCAGATGTACTGCATCCAGATGTGGAATCCTCCTGTACTGAGGATGTTTGTGGATGTGATCCATGGGATGGAACACCTCTCCTATGCAGGTTCAAAGAAGGGTGACAAAGCTGTGAGGGGTCTGGAGCACAGGCCTTATGAGGAGCAGCTGAAGGAGCTGGGATTGTTCAGTCTGGAGAAGAGGAGGCTCAGGGCAGACCTAACTGCTCTCTATAGCTACCTTGAGGGAGGTTGTAGTAGAGCTGGGAGTTGGCCTCTTCTCTCATGTAACTGGTGATAGGACTAGATAGGACTAGAGGGAATGGCTTCAAGCTAAGCCAGGGGAGATTCAGTCTGGACATTAGGACACACTACTTCTCTGAAAGAGTGGTCAGGCACTGGAATGGGCTGCCCAGGGTGGCCTTTCAATATCTGAAGGAGAACTACAGGAAAGAAGGAGACAGACAAGAGTTTCTAACAAGGTCTGTTGTGGTAGAACAAGAATAAATGGTTTCAAGTTTAAAGAGGGTAAATTTAGCTTAAATATAATGAAAAAGACATTAACAATGAGAGTGGTGAGGCCCTGGAACAGGTTGCCCAGTGATGTGGTGGATGCCCCATCCTTGGAAACTTTCAAGGCAAGGCTGGATAAGGATCTGGGCAAACTGATCAATCTGTGTATGTCTCTGTTTACTGCAAGGGAGTTGGATCAGACAACCTTCAGAGGTGCCTTCCAGCTCTGAGGATTCTATGATTCTATACCAGACAACTAGCACAGCTTCATCAAGACAAGTCCTGCAATGGAGGGTAGAAAAACTGAATTCATCTACGTGGTTTTCAGTAAGGCCTTTGACATGGTCCACCACGACCTGAGAGATGGGATGCCATCCAAAGAGAACTAGACAGGCTCAAACAGGTCCTGAAGAAGAACCTCATACAGTTCAACATATCCATGTTCAAGGTCTTGCACCTGGGCCATGGCAGCCCTGCAATCAGTACAAGCGGGGGGATGAAAAGATCAAGCACAGACCTGCAAAAAGAAACTGAGGGTACTGCTGGATGGTAAGCTGGACATGAGTCAGCAACATACCCTTGAAGCACAGAAAGCCAAATGTATCCTTCAAAGCAAGCATGGTCAGCAGGATGAGGGAGGTGATTCTGCTCCTATTCTCTGCATTGTTCAGACCTCAAGTGGCATAAAGCATCCAAATGTGGAGTCTTCAGTAGAGGAGAGGCACAAACTTTTTAAAGCACATCCAGAGGATTACAAAAATGATCCAAGAGATGGAACGCCTCCCCCCATGAGCGCAGGCTGTGAGAGCTGGGGCTGCTCTGCCTGAAAAAGAAAAGCCTCTGGGGAGACTGAGTGTGGCCTTTCAATATATAAACAGGGACTACAGAAAAGAAGGAAGCAGACTCCTTAGAAGGTGTGTTGTGGTAGCACAAGGGAGAATGTTTCAAACTAAAAGAAGGGAGATTTACATTGGATATAAGAAATATGTTTTTTTATGATAAGGGTTGTGAAGCTCTGGAACAGTTTGCCCAGAGAGAGGTGGCGGATGCCCTGCTCCTGGAGACATTCAGTGTCAGGCTGGACCAGGCTCTGAGCAACCTATCTAGCAGTAGATGTCCATGTTCACTACAAGGGAGCTAGACTAGATGATCTTTAAAGGTCCCTTCCAACTCAAATGATTCTATGATTTTATGATGAAAATTAATATAATTCTGTTTCTTACAAAAACACTTAAAATTAAATATTTATCCTATGCCCCAAGCACAGTAAAGTACGAATAAAATGAGTGGTTCTACTTCCAAAGGATTTTTAATGCTTATTTACAAGAACATTTATATTTCGGAGAAATCTATTAAGAACTTACCTACCCATTAATTGTTTGATAAAAAGAAAAATAGACCATTACAATTTAAGAACAGACATGATTTTGTCAAATGTAACCAAGAGCTTCATCTACATGTGTGGCAATCCCAGAATCAGAAGATCCACAAAGAATCTAACAACAATTTCAACAACGTATTGAAATGGCACTGAAGTCAAAAAGCACGTTTTATCTAAAAGTAAGAGCTAGGAAAACTTTTCTGTAGGCAGAGACATTTTAGAAAAAGCACTATTTAGAAATTACACCCACAGTGTACCACAGTGTTACCCAGTGGTAATTAACTGATCGGTTTGTAACGACAAGAAAAGTGGACCAGTTGGAAAAGCCTTTGGCACATGACACACTTCCAAGTTTCCATCTCTGGAAATATTTATACACTAGAAGTTAAGTGATAAGTTTAATACATTTTTGTTAATAGTTAAAGAACATTTTTTTTATTTTTAATAAATAGATACTATGACTTGTCTGTTGTTGATATTGAAATCAGTGCATGCAAAGGACCAAAAATACTCCTTTAATGAAGAAATTATCAGGATAAGAAAAATAAAACAAGCAATTCTCCATGCAATAGGATTTCTCTACAGATGAATGAAGATGTTTGCTGAAGTTTATGATGTATAATGTGTAAATTCCACAGCGAAATGAGCTGCTGCGCATGAGATCAAACACCTGTGTACAGAAATTTTGAAAGAATATTTATGAAAAACATGCCATACCTAAGGAAAAGACAGTCGATTGAGAGTTTCTCAACCCCTTTCATGCTTGATTTTTCATAAGCTCTCACTGCTGTTAGGAAAATGAAGCAAACTTGGAGTTTCAATGTGAAAGGACAGAAAAACTTTCATATGGAATTATTTAATGCAGTTACCATAATGAAGTGTAAAAATAAAACAAGCACACAAGCCAACATATAAAATTAACTACTAGGTAACATTTTATTCTCTGTTATTCTTGAATTTAAAATCCAGAAAAGAAAACAATACATAACACTGCTTTCATTTGAGTAGATGGGTATCCTAACACAAGGTTAGCGGATTTGCACTGGACCTTGGTAATGTAAATGCAACACCAGTACTTTCAAGAAATCTTCCTGTCTGACTTTTTAGTTGAGCAAAGCTAAGCACGGTGCTGTAAATCCTTCGGACATGCTAGTCAGATATTCACATGAGATGGAAAATTCTACCATGTGAATTTAGTTCCCTATACCGAAGTGTTATATAGAAAATCTTTCACCTTCTCAAGGACCATCAGAGAAGAAAGGGAAGCAATGAAAAACCCTTCCGTATTTGCCTTCATTAGCCCTCCTGGTATCATTACACAGTGCCATCAAAGCAGGATCATCCACAGGAACAAGAGTACAGACAAGATGCCAGCAGACTATTTATTTACCTAAGTGTCACATATATGCTCTGTAAGGTTGAGAGATAATCCTGCCCAGTACTTCCTCCGCCAATACAAAATTCTCAAATTTAGCCTGCATGTTAGCCAGAACGTCGAACAACCACAAACTATTTAGAGGTTTTCTGACTGTAGTGGAAATGCAAGTCATGGCTCAAAACAGTGACTGAGCTCCTGGTGACAAAGCAGGGAAAGCTTAGATGCATGCAATGCACCTGAATGACTGGAAGGGGTGGAGCCAGGATCCACCCCCTCCCAGATCTTATTTAAGGGTTGGCAGTAGAGGCAATGATATTTTGCTGGAGATCCCTGCCTGCCTGAGACCTTCTGAAGGTAAGCAGCCTTTTTCCTTAGTTTCTGTATCTACGGCAGCTGCACTTGGATTTATCCTCACTTGCTGCAGCCTGGGACTCCGTAACCCCACTCACTGCTGTGTTTTCCATCACATTATAGCATTACACTGATTATGAACTGTTTTGATTCCATTCTGAAGAAGAATGGATGAAGAAAGACAGCTGAAATTCAGCTCTGCAGTAGCTGCATCATGTCATTTCAGTTAGAAAAGGAAACATCAACAACAGAAACCATGGTTTTGCTATGGTATGGTTCCTGCTAAAAAACTCATTATAACCTGAAATCTCCCTGAGGGAAAAAGCTGCTTTGTACAAGCAGTCCATGACTGCGAGCTGTTTGGTCTTCCCTACACAGGAGCCAATTACTACGTGTGCTTATTACATGTGCCCAGGCCCAGTAGTACTGAATGCCATGACAGAAAGGATATTATCTGAAACTGGCATCTCTAACATTTTTCACCACCTGAAAACTGGCAGCTAGGTTTTGTGGCATTTAGTGCTTCACCGTTAACCTAAAACTGCCAGCAGGTTAAAAAACCTGAACAGCTGTGGAGACGAGCAGTACCTTATTTGACATCAGCCTAACTATACTAATAAGCAACACAACAAACCTAGGTATACTAGATATTAAGAAGAACTTACGAAAGAAGCAAACAGTTTGAAATATTTTATACACCCTATATTTTTTTAAATGAATTTAGATTATCTAAATTGGAAGCAAGTGTCTATATGTGAAAGGAGAACTGAAAATTCAACTTGAATAACGAGCAAACAATTTAGCAGCATTTGGAGTCCTACATTAACCATTTAAGTGAACAGTGAGCTATATAAAATAAGCATTTAAAGAGCACAAAGAAAATACAATCAGTAAAGCATGACCTAGAAGTCCTACCTTTCATGGATAGTAAAGTAGTTTAGAGTTCAACTCCTATACTGTAGTATAGTAGAGGTTGAACCTTCCTGCAAAAATTCTATTACATTTTGTTGCAGTGTGACTGAGGACAGCAGAGAGGAGTCTGACAAAATGTTGCCTGACATGGAAGCACATATGAAGCAAAAGCGTCTCACCAAATTCTTCCATGCAGAAAAAACAGCATTCACTGATATTTGCTAAATGTTTATGGAGACCAAGCCGTGGACGTGAGCACACTGAGGCAGTGGTGACACCTGGTCACTTCTCCTGGTGCATATTTTTACAAGCATACCATACAAATGGTATGCAGGCTCTGGTTTGTTGCTGGAGAAAGTGCATAGCAATTGCAGTGGCTGTGTTGAAAAATAGCATTTTTTAGCTAAGAATATGCTCTGTCAACATTATTGTGCTCATTGTATCTGTTGTAGTTTCCATGGAAATACATAGGAGGCATTACCTTTGGAGTGACTTACATATATGTGGCCCAAGACAACTTCTCTTCATTCAGTGCAGCCCAGCCAAGCCATAAGGTTAGACACTCACGGTCTACACCAATAGTTCCTTTAGAAGACTGACAAACTAGAAGTGCAACTCCCTGCCTAAAGAAGGGACATAACAAAACCAAGCTCTTGTTCACTTCTCAGATGGTAAACATGAAGTTCTGTATCTTTCAACAGCATGCTGACTACATATTTCTCTGCTTTCAAGGTGAAATCTGTCTATCCAATGAATCTTAGCAGATACAATAGAACTGCAGAATATCCTGAGTTGGAAGAGACCCGTAGTCTCATTGAATCCACTCCTATTTCCTCACAGGACCACACAAAAATCAGACTGTTTCTGAGAGCATTCTCCAAACACTCCTTGAACTCTGACACTTGGTGTCCTGACCACTGTCCTGGGAAGCTTGTTCCTGGGTCCAATCACTCCCCGGTGAAGAACCATTTCCTAGCAACCAAACTGACCTCCCCCATGCAGCTCCATGCCATTCCATTGGATTCTGTCGTTGTCAACAGAGAGCAGAGATCACACTACTCTCTTCTCCCCTCGTGAGGAGCTGTAGGCCACCATAAGGTATACCCTCAGTATCCTCTTCTCTGGGCTGAGCAAACCAAGGGACCCCTGTCCCACATTTAACATCAGTGCTTTACTTGCTGAGGGCTATGTTTATACAAAGGAGGGAAGAAAGGAAGCATATGATACAAAAACATTCTGAGTAGAAACAGACATACCTGCTTCAGTCAATATTCTGTTTGTCTGATATTATGCCCTGTAGAAGACAATCTTATCCAACTACAAAACCTCTGGTGACTTCCTGTGGTGTTTCCACCTGCCTCACATAATGACTGTCCTCACTTTTGATCTTCCCTAGTTTTTGCAGATTGGAATTACTCAGTGAAAAAAAAAAAAAGTTAAGCTCACATTATGCTGCTTCCCACTAAAATCCTCACTGCTGTAGTCATTAGATGAGCAAAGTTGTATTTGGAAGATTATAAAAATCAACAAAAGCTGGGTCTACAACAGCTATTACATACTGGTTGACCACAGAGGGTTATGGACAACAGCACTATGCTCAGATGGAGGCTGGTGACAAGTGGTGTTTACCAAGGGTCCATCATGAGGCCAGTGCTCTCTAATGCCCTTATCAATGACGCAGACGGTGGGATTGAGTGCATCCTCAGCAAGTCTGATGATGATTTTCAGCTGAGTGGTGCAGCTGATATGACAGAAGGAAGAAATGTCATTCAAAGACATTTAGACAGGCTTGAGAAGTGGGCCCACGTGAGACTACTGAGGTTCAAAAGGCCAAGCACAAGGCAGTACACCTGGGTTGCAGCAATTCCAGATATGTAAACAGACAGAGAAGAACTCAGTAAAAGCAGCCTTGCAGAAAAGGACTTGGGGGTTTTTAGGAGAAAAACTTGACATGAACCATCAGCATGTGCTTACAGCTCAGAAAGCCAAACATATCCTGGGCATTGTCAAAATAGGCCATAGAGAAAGGGAGATGACTGACCCTCTCTACTGTGCCCTCATGAGATTCCACCTGGAGCACAGCACCCAGGCCTGGGACCCTCACCACAGGAAAGACATAGAGCTGTTGGAGCAGGTCCAGAGAAGGGCCACAAAGATTAACAGTGCCGGAATACCCCTTCTGTGAAGAAAGGCTGAGGGAGCCGAACTTGTTCAGCCTGGAGAAGGCTCTAGGAAGACCTAATTGCACCTTTCCAGTGCCTAAAGGGAACTCATAAACAAGAGGGAGACTTAAGTTTTTACACAACCTGATAGTGATAGGACAAGTGGAAATGGTTTTAAATTAAAATAGAGAAGATACAGAATAAAATGCTAAAAGGAAATTCTTTACTCTGAGGGTTGTGAGGCACTGCAACTGGCTGCCCAGGGAAGCTGTAGACGCCTTATCCCTGCAGACATTCAAGGCCAAGTTGGAAGAGGCCTTGAGCAGCTTGATGGAGTGGATGGCAACCCAGTCCACAGCAGTGGGAGTGGATCTAAATGATCTTTAAGGTCTCTTCCATCCCAAGCTGTTCTATGATTATGTATCTTAACTCCAGGTAGCTTGTATTTCTGAACAAAAGAACTGTAAAAACAAGAATCCATTGGATCCATGGCATCCATTCAATACCTTCTCTCCCATTTTTATTTGCAACAACGTTGGGGTTGCACATACAGATCCAGGTGTGAGATTGTGAATCCCAGCATTGGGCTTATGTGGGAATGCTCTGGTAGATGTAGCGTGGCATCACTGGGAAGTGTCCAGAAGCTGCCCCAAGTCAAATCAGAGCCAGCTCTTGCCAGCTCCTAAAGGGAGCTGCTGTTGGTCAGAGCTGAGCCATGAGTGAGGCTGGTAGTGCCTCTGGGAAAGCAGATTTAAAAAAGGGAAATACAGCTGTGCAACATCAGTCTTTAAATTACCCTTTAAACTAGGTAAGAAGGAGGAAGGGGACAAAATGGGGTTAAGCAGGTAGTTCGAGGCTCAAAACAGAGCTTGATGGGTGATGAGGGTGGAGTTCAAAGGGATGGAGAGTGGCAGGGGGATGCTACTTCCCTGAAGTGCCTGTACACTAATGCGCGCAGTGTGGGAAATAAACAGGAAGAGCTGGAGTTCTGCATGCGGTTGCGAGGTCATGATCTCATTGCGATCACGGAGACGTGGTGGGACAGCTCGCATGACTGGAATGCTGTCATGGAGGGCTATGTGCTTTTTAGGAAAGATCGGCTGGCGGGGCGGGGTGGTGGAGTTGCTCTTCATGTGAGAGAGCAGCTAGAATGTATTGAACTCCACCTGGGGGAGAGTGCAGAACTTGTGGGTGAGAATCAAGGGGCGGGCTGGTATGGCTGACGCTGTTGTGGGTGTGTACTACAGGCCCCTGATCAGGAGGAAGAGGTTGATGAGGCCTTCCATAAGCAACTGGAAGCAGCGTCACGATCCCAGGTGCTGGTGCTTATGGGGGACTTCAATTATCCAGATATTTGCTGGATAAGCAACACGGCCAGGCACGCACGGTCCAGACAGTTCCTGCAATATGTTGAAGACAACTTTCTGATGCAGGTGGAGGAACCAACAAGGGGAGGGGTGTTGCTGGACCTTATTCTCACTAATAAGGAAGGGCTTGTCAAGGAAGTAAAGGTAGGGGGCAGTTTGGGTTGTAGTGACCACGAGATGGTGGAGTTCAAGATCTTGAGTGGAAGAAGCAAAGCAGTAAGTAGGATTGCTACCCTGGACTTTAGGAGAGCCAACTTCGATCTCTTCCGGGACCTACTTGGAGTCCCGTGGGCCGGGGTGTTAGAAGGTGAGGGGGCCTCTGAGAGCTGGTCGGCATTTAAACGGCTCTTCTTCCAAGCTCAGGACCGGTGCATCCCTGTGAGCAAGAAATCAGGAAAAGGCGGCAGGAGACCTGTGTGGGTGAGCAAGGAGCTCGTGCACAAACTCAAAGGGAAGAAGAAGGTCCATGAAATGTGGAAAAAGAGTCTGACCACTTGGGAAGAATGTAGAAATGTTGTCAGGGCCTGCAGGGATGCAAGGAGGAAGGCTAAAGTCCACCTGGAATTGAATCAGGCAAAGGTGATAAAGGATAATAAAAAAGGCCTTTTTAAGGATGCTAACAGTAAAAGGAAGACTAGGGAGAATGTGGCTCCCCTACTAAGTGAGGGGGGGGTTCTGGTAACGGGGGATGCTGAGACGGCGGAGATACTGAATGTCTTCTTTGCTTCTGTCTTCAGTGAAAAAGCTCCCCCTCGGGAATCCCAGACCCTGCAGGTTAGTGAGAGGGCCTGGGGAATGGAAGACTTTCCTTTAGTCAGGGAAGAGGCGGTCCGAGAGCACCTAGGCAACACCAATGTTCATAAATCCACGGGAGCCGAGGGGATGCATCCACGTGTGCTGAGGGAGCTGGCAGAGGTCATTGCTGAACTGCTCTCTGTCATCGTTGAGAGGGCTTAGAGAACGGGGGAGGTGCCTGAAGACTGGAGGATAGCCAGAGTCACTCCGGTCTTCAAAAAGGGCAAGAAGGAGGATCCAGGTGATTACAGGGCAGTCAGCCTCACTTCTGTCCCTGGAAAGGTGAAGGAACAGCTTGTGATGGATGCCATCTCCAGACAACTGGAAGAAAAGGAGGTTATCAGGAGCAGTCAGCATGGGCTCACCAGGGGGAGGTCGTGCTTGACCAACCTGGTAGCCTTCTACGATGTTGGCTCTGGCTGGGTGGATGGGGGGAGAGCAGTGGATATGCAGAGTCCGGCTGGAGACCTGTAACCAGCGGTGTTCCTCAGGGGTCCGGTCTTGTTCAACATCTTCATCAATGACCTTGATGAGGGGATAGTGGCCACCCTCAGCAAGTTTGCTGATGATACGAAGTTGGGAGGATTGGCTGACACGCCTGAAGGCTGTGCTGCCATCCAGCGAGACCTGGACAGGCTGGAGAGCTGGGCAGTAAGAAACCGGATGTTTCAACAAAAGCAAGTGTAGAGTCTTGCATCTGAGGAGGAATAATTGCATGCACTGGTACGGGTTGGAGGATGAGCTGCTGGAGAGGAGCTCTGCAGAGAGGGATCTGGGTGTCCTGGTGGACGACAGGTTGGCCATGAGCCAGCAGTGTGCCCTCGTGGCCAAAAAGGCCAATGGCATCCTGCGGTGCATTAAAAAGAGCGTGGCCAGCAGGTCGAGGGACGTGATCCTCCCTCTCTACTCTGCCCTGGTGAGGCCTCAACTGGAGAACTGTGTCCAGTTCTGGGCTCCCTAGTACAAAAAAGACAGGGATCTCTTGGAAAGAGTCCAGCAGAGGGCCACAAAGATGGTGAAGGGCCTGGAGCATCTCCCCTATGGAGAAAGGCTAAGTGAACTGGGTCTGTTCAGGCTTGAGAAAAGAAGATCGAGAGGGGACCTGACCCAAGTCTATAAATATCTGAGGTGTGGGGGGCAGAGTGGTGAGGCCAGACTTTTTTCAGCAGCGTGTGGAGACAGGACAAGGGGAAACGGCCAGAAACTGCAGCATAGGAAGTACCGCACAGATGTGCGCAAGAACTTCTTTAGGTGAGGTGACAGAGTGCTGGAACAGGCTGCCCAGGGAGGTGGTGGAGTCTCCTTCTCTGGAGATATTCAAGACCCGCCTGGACACCTACTTGTATGACCTGATGTAGGGAACCTGCTTTGGCAGGGGGTTGGACTCGATGATCTCTGCAGGTCCCTTCCAACCTTTGTGATTCTGTGATCAGCTGGGAGACAGAAGTGGGAAAAAGTGGGAGAAACAGTCCTGCAGCCACCGTCTCTTTCCATAAGAGCCACTAGAGTGTAACAGACAGTGGCAGACAGCTACCTCCTCACATCAGCGAAGCACCATTAGGTTCAAGCAAATTAGCTCTCTTTCCTCCCTTTTAAACACTCTTGCACAGTTGCCAAAGGATTTTAGTTGCTGTCACAAAACTACTCACCTTCCCCATCGGAGCTCATATTTTCGTAAGAGTCCCAGCGTATCAGCGGGTCTGAGGTATTGTGATCAACTACCACTCCGTGATCATTCTGGAGGAGTTCACATCCTAAAAAATTAACATCTGTTTGAGACAAAAATCATCTTTAAATTATATATACAACACTGTTAGAACTTTGCTCCCACAACTACAATACCATATACTTAAATCAGGAACAGGGGAAGAAATGTTATATAAACCAACTAAAAAATCTTTACATTTATAGAAGAAGGAACAAGTGCAGAATTTTGTCCCAAACTCGTTTATGATGGAACTCTGACAACTCGTACCAGTTCCTGAATACAACGCAGATGGTCCACCCAGCTCTACACAGATACAACTGAACAAACAGTCTGTAAGAATGAATCATAGAACGGCTTGAGCTAGAAGAGACTTCAAAGTTATCAAGTTCCAACTTCCTTGCCACAGGCAGGGTTGCCAACTACTAGATGAAGCACTAGAACAAGTTGCTCGGGGCCCCAACCAGCCTGTCCTTGAACGCCTCCAGGGACAGGACAGCACAACCTCTCTGGGCAGTCTGTTCCAGCACCTCAACACGCTCTCAGTGAAAAACTTTCCCTTGACGCCTAATCTAAATCTTTTGTACTTCAGTTTAAAACCATCTCCACTTGTTCTATCACTATTTACCCATTTAAAAAGTTGACTTCCTTCCCGTTTATAATCTCCTTTTTAACACTGGATGAAATGAGGTCTTGCAGCCTTCTCCAGATTTATCAAGCCAAGCTCCCTCAGCCTGTCTTCATACATGAGGTGTTCCAGCCTTCTGACTATCTTTCTGGCCCTCCTCTGAACCTGCACCAAAAGTTCCATATTTTTCCTGTGTTGGGAGCCCCAGACCTGGACACGGTACTCCATATGGAGCCTCACAAGGGCAGAGAAAGAGTAAAAATCACTTTCCTTGTCTTTCTGGCTATCTGCCTCAAGTGCAACATCTTGCACTTGGCTTTCTCATCAGGTTTACATGCTCCCTTTCAAGTTTGTCCAGGTCCCTTTGGCTGGCATTCCATCCTTCTGCCATATCAACTGCACCACACAGCTAGGTGTCATCTGCAAATCTGCTAAGGGTGTACTGAATCAAAGATATTTAAGAGTCTGAAGATAGAACCCTGAGGGACACCACTCATGACAGTCACTGACCACAGCCATCTGGCTGCAACCTTCCAACCACTTAATAGCCACCAAATAGCCTACCCTTCAAACCCATGTCTCTCTAATTCAGAGATAAGGATGTGGTGCAGGACAATGTCAAAAACCTTGCAGAAGTCCAAGCTGATGACCTCAGTTACCCTCCCCTTGTCCACCGATGTCATCACTCATCACTCCATCATAGAAGGTCACCAAATTGGTCAGGCATGATTTGCCCTAGGTGAAGACATGTTGGCTTTCTCCAGGGATCACCTGCTTATCCGTCAGGTGCTTTAACATCTCTCCCACGAGCATCTGCTCCATGATCTTCACAGGTACAGATGTCACACACGTAAGGATAACAGGCCTGTAGGTTCCCAGGTCTTCCTTTCTCTCCTTCTTAAAAATGAGAGTGATGTTTTCCTTTTTCCAGTTACTAGCGACTTCACCTGGTAGCCATGACTTTTCAAATACGATGGAGTGCAGCCTGGTAACCACATCATCCGGCTTCCTCAGGATCCTGGAATGCATGTTGCCTGGCCTCATAGACTTGCACACATTCAGTCTCATGAGGCAGCCTTAGACTTGCTCTGCTCTTACAGTTTGCTCCCCCGTTTCCCATTTGGAGGTTCAGGGATGTGAGGTTGAGGGATGTGAGAGAGAGACGCAAATCCTGGCTGCTAATGAAGGCTGAGGCAAAGAACTCACTGAGTACCTCAGCCTTCCCCATGTCTGTTATAGCCAGTTCTTCTTTCTCATTTAACAGAGGGGGTACGTCCTCTATGGCCCATCTCTTCTGACCAATGTACCTAAAGAATTCCTTCTTGTTGTTTTTTGCATCCCTCACCAAGTGCAGTTCCATCTGCACATTGGCTTTCCTGATCCCATCTCTGCATGTCCAGACAGCATCCCAGGTTGAAACCACAATATCTATAAAGAAATGGCAATAAAGGAATGATAAAATAAGATTTCATTATAAACCATCATTCTGATACCAGAAAAGTGTAACATTAAAGGTGCACAGAGAAAGCTCAATACTGCCAGCCTGCTTCTTTGCCAGTTCCTCCAAGGTGTCTCTGTCGCCTCCTCCATTCTCCAGCAACCCTGCAGAGCCTGAGACTATAATTTATTCAGATGTCTAGCTTCACATAAGCATGCTCTTCCAAACATACTTAGAATTTTCATCAGCAATCCTCATTTTTATTCCCTTAGACAAACATAACATTCACCTTTTAAATGTAAGGAATAAAGAATTAAGGTGTGGTCCACGGATTCAAAAGCAAAGCATGAGCATCAAGACCTCGGTATTGGCTTTGACACTGATTGATACAGACAGAGATTAAACCAGCTTTCTGCCCTTGTTTCTCTGTATTGACTGGGGATAAAGGAATCCTTAGATACCAAATCTACAGCTGTGTCTTGAGAAATATGTCCTAAATTGTTCAAAATAAGCAGTAAGACTTTCAAAACAAGGATAGTTAAAATTATAAGGAAAAGAATATTATAGTCCTGAGCTTCTACGTGCAGGCAGAAAGAAAAAAAAAAGCCACATTTGTCATACATAGATTTAGAATTACCTAGCAACTGCATCATTTCTAAAGGCTGGTATCACTGATGGTTATTTTCTGTTGGTTTGGAATTGATATAAGAAAAACATGAATAAAATGTTGCAAATTCAAGGGAGGGTTGCCAGGGTAGTCAGGACTGCCCTGTGAGGACAGGTAGAAGAACTAGGGCTTCTTCAGCCTGGAGATGAGGTGATTTTGGGGTGACCTGGCAACAGCACCCAAACGCCACTGAGGAAACAGAGCCAGGTGGATGCAAGGTGGAAAGATAAGAAGGAACAGACATAAATTGAATCCAGAGAAGTTTAGAGTTTCTTTATAATGAAAAAATAATTGCACTCTGAGGGCAGACAGACACTGGAACAGTCTGCACAGAGAGGTTGTGAACTTTCTATCCTTGGAGGCTTTCAAGACTTGGTCAGACAAATCCCATGGCAATCTCTCCAGATTTCACAGATGATCCTGGATTCAATAGGAGATGGACCTGAGATATCTTGCATTTAGACTATAATATTTTCAAATGTGAAATAGACATTTGCAGAAATTGTAAACAAACATTTAAAGGTGAACTCTTCATCCTAGACACTTAACCCCACAGACAGCAATTAAAAACAGATTTCCAATTATTTTACATCAACTTGGAGGCTGCTAAAAAACACTGATCTGATTGCCCTCTAAGGCAAAGTTGAAAAAATCCTGATCCTTTTTCAAACATGTCAACTGGTCATTCTTCAAGCATTTGCCATCCAAAAATGTTCAGCTCAAGCTATGTAAGTTTATTTACAAAGCCATTTTTCTTGAATAGCTTTCCAAACAGCTAAGTGAGATTTCCATGTTCAGCCATGTAGAACACAACTTCTTACTGGCTGCTACCACGAGTTTTTAAGAGATAACAAATAACAAATAACAAAAGAAATAACAACAACAAAAAAAAAAATCTCAGTTTTAAATCAGAATCCATACGTTTTGGGACATCATAAAATGTGTAAGAACAGATCCATTAGAAGAAATAATCTGCAATATTAAGCGTGATCTTAAGTTCCTGTTGCAGGCAGTAATTATCATAGATAATTACTATGATCTTAGACATACGAAAATAGAATATATTCTGGAGACATAAAGAATATCTCCAACACAACTATAACTACCTTTCCTTGCGCTAAATCAAGAGAGTCAAAACTTCACTACTTCAACAAATATAATCAGTTATAACATCCAAAAAGGTTATGGGCAGGACCACTGCTGTCACTTATACTGGGCCAAGCTATATATACCAGTCATAACTTACACAGACACAAGAAATGTTTTCTACTGGTCATTAACAACACTTCTGGTATACTCTTAAAATTATGTCTGTTGACTCCTATGCAGTGTCTCCATTACATTATTCACATTTAAACCAATCAGTATATTATATATTTTAATATTAAAGTTGAATTTCAGACCTTCTACAAGAGAAATAGAACAAGAGAGGAAAAGTTGTTTTGCGGTTTTATAAATGTACTTTTCAATGTGGTTTATTGCCAAGACTTTTTTCCTCCTATGAACTCACCTTGAATTTTCTCTGGAGTTCCTGAAAACACTAATTCCACTTTGCCATTATCAGGGAAACGGTCATCTGAAAATAAAGGTTAATACATCAACACGCTATTCTAAATTTCCAGATCAGAATTCTCTATAGCTACTAACACACATACCCTTGTCACACTTCCCTTCTTACTTGGATTCTAGTTATTTGCTTCTAAAAAAGCCACACATTCTTTTCCCTACCTTCTCTAGGAAAGACTAAGTGTCAGCTGTAGCTTTGTTTACTTCTGAGAATAGTCAAAAACAGAAAAGATGAACAGTTCCCAAACTTCCCCTTAAAAACTAAGCACTGAGTTTTAGGGTTTTTTTTAGAAAACTAGAATAGTTCTGTGTATTTTCAAAATCACTATACTTGACCATAAAGCTTTCTTATAAGCACATGTGGCAGGAAAACATATTTGGTTTTAGTTTGTTAGTAACACAGGGTAGCAGAATTGCAATCCTTCATATAAATATAAAACAAAACTGAAGTAATCCTTTGGAAAATGCAAAGAGTAACTTGAAACATTTTCAAATATTTCCAAAAAATTTTGCCTCCATTTTTGGATACTCATTCAGAAGCACAAAATAAGAGCACCATATTCAAAGACACTAGGTCACAAAACCAGCATCAGAGCTTCTCACTGTTATCTTCACAAAAAACACAACTGTTTATTAATTCCTACAATGGTGTCTAAAGGACTCACTGTTTTAAACATGTCTGTTGTTAGTTGATAGGAGAAAGTTTTTCATTATGAAGGTGCTGAGGCACTGGCACAGGCTGCCCAGAGAAGCTGTGGATGCCCCATCCATGGAGGTGTCCCAGGCCAGGATGGATGGGGCCTGGGGCAGCCTGGTCTGGTGGGTAGCAGCCCTGCCTACAGCAAGGGGGTGGGAACTACATGATCTTTATGGTCCTTTTCAACCTAAGAAATTCTATGATTCTATTAAAAACATGAGAGGGTCAGTTAAGGACAATGAAGTAGTAATGAAATTATTTTGACAGCTTAACCCAAACGAGAAACTTCCGTCCCTCTCCCTAAATAAAAGGATAGAAAAAAAGAATCCCAAAAACAGACCTTGAAGATTACATTACCATCAAATGCACAGACACACGCATGCACTTCTTCCACATACTTATCCAAGCAATCACAGAAGGCAAGTACCTTTATTGGCACTGTCTAAGTCCTCTTTACCAAACACCAATCCATATCCTTGAATAGCTCCAGTATGAAACTGAAGGCGAAAAATCACATCACGAGTAGCTGATCGGTATTTTTTATGATAACACTTCAGCTAGAAAGAGAAAGAAACACGTTATTATGGAACTTTTAAGAAAAGATAGTTCTGCATATGTAACAAAAAATTACTATTTTATCAGAATCAATCACCAATCAGTAGATTATGATTCAGAAGCACAGCATTCGCCATACTATGCTGGAATGCTGACTCATATCCATACGTCTTCATGGCACCCACCAAATTAGCATAAAACTAAACTACAGCACAACCATTTCAAAATAACTAAAGAATGCACAGATTTTATAGAAGCCTTCTCAGAAGTCATACAAGCTGATTACATCTACTCTAGGACATTTTTTTAAACCTACTCTAGTGATAATAGGATCTTTTTCAATGTTATTGTTGGAAGCTTATAGCAGTCTTCATATCCGGACGAGAAAAAGACAGAACTCTGAAAAATCCATCTAATAGGAATTTGAGTGGCTGAAAGTGAACAAAATAACACTACTCTTTAACACAACCCTCCTTTAGATCAGGCCTATCAATATTTTACTTACCACTTCCTAGTCAACTGCAATACATCATCACAGCATTTTTACAGGAATACAAGAATCAACATTTTGTTTACGTTAGTCACTGGACTGAAAGGGATTTCAGGGTTTTATAATTAAGGATGCTACTGAAAAGTACCGAAAACAAAAAATAATAAAGTAACATAAAAATAATCTTTTTCTAATCCAGAATGAAAAAAAAATGTATTCTGGAAAGAAGATAATGAATAACCAAGGAACTAATAGTTATTCAAACTGAAGGGAACTTGAGTAATGCAAGAAAAAATGTAGGGGTTTGGGATGAAACACAGCTAATAAATTCTTCACACTACAGGATTTTAAATTCTAACGTAAGCTTTTGCTTCCTGCCTTCATGACACTAACTCTGATGCCTTAAATTCCAGCAGTTCATCAGAACTGACATGGTGCATACAAAAACATGGAGCATTTTAGACCATACACCAGGAGTATCTGTCAGCAAAGAAAACAGCAGTCAGAATACATCTGTGAAAATCATACATGGGTTTGGTTATAAGCTGCCTTGAGTGAACTACCAGCCCCCAACTGAGTCTGAAGCATCATGCTTTTCATGAGAAGGAAAATAAAGGTGACAGTTTCCAAAGATCTGTTTGACTCAACAGAACACTCTTTTCATATTATTCATGTTGAGATAGATATTTGTCTCTTCTGCAGCAGCCCTAGGGACTATCCTGCAGAACAGCTTACACTTTACTCCTTCCTGCACCTTTCAGTTAAGGAAGTCATTCACCTAAAAAATAACTTCTCCAAAAGTTCTCATTCTAACCGAACTTCTGAAAGAAACAAGAAGAGCAGTGCATAAAGACCTGATAGGTAGAAACATTTTCAAGTGTGGATGTCATCTTAACAATTTAAGTCTGTTTCAAAACACTTGGTCTATATGGAAATCCACTTAAGGCTATACAGAAAAAGAAGTAAGCTGCCAGTGATTCTAATCTAATCAGGCACCTTTATGGTGATTACAAGAAACAATCAAGGTGCAGCTTTCCGTTTTGAGAAAGCTTTCCAGTATGACTTGCATGTTCTTTATTTCAAAAAGCACCTGAAGTTTGGTTAGGGTGATTTGTTTAGAAATTTGGGTTAAACTAGCGACCGTAAGGAAGACAGAGCTGTTCTGCTGTTGCCTTCAGAGAGCTAAGAGTTGAAGTCTACCTTGGAATTTTGACTCCATTGCCATCTGATGCTCTATTAAAAAATAATACAAGCTAGTGAAATATGCTGGGAAGGAACTATATGCATTATCAGACGTCAGTGCAGCTTTTCAACAGCTGTGGCATTGCTGTATCATCACAGTGTTAATGAACCCTCTAAACCTAAAACAAGTCTTTCAAAGCAATTATTTCAAAGCAATGCTGTTCGATTAGATAAATCTTTTGGAATTGGAGGTAGGGCATCCTATGTTTTTTTTTCCTGAAACCCCTAAAGGTTTCGCTTAATCACTGCCAATAGACATGCAAAATTGAATGGAAGACTTTGTTTGGGAAATAATACCATGCTGAATAAGATGTTGGCTTTTTCAGAAGAATTACATTCAGCATAGCTTGGGATTAATGAAGTTGATCTGTTTCAAAAAGCGTTAGTGAAAAAACTGCTTGCTCATTTTTCCTTTTAAACACTTTACATACACTGTTTGTGTAGACATCTCTGATAAGCACAACAAATCTTGAATTTGGAAATGTCCCAGACCTCCAGAATATAAATTTATAACAAGATATTCAAAAATCTGTTTTGCAAGAAATATAGAAAGATGTTGGGGAAGAGAAGAAAGTAAAGGAAAGAAGGAGGAAGAAAATCAAAAAGATTATTTCAAAATTTAGGGGAAAAAAAAGGAAAAAGGAAAGGGAATAGGAATCAGGAAACATTCAAGTCTAACATTTCTCAGTTAAAAAAAAGTACACCATATTAAAAGTCATTCTGGAACCTACTAGCAATATATATATCAGGAATACTCATTCTTCACAATATAGTCTCATCCCATCCTTATTCATTCTACTTGATCCCCTGACCTCATAGTTTAACTGAAAGGCACAGCAACTTTATTTCTTTACTTACCTCATGTATAACTGCAAATCACAAGCAAGAAAGCAAGCAAAGAGATATAAAATGACAGTGCTGAAATTCAATGATAGTTATGCTTTGCACACAGGAAACAGCATCTAGTTTTCTGATTGCGGATCTTGCCTGCCAAGATGCAGGACAAGGATAATCTAACATTGAGTTACAAATGTTCCCCAAGACGACTTTCGTACAGATAGCACAACAAACATTACTGTACTTGGTGATGCTACAGAATGGAAATGATGAGAGAAATTCTCGTGGTTCCTTAAAACATACCAGTCTGAGCTTTATAGAAATTTTCAATCACATAAAAATCAAGGGTGGTAACTAAATTCTTAACCTATTTTTTAGTATTTCACCTACTTTGTAGTGTATCAGTCATCGAGATCAGCTGCTCTGAAGCCAGCTTGCCAGTACCAGTGCAACCAATCTCAAGATACAAGGAGGTTTCGGGGTTCCCTTTGCCAGGGAAACGCCAAGAAAGCAGAGCGACCCTATAGCTACGGGCAATTCTCACAAGAGAGGCTGACACACCACAGGCACTGCAAAGACTACACCCACCCCTACAGAAGCCTCAGAGAGGAGAGCACCGTATCGCTGCCCACCAAGCACAGGGCGGGCAAACAATGTGGGTGTCACCCATAGCATGCTGCAGCAGCCGGGGCAGTAGATCATACATCAGGGAGCTGAGGTTCAGCCAGCTGCAGAAGCAGGCAGCACTCATTCCAGCTAACCCCTGAGGCAGAACGGTGAGCGCTCAACGCCAAGCTAAAACTGCAGCTCTAAAAGGGGGGTATGCACCACCTACCCTGGACATTACCAATGCCTCCACCCAGATAGAGCAGTAAGGGAAGAGGAAGCTGTGCAGGCCCTGGTCAGCAGGCAGTGCCTGGACCTTGCTCCTGGAGCAGAGCTGAGTGGCAAACTCACCTAAGTTGCGACCTAAGGACCTCCTGCGACAGTGACTGAGCTGCAGGAGGCAGTCAGAAGGCTGTGTACTAACAAGAAGGCAGAAACAGAGAGAGACAGATGGACTCATGTGCAACCCATACTGAATCCACAATCTGGGGCCAAACACCCCCAAACTCCCGCACCATTATATAGGTTGGTTTGTTTAGCAATAGGAATTAGTTCATTAGTTTAAGAACCAATACATTAGTTTACAAAAGGAAACCACAAGTGATAGTTTTAAAACTTCCCATCTGAACTTCAGTGGATGAATAGTCTTGCTGGAGCACCTCCCCTGTAGGGACAGGATGAGAGAGTTGGGCTCTTCAGCCTGGAGAAGGCTCTGGGAGGTCCTTATAGTGGCCTTTGGGTATCTGAAGGGGGCCTACAGGAAAGCGGGAGAGGGACTTTTCATAAGGGCATGTAGAGACAGCATGAGGGGAAATGGCTGCAAACTGGAAGAGAGTAGATTTAGACTAGATATCAGGTAGAAATTCCTTACTGTGAGAGTGGTGAGACATTGGAACAGGTTGCCCAGAGAGGTTGTGGATTCCCCCACTTTGGAGGCATTCCATGCCATCCTGGATGGGGCTCAGAGCAGCCTGTTCTAATGGGAGGTATCCCTGCTTACAGCAAGGGGGTTGAAACTAAGATGATTAAGGGTTTCTTCCAACCCAACCCATTCTATGATTCTATGACTCTGGTTTTGCAAGATCAATTGGTGTATTTATTTATCACAAAATTCCAAAACAGAAGGGAGACAAAATTCCCAACGGCACTTTCACTTTCATTCAATACGATTAACTTACCATAACATCTCCTTTCAAAAGCTGGGCTGGCTCTATAGCAATGCAGATTCGGTTTTGATTTTCTGACTCTACACTACTTAAAGGAGATAAAAAAAAAAGGCAAACAAAAACACAGAATTATGGAATTCTGTAATTGTAAGAATCGAAACATATTCAAAAACAAAGGAAAATGACTGAGACTTACTATATTCCAGATGTATACACGGGTTGGGTAGCTTGGTACAACTTCAGAAAAGGCCGACAAGCTGTGAAGAAGTCAACAAGGCTATTTTTGTAATTGCTTTTTTTTTGTCTGAATCTTAGATCTAGGAAATTTCATGTATATCCAGACTGAGTAAAGTGGCATGCAAAGTGATAAAATGTGAACTGTGAATACATCTTCCAAAGCATAACTGGTTTTTTCTTTACAACGTGTGATATTTTAAGAAAAAGTTGCTTCATCCTGGTCTTGAGACTAACTTTGAATTGGGAAGAAAGCTTTTTTTAAAGGATTTTAGTGAGAAGAAAGAAAATTATAATTACATTTATGTCCTAAAGAAGAAGGAAACTTGACCATAAAACATGATTAGGTTCTCAGCTCTTCTACAGGATCTGGGAGCACAACTGTTCAGAAAACAGGCATCATTTCTTCATTTAATAGAGGACAAAAAATTATCTTCTTATATAGTGTTTCTCTTCTGGTTCATTTAATGGGAATTTTTAGACTGATATCAAGGAGCATCAACTCACCAACTTTTTACACGGCCTGATAGAGATAGTAGGACAAGGGAGAATTTTTTTAAACAAAAAGAGACTTGGATTAGATGTTAGGAGGAAACTTTTTTACTCAGAGGGTGGGAGGCATTGGAACAGGTTGCCCAAAGATGTTGTGGATGCTCCCACCCTGCTCACAGCCAGGTTGGATGGGGCCCTGGGCAACCTGCCCAGAGCAGGGGGGGTTGGAACTAGATGATCTTTAACATCCCTTCCAACCCAAGCCATTCTATGATTTCCTGTTACTCTGAGTTTTATGCATGATTTTTAGAAAGTTTCAGAATGAATAGAAGGCTTTAAACCTACACAGGAATACGAAAAGATACATAATTTACCTCCTCCGGCATCAAAGCTTGGGATGCCATGAAGGATAACATGGTGCAGGAAAAGTGAAGCTGTATTCATTTTCACGGATCCAGATAGAAGGCCACTTAGAAACTGCACATATCTAGAAATGCAAAATTTACCTTAATTAGCTAATAGCAGAAATACAATAGTATCAGGGAAATACATTCTTTACGCTACTATTTCTAGTCCATGGGTACTGAAAAGCATTGTGACATTACTTATAATTCTAAAACAGTAATATTTGCAAAACAGCATGAGAATACATTTTAATTTACAAAATTACTAAATACATAGCTGTTTAACTGCTGATGTTAAGAGTCTTCATTTTAGTTATTTACATCACTACTTTAAATATGAAAGTAACTAGAAGCAATAGTGAAATCAATCATTTTGGTATGCATTTTTATTCACAACTAAAAGTCTGAACTGGCTTTTGCAACAGCATGAAATGGACCCCACTCCATTTACACTGAGGCACACTTCCTCATTAAAGCAGAAGTTTTAATGTCCTCATGAAAAATATTGACAGAAAAAATAATGTGGGCAAATAACACCTTTATACTAGGAAGTAATCTCATTCAGTACTAGAGGAAAGTTATCACAGCAATGTGAAAATCATTGTATTGCTGCTTTTATTTGGAAATGTGCATAGTGCAGGACTGCTCATAAACTGCACAGCACTGCACAGTGCAGCATAGCTATTATTTTTCAAATGAAAAAGGGCTCTTTAAAACACCAAGTAAGTTTATGACGCAATGGAAAAGCTTCTCTTACTTAGAGATGAAGAACATGGAGTGTCGTATGTTTGCTGGGCTTTTTTTCTAGTTTAATCACTAGCAAAGCCTTATCCTTTATATGCCTTCTAAAAACGACTGTGTGCGTGCTGACTAAAACCAAACCTAAACAGTAATTATTTAATCAAATCCAGGGGAATTTTTACATCTCTAGAAGATGATCATGCTATATTACAGTTATTTGTCTAGTGGATATCAGTCTCTTTTGGTACTGAAGCCTCAGTTATTGTATGTCAAAAGCAGGCACAGAGCCAACCTCAGAAGCATTCACTTCCCAAACTGCTTCATTTGAATCCTAACACAATCTTATTTGTGCAGATGGACTGAACAGGTAAGACATCCAGATAGACAGAATATATAATGCACGTTTTGACAAAAGCTTAATATCGTGGACATGGAACAGTTGGACAATCTAAGATCCTACAAGCAAGTGGTAATAAAAAATCTGTATTGCACGTTAGTCAGCAAGTACTCCATACGCATCAGTAATACTACATAAAAAAGAGATTTTATCTTTATCAATGACATTTCTTATTGGTATGAATTAAAAATAAGCTAAGTACCTTTTCTGGGACGGCTGCATTAAAGCTGAAACTTTGTCATCAAAGAATTTCTTCATAGCAAATCTGTCTAGAGCCTGATCAGCACTGTCAAAACAGAGGCACAGATACCATGTTATTCCATTTTGCTGTTATCTTTGAAATTCAGCAGGTTACTGCTTAAAATACAGCAAAGTATTGGAGGGGAAAAAAGGAAGTGAAGGAAGAAGAAAATAAATAAGTATCTAGCCAAAAACCCTAGCACTTACAGGTCAGACCATATTTTTTGTTTCTTACTGACACCTTCATATTCCAACCCTTAGGGCAGGTTTCTTCCTGAGTCCAAGGATCTTCTCCCTTACTCAACTATTTGTACTGCACATTTCCATCATGACACAATGCAATAAAATTTATCAAAAATAAGAAAAAGGATGCTTGCCATCATTCCTACAATGTTCCGTAGGTGAGTTATGTGAGAAATACGCACTCTCTTTTTTTAAAAAGCAGCAGCAACACTATGGAGATGAAAAGCAATACCTAGCTCTTACTGTAATACAGTACACGAGGTGCAAGATATGCCAGCCTAGAGCATCATTCAAGCAGTCAGACAATTTAACTCAACCTTTGTTGCTTCTGCCCTGAGCCACCAAAGCCACAAATGTTTTAAATAAAAATATGTATCTTTGAAGAATAAATGCTTTCCAACAGATAGCTGCAAACTCTTCAAATGTACACCTAAGAAACAAACACAGTCAGAAGAACACACACTTTTTTCCATTCTCTGCCCAGAATAGAAATGGCTCCAACGGGGGTCTTCAAGATCAATGCAGACGAATGCAAGAGGGTGCAGAAAAAAAAATCAAAACAACACGAGCAGAGGTGCCAAAAATCAGTAAGAATGCTGTTAATCACACCTCTCTTGTAGCATGCTATGCTCATTCTGTTGTACTGAAACCACGTGCCTCATAACACATACAGCTGACAGTGTTAATTAGCATCGGGATGTTTTTTAAAAAAATGTTCCAAAATAATTAGACTCTAGCATCTCAAATTTGAAATTCCATGTCTCATTCAAATGAAATGAGTTCCAAGGGAAAAAAAAAAAAAAAAAAACAGGCTCTTGTTTATTGCTTGTGAAAATGCGTAACTAATGGCGGCAACTGTGTTAAAAAGTGTTCTGCAGCTGAGAACGTGCTCCATCAGACAGTGATGTGTTATTTGTTTTTCTTGTAGTTTCCATGGAATAGGAGGCATTAGTTTCAGAGCAACTGGCATTCTTATTTCTTCAGCATATACTGGCAAATATATAATGCACTTCATTTCTTAACCTGCTTTCACCTGTCAATCAGGTTTACTAAAGCATACATCAATTATTTTCTGACATACTGCTTTGGAAGTTATTCCACACCCTTCTCACGGGCTTTTACCCATGAGAAGTTTGCTATTAGCCTACAGTGATCCAGAACTCCATCCACTGCAGTACTGAAATTCATTACTGACAGGTTGGTGTGAAGTCAGAATAACTTTGACTGAACCACAGCACTTAGAGTGGAAATTTGATATGTTTATGTTTCTGTGTAAGTATGTACATGTCTACATAATCACATAAATACGTGTGTTTGTTTAAATACATAAACATACAACACTGACATATGTAAAGCAAAAGCAACATTAAGGAAAAACAATTTGATTAAAAAGCAAAAACAAAAAACAAAATACTTCATCCAATTATACACAGCATGTATAAAATTTACTCTTTATTGACACAGACTGTCATTTGTCAGTTCATAATTTGAGAAAAAAATGGAAACCAAGCAATCAAACACTTGTTGTTAAAGCCAACTGAAGACCTGGTCCTTCAAGATAGGATTCAGATGATGTTTTAAACTGCAATCTACATTTTGATCAATGTCTGGAAATTTCCTACTAAAATATTCATTCCACATTCTATTAACTACTTTCCTTAATTACTCTAGGAATAGTTTCTCATTGCTTCAGGGGAGATAACTTGATGGCCATAGTAAATGGATGCATAAAGATGGTAACACTAAACAGAAAGGGGTTTTTTTGCATATTTCTTCATTCATCTTGAAAGATCATCTAGATAATTTTTTTTTGCAAAAATCATAGAATCTCTGATTAGAGCAGACATCAAGTCTTCACCTAGTCCAACCTCCTCCTGGAAAACAGGAGCACAAGAAAAATCCACTGTTTTAAGACACAACCCAAGATTGCTGAGAAGCCACGATAACAAACCTTAAGCAGGGAACTGCTACAACAACTCTAAAACGCCTTTTTCTTATGTTTTCCTTTTTGTTAAAAAAGCACAATACGTATTTCCTTCTTTCCATTATTCATAACTGACCTTGTAGAAACACTGGTGAAATGCATATACGATGAAATGACTACGCCAATCCTTCCTCTTCCTCCCTGCATCAGGAAAGATTTTATTAATTTAATCTATACTGCAGATCATTATTTTACTCGACACATATTGAACAGAACGTTACAGCAGGAGATTCACAAACTCTCTTTGCTCATGCATTTCTTGTCTTGTTTGAAAGGTGTTAATGACGGACAGTGGCTTCCCCCTCTATTGCAAACTGGTATACAAGTGACATGAAAAACGTTAAACAGGGTTTCTACAATGTGTGTGAAGTCCTACTGAATTAGCAGAAAGCTTGCACAAATGGATGACAAAACACAGAGTAAAGCATAGCTCTCCAGAGGCAATGGTTTTCTTCAATCACATCATCTGGGTCGGGAAGTGATGAGCAATTGCTTGTGCATCCCTTGTTATATACATTTTTACATATGTATTTGTCATTTCTATATATAATCATTATCCTTTTCCTTTTCTTTGCCTTAGTAAGTAGTTTAATCTCAACCCAAGAGTTCTACTTTGCTTTTTCTAATTCTCACTGCCATCCTCCTGGGAAGGGGAAGGTGAACAAACAGCCTTGTGGTGCTGAGCCACTTGCTGGGTTAAACCACAACAGCAATATGATTTCTGACATGTTTTGTTGCTTTTACCTTCTTAACCCTATAGCACCTATAGCAGACCACCAACTGTTGCTTATTTTTCTGTGAGGTATCAAAAAAAATAAAAGTTTCAATATTTTATTAAATACTTTATACAATCTAAATTCAATGCAATTTACCAAGTGGTAAACCTTGCTAATTTCAAAAGATTTTCAGCTGACACAGGACAGTTGCATCTATTTTTGTGTTCAAAAACTTTTAAGTCATTACCAAGAGGCGTGAATCAACTACGCCAATTTGCAAATAAAATACTTAATAATACTTTGCCCCTTTTCTTTTGTCCTATATATGGGCCATCCTCCCGGCTGAGGTCCTTCAGCTAGTAGAAACTCTCCAGTGCCTCGATTCTACCTGCAAGTAACACGACTGGAGACTACACAACTCAGTGTCAGCTGCGAAGTTTCGGTCCCACATCACCTCATGTTGTTTAGTGTCACACCTGCCAACAATACAGACAGACTTACCTACCTCAGCAGCACAGCTGCTAGCTCAGTTCTCAACTCGTTGTTGAGAACTAATTTGTTTCTAATCAAGGCTTTCCTTCATTTTTCTTACGTGAGCAAGGAGAAGCAGCAGCACTGCACAACAGCAAGCTTTACTGGATGACAGTGCAATTACAGACAGTTAGAACCTCTCAGCCAGGAGGTACTCAGTGCACTGATTTCCTACAGACATACTACATCCTGAAGTGATGATCTATGAAATACAGAGCTGTGCTACATATTCAACACTGTGACCACGTTTCCCAGTACAGACACAAAACGTAGGCCAGAAAAAGGTACCCTGAACACCCACTTTAGCATATTAAAAGCAGTTTGGATCCTTAACCTATGATGACCTGCAGTGTGGATGCAACTGACAGAAGTTAGACATCACCTATGCTTGCCCAGCAACAAAATGTCAGAACTGTCACAGAATACAAAATGCTTCTGAAGAATTTTCCTCTGAGCTGGAAAAACTTAAGACTTACAGAAGAAGTGCTGTCCTTTGAAGAAGCAAACTAACATAATTGTATGCTACACTCTTGTAGAATAGAGGCTAGATCAGTAGTAATAAAAAAGCAGAGATAAAAAGTATGCAAGTTCAGTGGATATAAGCCTACTTAAATCAACTGAAGATTTGGCAAACAGTTTCCAACACTAAAAACAGAGCGATCTTTATTTTTATTTTTAAATGAGTAAGGATAAAGGACAATCTTTTCAAAAATAAATTCGAACTGACAGTCAGGGAGGACACAAAACTCACTCACTTTGCAGTGGATCACCACCACACGCTGAGGATCGCTGTTCAGCCATGATTCCATAGCCTTGCAGATGGTGCACACCTTATCAAGAGGTGGTGCATGGAGATCAGGCCACCCCACATCCATAATCTGCAGAGAATTATTTGACATGTTACACTTGAATGATATGATATAAATAAGTATGTTAACAGTTCTCCTAAGGGGAAGAATGGGCTAATGTTTTTGTTGTTGCTGTTGCTGTTGTTTTGCACTTTGTTTAAAAAAATGGTACGTTTGTAAAAAGAAACACTCTTCCCAAAACCCATCAACCACTGATACATCAAAACATTTCTGAAGATCTTTATTTCTTGAAGAGTTTTCAATTAGAAACAAGCTAATTTTAAATAGCAAAACACTCGTAAGGTCAACTTTACAACACAGAAGGTTCACTGACCTGGTCAAGTATTTAAATTTGTTTTTATTTTGTTTAAAATTTCTTTTCTTTATATGCAAGAGGTTTGATTCGTTCATTTTTCCTATTCAAATTCAGTCACCATATAATACTGCTTCTTCAACATATTATCACAGAATATTCTGAGGTGGAAGGGACTCACGAGGATCATGGAGTCCAACTCCTGGCTCCACACAGGATCACACAAAATTCAAACCACGCTTCTGAGAGCATTATCCAAAAGCTTCTGTCAGGATTGGTGCCTCGACCTCTGCACTCGAGAGCCTGTTCCAGGCCTGGACACCGGATATTTTCCTAATATCCAACCTGGACTGAGACTGGTGCAACTTTATGCCGTTTCCTCAGGTCCTGTTACTGGCCATCAGAGAGAAGCTATCAGTGCCTGCTTCTCCATTCCCTTGTGAGAAAGCTGTGGGCAGCCACGAGGTCACCACTCAGCCTCCTCTCCTCTAAGCTGAAGAAATCATACGACTTCATCTGCTCCTCATATGGTCTCTAGACACCTCACCATCTTCAAAGTCTCTCCTTCAGGTGCTCTACATATTTTCTTACGTTGTGCTCAAAACTGACACACCAGTCACAGGACTCTTCCCACCAGGTTTCACTTATGCAAAGGATGTAGTAGCTCTGGGACTGAGCCAGGACTTCTAGCTTCTCCTGCTTGCTCCTCATCTGCATGCTCTGATGTAGAAACATTTCGGAAGTGTTTCAAAGTACCTAACAGCTCATGGAGCAGACCGAAGGATCTCACCCTCAAATTCTGGTGTGCCATACCATTGCTTATAATTGGTGAGCCTGGTTTTCTCTCTCTCTCCCTTCAAATCTATTTCAAAGCACTATCAAAAAGCCCTGCTCACTCCCATACAGTCCTTGCTGTGAGAAAGGTGCGTCCCATTGGGTGCCAGGAGACCTGGTGCTGTATAGACTATCCCATGACCCACAGACCTGAAGTTCTGCCAGTGACCAGTCTGGAAGCCATGCACTGATCAAAGAGATCTGCCTGTTCCTTTCACTACTATTTCCTTCTACTGAAAGGATAGAGGAAGATAATTCTGCTAAGGCCCTGAAGTCTCTCTGATAGCCCTAGAACTTTTTGCTATTTCATCACTGCCTACAATAAAAAACAATAATGGAAAATAATCTTAGGGCCATACCGGGCCAGTGAGTTTTCTACTAATATTCAGGCCCAAGCCCCAGTGAGGCAGTGGACTTCTCTATGGCATGGGTCCAGTTGGTGTGTTGGGCTCACTGCACCCTTCAGAAGAGGGTCACCGAGGACAACCACCCTTCTTTTTCTTGAGATAAGTGGACATGATACAGGACAAAGTTCTAGGTGACTGGCCCAATCTTGATGATCCTTCATTCACATCATTGTTTGCCTCTCCACCAAATTTCACAGCCTCATACCTACTGCAAGGGGCATCTCTGGATGAGCTGGATGAGACAGGCAGGGAGGGGATTCACCTGGTGCTCAGCAGAAACCTGCTTCCATTCCCCTCTATCTCTTCAGCCATTGCCAGATGGCAAGAGTGTATTGTATGCATATTTTTAAGTGACAATACTGGACACTAACAAAAACACTAACCATGAACAATTTAAATCCTTCATGATTAATTAAGTACTCAAAAGTTCAAGACTAAGAGCCTTTTAAATATTTTTCTCCAAATTAAATCTACTGCAATGAGGATGCATCTGTCTGACTCATGCATCATAATAGCTGCTGAAGAGCAACCTTAACTCATTTCTTACAACAAATACAAGGCCTGCTCCAAAAGTACTGCCTTCTATTTTATTATGCTGGTCTAACACATCAGAGATGTGGCAGCAGACACTGAACCTTCCCAACAATATTCCATTACAGTTTGTTGTTGTAGCAGAGGGGCACTTTGACAAACTAGTAAGCAACTGAATTCCTCAGTGCAGAAAAAATGGCACCTACTGATATTCACTGATGCTTGCAGAACATTTATGGAGACCAAACAGTGGATGTTAGCAGAGTGAGACAGTGGGTGATGTGTTTCAGCAGTGCTGAACAGAGACATGAAAGACAAGCCACGTTCCAAATGGTCATGCAGACTTTCACAAGTGCAGCATGCAGGCTCTTGTCCATCACTGGTAAAAATACATACTTCATGGTGGTGACTGTTGAAAAACGGCACTCTGTAACTGAGAATCTGCTCTATCAAATAGTGTCATTGTGCCATTGTGCTACAAACAGGACACATCACTTTCACAGTGGCCTACACATAACACTTAGAAGGGGAAAGTATGAGGAAAAACAGAAGACTGACATCAACAGGTCTTTTCCCCGTGTCTCTACTGTACAAAGAAGCAGCAGTGAAAAGACAATATGAAAGTAAAGTTTGTATTTGAATTGAGTTCACTAGCTTCAGCCATTAGACAGTATACTAGAGAATATTAGCTTCTGATATGCTGTAAGTACACAAGAAAAGCACAGTTGGAGTAAATTTTATTTCACTCAATAAATTTTTTCAGTAGCCACAACAGGTTTCAGTGTGTGAAGTCTAAGAAAAAAAATATCTTTGAAAAGCACAAGCCAAACAGGTGTAACACTCCACACTTATCTTACTCTGCAGCAAGTCTTGAAAAGCTTTAAGACTTATTAGGCCATTTAAATTACATTTGACAATACAGAAAAAGAGGTGTGATATGGAAAAGAATCAATACCTTTGGGTTAAGCTTGGTAAGGTCATATCTCTTTTCAGAAAGGTTTAGTACCTGTTGAGAAGGAAAAGAGAAAATACCAACCATTAACACTTCAGAGGCCAAGGTTCCCCAAGAAGTAGGGTCTCCAAAGGAGACCAGAGACCCTACATTAAGATGATAATATACTAGTTCTGAAAAAATATACAAAGAATATTGACTTTAGTAGACACAGGAGCTGAGTTGTCTATAGTTTATGGTGATCCATCAAAGTTTTCCAGTATATGAGCCATTATAGGAGGATGTGGGGGAAGAATGATCCCTGAAATGCAAACCAGGTTAAAATTGGGTGTTGGATGTCTGCCTCCTCAGGAGTACAAAGTATCCATTTCACTAATAAAGGATATATATTTGGGCACAAATATACTGTGGGGACTGACTCACCAAACTTTGGATTTTGTATTGGAGAGCTCAGGTTACAAATTGGGAGAATTGGTGTCTGGATGGTACAGTCCATCCTATGGACACACCCATTTGTGGGTGCCCCAGCCACACAGGATCACTAATGTGAGACAGTATAGACTCCAGGAGATCAGGAAGAAATCACTTGAACAATACAAGAATTGGATAACGTAGGAATCGTAAGACAAGTACATAGCCCCTATAACTCCCTTATATAGCCAGTCCATAAACGAGATGGGACCTGGCAAATGACAGTCAACTACTGAGAATTACACAAGACCCCACCAGCACTCCAATAAGCCAAATTAGCCATCAAACAAGCAAGCAGAGGCACTTAGTATATTCAATTCCATCCAGCCCACTGAATTAGATGTACATATAATTCATGAAGGGGTTGGGTAGGGCTTGTGGCAGCGTCAGGGCTCTGTCTGCACCCTAACTGGTCTGGTGCCAGGCTTGGCATAGAACAGAAAAAGGTATAGCCTGACTCAAAAAGTTATTGGCCACCTACTTTGCCCTGCAGGCAGAAGAGCCAATAACACAAACAGCGGTGGTAGTAGCAAAAACAACACCACTTATTCAAGGGAGGGTATAAGACATACTGCATATTCCTGAGACGGGGTGGCCCAAGCCCAGACAGTTGGGTTGCCTGTTCTGCCTAGGACAAAAGATAATGTGGGCAGAAGTAAAAGCATGTTCAAATGTCAGCAATTGTCCAGGAATGTCAAGAATCCCAAGCATGCTCCAGGATGAGACTGAGACCTCTGCCTAAAACAGCCCATCTTGACCGAAGACACCATCCCTCGCAGAGATGGCAGGTCAACAACATAAGCCCTCTCCCTCGATCCGAAGGGGCCAGGTATGCCTTGACCTGCATCAACACAGTAAGTGGATTAACACAGGCCTATTCAGTACCAAAAGCAAATCAAGCTTATACCATCAACGCATTAACTAAATTGATGGCAACATATAGGACTCCCTAAGTCATCAAAAGTGACCAGGGTACAAAACCGGGCCGAGAACAATAACATCAAATGGCGGTTTCATCTGCTTTATCCATCTGATGGGAGCAGGCCTGATGGAGCAGCATTGTGGCCATTCTAAAGGCTGCCCTGAAGACAGACTCCCAGTTCTTGCAGGCATGGACTAAGAGACTACACAAAATGCTGAGAGACCTGAACAAAAGACCCAGAGATGGCTGATCCAGCACCCTGCATATATTACAAACAACTTGGGCTTCCCCTCTTAGGATCCAAATTAAGAGGAGACAGATACAACTGAAACTCCAAGCTGGACTGATAAATAATCTTCTGCTTCCTACCCTGGTGACTTAGAACCTGGAACCCACAAGGTAAGATGCCCCCTGGGAATTGAAAGTGGGGTCAAAATGGTGTGGACTACTCGTACCATGAGGGAGATTATTAGAAAGGGAAGCAATGGTAACGCCACAAGGAACTGGAACATGGACATCAGAAATTATAAGAAGCCAGTTTTCATCACTCCCAGATATGCCCATGTCCAAGCGGAAATTTTTATTCAAGACAGGAATACGGCACGTAATCTACCATAGAGGACAGATCTGCCTCTCTTAGTGCCAATTAAACAACTGTTCTACTCCCTCTGAGATCCATGGTCCACCAGCATGACTGAAAAGAAGCAGGAGCAGCAGGAGTTCCAGAGTTCTTGCTCTTCGGTGACATTTAACAATGGACTTCTTGAACATCTGTCGCAAAACACGACGGAAGGACATATAACTGAAAACTATGGACTCTTTACAACACAATGGGCAAAACTGTATCTGTGCTGCCACGTGAAATAGTATCAGTGTTGTGGCACACTGCATCTCCATTGTGACTATGATCATTAATTAGATTGTAAGGATAGCTTGATTGGTTCATGCTGTGAAGGGGTGGAATGTATGGAAACCATTAGGTCATGGCCTGAACCAGTGACTGAGCACTGGTGAGGGGGTGAAACAAGCCCTGGGAGCACAGGTGGAAGCAATTCACCTGTGTGACTGGAAGGGGTGGACACAGTCTAACCCTTCACTAATCCCATTTAAGGGCTGGCATCCACAAGGGAAGCATCTCTACTCAGAAATCATCACCTTTGGAGTATTTGGCAAGCCAAGCCCCAGTGGCCAAGAACTCCAACTGTATCCCGGGTGTATTAAAAAAAAAAAAAAAAAAAAGAGTGCGGCCAGCAAATCGACAAAGGTGATCCTACCCCCCTGCTCTGACCTGGTGAGGCCACATCTGGACCACAGTGTCCAGTTCTGGGCTACCTGCACCACAACAAGAGAGGGATCTTCTAGAGACAGTCCAACGGATGGCCACGGAGATGATCAGGGGCCTTGAGCATCTCTCCTGCATGAAGAAAGGCTGAGACATCTCATGCTCCTGAGTCTGGAGAAGGGCAAGAGAGGATCTCATTGATGTTTACAGATATCTCAAGTGTGGAAGTCAAGCTGATGGAGGCAGACTCTTTTTGATGGCATGCAGCAATAGGGGCAAGGGGCAGAAGTTGGAACACAGAAAGTTCCATGCAAACACAAGGAAGAACTTCTTTACTGCGAGAGTGACAGAACACTGGACAGGCTGCCCAGAGAGGTAGAAGTCTCATTTTTTGCATATTTCAAGACCTGTCAGAACAACTTCCTGTGCAACCTACTGCAGGGAATCTATTTTAGCAGAGGGGTTGGACTTGATGCACCTCCAAAGGTCCCATCCAACCCCTCCTATTCTGTGATTCTGTAAAATCTGCGGTGTAGCCAATGAATTTTTTCTTTTTACAAATAGTAGAAGTGGGTTTGGAGCTCATTTTGCTTTTACAGAAGAACTGATTATTAATTTAGTCTACAGTATTTACCATCTGGTTCTTCATAACTTGGACATAAATGGGTCACTGTTCACAAACTTCTCAGTTCGCTCCTACATACACATGCCTAACTCCTCTTTCCTCTTTCCTCTTCCTCTTTCCTCTTTCTATGAGCCACAGTAGCAACAATTAACAGATAAATAAATCTGGAGGAGTACAGCAAGACAAGAAATTACAAATACTGATATATGTTATATTTTCTGCTAGCTGAAGCCCTGATCAAGTGAAAGCATTAAACTATTCTAATCAGCTTTAGTAGAACTTCTCAATTGCAGGTTTTTTGTTGTTGTTTGTGGTTGTTTTGTGTGGTTTTGGTTTGGTGCTTTTTTTTTTTTTCCTGCCTACTACACACACGTCTCTCAAACAAACTGAAGGCATCTTTGAAACATGAGAAACAACAGATACAGTATAAAAACCAGCTCTCCAGCTCTACAACCTGGCTATAATTTGCTTGGCTATTCTGAGAATTTGCAAAAACCTACTTGAACAATTAAACTTTCTTTCGACCAATATAGCAGAATGCCAAAGTACTGGCTATAATATATAAATATTTTAATAAATTGTAAAATAAACAGATTGTAATCCCATTTAGAGAAAGGGCATCTTCTTATCCTAAAAAAAGGCTTACGATACAGACATCAAGATTTTGTAATACTAACAGGTATAACTACTCCAGGTGAATCTTCAGGACAATAGCTAGCTCACAATGCATCTATGTCACCCCTGTTTCTTAGCAAGACTGCATGTCTAAATTAGTAGGTAGAATCACACTACAAACTTATTTTTACAATAAGTTTAAGCTACTGAAGCTGTGAATTTGATTCTAGTAACTTACATGCCATGATTAAAATACAATTAATAGGAGAAGAAAAGTAAATAAAATACTGGCCTTTAAAATACACGTTCTCAAAACAAGCAAGTATAATACAGGTATTTTAGGTTATAGATGTATTAGGCAGAAAACAGTATATGAAAGTAAGTTCAGATCATTATCCAAAATAATACTCTGCACGCAGAGCTCCTCTGAGATCTGCTCTCAGCCTGATTTCGTACAAAAAAAGAAATAGCAGGAAAAAATCAAGTTAATGAGAAAGAGCTGGACAGAACACAGATACAGTAACCCTAATTTTCTTTGTTGCAGTTTCACAGGACACGCAAGCAGAGACAGCCCAACCACGATCACCAGTGACTGTGAGATGCCTAAGCTAAGTACCCAGATTTAGCTGATTGCTAAAAAAAAAAAAAAAAATAGTAAAAAAAAAAATGCATTCCACACTGCAGCATATGGATCTTTTAAAAATATGCTTTGGACAAGTCAATTATTCCACAGCATTTGATTACCTACTATAAAAACAGTGACTGCAAGGGATTGCAGTGACAGCAGAAAGGTGTTTTTAATATCTGTCTGACCTAACAGCTTAAAACATTACCAAAATTCTGGCTTACAAAACTCTACAGGTTTCTATGATTCTATGAAAGGTGGACCAACAACATTTTAGATAAGTGACTTATAGTTTACAGCGGTACTTGTGACCCTACAAGTGCTCTTCCTGCAAGACAGAAGAAGATGCAGCACAAAAAACTGATCCACATACCAGGTAATTATTCCCATGTTTGGATTTGAGCATTCGTGTTACATCTTGTAGGTTGTGGAGGTAAGTTTCCTCAGAACAGTCAGCAGGGAAGGATACAGCAATGATCCGTTCTGTGATGTAAGTGAGGTCAAGTTCATAGCCTTCCTCCATAATGTGATCAAAGTCTGCACTTCGGCACTTTCTGTGAAGAAATTAAATGAGGCAGCTCAGAACAAAGCAGCAGACAACAAATAGTATATTAATGAGAAGACACTGCAGCTTGAACTCATATAATCAGCATCTGATGTTTTTCAGAATTTACACTGAAAATAAAAAATTACTGAATACCATAAAGCTCTAATTCTTCAGTATGTAAATGAAGTAGGCAAATTCCAGAGTTCTTCACATCAAAACTATAATGAAAAAAACCTCTGCAAGTAATAATATCGAAAAGCAATACAGTTAGTGCAAGCATTTTTTATAAACTCCAGCACAAAAGAAAGTAGGAGTTGAAAAAAAAACAAAAACAAAAAATCCACAATATACAAACATGACTGCACATATCTCTCCTTCTATAAATTCTACATTCTACAGTGTCATTCTACAAATGCTTTCTGAACTGGTAGATTTACTGGTTGTCTATGAAACACTGCAGACAGACTCCATCTTGAAATCTGCTGAGTACCATTTGGTGGTGGATCTAAAACTAGCCCCCAAAATGTAACACACACTAATCTAATGCAATTAATCTCACAGGGTTAGTCAGCCTGCTACTTCTCCAGGTTGAGTGTGAAAACAGCCACCTTACCTGATCCTTCTTAATGGAATAATCAGAAGATGACTGTCATAAACTAGGTTTGAATGGGGAAGGGAATAAAAACGGACCTGCTATGATGAGCTTAGGAGCAGCACTCCAGAGTCAGGGGTGAGAGCAATAGCCCAGATGAAGTGCATCTACACTAATGCACCCTGCATGAGGAATGAACAAGAGGAGTTCAAATTCATGGTACAAGAGGAGAGCTATGACTCAACTGCTATCACTGAAACATGGTGGAATCATTCTCGGGACGGGGGTGCTGCAATGGAGGGCTACAAGCTCTGTAAAAGAGATAGGCAAGGAAAGAGGGGCAGTGGGGTGGCTCTCCATGTCAGAGAGCGTTTCAACTGAATAGAGTTCAATACTGGAAACTGTAACAGAGTCATTATGGGTGAGGATAAGGGAAAGGCCAACAAAGCTGACATTCACAATGACTCGACTGACATCCTAGTAGGAGTCTGTTATAGACCACTCAACCAGGATGAAGAGACAAAGTGTTCCTTCTATAGGCAGCTTGCAGAAGTCACGTCAGTAGTGCTGGTTCTTGTGAGGGAGTTCAACTCACTCAGCATCTGTTGGAAATACAGCAGAGAGAAAGCAGTCTAGGAAGTTCCTGGAGTGCACAGAAGAGGACTTCCTGACACAGGTGGTAATAGAGCCTACTAGAGAAACACTGTTAGATCTGCTGTCTGCAGAGAAGGAATGGTCGGAGATGCGGTGGCTGGAAGCTGTCTTGGGCATAGCGACTATAAAATCAGGGTCAGAATAAATGGTACCCTGGAATTCTGGAGGCTACAGATAGAATCCCTTGGGAGTCAGTCCTGAAAGGCTAAGGGGTACAGGATGGCTGAACACTGTTCAAGAAGAAATCTTAAAGGCACAGGAACAGGCTATCCCCATGTGCCATAAGATGAGCTGGTGGGGAAGACGACTGGCCTGGTAGAACAGGGAGCTTTTGCTGAGACTTAGGGGAAAAAAAAAAAAAAAAAAAAAAAGAGAATTTATGATTTCTAGAAGAGTCTGGCAACCTGGGAAGAGTATAAGGATGCCATTAGGATACGCTGAGGGAGAATTAGAAAAGCAAAAGCCTTACAAGAACTTCATCTGGCCACCACTGTTAAAGACAAGAAAAAAACGTTTTTACAAATATATTAACAGCAAGAGGAGAGCCAAAGAGAATCTCCTGTGTTTATTGGATGCAGCAAGGAACACTGCCACCGGGGATAAAGAAAAACCTGTGGTTCTCAACACCTTCTTTATTTCTATCTTTAACAGTTACACCATTTATTTCCAGGGTATTCAGCCCCTTGAGCTGGAACACTAGGAGAGGGAGCAGAATACCCCCAACTGAGGAGGAAACAGCGAGCTGACACTCCAAGTGGGCTGTCACATATCCATGGGGCTGGATAGAATCCATCCAAAGGTAGGATGAGGGAGCTGGCAGAGGTGACTGCTAAACCATTTTCCATCATTTATCAGCAATTTAAGTCAACTGGGCGTGAAAATGGATCTGGGGGTCTTAGTCAACAGCCAACTGAACATGAGCCAGCAACATGCCCAGGTGACCAAGAAGGTCAATGCTATCCTGGCTTCTATCAGAAACAATGTAGTCAGAAGGACTAGGGAGGTGATCATGCCCCTGCACTTGAAACTAGTGAAGCCACTCCTTAAATATTGTGTTCAGTTTTGGGACCCTGACTACAAGAAAGACACTGAGGCTCTGGAGCATGGCCAGAGAAGGGCAACAAAGCTGGTTAAGGGTCTGGAACACAAGTCTTATGAAGGGAGGCTGAGGGAACTGGGATTGTTTAATCTAGAGAATAGGAGGCTCAGAAGATCTCATCCCTCTCTATAGGTACCTGGAAAGATGCTGTAGCAAAGTGGAGATCAGCCTCTTTTTCCAAGTAATAGAGATGGAACAAGAGGGAATGGCCTCACGCTGCACCAGGGGTGGTTGGATATTAGGAGAAATTTATTCTCAGAAGGAGTGCTGAGATACTGGAGGGGGCTGCCCAAGGAAGTGGCGGAGTCATCATCTCTGGAGGTGTTCAAAAAGGGTAGATGTCACACTGAGAGTCACGATCTAGAGTAACTACAGGCATAGCTTGATGGTTGGCCTAAAACATCTTAATGGTCTTTCCAATCTTAATGATCCTATGACAAGGCAAAAAGTAAGCTCTTCACGTATGCACAGTTCTTTTCTCAGAGGACTGTGTAAATGTTCTTTGCACAGTAGAATATGTCTTGCAGAAGACTGTTCTTAAAAATCTAAACCACAAATAACAAAACCTAAAACATGACAGCAATATGTGACATTATCACACCAAATATTAAAGAAATACCTACTGTGATCCTTTGTCACAACTGAAGGAGTTCTTCAAAACGCTGCTGGAATTCTGGAACAAATAAAATAGAAAGGTCAATAAAGTAACTTTCTTGTTGTGTTTATGTCAATGTTACCGTCTTTTTCCCCAGCTTTATTATGATCCTACTGTGGAAGATTATAACAACAGTAGGATAAGAGAGTATCATTTCCTTAATTTTTAACCACAACTTAAACACCGTGGTTATGACCAGTTTATGTCCAGCTCTTCATGCAGAACATATATGGAGTCACTACTGCCAGAAAAGTACTGGTTGTCTGACACAGTCCAAGTCTTGTGTGCCTTCCATGGTAACTCTGCACTAAGGTGAGAACAGACCTTAGAGTTGAGTGGATTTCTGAGAAACTGGAGCTTGTATTTCTGTATAAACCCATTAAGCCGCTATCGTGAAAATCGTGAAAATACTGAAAAACATACTAAATTTATTCCACTGACAGCACTGCAAGTCTGAGCGGAAGAAAGAGAACAAATGATTTTGCTTTGTGAGAATTTACCGTGTCATTTCTGTAGCCTCTTTTCTTAAGCTACAGCAAACATGCATTAGAGTGCTGTAATTTTCTCCCGCATGAACCTTATTAATAGCATTTCTCTAATTAAATTTTAGCTGTCTCAGAATTAAGTATTAATGTGATAGTCACCTAAGCTCCCTTTGTACATGATGGAGAGAAATGAAGATACCCAGAGGGGACAGGATCACTTCCAGTATAATTTTTAGGAAAAAAAAAAAGATAGCTGTTGCTGCACTAACATTAAATAAAGGTGAAGAAGATATTTAACATTTAGACATCTTTTTATACAGAAAATCAGGAATTCATTTTAATATCAAACATCAGTAACTTCGTTAGGAGAAAAACTTCATTCATCTTCCTGCCCTGAACTTGTATTTAGTACACAGAAAAAAGCACAGAAAAGATTATATAGAGGAAGTGTAAAAGCTGGAACACTAATAAACTACCTATTTTGGCTACACATACAATGTATTTCCAAACCAAGAGACTTCTGCTAGGCTTTAAAGCTTTCTATTCAGTGGTCTAGAGCTAGAAGACATCCAAGCACACAACTAGCATCTCCCCTCCCAAAATTTCTGGGTATCAGCTGCTTCTGTCAGTTTCAAACAAGCACATCTGATGGCATAAGGTACACCTACTGAAGTGCTTGGTTCCAGTTCCACAAATTCCTCTTAAGTAGAACTACAAAAAACAGGAAAATTTTGTGGTATTTTCAGCTTCTTTTTACTCAATCCTTTTTTAGGATTTTGAAGACTGCAGGTAATACTCCATGGCTGCTACAGTAAGTAAATAACTATACTAAGATTTTACAGCATTTCTCATAAAAGGAAACTCTGCAGTCTGTAGAGAACAGGAAGGCACAGGGAAGACCATGCATAAAGAGAAAGTCCTCCCCATCCATGGGCAGCCATTTAAGACAGCAACTGCAGGCTGGTACCCCCCACAATGGATGATTTCGAAGAAAATCTTGTGAAACTAGACCTGATTTTCAGTTAGTGTTGAGGTATAACAGGGAACAAAAAATAATGGCTCAAAATGGGGTGTTTAATTACACTGTGATAACAAAATTGCAGTAATTAGAACACATCCAGTGGAAACAGTACTTCGCTAGTTGCCAACAGGACAGAATACCCAGACACTGTTCTTCCTCTGAGTTTCTCACACAATTCTTTTCTCCTGCTCAAGGGAATTGCCTGGCAATGCAAACAGTGCATCAGTCATCTGAGAGGCAGATTTCCAAAAACAGAAAATTTCAATTTACCTACAAAGCCACTGTTAAGGATTTTTAGATATACAGACACCCAGATAAAATCCGATTACATAAAAAATATCCCTAAGTAAGTAACAAAAGAGAGTTATTTGGCCATATAAATTTAGCTACAGTCTTTCCACAAAAGCCAGGGGTGAAGCAGTTGCTTTTCAGGTGGCAACTCCTTCTCTCTAGACACAGAACCACGTCACTGAGCAACAGTTCCAGTGGGTCCTGTGTCACTGCCCTTTCCCTGTGAAAACTGAAGTCATGGAGCTCTTCCTTTTCACAGCCTTCTTACTGATCCTTTTATCATCTTTGGTTCCTGCATCCAGTTTGTCGTAGAGCCAGTTCTATCCACCTCAGGGTACTGCAGAAAAAGGGGACAATGAACTACACCAATCATTCAGGTGTTCCGTGATGATGACCCTGACTGAAACAGCTAAAGAAAAAAAGCTGCAGTGAAACATAAGCTTCTATTTCTTGGATGAGGACCAAAATTTGCACAATCTTTTGGTGTCTGTTTTTAGATTCATTTCTAATGTGATAAGGAAAAAATGTGCACTGTGAATATAAATGTCTTTCTGTTACTGTATATCTATTTTTACAGTAAATATTAAAATATGTAAATAAAACTGCTTTGGAGTTGACTCTCCAGAACTTTTATCATCACTTCTACTACAAGTTGCTGTTTGTTCTGTACACTGAACCTGTAAAATAGCTATCTGTTCCCTGGTGTATAACAACAGTAATAGCAAAGAGAGATGTGCCCCTTGCAGGAAGGGCAGAAAGGACGATCCAAGCAACGACTGACCCACCGTCTTTCCTCACCTCTGTGCTAGGGATGATCATGGATCACGTCCTCCTGGAAGCTATGCCAAGGCACATGAAAAATGGGAGGTGGTCACCAAGACCAAGTTCTGCCTGACCAACCCAGTGGCCTACTGTGACGGTGTAAGTCTGTCACTGGGCAAGGGAAGAGCCTCTGCTATCATTCATCTGGACTTCAGTAAGGCCTCTGACACAGTCCCCATAATACCCTCCTCTCCAAATTGAAAAGGCATTGATTCGACAGGTGGATTGTTCGGTGGATGAGGAACAGGCTGAAAGATTGTGCCCAAAGAGTGGTGGGAAAAGGCTCAATGTTCAGACAGAGTTCAGTGATGTCTCTCAGCGGTCAGTACTGGCACTGACGCTCTTTAATGTTTTCATCACTGACATCAACAGTGGAATTAAGTACACCCTCACATTTGAGATGACATACAGAGAGATTTAGACAGGTTTGACCAAAGGGCCCAGAAGAACCTCACGAGGTTCAACAAACCCAAGAGCAAGGTCTTGTACCTCAGTTGCGGCAACCCCCATTATTCATACAAGCTGGGGGGTGAAAGGGTGGAGCACAGCCTTGCCAAAAAGGAACTGGGGCTACTGGTGGGTGGGAAGCTGAACATGAGCCAGCAATGTTTCCCTGCAGCTCAAAAATACAACCATACCCTGTGCTGCCTCAAAAGCAGCATGGCCAGCAGGTCAAGAGAGGTGACCTGCTCCACTACTCTAACTAGTGAGACTTCACCTGGAGTACTGCATCCACGTGTGGAGCCCTCAGTAAAGGAGAGAAATGAACCTGCTGGAGTATGTCCTGACAAGGGCTACAAAAATGATGGAAGGGATGAAACATCTCTCCTATGAGGCTGAGAAAGCTGAAGCTGTTGAGACTGGAGATAAGAAGGTACCAGAGAGACCCGATACCAGCCAAGATTTAAAGGGCAGATGTAAGAAAGATGGGACAGACTCTTTGATTCTTTGATACAGTAAGGGGGAAGTTTGAAACTATAAGAGGGAAGATTTCAAACTGGATATAAGAAAAACATTTTTTACAACATTTTTACAATAAAGGTAACAGTGGTGTCCACAGTGGAAAGAAAACAAAAAGGAAGACTTCAGAAGAAGATTTCTTGAGTTTCTGTCTGATTCAGTTGAAGATGCAAACTGAAACAAACTTTCATCCCAGATTTAGCCCCTTACTAAGAGGTAACTGCATGTACTGATGCCCTTAATTCTTGGAAAGAAAGAAACAAAACCACTTCTGGCACTTCTTAAAACAAGAAGCCTCATTTATTTGGTTTTCATATGTTCACATTAAAATGCAATAAAGTGTTGGTTCTGACACTGTATAGAACTCAAGCAAATTCTCTATGTTGATGATTACACAGCTTTCTTGCAAAGCAATAGGTGTTGATGTTAGAAACATTCTTTTAGTAGCCACATTGGTGGATGAAAGCAATAGAGCTTTTCCTCTCCTGGACCAGACATTATAGAACAAGATGGACAGGAGATGGAGTAAGAGAGAAGAAACCCCAGAGCAAAAAAAAAATATTCAGCCAGGTTAAATCAATCTCTTTCAATTTTGATAAGAAAACGAAAGGAGAAGAAGAGTGCATGATGGTTTCACACTAAACTCCACCACGCTTCTCTTTCAATCCCCCTCCTCAAAACATCACAAGGAGAACATACGACGAATAAAGGCTCAAAGGTTGAGGTAAGGACAGGGAGATCACTCACCAATTGCCATCACAGACAAAAGAGACTTTGCGTGGGGAGATTAATGCAATTCATTGCCAAGTAATAACAGACTAGACTATAGACTAGAACAGTGAGGACTCAAAGCAATTTGAAACACCTTCCTTCATCATCCATCTATTCCACCTCCTCCTTCAAGCGGTGCAGGGGAACAGGGAATGGAAACTGTTGTCAATCCATAACACTTTGGCTCTGCTATTCCTTCATCTTTACTCTCACCCCCTGCTCCACCGTGGGATTCTGTCCCACGGGATGCTGTCCCTCCCAAACAGATCCCACACAGGCTTCCCACAGTTCTTCAAGAACTGCTCCAACATGGGTTTGTATCACAGGCCAGTCCTTCAGGAGCAGACTGCTCCAGCACAGGTCTGAGATTCCTGCTCCACCACACGCTCCTCTCTCCTGGCTGCAGCTCCAGGGCCTGCTCCTGGCTCATCCAGGCAGTAGCTACATCTAGCCCTACTGTCTGCAGACATCACTTTCTTGTGAATCCAACAGTCTCCCAGCTTTATACATCCCATTTTCCCAAACAAGGATAGTCGTTCCTAGTGCATTAGTTGGTAATTTTCTTCTCTTTTCCAACAACCTGCTCACACGCATCCACATTCTGAGTACCACTCTATGGGAGGTAGCTAGTCAATATTTCAGGCACTGTATCAATGGAGCAATATTAACCAGTACAAAATACACTGGGTGAGAATGCACAGCTTACAGCCTGCCAAGTAAGATTGTCTTCTAAGTGGCTGGCTGTGCATGAGCTACAGAAGAAAGAAAAAAATCCCTGAGAAGCATCTTGGCTTGTCTAATAAGTTATCAGTACAAAGAGAAAAACCTCCAGCTCTTTCAGATGTAACAGAAGAAAACAAAGTTCTCAACTAACAGAAAATTGTCTGCAATTATCTTACTCACAGTAAGTTCACTAGAAATCTGTGGGTAATATTATAGATGCAACTAAAGAGATGGCCTGAGTTGCAGAAAGAACATCACTGCTACCCCAAGAAACAAACTACACCGCTAATAAAGAAACTTCTGTAAAAGCCTCCTGCCTACATACGTATGCAGCCAGGTATCAGAACTCTTTACACTCTGCAACTGACACCAGAAGCCTGCAATACTGAACTACAGACAACAACAGAAAACAAAAGCAACGTGCACAAGACATTATGAAACAGATGTTCATTTACTGCAATAGAGAGCTGTTCCTGAATGGAATAATGTATGGGTGAAGACCATGCTTTCAAGTCCTTCCTTCTGCTTCTTTTTAAATGTCAATTTCGCCTTTACAGAGGTGAATCAAATACCTGCACCACAGAGTTAACTATACATATCTTCCACGACTTATTTCAGCATCAAAGAAACTTGACATCTCTAATGAAATGACAAAGGATCCCAAAAATTCTTTTGTTCTTTTCTTGTTTTACTTATTTCAGAGACTGTAATAGAAGTATATTTATAAGTGCTATCAGTATTGAAATATGGAATACTTCCCATTTGCAGAAATTTCTACATCACTTAGAAGATGGAGTTCTACTGCACTAAATGCATTTACTACCACTTGTACCATTAACACTACAGCAGCAATGATAACAAAGAGCTGGGAAGAGACATTTCATTTGTTTTGTAAGCAACACAGCACACTTGGACAAATTAAGGCAAAAGGACCACAATACAAAAACTTACAATTTTCTTGCTTAAAAAAAACTGTCTATAATATCTTAAGTCCTTTGAATGCAATCAGTCTACAAAGATTGTGATATTTCTCTTCAATTATTTATTACTTGACTTCAAAATAAAGAACACAGAGTCCATTTCACTGTACCTGGACAAAAGGGGGGTGAATGGGAAGGTAGGCACGACACTACGTAGCCAGGAATCCTAATCAAAGACAATTTCACACAGTGTAGAACCAAAGTGTGCGCTCTGAAAAAGGCTGGCAAAGACTTTGTGAGGATGTAATAAAAATGAACAACCACAGAAAATAAATAAATCAGACCAAGTAAAGGAAAAATAAATCAATCAATTGCAATTACTTACAGTTCTGGTTACATGATTTTCAAAGGCTTCCAAGTTATTCGCCTGCAAATGAGAAAAACAAACTTTATTTTTCCAGCTAATTTAAACACGTGCTAAGAAAGCCCTCATGTATTCAAACAACAAATGAAACGATCTGTTCAGAAGTATACATATATTCTACAGTATTAATAATCAAACTGCCTCTCAAACACATACAGAACACAAATTGGTTTTACATTATCACTCCCTGAATTCACAGCTTTTAAGCCGACATTCAGCACTGAGAGTACTTTACTCCAAGTTACAATACACACAGAAAGCAAGGCATGAAACTGTGTATTCCCTGGTACTTGTTCAGTCTCCCACTCTTTGCCTTTCTATGGAACAGAATACGTCTGGGTGTTGATGAAAGGGAACCACAGAGGCACATTCTAAGTACTCTGTAAAATCTATGTTTGCAGCTTTAAAACACATTAAGTTCTATCTGTTGAAGTTTATTTTAAACATTTTTTAAAATTCAGAATCTACTACTATGAAAATATGACAGGAAAAAAAATCACCAGAGGCAAAACCATCCATCAGTACATTATTTTAAATTATAACTACAATCATGAGCACAAAATTAAGGCAATGTAATGCAGTGGTAAAACTAGATTAAAAGATCTCAAAATGTTCGCTGAAGATTCCGGTAAGGCAAAATATGGCATTTCATAAAACAACCTAGAGTAAGTACTTCACCATTCAGGATTATATCGTGAGAATAACACAACCCTTTCACCTTAAAAAAAAAAAAACACTAATCCAAATGAGAGAATTAAGTTATAATGGAACTGAACTGGTGCTATGGAATACTTTACCAAACTTCACTGCATTCTGTTTCACAGAGCTGGAAGAATTCCATTGTGCATAAGGAAATATCTAATGTTTAACTACTTAAAATTATTGCTTCAAGAGAAAATTTCAAACTCTGGGCAAAACACCAACAAGGTTTTACCCAAAAAGCCAATAAGACTACAGCCACTCTGCTGCGTACACATCTCAAACTCCTTCTGTTTTTTCCCCACGCCATGCGTATTTGCATTTTAGGCATCTTAGTTGGGTCTCTGCTCAAACTTTTATTGAATAAACTGGCTGGAATTCTTCATGCTGCTCCTCCGGAGATCTCCTGCTGACCTCTGGTCCTTTTTCTGGCTTTAGGCATTGATTGCTGATTCTGGCATCGGAGCAATAAAAGTCAAATGAGGTTCCCCGTCTACAAGCAACTTCAGTTTAAAGCTCTCTTTACCAGCTTGGCAAGCCTGTAATCAAAGATGTTCTTCCCCTCCTTTGACAAACAGACCCCGTCCGTTCCTCAAAAAAAGCCAAACCCCTGGATACGACACGACCACACCATACATTGCTCTGCATGTTCTAGTGGTCCTCGCAAAGCCTTTTGCTCTAACCAGTCAGAACAAGACGACGACCACCTGCACAGCACAGCCTTTTACAAATGCTCCCAAGGGCTCTGCAGTCCTTCCTGATACACCTTGGCCTGCTTGGCCTGCCCCTGACAGTGCTGTTGATGCCCACGTGAAACAACCAGTTTACAGCATGTAAGGCTTACTAGTCTCTAGCATCCCTAACATAAACCCCGGGTAGGCGGGGGGCCTCTTGAGACTGGCTCAGGATGGCATATGTCCGTCCTCCGTACCTCTCAGAAGAGGGACACCTACAACTATACCTGCTGTGTATTCTTCATGGCACTGGCTGTTACACAGGGAGAAGACCAGGCTGGCTTAGTTGAAGCCAGCATGAACAACGAGTCCATCCTCTTCAGCCCACACAGCAGTGAAACAGTTCTGCAAAAGCAGCTGAGGCTTCGGGGCAAGCCTCTTTCTCCTCCTCCATCTGGAAGTACTCTCAGTGAAGCTGGATGTGGGTTTGGGCAACTTGATCTAGTGGGAGGCATCAGAGTCCTGGGAAGGTGGGGTGTAACGTTCTATCGAAGTCCCTCACAACCCAAAACATTCTGATTCTTCTCTTCAAACACCTAGCTGATCAAGGCTGGATTCTCACGATCCATAAACTTCAAGACAGCAAAGTAACCAACAGCTTGGTAAAGAGTTTAAAATGAAAGCTAAAGCACCACATGGACACAAAGGAACTCAACGTTTGCCCATGCTAGGAATAGCAGCATCTGCCCAGCATGAGTTCCCCAAAGTATTTGCTGACCCCAGCACACTTGCATGGCCACGCAAGTCCACCGCACAGATACCAACAGTGCTATCACTGAGAACAGGACTCTAAAGCCTACTGTAGGAACAGTACCTTGACACACAGATGATGCCTTATAACTGCCAACCTGGTTTTTTTTCTTGGCAAGTCACTGATGTACGCATGTTCAGTTTCTCACCAGCAAAATTTCACCACTGTAAATGAAAGTAAACTCCTATTTGCAGATACACTCTGGTGCAAATTTCAACTGCAAGTGGAGTTACGGATTTTCAGAGTGTAAATTACAGTAGCAACACCCTGCTTACTTCATTTAGCCTGCACGTAATTCAACAGGGTGTACAGGCTGCACTAACCATAATTCTTACGTAGATCAAAACTGGCTAACTAAAGGTTATCTCACCCTTCATAACAGTCTTTGAAGTTACTCTGTTTTTTGCCTAAAAACTTGATGTACTCATCAGACAGGTGATAAACACTGTTGAGATTTGACTTATCAATCAAAAAAAAACCAACATGAACTGAGCAGTGCTATGAACTCACCCAAACCTTAATCTAACTGAACATTCTAGGTTCTTCTCAGCAGAGTAAAGATTGTATCTAAAAGAGATACCCGTATCATTACACTTACCTACTGTTACTTCACAGTCTCACAGGGACACTGCTACGCAGAGAAAATGAACAGACCCACAGGGAGAGATGCAAACCACACCATTTCTGGATTCATTCAGGAATCTCTTCACAAAGAGCTGAGTGCATACGCAGTGTGCTCGGGACAACACACCACCTGTTTTGCACCTCACCAGCAGGCTCATACATGCTGAACTCACTACCTATCCTCCTAGAATAAAAAAAAAGCAGACTACGTGGTATTTCATGTAGAATATAAACGTAAGTTAGGTATACCTAAGGTCTGTCAGTTCAGAGGGATGTTCTTACTGCTCAGTTTAGCACTGGACTGGTGTGGTGCAAAAGTTCCCTAGGATAACTAAAATATGGAAAAAGGAGCAGGAAGCATTCTAATTTTTTAAGTTTTGAAGTTGCTCTCTAGCTTGCTAAGGCCCTACAAAAACACCTTGTAATTTCTCACTCTAGTGGAAGCGACAGCTCTCTCCACCTTATGAAAGAACAGAGAAGGCCAGCAACAAACAGCTTGACATTAACTACCTCCACCAGCATGACCAATAGCATTTTCTTCTGACCTAAGTGCTGGAATGAGTTATGGGGGGAAAAACATCTTAAACCAATCTCAAATCAATCTCAAATCAAACCCACTTTATGCTATTTTCCAACAGACTTCTACTGACTCAAGCAAGAAAGCAAAATTGCAGCTGGCGGAGTGAAGTAGTTGCATGTGCCAGTTCAGCTTAATTATTGTCAATGTATTCCATTCTGTATTTAAAGATCATACCTGATTAACTCAAGTTAACAATCTTCTATTTCAGTACTCGATCACATTTAAAATGAAACTGGAGAATCCAATCCTTCATCTATATGCTCAGGCCTTCTCAGCAGCACCAGTGGTAATTCAGATTCAGATTCCTCAGGAATTCTTCTGCAAGCTCACATTAACAACAGATGGGCTGTACTTCGTGGGACCAACAGATTGCTTCACATCTTTTTTTGGTGAAGATGCATTTGAAAAGTAAATGCATGCATTAAGGATTTAAAGAAGTAGTTTGTCATGCCTACTCATGTGTCCCAGTCAAAGTGTGTGGGAGAACTGAATTTATCAGGTCATCACAGGAAAGAAAGAAAAAGAATAGGAGAGCTTTTGCTAAAAGGAACTTATTTTCTCCTGAACACTGTTACAGTATTCAGTTTCCCCAACTTCTGTTCCCCTTCTTTCTTCCTCTTGATTTTTTCTGTATATCGTAATGTATTTTCACTAAAATTCACCTTCTGAAAAAATGTTTGCACATTTCCCTCATAAAGTAAAGTATGAGAGTCTTTAAACAAGTAAAAACGAGGTATGTAATTAGTCTGAAAGTAATTAGCTACCTTTTTGACTCCACTGCTCACTTCTTCAGCAATTTTTCATGGTATAGTCTCCTCCTTCAACAGAACAAAACAAAGCACTTTTCTCTGTCAATTATCTTTATTCCATTTCCCTCCTCTTTTGGGACAGGCCAGAGAACAGTCGGACTCAATGTTCAAAATCAGGCATTTGGTTCCTTAGGAAGGACCTTAATGTGGAAGTCTTTGACTTTTCCTCACAAGCAGACAAGAGATTTGCATACTTTAGGAAAATAGGATTAAGAAGAAGAAAAAGAAAAGATCTCAACTATGCCTTAAAGCTGACAAGCCACCTAGTAGTGAGGAGCATTCAACCAGTCGATTCACGGTAAGAAACCAGACAGGCTAAGAGGCTCAGGCCTTCACATCACATTTCCTTAATGCAAGATGTACAACAGGGCACGTGACGGGTCCCTGAGGAATTAAGATTTAATTTTCTTTATTCTTTTTTAAAAAACACTGCCATGAAGGATGAAATAAACATAAGTAGAAGAGACAAACTTACCACATTCATGATACATCTGAGATTGTCATGGAAGAATTCCAGATTTTAAAAATTACCTCAAAATAACACCCTTTCTTTGGCTTTCCCCTTATATTTTTTAAGCATTGCACGAAATCAAAAGCATTTGGAGCTCTAAGTTAGGATCTAAGCCTCCTCTCTTTTTTTGCTGTATTACATAAGATGATTTTCAAAAAGCATATTTGTTACCAATTACTTAAAAACGTTGAATTTAGAAGATAAGATCAAAAACTTCTTAGGCTTTCAAAACAAGTTTCAGAAAACACTGTTAAACTTTGATATTTATAAAATTTTAGGAGAACAGTTAATAGACTAGTAAAGCTCTCACAACACAAAGACAGCGACCATGCACCAGGCATCTTTTCCGGTTTTTCTCCTTAAATATCTGGGTCATGCAGTACATTTCCAGTGAGAGACAATAGCCACAAATAAACCAATGCCTCTTCATGAAATAAAATGAACTCCATCAGAAAAACACTTTTTTTGCTAAACATCTGCCTTGAAATAGAAAAGTACAACTAAAATGATCCACCTTTCTCTAGTCAAATGCGTGTGACTAGATAAAGCAAGTAGTATTTGAACACTAAGCAGCTGGTTTATATTGGAGCAAACGCAACTGCTAGCAGCTGCACTGGGTTAATATATGGCTCTGATGTTTCTACAAAACTTCAAGAGAAATGGTAAGGAAGGGCCTCTTTGGAAACAGACAACAAAGCTGAAAATCACAGAATAACAGAAATACGAAAGGTTTATTTCCAACCCCCCTGCTATAGGCAGGGACACCTTCCATTAGACCAGGCTGCTCAAAGCCCCATCCAGCCTGGCCTTGAATGCTTCCAGAGTGGGGGCATCCACATCATCTCTGGACCTTGCACTTCGCCTTGCTGAACTTCAGGAATTTGGCATGGGCTCACCTCTCACGCCTGGCCAAGTCTCTCTGGTTGGCATCTTTTCCTTCTGTTGTGTCAATCACACCACTCAGCTTGCCATCATCTGCAAACGTGTTAAGGGTGCACTTGATTCCACTGTCCATGTTGCCTACGAAGATGTTAAATGGCCCTGAGGAACACCACTCATCACTGCTCTCCACTTGGATCTTGAGCCGCTGACCGCAACTCTCTCAGTGCGTGACCACCCAGCCAACTCCTTATCCAGTGAGCGATCCGTCCATCAAATCCATTTTTCTCCAGTATGATGACTGGGATGTCTGACACTGTCTTGCATGATGCTTTGCACAAGTCCAGGGAGGTGATATCAGTTGCTCTTCCTTTTTCCACTGACACCGTAAATCCAGCAGTGAAGGCCAGCAAGTTTGTCAGGCTTGATTTGCCCACGTTGGTTACCACCAATCACATCATCTTTATTTTCCATGTGCCCTAGCGGGGCCTTCAGAAAGGTCTGTTACCCCACAAACTAAAGAATTTCCTTCTCATGTTCACAGGAATTTCCTACGTTCCAGCTTCGGCCCATTGCCCCTTGCTGTACTGCTGGGCACCACTGTAAAGAGCCTGGCCCCGTTCTCCTAACGCCCACCCTTGAGATACTTACAAGCATTGCTAAGATTCCCTTTCAGCCTTCTCCAGGCTAATCAGTCCCAGTTCTCTCAGACTTTTTTCATAAGGGCCCCTAATCATCAACGTTTTTTGGCCTTCCGCTGGACTCTCTCCAGCAGCTGCCTTTCTTTTTTGACCAGAGGGGCACAGAACTGGACACAGTTCTCCAGATGTGGCCTCACCACAGCAGAATAGAGGGGGAGGAGAACCTCTCTCAACCTGCTGACCACAAAGTTTTTTTAAACACACCCCAGGACACCACTGGACTTCTTGGCCACCAGAGCACACTCCTGGCTCACGGTCAACCTGTTATCCACCAGACAGCTAGGTCCTTCTCTGCAGAGCTCCTTTCCAGCTTTACTGATGCATGTCATTATTCTTCCCTAGGAGCAGGACTCCATACTTCCCCTTGTTGAACCTCGTAAACCCAACTCTTTAGCCTGGAGAGTCACAGAAGATTGTACTTCAAAAAGAGAATCCCTCACCAATCAGATGCATTTTATTTGTGTACAAGGCAGGCTCCTAATTCAAAAATATAACCACATGGAAGAATATTAAATGGAATTCCAACCTTCTTTATGACTAGAAGAATTAACACTTAATTCATGGACCAAGTAAATCTCTGGTTTCATCTCCACCAGTAAACTAAAATAGGTCTGGCCACTTTTACCATCCACACTGTTTTAATATCCAGGTCACAAGGCAACCTGGGCCCAGATCAAACAGCACTGCCCTACGTTCACTGTTCACATAAACCACCTTAAACTGCAATTAGTAACAGTAATGAGTGGCATCATATTCCACAAGTTGCTGCATGTTTAAAATTGCTGAATCACAGGGACAATTTTTTCATGTTAGAATCAACATTCAGGTTCTATATACAACAAAAAAAGGAAAAAGCAACCACAGATGAGAATATACATCTGAAACTATGAGCTGCAAACTTAAGAGCTGCTTATAACGTTAGCAGTAACGTCATACAGAATCCTCGGACTGTAATATGGACTAATTCATAGAAATACTGTGTCAAAATGAGGAAAGACCTTTCATGCATTCACACTCACATTTCTCACACACTCACTCGCATACTCACATTTGGATTTTGTTTTCCAGCCTTTCTTTTAATGAACAATAATTAAGAAAAGCATGGACCAGTGCTTCTACGGCACCTTTCTGCTTCCACAATTCATAGTAACACACCACTATCTGCATTTTGCAAGCAGGGAAATCGAGACACAAAAATGCACAGTGAGTTGCCCAACTTATACAGCAAGGCAGAAATGAGATGTATGATTCATAACCACCAGTGGCTGCATCACATATTTAAAAATGCACAGTTCCAGTTGAAACTTAGGAATCTGTTGAGTGCCTAGTCCTGGTAATGACGCTAGCAAGTTGTAGCACTGATTCAACAAATAACCATTACATGCCATCCTCTGGGCAGTATTCATGGTATCAATACAGCTAAAATAACCAAATTCAGCCTGAATAGGTTCACCTGCTTTTTTAAAAAGACAATGTAGGAAGGACAACTACACGTGAATGCTGCTGTATCATGGACAAATCACCTTAGGAACAAACCTCAACAGCAGAAAATACTTGATCCAGAAAATCCACAGCTTTGCAAAATGCTCAGTGAAACAATAAGATTGCTGCATGGGATAGAGCACACTAATAAGCTTCAGGATTACGCCCTTTATTTACTGTGCCTTCACAGGAGAAAGTGGATTGCATAGTACTGAGGAGACCGTGGGTGGTTATGGGAATAACCTAATCTATAACCTAATAAAACTTGATGGCTATCACAAGAGCCAACAACACTTACCAGTTTGTAGCCGCTCAGAAGAAAGCAAGGTGTCACCACCTACAAAAAAAAAAAATAATAATAAAATAAGGGAAAAAAAAAAATCTTCCTCTGCAATTGACCTAATTCTATAGATTGAGCTCCCTCAAATATTGTCAAATCTAGTTATTGTCAGCGGGACACTAAGAAGACCAGGTGCAGAACTGCAGTGTCCACAACTAAGTGCAGCTACATTACTTGCCCTCAGCTTCCTGAAGAGTCAGAAAACATTGTGTGTGCCACGCTGACATTTCCATAAGCAGCCAAGCAGGTCCAAGAGTAACCCATTCCTTCAGCTCATACACATAGGAAAGCATCAGTAGCTTTCTCCATCACCACTATCCAGCTTTTTTAGCATTCTTCTATCATCAACTCAGTTTTAAATTAGTAAACAACTACTCCACTTTTTCAGGAGACTAGAATATCAGCAATTCACTTAATCTTATCTTTCTTCTCAATTCTGTTATGGCGTATGGGCTGAGCAGAGCAAGCAGGTTCCTCTGTGGACCTACTTAATTTCACAGGTTTTACTCCAAAGAGACACAAAACTTGCATCTGTGAGGAGGCAAATAAATACACAGCATGTTCTCTATCACCTGAAAACACCTTTACACAACACAGACTAATAAATCACTTGCATCTGAATAAATATTTTAAGTTCACTGAAGTTAAAACACTTCATAAGAACAGTATGTTCTATGTACACGACAACAGGAATTTTGAACATTCACCAAAAAAGAAGGAAAGCCAACTAAAGTATGACCGACTAGGATTACCTGATGACCTAGAGAAACTGGTGATTAATTTATTTCTACAGACCCACACAGAAGGCTCCATCAGACCTCACTCATGTATTCACATGACTGTAGCTAATCAATTTACTCTTTTCAGCTGAGCTTCAGTAACAGTCATCAAGCATACTAAATTATTTTGTGATTAATCCTCACAAACGCCGTTTCCATTAACACATCCAACGTCAGCTGTGACTCTCCTGGACAGGCTCACCTCTCACCCAGCAGAGGAGATCCAGAAACTCTATGTCAACACTTGAAATGAAAGGAGTTCGTTAAGGAATTGCTGGTGAGCTTTAAGTTGTACTATATGGAGTGGTTTACTAAACAGAAGGGCTCCGATGTGGAATTTATAATCCTCAGATTAATAAAAAAGAAGATACAGTTTACAGAACAGAGCAAGCTACAAGAATGAAAGGAAACATCTAGTCCTGGTATGCATAACAGACAAAAAGAAGCAGACCTGACATCGTAACACTACATTCAGGTATTCACTCCCCAGAACCATCTTTAAGCCACCAGTATGGAAGGTATGATTCTGAAGCAAGGAACATATTTCTCTCGTAAAACAAGTCTTATTAAAGTTCAGTAAAGAAACATGATCAAATTCTTCTTCAAGTTCAGTATCTGACTGCAACTCTAAGCATTCCACAAGAAAATTTACAAGTGAAGTATTAATATCAACTGAAACAGAATCACAACTACACCAAAAAACGGATGACTTATTTGGCGGGGAATCCTGAAATCTATTTGCAAATTCCTGAATCAAAATGAAAACCAACACTGCCTATTTTTTGCTCTGCAGACTGCTCTGTTTAGCCAACATAGCAAGATGCAGAAAACTGTTTACCGTAACTTGAGCTTGCATTAACCTAAATTTCATTTTGAACATTGTTGTGTTCTGAAACACAGCACAGATAACTTGATTTTACTCTGAAGCACATGTTTAATTAACTAAAATGAGAATCAAATCTACCAAAAATACTAAATCTGTGCCAGCAAATTGATGGAGATGATCCTCTGCTCTGACCTGGAGAGGCCACATCTGGACCACAGTGTCCAGTTCTGGGCTACCTGCACCACAACAAGAGAGGGATCTTCTAGAGACAGTCCAACGGATGGCCACGGAGATGATCAGGGGCCTTGAGCATCTCTCCTGCATGAAGAAAGGCTGAGACATCTCATGCTCCTGAGTCCGGAGAAGGGTAAGAGAGGATCTCATTGATGTTTACAGATATCTCAAGTGTGGAAGTCAAGCTGATGGAGGCAGACTCTTTTTGATGGCATGCAGCAATAGGGGCAAGGGGCAGAAGTTGGAACACAGAAAGTTCCAAGCAAACACAAGGAAGAACTTCTTTACTGCGAGAGTGATGGAGGGAGTAGTGGAGAAGTTGCTGAAGGAACATCTTTCTTCATCCCCTATTCTTCAATTTTTGGTTTCTGTTTTCTTTTGAGTTGGCATTAGGTAGGTATATTAATGTAACTACCTAAAAATATCATTACTGACAATACGTCTCTTACTAACCAAATGGCACAAGCACATGTAACACATAATACATGCAGGCTTCACTACAACTGAGTGTGTGTGGCAGGTGTGAGAGGTGGAGCAAGCACTGCACTGTGCCCCAGCCACATCTTGGTGTCAGCTCAGACAGTGCCAATCACACACTGATGGTTTGGTTGCTGCCGAGTGACAGCTGCGTGCCTGGGGCAAGGGAGAAGAGCTGCTGCCATGATGGCATAACGTCAGGGGGTGGCCTACATTACTACTAACTATCCCAGGCTGTATGTGGGCCAGAGGCTGGGCACGCCTGATTTAGAAGGAAGTATACATCTAGAAAGCAAAACTGCACAACTTCACTTTAATATCAGGGCAAAGACAGAAAGGGAAAAAAAAAGTAAATCCCTCATTCATTGGTTTTAAAAAGTTACATATACTGCTAGCAACTACACAAAACAACAAACTTCAAATTTTCTTGATCCTCACTGAAGCTAGAGCTAACCCAAAGAAAGATATTTACAATCAAGAGGTTTGTCAGCTTTCAACATACAAGCTACAAATATATTCAGTAAAACAAAATACTTAGAGGCTCTGCACTTTCACATACTCACTTATAAAAGAAAAGATAGAACTAGGGAAATTCCCAAGTCTGGCTTTTAAAAACAGGTAGAAAGTCAGTGCCACTCCATCTCTACCTGACATACAGACACGTAAGTCTGTGCACAAATAATGAGGTAAATACCTGACAGTCAAATCACCTGTTCTTGCATATGTGATTCAGCACAATGCAGAAAACACATTCCTAGTGTGATACCTCCAGAATCAAGTCTTACATTGAAGAAGTCCTATCTTGATGGAAAAAGGATTTAAAACAATTTCCATAATAATTCTGATTCCAATGAACTGGCAAGTAATTTTCCTTCATACAACTGTAACACCAGTCACGAGTTAATGAGTAACTAACCAATAAGAGATAAATAGTAAGTCAAACAAGAAAAAATGTCAACAAACGGCATGATACATGGCACTAAGGAAATAAAACATATCCCCACTTGCTCTATCAGAACCACAACCAGTACTCCCTCACAGGTGCACAACATGCCGTTTGCTTGGATAGCCTCTACTTACATTTCAGTATATTTTTCACTTCTCCATGTGCCTTTCATATTGTACTTCTCCTTTTTTGTTTTCTTCTTATGAAAAGTAGGTGACCTTGCAGAGGAAGAACATCTTCAAAGAATGACCCAGCTATTATCAAGCCTGCATCTCAAAGTCCAGATCTCAAATACTATCGTATCTCTACTTCAAAATTCATACAACTTAGCCATTTAGCTATAATGACTCACATAGTCATTTCAGTATAGATTATCGGGCTGGTCAAGCATGACTTCCCTTTGCTGAATCCATGCTGGCTATTCCTGATTTTCTTGCCCTTCATGTGCTAGGAAATGGTTTATACGATTAGCTGTTTCAGCAGCTCCCCAGAAATCAGCGAGGCCGACCAACGCACTAGTGTGTCCTACTTCCTGAAGGGCAGTTACCCTCTTCCAGCCCTCAAGCACTTCTCACAAGTGCCATGATTGACCAAGCTTATCAAGAGTGGCCTCACAATGACATCAGCTAGCTAGATCAGCGATCAAGGATGCGCTCCATGTTTGTGTGCTCAGTTTGCTTGACTATTCCCTGATCTGATTCATTTTCAACAAGGATACATCTTCCAAGCTGCACCTCTTCCTCCTGGTCTCAGGGAGTCCTGATGTTTGTCTTTCTAGTGAAGTCCAAGTCAAAGAAAGCATTCATTACCTCAGTCTTTTCACCACTCTTCCTAACTAGGTCTCACACTTCATTCAGCACTATAACCTAGCAGGTAGCTCAGCACCACAGTCAGTCACTCGTTCGCTCCTCCCACTGGGATGGGGGAGAGAATCATAAGGAAAAAACAAAGTAGAACTCATGGACTGAGATAGAACTGTGTACTAAGACAGAGAAAAAGAAAAGGATAATAGTTATGACTATATTATATGCATATATATGAATGTATGTAACAAGTGATACAAAAACCATTGCTCACTACGTGCCAACCAAAGCCCAGCTAGCCCCCAAACAGCGGAACAGGGAGAGATGAACTCCCACCCCTTTCAAACTTTCCTTTCACACGATGGCATATGGTATGGAATATCCCTCTGACCAGCTTAAGTCAGCTGTCCTGATTCCATCTTCTCCCAGCATCCTGAATGCTCTTTTTCTCCCAGACCCTTGTGCCTTCCCCCACTTTGTTGGTAGAACAGCAGGGGAAAGTAAGAAAACTGAAGTGTACAGCACTGCTGTCTTTGTACAGCACTGCTCAGCAACAGCTAGAAACATCAGTGTGTTGTTAACATTGTTTTTTCTCCTAAACAAACAAACAAAATACTATGAATAAAATTCTGTTTCACCTGAAACTGAAACAACTATCTATCCTTAGTCTTCATCTGGTCACTTACATTTTCAGAAGCCCTTCTCGGTTCTAATGAAAAAAAAAAATAATTAAAAAACATTGAGTGTAGTATTTTTTAAAAATAACTCTGTACTCTCAAAGTTTGTAATATGCCTTAGGAGACAATTCTAAAGGGCAAAGGAACCCAGGATGCCTGGACATCGTTCAAGAATGAATTTTTGAAGGCATAAGAGATGACTGTGCCCACATGCCAAATGACAAACCAGCAGAGAAGAACTTTCACATAACTAATCATTTTAATGCATTTCTTTCCTTTCAAAATGCATGTTAAGAGTATCTGACAAGTACATTCTAAGTGTATCTTCAATTTTGCAGCTGTTCCAAAGAGACAACAAAATGGCACAGAATGTTTCGCTATAGCATTTTATCATCAAAACTTCTTTTCTTTTTTTTTTTTTTTTTTGGCACACTACTTGGCTCCGGAGCGGACACACGCCGTGCCGAAGCAGCAAAGTACCACAGCCTGCGGAGGGGCGGCCCTGAGCGGGAGGAGCTGCCGCTCTGACGCGCCGGGGCCGCAGCCAGGAGCAGCGCCAGGATCCGCCCTGCATAGATAAAACCTTCCAATAGGGGGCGGAGCAACCCAGGAGCGGCTCGGACGGGACGGACAAACGGTGCAGAGAACGGCAGTTTGTGCAAGCAGGGAGGGCGAGGGGAGAATCTGCGCACTCAGGAAACCGGCTCACCTGACGGCTGCCTCCCAGACAGCTAATCTAAGCGTGGTCTCCGCTAGACAGAAAGCTCTGGCAGTTCAGATGGCTGCCCACCTGAAAATGAGGCGGTCCACATCTCCAGGTGCAGCAAATGCCCGAGCTGCTGGGCAGCAGGGATTCCACCCGCGTGAGGCGTGCGCGGATGGACCATCTGCCCAGCGGCAAAGCTCAAGGAGATGGAGAGATTAAGGAGTATCAGAGAGTGAAAGCAGAAGATAGATTGGTGGAGTAGCTCCCTCTGAACGCGTGACAAAGACACCAAGTGAATACCCCCAGAACAGTGGTAGGCCTCCACCCCAGCCATTGCTGAGCAGAAACAATGAATAAGAGGAGAAGAAACAGGTCCCAGCCTGACCCACCTCAGCTCCCCACGTGCCCCAACGTAATGCGTTTGAGGCTCTAGAACTTGAGGGAGAAGTAAGAGAGGATGTGGTGGAAGGACCACGTTCAAGGTTCTCTGGGGCAAGGCGGACAACTGCACACCTCAGGACAGCCTCCACCAGGAAGGACAGAAAGGTTACTGTCACAGGTGTCTCCTTTCTGAGAGGAACAGAGGGCCCTATATGTCAGCCCAACCCTACCTGCAGGGAAGTGTGCTGCCTTCCTCGGGCCCAGGTGAGGGATATTTCTAGGAAACTTCCCAGTCTGATTTGCCCCTCTGATTATTATCCTTAAGTGATAGTTCAGGCTGGCAGCGATGAAGTCACTGAGAAAAGTCTGAGGATTATCGAAAAGGACTTCAGGCTAGCTAATAGGATAGAGTGGAAGTATAGGTCACACTTTCTTCTATTCCTTCAGTGGCAGGGAAGGATACTGAGAGGAGCAGGAAAACCCATTTCATAAATATGTGGCTGACAGGCTGGTGCAAATGCAAGAAATTGGGGTTTTTTGACCATGGGGTGGTTTACTTGGCACTTGGCCAGATGGCAGCTGATGGATCTCACCTGTCTCAAAGAGGGAAATGGATCCTAGCCGAGGAGCTGGCAAGGCTTGTTGAGAGGGCTTTAAGATAGACATGAAAGGGGTAAGAGATAAAATAGGCCCAATAGAGCTGAGCCTAGGGGAACAAAGATTGGGTTGGTGGTGAGGCATGGGGGTCAGCTGAAGTGCATCTACACCAATGCGTGCATGGACAACAAATGGGAAAGGCTGGAAGCCACAGTGCAGCAGGCCAACTATGACTTAGCTGCCCTTATGGAAATGTTGTGGGATTGCTTCCTCGACTGGATGGCTATAAGCTCTTCAGAAGAGACAGGTAAGAAGGTAAGGACGGTGGCATAGCCCTCTAAGAGAGTTGTGGAGAGCGTGATTGAATGCTGGCTAGCTGAGAAAGGCCTTGCTGATAACATTTGGTTGGTCGAGCAAAACAAGGCAAGGTCATGCTGATCTTGCAGCTGCAGAAGAGCTGACAAACAAAGAAGAAGGAGGTCTGCAAGGGATGTGAAAAGTACCGAAAACAACCGCCAAGGACAAGAATGGGTGGGATGGCTATGTGTAGCGTGAACGAATCATGAGCTTGGATCTTGCAATATGTATTAGCCTTATTATCGCCAACATAAACGCGCATCATTCCTAAATAAAGTTGAGACATATTGATCACTTCTCTGGTCGTGTGTTGTCTCCCGCCGTGCTCCGACAGAGAGTGTTTTGATTCTGAGCTAGGAGGTTGGGAATTGTAAGGTTGACTCTATGGGAAAGGATCAGAGGGACGGCAAACAAGGCAGACATCATGACTGGGGTCTGTTACATATCACCTAACCAGGATGATGCGTTCTATGAGAAGCTCGCAGAAGTTACATGATAGCCAGTCCTTGGTCTCATGGGGGACTTGAGCTTCCCTGATGTTTCCTGGAAAGACAAGACAGCACAGAAGAAGCAGCCTAGGAGGTTTCTAGAATATATGGAAGATAAGTTGATAAGAGAGCCTACCAGGGCAGGTGCCTCGCTAGACCTACTGTTCACAGAGAAGAACTAGTGGAAGATGTAGAGGTCAGGAGCTGTCTTAGAGTGACCACGAAATGGAACTGCCAATTCTTGGTGAAGTCAGGAGGGTGGGAGTGGGGGTGGCAGCAAAACTGCTACCTTAGGCCTCCAAAGGGCAGACTGTGAACTCTTCAGAACACTGGTAGAGAGTGTACCTTGGGATTCAGGCCTGAAAGGTAAAGGGGTCCAGGAAGCCTGGTCACTCCTCAAGAAGGCAGTCTTAAAGATACAGGAGCAGGCTGTCCCTGTCTGCTATAAGATGAGCCATCACAGAAGACAACAAGTGTGGATGAACAGGGAACTTTTCATGAAGCTCCAGGAGAAAAAGAAAATCTTTCTCCTGTAGAAGAAGGGACAGGAAACTCAGGAAGAGTACAAAGTTGTTAGGATATGCATGGAGAAAATTAGAAAGGCAGAAGTCCTACTTCCCACTCAATTTGGCTGCTGGTGTAAAAGAGAACAAAAAAATTCTTTACAAATACATTAACAGAAAGAGGAGGGCTAAGGAGAATCTCCTCCTTTACTGGATGCGGCAGGGAACATGACCACTGAGTTTAAGGAAAAGGCTGAGCTTCTCAATGCACTCCTCATAACTGTCTTTAAAAGTCAAACCAGTTGTTGTTGGAGTACGCTACCCCCTCACCTGGGAGCCTGCGATGGGGAGCAGAACAAACCTCCACGATTCTTGTGAAAACTGTCAGGATTTAACCACTCCACCTTGACTGCCACAAGTCCATGGGGCCAGATGGGATCCACCTGAGGATGCTAAGGAAGCCCTTAGAGATGATAACCAAGCTCCTTTCCATCATCTTTCAGTGTTCCCGGTCACCTGCAGAGGTCCCAGAGGATTGGAGGCTTGCCAGCGTGACTCCCATCTACAAGAAGGGTCGTAAGGAGGATTTAGGGAACTACAAGGCCTGTCAGCCTCTCAGTGACAGCTAAGGTTTTGGAGCAGATCATCTTTAGGGAGATCATAGGGCATGAACAGGACAACCAGGCAAGCAGGCCTAGCAAGTATGGGTTCATGAAAGGCAGGTCCAGCTTGACCAACCTGATCTCCTATGGCCAGGTGACCCACCTGGCAGATGAGGGAAAGGCTGTTGATGTAGTCTACCAAGACTTCAGCAAATCCTTCAATATGGTTTCTCACATATTCTCCTGGAGAACCTGGCCACCCATGGCTTGGACAGATACGCTCATCACAGGGTAAAGAACGGGATGGATGGCTCAGCCCAGAGAGTGGTGGTGAACTGAGTTAAATCCAGCAGGCTACTGGTTACAAGTGCTGTCCCCCAGGGGTCAGTATTGGGGCCTGTCCTGTTCAGTACCTCTACAGAGGACCTACATGAGGGGATTGAGTGTACCCTCAGTAAGTTAGCAGATAGCACCAAGTTGGTAGGAAGTGTCCATCTGCCTGGGGGTAGGAAGGCCCTACAGAGCAAGCTGGACGGGCTGGACAGCTGGGGCCCGTCAGGATGAAGTTCAACAAGACCAAGTGCCAGGTCCTGCACTTTGGCCGCAACAACCCAGTCAACACTACAGGCCAGGGGCAGAGTGGCTGGAGAACTGTACAGAGGAAATGGACCTGAGGGAATTGATCGACATTTGGCTGAACATGAGCAAACAGTGTGCCCAGGTGACCAAGAAGACCAACAGCATCCTGACCAGATACTCAGCACTGGTGAGGCTGCACCCTGAGTACTGTGTTCAGTTTTGGAGCCCTCACTACAAGAAGGACATCGAAGCCCTGGAGCACATTCAGAGAAGAGCAAAGAAGTTGGTGAGGAGCCTGGAGCACAGGCCTTATGAGGAGCAGCTGAGGGAGCTGGGAATGTTCAGTCTGGAGAAGAGGCTCGGGGTGACCTTACTGCTCTCTACAACTATCTGAAGGAACACTGGGGGAGCTGGGTCGGCCTCTTCTCCCATGTATCTAGCAATAGGACTAGAGAGAATGGCCTCAAGTTGCACTGGGGAGACTGAGGTTGGACGTCAGGAAATAATTCTCTGAGACAGTGGTCAGGCATTAGAAGAGGCTGCCCAGGGAGGCAGTGGAGTCACTGACCTTGGAGGTGTTCAAGAAACATTTAGATGATGTACTAAGAGACACAGTTTAGTGGGAAATATTGGTGATAAGTGAATGGTTGGTTTGGATGATTGTAAGAGATCTTTTCCAGCCTTGGTGATTCTATGATTCTATACTCCTGTCAAATAGGTTTGTTTGTTTGCTTATTTATTATCAGGACTGCACTTGCTTTACGAGGCTTTAATTGTCTGAGGTATTTTAAGGACTTTCTTCAACAAGGCATCAGAAGACACGTGAAGTGCCCTTCTAGAAATAATTCTAGTAAAGTACTATGAAATAGTGTGTTATAACACAGAGATAGTAAAAGCAAATTCTAATGAAGCCTAGACATTTCAGCTTGCCGATATAAAACACGGAAGAGCTTCTACTGGAAAAGACATATTACTCACTTCCTCATTATGGGTTTCCAAAACATTTCTGTTATTCATGTGGTCTGTAGTGAAGTTCCCATTCTTTCATTAAGTCAGTAAGGCAACTGCTCATAACCAAACGCAGGGGCTGCTCCAGTCTTAGAGAATCAGTATTGCAAGAGGGAATTCATGTAGTTCCAGGCCATAGCAATCAAGTACACTGCAACACACAGTGGAAAATACTACGTATCACGGGGACATTGTGATTGCTACCAAAATACTGCTTTAAGAAAGCAGTGGTATATTCTGGTAAGCTACCTCATTTTCTGCCCCCCAGAGACATAGTTTGACAAACTGTGTAACATAAAAATGAGAGTATTCCAAGCAACAATAATGTAAAACACATCATTTCTGAGTTCTTTGATCCCACTTTAGAGGGCTAAAAAATAGTTATGTCTCTTCAAAAAAAATTCAAAATTAAAATCCACAAATCAAGATACAAGGATCAGAGCCAGACAGAAAACAACTAGACAAAACCGATCAGTTTTCAGGGCACAGGAATGAAAATCAAACAAAAAAAGCCTCCTAAAACATCTTGATATTTTCCAGTAGAAAATTTACATGTTGTGGAAATATAGCCCACTCATGTTTTCGTAGTGAACAAAGGGAAAACAGAAGTAGTTTTGTTTCCTTTGCTCTGTACCATCTTATTTTCCTCTTGCCAACTGCTAGAATTTGTAAAGAAACAGACTTTGAATTTGTTCATGTACCACATAGGTCTTGCTAACATAGCCAACTACCTGAAAAAGAGAGACTGAATTAGAGTTCCTGTCTAAATACACTAGCGTATTTTCAAGTACTTTTCCAGTTTTGGAAAGCCCCAGCAAATTAACTGCCAAACACACAACCCTGCAGCACAGCGTTTCTGCTACTTAAAGAATGCAACGTTTATGCTCCTAGAAAGCACCTTAAGTCCTTATGCCACTGAATAGCTTACAGTTCTGATTGAATCAGAAGGCTTATTCATTGAACAGCTCACTACAGTATACTGTAACTAAACGAGTAGAATATTTTGCAGGCTGATCTGCAAAATACTGCTATTGAGGACTATCAGGAAAACTCTAATGACCGCTCTGAGTTGCAAGAATCAGTTACAAAATTCACACAGTAACCTAAACTTCAACTGCAAACATTTTTATTCTAGTCCCATGCTAAGCAGCATTGAAAGTGTTGCATGCATGCTAACATAACATGCTAATTACTTCCCATGAGGGAAAAAAATTCATTAGAATCTTAAGCCTTACTGAATGTGTTTCTATGTACAGACTCCTACAAAAATGCATCAACTACAGAGGTTCACATAGTTGTCCCTGGAACCAACATGGCACAAGTTTTCATTTAATGCCTTGATTCCTTCTACCCAAAATCTGAGATAGTTAGGGAGAAAGTATACTCACTCCTCTGATCATGCATGCTGATTCTCAGATACATATATATATATATATATATATATATATATATATTTTTTTTTTTTTTTATTAGAGAAAAAAGCAAAGCAAAAAAACATGAACCTTTTGAGAACAAAGTCACCGTATTCAGCCCACAGGTGCTCACGGCAGTGCTGACCTATACTTTCAACTGTCATATTAACTAAGTTGCAGAAGCTGACAGTGTTTTGCTGTACTCAAAACAATTTTCTTCAAGGTTACTCAATTATTTTTAAAACAGAGTTTTATTTTGAAGTCATAAATGAACAAACACTGAGTATTCAGTGAAAGGGTTTTACAAAAAAAAACCTACTTTCTGAGGAAGTTTGAAACATTAAGCTGTATTCCTTGAAATGCAAATGCATATAAATATGAAAATTAGAGCATTAAAAGAGAAATACATAAAGATTTTAAACTGCCACTACACAAGTAGCAGTCCTTTAAAAAGTAACACATTTTTAACATCTTAAAAGTCTGATTTCTGTATTAATTTTGTATTATTTTAAACACTCAAAGAGAAATTCTTTCTACTCTTCTGAACAGATACTGAATTTCCTCAATAGCAAACCTTGGGAGCATCAAATTAAACAGAAAATAAATGATTATCACTCTCAAAGAGAAAGAACATTGGCAACGGTTTGAGAAATGACCGTGCCAATGAGAAATGAGAAGTCGCTTCCCTCTCAAAGCTGACCAAGTATCACCATACCATACCAACCCAACCTTTCCAACAGTTTATGAGCACTCATCAAAAACACGGCAGAGATTAGATGTTAGAAACAAGTAATCCTGGAAATCTCAGGGATTTCTTTCATGTGAAGAGAAGGTGCCCCTAGGCTGCTACTCTTTACTTGCTTGTGCTATCAACCTCTTCCCCGGTCTCACCTTCCTAATGGAACTGGTAATCTAGAACGATCCAATTCATTTAACTTTCTAAGTACCCTTCCCTTGGACCACTTGCCAAAATGCACTTTCTTACTGCGTTAAGTGTAAAGCGGTGCCCCCTTACACGCCTTCTGCTTTAGCACTGAACACAAAAGCAGCACACTGCAATCAGGGCATGCAGAACACTGCACACAGCCTGCAAAGCCATCAGCTTCTGCTCATGTAACAACACAGGCCTAGAAGCAGCACCTCTGTAATGCTGTACTGTACGCTGTCAGCAGATGGAGAACAACTTTTAAGCACAGTCTACTTTCAAACCTCCTCCTGAAAATCAAACAAAACCACACAGGCACATCAGAAATTAGGATGTAAGCTATGTATTTGATACAGGAGGAATAAAAGACAAAGCGAAGAAAATGCATAAAACACAATATTAGATTCACTATTCTGAAGAAAAAGGGAAGTAAAGGCAAAGTATTTTTTTCCTTTAATTTGGATATCACAAGAGCAGTAAGAAAACAAACTAATCCACAACCAAATTAAATACAGTTTGACTGGTAACTGACAACAGTGCACTGTCCGTAACTCAATTCTGAATAGTTACCACACTGTTTAAAAGATGGATGAGCTGAACTAAGCAGACTTATCTCTCATCTCTCTATAAAAGGGAGAAGGATCTTTCCTTCCTGCGATAGAAACACGAGGAAAATTGTCGTATCACAGTGTGCAATATGTTTCTCTCCTAAGTATTTTTCTCTCTGGACTATTAAGAGCCACTGATTCTCTTTGTGGGAATGAAAGGTACCTGCCTTCATGATCACCCCTCACAGGGCCAGAGACCAGCCTTACCATCTTAATGAGGCTGCCCCAAGTAAACACAAGGTTTATTCACAAAACAGCCCAGGTGACAAAAGTTTACCGAGCCTTTTAAAATGCCAATACACTTTGAGCTCTAAATCTCTTACCTGAAAATAGACAACCAGTACATCAATTTTTTTTTTTTTTTTTTTTTTTTTTAACTTCTTCCCTCCCTATTTTCGCAGTACACAATGAACGTGTATCCAAGAACTAAAACCAGCTGTGGCTCCTGGCTTGGTTTTATTGCCATGATTACTGTCAGTTTCCCCATTGCAGCACAGCCAGTAACATTTTTACAGTAACTCAAACTGTTGTTTTTGTTTTCTACATTTCTGTGCATTTCCTTTTATAATCATGTTTGCTTTTCCTTTACTACGAGAGAGTCTACGAAAGAAATGAACAATGCAGTGAGGGATGTAGGGCAGCCTCACTCCTATTCTCTAAACTTTTTAAGCTGTTGCTGATCAAAGAAAATGGGAAACCAGGGTCGAGGGGAGAATTACAATATCTCAAATACAAATGCCATGAAAATGAGAATCAGATAGAAAAAAAATGTGGCCTTTGAGCAAAGCAACAGGACAGAATGTCATGTCTGAGTTTGCACCTTTTATGATTACAATTTTGGCAGCTTTGTAGTGGCAAAACACTAAAAACATATCATACATCTTACTTTTCTATTAGAAATAAACTACAGAATCTGAAGGTAATGAATTGCTTTACCTAGCTTTAACAGCATTCAACTGGCACGCTACAGCTCAGAAAATGAGTCTGTCTGAACAAGGATTTTAGATCACTAAGACAAAATCTTAAGCTTTGATTAAGTCTGCCCTCCACTGAGGTGTCTAAATAGCTCCTTAAAAGGCAAAGAAGGAAGAGTGTTGAATCAAACTCATAGAAATTAATTAATCCTGTTGGAGAAGAAAAACACAGAGCCACGTGGATTAGTATATTAGTTCTTCGAATCACCAAGTCTGACTGACTAAGTATCACACTGCATTATGTAAGAAATAATGACTCAGGCAAGGCAAAAATATCTTCCAGGTTGAGTACATACGTAACACTGAGTACAAAAACTGAAGTAAGGCATAAAGCTAAATGATAATGCTGAATGACACTGTTGATCCAGCAAAAGACTTCACAACAAATACTCAAGCTTACTGATATCAAGATAATTTAAGCATTTGCTTACAAACCTGATAAAATCAGTCAGCTCAAGAGGGACCAGCACACAAAAAACGTGTCAGAAAAATCATGTGTCTTATTAACGTATCAAGTTTTTGAGGCTCAGAGCAACAGTGCTGTCATTGCTCAGCAATGCACACCAAACTGATGAATAAGAGGCCCGCTACTGAGCACTGTCTGCAAAATCATGCTGCACTGGCAGAGACACAGCAAACAACTTCACAGACAGGTTACGAGAGTTCAGTGACTTCTTCTGAGAAGAGTGATCTACTAAACCCTTTATGGCAGAGCCCATTCCTAGTTCCATTTCTCCAGGACATAATTAGATTACTTGAGTGCTCAGAGACCTGTCTGCTTTTCACCTGAACAAACCTGTCTGGAAAACCTGTTCACATACTTGTAAATAATCACTTCTTCACGTCGAAAACAACTTCTGTTTTGAATTTTTGAATCCTTAGTTTCCATTAATTTATCCCTCAGCCACATCTCCACATCTCCTTTCTGAACTAGATAATAACTTGACAGAGATGGATCTCTCTCCAGGTTTTATATTCAGACGACCATTCTGTATGCATTTGTTTTTCCCCACAGACAATACCAATACAGTGTGTGTGTAGCTGTTTTAAATCAACCTTAGTAAAGAGTGAGAGCTGGGGCTGTTCAGCTTGGAGAAGAGAAGGCTCTGAGAAGAGCTGACAGCAGCTTTCCAGCATCTAAAGGGGGCTGTAAGAAACAAGGGGACAGACTCCTTAGCAGGGTCTGCTGTGACAGGACAATGGGAAGTGGTTCCAAACAAAAAGAGGGGAGATTTAGAATAAGGAATTTAGTACAAGAAAAATTGTTCCCTACAGTAAGAGCGGTGAGGCAATGGAGCAGTTTACCCAGAGATGTGGCAGGTGTCTCATCTCTGGAAACACTGGAAGTCAGGCAGGACCAGCTCTGAGCAACCTGATCCAGCAGTGTATCTCCCTGGTCACTGCAGGGAAGTCAGACTAGATGACCTCTAAGATTCCCCAGATGGCCAAATCAATCCCAAAGCTTTTCACTGAGCAGAGTTCTTAACTTGAATTTACTCATACGTTCTGGAAACACTGAAACAAAGAAATCCTTCCACAAAGCTAAACATCAAGTGAACAACACAGGCAACTGAAATAGATCTGTGGTCTCCAAGAGTTAAGTAGTCTAACTATAAAAATAAATATAACCTTCGTTCAAAGCAAATTCCAGTCTTGTTAAAAGCAGGGAACATTATCCCAAGAGGACAGCAAAAAACAAAGCCCCTCCAACAACGCAAAATTTACACATTAGCACTCCTTGGACACCTTTGCTTTACACCAATCCAGAGATGAGGAAATTTTAAGTCATCTGGGACCATGGAAGTACTTATGTCAGCTACCAACAGCATATTACGTGACAAGGAACTTTACACCTATGGCTTGTCTAACACCTGTGCAACACCATATGAACTCCATTTGGGTCTTTCTAGCAATTAGTTTTTTCAGATCTCTATAAAAACATAGAAATGTTGTACTTGGTACCAGTATGTAAAATGATTTTTACTCTACAAAATTTATCTGGGAAGAAAATGCAAAGACAGTATGAAAAGAAGCCTTAAATGAAAAATCAAACCTTTAGAAAAAAGGATTTGACTTTTCCAGATTGATTTTCTTTCATATTTATTTGTTTTAGCAACACAAATTAATGTAAATGTAAATCTTGAGTGTTACATTTTTTTCCCCCACTGTTAAAAGTGATATGTTGAAACAGAATTGTAGAAACAGCCCTTCCTCTCACTTTTTATTCATGCTTACACAGTTCTTGTTCTGTGGAAACCATTCCAATTATTTAACAACTTGTGTAATGTATCAGAAGAAGAACTTATCCACTAGCAAATATACATATTAAAATAAAAAATATTTTTAACTTAAAAAATTTAATATTTTTTAATATTTTAATTCCAAGTTTACAACTATATACACACAAGTAACAGACAACTAATCCTTGACTAGCACGATGTTTATTTTCCCTTCAGACACTCATGTTGTAGCTCCGTTAATTTTCCCATAGCAACATTTTTCAGAACCCACAAAATTATCCATACATAAGTGCAAGCGAAAAAAAAAAAATCAAGGAGCTTTATTTTTTAAATGTTGCTGAGTGTTTTTATTATGAAAACCACAGAAGAAACTGAACTCTTGATGTGTTCATTATTTATTTGATCCTTCCCATACAGATGTCTTTGAATCATGAAAACAGATGGAATGCTAAGTGCAAGGGCTGCTGCTCCCACCTCTTCCTTTCAAGACTGCTCCTGCATGTTATGGAAGACATTCTGACTTTCAGCAGCCATAAAATATCTCTTTTCCTTTTATATAGATTTGTGCTGTCTTGACACTCAATATCTACATTTCGATATTCAACATCTACTTTCAAGTCAGAAACAATTACAACTCAGCAAGCTTTGAAAATGTGCCCTGAGTAATTATAGTTGATTTAACCTAATGGCCAAGAAAATCCAAGACAATATAAAACAGTGAGAAGAAATAAAAAAATGAAGCCGGCTTTCTTTTTGTAGAGTACAAGATAAACTAGGAGGCTGAGCTGGGTAATTCCTGATGCAAAAGGCACTCATTTTTTAAAAATATCAAAAATTCAATTATGAATCTGAACTTGCTGGATACAATTTACAGTACATGCTGAACACTAATGTTCTCATATTTTTCTTAAACCACCACTGAAAGTTTTCATTAAATCTTGTTGCTGTAAACATTAGATATACACCCCAAACTCATATTTTTATCTTCCTGGTAGAAGGGCATAGTTTGTACTTGGCCCAACTTTCTGTTTTCAACTTCAAACTTGTCCTCTTGTGGGAGGAATGAGTAGCTTTACTGCAGATGTTACAACTATACAAGGACTTGTTTTACCTTAATGACAAAATAACAGCAAAAAATTGCTTTTTTTTTCCTGTCAACTTGGCATCTGATTTAATCATCATCATGACACAACTTCTATAGCCTAAACTTCAGATACACGTAGACTGTCAACAAAGAGAAATAAATAGGCTTACCTTCTCTTCACATTTCCTGTGGCAGGCATATTTGCAAACTAAAATGAAAGCAAAGACAATAAATGAGTAGAAGAGTAGGTGGATTCTCTCTTTTTTTTTTTCTTTAGATCAATCCTTTACTGGAAACTCAGACAATCATAAATCTTCAGCTAAAACAGTATTTACATAATACAAAAAAAAATTAAAAAAAAAAAAAGTATAATAGAATGTAGGTTTTATCCTTTCCTGAAAGTGCAGCTACAATAATGTTATCACAGAACCACTACAGTTGGAAAAGATCTCTAAGATCATATAGTCCAACCACCCAGCTATCACCAGCACTACCGACTATGCCTACCTGCCACACCTACCTTTTCCTTGAAAACAAAGAGGGATTTCATCACCTCCCTGGACAGTACATTCCAACCTCAGCACTGTGTACAGGGGGCAATCAAGGTCCTGCTCGCAACAGTACTTCTGATATAAGCCAGGATGCCCTGGGCCTTCTTGGCCACCTGAGCATATACTGGCTCACGTTCAGATGGCTGCTGACAAACATCACCAGATTCCATTCCCCCAACAGCACAGCTCTGTGCTAAGCCTGTAGCACTGCGTAATGTTGCTGTGACCAAAGTGCAGGACTAGACACTTACTCCTGTAAAGCTTTGTAAAACTGACCTCAGCCCATTCACCCAGCCTAACCAGATCCCTCTGTACGGCCTTCCTATCCTCAGACAGGCAAATCAACACCTTCTCCCAACTTGGTGCGATCTGCCAACTTACTGATGGTGCGCCCAACCCCCTCGTCCACATCATTAATGAAGATATCAAACAGAGCTGGTCCCAGTACTGACTCCAGGGGAAAACGGCTCAGGAACCAGTTGCCAGACAGATTAAACTCCATTTGCTACATCTATCTGATCCTGGCCATCCAGACAGTTTTTTACCCAGCAAAGAGCATACCTGTTCAAGTCGTGAGTTGTCAGTTTCCCCAGGAAAACACTGGGGGAGACAGAGTAAAGGCCTTGCTAAAGTCCAGGCTGATACATTCACAGCCTTCCCCTCGTCCACTAGGTGAGCCTCTTAGTCATAGAAGGCCGGGTTGGTCGAGAAGGACCTATTCCCATGAACCTATGCTAGCTAGGCCTGATCCCCTGGTTGTCTTGAACATGCAGTGCGATCACATTTAGGCTGATCTGCAATGTCTAGGTCTGGCTCCTCTGGTGAGGGTGACGACCCATAGGCGAGCTGATCTCTTGAGCCTGGAGGGAGACTATGCCTTCCCTGCCTACCTCGACTGTGAAAACTGCAGTGCCACATCACACCGCCGTGCCACACCTTGTTTACTTGTCCTGGTCACTACGCCCCACAGGGGCTCCCTCTGTGTGTTCAAGGGCATTACGCTGCTGCACCCAGCCCGACCCACAGCCCATCAGCCCGCCCTCAGCCCAGCAGCTGTGGGATTCTGGCCACTCCCCACACCCTGACAACAGCTTCCTTCCGGGACCCCCCTCACACACTGCGATCCTCCGCTCTGCTGCGCAGCACACCCACACTGGAGCCGACTGACTCAGAAAATTTGTGCATTCTATCCCCCTAGAATAACGTACATCGGGTTAAACCTCATGGGCTGATGATCTTGTCACCTGTCTTTACAGCCACACATACAGCAGAAGCATTAGCAGCTAAATAACACAGATATTGAGTCCAAGCTGTTCACAGTGAGCCCGATGAATCTTAGTGATATCTGCAACAGCAGAGACCTGAGAAAAATAGGGTGACTTAGAACTCACAAGTGACTGTGTCTCCTCAGAGATTAATTTCTGATTGTGAAAAAAGCAAACACTCTGCTGCTAAGTTATCTCAAAAAGATTCATACTTTCTCTTCATTTTCTGCTGATAAAATAGCAGGACAGGCTGAATCACTGAATTTAGAAAACAGCACTCAACTTAAGTAGCTAGATGATGAATGATATCATGCATAATATCTAGAATCTGACAGGCAGGTTTCAAGAGTATATGCACTTCTTTCCTTATTCTGAAAAGCTGCTGGATTTTTTTTTCCATGCGCTGTTTCTCCTTTGGGTAATACAGTAAATTTAAATGCATTCTAAATTCAGGTAAAATTTACTTATTCAATCCCCAGGACCAGTAAGCAGGAAACCCTCACAGAGGTTTACCTGGAAGTTGGCTGTATCTAACCTTAGACCACTACAGCTGAAATACACTCTCAGAGCTCTACCAGGAGTTATACTCCACAGCCTGACTCACTAGAAAAGATGCCACTATCAAGACGTGAGCTCAGCAAATCCATTAAATCCATGCCCGTTTCAGAACAAACCGCAATAACTGCTTAATGAAAATCCTTCATGTTCCAGTGACTTCTCAGGTCAATAAGCCCTGGAGATTGACCTACTTTCTTAAGCAGTCTTGTACATACTATGTTGGTTTAGTTTTTCAGCTCGTAAGTTATGTGTGAAAAGCTCTTTCCTAACATATAGCAGGATTGCAGGATAATAGCAGGATAATGTTCTTTTCCATTAAAGTTTTTGGTGTTTGTACAACACCAAGTGATTGATAACCACACGTTTCTTACAAAAGCTATCACCCTTAAAGCATGTGGTGGATAACTTTAAATTAACGAGGAAAAACATTTTCTCACATGACTGTATGGAGCATGCCTAAATTAATAAGTGATTTCATGCACAGAAACAGCATGTTAGGAGAATATGTATTCCTCACCAGTGTGATTTATTGTGAGACTGTAAAAGGCTAACACTGCTGTCCAGAAGGTAGACTTGTTTACGCTGGGTGGTCTTCCACAAAGCTAGAATACTCTATGGTTTTTGTCATGTCTTTTGAAGCTATTTTCTAACCACCTTGGCCACTTCCCTGATACAGCCTCCAGCCTCCAACTGGTCAGTTAAAGATAAGGCTAACCTCCCGACCCGCAGGCCAGCTGGACATGCTAATTAACTAAACTTTTTCAGGAAACTCCTATCTTTGAAGAAATTTAGTCATCACATATAGCAATTAATAGTTCCTCTACTCGGTCACTTCAGCAACTTCAAGGATGATCTTTACATAAAAGTACCTATTTGCTATATCCAAGGAAACACAAAGATTGGAACAAATAGTTCTTACTGACAACAACAGATGCTCTAAAAAAACATGCACACGTACTATTTGTTTCTCCCACAGCCTACTGATAGACCTTCTGTACAGCAGGGAAACAAGCAAACAATAACAAGAAGAAGAGACAAGTAATACAGCACTTTTAAAGTCTGCAGATAATCGTAAAAAGTAAAGAATAAAGTAGCATATCCGTCCAGAAGTCCAGACATTACAGAAAGATCTGTGCATCCTCTTTATTGATGCCTAGATTTCTGGGGTGGTACGATGAAATACAGAACAAAAATAAATACAAAATGTCAAAATGAAATAAAAAAAAAAAAAAAGACAGCTCACATGATTCTGCTTCTGGCTCATGCAAAAACAAATTATGAATGTGTAAGCAGTACACTAAGTTCTTATTAAAAATGTAGGTAACAATAAATGCAGCTTATCCTGTTTCCATGTACATCAAAAAGCCAAGGCTTGCCAGCTCTTATATAACATAACATTACTGTATTTGGTGGGAAGAAACCAGGGAGGTCAGATGTGAGTTTACTCGAAATCACAAACTGTAACAAGGAAATATAGCACAAACAACAAGGAAATATAGCACAGAAGTTCCATGTAATGGAACTAAAAAAAAAAAACCACCAAAGCTCTGTTTATCTTTATGAGAATCAAAGGAAACAAGTAGAGCTAATGAGTTAAATACAAACCAGGGTGAGCTCCCTGACTGAAATAATTCCATAATTGTTTCTTCTCCCCAAGTACTTACAGTGGTAACATTCTGAGGGTGGAAATTTGATTAATTCAAAGAGACAGCTTCACTCTTCCTCAGCATCCAGAAATACCCCGTTCATAGCTCAGGCCAGAATGTCAGGGATTGCACTGACTTAAGCTATTACCTTTTCTTCTTCACTGTCTAATAATGCTAATGATCATCGTAAAACTGGATAAAACAGACACTCCAAAATGAGATCACTGACTGTCCAACCTGAAAGCTAACAAAGTATTCCTTTGTGCTCAGCAGCAAAAAAAAGACTCTCTCCCTTCCTTCTATGCGAATGTCAAAGCATTAATTCCATATAATGCTCCTAACAGGCATTCTGGCTACATCCTGAGAACAGGAACTGATCCACAAACAAGCAAAACAAGCACCAATTTCCTTCTCCTGACATGTCTGAATTTTGCTTCTAAATCCCTGCCAAGGGCAAGAAAACTTAACACTACTGAGCTCATTTTGACAGATTGTTCTGTGCAGCTACCAGAAGCTCAAGACTCACGCATGCAGGTCACTCCAAAAGTAACACACAGAACCACAGAATGCCAGAGATCGGAAGGGACCTTGAAAGACCATCTGGTCCAATCCCTCTGCTGGAGCAGGAACACCTACTTACTTCCATGCAAACCACAGAAGTTATGACGAGCACAGTCACACTATTTGATAGAGCACATTCTCAGCTACAAAACCCTGTTTTCTGAACGCAGTCACTACCATTAGCTATCTGCTTTTCACCAGAGATGTAAAAGAGCTGCGCTACTAAAAATGTGAATGACCATCCAGAACACAGCCTACCTTCCACACTGCTGTTGCCACTGCTGGAACACACCACCCACTGCACATACATCCACCATTTAACCTTCCAGCAAGCACCAATGTCAACAGCTGCCATTTTTTACTCATGGAGGAACTCCACAACACGCCTTTAGTCCATATGCACCATTTTGTCACACTGCCCCTCTACTGACATCTGTCCCACAACAACAAAATGCATGGAATGTTGGCAGGAAGGTTCAACCTCTACTGTCATACCACCAACATCCACCTCTGATGTCATGGGCCAACAATAATAAAACAGAGAAGTCCTCATATACATCTCAGTGAGGCACAGCAAGCTTTATCTGTTCTACATCTCTTCTACAACTGAATCACACCTACAGAATATTTCACTGGAGTGAATAAATAACAAACACTAGAATAGAATCTCTTCACTAGCACTTACCACTGGGCCACATCACAAAAGTGTGTCTTCCTAAAATGCTGAGAAACTGCTTGATAAACATTGCTAGTTTTCACAGGCCAGTAAGGTGCTCTGCTGACACAAAGACACTTCTATACATACATACACTGAAGTCTCTGTGTGTATATATGAATATACACACACCCACAGAGCTGTGTGTATGTGAATGTATGCACACAAACACAGACCAAAAGTGGAAGTTATGTTCTTAATAAACATACAACTGCTTGCTTAAAACCAAGTAAAATTTAGAAGGCTGTTAACGTATGACACTGCTTGTGAATTAACATCCAATGGGAAGAAAGCATACCTCGTATCACTAACCAGCAGCTAATTATCAGCCTCTAGATGATACCAACGTCTTTATTGCCAGTATTGTAGAATCATGAGAACAATCCTTAAGAATGTTTTTTCAACTACAGATAGAAGTTACAAGTACTTTTAAACTATGTTTTCTTTCTGTTTTCTGATGGCTGTCCTATCTCCTACACTCTTTCTGCTTTCTCTGGAATGGAAAAATATATATATATGAAAACAAAGTATTGTAATTACAAGAACTTTAGAGAAAGTGAGGAATTAAGAAAACATCATGAGCCAGGTGAAGAGGAAGCATGCAGGCATACAAAGTTAATGACTGAGGGCTATGCTTTGAGAATCAAAACTCTCCAAGGACTTGCACAGAAAACAGTACAATGAACCACTGCTGTCATCTTTTTACAATAAAGTTCACATGGTTTTATACCTGTAGCTGTTAACATCACGAACAGTGAAAGAAGTCTTCAACACAAACTAATTAAAGACTTGCCCACAGAAGAATCAATATTCTTGGTATTTCTCAGAATTCATCTTCCGACAGCTAATGCAGAACTCTCTATTCTGCATGGATGGCAGCACCCCCTCAGCCCACGGTGACTCAACCTAAATATTTATGTTACATCCAGAGAAATGAATTACCTCAAAGATAAGACTTCCAGAGAGGCTGAATTACTTTTCAGTACGTCAGCTGTTATCTCTAAGCTGGAGAGAGAAGGATTTCAAAGCAGTTTTATTTACTCAGTGGATAAAGAATGGGTTGGATGGTCACAGCCAGAGGGTTGTGGTCAACTTTTCTATATCCAGATAGAGACCAACCATAGAATCATTAAGGTTGGAAAGACCACCAAGATATCTGGATCAACTATCAACACACACCTATGACCATTTGTTCAGTGTGACATCTACCCTCTTCTTGAAAATCACCAGGGATGGTGGCCCCACTACCTCCCTGGGCAGCCTGTTCCAATACCTGACCACTCCTTCTGAAAATAAACTTTTCCTATATCCAGCCTGAACCACCCATGGTGCATTTGGAAAAAGAGCCCAAACCCCATCTTGCTACGACCTTCATTGAAGTAATAATAAGGTCTCCCCTGAGTCTGCCCTTCTCTGAAGAAACAATCCAAGTTCCCTCAGCCTCTCCTTGTAAGACTTGTGCTTCAGACCCTTTACCAGCTTTGTTGCCCTTCTCTGAACATGCTCCAGGGCCTCAATGCCTTTCTTGTACTAAGGGGCCCAAAACTGAACGCAGAACTCAAGGTATGGCTCACGAGCATCAAGTGGAGGGGAATGATCACCTCCCCAGTCCTAGCGACTACACTATTTTTGTATACAAGACAGGATGCCACTAGCTTTCCTGGCCATCTGGCACAGTGCTGGCTGGCTATCAACTACAATCCCCAGATCCTTTTCTTCCACTCAGTTTGCCAGTCACTCTGCCTGAAGCCTGTAGCAGTGCATAGAATTTCTGTAACTGAAACGCTGGACTCAGCAACTCAGTCTTCTTAAAGCTCAAACAACTGGATTCAGCGCATTGATCTAGCCTATCCAGACTCCTCTGTAAAGCCTTCCTACCCCCAGAGGTCTGCCTTGGGAAGCGTGCCCCTCAGCATCACTATCAGCAACGTACACAGTGGGATGAAGACTACCCTCAGCAGATTAGCTGATGACACCAAGCTGAGTGGTGCACTTGACAAAATAGAAGGAAGTCATCCAGAGGGATATGGAGAAGCTTGAAAACTGGGCCTACATAAGCCAAACAAAGCCAAATGCAAGCTTGCATGTGGATCGCAGCAACCCCAGACATCTAGTGGCTGGCAACCATGCCTGCAGCAGAGGCTTGGAACTAAATGATTTTAAAATTCCCTTCCAATCCTAGCCATTGTATGATTCCGTAATACAAAGCAAGCAGTTAAGAGACAATTCTGTTTGATACCTTACTGAACACTAAAAATGAACGTTTGCCCTCAAAACAGATACTACACAGCTCTTGACATTCATGTTTTTTTTTTTTTTTTTATCTTCCAAGAGACAAGTAATATATTAGGATACTAGATCACAGGCTCAGGTACTTGAAAGATGCTTTCTTTCCCTTCACTTCTACAATTCAACTTTTCCAATACAGTAAAGTAAATGCTATTACAGCTACTTTTGACAGCAGTGAGTCCTTGATTATTCACAACTAAGTAGAAGCTAATACAATCACATGAAAAGATATAACGTTGTCATCAGCCTGGCTGAAACGTCTCTACACCAATGCACACAGCCTGTGAAATAAGCAGAAGAGTCACAAGTGATAGCAGAATTAGAAAACTATGACTAATTGCTATCACAGAAATATGCAGAACGATTCACGTAACTTGAGTACAACAACTGTGGGCTACAAGCTTTATAGAAGGAATAGAGAAGGTAGGAAGGGTAAGGGAGGGAGCTGCCTTCTATGCTAAGAAGATACAACTGCAAAGAGCTGCTCCTGAAAAAGTCAAGAACAGGTTGAGAGCTTGTTAGTTAAAATCAGGAACAAGATCAGTGAAGGACGTCTGGTGGTCAGGGTCTCCTACAGGCTGCCTGATGAAGGGGAGCCTGTTGACAAAGCCATCTTGCTTCAGCTTCAAGAGGCATCACACTTGGAGGCTCTCATCCTCATGGGACTAACCCAGGTGCTAGGAAAAGGACACAGAAAGCTGCAAGCAATCCAAAAGACTGCTGAAGTCAGTTGAGAATGACTTTCTTGTTCAGGTACTGGCAACCAGAGGTGAAGCATTACCAGGCATGGTGCTCACCAATGTGGAGGAGATATTAAAGAGATCAAGATCAGAGGCAGTCTGAGCTGCAGTGACCAGGCCCTGGTCAGGTTTGTGATCTCAAGGGATGTGGGCCTGGCAAAGAGCAGAGTCAGGACCACGAACTTCAAGAGAGCAAACTCTGGGCTATTTAAAGAATTATGGGGTGAGATCCCCTTGAAAATTATCTTTAGGGACAACGGACAGTACAGATCTGGCAGCACTTAAAGATACCTCTCTGAGAGCAAAGAGCTCTCCCTGTACAGGATAACAAGCAGGAGAGGCAGGAAAGTAGCACAGCTAAGTACCTGCTGGTCAAACCGACTGAAGTGAATGAAAACTGTAAGCAGTGGAAGTGCCTGTGGGGACGTGTGGCCTGGGACACTGTCCAGATGGGCAGAGACCAGGAAAGCAAGGGTGCAAATGAAAGCAAACTCGGTAAGAGGTGTGAAAAATAATAAGAGAGATTCTACAGGTATGTTGGTCAGAAAAGGAGAGGAGAGTGTAACCCCTCTGAGGGAGAGGAGGGGGGGGAACCAGCTGCTTCAGACATGTGGAAGGCTTGAGTTCTTTGCCTCTATCTTCAGGTCCAGTCAGGCTTTCCATACCTTTTGTGTCCTTGAACTTAAGGGCTGGGCTCAAAGGAGAAAAATTCCTCCTGGTCTAAGAGCAGAGCAAGTCAGAGATCACCTCACGAGGCCGAAGGAGTTCAAGTCCGTGATGCCAAACAACTCTCACCCCAGAGTTCTGAAGGAGCTGCCTGATGTGATTGCCAAGCCACTCTTCATCATATTTGAAAAGTCGTAACTATTGGACAAAGTCCCTGGTGAGTGGGAAAGAAAGATCTGGGGAACTACAGGCCAGTGAGCCTCACACCTGCGCCTGTGAATATGACAAAACAGATGCTCCTGGAAGAGATGTTAAGGCACATGCAAAACTAGAAGGTAAACCAAGACAGCCAGCACAGCCTGACCAACCTGGCAGCCTTCTATGACGGAGTAACGGCATTGGTGGACAAAGGAAGGGCAACTGATGTCATTAGCATGGATTTCTGCAAGGTTTTTGACATGGTCTCACACCACATCCTTATCTCTACATTGGAGAGATATGGTTTCGAAGGCTAGACTATTCAGTGGATAAGAAAATGGTGGCAAGGCTGCAGTCAGAGGGTTGGTGGACCTATGCCAAGCAGAGGCCACTCAAGAATGATGCCCCACAGGGGTCCATCTTGGGACTAGTACTCCCTAACATCTTTATCAATGACATAGACAGCAGCATCACTCAGCAACAATGATGACACCAAACTGAGTAGTACAGCTGACAAAACAGGAAGAAGAGATGCCATCCAGAAGAGCCTGGACAGACTTTAAAAGTGGTCCCATATAACCGAAGTTATATATTTGGTTTATATACATATAAACCAAAACTCAACAAGGCCAAGTGCAAAGTGCTGCACTTGTATCGGAGGTTGCCCTGACCCACGTCCATGGCTGGGAGAAGCACTCCTTAAGAACAGCTTACCAAGAAAACCTTAAGAGTCCAGGCACGAGGACTGGCTGAGGGATCTGGACTTGTTCAGCCTGTACAACAGAAGGCTTGGGAGAGACCTGACAGCAACCTCCCAGTACTTAAAAGGGAGCTTATAAACAGGAGGGATATCAACTTTTTAAATGGGTAGATAGCAATAGGACAAAGGGAAATAAGGGGGAATGATTATAAACTGAAAGAGGAAAAATTCAGATGAGATGTTAGGTTAAGTGTTTTTATAGTAAGACGGTGTTGAGGTCCTGGAACTGGATGCCCAGTCTCTGGAGGCATTCAAGGCCAAGTTGAATGGGGCCCTGGGCAGCCTGATCTACCACCTGATCCAGAGGCTGCAACCCTGCCAGCAGCTGGGGGGGGTGAAACTAGGTGATCCCTGAGGGCCCTTCCAACCTAAGCCACTCTATGATTCTATGATTTGTACACTGACACGTAGTTTCTACCATACCCAATTTCAGTCTTTTCTCTTAATACCACTGGAAGACCTGTGTCAAAGTACAGCAGAAATAGTAAAGCCTAGACATTTCAGTCAATAGTTCAATAACATCTCTGCTGAGTAGCATCTCCTCCACGCAGCAAGTATATTCCAGAAAATTCCAGGTCTGTGTTTGATTTGGAAGAAAACATGCCAAGTAAGAAACCAAATCAGGATGTTCTGACAAATGCACAGTGAGGCCACCATGATCAGCTCTTCTCCAGACAGAGCCTAGTACAGAAAGACATCTGCAACTAAAACGTTTCACACAACAGAGAGAGCTGTGCAACACATAAAAACATGTGTCTAATAAGATTTTAACAACACTAACCAGATTATTAGAGAGAACCTCAGTAAACACACTGTTCTGCTGACCTATTTGTACTAGCTCTGCAGCAATTTGAAAACAGAGTGAAAATTAACATAAAGAAATGATTAATTGTATCATAAAAAAAAATAAGGTTGCACATTGAAGGGGGAAAGAGTCCTATAGTTGGAAATAATGGGCTTTAGTTGCAAGGTGAAACTCTTCTGTTTTTATGAGCCACATGCTCAAGATGTCACTAGACTAATAAGCCACACAGTACAGTAACAAGAAATGCTCGTCTACTTCTTATGCCCTAGATTATCTTGTAGTGGCTCAGGTCTTTGTGGGTCTTCTGCTGTTATTTCTGTTTTAAATATGCAGACAACAACTGTCCCTTCATCTGAAAGTCCCAGCATTTCACTGTAAGCACAGAATTTTTAAGATATTCAGCATTTTTTTACTTGACACAACTATACAGCAAACAGGGTTGTAAACGAACTCTCTTGCAGATGAAACATTCCACTCACAGACAAAAGCAGTGGAAAATCTTTATTAGGAGAAAAGTAGTTTGGCACAGTTACTGCTACAGTTACTGTTCTCCTTTACTCCCACATTCTTCCTAGTTTCCAGGAACACTTTAACCATTTTGTTTACACAGTAAAATCAGTAGGAATTTATGTTTGTCATTTTAACTGCCTCCTGCAAACTGCTGGGTGTTGTGGGATTTCTTTCTTTATTTCTCGAGAGTTTTGTTTGTTCTCTTGATGTTTGTTCTGTTTCATTTCCATCTATGCTGTTACAATGGCAGAATGTTAGCACTGAAAATGTTTAGTTTTTTTTTTAATTAAACACAACTATTTAGGCACATTTTTTAAGCTATACATGGCAAATTGTGTACAAAATGATTAAAACTTAATCCAGTCTGGAACTGAAGGCTGGTTTTAGACCTCCTTCATCTGACTTAAAAAGAAGATCCAATGTTGCAATATCCAGAAATGCATTTCAACAAGACTATGGCTCATTGTTGCCAGTAGCCCACATGAAACAAAGGGGAAAGAAAAAAAAAAAAAAAAAGAAAAAAGCCAGACTGCCTAGTTTTTTTCTTGCAGCTAACGACGGTACAAGCAGTACTGTGAGGTCTAGGAAGTCTGCACGCTCATCATGAATTAAGGACTTACACCAAGAGAAAGGATCAGAGTAACGCTGGTTTAAAATGGATGACTTTCAGATTAAGAAAAACAGCCTTCTTGAAAAACTGCTCATTATACAGATAAGACCTAACGTGTGTTCATGCTTTGATTCACAGCAATTCTTAATCTCTTACATAGTAAGGGAGTCCCAAAGTTCTTCAAGGAAAGAAACCATCATGAGCTACAAAGATCATCAGCATGATACTTAAGTTGTTGGCATCTACTTCAAGTGTTTCAATTGCTTTTAGTTTTAAAAATGACAAAAAGAAACAGGGAGTGCATAAAAATTAGCTAACAACTCCCCTTCCAGCTATCTACGGGGCTCCGACTCAGAATGTACTGAAATGCAGTTATGTCTCTAGCCCAGCTTACCTTATGGGAGCTTTCTTCAGCTACGTAACTCATGCTTTCACTACATGCTGTATTCCCAAACGTGGTCTAACATCCGTGATGCAGCCTGGTCAATACAATCATTAAAGATTACACTACGTTTCCCCTTAATTTTTTTTTTTTTCCTATTTAATTTTCTACAGGAGAAGGAACTCACCTTAAGTTAACATATTTAAAGTTCTGTCAAATGCCCACACACTTCTCAGTGTCACAGCAACAGCATGCCAATTTTAAAATTGTGATTTAAGCCAGCAGGTGGATAAACGTGACAGTTTTTTGCTCACTCCTCCTCCCTTCCCAGTGGGATGGTGGAGAGAATCGGGGGGAAAAAAAAACGTAAGTAAAACTTGTGGGTTGACAAGACAGAGAAAAGGATAATAATTATGTTTATGCATAAATATGAATATATTAACAAAGTGATGCACGAGCAATTGCTTACTACCCCACAACTAATATCTACCTAGCCCCCAGCAGCAGCAGAGAGAGAGAAAGAGAGAGATGAACTCTCATCCTCTTCAAAACTCCTTCTGCTTGGTATCATACGGTATGGAATATCCCTTTGGTCATGTTAGGTCAGCTGTCCTAATTCACTCCCTCCCAGCTCCTCGGGCCCTCGCTGTGAATGGCTTTGTCCCCATACACAGAGCTGGTGAGGCACTGGAACAGGTTGCCCAAAGAGGCTGTGGATGTCCCATCCCCGGAGGCATTCAAGGCCAGGCTGAATGTGGCTCTGGACTCTGGTGGTGAAGGACCCTGCACACAGCAGGGGGTTGAAATGAGATGATCATTGTGTTCCTTTTCAACCCAGGCTGTTCTAGGATTCTAAGATTCCATACAACACTTCTTAGTTGCAACTAGAAAAATCAGTGTGTTATCAACATTATTTGTCTCCTAGAACCAAAACAGACCATCATACCAGACACTCACACAAAAACAATTATATTCCAGCTGAAACTAAGACATACAGACTCTCTCAGCTCCCCAGAGTGCTGAGTTTTAGCAGTGATGCTCATGTGTCACTTGTCACTTGCTGGATACCATCTCCAGACAACTGGGAGAAAAGGAGGTTATCAGGAGTAGTCAGCATGGGTTCACCAAGGGGAGGTCGTGCTCGACCAACTTGGTGGCCTTCTATGATGCTGTCACATGCTGGGTGGATGGGGGAAGAGCGGTAGGTGTAGTCTACCTTGATTTTAGAAAGGCATTTGATACTGTCTCCCACGACATCCTTATAACAAAGCTGAGGAAGTGTGGGATAGATGAGTGGACAGTGAGGTGGGTTGAGAACTGGCTGACTGGCAGAGCGCAGAGGGTCGTCGTTGGTGGTGCAGAGTCTGGCTGGAGACCTGTAACCAGTGGTGTCCCCCAGGGGTCTGTGCTGGGTCCGGACTTGTTCAACATCTTCATCAATGACCTTGATGAGGGGATAGTGGCCACCCTCAGCAAGTTTGCTGATGATACGAAGTTGGGAGGATTGGCTGACATGCCTGAAGGCTGTGCTGCCATTCAGCGAGACCTGAATAGGCTGGAGAGCTGGGCGGTAAGAAACCGGATGAGGTTCAACAAAAGCAAGTGTAGGGTCTTACAACTAGGGAGGAGTAATTGCATGCACCAATACAGGCTGGGGGATGAGCTGCTGGAGAGGAGCTCCGCAGAGAGGGACCTGGGCGTCCTGGTGGATGACAGGTTGGCCATGAGCCAGCAGTGTGCCCTCGTGGCCAAAAAGGCCAATGGCATTCTGGGGTGCATTAAGAAGAGCGTGTCCAGCAGGTCGAGGGAGGTGATCCTCCCCCTCTACTCTGCCCTGGTAAGGCCTCATCTGGAGTGCTGTGTTCAGTTCTGGGCTCCCCAGTACAAAAAAGACAGGGATCTCTTGGAAAGAGTCCAGTGGAGGGCCACAAAGATGGTGAAGAGCCTGGAGCATCTCCCCTATGAAGAAAGGCTAAGTGAACTGGGTCTGTTTAGCCTTGAGAAAAGAAGACTGAGAGGGGACCTGATCCAGGTTTATAAATATCTGAGGTGTGGCGGCCATAGTGGTGAGGCCAGTCTCTTTTCAGTGGTACGTGGAGACAGGACGAGGGGAAATGGACATAAGCTGCAGCACAGGAAGTTTCGCACGAATGTGCGTAAGAACTTCTTCACGGTGAGGGTGACGGAGCACTGGAACAGGCTGCCCAGGGAGGTTGTGGAGTCTCCTTCTCTGGAGATATTCAAGACCCGCTTGGACGCCTACTTGTGCGACCTGGTGTAGGGAACCTGCTTTGGCAGGGGGGTTGGTCTCGATGATCTCTAGAGGTCTCTTCCAACCCCTACAATTCTGTGATTCTGTGATTCTGTTTAGGAAGTAAAATTCTACAATCAGTTCTACCGGGACCACCTCAAAATATATTCCCTGAAGCAGTGCGTTCATGGCTAGGCTACATTAATAAAAAGATACCCGAGTTCATCTAAAGTAATATTACTTTTAGTTCAAAGTCTGGACTAAGGAACGCTTGTATTGCATGTGAAGGCCAGCATTTAAACGTTAATTTAATCATTACCTGGACAGGAGGGGTGATTCATCAAAAAGAAGTGTGACAAGTGTTCAATTCATCATTATTTCACTTATCAGAGACTTAAGCTATAAAATACTACTGCATTATTGACAACTGCTCCTATTTCCCAAACCTGTAACCAACTTTGTAATTTCCCAGGAAAGGGCTGGGAAGATTCAGAGTATCTATAAACCTCTCAAATCTTGCTCTGCACTAACACTGGGTAACAACATAACAGAGCTGGGACAAGATATAATTCAAAAAAGCAGAGGAAAATTAACTAGAAATAAAAAAATGTTTCCAAGTTGATCAAGTATAACAGTAATAAAGAAAAAATGAAATTCACATGGAAAATAGATAAATTACATAGTTACAACAGCTTGTTTGCAAATGAAGTAAAATATGAAATATCTGTAATCTAGGTTAATGGTTTAAAAAGAATCAAGAAACTTTCCTAATATCGCAGACTTCTGGGCAATTACACAGATACACATGACCAGGTTGTTTACCTCCTCTAAGCTGCACTAAGTTGAACTGTAATGCAGAGAAATTATCAACTCTAGCTCAAAAGCCTTCAAGTTTGAGGTACTACTGAGGAGACACAGGCGATCATACGGCCCTCAGTTTAATGAAGCATGTGGAAGTACCACAGACATCAACTGCTAACAGTTCCCCATAATAAATACTGCATCAAGCAGTTCAGTCCTAACTATGTTTAGCAGGCAGGGAGGAGATGAGCAGCTCACTTCTTCCCAAGCCTTCCATTTTTCACTGCTGTTTTTGCAGAGCTCATTACGTATGAGATCACTGTTAGCAAGCATGCTTTTCTGAGGTGGGATAAAGTATCTAACAATGCGCTGACACGTTCATCCAAGCATACCTGACAGTTAGTCATTCACTTTTCATGCAGTTCTTACAACTGGACACTAGCAAAGGACACATTCTGCGAGACAGAGCTGAACACGGCCCAGAACAGCAGCTGCTACACACTAACAAAGCTCATTTAGCTTTACAGTATTGAACTGCAGCCACCTTCTTGCAACAAGCAGATAACTCATTGCTAGACAGACAAAATGCTATCAACTGACCAACCTAGAACCTTTCCCTTTCCTTCATTTCTCCCCACATAACTTTATTTTAGCCAATAAAATACTGCAAGTGCTGGCAGGAACTTGCATTCAATGCAAGCAGCTATCGTTTTCTCAGGACAAATTACTAAAAAGCAAGGCTTTCTCATTAATACACAAAGGAACTTCAGCTGTTCTTAACTACAGGCTTTCCTTCTTCCTCTCTTCTTCCCTATGCCAACTTGCTCACTTATACACAACACCATGCAGAATTTACCAGAAGCAGAAGAATCAGGATTTGGCTCTGTAACAGTTAGTTTATTTTTCTTCTGTCAACGGTTTACGGGCTGGTTCGGCCCGGTTCCGTGACTAGAAGGGCGGAGGGATCCGCGGATCCGCGCCCCCGGAAAAAAAAAGAAAATAAGGGACCCCGAAATAATTGAAAACAGTGGCAACAATCTGAGGTAAAACAAAGTAATTTACTAAATATGGTATCAACAGAATTTTATAAGGAGAGAGAATGTGAAATTGATGGTGGATCGGCCTTACCACAACGCTGAGATGAGAAGCGCAGGCAGAGAAGCGCAGGCAGAGAAGCGCAGGCAGAGAAGCGCAGGCAGAGAAGCGCAGGCAGAGAAGCGCAGGCAGAGAAGCGCAGGCAGAGAAGCGCAGGCAGAGAAGCGCAGGCAGAGAAGCGCAAGCGAAGCAGCGCAGGCAGAGAAGCGCAAGCGAAGCAGCGCAGGCAGAGAAGCGCAAGCGAAGCAGCGCAGGCAGAGAAGCGCAAGCGAAGCAGCGCAGGCAGAGAAGCGCAAGCGAAGCAGCGCAGGCAGAGAAGCGCAAGCGAAGCAGCGCAGGCAGAGAAGCGCAAGCGAAGCAGCGCAGGCAGAGAAGAGAGCATCGGGTGACCTTGCCGGGAGTTATATCTCCTCGCTGACCGCAAAGCCCCCTGGGGAAACGTAGCTGCTCTTCTCCGCTGGACAGGCACCCGGAACTTGAGCATCAGCAGTCAAACCCCCAGTACATTGCATGATGTTATGATGTGGAATACCGATAATGAAAAATCATGAAACCATGACATCTTCATATTTAAATTGAGATTAACTGCACAAGGTTTCATTTCAAGCACTTCAGAGCTGGCAAAGGAACAGACAACTTATAGTTCTATCTTTTCCAGAACTCTGATTCAGAAAGCCCACATTGTAAGTTAAAATAAAAATGGATTCCTACTGAACTGAGGCTACTAGTAGTCACAGCTCCACTCTGCGCAGCTCCTTTTGTTTTTCATCTCTCACAATTAAGTAAAAGGTAATTAAAATCTATCAACACTAAATAAGGATGGTAAGTCTCCTGCATGTTTGCAACAAAAAAAAAAAGAAAAAAGAGAAAAGCAGAAACAACAGAGGTGAAAAAAAAGGCCTAGTCTAGTGGTTGGCAACCCTGCCCTCAACAGGAGGGTTGAAACTAGATGGTCTTTGAGGTCCTTTTCAACTCAAGCCTTTCCATGAATGATCCTATGAGAAGGATAGGAAGGGTGAAACACTACGTACTGTCAAGGGTTCCTTCTGTATATTGCACCTATAAAACCTGTAAAAAGTCACCCCCGAAAGACCTTAATATGGAATTGTCACAATCATCAATCCACCCATTTGGGGAATGTTTTCAAAGGATCTCAATGGAAATGCTTGTAGAATTTTAGGTTTTGCTTGTTTTTAAATCTCAAGCAGGGCTACAGAGAACAGGCAGCACAGCAGCACATCAAATGTCCCCAGGGAGACAGACTCCACAATCACTCCTGACAACCTGTGCCAGTGCTGCATCATCTCTACAAGAACAGTAACAACAAAAGTGCTTCCTGATGGTGGTGTGAATGGGGTCCAGCAGAGCAGAACTGCAGGTAAATACACTGACATAGTGCCATGGTTTTATGATTTTGGTTATCAGTGTTCCACATCATAACATCATGTAGTGCACTGAGAGTTAAAGAGTTGATGCTCCAGTTCCGTGAACCGACGACAGTTCTAGATCTACATGTCTCAGAGGAGAAGAACTGCATACCCCAGAGGGCTGTTCACTGTTCTCTTTCCATTTTCCAGTCAGAGGAAAAAATAAAGCTGTCTGCAGGTCATGAGAACCCCCTTTTCCCTTTCTGCTCATCTCTGCAGCACGTGTGCTCCCTGGCCATCTTGCCTTCAACATTAGAGTAAGTGCCCAGAAACAGAAGGCCCCTCTCTCTTTTTATGTATTAGCCTCAATTTCAACTGTATTGTATTATATTATGTTATCTTTTTTTAGTAAGTTAGCTTTCCTCCTGTTCCCACTGTTTCATTTTTAGGCCCATCTCCCTACCCTCTTCCTTTCTTCCCCTTCCCCCTTTCTCGGGGTGTGGGCCAGCGAGTCCCCCTGCCCCATTATCACAGAATGTCCAGGGTTGGAAGGGACCTCAGGGATGATGAATCTCCAACCCCCCGCTACATGCAGGGCCACCAACCTCCCCATTTAGTACCAGCCCAGGCTGCCCAGGGCCCCATCCAACCTGGCCTTGAACACCTCCAGGGATGGATGGGGCATCCACAGCCTCTCTGGGCAGCTGTTCCAGCACCTCACCACTCTCATAGCAAAGAACTTCCCCCTGACATCCAACCTCAATCTGCCCTCCCTCAGCTTAAAACCATTTCCCCTTGTCCTGCAGTTATCAACCCTTTCAAAGAATTGGCATCCCTCCTGTTTGTAGGCCTCCTTTAGGTACTGGAAGCCTGCAGCCTTCTCCAGGTGAACAAGCCCACTTTCCTCAGCCTCTCTTCATAGGGGACGTGCTCCAGCCCTCTGATCATCTTTGTGGTCCTCCTCTAGTAACAGCATTGGGTCAAACCAGCCCATAAGCCGCTGACACACTGTATCTTAGTTTCTTAATTACAGTCTTCCAGCTCTGGGCTATAAGGACTCAAATCCACAGCAACCTGGCAAAAACTTTCTCTATTCCCACTTCCACAGACCCTTTTCTTCTGGAATACCAGTACACTGTTTCTAACAATAAACCTCACCAAGAGGGTGTTGACAGAATTCTCCTACTAAGCAGGGATCATGGCTTTATGATTTTATTGTTGGTATCCCACACCATAACATCATGTCGTACACTGGGAGTTGACGAGTTAATGCTGCAGTCCCACGGATTGTCAATAGTTATGGGTACTTGTCCCAGAAGAGAAGAACTACAGCTTCCAGAAGACTTCGTTGTTCTATTTTTCATTTAAGGGAAAGACAAAACTGGTTGGGAGTCACAAGACTGCCCTTTTCCTTCTGCTCTTCTTTGCAGTGTGCGCTCCCTAGTGTGTCGCCTTCACCATTAGAGTAATGCCTTGGGTTTTTGGACAAACTCTCTCCCATTTTATCTGTTTTATTAGTTTCAACTCCAATTATAGTGGATTATATTGTGTTATCTCACATTCCTCCATTATATTAAGTAAAACAGTTTTCTCCCTTGGCTCGTAGCTGCTGGTTTTTTTTTTAGGCCCATCTCTCTACCTTTTCCCTACACACCCTCCCAAGGGTGTGGGTCTCTCTGCCCTATTAGTCAAGGAACTAGGCCAGAACCGTGACAGCAGGTTTCTTTCTCACAACATTAGCAATTTCTACTAAGTTAAAAACAACTAAATCCTTAGAACTTTGGGACTAACCTCCAGAAAGACGGAATAAATGTTTTAAAGACATGCATACATATAACTGTGTATGATAACTGTAACACTGAACAAGCAAGGTTCATCCACACTGTTCACCCACAAATTCAGCAACACCTGTAGAAGGTAAACAGTACATTCCTTCCACAGTCAAATATCTTACCACCCTCTCTATCCCTCAGAGGGATCATAAGGTGTTGGAAGAGTGTGGGAGGGAAGGCATGTGGCAAGAGATCCATCTCAAATTTGTAGACGGTTCTAATATCACTAGGCAAAAAGATACTGTTTTTCCCCACTATGCATCAGATGAAAAGACAAAACATTCTCTTACTCGGAGGTAAACCATGCATGCAGAAAGTAGACAGACTGCTTTACTAACATGCAGTTACAAGAGTTGAACATTAACCAGACTAAACCAGTACACTGGATCAAAGCCTCTTTGTTTCAACAGTTTGCAGAAATCACATAAGAGTTTTCTCCAGATTTAACTTCTTTCCCACAAGCATCCTATGGAGAAGAGGTAAGTCTGTTCAGTCCTACACAGAAAGGTGGAAGAGTGAAGAACAGCAGTAACAAGCAGAGAACAACGCCAGAAGCAGTCTCTAGTCCGTGCATCCAGAATGAGCATCTCTTCATCATTACAGGGACTGATTAGGCACGAAGACTAAGCATTAGACTGAGGCTATAAAGCAGATAGAAAAATGAAACAAATGACTGTTCTTGAGAATTTTAGCGAAGTAATGCACTGAGCCGTGAAGGCTTTTCTGTGCATGAGTGTCACTCTGAGGCTGAATTCCACCCATCAACCACTGAGCACACGTGACTGGCACGTTCCTAAGAGGCACTGGCTTAGTCTGGAATCCATCCTAGTAGCAGAGTAATAACAACACATCATTATACAAGTCCAACTGCCTATAGCAGGCCCTCCCCCACACTAAAACAAAACAAAAAAACAAACAAAAACAAGGCACAGTACTGTGTAAAGGGAGGAAGCAAAGTGAGGTAATATTTATATTCAGTCCACAAGGAAGTCCAGAGTCACTGATTCCTCCAGATTTTGATATTAATATGAATTTTATTTCCTTCTAATTGCAAGAAATTAAACAGAGCACATCACACATTACTCACCTCTGCATGAAATGCCTTGGCTATCAATTGCTTGTTTGCAGAATCCACAAATTTTGGATTTCCTAAAGGATTTGTTTTTGAAAGTATGAGACTTCGATGCTGTTTCCCGAGGCTGGAAGAAAGGGGAATAATGTCAGATTCTCTCAGTTTTTCAGTCATACTTTTAAATGTAACAGCATGTCTCTGGTACTCCCTGTCTCACATGAGTTTCCCACTCTTAAACAAGGGAAGTAACAAGTCATAAGAAACTTCTCATGCAAGACGTTTTATATCTTAACGCCAGATTTCCCTATGACAACCTTCTACAAAGAAATAGAGAATAATCTCCACGGTATGAACAGCATTCTGACCTAAGGTCTCACCCATATGAAAAGCTGTACTGGTTCAGCTTATACTGGTTAAAAATTAGCTAAGTAATGCACCCAGTTATCATGGTAACCAATATAACTTGCCTTGCTGTAGCAGAGTTTAGTTTCCTTACTAAGTGAAAAGCACCAAGAGCGAACAGCCAAGTTTGGTTTTGACAGTTTACTAAGTTCAAAATCAATTTTGCTTTTTTTCCCCCGCTTTCATAAGAAAATACATTGAAGTTTTCTTTTCCCCCCCCACAGTATGTCACAGTAACTGAAATATTATATTAAAAATAACAGTGAAGTCTCTAGTGAGGACAGAAAAGCAAAAAATGCCATATAAGCTAAGGCTTCTATAGGCTAATTATTATTACAGCTTTAAGTAACAGAAGGCTACTCAAAGTCTGAAACAGAGTCCATACGTCCTCTGGAAGGGCATAACAACCTTTTCATTGTTTCATTGGCAGACTTCTGGAAAATACCATTAATCATGGAACTGAAAGATAATTTTTCTGGTTCCTTCCGTTCATTAAGTATTCAGTAAATCAAAGAAATTACATAAAATAAGGCCGTTATTCATGAAATGGGTTAGGAAAGTGGGAAAGATTCACTGCATGATGCAGTGAGGTTACCTGGGATTTCTTCGTGGCTTCAAGCAATGTGGCCCTAAACAAAACGTTTAGTCGTCTCTAAAAATGTCCACACTGAAGCTGCTGTGCAGGCACAAGAAGTGTCTTAAAAATGATGCGTCACAGACCTCAGCTACTTCCACATACTGCTTCAACAAGGACCTATCTCGAGCTTCAGAGAAGCCCTTAAGAACGTAAGTGGCAGCAATCAACTCTGAGCAAGCCATTTAAGTCTATCAATTTCCAGAACTTCACGAGGGAAACAGCAGAAGATCCCTTGTCAGTAGAAGTACTAGACAAAATATTGGACAAATAAGTCTGAATTGCAGTTACAGTGTCACATTAGACATTTCAATCACTAACCACAAAAGTCAAATTCCCTTACACCTCCCCATTTCGGAACTTGTTCAGATTTACATCATGCTACATCATACTAAATTGAAGGCTGTTGTCATAATTTACATCAAATTGGCATTCATATGGCAAAAAAAAAAAACAAACTTAAAATCTGCCAGGTCTTTTTTTCACAGAACCACAGAAGCCTCAGAGTTGGAAGGAACCTCTGAAGGCCATCTAGTCCAATGCAATGAACGGCTGGACCAGGCCGCCCAGGGCCTTATCCTTGAAAGTCTCCAGGGACAGGGCACCAGCCACAACACTCGGTAGCCTGCTCCAGTGCCTCACCACCCTCCCTGCAAGAAATTTCTTCTTTACATCCAACATAAATCTACCCTCCCTGAGCTTGAAGCCAGTTTTCCTTGTTCTATCGCCACAGACCTGCTAAAGGGTCTGTCCCCTTCTTTCCTGTAGCTCCCCTTCATAGACCAAAAGGGCACCTCAGAACCTTCTCTTCTCCAAGCTGAGCAGCCCCAGCTCTCTCAGCCGGTCCTCACGGGAGAGGTGCTCCATTCTGTGGACCATTTTTGTGGCCCTTCAGTGGACGTGCTCCAACAGATCTAATCTCTCCTGCACTGAGGACTCCACATCTGGATGCAGTACTCCAGGCGAGGCCTCACCAGCACAGAGTGGAGGTGCAAGATCATTTCCCTCAACCTGCTAGTCACGCATCTTCTGATGCAGCCCAGGATATGGTTGGCTTTCCAGGCTGTGAGGACACACTGCTGGCTCATGCCCGGCTTGCCATCCACCAGCACCCACAGGTCTCTTTTGGCAGGACTGCGCTCAATCCTTTCATGCCTCAGTTGGCACTAGTAATGGCAGCTGCCTCAATCCAGGTGCAAGATCTTGCATTTGGATTTGCTGAACCTCATGAGGTTCTCCTGGGCCCATTGCTCAATCCTGTCTAGGTCCCTCTGGATGGCATCCCATCCCTCTGGTGTGTCAACCACACCCCACAACTTGGTGTCATCAGCAGACTTGCTGACTCAACTCCACTGTCAGGGTCACCAACAACACAGATATTAAGGAGTATCAGCCCCAGCCCCAACCCCTGGGGGACATCACTCATCACCAATCTCTATCCAGACATTGAGCTGGATGAAGAACTGGCTGCAGGATTAAGCTCACTGAACAGTCCACCTATCAAATCCATACCTTTCCAGTTTGGAGAGAAGGATGTTGTGGGATACCCTGTCAAAGGCTTTAAAGTCCACACAATGCCATCAGTGGCTCTTCCCTTGTCCATCCATGCAGTAACATGGTTGGTTTTTTTTCCCGTATGAAAATACAGAAGATGTTTTTTAAAAGATTAAAATGACCAGGCAGAAAACTGTCATTACATCTATGTAATGCAACTTAGAAAGTTCAAGCACTGCACCCAAAGATCCGAGAGGCCCTCATCTTCACAGCCTCTTTTTACCTTAAGAATTAGCAATGCCATCATCTTCACTGGTATTTGAAGAGTTGCTGTGGCTTCTCTGCTTTGTAGATAAGGTTATACATTTAGAATCACAGAATGACCTGGGTTGGAAAGGACCTCAAGGATCATGAATCTCCAACCCCCCGCTACATGCAGGGCCACCAACCTCCCCATTTAATACCAGCCCAGGCTGCCCAGGGCCCCATCCAACCTGGTCTTGAACACCTCCAGGGATGGACGGGGCATCCACAGCCTCTCCGGGCAGCTGTTCCAGCACCTCACCACTCTCTGTAAAGAACTTCCCCCTGACATCCAACCTCAATCTGCCCTCCCTCAACTTAAAACCATTCCCCTTGTCCTGCTGTTATCTCCCCTTTCCAAGAGCTGATTCCCCTCCTGTCTGTAGGCTCCCTTTAGGTACTGAAAGGCTGCAGTGAGGTCACCCCACAGCTTCTCTTCTCCAGGCTGAACAAGCCCAGCTCCCTCAGCCTGTCTTCATAAGGGAGCTGCTCCAGTCCCCTGATCATCTTTGTGGCTCCTCTGGACCCTCTCCAACAGCTCCCTGTCTTTCTTGTACTGAGGGCTCCAGACCTGGGCACAGTGCTGCAGATGGGGCCTTACAAGAGCAGAACAGAGGGGGACAGTCAGCTCCCTGTCCCTGCTGGCCACCCCTCTGCTGACGGAGCCCAGGATCCCATTTGCTTTCCCAGCTGCAAGAGCACACTGCTGGCTCATGTTAAGTTTTTCATCTATCAAGACCCCCAGGTCCTTCTCTGCAGGGCTGCTCTCAAGGACCGCTCCTTCCAGTCTGTATGTGACAGGAACACTTGTCTCAAGAACTCACAGTTCAGGTACGGATGTTTTGTGTCAACATTATTTGATGTTCATGTCTCATATGAAACAGACAATTACTTAGCTGATCAATTAAATTAATTTTACTCTTAGATGTTTGGAAAATATTCTGCAACACAGTCTAAGTAACTCAAAAATATATATGGACTTTTTGTTTCTTAGCATTTCACTATCAGTTCTCCAAGCAATTCAGTTAAGTAGTTCACCTAGGAGATTCAGTACTGCAACTGTTTACATATGAACTCCGTGTAACATACTGTGAGAACTACAGGACCCACCGTTTCTTTGTTATTGTCTGGTACAGTTTGTTCAGCTCTTCACTCAGATGCCAACAAAAGGGGAAAGAAAAAAAGAAAAAGAAAACCACCATGGGAGGGAACAAACAATTACTCTTTTTTTCACAAAGCTCAAGGCTGGAATCTAAATTGCTTGTAATCGCTAAGGGCAAAAACTGAAAGAAAACAGTGCAGAACCACAAATTACAAACTGAGATTTTGCCCACAGAGTAGACTGTAATTACAGCTGGTCACAACTGCTACCATTATGAGATGTCTCTTTTTCAAAACAGAAACTCTTTGCTTACCACACAAGGAAATCGAGGATTTTGGCCATTCTCTGCTCTCTACGGCATACGAAATACAATGGAGACGGAAGTTTACTCCATACTTACATCATCGTAACAGAGCAAACTGTTTCAAGATTCTTACAGTCATTCTCAGCTATGATGAATTTCCAACATCTCTTATCACTGAGCATGTTCATTATGTAACAACATGCCTATGATCATCAGAAAAATTTCACAACAGATCTTTCAAAGCAGTACGTAACACTTCTGAGATCACATTTTAAAAAAAGAGGAAGAACTTAAACAAAAGACCCTCTCCAGATTTCAATTAAGCCAATAGCAACTAAAACACTTAATTTGCTATGGTATTTTTTTGCAAAACAGTACAGCAAGTCCTCCTTGACAGAATCTTAACACTGGATGATTAATTATTACACCCCGGAAGAGGCATTCACAATCTGATTTCCGAGCACCACCCTACAGATCACTAACAATACACAAAATACCAATGAAGAACAGACCAACATTTCTACAACTCCCAGCACGTTTCCATCACACAGACACTAACAGCGATAATGATGGTTAATATTTTGTTTCTTAAAAGTAATATCACAAAATCAAACATCTCAAACAATCTTCAAGAGAGGTACATACTTTTTCCCAGAAAAATAAAAGATTCTGAACTGGCTATTCACAACTTCTACAAAACCAGTTTCCTCCAAAGTCATCCAGGCAGCAAATGACTCTTATGCGGAAATTTCCAAAACAGTTTCCAATACAAAAAGATTTTATAAATGAAGCTGTAAATTCCAGATATTACTTCATAAGGAGGAAAAAACAGGCAAGATCTGTTTGCATATTATTTCTCTACCTCCAAAACCTCTAATAATCTATGTAATTACTCAAGACGGGAGAAAAACAAAAATAAGGCCCCATAAACTTCCTCTATGTCAGATCTCACTGTCAGATTTTATACTGCCTATAAAGCCCTCTTAGCTCAGCAAGCAATTATATAAAGATTTTTTTATTATTCACTTCCTGCTGATGGTCAAACACTATTCTCTTTTCTGTCTCCACTAACTAACTTAACCAACCAATTTTATAATTACCACTTATTCTCTCCATGCACTCTTCTACTCCCAACACAGCTTTAAATCACAGGCTAGTATAACGATTGCCACCATTACTGGAAATACGTGGGGAGTTGGCAGCAATGTATTAGCAGAATGGGTATCTCAAGTTATTTCCCCTGTATAACTGTATCAAATGGCATTAAATGAACCTAGCATCGTACACATCTAAGTACACACAAGTAGTAACACCACGAATACATACATTTTGCAGTATCTATAGCACACTGCAAGAATATGGAAAAGCTAGGCAAAAAATAGAAAAACCCAAAGGATTTTTACACAGATCGAAATGAAGCATTTCTGTCTCACCCACATTTTGAAATTATTTCTATAGTGGTGGACATAGCAAAAACAAAAACAAAAAACACAAATAGCTACTTATACTATTATCACTACCATTTACTACTATTAGTTAGCTTAGAGAGACAGCAAAGATAACATTTTTTCGGCACTGTGTTAATACTACACTTCTCCAAGGTATCTGAAGACATCACAGAAGACAGACAAGCAGACCAAGGTAGAAAAGACTCATTTGACTTCAGATTACTTTGACAGAGGGAGCCAACATACAGTGTAAGCCAGCCCAACCCACACTCCTCCTGCACCCTCGCTGTACCACAGACATTAGAATCTCTCCCATTTATTCATTCTCAGTCCACAAACAGACTTTGCTGGGCAGCTTGAGTGTAGAGCAACGCGGGGTGCAGGTGACAGCAGACTGAGGATGAGCCAGTGATATGCCATGGCAGCCAAGAGGGCAAACCGTATCTCAGAACACTGAACACAGCCCTGCCAGGTGCTTAAAGGCAATGGCTCCCACTCTGCATTTAGCACTGCTGCAGCCTCACCTTGAAGGTTGTGCTGCAGTTCTGGGCTCCACGATAAAAGAGGACATTAAGGTGTGCCACCAAAGAACAACAAAGCTGTGAAAAGACTGCAAAGCGTGTCCTGTGAAGAGAGGGCTGAGGACACTTGGGCTGTCTAGGCTAGAGATCTGATGGTCTTTGGAGGTCCAAGAGCTTGTATTATTGAACCATTCTAGGACCTTCAAGAGTCTCTCCTCTGGACATGCTGGAGCACGGCAGGGATCTCCTACAAAGAAAAGCTGACGGATCTGATCTTACCCAGCCTGGAGAAGGAAGACCTCCATGCAGCCTTCAAGTACTTAAAGGGAGCTCATATAAACAAGAGGGAGGCCGATTTGCTACACAGGTACTAACAGGGTAAAGGGGAATGGTTTTAAGCTAGGAGAGGTTTAAATTAGATATTAGGAGGAAACGCTCTACTCAGAGGGTGGTGAGACTGGAATAGGCTGAGCAGAGAAGATGCGGATGGCTCACTGCTGCACTCATTTAAGGCCAGGTTGGATGGGGCATAGGCAACCTTGACCACAGCAGGGAGTTGAAATGGATAATCATTAGGGTCCTTTCCAAACCAAGCCATTCTATGATTTCAATTCACTACTTTTGTCAAACTTGGAACATGCTGGTTCTTTCTGTCTCCACACTTTTGTGGGGATTTTCAGCTGCTTTAAGTATTTTCTTTGAAGAAAATTCCCGCTACTTCTAACAAGGGATATTTTCTTGTGCTTTAGGACTGCTAGTTCTCCTTTAAACTTACCTACCATATTTCTGATTTGTAAGACCTTGATTATGTTCCTCATAAACTTCCTGTTTCTCAAATTGAAGAGGCCCAACCCTCCCAGACTCCTGACCAAAATCAGCTGTAATATCCCCTCAAACATTTTAGTCACCGCTTTTCATTCATCCTCTCCTCTTCTACCATTCGTGTGAGGAAGCAGGGATCAGATATATAATATTTCAAAGTTTCAAATCAGCAATTAAAGGGAAAAAAGGGGGGGGAGGGAAATAGGTTTGTTCCACAGTTCGCTCAACTCTTGCATAGCACGTGTATCTAGATTTTCACTCCAATGCTCCTAATTGCAGCTGTTGGAAAAAACCATTGGTCACGTACAGACTCTATACAGAAAGTTTTGCACATCAGCTCTTCACTTAAAACTCCAAACAGACACAAATTAATAAAATATGATAAAGAAGCAGTAGCATAAAACTAGTTTGCCATGGGATTCTGGAATAAGGGATGGCAGCCTTAGCAGCTATATCAAGGGATGCACAGTGATCTGCCACTAAGCATGGCACAGCCTCACTGCTCTAACAAGAGACAAAACCTGTGCCCCAGAGAATTAACTGTAATTCTTCCAAACAGCATATATTTATATTTGTCATTTGCAGGCACTCCAAATTCATTAATTACAGTAGCACCAAAATGAGGATCCTATCTAAGACAGCTGTTCATTCTTATTACCCTTTCTTACCTCACCATCACCCACCTTGGGGAGGGACATTCATCTCCATCGGTTACAAGCACTCCACTCCAAATTTTAAATTCTCAAGATAAAATTCACATCAGATACTTCAACTTTCTTTGAAAGATGCTTTCCATTAAAAAACATAAGTAACACAAGAGAGTAAAATGTTTAGACAAGACTACCCAGTAACCCTCTCTTCTTACTAGCTACTTCAAACTTGAAACACAACATACAAAAGTGTTTTTATGTTTGCCTTCTTCCCAGATGGTTTCAAGTTGTTTCCCTTATGATCTCTATGAGATGGCAGTCCGGTAGATAATAGGATCCATAGCAGAAGGGAGCAAGGGCCTCTTCGTTCACCCTTCATATATGTAAGAACAGCTGCTCTCACAGTTTTCCATTTCAACACTTCTTCATATTTTAGTTTCAGCACTTGTCTTTCTCCAGCACATACAAATCTGTATTTGTGGAAAACCAATTAGAAGAAAGATGGAAAATCCATTAAGACCATAATTACTCCAGACTCCGGAAAACTTATTATTTTCATCCTTGTCTCCCTGGCAAACCAACACTTTGTTCTGTGTGGTGCATACATAAATAGGAAACTCCTGAAAGCAACAAAAGACTGTGTATCATGAGAGCTCCACAGCTTTCTTTTTTTTGTGACAACTCTGAGGCTACAGCAATGAATATGTAAGGGTTTGACCTTTCACGTAAAGAAAGCAAAAGATATCTGAAGACTAAATTCACTTCTTGAAATAACGGGGAAAAATACACTATTTTTGGATATACCTGGCTGACCTTCGAGTTCACATAGAAGTAGCATCTCCTCTTCTTTTACATTATCTTACCTAGAAGATCTAATCAAATCTCTTCCCACTGCAGACATATAGTTGCAAGTACATAAAAACAAGCAAAAAAGTACATGCTTCTACATACATTCACTCCATCTCAATCATCCTTCATCTGTTAACAAACACACAAAGTCCTCCCACGCTACAGACTGGTGCATTTTCACCAAGAGGTGAGATGAAAAGTGAACACCTCCTGCTAACGTTATTGCTATGCTTCCTGGTGTTCCTGTGTTATCTTGTCAACTTAGTCTATGGGATCCAGCTGATGAAAAGCAATCTACCCACAGATGTAGATTTTATCTTTTTTATTTTCTTCTGATATTACAAGAGTAGCCATATCCATCACCCTGAAAACATACCTCTCAGCGTTTATCAGGTGGTAACAGCATACTAAGTTAGAAAATCTCCACCATATTACCCTATTGGTATTAATCACAGACAATACTGTACAGAGTCCTTGCTCATCAAACCCCTTACAAGCAAGTCAAAAAGAATTTTAAGGAAGCACAGGCACGTACTAGGTAGGTTTGTATTTTTACTGAACAACGCGAGTTCTAATCCCCACATCCATGGAGTCAAACAAACAATCAGCAGTACAACAAAATTCTCTGGTTCAAATTGTCATCCATGTACAAGACCTCTACAACGCAAAGCTACTTAAAAAAAAAAAAAAGAGTAATGGAGAAACTGAGGTAGGCCTGACAGCAACAGGTACATCATTTAATATATATTATATATATATATATATATATAATAATATATATAATTATATATATTATATTATATATTAATATAACAAACACCAAAGTAAGGCTCCTACTCTGATCCTTACACTGCTTCCATCTCTTACTGATAATGTTGAGCATCCTACAACAGTAGATAAATCTAGCACACACACAAAAAGAAAAAAACATTTATCCATGCAGAAAGAGAAAGTACTGGCTATATCAGATTCAAGATTAGCCTTTATTTGAAAGAGGATCTCACAGCAAATGTGATAAATTACATACTCAAACATACATGCTGCAGTATTTGGCTTCCAGTTCTGAGAACAGTAAATAAATTCTATAGCAAAATATACCATTTTACTGTACAAGAATGTGTCTACAGTGAGCTGTTCGTCACAGTTATATCTACCTCTGGTTATACAACTCTGAAGTACAGCAGAAATGTCTGATTACATTACCCTTATCTCCATCTTGCCACCAAACTCATTTTCGAGGCACTCCAGTAACAGCCTGGTAACAACCCTGTCTATCCACCCTTCCAATCAGCTGTTCCTATTCAAACATTAATCTGTGGCTGGAATACAAGAAGTAAGAGTCTTGACAACTGTCATCCCTTCTGGACACCAACCAGCACAGAGTGCTACTAACCAGCAGTTCTACTTTCTCCCTTCCAGACAGGAAAAGATTTGATGCCACTGATCTGAGGAGCTTCATCTCACCCACCATGTGAATGAGCAAGGATACCACTTAAGCAAGAGAACCACAGTGAGCTACAAGATCTCAAACTCTTAAGGAAAAAGACATCAAATGCAATAAACATTTATAAAGCTATTATATGGCACTTGCTCTGTAGCTTATTAATTGCTCGCTCACCAAGGACAAATAGTTGAACTCTTACAATGAGAAGAGCTACTATAACAAACAATTGTTACTATTCAGATCTGTTCTCTTCTTTTAGCTCAAAATAACTACTTACTCCAAATTTCCAAATAACTGTCACAGTCATTTCCCTGGTCTGGAGATTATGAAGGAAATATGAACTGATAGCACAGGATCACAGAACAGCCCAGGTTGGAAGGGACCTGGAACACCCCCACATGAGACACTGTGTGGGAATGAAGCCTAGATGAGATTATCCAGCACCCTCACCGCTTGCGTCCTGAAAACACCCAGTGATGGGTGGGGGGCACCCTGTTAAGCTTTTGGTCTCATGTAGCCCTCTCGCTCTCCTTTACAGAGAGCGTACAATTTTCAAGTTTTCTGCAAACATAAAGCCTTAATGACCATAAAACAGTCAGAATATGCACTGATCTCCAGAGCAAGAGCAAACACTCGAAAGCGGAACACAAGAAAGAACCACCTCATGCTACATTTTCAGCAAAAAATTTATAATCCCTTACTTTTGCCATTTAAAAGACCCTGATGTCTCCAAACATAAGAGAAGCCCACTGCCTGTACGCCGTTTCATTTATTTTCATTAGACACAAAGCTTCAAGGACATAGGCCTGCTTACAGCTGCAACTCTCAGCAGCAGAAAAACCACAAGGAATTCACAGATGCGATTAACTTTTTCCAATTAAAAACATTATCTCAGAAATATCAGCATATAAATTATGGGCTGAAGTGCTCAGAAATGAACATACCTTGGTTTGTCCACCTGACAACTCAAACTGTTGTCAGCCTGGTCTAAACAAAGGGTTGCTTTAATTAGTGAAATATTACTAACCGACAGGGCAAATTCCAAAAATACTTGACTACAATTAGATATCTCCCCCGTAACGTGGTGGAAAGCACAACAACGATAGCAGAGCTGCAAGACACCAGGCTGCAGTGTGTGAGAAGCTGCTCAAACATAACAGCAGTGGGCAAAGAAATAAGGGAAAGAAGCTGCTTACCTGTGGAAGGCCGCAGGCAGGCAGGGATCTCCAGCACGAAATGCCCTCGCCTGCACTGCCAACGTGATAGCAGGTCTGGGAGGGGGTGGATCCTGGCTCCACCCCTTGCAGTCACTCAGGCACATCACACACCTGAGCCCGCTGGGTTGGCCCTGCCTTCCCACCAGGTGCCCAAGCACTGTTTCAGCTTTGACACAGCATTTCCACTACATCCCCTCTCCCCAGCATTGTAACAGCTTTTAAATAGCAGTTAACCCCTACAGGGCTACGTGGGCATGCTCTAAGCATACCCATTTACCTCTTGTTCACCAAGCAACAGTTAAGTAAACCGTATTTCCCAAAGCATCTGAGAAAGCTTCCCGATGGAAAGCTGCCTTTATAATACATCTCAGTCCCAGTGTTTCAGATCTCACTCTGACTGGAGTTCCTCTGGTTTAGTTCTGCACCCAGTGTAGCATGGGGAGGCCATGGCAGAGGGTGGGGGGAGGAGACAGGCAAATGAAAGCAAACAGAACAACTGTTCCAATCAGTTTTTATTTCAGGCAAAGTTCAACTCACAGGTTATTACTATACTGCACCGTCTGCAGTTTCTACCTTCCTCTAGCTCTGACTGATTTTTCATCTTTTCACTTTCTAGAAACTTTTCAGTCCAAGGTGATCAAAGAAACTGAACAACAGGAAGTCTGACAGCAAATTAGCAGGCCAACCTTTACTCATTACTCATATGGTGCACAGCCATGTTGTATTTATGCACGATAGATACTTGAACTGTGGAGACCAAGATCACTTCTGTCTAATTCACTGCTAGTAGAACAGGTAATGAAACAGCAATGCTAGAGCAGATACTCTTAAACAAGGCAATGCTGTCGCCGTGCAAACAAAGAAAGGACAGAGACTTGTGGTTTTTCTTGAAAAAAAGACTGAAAACCTTCGAGGCTACACCAAACAAACCAAACTTTGTGGTTCAGTAACCTGAACTACTGCACTCCAGACACTGAAGTGTAACAAACGAATCTCTTCCATGCAAAACACATACATATACACAAAATAAAAATCGTATAAGACCTGTGGAACAAATATAGATGCCCTTCTGTTCTTTCTATTCACATGTGCTGAGTATATATGACAATCAAATCCTAATCTTAGTTCATGGAGGTTTATATTTAGGGAATCTCTTACATAAACTAAGAACTCCCATATCCTTATTCAATAACAAACAGTTAAATACAGTAAGTGCTGATAAAGAGCAAGAGCAAAGTCTTAAATCTCATGCAAAATGTCAAGAAATCTCATATAGTTTGAAGGCATCTTAATGTAAATACAGATGCAAAAGCGTCTATTTCTTAAACAATCATAGATAAAGTGAAAGTTTTACAGCCATGCTTGCCACCTACATTTTTCTTACATTCTTGCCATCTTGTCTGGAACTCCAGCTCAGCAGACAGAAATGTCTTCCTGGAGGCAAGAATGAACAAACTCTCCCCAATTACAGAGCCACGTGTGGGCTATGAGCAATTTTCCAAATGTAAAAGGAAAGGAGAGAATTTGCTACATATATGAACAAGCTAAAACAAGTCAATCTGCAGACAGAATGGATCAAAGTGTCTGTTTGAGTCACCTTAAAATTAATCCCCTGCAAGAATGTCCTTCCTCCCCCCACAACAAGTCTTCCTTTAGACCCTCTTAGAGGGAAAAGTCAAGCTCAAAGAACAAGCATCCATAGATGAATACCATGTTCCACAGAATATATCCATCCTATTTTCTCCTAAAAAGATTACAGTCTTCCCCCTCTCCCTTCCACTCTTAGGCATACCATCTAGATAGCCACAATACAATTTTATTCCCATGGTCCACCACACACAATATTGTGTTTTATCAAAGAAGTTCACAGAAAGAGGCTTCACTGCAGGTTCAGCTTAGGAACGGCATCTGTATTACACAGATAGAAACGTCGTCTTAAAAATAATGCATCAAATCAGATGCTCCGAAGTGAGATTGCTTGGAAGCGGAAAAAGTGAATGTGAGAAGTCAAAAAATATTAGGAGAAGGAAATAAAATCATTGTGACTGGTAGTTTCCAGGATATCATTAGCATTTGTGCTGCAACCGACTGAGTGTATTTTAAACAATACCTTAGGTGTCAAAATCACATCACTTATGCCAAAATCTTCTACACCTTTCTCTTAAGCAAGCTGAAAACTTAAACTATCCTCATTTGGGGGATACCTAAACAGAGATCCTTGCTCTGCTGAACTGTGGATGAGAAAGTCACATTCTTCTCTGAAAGCCTTAAGAAGCTCAACGTTTGTGTAAGTTGCCCAATTCCTTTATTTTAGATGCATTAGAATTCCCTCTTTTTTTTAAAAAAAAAAAAAAGCAAAAAACAAAAAAAAACCCTTTACAGTGTAGGCGATAGAGCGCTGAGACAGACTGCTCAGGGAAGTTTTGGAGTCTCCACCCTCGGAGATATCAAAAGCTGTCTGGACATGGTCCTGGGCAACTTGCCCTGTGTGGTTCTGCTTGAGCAGGAGATCAGACCTGGTGGTCTCCAGAGGTCCCTTCTCACCTCAACCTTTCTGTGATTCTGAGAAACAGAAAACCTAATAGCCGATGAGACCAGAGGGCTGAAGCACCTGCCCTAAGGAAGGACCAATAGAACTGGGACTCTTCAGCCTGGAGAAGACCTCCTAACAGCCCTCCAGCACCTGAAGGGGGCCTACAAGAAAGCTGGGGAGGAACTTTTTGTAGGGGCATGTAGCAACAGGATGAGGGGAAATGGTTTTAAATTGGAAGAGGGCAGATTCATACTAGATATTAAGAAGAAATTCTTTACTGTGAAGGTGGTGAGACACTGGGACAGGCTCCCCAGTGAGGCTGTGGATGGTCCCTTCCTGGAAGGGCTCAAGGCCAGGCTGGATAGGGCTGTGAGCAACCTGGTCTAGAGGGAGGTGTCCCTGCCTGTAGCAGGGGGGTTGGCAATAGTCTTAAAGGTCCCTTCCAACCCAAACCAGGCTGTGATTCTGTGATTCTAATACCACCAATTCTTACACTGGAGTACTGGCTAGATAAAGGAAGCAACACTACTAGAAGCTTGTAAGCAAAATCTACCCAGCCCTGCTTAACTGAAGAGCATGTAATTTGGCAAACTGTCATTTAGCAAATGATGTGGCTTCACCCAGAAGCAATATCAGCTGCACCAACAACTCATGAAACAACGCAAGTTGTGCCAGGCAACACTAACAGTGACTGGGAAAAGGCACTTCAATCACAAATTCCACCTGTCAGATCCATCCATGAGCTTCGAATGTCCCTCATTTCATTACCATTCATAAATTTGACACTTACTCCTTTGCAGAGAGACCATACAAAAATTTAAATGAAAGGGAAAGAAACAATTTTAGCAACTATTCTTCTATTTTAAAGAAGCATCCTGGTCAGTAACTCTAAAGAATCCTTTTCATTCAGGCCAGAAATAAAGAAAAGGCATAAAGAATACGATTCTCCTTATACTGTGAAACCAAACAAAAGGAGAAAACTCCATAGAAAGTTCTGATTCCATTCAAGACCATCTTAATCACTCCCTTTGGTAAATTGTCCAGGCATAACTGAGTTATTTTATCTAGGTCACTGACGAGCAACCAACAAACGAACTGACTTATACACACTCAGAATCTCAATTACTCACAAATAACTTCAAAATTATAAACAGAGTTAACCATACACAACTAAATAGAATGAGTGGTGAAACTTCCAACTGTTGTCAAGAGCTGTATTTCATTTACTTGCACTAAGATGACAAGTTTCTCAGAGGCAGCAGATGGACTTTAACATACAAGTAACATGCTCATTACAGTTAGGGAAGGCAGAAAAAAAACAACTCTGTGGCAACAAAAATTATAAAATGCAGAACCACAGGATGTGTGAATATAAAATGATTTATGGAACTGGCATACAAAAATAAAAGTTTCCCCAATAAAGAAGGAAGCAGAAGCACTGAGTTAACCGAAGCAATAACATAGAATTTCTGGATGTTGGAAATATGAAGAGTTCCTGACCTCACTACAGACTTCTGGCTTAATACAAACAAATGGCTCACTTTTTTTTTTCCCACGCAGCTGCGCAGCAACTCTGAAATGCAGATACCTTTTTTTTTTTTTGCAAGATGGGGACAACACAAAGCTAAGTAACTTTCAGAGGTAACATAGACTGTCCAGATACCAAAGAAATACATAATGTGACAAACAAGAAGTTTCACATATTAGTGCATTAAAATGCTTTAAACAGAGCCATCATCCAGTTTCACTACATTCATAAAAGAAAGTTAGCAATTACTGAAGATGTATTTGGGACTTGTTTGTGAAGTCACACCGTTATTATTGGGTGTTGTTTTTTTCTGTAACACTGCCATGTATATAAAAAAAAAAGTTATGGTTTTGTTTTTTTGTTTTTGCCCCCCCTTCCAGTGATCTGCTATACTTCTCTTTTCCCACTAGAAAGTTTCAGTTATTTTGCTGGAAACAAATTCATATACATTTTTCATTAATGAATACCTCATTGCCACGGCATGAATAACCAACAGAATATGTAAATTCCTTAGGTTTATCCAGTTGCAAATAACGGAGTACAAAAAGCATGGTGAAATACTTCACCATCTGATAAATATCAGACAGCCAATTAACACACTACACTTAAGAGCATCTTGCTGAAGTCAGACTCCATGCCTGTATGCATGAAGTTCCTCTGTCACTGCCACACACATCAAGTTTATTTGGTAAGTGACACTGTCCCCAGTCATTAGAATCATCATAGAATCATAGAATAGCCTGGGTTGCAAAAGCCCACAGTGCTCATCCAGTTCCAACCCCATGCTGTGTGCAGGTCACCAACCAGCAGCCCAGGCTGCCCAGAGCCACATCCAGCTTGGCCTTGAATGCCTGCAGGGATGGACGGGGCATCTACAACCTCCTTGGGCAACTTGTTCCAGTGCCTCTCCACCCTCTGGGTGAAAAACTTCCTTCTAATATCCAACCTAAACCTCCCCGGCTCACTTTAAAACCATTCCCCCTTGTCCTATCACTATCCACCCTTACACACAGAAATTCCCCATCCTGTGTATATGCTCCCTTCAAGGCTACAATGAAGAGAAGGCCCAGAGCCTTTCATAGGGAGGTGCTCCAGAGAGATGTGCTACTCTGCCCTCTCTGAACAGCACCTGAGATGTTGGACATGTGCAGGCACCACCATTTGTAGCAAAAAACAGGGCTGTAAGAAATGGAGGGGTGCACTGCTGCACATCTCCACCACAACACAGCGTTTTGTGACCAGGTGACAGAAGCTGCAAACAACTTCTCTCATCAGCACACACACTTACCGAGCCTCCCTAAATCCCATTAGTGGTCATTAACGTGGAAAGCACCTGTTGTCATTACTAAAAGCACGGTGCCAGGAAGGCCTTTCAAAGTCCCCCAGCCCATTTTCTATTTTGCTGCCTGCACGTAAGCTGTAATTCACACGTATCCATCTTACTCTTCCATTACAGGGCGCTCCACCGTTAATTCTGCTCTCACCCCACACCTACTCCACGGATTTCATCCTTGCCGTAACCTACGCAGCCCCTCCACGCCCACCAGCACCCCTCCGGCCCGTTTCCATGCTCCCAACCTCGCAGTTCGGTGCCGCTCAGCACCCTGCAGCCCCCAGCGCCGCTAGCACACCGCCGCACCGCGAGCACCGGGCCCTGCCCCGCCCCGCCCCAACCCTGCGCGAGGCGCCGAGCCCCGCGCTCGCTAAGTGCCTTTGTTCCGTCACCGATCTGTCATGCCAGAAGGCCGCAGATCAGCTGCATCGCGCTGAAGTCACAGCACGTCAGCGTGAAAGATTACGCTTTTTCTCTCAGCAACTGCACAGGAATCCAAGCAGTTCTGAAAACAGGAATTCAGAAAGACTTACACTCGAACTCCCTGATCTACCAGTGCACACAGTAAATTCCTTGGCCCTGGTAAATGAGCAACACCAACGCCAAATTCTGTGTCATTAGGAAATCATCAACAGAGCCAGCTCACCATCCGTCCTGAGCTGTCAGGACTGTTAACGACTCCTACGAAAACCCCGCTTTGCTTTGCACGTTCATTTCTCTCACCGCTTCAAGTGGAACCGAGGGAAAAACTGCCTGCTTCAACAGTCCTGCTATTTTTACAACTTTCTCCCTCCTTTTCTTCACGAGTCTTCTGAGCACTTACTCAGTAGGGAACAAATCCAAGCAAGTGTAGCAGCACTCACAAGGATAAGCCAAAGCAAACAGAACAACTCAAAAACGTGAGTACAGGTAATGTTTTCTCCACAAGCAAAGAGCAAGAGAAGCATCCATCACCTTGGAAGACCTGAAGAAAGACTTCTTCCAGGCTCTCCAGGAAATGAACAAAATTTGCAATAGTCAGAACGGAAGCTGAATGCACAGAAACGTGATTTGAAGCTCAGAAGTACTAACAGGCTTAGTGTTTGTAAACAGAAGCCTCTATTTCTCACTGGCAAGGCTCTGACTTGAGAGATAAGGCTCAGTTCTCAGCCCTTCCAAAATTCTAGGCTTAAAAGGCACTGCAGTTTCTGTCACTTCAGGTCCGGCCCTGTTAACAGAACCGCCCAGCCTCTTAAGCAGAGCAGAGAAACAACATACTTCACGGGGCTCGTCCAGGCAGCCTTTTCCCTTCTTTCATAGGAGAAGGGCTTACCATCCTGCTTTAAGCACAAAATGCACAACTCCATATGGTTCTGTAATAATAGGAATCTCCATGCAGGTTACACCTGAAACCCTGATGTTGCTCTGCAGAAGGCAGGAACTCTTACTGCCCCCAAAAAGACACAAAGCAAATCCCAGAACTAAATACCAAGCTCTGTCACTGCCTATAAATTTAAATTGTAAGCTATGTTACCAACAACAACACCTGAATGGGTGAATGACACAAACTGCAACAGCAGTCTGCTCTGCTTGAATTGCAGACCTCTGTGCCCCAAACATTACTCACCACATTCTTTAAAAGCGAAACAAAGCTCAATCAAAATACACTAAATTGAAGAAAAGCCATTACTCGCATTTCACACCAGCTCAGCTTTACCAAGACCTCTGATAAATAGAACACTTAAAACCCACATAAAATCTTACTCCTCCAGGGAACAGTTTCACTATAACCACTCTCTCTAAGCTCTTTACAGAGAGAGTGGTGAGGTGCTGGAACAGCTGCCCAGAGAGGCTGTGGATGCCCATCCATCCCTGGAGGTGTTCAAGGCCAGGTTGGATGGGGCCCTGGACAGCCTGGGCTGGTACTAAATGGGGAGGTTGGGGTCTGCTGTGGCAGGGGGTTGGAGATTCATGATCCTTGAGGTCCCTTCCAACCCGAGCCATTCTGTGATATAAGCACACGTATAAGGTACTGACCAGCTCCACTGGTTGATTACACAGCACTAATTTATTGAACTAGGAATGGCAAGACACTTTCCCCTCCCCAGATGAGCAAAATGCATTGAAAAGCAACTCTCAAGAAGGCTTCTGATTACTTACCAGTTAATTCTGGCAAGGTAGCTCCTTTATCACACAACTGTTGCCGGTTTTCAAACTATTATCTTAAACTAGGCTATGAATCAATGTTTCACTCTTCATTTTCTCCAAAACTGCTGTTCTGTACTTGCAGATTCCATATGTCACAGTTGTCATATTTTCCCAATTAGTTTCCAAATTTTCCTTCTCTGTGAAAAGCATTCTATGTGCTGCAGGCCACAGAGTTGGGGTACCTCATAAACTACCCTTTACCTGTCAGGAAGGGTGAACTTACTGACACTAAGTATTTCCCTAATATACAAAAAGAATGTTGATTATCTCCCCAGGAAAGAATGAACATCTGCATTTCAAAATAAAGCAGAAAGCTTAACCACAGGAACAGTTGAAATGTTACAACTGCATAGAAATAAAAGGTCAAAATGGTATTTTTCTTCAAAGCACCTTTGCACAGCAAAGAAAGGTATTTGCAAAAAAGAAGATACTACTAAAGACAAAAAGATTTTGGCATGCTACTCTTGCACCTCATGCAGAATGCAGTTCTACTCAGTTTCTAGCATAAATCCCTCTAGAGAACTAGAAGTCTTATGATTTATTTCATCAGCTCTAAAAACAAAACCATTTTGCTACAGGAAAGTCACTGTTTGGAGAAAGCTCTGTGCTGAAAATGAAAATCACCACAAATGAGGCGTATCCCATGAAGCATCAAAACAGTAACAGTAATGCATTCGTTTTTTCAACAAGATTTTTAAGCCTCAAAGGAAAGAACTCCATGGAAGAAAATTAAAATTCCAACTAGAATTAAATATATATCTTCCTCTCTGCCATTATAAAGCATCTTGGAAAGCAGATGCAATTCAGTATGGATAGACAAACCTTCACATAAGTTTCAAGTCTACACATGTAAGTATTCTTTTCTATAGCTCCGGCAAAGGAGTGGCGGGACGGTTCCAAAATATTTCAAGTTACCACAGAATGTAAGAAAGAACACAGTAAAGGAATGCTGGTATCCATTAAAATATTACAGAACATGAACACTCCCCAAATAATGCAGAACAGCTGGATTAAAGCTGCAGCAAGGGCACTTCCAAGCATCTTTTGAAACAAAACATCTGCAGGATGACAAAAAGCACAGAACTTCTTTGAAAACCACTACAGAACTTTATTGTCAGCTCTGTCCAGAGATACGTAAAGACAGCATGTGTGACAATATTTACACACTAAGTTTACGTAGGGATGGAAGATGCATTTCTAAAGTGAATAGATGTATTGCTCATATTTGAAAAACCACAATTTGCCTTTCAAAAACCACAACCAAAGAGCAAGAGCAGCTAAAATAAACTATGAATTTTAGACGCTTATAATCTTAGTTAAAAAAACAACCAAAAGCAGTATCTCTATCCAGAGAGGAATATTAACAAATAGAATAATACCAATAGATTTCACACATCACAAATGAATCTAAGAACTTCTTAGTTAGAATACAGTCTCCTACTTAAAACCTACATCCTCTTCAGGGAACTTAGTCTCACATACCCGAATCTGTTGAAACTGTAAATGGAAATGCTAGATTTCCCAGAAGCTGCAGGAATAGGTCATGAGTTGTTTTTGTTTTTTTTAAATATCCTAAATCAAATCCATTTTAATGAAAAAAGCTCTTAACAATTAAAATTGATAATAGCAACAGACTGTGTTTCTAAATCAAAATCAGACTCCTCCTTCATTAAACTCTGGAAAGAACACTTTGCAACCAAAAATCAAGGCACCTAAAATTCAGAAAAAATAAAAATAATCAACTAATTTGGTGAAAATACAATATTATCAATCTGGAAAATAATCAAATTGTCTTCATTTCAGTTGGGACAATTAGTTTTTTCAGTGTGTCTGGTATGATGTTATGTTTTGGTTCTAGGAGAAAAACAATCTTGATAGCACTCCAACTGCTGCCAAACAATACTGTACAGACCTGAGACCGTTCACAGCAAAGGGCCCAAGGAGCTGGGAGGGAACAGAAGTAGCACAGCTGACTAAAGTGGCCAAAGGGACATTCCACATCATTCCACATCAAGCAGAAGTTCTGAAGGGGAGTGGGAGAGCACCTGGCTCTCTTCTGCTGCTGGGGGGCCAGCTGGGCATCAGTCAGGGGTCATGGTGAGCAACCAATGAGTTCGACTGTTTTGCCCCCCATTCTATCCCCCATCCCGCTGGGAAGAGGGGGAGTGAGCAAACAGCCCTGTGGTGCTGAGCCTCCTGCCAGGTTAAACCATAACACAAATGCATTTGGATTGCTAACACTGTAGCAGTCTGGAAAGGCTAAGATATTCAAGGTAAACAAACCCCGAACCAAATACTCAAGAAATCATTCTCCCAGGCGTACGAGCACACTATACCCACAAAGACACTCTTTGCTCTAACAGAAACTATTTTCAGGACGCTGACTGCTAGGGAGAGCAGCCCGTTATAGGATGCTTCACCTATTAACCATTAAAGTTTGAGCAAATGAAAGTTCATTTCAACTGAAAATAAAAACATATGTTTATAGGTTGAAGTCATTACCGCTTGCTTTTTCACTGTATCCAAAAGCATAGATCTTTCAGTGAACTGAGAAGAAAACCCAGATGCCCTCAGCTCTACTCTTCTTGTTTGTTTCTAGGAAGACAGATTGCTTGAAGATATCATCACCACCTCTATCTTTCAGAGAATCAATGCAGAACGATAGATTAAATCATTTATAAAAGCTGTTCTAGAAGGGCCTCCTGAAATGTAAACTTAATAGAATAATAATGTTCAGAGAGAAATCTTTCCCATTATCCAAAAATAAAGAAAACACAGATACATTCCCAAATGTATTCAACAACCTCTTGCTGCTATCCCCAAAGTTTGAAGTGTGTCACTTTAGCTTACAACTTCGTAGTTCCTTAACAGCATCTCTTCTGACTCCAAGGCCACCTAACTTCCCACTGGTCATTAGCACACGACAAATCAATTTATCACCTTATGCTTCCAGCAGTTCATTATCTCAGCTCTGGCAACCACACAGGTCTGTACCCTCAGGGTAATTAAACAGTAACATATGCAGGGACAGTAGGGAAGGAAGAAAAGGTGAACATCTAGTCCCTGTGAAGCTAAGCTAAGTTAATATTGTATTAGTGGCACTACAATGGGAGCTGCAGGCTATGGAAATTCTGCCTTAATACACCACGCACATAACTATAACCCTCCACTGAACTTACAAAGTCCTGAATGTGCAAGTCCAGTTCTATTTTTAAACTCCACACAATATTATCAACTGTAAAAGCATAGCTGCACAGTAAAATACATTAATAGAGCAGATTACCAAATCAAGTAGGTATAAAGTGAGTAGGGGATGTGGGTCTTACATCCATAAAGTGCTTCACCATTATCACCACAGACTCTCCCACATTGGCATAAAGATAGTTTAATTTATTCTATTGTCTTAACCCAATCTCCTTGCTTTCTCATTTAGCAAACACAGCTAAAATAAATACAATGAAGTATACTCCTGTCAGTGTGCTATGGATGTTCATGAAGCAGGGTAATACACTGCTCTACTCCCAGGCAGGAAATATCATCTTCCAGCCTGCTTTTCTGAAAGTCAGTTTTCATTCACATAGCAGGCCTAACTTTAGGAACACTGGCCTGCTAAAACTGACAATTCCAGGATACCTGCTTCCCCCCACCTTGTACTCCTCAGTAAAATAACTTGCTGCCAAACAGCTGCAGATACATGCATGAAAATCCCTACCCTCATGCAGGCCCATGGCATAAGAAACAATTAACCAATTTCCAAGGTCAGAATGACTTTCAGGAGAGGATACCGTCACCTGTACACCTCTTCCTTCCAGCCACAAAGGTACTGAAGTCAGGAGAAACAAACAAGCAGGGGAAAAAAAAAAAAAAAAAAAAAAAAAAAGCAGCAGCTCATTGTTCCCAGCCTCTTCTGTCACACATTTTCCTTCACAGTCAGAGTCTGCATCAAGAGATTTTCCAAGAAAAGGTTCTTTAGGGACAGCTCAGGTGCAGCTGATACACAAAGACTGCCATTCAGATTTGGTAACTTCCGCATGCTTCAGTCCTGTAACTGAGTCCTTTGAACATGAGACCCACATGTAGAGCAGATGACTTGGAGAGGTTCTTCCTTCCCTAGGATTTCTTCCACTGATGTCAGTCAGGCTTGGCCAGTCAACCCACCTTAGTGGGAAATACCACGCTTTGTTCCACAGTGCTATTTCACTCCAGCAATTCATTTTAATTCTGACACTGTCAACGTGAGGTAAATGACTACTTAATATCTGGACAAACACTCCATTGCAAACTTCCCAACTCTATTTAATGACCCAAAATAAGCAATCATTAGCCATGCAGTACTTCAGATTACACTTGATGGGTAAAAAAGCAGCCAAAAGCTGTACTTGTAGCAAACAGCTGCAGAACACACATGGCCTTTTTCACAACAGACAAATATGACAAACAGCAAGGTGCAAACTATCTCAAATAGTTTTTTTTTTTTGGCTTCCCTCACCCCCCTCCAAAGAAAGAATTAATGCTTTAAGTCTCTGAGAGGTTCTGCAAAGTTGATGCATAAGGCACATTCAGCATCCATTGCTATGACAAGAATTGCTCGCTCTCAGGAGATAGTCAGTGGGGAATCAGGATCAGCATACAAATGAGTAACAACTTCTTCATTTAAGTGACAGCCAGAAAAACTTTACTAGAAATTTAGGAATAAAGCAGGACAGGGGGCCCTACATTTCAATGTCTAGCCAACCTTTTATTTCCTGCAGTACGTTCAGGGACTTCTAAGTTGACTTTTCTTGCATTGCAAATGTTTCACTGTGTTTGTTTTTCCTTCATTATATCTTTTCTTCAATTTTAACACTGCTTGCTATTTTGGTTTCCATCTGCGGTTTGGAGACACACAAGTAATTATAATAATGATGTTTTACTCAAATAACCCTCATTGCTGCAAAACAAAGTACTTCTTCATCGCTTCTGTATCCAACTTCTCTTGAAACTGCCAAACTGGTAGAGAATGAAGAAAATCTTTATCTGCTTGTCAGACCCAAAGATAATTACTACATTCTTTCAGTCTACTGCACTATTCAGAATCTCAGATACTGCATTTTCTTCTAGCCATAAAACTTATAGTCAAAGAGAGATCATCTCCTAGTACATTTAAGGATGCGCTCATAGCCATCCTACAAGCTGCACTGCCACAGTCCCTATTTTTGTGCCCAGATATAAATATTTTCTGCATGATGAGGAAACAAGAGCAAGACAGAGAAGCTAATGCCCGCAGTAATTATACCCCTGAAATATCAAAGTTGTTAAGTAAAACAAAGTATGAACTGCAGACAGATATTTTGGATTAAGTCAAAAATTGGAAGAAAAAAAGAAAAAAACTGATTAAACCACTTGTAGCTGCTGCCTGCTCTAAAGAAATTGTTTCTTGTGGCATATGCATATATACTAAAAAACTTAATGTTCCGATTTAATGCATGGAAGCACTCCACAGTGCAGTACTAAGTCATTAGCACCTGTACCACCTCCCAATTAAATGACCGAGTAAGACTTCCAACAAACATTAGTTATTAGAAGTGATTAATTTAATTAGAATAAATCACAAGAAGTCTTCTGGCTACTTAAGATGAAAAGGCCACTATCTGCAGTCCTTCAGAGGCTCTATTTTACAACTTCAAAGTCATCAAGAATCTCATTTGTTTCAGAAAAAACCCCATTTGGTGGTCCATACAATAAATTTAACTCACTGCAGCAGTTTCTTTTAAAAATCAGCCCACTTGAGACATCTGCATTCAGTCACCGTGTTCAGCAGTACCCAGAAGCTTCCTATCAAACCAACAGAAAGAACAGACAAAGTCTCCTTCATACAGGTATAGCCTGTATTAATTTCCTACCTAACAGAAGGTAAACGCTGTATTTATAGATAATAACGCACGGTTTAGCCTATTTGCCTATTTTTTAAAGCTTATCATACAAAATGCTATGATTAGCTGATTATAGGCTTGGGAACATAAAAATTTGTCGTGGCACAACTCTTTACCACTCAGAATAAGGCTGTCCCGATTTTGAAGATGACGACTCCGGAGTACAAACCACCCAGAGAGACTCCAAAAGCTGCTTCAACATGAGCAGCTGGTAGCAGGCACAAGGATTCTGAACCTTGAAAAAAATTCCTCTTGATAGTTACAGAATTTGTACTTTCCCCTCTATGAGAGGGGAGTTTCGGGCAGCGATAGAACACAGCAAACAGAGAGAAGTTCGCCATCAGGAGCCATTTGAGTCGGTGCCCGCTCACCGCAGCGCCCTGCTCCAGCAGAACTCCGGCTGTTAGCACACGGATTCACAGCTGCCTACAGCCCGTCAGGCGCTGCCCAGAAGCGAGCCCCGAACGGCTGCCGCTCAGATGTTCCGCGGTCACAATTACCGCCCTTCCCCGGATTCACGTAACTTTACAGGTGAGCAATGCACGCCTTGCAGCAAAGCTCCCCGGGCCCATCGCGGTGACCAGAGCAGGATCACCCCAGCGCAGCTCGGCGGTACCTGGCTGCGGCACGGCCCGCCTCCGGGCCCGCTTCCGCCATCCCGCCCTGCCCGCGGCGCCTCACCGCTACCTTTGCCCCCCCTGCCTCTCCTTGGACGCTCCCTCTCCCAAAAGGGCCAAGATCCCTAAGCTCTCACCTGCCCTAGCACAGCAATCCCCTCCCCTCGAGTCTGGCCTCCCGCCCGGCCCGCACTACCACAGGCGAGCAGGCCCCAGGACAGGCCCCGGCGAATCCGCGCCGCGTCCCTGTGGGCGAAGACCGCCCAGCCCGGCAGGGGAAGCGCTTCGCCCCCCGAGCCCGGCAATGGCGCGGCGCGCCACCGCGCTGCTGAGCGCCCGGCCGAACAATGCCCCGCGCTGCCAGCACGGCGTTCTCAAAAGCCGCCCAAGTTTTTACCTCGCTTCCCCGGCTCTGCAGCGGGCCCCGAGCCGGCGCAGCTCTAGGCAGAACTAATCCTCCTCCTCCTCCCCCTGCGCCGCACACGCTTGTTTTTTATTTCCTACAGTCCCGCCCGCCGCGGAGAAACCTTCACCGCCTCGCTCAGAGCTAGAGGAGGCGTGGAGGAGGCGCGTCGCGCTGCTCCCGGCTTGGGGGCGGGGGGCGCGGGGTGCGGAGCAGCCAGGCTCACCTGATAGCGCTCTGCGTACGACGAAAAATCCAGCTCCTTCCGCCTTACTGCTCAGCGGGACCCCCTCTGGGGCCCGGCACTGCGATGGGAGGCGGAGGGTGTTTGGGCCCTGCCAGGCTTTGCTGACAGAGCCCGTGCTCTGAGCTGAAGCGTAAGGCCTAGAGTTGCGGTCCTTAGGACCTGAACACCCACCTTCATGACACGGTTCAGTCGACCGTGGCTGTAGAAGGAAAGGAGTGAGCTTAGAGCTGTGGGCAGCCACGTGCAGCGGTAAAGCAAAAAGCACACAGGCTCTCCAGGGGTCTTAGCCATCCTAAGCACTTCGCTTCAGCATCTCAGGTTCCAGGATGATCCTTAGCTTAGCTGCTGTCTAATGCCACAGGTTCCTTATGTGCATGTTTGTACAAGTACAGTTCTTAAAGCACTGGCATGTATGCTGTTTAAACACCAAAAAAAAAAACACAAAAAAAAACTTCTTTCTTGATAGTTCAAGAAAGATGAACTCCAGTTTTTATAGGATCCACCAATTGGCACCGTCCCTTACTTGCTGGATCACAGCTGCTACTGCTTGCACAATCTCAGATGCCATACAAAACAGCTAAGGAGCAGAGTAGTTCGGAAATGCAAGTTCTTTGCATTTAAAATAAATACATAAATATTCATGGAAGAAATGTGGAATTTGATTAATAGGACTGAGATGCCTAGCACAGAACATGCCATCAGCTGATAAATGTAGCCTCACCTGAGGACTGTGTGCACATCATTAGACAGAAAAGATGTGAACATCTTTCCTTTGGCTAGGACCCCGTGTAAACAAACGGTGGCCATCTTTACATCTTTCTAGCTTATTTTCTGCAGCTAAAGATCCAAAAACAAATTCATGGATATGAATCCTAAGCAGGAACGCATACACATCGACAGAGGCAATGGTTTACAGCCTATCCTAACAATAAGTATTTCTCTCTGGCTGCTTAGGCAATAATGTGGTGGTTAACATTTGGAAATCTCTTGCTTTAGAATAAGAAGCTCTCCTGGAGATGCCAGAACTGGGCTTCAAAGCACACGTCTTAGTCTGTTCTCTGCAGAGCATTACATTGTGGCAACAGGCAAACAGGTTATAATATTTGGAAGGCAGTGGTATTCAAATACAGATACCTTATTTTCTGAGGGACAGCAATATAACAAACACTAACCAAGCAAAAGATAAAGCAGGTCCCAGACATGCGTCTAATTTGGATAAAGCTGTGTGATATTGAATTGAAAGCTTCAGAAATATTTAGTAGTCAGACATAATCAAAAGTCTTTGTTTATAATTACATCTTAAACTACTTCTCTCCTTTTCTGACAAATAGGGGATGGGAACACATACTACAAATCTCTTAGATCATCTCACACAGTTTCTCGTAACTCTCACCACATGCATCATCCTACACTACAGGTCACATGTAAGAATACAACACACATATCCCTACATAAAGCCAAGAAACTCTGAGAATGGGATCAGTCTCTTAATCAACAGTGCGTAAGTACACAGAATCAGCACCTTTAAAGCCTCACAGGGTTTTTTAAAAAGCACCTTTAAAGCCTCAGAGTTTTTCTTTAAGTCCCACTTCATGGATTACCTCATCAAGTGGCTATCTGAAAATTTCAGTGGTCATTAAAAAACAAAAATTATTACCATCAGCTGCAAGCTTATAAGCAAAATTTTTAAAGACTCCAAGAAATTCAAGAGCAGAAAGCAGAAATTCTTACATTAAAAAAAAAAAAATAGATTTCTACTATCGTGATTTAGCACTCTGACAGATGACTATTAAATACTTGAACTTTGGAAACACTTCATATATATGAGTGCATCTGCTTCCAGATGGACATGTTATTACAAATAAATGGCAATAGCCAAAGAAAAAAAAATTGCTTTTGCATGCCACTTGGAACACTATGTGAAAATTCAGGAAGTTCGATATGTGGGTTTGCTGCTACAGCATTAGCTTAGCATAAATGCGTGTTCTTTACATTTTATAACTCATAGCTTTGACAAATAGTATATACTTGCATGTTTAAGTCTCCAATTACCATTTCTACATTCTGAATTCCTCTCTTCCACCCTTTGCCAGTAGTGGAGGAAAACACAAAAGGTGAGGGGAAATGTTTTAATGTCTATGTTTTAATAGCCTTATACATACGTGAACCTGCACAAAGGTGTAGTCAGTGACTAAGTTAAACACTCATCTCAGATACACACTGTTCAATCAAGGAATCTACTGTGTGAAAGGAATTCCTGAACTCCTAATCAAAATAGGCTACTGCTGCACTTTAATAACAGCAAAAACACTTTAAAATTCCAAAGAATGGAGTGACAGAAGTCTCTGTGTGACTCATACCTTTTACGTTCTGAGAGTCCTCTTACATTCTGAGGGTCATTTACTCCCAATCTTAAATGGTGTTTTATTCTTTATGGTATCTACAAAAGCAGACAAATTTGGGTAATGTTTCTGCTACCCAAATAAAGCTCTTAAAACAGAAGACAGACTGCTTATTTGATCATCAGTGAGCTGAAAGTAATCATACAGCACTTGTCAGCAAACAAGAACCAGGAGACCAAATGATGTACAGATCTACCTGTTGCTCCTACATTTAACTGTTACCAAATCCAAATAGTATTTTCTCACTTGTGTAAAATTTATCATGGATGATATATGCTATCATTTTTATGATTACTTATAAGGCACACAGAGGTTAGTGTCAACATTACTGGATAGGTAGGAAGTTTCCATTCAGTTCCTAAACTTCAGTACACTCTTCTAAAGCAGGTCACTTAATACAAATCTGTAATCTGACTTCAGTGTTGGAGATCATAAAATAATATTTGGAGATTCTGTAATAGCTTTAAGCTACGTGACACAACAGTAGTGTAAGAATTTACATTCCTTCATAAATGTCACCCCAGCAGCTCTGCATTCTGGCATGACCAATCTATGTTACAGGCTCACTATTCTTTGTGCAAAACTTACTTTGCTGCAGTACAACTTTACTCTTCTTCAGTAAGATCTCTTTCTGTGGTAACAAATGCAGTAAACTTTCACCTTTCAGATAGAGTATTTTAGAATGGAAAGTTGTAAAATAAGTACAGGGAGAAAAGTACTTTATAGAAATAATAATATAAAAATCCCTCCAGATAGAGAATATTCAATGACTTTCTTAAATCCAACATAAAGCAAAACAGTCAGTTCCCTCAGGAGAACAGAAAATTTGTGGCTTGCGGATTGTTCTGCAAATACAAAACTATGTAAAAGACGGTCAGTACCTCCGCGTACTGCCAAAATTTGCATTAGTTTCTTACATAAGCAGTTTACCAAGTTTTCTTCCAAGGGATAGTTTTGTATGCATCTGCAAGCCAGGCAATTCCTGGAATTCTGTTTTGAAGAAGATTGCTAGGAAGCTATCTGGCTCGGATGCTAGCTTAATCTTAAAAAAAAGAGATAGAAGCAATTTCAAATTTAGTCAGGAATTCAGGTCACAAAATTATTTCCCTGAGCAAACAGTTTAAAGAAAAAAACAAAAAAAAACCCCCACAAATTAACAGTGCTGATGTTTTCAACTGCAACATGAAAAAAAACAGAGTTCTGCAATAAACAGGGTTTACTGTTTTCTTTCATATTTAATAAAACAAATCTTTACAGCTAACTGCTGTACAAGTAATATTCATCTCATTTGCTTCGTGTTTACAGAACTACCCCTGCACATGTCAGCTGGGGGCCCTAAGCTTCGGTTTCATAATTTTGCAAGTCACCAAACCGACTCACCATATCTAACACCATATTAAACATTCTAGGAATCAACCCACAGGACCTGTTTTCCATCACCAACTTCCTGCTATGAAACACAATGTTTGCGGTAGTCAGAAAGATAATGTCAAATGTACTGACTGATCAGACACACTGGTGTATGGTGGTGTATTACAGATGCAGCAACGTGAAATAACAATCTACATTAACCTTCTGAAACATTTAATTGATGTGATATCAAAAGAGAAATACAAAATCTCCTTAAACAATATGATTAATCCACTCCATCCCGAAAGTGTGCTAAGGAAAATTTGTCATTTATCTGATGATCATTTGGTTCCTTATGAAGCACAGAACAAGCAGCTTGCACCACATCTACAACATATTCTCCTTTCACTAACGTTCCACATTGTCCTAAAAAACAACTGTATTTTCGCAGCCTATCTGCTTGCAAGGCAGAAATAAGGGCACATCTGCTTTCCTCACTAAATGTTAATATAGGCATGCCAGGAGCACATGACTTTAAGGCTGGTTCATTTTACATGCTACAATGAGTAGTAAGTATGCAGTTATTCTTGTCATCCAGTACTTAATGACCTCTGATATGGTAAATATTTCCTGGTGCTTAACCAGTTTATCTCATAAACTTTTTGCTATTCTTGAGTTTCCTAGAATTGCTCCGCTTTTTCATTTTTTCTTGTAAGCAACAAAAAGGCATTAAGTTGAAACTACAATGAGAAATACCACATTTCACAAGTTTAAAAGCGAAATCATGAAGGCACTAATGCACTGCATGGCAGATATTGTGTGTAACCCATGCAAGCACTACTACATCCCAGAAAAAAGTTCCAGATCAAGAAGATGCTTTCAACTCAAGCCTGGTGGCAGTGAATGAGGTGAGCCAAGCTGTACTTGATACAATTGGAAGGAAAGAGAAGTAAAGGAAAACTAATACAATTGCTGTTCCTAGAACTCAGTCAGTTCCTCTCACGGGACCTAGTCAGAAGTTCTGCACACAGGGATCAGTTGCACAATCTTTCAAAACTTGTGATGGAAGGCAATGCAGAGTCAAACGCCATGTATCATATCCTCAGTGGGATATGGAATGGAATGGAAATTTAGTGTAGAACATACAAAACTTGTTGCAAGTGGCTACGGAAGGTTCAGGAAGACAGAGAACCAAGATGCCTTCACAGGCCTTATCAAGCTTCAGCGCATCACTCCTTGTGTGCTTTTAGCTCTGCTGACTGCCTTTTCTGTGGCAGCTTCAAAGTGATGTATTCCTCTTCTGCAATCTCTTCCCTCCACACAGCAAAATAGGACCCAGCCCAGAAAAATGTACAGGGGATTCTATATTGGGAATGACCCACATAGTCTGTGGCTCTACACTCTACGCCCTGACTGTTCACTTAGTCCAGCAATTACACACCTCACTCTGCACATGTACAAGGGCTGCTCTGAAAGTAATACCTCCTATTTTATTACGTTAGCTCATGGCATCTGTAGTGGAAATGCTAAGTCATGGCTTGAAACAGTGATTGAGCACCTGGTAGGAAGCAGGGCTAACCCAGGGCATTTCAGGTGCATATAAAGCACCTGAGTGACTGGAAGGGGTAGAGCCAGGATCCGCCTCTGGCCAGAACTTATTTAAGGGTTGGCAGTGAAAGCAAGGATATCTCTCTAGATATCCTTGTGTGCCTGAGGCTTTCTGAAGGCAGGCAGTTTCTTTCCTGGTTTTCTGTGCCTGCTGCTGTTTTTGAGCAAATCCTTACTCGCTGCAGCCTGGGATCTTGCTGATCTGCTGTTGCTGTTGTGCTTTTTATTACATTACAGCACCAGAAGTGGATATTGGTGGTATGGTAGTAAAGGCTGAACCTTGTCAACAATATTCTGTTAAACTTGGTTGCCATGTGACATATGACAACAGAAGGGCAGTCTGATAAAATGGCATCTGATATGGAAATACATAGTGAAACTAAGGTGCATCACTGAATTCCTTCCACGTGGAAAAAATTGCATCCATTAATATTCATCAACATCAGCTGAATGCTTATGGAGACCAAACAGTAGATGTTAGCACAGAGAGGCAGGTAGGTGGTGGTTTTCAGCAATGACTCCATAATAGCAGCTGTGCAGCAGCTACACTGGTGCAGACTTGCACAAGTGCAGCATGCAGGTTCTTGTTTACTGCTAGTCAAAATTCATAGCTAACGTTGGTGACTATGTTGAAAAGTAATGTTTTGTAGCTGAGAACTTGCTCTGTCAAGGTGTTGCTGTGCTTGTTGTATATCTTGTAGTTTCCACCAAAATAAATAGGAGACATTACTTTAGAGCAACTTACCTGTGTTCTCAGCTCTCGTATCCAAGCAACTGACCTCCTCAGAGTTTCCCAACTAACCTCTTGAAGACCTTTTCAGTGCTCACAGCACTTCTCACTGGTACTGTGTAGTCATACAGCCTTTTGTACTCTTACTTCTGCCTGGTATGGCAGTGATTCTGTGTCTTGTTCATGACAAACAATTTTGCTGGGTTTTTGGGTTTTGTCTTTTTAGCTAATAGCACTGAGTCAGAATCCACTTAACACGTTATGTGCCTCTGAACAACGTTACTATATACATACAGTGCAGCAATACTTGGACAAGATCAAGCAGCACTTCAGTGGTGGGCACAAGTGAAGTGAATGGGGACCAGGTAGTCTTCTCTGCCTTGACAGATAGAGACAGGCATGCGAGCAGAAGTTGACACATCATGCAGATTAACACCTGAATAAACACCTGGTTATGACACATCATGCAGATTAAAACCTGAATATACACCTGGTTATGTGGCTGGTGTCATTGACAGGTTTTGGCTTCCAAACCATGGAAGATACTTCAGTGAATACAAATTATTGAGGTGAGATGGGGTCCACCTATGTAGGAAAGGAAGGAGAATCTTCACTAGCAATTGGCTGACTTAGTATATTGTGATTTAAACTAATGAACCTGGGAGGTGAGGCCCTGAACCATGACACACACACTCATGAGCAACAGGGTGGAAGAGACTAGTGAGGAACGTCCCCAAACCTTTCTAAAATGCTCTGTCAAAGATGAGGCAGTCAAAGAGCAAAATGAAGTGCCTCTACACAAACGCATGGAGCACGAGTAACAACAAACACAAAGAAATGGTAGGCACTACCTGAAGAACTATGACTTGTTTGCTATTGTGGAAACATCGTGGGGTAGATAACATGAGTGAACTGCTACAATTCAATGGCTGTAAACTGTTCAGAGGTGACAGGTATGGAAGGAAAGGTGAGGGAGTTCCTCTGATACAAGCTGCAGCTTGTGAAGTCCCTTAATGGACAGCCTTCCATTTGTTTAGATAATGGGAAGAGTCTGTGTCTTTGTATTGAATAGATAGAGACTCTGCCAGACTTTGTACTTGAGTAGGTAAGAAAGTTTCCACCAGTCTTTGTATGGAATATGTACATACCTCTGGGAAGACCTCTGAATGGAAATAAGCTGAAGATGCTTTTGTGCAAGGTAGGTGTGATAGGAGGAGAGTATCCCCCACGCATCCAGGGCTGATATTAAAGAACGTCTACTTTCTATCACTCCAATTTGAGTCTTAGAGAGTTTCTTGATCTACTGCTTTATGGTAACAATTTATCAACCCAGATGGGATGGAGCTCAGTGGTTCATAGGATCACAGAAGCTCAGCTGGCACTGAGGTATTGTTGGAAGTACCCTTATTCCCAGACTGAAAGCCCAGGAGCAAAGACCTCTGACTAGCGAGTATCAAGGCATTCCTTTTTTATTTATTGTTTTGGTTGCCCAGGGGGTTTAGAGGTCCCCCTGTGTTTTGGTTGCCTGCCTGTCTGATGTAATAGAAGTTACACAGGGTAGGGCTGAGGATCCAGGTGAGGGGATTAAAAAGTCCCCCAGGGTAGTTAGAAGCCACGTGTATTTTGGTTGCCTATCTGTCAGGTGTTCTGGGTAGGGCTGAAAGGCCTGGGTAAGAAGTTAAATCCCCCAAATTGGAATAAAACTGGGGTAATTGTCATCAAGTACACCTGATTGCTGGTTTGTGCTGTTATTATATGCTGATTGTTTTTGTTATAGTACAAAGAATTCACCCACATGCACTGTTAAAATGGACACTGGAATGTGGTGGGTGAGGGAATTTTGAAAATGTCATCTTTGGGATGTGTTCTGAGTTACTGGAAAAAAATAACTGGATCTCCTTGTGGGGTTGCACAGAAAGATGATTTAATTAAGCACTGCAAATCAGTGGTGGCCACTGTATAAATTAGAAGATGGAGAAATATGGCCAGTGAATGGTACTTTGAATTACAGTACTTTGTTACGATGTTTTTGTGGAGAGAAGATAAATGGGATGAGGTGTTGTTATATGCTGATATGTTCTTTGTAGCGAGGCAACACTGAGCGGCAAAAGTGTGGGATTCATTTGACCCCAAATGGTACTCTGATTTTGGCACTAGAAAAGGATAAAAGAGGAAGAAAGGAAAGGTGTTTAAAAGGCGATGTTCTACTTGTAGTATTGGACAGAGATGCTTGAAACTAAGTGAGCAGGAGCAGGGTCTAGAGATGTTGGTAGCCCCAAGAGGGAGCCAGAGGCTCCAAGAACGTGGGCCTGGACTCCCTGGGGCAGAAGGGTTGGCTAATGAGCCCAAAAGAGGGACTATAGGAACAAAGCTGGTGGCAGAGAGGACTTGCAGCTGGTGTAAGCTTGTGCTACAAGCCCCGCTGTGGCAGGCATTGGAAATAATGGTATGGTTGTAGTTAAGGTACCCATTTCAATTACGGAACCATTGAAAGGTACCCATTTCAATTATGGATTTAATCAGTTGGAAAAAAACTTGCTGGCATCTATGTCAGTGATCCTGAACAGACAGCTAAGGCTTTTGAAATGATGATTAAAACTCAAGATCCAGATTGGAAAGATACAGAATTTATTGTGCATGTGCTGTTTGACAGTACAGAAAAATAAATGATTCACAAGGACCCAAATGGGGGCCTCAAGTAGCAGCGGGGCATTGCAGAGGTTTTTGTTTCTTTTTTGCTTGGGATATAATGCTGGCAAGGACTAGAGGGGTCTAAATCCCAGAGTGGATTTAGTCTCGAGGAAGAGTATTCATCTGCTTCACACCAATTCTGAGTTGGCTGCAAGGTGCTGGCTGAAGTAAGAGCTACATGGGACTCCCTCCAACCCAGATCCTCCCTGAACAGGCCCCCCTCTTCTTGTGCTGCTCATGTAGAGGTGCTCAGGATAAGCACGAAGCTGAAATCCCAGCTAGGGGAAAAAACAATATGCTAATTGTAGACAGGAGGGGCATCCGCAGAGGTTTAAGAAAATTTATGTTCCCTGATAACCATGGAAGCTAGGAATAAGGGGACTGGAGGTACTTTCCCCAGAAAAACCTCTGGTTAAAATTAAGCTGAGGGAAGATGAAACTGAAATAGAATGTTTTGTTGACACAGGAGCTACTTAGTCATTATTAAATGCAAAGAAACTATGGATATGATACTGTAAGAGTTGTTGGTGCAACAGGCAAGTCAGAGGCCAGACTGTTCTTTAAGCCTTTCGCATTTTAAAATTGAGAATAGTGGGTGACAGATCAGTTCTTGTATTTACCAGGAGCATCTTTAATTGGTTGAGACTTGTTGGAGAAGTTGGAGGTGGAAATATAATTTAAAGACAGAGAGGTAGACGTATTGATAGCAGAATCTAAATTTGTCCAAACAGCAGTGTTACTGTTAAAGGAAAGAATTTCACCTGAAGGTGAAGCTGCAGCAGTGCCTCTGGGACAGGCAGGGGAGGTGCCTGGAAGATCTTAGAGAACTGAGTTAGTAAAGATAGATAAGCCAGGATCAGTCACCACACATCCATTCCAGCCAGGAGACTGGGTGTACATCAAATCCTGGACATCCAAACCACTGCAGGAGAAGTGGGAAGGACCCTTCCACGTTCTTCTGACCTCCTACACTGCAGTGAAACTGGAAGGAAAAGGAGCCTGGATTAATTACTCTCAGATTAAGGCACCTATTATGTGGAGAACTGAACACGTTACCTTGCTGTTGAAAGTTAAGATAAATAAGCAAGCATAATATAGAAAGTAATTTTACTGGTAGGAATTTGCTTTGTAGGCTGTGAAGAAAGGAAAAGTGATGTACACTTACAAATAGTAGGGAGCTAATGTAACTAACGTCTCTGCTGGATATGTACTCAGTTAGCAAGGAGCAGGCAGGTGCAGTATCCACTAGCAGGAATATTGTTAAACCGGACAGGAAAAAAAATAGAAATAGAAAAAAAAATAGAATTGGCAACAACAGCAGCCTGGCACACGTTGATATGCGTACAATTAATGAATATACCGATGTTATGGTATAACAGGGAGCTTGGCTATGATGTTATTACACCAAAGCAGGAAACAGAAACAATAGGTTTCTGTTTCACCCGTAACCTGGGCTCGCGAGGGAAACTCCAGCAGAGTGGATCTTAAGAGAGATCCTTCCCCACTGGCGGTCAGCTCTTAAATGGCTCTAGGAGAGGTGCAGCCAGGCTCTACCCCTTCCTGCAGCACAGGAGAATTGCCTTCACCTGTGCTCCCATGGCTGATTCACTGCTCGCCTCAGGTGGTCATTCAGAGGTTCAGGCTGTGATTCAGCAGCCCCATACAATATGGAACACAAAAACGAGTTCAGCACCAAAGGGAACCAAAAATGCACAGAAATTTCCGTTGTTTATGGTCTTATGGGGAGACAGATCCAAGGACAAAACTCAATCACTTTATACCTTCATTTTGCAATTTTACACAGGGGCTAACCAAACAAGACACCAAAAATGTGAGTAGAGGCACTTAAAGACACAAACACAAAGTGTTTCCTTATAATTATCTTTTCTAAGCATATCATGCTGTCTCTGTAATATGTAAAACCAATGACTGTTCCCCAGGGAGCCTACATCTTTGTCCAGTGACTTCTATTGCCTGGCTCCTTTTTAACAGTTCTGCATGCATCTCAACTTAAGGTATTTGCCTCAGCTTTCATTATGTCAGCTGTACAAAAGCATTCAGAATTTGACCAGTTCAACTACCACTCTTAGTTTATAGAGCTAGTAGTTACTCTCCTAATGGAATATGATGTCTACTTTCCAATTCACAATGCCATGATTGAAAGAAGAGTTCCCAAAGAGTGGAACCTAACCTACAAATGGACATTATGGGAGGGAGATAGAATGATAGAACTATTAAGATTGGAAAAGGCCTCTAAGATCATTATGTCCAACTATCACCACTGCGCCCAGTAAACCATGCCCTAAGTGCCACATCTACCCCTTTCCTGAAAGCCTTCAGTGACAGTGACTCTACCTCTTCCCTGATCACCCTATTCCAATGTTTGACCACTCAGAGAATTATTTTTTTCATAACATATGGCCTGAACCTCTCCTGCCACAAATTTAGCACAAATTCTTCTTGTCGTATTACTAATTACCAGAGGGAAGAGACCTATCCCCCCCACATTACAGCCTCCTTTCAGGTAGCTCTATAGAGCAGTAAGGTCTCTTCTGAGCCTTCTCTTCTCCAGACTCAAACCTCAATCCCAGCTGCTCCTCATAAGTCTTGTGTTCCAGACTCCTCACCAGCTGTGCTGCCCTTCAGAAAAGCACTAGGGCTTCAGCTTCACTCTCGTAGAGGGGGGTCCAAAACTAACACAACACTCGAGGTATGGCCTCACCAGTACCAAGTACAGAGGGATGGTTACCTCCCTAGTCCTGCTGACTACACTATTTCTGACACAAGCCAGGATGTCATTGGCCTTCTTGGCCATCTGGGCAGACTGCTGTTCAGCCACCTGCCAACTAATACCTCCAGATCCTTTTCTTCTGTGCAGCCTCCCAATCACAAAAGCCTGTACTGATGCATGACAAACCAAAACTACTACTACACTTGAAATAGAAGGAAGAAAAAAATTTTAACGTAGCAGCAACTATAAAACACAAGGGATCGCAGTGCCTGTCTGTGCAATACCAAATCGCAGTGTAGTACGTGCCAAGACAACTGTAGAAGACAAAAAAAAATACAGAAGACAAAAATTACCACAGATATCTTTACTGCAGGGATGGAGAGAGTTTTCAAAATTTAAGCACATTTTTGGTGCTCATATTTCCTATTGTCATGTGCAGGGCAAAAAAAAAAAAAAAAGAAACTTTACAATTCAGTATTCACAGTACAGAGATCTGAAAAGTTGCTTTCTGCAGAGATGAAGATACTACGAAGTGGTCTGAAGCACAGGCATGAGATCCTTCTAGATCCACCCAAGAACCTAGGAAAGACCATAACTTTGTAGGCTGAGCTTCGGAACCATTCATTTGTGCTCCCAACCCTTCTGATTATTGCACTAAAATAGCTACCTAGCACTGATTTGTTTTATGTTGGCCTGAGGAGGCTTTTTTGATAGAACAGCCATTTAAACAACAGGAACTTAGAAATGGGGACATTTCTTAAAAGGATTCCCAATTGACACAGCCGTGCCGCTCCAATCTTACAACATTACAGTTGCAGCAAGACAAACTTCTGATATTAACTCCTCCTTCCATCTGTCGGAACTCGCTTTAATTCCTTTCCTTTTACCACCTGTTTTATAAGTCTGAAGAGTTCACTCAAAATTTTATCAAGAACCAGAAACCTTCCTTGCAATAAAATTGAGATTAATGTCTCATTTAGCTTTACAGAAATACTGAATTATTCTAACACTCCTGATAAACTGAACAGTATAGTTAAGTATACCAACTTTTTCAAACTATAACAAGATGTTCTCTAGAACTGCAGAAAGTACCGATGTGCAAGGGATATTTGCTTGTTTGCCGACGTCAGCAAAATTCTTACAGAGTAGCTCACATATGTAAAATTTAGTCTCACTTATCTTCTTGCTCTCTCATTATCCCAAAAGCAGCAGCACTGAAATAAACTAGGGAAAGTGTTTTTGATTCTTCACTATGGAGAAGGGAATTAAGCCTAAAATAAGGTAAGTTACCACATACTCAAATCTGTAATGCAGTAATAGACTTTCTCTTTCAAGTTCTACCAAGCTTCTGTCTATTTTGGGTCATTCATATGCCTGCTGCAATAGCAGGATAAAGTACAGTGCTAGCGTGACTGCAAGACTTAGACTTTGATAACTGTTCTTTCCAAGGCTTTCCCCGTCTAATATTACTGTAGCAATTGTAACATCTTCAGTGGAGAAGAGAGGTCTGAGAAAAGGAGACTTCGATGAGTTTTTAAGGTTCTGTTTAAAGCAATCCACATAAAAAGTTACAAAACAACTTGAAACACACCGAAGACTTCGTTTTGAAAACAGATTGTTGGGTTCATAACTTCACAGAATATCTGAAGTTATCAGGTTTAATGTTGATTATGAGTGCTAGGAGAGAACTAGAGAGTAGCAAATGTCAACAGATACACATGTTACAGTTAGCATCTTAACAAGCTTCAGGACAGATTTTTAGTCACGTTAAAATAACGTATCTGGGTGACTATATCCAAGAAGGCCAACCAGTCTAGCCTATTAGAAGAGAATCCCTACTATTGGTTCTGCAAGAAGGCAAATGTTACCCTCTACAATTCATTCATGTTTTTGTCTGGGGACAGATGCACAGACATGTACACATGCACACGCACACACTTCTACTATTTAACCAGATTACACAAAAATTGTTCCCCAAAGGAAACAAAAACAAATTTTATTGTTTGTAAATGTGGCTACAGAACCCTCAAATGTGCACACCACACAACTTTAACTCCTGTGCTCTGAGGAATTCTACAAACTATTGTTCTGTGATTTGTAGCTATAGAAATGGAGCTAAGATTCTGCAATGGTATATCTGAAAATAAACTAAAGAAAGGGAATGCCAGCGTCCAAGTGAAGGTTATATTCTTTTCCTTAGATAAGGTCCCAGGATGAGGTTTAATCAGCAGCACAAGTATCTTAGTGCTGTTCTGCTCAGGTACTTCCAGCAGCAGAGGTTACTGAGCAGAGGTTGATTCTGCCATCAGACTCAGCCCATTCAACCTTGTTTACCATTTTGATGAATTTTCAGCATCTTGATGAAATTGCTGAAAGGTCAGAAATGCTAAACAGACACTAATTACATTACTTTCTGGTTTTTTTTACTTTTGCATCTCTCCCTCTACTTAGCACAAATCTTTATATTTCCACTAGTGACCGTGCCTGCATTTTAAATCATCCTCCTTTGCTCAATTTGTAATTTTTTTCTCTTCATTCTTTTTTTTTCAGATTATCAGATTTCATTCTTCATTTATATTCATTTAAATTCATACATAATTTCATTAACCTTCTATTTTTGCAGTAAGGTTAACTCTTGTTTAGTCTGGGTTGCGTTTTCTGTAGAAAAATAATGCCTTACAAAAACCTATCTGCTAGTGTTCAGAGGAACAAAACTAGAAAAAGTAGCTAATAGATTCAGAACTTCTCTGAATACTAATATCCTTTTTTAGGGCAAGTCTTTATCAATGGCCTAAATTATTTGCCCACATTTTGAAGACATTCTGATTTTGAAGGATTTATGCTCCCTCTCTTTGGACTTCAGTATCCACAGTGCTGCAGGAAGAGAGCTATATAACACTGCCAGTGGTGCCCAGTAACACCATTCAAATCATCCTACTTTCTGAAGCTGCACTGAGCATTTTGATGTAAGAGTTTTCAACTCCCGTCTCAACCTTACCACTGATCAGCTTTCTTCCTGATGGATAGATGTGACAAATGCCACCTGCCTCAAAAAACGAAACATTCATTATTTCTAAATAATCATCTTGAACAGCTAAAGTCAGTACAGTTATTGAAGTTTTATGGTGAGATAAAGATTCCCACAGCATTTTTGTCTGTTACCTATTATAACCTAACTATTATAAAATGTTTAACAATACCAGAAAGCGAATTGTCAGAGAAGAGGATATAAATGGTATGTGCTCATTTTGAAAAGTACCTCTCAGTGGCATCAGAACTTTTAAATCAGAATTTTTAAATATGCCTATTATGGAGCAACTTCATGCAGGTTTCTCAGACTTTCCTGATTCAGCATCTGCTGTTCATTTATTCCAGAAGCGATCCAGGTTCCTGTAACACTGTCATGGTTCTGTGATTTTGGTATGGGCACTCGCATCATAGCATCACGTAGTACCGGGAGTTACAGAGTTAATGCGCCTGTTCCATGGAGTGTTGATATTCCTGGGTATCTGGTTCTCAGAAGAGAACCACTACATATCCCAGAAGACGTTAACTGTTCCGTTTCCATTTTCTGTTTAGAGGGAAAGATAAAACTGTTCACAAATCACGACTTCTTTTACTCCTTGTCTCTGCGGCGTGCGCTCCGTACCCATCTCACCTTCAGGATTACAGTAAGGCGTTTGGTTTTGGACACTCCTTCTTTCATTTATTTGATTTATTAGCTTCGATTCCAATTATACTGTACTATGTCGTGTCATCTCGCCCTGCACTATCATATTTAGCAAATTAGTTTTCTCCCTCAGCTCGCTGCTGTTTTGTTTTTATGCCCAACTCCCCTCCTTTTCCCCACTCCCCTCTGCTGAGACGTGGGTCTGTGGGTCCTCCGCCCCAATTAGCCACAGAACTGGGCCAAACTGGCACGTAAAGCACTGACAAAAACCTGTGCTTATTTAATGCTTGAGAGAAGCTGAAATTTCACAGCACGCTATAGCGTGACAAGCGGCACATCCTAAACACATAATTGCAAGAAACCAGGCCATGGAGGTCCTGCAAAATATATTTGTCTTTCTTATTTTACATTTAGTTTAGTTTCCTAATAAACTACTTGTGAGTACAAAAAAATCCACTTGCTTTACAGCACTATCTTTAGTTTCTTCCTTAACAGTGTTTTAACACAGTAACTTCAGTGCTGGCAAAAGGATAAAAAGCAATGTCCTTGAGATAGGTGCTTCAAGTTTCCTGCAAGCAGCAGCGAGCTGGGGGATGGAAACTACATACGACTCCAGCAGAAGAACACCGTCATGACAGCACATCCTTAAATATCAGAGGCCATTTGGGAGATGGACCTCAAGATTAAAACACGGAAAAACATATAATTGATTTTGCTGCATACAGATAGATTTGTTTCAAATGCATTACTTCTCTTTCCTTCCCTCTCAAACTAACGGGATTTCATTTAACTGCTTCCCCACAGCGCAAACTACAACAAAGAAACACAGCTTTCAGCATCAAGAACGCAGAAGAGAAAAAAAGTTTTTGCCAGGTCTGGATTCAAACTTAACATTGTACTTAGGTGGTAAGAAGGATGCATATCAACAGCACAATTCTTCCTTTCACAGACCAGCTAAAAATCTGGCCTCTGCTTCTCTCCTTCCTCCTATCAGCCCTGGAATGTACCTTGGCAAGGCTCAATTAATCATTCCTTTCCTGGTCAAATGGGTTCCTTCTCGATTCCCAACTTACTACCTCTCTTCCAGGATAAAGGAGGTGTAACTATGAAAATCCCAAAGAATATGTTTAATATAGCTGAAGTCCTCTGACTGACCTCTGTGTTATTGAAAATTATACCATTTTCTTCATGTTCAATTTGTAAAATAGCATTAAATAGCACACCGAGTGAAATCCACCAATGCTTGTATGTCGCATCGACCAAACCTGGCATCCAATTACAAATACACCTGAGAGAACAGAAGCTTTTTGTCTCTCATTGCTTTCTTCTGGATTATGATTTAACATAATCCTAATGTTGTGCTGCTCCTCCTCTAGTGTGAAGGGAATTAAGGACTGCTGTATTTTCACCAAACTCACAGAGAGTACAGTGACGCACAGCAGAGATGTACAAAAACCAGCAGGCAGAGATTCACTTGTTCTGAGTTGAGAAAAGTTGGGAGATGAAAAAAGGTTCAGGGTTGAGCCTGCTTGCACAGATACCAATCAGTACTGTGAAATCTCTTGCTGGACAAACAGGTGATTTTTCATCAAATCTAATACAGGTGCAATTGAAGAATGCAGATGGCTTCGGATGTTTTAGATTTTTTCTTTAATTCTCTGTTCCAAAAGACTGTGCGTAAACATTACATATTTACTTCTTTGGCATTTTTAAAGGTATAAGCTTACATAATTTTGACATGACTCTCAGCAGTCAAAATTGCGTATTTCAGAAGTATTCCAGACATCAGCTTGCAAGCAGTTCAAGAAGTTAGGAGTAAGTTACTCTTCCTGTCGTAACTCACACAGTATAGTTACAACTGCTGAAGAGGAAGGAATTAGCTTTTTATTCTCACTAAAAATTCAAATCTTATGGAACAGGATATCATTTTGAAGAAAAAAAAAACTAGCTATAAAAATTAATTAGAAACTGAACAGAACTTGTTTATTCCCTCTGATTTATGAACATATTATATTTTAGAATCCTTTTCTTTTTTCTCTTAACACAAATCAACCTCTAAGAACCAGAATAGCCAACCTTTAGTAAACAGTCCTAGTTCCACTGAAACTTTTTCAGGATCTCCACAATCAGTTTCAGACATATATATTTTAGCTTCCCATAGCAACTCATGTGAATATCACAACAAGCAATGCCACAGTAAGTGTGCACATAACAGCAGTGGGAGAGAAAACAGGAGAAAGAATGCAGCAGTTGGAGCTCTTGACCTTTGTTATTCTCTGACAAAAGTGTCATAACCAGCCCTTAGACCTAACTAAAGCACGTAGAAGACTTTTGTTCTTTTTCCATTCACCTATCACTGCTACAGGGTTTATTTGAAGCAGGCTACATCACATATCAACAAGGATCTCACTCTTTATTACAGTCTTCAGTGGCCCTGTACCTCCGTAATAATCCTGATCTGATTTCTTGTTTTTGTAATTAGCATTAATTATGGTAGCTTAATCATTAGCTGAAATGTTAGAAAACATATTCTGAAATATCTGTCAGGATTAATTTTTCTTCATTCACTTCTGCAGGAACCAGCTTTTCTTAGATGTCATTTGCTCCATTTTTAAGCTGTCACTTTCTAGTACTACCAGAAGGAAGATCACTGGAACTAACTGTCAATGCACAAACCCCCACTGCTATGTTTTGCTGGAATTTGATGGGAGGAGAACAAACAAGTACAAACTATGATTTTTTTATCTTGCAATGAGAGGCCATAGAGAGTATAAAATAGTTATTCATGTGGCTATGCTTGGTTACTGGACTTCAGAGAGGTTCTGCCTTTGTGCCGAGCCCCAGCTCGTCAGTCACCAGCAGCTGCTACTACTGCACCCACCCAGCATTGGGGCAGTCACTGTTCTCTCTCTTATAGGGAGAGCAGGATACTCCCAACCAGCTTCTGTTTCCCAGCACTGAAAACTTTTGCCACCAGCAAGGCAACCACAGATACTCAGGGATATCCAGACAAGAAACTAAGACAAGCTGCACAGACTTTCAGTCATGGGGAACTCCACAATCTGCAAGTTCACCAAGTGTCTGAGGGCAGACTGAGAGGGGAGGGCTATCATGGGTGCAGACATGCTCATCTTACAAAATTTTTGAGCAGGTGGCCAGGCTGCAAGAAGAAATTATCAGGCTGAGAACTATCCAGCAATCAGAGAGAGAAATCAGTGCATGCTATTGTGCAGTGACACTGTCTGATTGACAGCCCCTCCAAGGGGAATAAGCTAAGTAAGCTTACAACCCCGAGGAGACAAGACATCAAAAATATGCAAGATGAGGAAGCTGGAGCCTTGTCTCTGCTTGGAGCAGAAAGGAGAGCCTCCCCTGAAGTCTCCCTCACCAACAGATAAAAAGAGAAAAGGGGTTTGGGTAATGGTTCTGACCTGGAAAGGGACAACTACATCAAGATGATCCAACCAGTGATGATCTCCTCATGCTTGGAAACTAGGAATGAAGCAGGAAGAGGAGAATGAACCAGCTGAATGAATGGCTGTGTGGATGGTGTCATGCTCGGGGTTTTGGATTCTACAATCTTGGATGCAGGTTCAATAGACTGGGCATACTGATGTTGGATGGGATGGAACTGAGCATGAGGGGCAAGAACATGCTGGGCATCAAGTAGGCTGAACTGATCACCGGAGCTTTAAACTAGATTTGATGAGAGAAGGGGGTGAACAACAAGGAAACATTGGCTTTTTACTTTAGGAAGCAGCAGAGGAAAACACAGCTGAAGTCCATCAGCTGATAGCCCAGCTGAAGTCCAGCTACACCAGTGCACACAACATGGGAAATAATAACCAGGAGAAGATGAAAACCATGGTGCAATTAGAAAACTGTGACCTAATTACTATCACAGAAACATGATGGGATGAATCACACAATTAGAATGCTACAGTTGAGGGCTACAAGCTTGTTAGAAGAGACGGGCAGGGCAGAAGGGGCAACCCCCCGGTTGTCCTCTGTATTAGGAAGTAGATAGACTGAAAAGAGCTGCCTCTAGTCAACAGTCAAAAATAGGTTGAGAGCTTGTGGGTTAAAATCAGGGACCAGACAAATAAAGGGCATCTGGTGGTCAGGATTTCCTATAGACTGCTTGATTAGGGGAGGCTGTGGATAAGATCTTCTTGCTTCAGCTATAACAGGTGTTGTGCTTACAGGCTCTCATCCTAGTGGGGGATTTCAACCACTCATAGGTCTGCTGGGAAAGAAAACATGGCAGGCTGTAAGCAATCCAAAAGACTCCTACCATTCTTTGAGGATAACTTCCTGGTCCAGGTGTTGAATAGACCAACCAGAGGTAAAATGTTACTGGACCTGGTGTTTATCAACGCAGAGATCATTGGAGGCAGTCTGGACTGTGGTTACCATGCCCTGATCAAGTTCACGATCTCAAGGAATGTGGACCTAACAAAGCTCAGAGTCAGGACTCCGAGCTTCAGGAGAGCAAACTTCAAACTGTTTAAGGAATTATTGGGTGAGGCCCCCAGAAAAATAGTCCTCAGGAACAAAGGAACAGAACAGTGAATGCAGCACTTAAGGACACTTTTCCAAAAACAGAATTGCTCTCCATCCACCAACATAAGAAATCAAGCAGAGCAAGCAGGAAAATGGTATGGCTGAGCAAAGACCTGCTGATCAAACTGAGGTATAAGAAGGAAATGCATGGGGGGTGAAAGCAGGGACACTAGGAAGAACGCAGGAATGCCCTCTAAACATGCAGAGATGGGGTCGGGAAAGCAAAGGTGCAGATGGAAGTGAACTCAGCAAGGGATGTGAAAAATAACAAGAATGGATTCTACAGGTGCAATGGTCAGAAGAGACAGACCAAAGAGAGTGTACTCCCTCTAAAGGGAGAACTGACTTCTACAGACATGGAGAAGAATGAGGTACTAACAAATTCTCAATCTCCACTGGTAGTCAGGCTTCCCACACCTCTTGTGTCCCTGAACATATGGGCAGAGGCCAGGGGAGCAAAATCCCTCCCACTCTAAGAGCAGAGCCAGTCAGATATTGCCTTATGAGACTGAACGTGTACAAGTAAATGGGGCTGAACAACACACATCCCTGGTTCCTGAAGGAGCTGCCTGATGTGGTTGCCAAGCCACTCTCCATCATATTTGAAAATTTGTGGCTGCCAGGGAAGGTCTCTGGTGACAGGAAAAATTGAAATATCACTCCTATTTTTAAGAAAGGGAGAAAGGAAGTCCCAGGTAACTACAGGCCAGTGAGCCTCACATTAGTGCCTGTGAATATCATGAAACGGTTGCTCCTGGAAGACTATTGCACATGCAAGTTGAGGAGGGGGATCCAAAACAGCCAGCATGGCCTGACCAATCTGGTGGCCTTCTATAATGGAGTAATGGTATACGTGGATAAAGGAAGGGTAGCTAATTTCATCAATCTAGACCTGTGCAAGGTCTTTGACATGGTCCCACACCACATCCTTACCTCTGAATTGGAGAGAGATGGATCTGAAGGCTGGACTGCTCAGTGGATAAAGAACTGGTTACGAGGTAGCAGCCAGAGAGTTGTGGTCAAGGGTACAGAGTCCAGTGAAGGTTGGTCATGAGTGGTATCCCCCAGGGGTCCATCTTGGGACCAGTGCTCTTCAACATCTTTATCAGTAATGATAATGGGACTGAGTGCTCCCTCAGCATGTTTTCTCTGAGTGGTGCAGCTGATAAAATAGAAGAAAGAGATACCACCCCCTGAGACCTGGGCAGGCTTGAAAAGTGGTCCCATGTGAACCAAATGACAACAAGGCCAACTACAAGGTGTTGCACCTTGGGTGGAGGCAATCCTAGATATTTGTTCAAACTGGGAAAAAAAACTCCATGAAAGCATCCCTGTGGAGAAAGATTTAGGGGTTCTGGTGGACAAAAAGCTGGACATGAGCCGACAGCTTCCTGGGCTGCAACAAAAGAGTGGTGGCCAGCAGGCTAGGGAGTGACTGTCTCCCTCTGATCTGCCCTCGTAAGACCCTATCTGGAATACTGCATCCAGGTCTGGGAGCTGTTGCAGAGGGTCTAGAGAAGGGCTACAAAGACTATCAGAAGACTGGAGCAACTCTCTTAAGAAGAAAGGTAGAGGGAGCTGGGTTTGTTTAGCTTGGAGGAGGCTCCAGGGAGCCCTCATTGTGGCCTACCAGTACATGAGAGGAGCTACCAGTAGGGAAACAAGAGATAGACTTTTTACGTGGGCTAAAAGTGATAGGACATGAGTGAATGGCTAAAAAGATGGGAGATTTAGGTTTGATGTCATGCAGAAATCCTTTACTCATAAGCACAGGAACAGGTTGTCCGCAGAAGTTGTGGATGCCTCATTCCTGGAGGTGTTCAAGGCAAGGCTGGAAAAGGCCATGGGCAACCTGATCTGGTGGGTAGCATCTCTGCTCACGGCAGAGGGGTTGGAACCAGACGATCTTTAAGGTCCCCTCCAACCTATGCCACTCGATGATTCCATAACTAATCACTGAACTATCAAAAGGACAAAGACCAATTTTAAAGAGGCCATTCCTAATGAAAACTTTGGGATGATGTTCTGTTCTAGCAAACCAAGCAGATATTTGCTACTGCAGGGGGTCCAGACTTCCCTTCTTTAATCTTTGTAGTCATCTTCTTGGTAGTTTGGACAAAAGCTAGAAAATAAAATAATGCTTAGCTCTTTGAAATTTGTTTATAAACATCTATCCTTTCAAAAAAGCGTGACATTAAGAGAATGTATGCAAAGTGCACTGAGGCAAGAAAATGAGGGGAGAAAAGCCAGACCTCTTTGCTGATATTGATCATTCAGATCCCAATGCTAGTGTTTCATGAATGTATAATGAGTGATGTAATGAATATCAAGCTGCTGCACCCACTTTCTTAAGATTACCGAAAGCGAGACCTTGCCTTTTGTGCTTTTTGGAACTGACAACACCATATCAGTGTCTCAATGAGTCTCAGCTCATTTCCTAATGAGAAACACCGCCGCTAAATCTAGTTAGCCTCTTTTTCTACTTAGTCTGCTGTATTCACAGAGTAGAAATGTGTCTCTGTGAACCTATTCCTGGATGCACTTTGCCTCTTATATTTTAACCTCTGATTTCCAATATGAGTTCCATGTTTCTGATGTTATAATTGTCAACTTTTGCCTCATCTTGCACTTCAATCTGTGGTCTCAGATTTCATCCATTTGGCTCAGAAGCCCCTCTCTGAAACAAGGGTTCTTGTTTTCCCACACCATATAGCATCTGAGTGTGAGAACCAGGCTAGCAAGGATTCCATAGCTCATACAACATTATATCTAGGTAAATATTTTCATTAAAAAAATAAAAAATAATAATAAAAATAAAAAAAAGAATAAATAAAACGAGTTATCATACTGTATATATTTGTACCTTGTTCTAAAGTAATTTACTCCTCTTGTGTAGATGTTTGCATTACATCTTTCTGGTAAGTAAAAATAGAGAAGGCAACAGAAGACAGAATAAGTGTGCTAACTGAAGACGTAGTTCAGCAGCCTATGAGAGTATAACGTAGTAATTACTTTGAGGTGCTTTTTCAGTCACTGTAATATCATGCAGAGTTACACCGGGTACAGTGTTTTTCCTCAATTCCTCAATCTCTGTGGCCCTTTGAGGAATATACAGTGTAATCTCAGCTGAAGGAAGAAGCTCCTTCTTGACCGAAAGGCTCCGGTAAGAATTTGTAGCTTATGTAAAGAAAGATTACATGCCAAAGTAATTCCACCAGTGGTTTACATACTTGTGATACAGCCGCTGCTCAAACTGGGCATAGTGCAAAAACTGTGAAGGAAGCGCAACGTGAGTCCAGCTCCTATCAGCTGCAAGGAAGTCTCTTATCAGGACTTTTGGGGAACGTGGTTTTGGACGTTGTCATCCCATATCCTGAAACTAAATAACCCGAGATTGGGACTTCAGTTGAGAAATCTCTCCAGAAGGGTAGGCAATAATCCAGGTGTAGAGAACAGATGAGGTGTTATCTGACACTAGAAATGACATTTTAGTCTGCAGATCACACCCACAAAAAACATTTTGTTTTACGTGGTAGGACCAGAAAGAGGACAGGTGGTTTCAAAATAATAATAATAAAATAGTAGTGATAAAAAAACTCTCCATGTAAAAAGTACTTGGATTTCAAATTAACAGAGTCCGTGACACTGATACATACATTCTGAAAGAGTCAAAATGGGCTCCTCCTGTAGGATTGGAGCAGCATGAAAAAATGAAACAATATGAGGTTAAATCAGGTCCCATAATCGCCCTATTATTCTATGATTGTTTTTCTCTACTGAATGTTTGACCCACCAGTTTTAATTCATTTAGAAAAGTAAAAACATGACCCAGAAAAAATGCCAATAACCCATATTACACATAAAGCCATAGCACTGTACTGCCCCTCCTTTCCTAAGTAATTTCATTTCTATATCCATTAAAAACTTGTCTTCAATGGAAGTATGATGAATTAATTAGTCGCTAGTATCTTGCAGAATACCCTGAACATTTCTGCGGCTCCTACATTTGGTTTGGTCAATATTTAATCTGCAAGAACTTACGGATGAAAAATAACATACCAAGAGTAGGCAAAAGTCACGTGGAAGGTGCAAATGAAGAGCCCTGAAACAGAACTGAAATTCTTAATACGTTAAATACTTCCTCAGTAAGGAGTCTTTGTGTTTCCTTCTTAAAATGTAGCTTGAAGGAAAAAAACAACTCTTCAAATAATGGATTGTATTACTATTTAGATCACATCCAATTTAACTATAAATTTCTGTGCATTCCAGTATCCAACCATCCTCCCTGTTTAAAGCACAGTCTAAGAAGGTGGGAGGGAAATGTGATGTAACATGATTTCTAAATTTTACCTTATATACTCAGGGGAGTCAGATTTCTTAGCATCTAGGAGATGCTAAGCTTAATATCTAGCTTAAAAGGTTTTCTAAGTGTGCAAGTATTCTCAGAAGAATGCTTTCAATGTACTCCGATTTTCAGAGAGTTTAAAGTCACAATATGGAAGTAATTAAAAGTGTAAGTTGTGTAAGTTTTCCAGTGAGACCAGGAAAAGAAGAATGCTTTGTGGCAGGGCTGTTTCTAACTTATTACAAGAAGGGCAAAATGTGCTTCTCCACCCAGCCCTGGCCAGAAGAAAACAAAGCAAAACAGGAAGTTCAAAGAGTTTTCAGGAATCTAGTAGCTAACAGTCCATTCATCTTTGTCAAATGCATGTAACGTTCAAGGCAAAGTCCCAGCTTCGTACTAAAAGCTCACCAACTCTGATCTTTCTTCTCAGTAAATACAGACTGAGAAAATGCACTTTTGGGAAGAAGCACTGATTTTATCTGCCCTGCCAGTGCTTGACAGGTTAAGCCAGATTTTAGTTTGCCATCACATTTGAGATACAAAGGTGCTGACAGAAAGAATGAAATTAAGCAGCTCTTTAGCTCTAAAAAGTTCTGATCATAACTGGTCAAAACGCTGAAACAATGCATTGAAATGCAAGTATAGAGCAAGAATGATTGCCACTTATTTATTTATTGCTTTTATCTTTTTTCTAATTAAGTACTATGAATAAATTCCTTAATGAAAATGTCTTCTGCATAAAGATGCAACAGAAAGCATATGAACATTACGCAGAAATTACTACATCTTCAATGTAGTTAGGGCAATGAAACTCATGAAGGGTCTGGAGCACAAGCCTTATGAGGAGCAGAACTGGGAGCTGGGACTGTTTAGTCTGGAGAAGAGGAGGCTCAGGGGTGACCTTATCACTCTCTACAACTTCCTGAAGGGAAAGTGGGGGGTCAGTGAGGTGGGGGTCAGTGTCTTCTCCCAGGTAACCAGAGATGGGATGAGAGGTAATAGCCTTAAGTTGCATCCGGACAGGTTTGGGTTGGATACTAGAAAAATACTCATCTGAAAGAATGGTCAAGCACTGGAACAGGGTGCCCAAGGAAGTGGTGGAGTCACTGTCCCTGGAGGTGTTCAAGAAACAAGCAGATGTGACATGTAGGGAGATGGTTCAGTGGACATGGTGGTGATGGGTTGATGGTTGGACATGATGAACTTAGAAGTCTTTCTCAATCTTAAACATTCTTCTATTTTTTTAACAACTACCATTTTATTTTGTGCAGAATAATGTAGCAAGGTTAATGATTCTTATTGTTTTTTTTTTTTTCATTCCTGTCATCGCTCAGAAAAAAGATATATTTTTAAATCTTGTGAACTAGTTCTTTACAATTGACTTTATCTGAGTTGGAATTAAAAGGAGTTTAAAACAATTTAAAATAAGAATACTGTTCTCTGGTGTGTTCCATGTAATTCTTTGCCTATGCAAAGCCTTCCAACAACCCTGCAACCAGTTCAAGCTTGGTTTGGGTTTACTAAGCTTTTGAACGATGTGCCAGCACTGTTATCCTGACAAACTCAATAGTTTGCAGACGACAAGAAGAACAGAGGAACAGTGGAATTTCATTCAGAGCTTTTCATGGCTCAGTTGCTGCCCTTTAACAAGATCCTCTGCCCCTCAAGATGGGAGCCATCTACAACAAAATCAAGCATTTATCTATAATAATAACTAATAGTAATTCTACATTTTAAGAATACTCAGAGTGAATGGACTTTTGCAAGTGAAAAATAACATAAACAAGCAAAACATATTTTTGCTTTCAAAACAGTATTCCTCTACATCTCTCATTTTGTGAATGCTCAGTGCATTCATTGATTGATTCTAGGTGATACATCGAATACACATTTTCTGTTGGGAAAACTGCAACAAGTTCAGTTCCAAAAAGGCAACCCAATCATTCCTTTGAGGTTTATCAAGTTTTGTTTTTGTCTAGACCCTCACATCTTAAAAATCTTCATGTTAAATGTGTAAAAGCATTCCTAAATACAAACCCTTTCCAAATAAGAGATGATGAAAGAAAAGCCATCCCCATACTGTTCTGACATGGTTCCACAAATTCTGCTTTTACATCACTGGTTTAAAACAACTCAATGTAAAATCCTACAAGTTTTGTTTGGTTTGAGCCAATAGGTTATCTTCTGTTCTAAGATATGGACACAATTGGTGAAACTAAAACTGACCAGAAGTCAATGGAAAATTAGTCAGGACTGAGTCTAGGGAAGGTTATGGATAAAGTGTCTCATGAACAGTTTACAAAGGACATTATTTTGTATCTCAGTAATTGCAAACCTCAGCTTCCTCCTACTTAGACAGTTTAAACTACAAGTCCTTAAGGTAACAGATCAACCACCAAATTAGCTCTGCATAGCCTCAGCCCTCCTCTAGTTAGCACCGTTACCTGTGTCCTGGCACTGGAAGAGCCAACCGAAGTTGTCAACAGTATATATTTTTGATAGCATACAGTTTTTCTTATATCACTTATGAGCAATGTAACACTTTAGTTTGCTCAAACACAAAGGCAAGAAATAACAGTTCCAAATACTTTCATGATGGGCTAGAAATACAACCCTCTGTGGAACCACCCATCAAAACTACAGCTGTGTGAAATACAGGTCAGAATCCTCTGAACTCAGTCACTCACCTCTTTCAGTATCATCTTCCATTTTCTCTCTTGCCTCCTCTCCAGTCTCTAGGTCCTGATGCCACCAGCCTATGCTTAAATGAAACCCTTGGATCAACGCATTCAAGGCCAGGACATGATCAGTGAACTGCTGAAGCACCAAACTGAATACATGCATCGAAATTCCATAAACTGGCATAACAATCTAGAGTAAGCCTTCTTAAATCATACTTGGGAACCTTCAAGTACAAAAACCCAAATGGTTCTAATTTCTCTCAATGTGACAGCCATAGTTAATACCAGATTTGGCAGGAAGCAGGCTTTCCATGCTCGCTGGGCTTATACAGACATGAAAAAGAGTTTATGTTTGACATTTCCTTTAAAAACATAACAAAAAAACCTTTTGCCCCTTCAGTTCCCAAGCATGCATTACTTTCTGAGAGTCTATTACTTTAAAAATGCATTTGTTGGCTCTGGTTGCTTGGGTAACTGTCAAAAAAAGAAGTAAGGTTAGGCTCTTTATTAGTGCTTTGTGGTCTGATGATAGAGAACAGTGGAAAACAAAGGCAAGATACTGGACTGCACGTTTACTCTCTGGCCCTTTTATTTGATAAATAAAAGGTGATTTATGACACCAAGCTCTGATTTCTCATTGCCAGTTCTTCTTCAATTAGGAGACAGAATATGGAGTATTTCCCAATTCTATCCCGTGTTTTCTTCCCCACATTGTTACATATAGCCATACAGATGGTGCCTGAGCCAAACAGACAATTAAGGTCCAAAAACAGTTTCCTCAGGAGCAGCAGCCTATTTTCCATCAGCTGTGACCTCTGTTCATGCCACAGTTACCACAGAGAGCTAACACCTCCACAGCGTTAGATGCATTTGGGATAGATCAGTGCTGGAAACATTTGTGAGTGACAGTTTTCTCCATGTAGGAGGTACAAAAAGGCCTAGACTGGCAAGTTGTGAAATCAGGATTCTCTTTTAAGTTCCACAGTCAAAAAATAACCAACCTAGCTCCCCCACTATGAAATCCATATGGAAACAAAGAAGATTGCATCTTGTTCTGTGAGTGTCAAAGCTCCTCAAAAATGGCATGGCCTCAAACCATGTGTAAGAAAGCGTACACAAAAACACAAAACAACTCTTAAAAGTCACAGGAAATGAGCAGCTTTGAGATGTGCTCTAAATCTGACATGATCATGATTCACTATTTTTATTATGCTATTCAAAATTAAAAAAAAAAAAAAACACCTACTTTGGTCTTGCAGTCAAATGCATTCTGGGGTTTCAAGTTAACTTGATGATATGAATAACAACCAGAGTGGATTTGTGGGTACATTCACACATGCACTCATACGTACACAGAGATATGTGCTGGTCTTTGTAATGTATATATATGTACGATAAAACTACACCCTTGCCACAAGAAATGCCTGTATTCATATCCAGGAAGAAAAGGTAAAATTAGAATTGCCATTATAACTTAAGCTTCTAGGAAGTGACAAAGAAGTTCTAACTTTCATGGCTTCAAATGGGATCTGGGACTTAATTAATTTTTCTTAAGGCACACTGAGTCCAAAAGGCTTTTAGAAAACAGCACTGCCTCGAGGAAATGCTCTCCTCATATTATCAGCTGGCTCACACTGGAAGCCAGAAAACATCACAATGGAATAGCGATTCACTTTTCTTCAGAGAAGCAGCAACTTCCACAACCATGCAGCAGCTGGACTAGTGGGAAGTAGCATTGTCAAGGAGCAAGGCGTGTTCAAAGTTGGTCATTACATAGGATTTGTTAATAGACCCAGTTTTAAAAAAACAATTACCGGACTTAACAACTGCCTGACCGTACCTTGAAGTAGCCACCCTTCCTATGGCAAGCTCTAGGGGTCTGATAAGAGATCTTCATAGAATCACAGAATGGCATGGGTTGGAAGGCACTGTGGTTGCAATCCCTCTGCCACAGGCAGGGTTGCTATCCACTAAATTAGGCAGCCCAAGGCCCCATCTAACCTTGCCTTGAACACCTCAAGGCACGGGTCATCCACAACTTCTCTGGGCAACCTGTTCCAGTCCCTCAGCATCCTCTGAGTAAAGAATTTCTGCCTAACTTCTAATCTAAGCCTCCCCTCCTTAGTATACAATCATTTTTTCTTATCTACCACTATCATATCACTTAAAAAGTCTTTTTTCTCTCCTGTTTATAAGCTCCCCTCAAATGCTGGAAGGCACAATGAGGTCTTCTTCTCTAGGCTGAACAAGTCCAGCTCCCTCAGCCTTTTTTATAGGTACTCCAGCCATCTGATCATCTTTGTGGCCTCTTCTGGTCTTGTTCCATGTTCCACGTCTTTCTTGAGCTGGAGGCTGCAGACCTGGAAGGAGTACTCCAAGCAGAGCCTCATGAGGATAGAGTAGAGGGAGACAATCTTGTCCTTTGCCCCCTTTTTTTAATGTCAGTAAAAGAAACTGTAATGGATGGTTCGTAATAAGGAGAAAACTCAAAGCCTTTGAGATAAAAACATAACAGGGCAAGAGGGAATGACAGCATCCATTTACTTCAGGTATCTCAGCTTGGTTCAATTTTTTGTTTCCACATCTGGAACAGTAGTGGTAATTGACTCTCTAAATTATGACAGCTATAACAGCCATTCATGCCCTTAGCCCAGAATGGAAGATCTTTAATAAAGTGGTATTTGACTTTAATTGCAAAGAATGTACAATAATAAAACAGCCAGAAACACATTATGCTGGAATGCAGTACTGATATAGTGCTAAAGAACGCACAACAAAGTAAGAAGATCTGTTCTAGGCTGTGCTACAGAGTTGTGGGTTTTGTTTTTTTCCTTTAGTGTTTTTTCACTATTCCATTTATTTTATTAAAGCCAAGATGAAAAAGTACCCAGAAAATGTGTTGTGACAGAGAGCGTGGATAATCTGCAAAACTGGAATTAAAATGATGATTTGAAAATAGCCATACTTCTTACAAGCTCGCTTCTGAGATCTTGATACGCTTCATTTAAAAATAAATCTTTAGACATGAATTTTATTTTGAATATGCCATCAACTGTGAAGGCAAAGGTATACTCAACTATTATCACAGAATCACAGAACAACTGAGCTTGAAAGGCACCTCTGAAGTCCATGTGGTCCAACCCTTCTGCTAGGGACACCAGGAACAGGTTAAATGGGACCATGTCCGGTGGCTTTTAAAGACCTCCAAGAAGGGAGATTCCACAGCATCTCTGGGCAACTTCTTATGAGTGCTCAGTCACTACTACACTAACGAAGTTTCCTGATGTTCAGAGGAACATTCTGTCTTTCTCTGTGCTTCCTGACTCTTGTTCTGATGTCAAGCACCACTGAAGATCTTGGATTCACTGTCTTTGCAATCTTTCTTCAGGAACACTGATGAGATCCCCTCGACCTTCCTCTTCTCCAGGCTGAACAGCTCCAGCTCTCAGCCTCTTCTCACAGCACAGGTGCTCCAGTACCATCTTCTTTGCAGCCCACCACTGTTTTTTTTCCAGAATGCTCAGGCCTCTCTCTGGTCGCGGAAGGAGGAGGAAAGTGACAGAAATTGGCACAGTTCTCCAGGAGTGCCCTCAGCATGTCTGGGTAGAGAAGGGTCACCTGGTGATACTGGCATTGCGAAAAGAAGACAACAGAATTGCTAGCCTTCTTAGCAACAGGGGTATGCTGCTGCCTCATATTTGACTTGGGATCCATGAGAACCCCCATATCCTTTCCTGCCAAGCTGCTTTCCATGTGAGTGACTCCCAGGACACACTGGTGGGGGCTGTTCCTTCTTAGATGCTCTTCCCCTTGTTGAATTGCACGAGGATCCTGGCACCCCAAATCTCTAGCCTGTCAAGGTCCCTCTGAAAGACAGCACAGCCATCTGGTGCACCATTTGCTCTCCACATTTTTTTCATCTGTGTATTTATCGAGTGTGCATTCTACTGTACCATCCAAATCATTAATGAGTATGTTAAACAGGACTGGACCCAGGAATAAACCCTCGGGTACACTGCTAGTTGCTGGCCTCCAACTAGGCTTTGTGTTGCTGATTATTCATTTTATTCTGACTTTTGTGTTGCATAACAATACAAGGAAATTGTATTGTTATAGACATATGAGATTGTGGGCTATTTGCTTAATATTCAATCCAAAACCATTAAAAGAATTTATTCATGGGAAAAACTAGTCTTCTTCTTTTTATTTTCAACCATGTAAATAAAGAAATCGTTAGTAGGAGTAGCCATAAAGCTCCCACAGGGGCAAGATGGGCCACTGAGCTGTGTAATACTGGTGACTGCTCTGAGCTGAGCAGCATTCTCATATTTGCGTACGTTCTCCCAGCCAGAGATGTTAAGATGCAATATGGAAGCCTACAGTACAGCCAAGATATACAGAGATTGTTTCAGACTGTCCTTTTCTCCTGTTTTGCAAAACTTTGTCCTATTTTTGGCTGAGATAGTATTTTCTTCATAAAGGCTGTATATATATTTATTTATTTATTTTTAATTTTAATGGTACTGATAACACACTGATGTTTTAGTCCTTTCCGAGCAGTGCCGGCACAGAATCAAAGAATTCTCAGCTTTTCACACTGCTCTGCCAGCAACAAAGCTGGGGATGCACAAGAAGCTGAGAGGGACACAGCCTCAACAGCTGACACGAACTGGCCGAAGGAATGTCCCGTAGAACACTGCATCAGATTCAGCAGCAAAAGCTGAGGGAAAGAAGGAGAGGGAATACAATTGGAGCAACGCTGTTTGTATTCCCCAGAATCCATCATCACATATGATGAGCCCTGCTTTCCAGGAAATTGCTTAACCTGTCTGTCAGTGGAAAGTAGTGAATTAATTTCTTGTTTCGCTATGCTTGCATATGCAGTTTTTGCTTTACCTAGTAAATTGTCTTTATCTCAAACCACAAGTTCTCACACTGTTACTTGCCTGATTCTCTCCTTAATCCCAACTTGGAAGAATGAGCAAGCAGCTGTGGAGTACTTAGCTGCTTAAACCACAGTGAAGTGACGACTTGTTATTTAAAAAGTAGTACACTTTAGTGGAAAAGCACTAGGCTGAGAATCATGAAATTTGAAGTCTTATGTATTGTTTTTAGCTTCAAAACAGTTGCTTTACTTACATCACTTAGCAATTCAATTTTCACTATTGCTTTTTTGCTTGCCAATACAAGATAGGTCTGTCACTACTGGGCCTGATCTTGTTCAGCATCTTCATCAAAGACTTGGATGAACGGATAAAGAGTTTGCTGATATACAGTGCTGGGAGGAGTGGCTGAGACACTAGAAGGTGGTGCTACCACTCAGTGAGACCTGGACAGGCTGGAGAGCTGAGCACAGAGGAATCTGATGAGCTTCAGCAAGGACAAGTATAGAGTCCTATATCTGGGGGAGGAATAACCACACGTGTCAGTACAGGTTCGGGGCTGACCTGCTGGAGAGGAGCTTCACAGGGAAGGACCTGACTGTCCTGACAGACAACAGGCTGGCCATGAGTGAGCAGTGTGCCTCTGTGCTGAAGAACACCAATGGTATCTTGGGATGCATTAAAAAGAGCATGGCCATCAGGACAGGGGAGGACATCCTCCCCCCTCTCCTCTGCTCTGGTGGGGTCACATCTGGAATATAGTCACAGAATCACAGAATGGCCCGGGTTGGAAGGGGCCTCAAGGATCATCAAGCTCCAACTCCCTGCCACAACAGGACCCCAGCCTCCCCATTTAATACCAGCCCAGGCTGCCCAGGGCCCCATCCAGTCTGGCCTTGAACACCTCCAGGGATGGACGGGGCATCCACAGCCTCTCTGGGCAGCTGTTCCAGCACCTCACCACTCTCATAGCAAAGAACTTTCCCCTGACATCCAACCTCAATCTGCCCTCCCTCAACTTCAAACCATTTCCCTTTGTCCTGCTGTTATCTATCCTTTCAAACAGTTGACTCCCTTCCTGTCTGTAGGCTCCCTTTAGGCACTGAAAGGCTGCACTGAGGTCACCCCGCAGCTTCTCTTTTTCAGGCTGAACAAGCCCAGCTCCCTCAGCCCATCTTCGTACAGTATTCAGTTCTGGGGTCCCCAATTCAAAATTCTTTAGAGAGAGCCCTGCACAGAGCCACAAAGATGATAAAGGGCCTGGAGCATCTCCCTTATGAGGAAAGGCTGAGATACCTGGGTCTGTTCAGCCTGGAGAAGAGAGGGTTTCAACCATGATTTCAACCACGTTTATAAATATCTAAAGGGGGGAGGAGTCAAATGGATGGGGCTAGGCTCTTTCCAGTGGTGCAGTGACAGGACAAAGGGCAACGGGCAAAAACTTGAACAAAGGAAGTTCCATACAAACACAAGGAAGAACTTCTTTACTGTGAGGGTGACAGAGCACTGAAACAGGCTGCCCAGGGAGGCTGTGGAGTCTCCTTCTCCGGAGATATTAAAAACCTGCCTGGATGCTTTTCTGTTCAATCTACTGTAGGAAACCTGCTTTTAGCAAGGGCGTTGGACTCAATGATCTCCAGAGGTCCTTTCCAACCCTCATGATTCACTGATTTTATAGCAGGCCTTACATAATTTAAAAATGAAAGCTAACTAATAAACAAAAACAAACAAGAGAAAGACAGCAATGCTAAACATGCTCCCTTCCAGGAGTCAAATTTGCATTAACATCTTTTGGCATATTCTGAGATAGAATGTTTAACATCAAAATTACTTTAAATATCCAGTGGTAGAAATTCAGATGGCCTGATGTATAATTACGAGGGCTGCTCCGAAAGTACTGCTTCTTATTTTACTATGTTAAATATTTCAGAGGTGGATGTTGGTGGTATTGCAGTAGAGGTTGAACCTTCCAACAATATTACACTACATTCTGTCATTGTGCAACAGATGGCAGCAGAGGGAAAGTCTGACAAAATGGCGTCTGACATGGAAGTGTGTATGAACCAAAACTATGTAATTGAGTTCCTTCATGCAGAAAAAATGGCACCCATTGACATTCATTCATGCTTGCTGAATGTTTACGGAAACCAAATGTGAGCACAGTGAGGCAGTGGGTGGTGCACTGCAGCAGTGATGACAGTGATGTGAAAGACAAGCCATATTTCGGACATCTGTGTAGATTTCTACAAGCGCAGCATGCAGGCTCTTTTTCATCACTGGTAGAAATGCATAGCTAATGGTAATAACTATGTTGAAAAATATGTGTGCAAATGTTGTAATTTTTCTGGAAATAAATAGGAGGCAATACTTTCAAAGCAACTTACATATATATCTTTCTCTTGGAAGAGAAGACCTACAGAAATTCAGCAATACAGAAAGCTCGTATTTCAAGCTCTTATTTATTGCCTCATTTGTATGTTCCAGATATGAAATAAAGCCACTGACATTAATACATTCTGCCCACGTTATTTCTTGGAGACTAAGCCAGTTTTTTTTATTGTTGTTGTTATTTTTGAGAACTATTGGCTCAGACTGCACTTTAATTTGTATTAAACTACTTAAATGTAATTGGTTTCAGAGAGGAAACACTTGATTTATACACTAATATTTGACAGAACACAGACCATTTCATGAAACTCAGTATTTTATCTAAATCTCTCTCACTCTCCCCCACCCGCTATAAATGGGTATCCTGACAGACTGGTGCTAATAAAAGTATCATATTTCTTCATCCTTGTTCGTGGCATTTCCCTCTTCCCATCTTGTAGGTAGTTCAGCTTGTTCTTTTGCTCCTGGGTTCATTGCTCAAAGGGTTCCCTTGACCATTCAGGATGACTTAGCATGGAAAGGAAGAATCAGTTGCAAACTTGGAGGTAAGAATCTAGATTAAAAGAAGTTATCCCCAAGCACTATTATTATTAATTAACTGGAGAGTTCTCAGAGCAGCAGAGTCTGAATTATCATCGCCAGACAGACAGAAAGAAGGACACAGAACCTGACTAACCAGAGTATAGTGGGACTGAACTGTCATGATGAGCAGGTACCACAGCACTGTGAGTGTTTCTGTGCAAACTGGATTACTTGTACCTATGTCTTTGTAACATAAGTTCTGGCGCAAAAAAGGAGAACAGGGCATGTGTTTTGCCCCCAAAGATCGTATAATACAGAGTATTTTCTTAATGTGTTTTAAAAGCATTCAGCAAAAGTAGAATTACAGAATGATTTGGATTGGAAGGGACCTGAAAGACCATCTGTCTTCCAACCCTCTGCAATGGGCGGGGACACCTCCCACCACATTAAGCTGCCCAAAATCCTACCCACCTGACCTCGAACACTTCTAGGGATGTGGTATCCGCAGCTCCTCTGGGCAACCTGGTCCAGTGACTCATGGTGACGAATTCCTTCCTAGTGTCTAATCTAAATCTGCTCTCTTTTGCTTTAAAAACCATTACCTGTCATCATATCACTACACTCCTTGACAAAGAGTTCCTCATCCTTCCTATAAGCCTCCCTTACAGGTTCTGTAAAGTCTCACCAGAAGTTTGTTACAGCAATTTTTCTTTTCATCATAATATTAGAATTTTCAGATTTAATATCAGGACTAAGGTCACAGGCTAATGTTTCCTTGACAAGAGATCACTGGAGATCACTGGATATGCTTTCAAATGGAATAAAGCTCCTTTTTCTGAGTGAAGGCAAAAATTTCAACCCTTTAAATGAGTCACTTGTCTAGGATTGAATAGTGGCCATCTTACACCTCACAGGCAGGCAATTCTGGCAGGAAAATGTACACTCAGATATTTCCTTGGCAGCTTTTTATAATAAAATGGCTATTTGAAACTGCTTGTTTTGAAACATTATACAAAGACTAAAGGAGATGGTTTCATACAGAGTACATGAAATGATCAAAGGGAGCCTGAAACCAGTAAAGATTATTTAATGCACGAATCCACAGCTTACCCCTTGTGTGGTATATTATTCATGAACTTCTGGAAAACTAATCCTAAAAGGTTTCAATAGAAGTGATATGTTTTCAGAAGGGATTTGAAATGAGAGGATGCTTACTTAAGCATGTGAGAGGGAGACCTATAGCGGCACATAGAGCTTGAGTCAACAAAAACACTTCAATATATGTTTAACTTAGAACTGTCGCTGAACTGAGGTTTTAGAGGTAATCCAGGAGGAAATGCACGAAACTTCAAAGGTCCAGAGGTTTGCTTAGTAAAACAGAAATACAGATGCATGAACGAGCCTCCGGAATGAGTTGTGTCGTACTGAGACCATCGGCTGGGACTCGAGATATTTCTGTTACTTTCCATTTGTGCCTGAAAAGCCGCTTTGCCGGCAGTTTTTTCTAGTTTTGTTCTGAGTCAAAGTCAAAGATCACGTGAGATCAAACGGGTTTAAAACCAAAATAATTTAAAATCGATCAAACTTTTACATACATGGAAAGTTTTGCGTTCTTCAGTATTATCAACCCATCCTCAAGTTCGGACGTTTCTTTTCCACGGCCGTCTCAAAATACGATTTCTATTCAGAGTAACGTATTAAAATCGGTGGGAAGGCAAATGCTTTCTCACGGAAGCACCATCTGCGGCAGGCATCACCGCAGCCGCTGCCAAACCCAGCTCCGCACGCTCCTTTCTCACCGCCAAGCCAGGCGAGCGAGACGCCGCGGGTCTGCAGTAGGAGTTACTGCGGCGCTTACACCGCCGGCGGTCGGTACGGAGCCGCAAAAACCGCGCAGGCATCCCGCCCCTCTCGCTTTCGGGCTGCCACACGCACATCCTCACGACGCCCGCTGCACCCCGCGGCCCCCTGTGGGACCCCGGCCGGGCCGCAGCCCTGGAGGCGCCGAACCCCTCCCACACGTCCCCCTCTGAGCAAATCCCACGTACCTTAACCATCGCCTCGACCTCTTCCCGCGCCGAACGGCGCTGAGGCGGCGGGCGCGGTTCCCTCCCGTGGAGCATCGAACTCATCCGGCCGCCCATGGGCTGTCCCACGGTGCCGCTCCTCGCTATCAGCGCGGCCCTCCGGCTCGCACCTCGATCTCCTCAGCCGTCGGCGGGAGCCATGAGGCGCCCGTACCTGCTCGGTCGGCGTCTGGGCTCTCCGTGCGTTCAGCCCTCGTTGTCAACTGCTCCGGAGCTCCTTCGCCGCCCGCTTCCCCTTTTGTTATCGGATCTGGGCCGAACGCGCCGTGCGGGACAACAAATCAGAGAGCCTGTGCCTAAAGCTGCGTCTCCGGCTAAGGAAAGCTTGCCCGCCCTGTGCTGGTGGGAGGGTTTGGGGATGGTATGGATTCAATAACGACGAAACTCAAAACTCGCGAAGCGAGCCGTTTCGAGAATGTGCGCTGCTTTTGTGAAGAAAAGCAAACTTTCCAGCAATCTATCACTGAGGCAAGCCAAATGGGACTCAAATAGCAAAGTAACTTGAGAATGAAAAATAGGTGTTTAAAGTCAACACCAAGAATGACTTTGAAAACAGAATTTCAGAAGGGGAGAACCTACAGGAATTTCCTGCCTCTTTGTGTAATCTGCCTGCCTGTATACATTAATTCCCATTAGTTTTAACAGAACTTATTTGTCCTGACTTACTTTCCCGACTGCAAAAGGGTGCATACTGCTAATGATAACTATGTGATGGAAACTCAGCACTGTAAGCTTAAGGTCTCTGCTTCCCTCTTTGCCTAAGACGTTTGGCATCTTGTGTAATTCAGGTTTGCTGAGGTGTGCTGTAATTCTGAATCCTTTAATTGTTAGCTCTCCAGCTTCATCCTGCTGCACTGCCCACAAAGCTCAGAATCTGTAGTTCACTCTCAGGGGTCCTGAGAAGTTCAAGTCACGTTTATCCAACTCTCATGCTGTAAAAAGATGCCTGTAACAGAGCAACAGCGAGAGTTTATTTCCAAACACTGGCATTTCAGTGTTCCAGCAGCAGTATATGAAAAAAGATTTGTACTAAGTAGGTCAGCCGGTTTGTCTGTTTGTTTGTTTGTTTTGTTTTCTCAAGGAATAGAAGAAATAAGTCTTTTCTAAACATTTATAATAAAATCTGGCATGTTTTGATAAGTAAAAACAATCCATCTTTTCTATAGCCAAGAAGGAAAATAAGATAAATTTTAACACTCATGTTAATTTGAACATCCTGGATATTCTAATTGAGTATTTGGCACCCATGATGCCAAGCACTCTACTCATAGAGACTGAAGTTATTTACTTCATAAAACGTTCAGTTCTTGTGCATGGAGGAATTCAGGTATACACTGAGTACTCTTGCATGAGGTCAATTCTAGGCTGTCAGCTTATTTTCACCGCATTAATCTTGTCTGCCCTCCTCCCTGTTGCTTAAACTCTTTGTTCAAAGAGTCTGAATGCACAAATGAATTATTTCTGCAGGACAAGGAATAGATTAAGGGAGAAAAGGTCACTGTACAGGAAAAGCAATTCTTAGGTGACCTGAAGGTCTGTTGTTGTCTTATAAGGTTTTCACTGGGAAGTCACAAATCATGAATAATGAGCTGTATTTGAAACATCACAAACTGATTAGAGTTGTAATATGGGAAGTGTAGGTGACCTTTACAAGCCAGTCAAAAGCAAACTCTCTATCTAGCAGTTGTACTGGCTTCCCTACTCCAAGGGAGCTCATCTGAGATTCACTGACTGAACCACAGATAAAAAGTTGGAGGACGGAACTTATATCAGCATTATTAGTTTGACAGTACAGGAGTGAGTATTTACAGGTTTTAAATGCCTCTACAGAAGTAAAATGTGGAAATGACAACCTCTTCTGACAGAATTTCCACTGCTTTATCTTAGTAGAATATCCACTTCCATTGTTTTAGTGTTTTGACTCTACTCTTAATTACTGACATATTGCAAAACTTAATAAACTGGGCTAGTGGTTCATATTGTTTCTTTTTTCTATTTAAAATTAATAAATAAATACCAACAACAGGATTTTTTTTTTGTGCTCAAAACCAAAGCAGAATCAATAGCCAGCTTGTCCAAACGTTATAAGAGGGCAGAGTCATGCTTACTGGTGGATATCATTGAGGTTATGGCTGTCTTGACCAGTGCCACCATTTCCTTTTTCACAAAGATTCTTGAGAGGTAGGTAAGCAGCTTGTCATCTAATCTTGCAAAAGAGACCACGGTTTTATTACAACTTTTCCTAACAAAAGTTCTAGAGAGCACTGTGGGACTCAAATGCCACGTTCCCTTCAAGATTAACCCTTAGCTCCAGCACCAGTATGCAAAAAAAAAAAAAAAAAAAAAAAAAAAAAAAAGTTTCATGATTAGAAGGGATCTAATTGGCATTCAATGAACTTGTTATCACAGATCAGATCCAGTGCAGTACCTGAATGGAAACAGTGTATTTTTAAAGAATATAGTGAATAAGATTTTATTTAAAGGGGAGGTAGACAAGTATTAATGACTCATCATCATTCAAGTAAATATGAATGGAAGAAGAATTTTCCTTAAGTATTCATTCCTATGCCTCCTTCATCCAGCACTGTTAGCAGTTAGAAAAGATGGCTTTCAGCCTTGCCACAAGCAAAATTAGAGGGAGATTGGGGTAAACCAAGGAGTGTGGGGAAATAAATAACAAAAAATACACAGATACCTAGTGGATTCAAATTAACAAAATAACTGTGACTAAGACATAGGTGACTTTTCAGAGAATAATGACCACAGCCTGCGGCAAAGCTAGGCTTATAATCATTAAGCCTGCCATTAACTGCAGGAAATGCATTAATCTGGAGTCATCAAAGAACTTTTAGCCAGTTATTTGCTGAGAGAGGGATTAGTAAGGCCAAATGAGCATTTTTCTAGCGGTGCTATTATTTTTACTGAGTAACACAAAAATTATATTCATTTCATGACCCTGCTTCTGTGTTGGAACAGAAAGAGAGAAAAACTGATTGCACAACAGTTATTTGAAATTCCTTGAAAAGCCCAGGGAATTTTTAGCATTGCTGAACTACAAACAGGAACAGCTCCTATGTTTTGCACACATCGTTAGGGTTGTGCAAACCTCAGCCTTCTGTTCTTCAAGTACTTAGCTTCCCTCAGTACTGAATGGTTTTGTTGTTAAGTATGTAACTGCCAAAAGACTTCCATTAGCTTTAGCAGTATGTATTAAGAGACTGTATCTTATTATTCAGATTACCTAGACATAACAAAAATTACATTTCATAGAATTATAAAATGACTTGGGTTGGAAGGGACCTCAAGGATCACCAAGTTCCAACCCCCTTACCTCTTACAGAGTTGCCAACCGCTAGATCAAGTTTTAGTCCAGGCTGCCCAGGGCCCCATCCAACCTGGCCTTGAACACCTCCAGGAATGGACGGGGCATCCACAGCCTCTCTGGGCAGCTGTTCCAGCACCTCACCGCCCTTTCAGTAAAAGACTTTCTCCTGGCATTTAATCTAACTCTTCCCTCCTTTGGTTTAAAACCATTCCGCTTTTCCCTGTCATTATCATCATGCAGCCTTCCAGGCCACAAATGCACACTTCTGGTTCATGTAAAGTTTTTTGTCAACCATGACCCCCAAGTCCTTATCAGTGGGGCTGCTCTCAAGTTCTTCTCCCAGACTGTATGCATGTCTGGGACTAGCCCCTTCCTGACTCATGGGGGGAAGAATGGCAACCATGCCATTCTACTTGCTGTGTCCAAAAAGAAGTATTAAATAGGATATATCAGCCTAATATAGTTTTGAACAGAGCTCAATCAACAGTATTTTGTGCATGCAATAATACATTGCATTTAATGCATAATGCCTTAAATGACACAGTCTATGAGCCAAGTAAAATAAGAAAGAATGAACTCTCTTCTGTAAAACTTCACATTTTTCAGAGTCTGCACAAGGAATGTTGCTCTTCAGCAGGCAGTTTAGAGGAAGAATTCAGTTCTAAAGACTGAAGAAACTAAGTACTCTCTTCTGTAGGAGGCAAAATGGCACCCTGGATAGTCTGAGCAGTATCTTGACCCTCTGAAGCCAGTAAGTCATGAATGACAGAGATGCACAGATGTTATTCACAAGCCACTTGCAAGTGGGTCTATTCAAAATAATTCCAGGAAGAGAGACTTACCAACTTCTCCAGGCAACTTGTACCAGTGCTCATTCACCATCACAGGAAATAAAAATTTCCCAGTGTTCAGAGGGAACTTCCTGTCTTTCAGCTCATACCCATCGCCTCTTCTCATTTCACTAGGCCCTACTGAAATGAGACTAGCTCTATCTTTGCACAAATCCTTCAGATATTTATATACGTTGACAAGATCTCCCTTTAAGTTTTCTCTTTTTGAGGCTAAACAGTTCCAGCTCTCTCAACCCTTCATCTTATGTGAAATGCTCCACTCCTTTCATCATCTTCCACCTTTGCTAGATTCTCTCAAATATGTCCGTGTCTCTCTTATACTGTAGAGTTAAGGGCTTCACACAGTGTTCCAAGTGTTGTAACCTCACCAGGGCTAAATAGAGCAGGAAAAAAAAAGAAAAAAAAACTCTGCCTGCCTGCTGGCCATACTTTACCTATGAAGCCCAGGATACCTTTAGCCTTCTTTTTTTGGAAGAGCACACTGCTGGCTCACGTACAGCTTGATGCCCACCAGGACTCCTAGGTAAAACTAGGTCCTATCAAGTACCGGTGCCTGGAGTTGTTCCTCTCCAGATGTAGGATTTTGTATTTCCTCTTCTTGAATTTCATGAGATTGCAGTTTATGTTTCAGCCTAACAAGGTTCCTTTCCTTGGAGGATGGCCCTCTCTGGTGTACTAGCCACTCCTGACAGTTTCATGTCATCTACATTCTTGCTGGGACGCACTCGTCACTGCTCACGTCTCACTGATCACCATCTTGAGGCCTGTCCTTTCTGGCAGCTTTCCAGATATCTCATCGTCTCCCTATGCAGCCCAACAAGCTGCTTCAGCAGACTGTCTATGAGGATCTTACAGGAGACGGTGTCAAAACCCTTACTGAAGTCCAGGTAGATAACAGCCATTGCTTTCCTCTCATCTATCTGGTGAGTCATTTCATTGTAGAAGCTTATAATGTTGGTCAAGTTTGCTTTCCCACTGGTGAATCCATGCTAGCTAGTCTTGATGGTTTCCTTGTCTTTCACGTGCTTGGAAGTGGTTTCCAGGATCAATCACCTTTCTAGGGATCAAGGTAAAGCTACTACCTGTAATCCCTTGAGTACTCCTTCTTGCCTGTTTTTGAATATAGGAGTGACATTTGCCTTTCTCTGATCTCCAGGCAGCTCTCCCAGCCCAAAGGTTATCAAGAATGGCCTCACAGTGTCATCATCTATCTCCCACAGCACCCAGAGATGCATCCCCTCAAGGCTCATAAACAACAAATGTAGTTATTTGTTGAACTGGTGGGCTGTGATACCAGCAATGTTCTATGCCACTGGCAGTAAGGATCTCTGCCATTGTGATGCTGAAATCCTGGCTATCCCAGAAAGGTTCCAGATCTGAGTATGGTTTGGACGTGAGAAGGATGGAATGTAAAATAAGCCTACATTTCTCTTGACAAACATAGAGTTAGAACCAGAAACTGGAAAATTCCTTACGACAAACATAGCCCCTTTACACTGTCAAATTCCTTTAAGTTCTCTATTCATTTAATAACTCACATTATTATTGATATACTTTTTAATCTGTTTTGAGCTTTTTAAAGAAAAAGCTGTGTGAAAGTAATTTCCATCACTGTGTCTCCATGACCCACTTATCCAAGACTTGTAATTACTCCGGCCTACAATTTGATACCAGCATACACAAATAAGATAATGCCTGTGGCGTTTTTTTGGTGAAAGAACTCAACAAACTTCATATGTCAAAAAGAACCATTCCCTAGCCATTCTCTTATCTCTGTCTCCACTGACCCCTCCTTTTTATACTCTATTTAAAAAAAAAAAAAAAACTAACCAAAATAATTTTCCCCACATGGCCCAATGTTAAAAGGCTTTACAAAAGATGTAAATTATTCTGCTCTGCTATTCATTTGCAGAAAAAACTTTTTCCTGCCCTGCCATCCCATTATGGTGGAAACACTGCTCTTTTACCCCAAGCCAAAAATGTGGGAGGTCGAAAAAGGAGAGACAGATGTGGCAGATTTAACAACCTCGCTATGTCTGGGGGAAAAAAAAAAAAAAAAGTGTTTTATAATCCCAATATATGTGCCTGGAAAGATTAGAAAGGAAAAGAGTCTAGCTAAATGATTTCAATTGTTCCTTGTATAGTTTTGTCCTTACTACTGCTTTGCACTCAATAAATTTCCCATCCCAAGGAAAGCCTCACCCTGAAAATGATCTGAGTTTATCATCTTGTCAGAAGCCACTTCAGAGTGGGAGACATGCATCAAAAAGAGAAAGAAAAAACGTCTGCATAAATACAAATCTGAATGACAATTGTTTTGCTATTGTTTTTCTAAATCATCTTAACTCTTCATTAAAGGTAAGATCACGTACTTAAAACTTACTTTGTCATAATGATGAAAATATTAGTCAAAAGCTCTGGTGGTACCTTGAAACAAAAGAAAAGTTTAAAAAGCCCAAACATCTTGCATAACCGTGATGGATTCCAACAAAAACATACAGTCATGCAACAGACAGCTAATGTCTGTAAAATTCCAGATGTTTTTAATATGCCCTGTAGGGCAAATTTAATATTTTCCAGACCCTTCCCCTTCTTGCTAAAGAACAGCAAAGAAATAGCAGGAAATGGTCTTCAGCTGCTGTAATGTTTTCATTTGCCCAGCGACAGAGTTTTTTAACTGAGCCCTTGCCCTCTTCTCCCAGCCTTCTGGTGCTTTTGGCATTTCAGGAGCAGGCAGTTGACTAAGGTTTAATCTCTGCCAGGTCTTTATTACTCACAGCCGAGGCTGACTCTGCAAGCTGCCTTCAGAAGAAGAATACATGCAAAGAGCTACTCTGCAAAACTGGGGACACTTTATACAAGCTCCTCCTTCAAAGAAATCAATAAAGTTGGAGGAATCAAACTGAGGAATCAAGACAAACCTGCAAGTTTCTCTCCTACTCCTAAACATATGATTCAATATGATCCAAACCAGCCTTTCTCCTAAGCATATGATCAAAAAATCCAAACCGAAACAAAACAAATACACAAAAAAATTCTTTTCAAAAAACATTTTCTTGTTTACATTAAAATAAAAAGAAGAGCTGTGTTTGATGTGTATATCCTCAATTTTTAAAGTAAAATATTTGGCCTTACACTTATGTGTCTAGCATTTATGGTTGGGATGTTGATGAAAAGGTGGTGATGAATATGCAGGCCCAAAGCAATGAAGCTAATTGTCTTACAAATGTAGAAGAATAAATACACAAGGAGAGGAAGATGAGAAAACTGAGAATTTAAAGTAAAACAGAAGTAACTTACAGTGGACGAACTGTGCTGTAGGCCCCAAACTGCAAGCACTCATGTTTGTGCGTAATGCTACTCTCAAAGTAGTGGCAGTAGATGTCAGGCAGTCTTCTTGATGTGGACAGCAGAAAATCCAATGGACTCGTACAAACTATGAAGGCTGCAACTTTAACCTTTGAAAGTCACAATCTCTCTACTTTCAGTCACCACACAGTGTAGCATTTCATCAGTGGTACTCTTTCTTGGACTAATTTCCTCCCAAGAGCGACAGCTAAGGAGACCAGGAGTGGCCATGCCCCACTCCAATCTTTGCCTTCTTCTTCAAATAGATTTCCATCTGATGCCAAGTCATCTCCTCTGTGTGATGTAGCACCTAGGGACCTGGTGGTAGACTTAGTACTGTTAGGTGTTGGTTAGATTTAATCTTAAAAATATTTCCATCCTAAACGGTTATGTGATTCTGAGTCTTTGATTCTGTCTTTCACTTCCCAGAGAGATGGAGGAAGAACCTTTCCACACCTGTCCAAAAGCCACGCACTCATTACTTCAGTCGGCAGTTTCATGGGCCCCAAGCCAAGAACCTAACATGATGACAGCAGCATATCTGTGGAAGCTAATTGTTTCTGTGTGAATGAGTCCAAGGGATAAAACTTCTGCTCTCTCCAATTTTAACCTTGTCTTTTCTGCATCTGTGTAGCATTGCACCTAAGTCCCTTTGACTCGCTGGGGTTTTATTCTCTGTTCCTATAATCCATGTGTTAATGAATTCTCCCACATCTCTTGCTTGGCAAGTGCAAGGCCAAAAATCTTTCATTGCAGAGAAGAATATTCAAAATCAACTGGCACAAGGACATCAAGAGACTATTGCAGACTAGTTTAAAGATGGATACACTGAGGTGGGAACATTTCCTTTAGCTTTTACAACTTTCCTAAGATCCTAGTGCAGTTAATATGTTAGTGAACAAGTTTTACATAAAAATGAGAAAACAAGTTTTACATAAAAATGAGATATGCTTTGAAGTCATGTAAACAAGTTCCCACACCCTCATAATCCTAGTGCTGCAAAAATCACAGGACTGATCTGACTGCATAACTGCTGCCTGGGGTATTTCCTTAATGCTACTAGAGGACCAAAGCCAACAATTCTTTGGTTGCTTTATTTCCGACAACTTCATCACAGTTTCTAGGATGTATTCAAATTTACACTGGATGTAAGTAACTCACTATTCCCCCTACTGCCTGTTAGCAGAACTTTGGGGACTTTTTTCATCTATTGGGTGCATGTGACTAATTCAGCAGGCCAAGCAAAGAATGAGCTTTCTGTGTATCCCGTGTAGACCAACCCAAATAAAACCAAAATCTACCATGCTCATAAATCTCTATGAAAAACAAAACAAACAAAAAATAATGTATACATCCTGGAGGATAGGTCTCCCAAAATATGTGCTCTTTCAACAGAAACAAACACTGTATTTTGATTTTTAATTTCTTAATCCCAAATAGTAAAGTCAGTGTAAGTGAGAAGTCTCTTCACAACTAAGAGTTGCAACGCTGAACTTAGAAAAAATCTGCAGTTAGAACTGTAGTTATGAAATCAAAATTTCAGAGAAAGTGAACTACTTTTATTAAGCATTTAATGTAAAATGTAACTAAGTGTCCTCAAAAAGCAGGATTTTGTTTAACTTTTGTTAACACTTGGATAGTCTCTCACTGGAAAAGTAATCTCACTGATGTTTTCTTCATCTCAGTACCTGTGCTATAAGATCCCTTTAACATTTACTGAGCGAATCTGTTTTGGCTGCTTTGGAATCAGAAAAGAGATTTTAGGCACACTGGTGCTGAATTAGAGTTGAACAGCACTTCAGTCACGCCAGACTGTGCACAGAATATTGTGGCAGCCTGGAGCGAAAAAGATAAACTCAACCAAAGAGCACAGGGAGAGAGAACCCAAAGGAAGAAAATATAACTGTGTAATTTTCTCTTCCTTTCCTTCCCATCCCTTTTTTGTTCTTAAATATGTAATGTGTGTATATATGTGGTGTTAAATATGTACGCGTGCAGAGAAGTGAGGAGGGACATCTGCCCATCTGTAGAAAGTTAGCACAGTACCTGTGCTGCAATAATTTTTTTCTTGCAGCCCAAGTAACAACAATTCTGGCTGTTGCCTGCCTTCTATGTTGTCAGTTCAGATGAAATTCATTCCAATGTGAAATATAAAAAGAGACAATATAGGCTTCAAGAACTCATCTGCCAGTATTCAGGATACATCTATATGAGACATAAGACCTTTTGGTTTATAAAGATGTCATTGAGACTTCCATTGAAACACCATTTCCAAAAGGTCACGGAGATCATCTCTTCATACAGGTACACAGTCATGCTAAATTTATGTTGCAGTGCTATTATCAACAACATTCACAAAGTTTTTGTTGTTCACAGAGAGCTAAAATGTACAGCAGTGCGTTCCAGGCCACACAGAGTGCCACTGAAATTATTACACTCCTTGCTCCTAGACTGAGTAGGGTAAACAAAAGTTATGGAAGATTCGTGAGGTGAAACATTGTGGTGATTTCAAAAAGGAAAATATATGTGATTATGACAATTCACAAAAGAATTATTTCTTTGGCAGGAAAACGTTGGAGCCCAATGAAAGGATGAGTAGTATTTTGTTGGATTCTTCAGGCGAAACTACAGCTGCCTTTTTTGCTTTTTAGCCCACAACAGCACAGATATCCCAAAGTTTGGGATAGCCATAGAAAGTTTTAGTAATATATGTCATACTCATACTCACCTACACAAAAATAGCAAGGGCATCTCTCAAAGGAAGCAAGAGTATACAGTGTATACAGCAATAAAAAATAGCAATCAATCCATTGTTCCCTTTTTAATATCCTATTGGGTTTCTTTCTATAAGACTATGATGTCACCTTGAGCGTATAAGCAGCCAATCTTAATTTGCAAGAAACTCTAAGAAGTTTTTAATCTCTTAAACAAAATAAAAAGTGGTTGGGGTCTAAGTACTCAAAGCAATGTCTGCTTTTGCTTTTTTATTCACATTTATATATTTTTTTTCTAAGTGAAACCACCACCCTTTTCCATCCTAAGTGAAAACTCCATGGTACTCTCTGGCAAGGAGAACACAGTCGCTAAGCTGTGCCACAATGTGTCCTGAAGGTGCTTCAGAAGAGACGTGTCACGTTTCATAAGGTGCTTTGAACTGCTCAGAGTATAGGATGAGGCGCTGTGCTTTGTTTTAAGCACATTTTAATGGTGAGTACCTTTTGTCCTTCTTATCATGAGACGCACAGGAAAGGCCAAAGGGTTAGTCTGAACTTGACTCTAAGATTTTAGGCAATCCTGTTGAACATTCATCCGTCTCCTTGGTCTGCATCTTTACTGAGAGGCGAGATGCTGGAACAAGTTACCCACAGAGGCTGTGGATGCCCCATCCCTGGAGGTGCTTCAGGCCAGTTGGATGGGGCTCTGGCAGTCTCACCCAGTACTTGATCTGGTAACCCTGCCTGTGGCAGGGGGGTCAGAACTTGATGATCCTTGAGGTCCCTTCCAACTCAAGACATTCTACAATTCTGTGATTCTATACATCTGACTGTCTCCTGTGGAATTTGTAAACAGCTGTAACACCGGTTAAAAAAAAAAAAAAAAAAATTCTTCCAGTTAATTTCTCTTTAAGTGAACATACATGAACTACAGCAATGGTATCTTATGTGGCATACAAACCTCTCTACAAATAAATGTTTATGACTGATGAGTAGGAAATAGCATCCTGTAACCTGAAATATCCACTATAAATTATGAGGATCATCTTATTGACTGATCTGACAGGAACTTCTATAATGACAGACAATACGATAACAGTGAAATGGATGCTGCTCACCAATCCAAGCAAGATGCAGAAGCTTTGAAAAATATTTCTTGTTGTAATTTGTTTTGAAGTAAATTTGCTCAATTCTATGCATCTATATATCATGCCAAAGGCTTTCCCCTGAATGTAGCCTTGTAACCTGAGTCTGTTGAACGATTAAAATAATGTGAAAGCTGCTTAAGCCACTTTAAAGATTTTAGCACTACTCCCAATTACTGTCTTGCCTTTTGTATTTTTAAAGGTACTCCTCCTTTCTTGATAGCACTGTGTATATGTTCGCTAAATGCAAAGTAATTAAACTTAGAACATCAGCTAGAGAAACCAAGAACTGATGGCACCAAGGTGATTATTCCAAATCACCTCTTCATTTTCACCCACAGAAAATTCTATCTTTTTGCTGTGGGTCATGCGCTTACATCCTGTGCGTGGAAAGTAGAAAAGAAAAAGATGTCACAAAGACACTTAGAATTCTGTTTGTCATCCTGTGGGTTGTGACAGAACTACAGAAGATGAAAGTATGACATAAATAAGACAGAATGATTCTATAAAGTTATGCAGCATGGTGAGGGAAAAGGTAAACCACATAACATTTGATATCCTAATTGCCTCACCACTTTTCCGTGCCTGGTTTACACAATCCTCCAAAAGACTTTTCAAACACTCAAAAGAGGCAGCCAATGAAAAATAAATAAATAAATAAGTATAATAGCAGCTAAACAAAACAAACAAACAAACTAAAACCAAACCACCAAACTTGTTATCCTGACTGTTTGCTATCCTGACTATTCTGGGGTCCTGATTAACCTGTTAATAAAATAAAAGTTAAAAGATCTTTCAGGTTTTTTTACAGATATAGAGGCGGATTATCTTAACCTTGCTTATATGTCAAGGCAGAGGAAGTGTGTGTAGGAAACGAGGTTGTACTTAAAAATAACTGAGAAATATGACACTGCAACAGATCTTGGCACTCTGGAAGAATATGTTTCCTCTGATGGGAAGATGCTGCTCACATGCCATGCCCTGTCTCCAGAGTATGTCCAGAGAAGGGCAATGAAGCTGGTGAGGGATCAGGAGCACAAGTCTTCTGAAGAGTGGCAGAGGGAACTGGGATTGTTTAGTCTGGAGAAGAGGAGGCTCAGGGGTTGCTCTCTGCAGTTACCTGAAGGGAGGTGAAGTGGGGATCAGCCTCTTCTTCCAGGTACCTAGCAATGGGACTAGAGGAAATGGACTCAGGTTGTGAAGGGAAATTCAAGTTGGATGTCAGGAAAAATTTCTTCTCTGAGAGAGTGGTCAGTCACTAAATTGGGCTGCCCAGGGAAGTGCTTGAGTCACCACCCCTAAAGATCCTCAAGAAACACTTAGACGTTGTACTAAGGGACATGGTTTAGTGGGGAAATACTGGTGGTAGTTGGACAGTTGGACTGGATGATCTTGGAGGTCTTTTCCATCCGTGGTGATTCTATGATTCTACTATCCTGTGATTCTATCACAAAAATGACACTCACCTAATTCAAATTTGAATTCTTTTTTTTAAATATATTCTCCTTTCACTTTGTAAAAGGCTTCGGTTTTGTTTCCTATTATCTTTCCCAAAGTTGTATTTTATCATTCTTCTAATGAAAGTTGAATCTTCCCTACTTCGCTGTATTCAAACATTATCTGGGGTTAGTCTGCATTAGTGAGGATTTAAAAACACCTGATTGCTTCAGAGACATCCATTTATCATGATGCTATTTCCTGTGTCCATTTCTGTACTGGAATGTTGGGTTGGTTTCCATTTTTGTGTTTTTTTCTCTTTTTAAATTCTGCCTGTGCTGTCTGATCTCCATAAATGGAGACCCACGAACAGCATTTAAATAAATTCCAGAACTCCTGACTCTCTTGAAATGTAATATTTTCCATGTTACATAACTGTTTGGTTTGGTTTAGCTCAAAAGTCTTGAAAAGCAAATAATTGAGCACAATGTTCTCTGATTTCTCCTCCCGAATTTCATACATAAAGGCTGAAGGAGGAAATATTTGGATATTCAGTATAAAATTAAAGTTTCTTTTCTGTGACTGTAGCCAGTAAGATCTTGTGATCAACATATTAGTGATACCAGAAATGATGTGCAAACCACACACAGTATTAGGGCGGAAGATAGTGGGTAGAAGATAGTTATGTCATTTGTTATTTACATCTACGTTAGTAGATGTGAAAACTGAGATTTGTGCCAACTTGCATGTGAAGAGAGGGTGGGCATGGCAGAAAGACTAGACATGGTCTCTTAAGTTGGAGTCCAGAATGTAAGAAAATGTTGAATATCTCAAAGGTTGGTGTCAGTGTCTGAGTGACTATGATGCAGAGCCAGTGATGAAAACTTCTTGGTGCTATAGCAGAAAGGTAAGTGCTTCTGTCCCAAAAACAGAGGCAGGAGTGGGGGTCACTCGTGTTCAAGGATAGGAATGATGGATGACAGAGGTATCATCAGGAAGGGAGAAGGGTGGGGGGTGGTGCTGTAGACACTTTTCGCTACTGCAGGAAAAGGGAGATGGATGGGCAACTCCTTTCAGACTGTCCCAGTGGAGAGACTCTGGCATGCTCCTTGGCATCACCAGCATTAGCCAATTCTAACCTGGCTTTCCTGAACTCTGCTACAGGCAAACTACAATCCACATGTTCGGACTTCTTCAATTCTCCTTCCCAAAACAAATGTAATATACCTTTTGTTCTTACACCTAGTGCCAGCTCCACAGTATAACATCTGATGGAAACTGAGATAAAACTCAGTGTAAATGGGGGCTAAGAATGTAAGTCTGGATAAACATGGCTCTCAATAGGGAAATTATATGAAAATAAACTCAGGATTAGTTGAGTTCTAGAATTTCATAGATCAGGTAAGAAATTTTCTTAGAGATTTGCCATTACAAAATCTATCCAATTGTTTTGTTTTGCCCTTTCTACATGGTCTTTTGCAACACTAACTATCAGACATATTTGAAATCACTATCTAGAATGAAATCATCTAAATAACAATGAAAATTTGCAGTCCTACTTAGGACGGGCCAATACAAACAATGTCATCATCAAAGTTTGAAAACTGCCATAGGAACATCCATTATTTCATACATAAATAAGTTCAGAGAGAAGGAGCCTTGCAGTGGAGGAAGCATGCAAGCTATTATTTCTGGAACACTCATGCTAATTACAAAAAGTATTTCTGCTTCACTGAAGTCCACCCCTCACAGCAACCTTCTGGACAAATTGTCAACATCTGAGTTGAACAGGTTCATGCTATGCTGAGTGATGAACTGTCTGAATAGTAGAACTCAGAGAGTTGTAGTGAACAGGGCTACATCTGACTGGCAGGTGGTCACTAGAGGTGTTCCTCAGGGCTCAGTTCTAGTGTCCGTCCTGTTTAACATTTTTATCAACTATTTGGAATGCATCCTTAGCACGTTTATTGACGATACTAAAATGGGAAGTATAGCTGACTCTTTGGAGGGACAAGAGGCCATGTGGAGGCACCCAGATACATTGGAGCACTGGAGAATCACCAACAGTGATGGTAAATGCCAGATTATACACCTGTAATGTAATATCAAAACACAGGTACAGACTGGGAGTCGAGTGGCTGGAAAGTAGCAGCCCTACAGAAAGAGATCTTAAAGATGCCGGTGATAGCAGGCTCAATGAGAGCCAGCAGCGTGCCATGGCAGCCAAGAGGGTGAGCAACGCTTTGGGGTGTATTAAACACAGCACAGCCAGCTGCTCGACTGAGGTGATTCTGTATTTCCTGCTGATGTGGCTTCCTTTAAACACCCTTTGCAGCTCTGAGCTACACAATACAAAGAGGATTTTAAGGTCCTTGAAAGTACCCCGAAGGCAACAAAGGTGACAAATGGAAGGTGCGTCCTATGAGGACAAGCTGAGGACACTTACATTATCTAGTTTGGAGGAAAGAAGACTAAGAGATAACCTCATTGCTCTCTATAACATCCTGAGGAAGGAAAATGGAGAGACATGTCTGTATCTCCTTTCCTTGGTTAGCAATGATAGGGTGCATAGGAATAGCACGAAGCTGCAATAAAGGAAGTTCAAACTGGACATTAGGAAAAAATTATTTCTTGTTAAGGTAGTCAAACAGGGGAACAGGCTTCCTAATGACATGACAGATGCTCCATGCTTGCAAATGTTCAAAAGGCATTTGGATGATGGACTTAATAATATGCTTTAACTTTTGGTTAGTCCTGAGATGGCCAAGCAGTTGGATTTGATGATTGTTTTAGGTGCCTTCCAACTGAACTTCCAATTTCATCCTTGCAGTCCAATTTTTCATTAATCATCCTGCAACGAAATGAAAATCCTGATTACAAGCAGTGTTTTGTAACAACGGCCAGTCGAAGACGTTAAATTTGAGAGAGGGAAGTTTAGTTCTTTAGCATGACGAGATCAAATAGGAGAAGTAAATAAACAGTGAGCTAGTAGCTCCAATTTCTAATTAGGGAAAACAACATCCTATCTATCTTTGGAGCTTATAAAGCTGGACGGGCTTGATTCTGAGCAAGCAATGATTAAAACCACTGAACAAACCCACGATGTTCTCCTCTCTTCTATAATAGGCAACATCTCCCAAACTTGGGCAAATTCTCAGGTACAACTGTGGAGTGGAGATGCACGTGGAATGGAGATTCATGTGCTACAAAGGGTGCACAGAGGGATTTTAGAGAGTTTAGTTGCCTCGTACTGTGAATCAGAGCTATAGAGACGACACAGTACAGCTGGTCTTTAAAGGCAGTAGACAGCTTAAGCTCCAGTTGGGCTTTGACCCCTCTAAGCTCCTCCGTGCAGAGCCTCACAGCTTCTTCATATCCCCCCTGAACGGCCCGTCCCTTCCTGCAAAGATCGTGAACGCTTTTTCTTCCTGAGCTCTAGCCAAAGCTCTCTGTTCAGGCTGATCTCCATCGCCACATGAGGGCAGCCCGCTCCTGAGCTTTTAAGCTTTCCTTCTGGAGCAACGTCCAGCTTTCCTGAAACCCTGTGCCTCTCAGGACTGACTCCTAAGGAACTCTGTCAACCAGTCTCCTAAACAGGCTAAAGTCTGCCCTCTGGAATTCCAAAGTGGCAATTTTGCTAACCTCCTTTTTCACTTTTCCAAGGATCAAAACCCATTAATTCACGATTGCTGTGCCCAGGACAGCTTCCAACCACCACATCTGTGACCATTCCTTCTTTGTCTGTGAACAGCAGATCTCTCAGGGAGCTTCCCTGGTAGGCTCACTTACCAGCTGTCTTGGAAAGTTATCTTCCACGCTCTAGGAACTTCCTAGACTGCCTCCTCTCAGCTCCATCAGTATTTCCAGCAGACACCGGGTATGTTGAAGTCCCCCACAAGAACCAGGGCTACTGATCTCCTAACTTCCAGCAGCTACCTATAGAATGCTTCACCCGCCTCTTCATCCTGATTGGGTGGTTTATAATAGACTCCCAACAGGATATCATCCTCTCCAATCTTCCCTCTGATCCTCACCTATAATGACTCAACATCATCATTCCCAATATTGAGCTCTACAGAGTTGAAACACTCTGTAACATAGAGAGCCACCCCACCACCTCTCCTCCTTTGCCTTCACCTCCTGAAGTCTTATAACTCTCCATTGCAGCACTCTAGTCATAAGAATGATCCTACCGTGTTTCAGTGATGGCAACTAACTCATAGTTCTCCTGTTGCACCATGGCTTCAAGATCCTGTTCACTGCCCATGCCACATGCATTAGTGTAGATGCACTTCAGCTAGGTTACTGGCCTCATCTGTGATCCTGAATTGCTGCTCCTAAGTTCATCTCTAGCAAGACTGGTTTTATCCCCTTTTACCTTCAAACTTAGTTTGAAGCCCTTTCTTTGAGCTCTGACAACTCCTAGGTCGGAATTCTTTCCCCCCATTGACCAAGGTGGACCCCATCTGTTGCCTGCAGGCCTGGTGCCAGATAAACCACCATGATAAAAAATAAAATAAATTTTTCCTATGGCACCAGCCTCTTAGCCACATGTTGATCAGATGGGTCTTCCTGCTCCTCTCAATATCTTTCCCTGCTACTGAAGAGATCAAGGAAAAACCATCTGAGTGTTTTCCATAAACTAACCACCTCGGTGCCCTGAAGTCCTTCTTGAAAGCCATCATGCTTCTCCCCACAACCTCATCACTGCCTACCTGAAATACTAGAAATGGATAATAATTAGAGGACCTTACCAGAACATATGAACCCAAGGTAGGGGAAATTGCAGAATTAGTGAGCAATCATTAAGTTTGAAAAAAACCTCTAAGATCATTCTGTTCAATTGTCCACCTACCACCAATATTGCCCACCTTCCTTAAACACCTCCAGGGACTGTGACTCCACCACCTCCCTGGGCAACCTGTTCCAATGCATAATCACTCATTCTGAAAATAAATTCTTCCTAATACCCAATCTGAACATCCCCTGGAGCAACTTGAGGCCATTCCCTCTAGTCCTACCACTAGTTACACGGGAGAAGAGGCCAAACCCCACCTTGCCGCAACCTCCTTTCGGGTAGTTGCAGAGAGCAATAACATCTCCTCTGAGCCTCCTTTTCTCCAATCTAAACAATCCCAGCTCCTCAGCTATGTTCCTCATAAGACTTGTGCTGCAGACCCTCTTCATCAGCTTTTCTGTCCTTCTCTGGACATGCATTAACCAACACCACCAGGTCTATTTTCTCCATGCAGCTTTCTAGACACTGCCCCAAGCTTGTAGCATATCATGTGGTTTCTGAGACCAAAGGACCTGACACTTGGTCTTGTTGAACTTCATCCCATTGACATCAGCCAATTGATCCAACCTGCCCAAGTCCCTCTGTAGGGCCTTCCCACTTCCAGGCAGATCAATGCTTCCCCCCCAGCTTGGTGTCATCTGCAGATTTACTGAGGGTGCTGTCAATCCCCTCATCCAGGTCATCAGTAAAGATACTAAACAGGACGAGTCCCAGTATCAACCCCTGGGGAGTACCACTTGTGACTGGTTGCCAGCTGGATTTAATTCCATTCACCACCTCTCTCGGGGCCTCATCTGTCATGTGTCTCTGTGTCCTGGTTTGGTGATCTATAACAGACTCCCACTGGGATGTCTGCCTTGTTGGCCTTCCCCGATCGTTACCCAAAGGGATTCGATCTTACCATTCTCAGCACTGAGCTCTACAACATCAAAACACTCTCTAACAGAGAGAAGCCACGCCACCACCCCTCCTTCCTTGCCTGTCCCTTTTGAAGAGTTTATAGCCAGCCATTGCAGCACTCTGGCTGTGGGAGCAATCCCACTGTGTTTCAGAAATGGCAACTAAATCAGTTTGCCTGCTGCACAATGGCTTCCAGCTTCTCCTGCTTGTTGCCATGTTGCATGTAATTGTGTAGGTGCACGTCAGCTGAGCCATTGGCCTTAACCACAACCCTGGCTTTTTTATCCCAGGCTCATCTCTCTCTTCCCCTTTCACATCTAGTTACAAGCTCTCTCCATGAGCTCTGGCAGCTCCTGAGCTAGTATCTGTGTCCCCCTTGAAACAGAGGAGACGTGTCTGCAGCCATCTCTGGATGAGGGTGAGGTGCTCCTTAAACCACCCCATGGTAAAAAAAAACAACAAAATTCCTGCACTGGCACCAGCCCATCAGCCATGTATTTACCAGCTGTGTTTTCATGGTCTGCTCAGTATCCTTCCCTACCACTGAAGGGATAGACAAAAACACAACCCGTACTTCTGCTCCATCCATCAACACGCTGCAGTCCCTTTTGATAGCCCTAAGGCAGGTATGTCCTCCTCGCAGCTTGCAGGTCACACGCAGCCCAGCATGGCTTGCAGTGCAGCATGCCCCCTGCCCCATGCAATGCAGCATGCCCCCATGAAGGCAGAAGCTCTTCACTGCAGTTCAGGCGTGCACCCATCACTCAGCAACAACCAAACCATGGGTTGCTATTAACACTGCGCCAACTGAAACGAGGGCACCAGGAGGGCAGTGCTGTGCAGTGCTGACTCAAGTGGTGGCAAATAATTGTTTGCATTTTGATGCATTAGCTAAACACAGTGCTTTGAACAGCAAGGAATACTCAGCCATCCCTTCCGTTTTGATAAGGGTGTTTGAGAACAGGTTTCAAGATTTCAAAAAAAAATCAATTTATGGTCTGACATAATTTTCAGTTGATGTAAATACATTAGCTTCAAATTTTCAAATGGCATAGGACACATAGAGTTGCAGTCACCTACTCAACTCAAAAATCTGATCATATCTCTTAACCAGAATTTCATGAGACTTCTCTCACAAGAGAAAAATGTATTTTGCTTCACAGCCATGCCTTGCTCATTTAGTTGCTTCTTGGCAGTATGTGCATTTGTGAATAGTTGTCAAGGATGAAGTACAGGAAGAATAAAATTTCATCAAAAATCTCAGATGAACACCTTGAGACCTCCCTAAGAACTGTAACCACTGCCATTGAACAAGAATGATTGCGTTAGTTTCACAAAAACAAGGTCAAATATCCCACTAGTTTTATGCTTTTATTCCTTTCTTTTTTACTGTTTTAAGAAAAAATATTAAAAAATAAGATGTTTTGTTACAATATTGTATATTCTATGAGGGCTGCTCCAGAAGTAATGCCTCCTATTTTATTATGTTGGCCCACAACATCAAAGGTGAATGTTGGTGTTATGGCAGTAGAAGTTGAACCTTCCCACCAGTATTCCACTACGTTTTATTGCTGTGTGACAGATGGCAGAAGCGGGATATTCTGACAAAATGGTGCTTCAGCAAAAGTATGTCACTGAATTCTTCAATGAGGAAAAAATGACAGCCACTGACATTCATTTATCCTTGCTGAATGTCTATGGAGACCAAACAGTAGATGTTAGCACAGTGGTGTGGTGAGTGGTGCATTTCAGAAGTAGCAACACTGGGTCACCTCTGCTGGTGCAGATTTTTATAAGCACAGCATGCAGCCTCTTGTTCCATCACTACTGAAAATGATGGTGTCTATGTTGAAAAATAGTGTTTTGTAGCTAAGAATTTCCTCTATCAAATAATGTTACTGCGCTCTTGGTACTGACTGTAGTTTTCATGGAGATAGATAGGAGGCATTACTTTCAGAGCAGCTTATCTGTGTGTAGCCCAAGACAATTCCTCTTTAATGTGGCCCAGTCAAGACAAAAGGTTGGACACTAAGGACTCTGGGGCTTCTCTCAGTGCTTCTTTATTGCCAACCTGAATTACCGGTGAAGGATAATAATCAGAGGAGTGAACCAGGCCAGGAAGTTTTCTGGTAATGCTGCTGACCTGGGCACCAGGGAGGCACCAGACTTCCCTATGGATAGGCTCAGGCTGATGTATATGCCCCTGCATTCACCTAGAAAGGAGTCGCCTACAATGATTATGCTTCTTTCCTTCTTGGTAGAGGCAAACTCGAGGCGTGGAGTTGACTGCCTTGCCCTGGACAACCTCCTCTTTGCACCTTCCCCCACTTCCTCACTTACGCATTCCTCAAGATCCAAATGATCAAATCTATTACATAGGGGCACCTGGGAAGGTGAGGTAAATAGGGAAGGGATTTGCCTGCGATACCAAGCAGGGTCCTGTTTCCATTCCTCTCCATCTCTCAGGTCCCCCCACTAAGAGGGCTGTTGCTCCACCTGTCCATCTCCTGCCCACACTCCCTGGTAGTCCTTAATCTTTCCACCCCCTCCCTGAGCTCTGCCACCGTGCTGATCATCAACTGCTCACACTTCTGCCATCCTCCAATGTCAGCAAGAGGCTCAGGTACTCCCTGCAGCGGGAGATCTGATTGTCTACATTTTCAGGCTAGATTGCAGCAATATTTTTGGCAAGAGCTTTCTGCCTAGCTGAGACCATGGCTAGATTTGTAGTGTGGGAGGCAGCCAATAGTGAGACGGTCTCCTGAAGTGGGGAGCAATATTCTGCCCTCTTTGCTTGCCCTGCCTGCACAAACTGCTGCACAAAGTGCCACACCGTGCCCGTCTGACACAGCACACCCTGTTTGTCTTGTTCAACACACTCCCTGTTTGCCTTGCTCCCTGGGAACAGCCTTTGTATGCATGGGGCTCTGGCCATCATCCCTCCCAGCTCCATCCACAGTGTCAGAACTGCCTCTCCTCCTCAACGAGGAGATGGCTCGTGCTTGAGGGGGGCCTGGGGCTCCCTCTCACTCCTTGTGCTTCTGGTCAGGGCTTGTGCTGCTCTACTGCCCTTCTTTTTGCAAGCCTCTGCTGTGAGGCTGATCCCACAAGGCCTTCCTATAGAAAAATCTTGTAGAAAAGGAAAGGGGGGCAGTTCATTCAGCCTGAATGCCAGCTTCTGAGTAGTGAACGCTCAGCAGACTACTGGAAGCAAGTAGTGAGGAGAAATCCATGAAATACAGCCCTGCTCCATCTGTGACCAGTAGATGTTAGGGATGGACCCCACTCTTACAAAGAGTGCTTGCAGCTGCATGTTCTCAAGACCATAAGAGTCTGGAATGTGCTCCCTTCGTTCAAAACGGCTCAATTCTATGTACTTCCAGGCATGCAAAATGATGAGATGGAGTGGGAGCAGTAGATATTAGGAGAAAACAAGTGTTTCTGGGATGTTTTACTTTTGCCAGCTGCCTGAGGGAGGCTCTTACATGCATGTAGTTGCTGAAGGCTTCTGACTGGCAAATTACTTTTCCTATAAGATAATTCAGAACAAACGTCAAGGCACAGAGAGGCTTGGTACAGATCTCTTTTCAGTGTCAAGATGAAGAAATAAATCCATTTTGGAAGATAAGAAACGGAAGGAAGGGGGAGGGAAGGGGGGAGGGAAAAAAGGGAGAGCAGAGATGCATCTCAAAGAGAGAAATGATTACATATTTAAAGACATAGCATATACATATTAATAACATGCCAAGAAAACAGGCCAAAATTTTGAGAAATAATTAATAATTATTGTCCCATCCTCCTGAAAACATGTGGTGGGGGTCTCTGGTGGCCATGGGATGAAGGCTAGTAATCACTCTCACTGTGAATCTCCAACCTCATAAGGAGGGGCTGCCCTAACCAGTTCCCACTGATGTTGAGCTGAGACATCTGTTTTGCCATCTTATCTTCAACAACGGGACATCTATTCCACTTTACCTTCACTTGACAACAAATTTCTTGGCCCTCCATGTTTCATTCTTGTGTTGACATTTATGCAGGCCTTCAGTTCTTCAGCTTGTATCCGCTCAAGTTATGCGAAAGGCTGTTCTCTCAACATAGAAAATCTGTTCTCATGATTCAGGACATAGCTTTGCTCTGTTGGGGTGCAGGTGGAAGGATCCCTTGTGCATCCAGTGCCTCAATAAAGAATGCCTGCTTCTTAATCTCACATTGGTGTTAAGGAGTTTTATTTGGGCTGAAGTTCATTTGGCAGCGGTTTTGGCAATACATACAGGACGCTGCTTCTGAACCTCAGTGGATTCTGGGATTGCAGGACCTCTAGCCGGCACCTAGGGATTCCAGTCCTCAGACCAAAGTGCCTGAGGTAAGGCTCCTGGGAACATAAAGGCATGCTTCATCATTACGTAACTTGGGTTGTGGGTTTAAGTCCCGTGGGAGCTGTCTGCTTGTAAGACACAGGCAAAAGCCAGGCAGGGTTGGTCCATAAACATACCTTAGGGTTTCAAGTCCCCACTGGAAAAGTTACTTCAGGCAAAAGCCTGGATAGCACTAAGGTTTGGTATATAGGTTCAAGTCCCCTCCCCAACTTGATAAAAGGGATCAACTTAAGTAAGGCTTTGCGTCCCACCAAAGATTGAGGCTTTAAGTCCCGTTTGGTGCTAAGGTTGTGGGAATGTCGTAACGTGAGCAGAGGACAGTCCTCTGCAGACCGTGAAGGTGGCACAGGGCTTCGAGTCGCCCACATCTTGTTCTGGTGTTGTGGGTATTCCCTTATTGCTGTTATGGTTCGGGGTGGGTTAAAGTCCCATGGTTTGGAATGTTCAAAGATTTGTCCTTGGGACTCCTGGACCCTGGAGGGAAGAGAGAGTCCAGGAAATGGAGAGCTTCCCCCTATTTGAGGAGGGAATGGTCCAGGAGCATCTGGATGGGATCAATGTGCACAAATTCATGGCCCCTAATGGGATGCATCCCATGTGCTGAGGGAGCTGGCAGAAGTGATTGCCAAACCACTCTATCATCTTTGACAGGTCCTGGAGAACAGGAGAGGTGCCTGAAGACTGGTGGAGAGCCAGTGTTACTCAGCAGTCTGCAAAATGGGCAAGAAGGAGGATCTAGGCAACTACAGACCAATCAGTCTCACCTCTGTCCCTGGAAACTTGTTCTGGATGCTATCTCCAAACAACTGGAAAAGAAGACCATCATCAGGAATAGCCAGTATGGATTCACCAAGGGGAAATCATGCTCGACCAACCTCGTAGCCTTCTGTGATGAATCACTGGCTGAGTAAATGAGGGGAGAGCAGTGGATGCCATCTACCTTGACTTCAGCAAAGCTTCTGATACTGATAATCCTGATAATGACATCCTGATAATGAAGCTGAGAAAGTGCGGGATAGATGAGCGGACAGAGAGCGAGGTGGGTCAGGTACTGGCTGACTGGCCAAGCTCAGAGGGTAGTGATTAGCGATGCAGAGTCTGGTTGGAGACCTGCGACTAGTGGTGCTCCCCAGGGGTAGGTGCTGGGTCCAGTCTTGTTCAATATCTTTATCAATGACCTTGGTGAGGGGATAGTGGCCACCCTCAGCAAGTTCACTGGTAACACAAAGCTGGGAGGAGTGGCTGATGCACCTGAAGGCTGTGCTGCTATTCAGCAAGACCGGGACAGGCTGGAGATTTGGGCAGAGAAGAACCAGATGAGGTTTAACAAAAGCAAGCGTAAAGTCTTGCGCTGTGGGAGGAATAACTGCATGCATCAGTAGAGGTTGGAGGGATGATCTGCTGCAGAGGAGCTCTGCAGAGAGGGATCTGGGTGTACTGGTGCACAGCAGGTTGGCCGTGAGCCAGCAGTGTGCCCCTGTGGCCAAAAAGGCCAATGGCATTCTGGGGTGCATTAAGAAGAGCGTGTCCAGCAGGTCGAGGGAGGTGATCCTCCCCCTCTACTCTGCCCTGGTGAGGCCTCATCTGGAGTACTGTGTCCAGTTCTGGGCTCCCCAGTACAAAAAAGACAGGGATCTCTTGGAAAGAGTCCAGCGGAGGGCCACAAAGGGCCTGGAGTTCCTCTTTTATGAGGAAAGTTTGAGCAACCTGAGTCTGCTCAGCCTTGAGAAAAGACAACTCAGGGATCTGGTAAATGTCTAAATATCTAAGGTGAGGGAAGCAAAGGGACGAGGCCAGACTCCTTTCAGCAGTGTGTGGTGATGGGACAATGGGAAACGGCCACAAACTGAAGCAGAAGTTCTGCACAAACGTGCGTAAGAACTTCTACACAGTAAGGGTGACAGAGCCCTGGAACAGGCTGCCCAGAGGGGTTGTGGATTCTCCTCTGGAGATGTTCAAGACACACCTGGATGCCTACTGTGCAACTTGGTCTAGGGAGCCTGCTTTGGCAGATGATCTCTAGAGGTCCCTTCCAGCCCCTGCAATTCTGTGTTATATAAAGCCCTGAAGGGAGGATGTAAAGAAGACAGACCCAGGCTCTTTTCAGTGGTGCGCAGAGATGAGACAAGAGGCAATGGGCACAAAACTGAAACACAAGAGATTCCCTATAACCACTGGAAAGCACTTCTTCATTGTGTGGGTGATGAGCACTTTAAGAAGCTGCCCAGAGAGGTGATGGAGTCTCCCTCTTTGGTTGTCTTCAAAAGCTGCACGTACATGGTCCTGGGTGACCTGTTCTAGGCATCCCTGCTCAAGCAACAGGGGTGGACAAGGTGACCTCCGGAGGTCCCTTCCAAAACCTTAACCGTTCTGTGATTCCATGGCTGTGAAAATAGATGAGTTTCTAATTCTCTGATCTTTTATAAACACAGTGATCTGAAGGATGTCCTGAAATTTAAACAGAATAACAAAATTCAGAACCATATCCTTAGGAAGCAGAACTAAAACATACAAGGGCAATACGTGTTAGCATAAAAAGTAAAAACTCCAACTCAGTTGCAGAACTGTTGTAATACATCAGAATTAAGGGACAAGCTTCCAGTAAGCACACTTGGTCTTATAAGCAAAAAGAGGCATAGAAGTGGCTTTGATAAAAATCTTTTGGTACAGAGAAGGGCTTTTCTCACTAAGAAGAATGAAAAAAAAAAAAAAAAAAAAAAAAAAAAAAGAAAAATCAATCTCAGCAAAAAGGAAAACATCAGCAAAAGAATACATGCATCTACAGGAAGAGGGAAATCTCTGGAAAAGTTTCTGACAGGGAATCTAAGAAGCTTGTGATGCAGCTTTCCATAGTAACAGAGCACAGAAGGATAGCAGCTTTGTTCCTATCCCTCAATGCCTATCTTCACCATCTCACCAGGGCAGAAACTAAGAATAGATGGTCTTTTTGCAGACATAAAACAATACATGGGAAACCTATTATGTCTCTTCTTCAGATACTCAGAGTATGCAACAACGCAGTATTTTAGAACTATCATTAACTTCTCTAGGCAAGACTGCTCTTAGATTTCTCTTTATAGCTGCATATATATGCAGCCATGAGAACTGTGTTTCTGCAGTAGAAATTTCCAATACCAAGGTACAGACCCTTACCAAACTTACACCTTTCTTACAAAATGGCTGTGTAGGTTAAAATGCCTGCACTGGTTGTTTTTCACAAGAAGAATGCTGAGCAGCAGAATAGAACGGAGGGTAGGATGCCCTGAACAGGGCAGAAAATTAATCCAAAGGATTTGAGCAACACCCACAGTGATCAAACACGAACAATACCAACTTCCATGAAAGAATGCGCAAGTTCATTGAAAAGGAAAAGGCTGCTAAATGAATGTAAATGAATGATCTGTGCTTGCTAGAACAGCATAAAAGGTATCATAAATCAGGAACTGGGGCTTGTTAACCTTTTGATACTACCTGATATGGTTTTCTTCTTTCTTAAACATGGCTTTCGTATGTAGTGAGAGATAAGGCAAAAAATACAGAGCAGAGTAAGGAAAGCCTGGCATGCAATGAAACAGGCACGACAGCTGCAAGAATCATCACTCTCCTGCACCCATAGAAAAGTACAAAGTGATCTTAAAAACAATAGGTTGGTGATAGACCTCATATGGAAAAATTGATAAGCAAACACGCTGTGTACATTGTGAGCCTGGAGTACCTAGCCACTAGGGGAACAGGAAGTCATTAACTGTGAAAGAAGAAAAGGGTGCGTGATGGTTTCACTGATTCACTGCCTGTTCTCACCCCTGCCACACGGGGGCGCGCGCCCGCTACTGTAATACAGCAGAATAAAATCCTGCTTCACCGATATCGTTGCCTGATGGAAAATTATCGATTCCAAGCATTTCCAACAATGCCAAATTGGTATTATTTCCCCACTCGAGAACAACAGTTCTATAATTGCTTCAGAAAGCTTCAATTCTGGATTACTCATCTGTCTACTTCCTACTGGCCTTGCGCTTTAACCTAAACACAGCGTGAACAACAGAAGCATAACTCAGCAGTTCATCTCAAATACAAGCATCAGGACAACGAGGAGGTGTACGTCTTGAAAGTTTTCTGCTTTCAAGATTTTCTGCCATCAGAGTCAGAAACTTAATCAAAGTGCTTCTCAACTATTTAATTGAAAAAACAAACAAACATGGCTTAACAGCTGCCTGGTGCTCAGTGCTGCATGACCTCAAGTAAACATGGGCAGTAAACGCCTTCCTGGCTGTACCACACCGTAACACCCAGAACCGTCTTCTTTTCTGAAAGAGTACAAACGTTCAATTTGAATATCCACAGGCTGAATGTCCACATATTAAAAAAAAAAAAAAAACAAAGAAATAACCATCCTCCCTTGTCCTTTCTGGAAGCGGACAAGCACATCATTAAGAAGAACGAGATTTCTACAGATCCAGTGACTCAACAAGCAGAGGTGTCAACTGCTTCAAAACAACAGTATAAAGCATTTATTTGGCTGAATTGTTGGATTACATCTTAAGTTTTATTAAATGAAGAATAGTGACCCCTTTCCTCCCACCACCCAACCCTATCTTACAGAAGATCACAAATGTATTTATAAACCAAACAGACAACACCAAGGTAAGTTGCTATCCCACTTTGTGGGAAAGGCCTCAGCTTGGAAAATGGCTGTGATTCCAAAATATTCAGGCAAGTGCTGGAATAAAGTACTGAAGTGAAACATCCTCATGGAGCAAGATAAAGTGGACAACCCTTTTACTCACGATATCTGTTAAAGAGAAAAAAAAACACAAATCCAGTTTGAAGCAAGCAAATACTTTAGAGAATGCCACCATAAGAACACAACATCCCTTCTGATAAAGGATGTCATTTTAAAGTATATTTTGAAGTAAAGAGAATGGCCAGACATACAATATTAAAGTACTTGAGGGCCTATTAAGGGTTATTGAAGCCTATGAATGCTGATACCAAAATGAAAACACACAAAGCACAGGCATATAATGCTATACCCATAATTTAATCTTGCCTGGGAAGCCCCTAGTGTCTGCACTAAACCACAGATGTAAGATACAAGTGCACAGATGCTCTTATAAAGTCAGAAGTCCATGAGCAAAGCAGCAAAGTTATCAAAATGACATATAAACCCCTGTATAACTTCTGCTTAAGGGGAACACACCTTTTCAATGCTTAGAAACACCTGCTATGTAAAAAGCATTTTGGTATCAGAATCAATTTGGTTCTGGATGTAAGAAAGCACATGAGAGGAAAAAGAAAGTCAGTAAATCTATTTCTCCAGCATAAACCACAGCTTTCCAGAAACAATTCAGCTCTGAAATACATCAGTTTAACTTCAAAACAAAGGCAATTAAAAAAAACCAAAACCCACTAATGATTAGTAAGTCCGGTACTAATCTGCAATGCCTATGAAAAAAAAAAGTTAATTGTGTTTGAGGGGAGAAATGAAGAATTTTTCCACTCACCTAGGTTTAAAAACATTTGTTAATAAAGATGTTAGGGCAACAGAGACGGTGAAGGATCTAGACAGCAAGACACGAGGAACAGCTGAGGGTACTTGCTTTGTTCAAGAGGTGGCTGAGGGGAGGCCTCATGGCAACCTACAGCTTCCTCATGATCTCTTTGGTGTCAGCAATGGGACCCAAGGGAACAGCATGGAGCAGCATCATAGGAGGGTCAGATTGGGTTAGGAAAAAGTTCCTTGCAGGCAGTCGAGCACAAGTACTGGCTCCTCAGAGTAGTGGTCATGGCACCAAGCCTGCTGTAATTCAAGAAGTGTTCTGACAACACTCTCAGACATACAGTTTAATTTTTTAAGTAGTTTTGTGTGGAACCAGGAGTAGATTATTCTAGTGGGTCCCTTTCAACTCAGGATACTCCATGATACTGTTATTCAGTCTGAGTACTGAGACTTTTAAAAGGTCCTGGCTAAATGCTTTTAGCATTATTTCTTTCTTCCTGAAGAACGTGATGCTCACTAACTAAACCCAGAAACATTAGAAATTCTCAGGTGCAGTAAAAACAGCAAAGTTTCAAAGTGACAGAGCAGAAGATTTATTATTCACCTAAGACTACAAGCACAGCAAACATCCCTTCCTTAAACAGAGTTTGTAAACAGGGTGGTTCAACTTACTGCACAAGGCTTTTGTGGGATTGACCTGCTGTCCTACAAGCAGCTGCTGCAACTTCTTGATGTCTATGCGTGCTTCAGCCATGCTCTGCAGATCTCTGCCTTGAGCAGAGCTTTGACATCCATCCTCTGATGCTGAAAGAACACAACACTTAGTAAAAAAAAATCAGAAGAGATTTCAAAACTTAGAAGGATGCGCCTGATAATTACAGAACAGTTGATATTCAGAGGGGCTGCTTATCAGCAACAGCACTGCAAGAAAGTGGAAGCCCACTATTCCAGTAAGTTGTCAAAATTACTGGAAGAGATCTGCCCCACAAATACGAGAATTGGACACTTTCTTTTTAAGGTTTCATTTGAAGAATTCAAAGGATTTGATAGTATTTTCTAAGTACTAACAGAAGGTAGGTACTACTGACAGTACTTAAGTAATGAGATCAGACACAAGAGGAAAGAAACAGGAAAACTTACCCCAGGGAGGATTTCCCAAATCTTTAAAATGTGTTGTTACAGATACTGCATCAGTTTCAATTTTTAAGTTCATTTCTCCACTCAAATTTGCTTCAATCACCTGCAATACAAATACAATCAATTTTAAGCAAGTCACTTTTGCACTGCAGAACCATGTGATGCTCCATGCAAGCTTCCAGAAGTGCTTCAGTGCCTTCACAGCTCAACTGCATATTTTCAATACGGTTCAAATATTTGAATGCTGAGCTACAGAATACATTTCTTATCATTGCTACATGAAGGATCCTAAACCAACTTCCCTCAAACTATGAAGAGAATAATTTAACTACTCACCGTTACTTGTAGAGTAAGTTTTGGCTTTGGAAAGTCCACGTGCTAAGATAAAACAAGAGGCTCTTTGAAACAAGAGGCTGAAATTGGAGAAGGGAACGTTTGCTGCATTATCTTCTAGCTTTTCAACAAACAGAAAGACACATACACACTTGATGCAACACATACAGAAAACTGGATGCACTAGGAGCTAATCTGCAGTTGCTTTCCAAGTGTTAAAAACAAGTATTAGCTGCACTGGAGCAGTAACTCCAAGCAGGACTTGGGAAAGCGAGGAACCCTAGAAATATCCTGAAAGTTTTCAAATTCCATCCTGAAAATGGTATCTTACCAAAAGAAGGCAATATATTATCTTAGACAAATCAGAGGACTACTAATGCACATCCACACACATGATTTCTGTGATCAGTAGAATTCTCAGTACTTCTGCAGAGGCTCAGCTGACAACCAAAAATTCCTATGAATGGGAGATGCACACAGAAAGACCAATGACTGTTTGAAAGACCTTCTGAAAGCAGTTTTTGCAGCACTCATCTTGACCAAATTTACTACCAAGGCGCATCTAACATAAATAATTGTGACACTTCATATTTTTATTTGTTAATAAAGAAAAGCATGTACAAGGTGAGAATACTCTGTCTCTTCCCTTACAGCTATCAAAAGTATTTCCCAAAGCTTTACTTAGTTTTACTATAAACGCACTTTGGAGGTTAGGAACTCAAGAAGAAGGTTATGACCTGTGTTGATATACTACCTCCTCTGAGTGTTGCTACACACCAAAGACCAATCCCATCATATAGCTATCCTGTGTGGTAAGAGATTATCAACTCTGAAAACAAAGCAGTTACACAGTGTGCTTTTGTAGCATGTAAGCACTTTCATAGAGGACACAAGAGAAGAAATTTAGAGAGGAAAAATAAAATTCCAGAAGGCTTACTACAAAGGAGAAGATTTTGAAGAATGTCATGCAAATAGATGAGTGACAACTGCCATTTTCAAAATGACAGAAAGCCAGCATTTACCTCTCAACCCTTCCACGTCCCGTAAGACAGAACTACCCAATTTCAGGACTCCATATTTACAAGAAAAATCCCATTAATCAAAATTGTTATGTACAGTTCCAAAACCTTTCCAAAGCTCTATAGCTGCTTACTCACAATGCCAGTAAATTTTAGTGACTTTCAGTTTTGGAGAAACTAAATAAACAAACAAAAAATAAATAAATCCATTTTTAGACCTCCTGCACAAAGCTTCCTCCAATAAAAGGCTTACCAGCCTCGAGAAACTCACCGTGTCAGAATTTAAAGCACAGGCTGACATCCATGAACCATTAAAAGAATTTCCTCCAAACCATACCTCAAGTTCACCAAAAGGTCATTTATTAAAAAAAAAAAAAAAAAAAAAAAAAAAAGGACTCACTTAATAGGGCATTCTTTTTAATGGAATCACCTATGAAGTGTCCAGCACACTTCATGAAACTTCATGAAAGACTGCAATTTCTTTCCGTCTGTAAAGACCGACTTGTATGTATTATGCAGCAACATAATATCATGTTCTTTCTGGAACTCAGTGCAAAAAAAGAGGATGTTCTAGGAAGTCCTGGACAAGCTCTTCACTGCCAGTCCTAAAACAAATTCCATCATTCCCTTCATCACTTCTCTTCAGCCCCTACACAATCTTCAGGTACCTTTAACTCAAAATCCATCCCATCCAAAAAACAAAATATAACAGAGGCATCAGTTCAGGCACCAGGGAAAACAAGAAGTGTTACAGCCAAGAGGTTTGTAAGACACAGACTTAAGTGCCTCAACTTACAATGTAATTGCTGATATTCTTCATTCTCTCCACAATACTCTTCATTGTTTTCAGCGCTGGTAGGTAAATACTGACCTAGAAAGACAAAAAAAAAAAAAAAAAAAAGACCAACCATAGTCATGACAGTATTTTATCTGTAATATTCTAGTTTTCCCTTCAAGTACATCCTTATTTTGGACACCTCAGCTACACACTGAGTGGAAGGAACACAATATTTAACTAAATTCAGCAAATAATCCAAGAACAAAAAAACTCTCTCCCATTCCAGTAACAGGCCATCCCTCTAGCAATTGCTCCAGACACACAATCCCAAATCCACGTTGACAACAGAGGACAGATAAGAGTCTCATGTGAACCTACATCTGTGGGACTGAGCAGTCAAAGTTACTACAGCTGATCACCTTTGAAACCACATCAGTGTAAATCTGAAATAACAGAACGCATCAAGTTTCTACTGTGTCTTACATCTTCTGATTTGAAATAATCTTAGCTATGGAGGTAACAGAGAACTATATCCTCAAATAGGAACACAATTTGCACAAGGACCTTTTGTTGCAGTTCTGCTGAAAGTTAAAAAGGATATAAAAAGGATATTTAAAAAAGGAACGGAAGGAAAAACATACAAGTATCTCTGTCAGGTAGGCTAGAAATTCCAGACACAGCAGATTATTTGGGGTACGTGGTACCTAAGCAGTTAAATCATATGAAGTAATCACAAACCTTAGGTGTTTTGGAGACACTTGTGTACAAAGCTATGCGAGTCCTTTGCTTCTCCACTGTCCCATCCCAAATAATGCAGCAGCAAATTACTACTATCTGCTCCATTTTTACTTATTTGGGGCTCTTATCAAGATGTAACCTCTCCAAACCTCTAGCTTTCCCTTTTCTGCCCCTTCTCCTCTCCAAAACCCACTGCCAGTATACCCCATGGCAGTATAAGACTTCTCACTCCATAGGAAATATAAAAACAGAGGCTTACATCAAAGTCTGGCACACTGGGCTCTCTGAAGTCATTCCATAGTCTTCTGGGAATAACCCTCACAGGAATGTCATGTGTCACAATCCTACTGCTGCTTGATAAGGACGGCTTGAGAGAGACAGAGCATGTTTTTTAAGTAAGAAACAGGTTCAATTCCGAATCCAAATTTTTCAGACCCAGACTGGGAAAAACTAGATCCAACTACCCCCAGATACCCAGTTCCGTTTCTCCACAGACTTCACAGCTTGCATTTTTCCACAGGTTCTCTATTAAGCTGATTTTGAGTTCAGAAGAGTTTAAGAATCATTGGTACCTATGAGCTAACCTTAAACCATGAAGAAGTGTTAACAACAACAACAAAAATCTTGCTACTTGAAACAGAATAACAAGACAAGTAACAGCAAACCAAAGAGTTGAAGACTACACCAAAACCTCTTGCACCTAAGAGCTTCAATAAGAAGACAACAGACCACAGAAAATGTAGAGAATGAAGAAATGGAGAAAGGTAGTCGGTGACAAAGATATCGGACAAAGATGTTTTGGCCACATGGCTTTCATTCCTCCCCCACTCCTTTCTTGTCTTTTGGAAAATATAATTCTGGTATTATCTTTTACCAACCTTGATGGTAGGAAAGGCCAATAAGGGGAAAAATGCCAAGATTTTTCTTCATTTCCTTTTCTAGAATTACACCAAAGACTACCAAAGCTACAATTCAATCTACAGAAAAACACTTAATTTTGAACAATTTTAACATAATAATGATAAAAGCATTATTGCACTTACTAGCTCCACAGCAACTCTGAGACAGGGAGAATGTTTGTTAGTCAACTTGATCTTCACTGCCTTTGCACTCTGGGCAGTTTTTAATGCTCTTGACAGGTTCTCCGGCATGAGCTCTAAATATATTTCATTGTGATCTACAGCTACTCCCTCCATCTGATATTCATCAAAGAAATTCCCCTGCAAGGTTTGAAATTTGAGAAAACAAAGCAAACTTAAAAAAAAAAAAAAAAAGTCAAGTTTGACTTAACAGCCCTTAGTTGGTCACAGCAGGTATCCTGTGCCCAGCACCACCTGCAGGAACCAATACGTGAAGATGGAGACCCACTGCTTCAGATTCTCCCCCAGCACCTCAAAATACATGCTAGAAGGGGTGAGTTACACTTTACTGCTTCCAGTTCTGGGCAGGCCCTTGCCAAGCACACATGGGGTCCTTACTTAGAACGGACAACCGAGGAAAAGCAGCGTCAGCCATAAACAAACACCAGCCCTGCACTGCTCCAAGGCACTGGTGCAAGACAGATTGCCTTGAGCGGCGTGAGAGGTCTGAGACGCCTCAGGTAAGGGCTGGATTTATAACAACGCCTTGTAAAAGACACCTGGCTGCAGGCACTACTTCTCAATGCCGTGAGGGCCGAACCTCCCCGGCTTACCTGGCACAGCTCGCACCACATGCTGACTCCTCCATTAGCCACTCTGTCGGACAGGATGAAGTACAGCTTGCTCGCTGTCAGACGCAGGGTGCAGCTCTTGGCTAATTTCGCGATCGTGTTAATTACACCTGCCGGGGCGGAGGGGACAGCAGAACCGCTCCGTGCTGTGTACCACGACGGCAGGGCAGAAACCTCTGCAGCCGAAATCGCCACAGAAGCACCGCACGGACGCACACACGGCAAAGCGCGCAGCTGCACGCTGCCCCGCCCGCGGCACAGCGACCAGACACCGCCGGCAAGCGCGGCCCTTCCTCTTCCGCGTCCTCGGGAAAGGCAGCCCGAGCCGCTCAGCCATGGCACGGCCCGTCCCGTACCCTCGGCCCGGCATACTCACGGCTGAAGTGGTTGAGACAGGCGAGATCCACGATCTTAGCCCTAAAACGCATAGCGACAAACGGCAACGGCGCGCCGCTCCGCCTGCACGGCTACGGGCGGGGACGAGGCCTTGCGCCGGCGGGAAGCGAGGGTCGGACGGAAAGCCCGGAGCGGTGCGGGCGGGACCGGAGCAGAGCGTTCCGGCAGCACTACGGCCTGGGAAAGAGCGGCTTCTGGCCCGAGCCCTACGCGAGAAGCAACGATTTCAGCCACCTTGCATCGTGAGGAAGCGACACCTGGCAATTAATTGAGTCTTCGGCAATTAATTGAGAGTCTTCAGCAAACCGACGTTCTACCTGTGGAGGGCTGTTTTCCTAGACCAGCAGGACATGTCCGTTCTGAAAGCAGAGTCTTAACATTCCACAAGCCGTGAGGAGGGGTGATAATACAGGCACCATAACAAGGTCGATGTGATCATTAGAAGCTTGGCCAGAAGCCGATTTTTAATAAATAATTTTCTGATCAAATATGGGATCTGACCTATTTAGCACACACCATTTGGGTAGACAGCAACTCCCAGTGGAACTTCAGGATCACTAACAAAACCATGTATTAACATAGTGCAGGCGTAATATTAGATTTTAATATGTATAGCAATTCTAGGAATAGGCAGGCACTTCATGGAAATTGTATGAATATTCACATGTTGAGCGCACACAACCCGTGCCATCCCCCATGCACCCAGTGCTGCAGTGCAGTAATGTCAGCATTAGGGTTAGTGAGTTTAATTCCCAGATTTCTGTGACAGAAACCATTGCAAAATCTGCCTGTGTAGAATCACACAGAAGTGGAGCCTTGTCAGTTGCTTTTCCAAAGGTCAAAGAGCTTGCCTCAGAGCAGAATTTCCTCTCCTGAGCTAAAAACTCTAGATCTGGATGCAGGCCTCACCAGGGCAGAGTAGAGGGACGGGATCACACTTCCAAGCAAGTATTGCCAGTGATCAAGCCCAGACTGGAGCATGGGCAAGGGCAGGAGTTCATTGCAAGGTTAAGACCTATGGCCTGGCACAAAATGACAAAGGGTGGAGATTGTAACTGTTAAGCTTTTACATTTTTGTAACCCATTATTTAAGTTGCCTGTTACAGAAACATTATAACTGGAACTCTCTGTCGCTAGCCAGGCCAGAGACAAGGTGAGGAGTTCATTACAATGTTAATTACTGTAGATTGGTCCGAAGCCAACAGGGAGGAGATTATGATGCTTACTATAAACTGTTTTAACCTGTGACCTGAGTCACATGATATAGGAAGTCCTATAGCAGGTACCGCGCAAGCCAGCAGAAAAATAAGTGTCATAAGAAGCAGTGCAAATAAAGATGTGCCCTGACCTAGTCATAATTTTCCATGGAAATAAATAGGAAGCATTACTTTTGGAGCAACCTTTGTGTATGCAGCCCCAGGCAAGCCAAAAGGTCAGATGCTCATGATGGTATAGAACATTCAACTTTGTTTTTACTCCTGCTGCCAATGCTGCTACCATCAGCACCTTCGGTGAAAGCTGGAGGTGATAAGCACTGTGATTTTTACAGCTCCTTGGAGTCTGACTCTACCAATGCAGTCATCCCAGTCATCTGAAAGATTCTTTACGCTGAAGTGAAACCATGCAGAAATATGCTTTTTTGTTGTTGTTGTTAAGACCACAGCACAGTTTTGGGGGGAATGTGCCTCTTATTGTGCCTTTGAATTCCTATTGGAAAACCTCCAACGTCTGCTTTCTTTTTTTTTCTCCCACATACAAAGAATGTATATTACATGTCAGTCATCCCAAATAGAGATTATTTTGGCAAACAAACACTATTAAAGTGTAGTCAGACTAAGAACTTGCTTCTATAGAGAGATAAGTAAGAATGTAGAGCAATTTCTTTAGAAACAGAATACTCATACATTTTGTATAAAATGTATATTGACACAAACTATACAACTTAGTATTTGTATTTTACAAAACACAGTTTTTGAACTATCAATACCAGCTATTCCAATCCATGATTTTACATTTCCAATGAACATTCAGAAACAGTAGTAAATTGATCTTACTTCTTTAGGCTTTCTTTATCAAGAAGTCTAGAATAAGAAGCATAACATTCAAGAGAGGTTCTTACTAAACTGCATTCACACCAGAAACAGTAGGTTTAGACAATGTGAAGTAGATGCAAAAACAAACTGGAAAGGCAGAATAAGCTAAAGCTGGTGTCTAAACTTAATGTATGATGCATCAGGCATTGGTACTACAGGCAATACCAAAAAGAGCGTGCATACTCTGTTGAAGATAGCAGCATCTAAGTGAAGCAGAACATCAAGAAGGGGAGAATTTCTCTTTCTTTAAAGAGCTGTCTGCTAAGGCAGAACATCCAGGAAAAAGGGTGGGAGTGTGTGGCTCATGAAGCGACTGGGAAACCACTTATAGGACCAATAAACAGAATCTGATCCTCAGGTGCCAGAAAGACTTACAAGATCCGGAAGAAATTGAAATGCTGCAACTGAAAGATACTGAGCTGACTGAAGACAATCCCACTGAAAACTCTTCCCCTCAAATTAGTACTTATTTAAACTAGAAACAACAGTTCATTCCCAGTGTGTTATTTGAAAAGATCAACAAGAACATAACAGTGTTTACTTCTTTTATTATGGAAGATAAAAAAATGGAGGGTGTAGTGAAGCTATCATTAGAAGTTTAAACTTCTTCTGAACCAACTTTCTATTTACATTCACAAAATTCCCCAAGTGGAACAATATCAAATGTAAAAAACACATTATCAGGATATACCATATTTACAAGTTCAGAGATTTCATATCTCTGTTACTCTATAAGTGACTGTAAGACAAGTTCTACCTCCTTTACACAAGTATTTAATATTAAGTTGATGAAATTGCTCAAGGAAAATAAAGCAGAATCTGGGCAAAATTCTGCTATCTGAACAACTACTTTACAAATATAGTACAAAATAATAGAGCCAAGTTTCAGCCAGGCTCAGTCTTCTGCTGTAGCGAAATGCCCATGCTCCCAATTGAAATAACTACCGATCATTATTGACATTAAGCCAGAAATGTCTTGGAAATCAAAACCATACTGGCTTTCAAGAGCACTGATGAGTTATTTGGAAATGCAAGCCTTTTTACTTCTTTTAAAACTCCGCCCTCAAGCAGAAAAGCCAAATAAAACAGTTGAGCTTGCTTCGTATGATCAGACATTCTTTTAAGAAGAAGATACAACTTTGTATTGCTCTTATCTGGAACCAATTTCTGCTTAGTAAAGTACGGCACTTCTTCAGACAGGATCTTTTAACTATGTTTTAGGGTAGGTCCATTTTACACAAAGAACTGACTTCAGCTAAGCCTCTTGTGACCGCAAAAGGGATGCTGTTAAGAACTGCTGCTCTCCAAGCATGGATGGCCCCAACAATACCAGCTGGATTGCTTGAACCCAAGTCACACAGTGAATATATGGCCGCCAGCTGCACACCCCATGGAACACCTGCAAAAAGTTAACACGAATTAGCTTCTATCAACTTGAATATGCAGCAATTCTGGGGGGAAACTGTTAGTTCAAGAACTGGAATAAAAACATTAACAGGTGAGATATCTACAGCCTGAAAATAGCAAGAAGACAGCCTGCATAAAAATTCCTTAACATCTCATTTTATACTTGCACTTCCCAGTTCTCCGAATTCAGCGGGGTTTTAGTATTCAATGGGCTTCGATTTGATGGATTTGAGCATCCAGTAATTGTACTCTAGTTTAGGGTGATTAAACTGTATGAGAACAAACAGATGTACACAGAGACAGAAAAAGACAATTACAGATGTGTCCATCCACTTACGTGGAAAAGCCTGAGATCAAGAGAGAGAAGCTGTAGGTCAAATAATTCCCTCATAGCAGTGAACGTTTCACTGCAAAATGAACTCAGTATCCAGAATAACTTAGTACTGCACATCTCTGTTGCTCTTCCTGTCTTGCTTTGTCTCAGTCAAGAATTCAAAACAGTACGAGTTGCTCAGGTAGCAAACTAACAATTCTTGCTTGCGTTCAAAATGTACTCTGAAGCAGTTGGTACATTAGGTGAAACAGAATAATTTCAAGTTGTCTGAAAATACCTCCAAGTAGCTCCCTGACTGAAAAAAATATTAATAGCCAGGCTTCATTATCTTTGGAAGAGCCAGGGACTCAAACAGAAACCTGTCTGTTCCTTACTAACATAAAATTGCACAAGCAGGCTGTTCTGGCATAAATGTCCTAATTTGTGCTTATTCTGTTTTATTGCAGATTTTATATTAAAGTTCTTCTGAACAGACATTACCTTCCTCTTTTGCATGCTGTACAAACAGTCCAATTACAGAACTAATATTCTTCACAGCAGAAAGATATCCTTCCTTCAAACCTATTTGTCCCAATCGACCTGAAAAAACAAAAAAAACCCAACAAAATAAAAACCCAAAATCCTCCCTCTTGTTACTGCATCTGTCTTGGGAACAACTGTAGTCCTATTCCTCTTCTGACTATAGATCCCAAGGTATTTTTCATACAGTTTGAAAGAATAAACTCTTGAAGAATGCAACTTCTGTTAAACATTATGTAACTAAAAACATCTACTGGAAACCAAAGTTCATCTATTTACGCTGAACGCCATCTAGAGAGCAAATGAAGGAATTTAACTTAGCAAGTGGTAAAGCCTTATCTTATATACTTTGTTATAAAAACATATAGCTACCAAGGATATGTTTTCATTTTAAATACATAAAACATATTAATATTTACTGTCATGAAATCATAGTAACATCTCTCAGAACCTAACTACATGCTTTTCACAGGATGACAAACAGAAAATATTTGCAGGAGATCGCAACAGTTTGTCTTTCAAGGTGAAAGTCTTTCGAGGAAATAAAAAAAAAAAAAAGCAATAATACTTCAAATTACTTTCCATGCTGATCTGACATTTTTCAAGGACATACATTAAGCAGAAGTTCAAGGAAAAATTTAGATTACTTACCAATTAGCCTGAGTGTTAATGCTATAATACTATCAGGAACAGATTGTGCAGTTTCATGGTCTTTTCTCTTCTTTATCCATTTATCCATAGAAGGCCAAAGCACTTTGCTGTGAAAGATGAATTAATTTGAAAATTTGATACTGCATGAGGGGGAGGTATTTATACAATAACAAATGATTCTTCTGCTTATCATGGATTTCCCCAACTCCATTTATATCTTTAATTCATAGAATCATAGAATGGCCTGGGTTGCAAAGGCCCACAGTGCTCATCCAGTTCCAACCCCCTGCTGTGTGCAGGTCGCCAACCAGCAGCCCAGGCCTTGGATGCCTGCAGGGATGGACGGGGCATCTACAACCTCCTTGGGCAACCTGTTCCAGTGCCTCACCACCCTCTGGGTGAAAAGCTTCCTAGAGAGCGGAGAGAGAGGAAGAGCACTGCTAATCTCTAGACACATTATTCTGTGCCACTTTAATTTCCCAGCTCCTGGGAAACATCACTCCTGCAGAGCCCGTTTGTCTGTGTCTGTGAAAGAGTGAGACAGAGGTAAAACAGACACCAAGGCAGGAAAGCCATCACTACTACACTGCGTTTAAGAAATGTTTAGTTGTTGTACTGAGGGACATGATTTAGTGGGAAATATTGGTGATAAGTGTATGGTTGGACTGGGTAACCTCAGAGGTCTTTTCCAACTTTGATGATTCTATGATTCTGTTATCTAACCCAAACCTCCTCTGTCTTAGCTTAAACACATTCCCCCTTGTCCTATCTCTATTCACCCTCACAAACAGCCGTTCCCCCTCCTGTTTATCCGCTCCCTTCAAGTACTGGAAGGCCACACTGAGGTCTCCCCGCAGCCTTCTCTTCTCCAGGCTAAACAAGCCCAGCTCCCTCAGCTTTTCCTCACAGCAGAGCTGCTCCAGCCCTCTGACCATCTCAGTGCCCTCCTCTGGACCTGCTCCCAGAGCTCCACGTCCTTCCTGTGCTGGGGGCCCCAGGTCTGGACACAGCTGCAGATGGGGCCTCACAAGAGACGAGCAGAGGGGGACGATCACCTCCCTCTCCCTGCTGGCCACCCCTTTTTAATGCAGCCCAGAACACAGCTGGCCTCTGGGCTGCAAGCGCACACTGTTGGCTCACGTCCAGCTTCTCATCCCAAGGACCCCCAAGTCCTTCTCCCAAAGTCTCTTAATCTTCAAGGGGGACCTATGCTCCAAGCTTCTACAAATCTCAGTAATGTAAAGAAAGTTTTAAACCCAAAGAGTATAAGCTAACTTGTTGGAGGAATCATTCCTGTTCAGAGTATTAGTTCTGCCTGTCTACCATTTCTCTGCAACATTCTGCATCTCTACATGAAGTCGTAAGGGTACTCCACTGACTTTTTACATCTGTATTTGGATATGACTTGTACACCTTTGAAATGTCAAGATATTATACAGGTTTATTCTATCACTGAAAATTGAAAGTTTTTATGTTACAAATAGGATCTGATGCTTGTTTTGGGGGAAAAAAAAAAAGATTAACAACACAACCAACAAACAAAAACAAAAAACCACCAACCAAGAACAAAAAAACAGTTAAAAATGTCTGAACAAACTGCTTGCCACAATACCTTATAACATTGTCATGTGTCCAATCCCATTTAAGGTGAGAGCAAAGTAGATCAATAGCAAATATGTACTGCCAAGCATCGTCACTCAGATCTTCTCCATACTGCTCATTCAGCTGAAATTCTACCTTTGGACATGACTGCATTTCTAAAAGCAGGTTTGAGACCATAATACCAGCATCTAAAGATGAACCCTGGAATTGCAGAAGTTGATTACCTTAATGAATGAAAAGTTCCAACCTAAAGAACCATACTCTTTACAAATAATAAATTCTGACTATGTACAGCAACCATTGGAGATCATCTTACACCACAAATTCAACTTTTGAGCTTGACTTAACACAAACAAAAATACAGTGAACTAATATCTTCTAGTTCTCAATATTCTTCTTGATGGTTTAAATAAGAGCAGTTTGAGTAAACAAACATGACCACAAACCGTACTCTTCCTTCTGCTTCCACAATTCAGAGATTTTTATTTCTCTTAACCACACTTTAAGGTTAGAAGAGGCCTTATCCAACGTAAGATTACACTAGTCATGCTCGCTTTGAGATTTTTTTTTTTAATTTTAGGATGCTAAAATTTGTTATTATTACTCACTAGGGTTTAATTTCAAAGCAAGTACTTTCAATATCTGAAGTAATAATGACTGGAAAAATGTCACGTAAAATTTAAAAAGCTAGAGCAAGCAAGGAAATTTAAAGACAAACATCCTTTGAAAACCTTAAGAAATAAGACAAAACATTTAGGCATGTAACACAAACATAGTGGCTGCTTAATTTCTTGGTACTTAAGACCATATAAATAGGATATTCTGCAGTGTCACTAAAATTGACATGCTTCAGCTGAGAACAAAATCTCCATGCTACACAAGCTTTTCTGTCACACATAGGATCATCTTAATACTTAGATCATAGAATTACAGAATCATTAAGGTGGAAAAGACCTCTAAAATCATCAAGTCCAATCATCAAACCAACACCACCATGTCCACTACACCAGGTCTGTAAGTGCCATATCTACACTTTCCTTGAACACTTCCAGGGACAGTGACTCCAGCACTTCCATGGGCAGCCTCTTCCAATGCTTGACCACTATTTCAGAGAAATTTGAATTAATATCCAATTTAAATCTCCCCAGCACAACTTGAAGCCATTACCTCTCACCCTCATTTCATTACCCTACCTGGAGCTTCCCTTCAGGTACCAACTGAAGGTACTTCAAGCCCAAAGCTAAAGACAGTACTTGAGATGAAGCCTCTCCAGTATCACTTCCCTAGTCTCGCTATTTCTGATACTAGCCAGAATGCCATTGATCTTCTTGGACACCTGGGCACACTTCTGGCTCATGTTAAGATGGCTGTCAGCTAACACCCTCAGATCCTTCTCCACTGTACAGCTTTCCAGCCACTTTTGTCCAAGCCTGTAGCAACTGCACAGGATTGTTATGAGCAAAGTGCAGGACCTAGCACTTGGCCTTGTGGAATCTCATAAAATTAGCCTCAGCCCATTGAGTCAGTCCACCCAGATTTCTTTGTAGAGGCTTCCTACCCTCAAGCAGATAAACACTTCCACTCAACCTGGTATCACCTGCAAACCTATTGAGGACGCATTGAATCCCCCTGTCCAGATCATCGATAGAGATATGAAAAAGAACTGGCCTCAGTACTGACCGTTGGGGAATACCACTTGTGGCTGTTTGCCAGATGGATCTCACTCCATTTACCACCACTTTCTGGGCCCAGCCATTCAGCCAGTTTTTAACCCTATGAAGCGTAAGTTCATCTAAGCCAAGAGTTTTCAGATTTTCCAGGAAAATCACACACAGAATCACACAGAATCGTAGGGGTTGGAAGGGACCTCCAGAGATCATCGAATCCAACCCCCTAACCTAACCCTAACCCTAAATGCTGTAGAAGATACAGCATCAAAGGCTTTACTAAAGCCTATGCAGACTACATCTACAAGAAGCTCATCCAGTCCTAGAAGAAAATCAGATTGGTCAAGCAGGACCTGTCTTGTGCCTGGTTAGGCCTGATCCCCTGGTTGTCTTGTACATGCCATGTGATGCCACGTGATGATTTGCTCCTCAATATCAAGGTGAGGCTGACTGGCCTGTAGTTCCCTAGATCATCCCTCCAACCATTCTTGGAGGTGAGTGTCACACTGGGAAGTCTCCAGTCATTAGGGACTGGTTGACCAGGACTGCTGATAAAAAGGGAAAATGGCTTGGCAAGCACTTCTGTCAGCTTCCTCAGTACCCTCAGTTGGATTCCATCTGGCCCAATAGTCTTGTGACAGTCCAGACACAGTAGTAGGTCGCTGCTTCCTTCTGAATTGTGGGGCATTTACTCTGCTTCCCACCCCTGCCTAGCAGCTCAGGGAGCTGAATACCCTGAGGATAATTGATCTGATTCTTAAAGACAGAAGTAAAGAAGGTGTTGTGTACCTCCGACTTTTCCTCAACCTTTTGTGGTGATGTTCCTTGCTGCATCCAGTAAAGGATGGAGATTTTCCCTGGTCCCCCTTTTGCTATTCATGTATTTGTAACAGTTTTTGTTCTCTTTTACATGATGGACAGCCTAGCTGTACCCGGGCTATTGCCTTTCCAATTATAGCAAAATCCTTCTACTCTTCCCAAGTTGCCTAACCTTTCTTCCAAAAGTAGCAAACTCTCTTTTGCCAATTTGATTCTCAAAGAAAGCTCCACATTCAGCCAAATTGGTCTTGCTCCCTTCCAGCTTATCTTAAGGCAGGTGATTTTTATATAAGTGATTTTTTATAACACACTGTCAATTATAAACGAATGGAAATTAGTCCCTGTATTTCCATCTAGGAAAAAACAATCTTAAAGAAAGGGTGATGTGATTAGCTCTCATCAGTAAAAGCTCCAAGCTATAAAGTAGTTAGCGAGAGTATACAGAATTAATGGTTCCAGGGACATTTACAAAGGCATACGTATCTCTACTGGCACAAGATTGAAAGCAATAACCTAACAAAAAGGAGAGTATAATTCCTTTGCAAGCAGGGATTGTAGTTCTGCATTACTCTATGATCTCCATAGCTTTGTGATACATTCAAACAAAAAAGAAACATGCACAAATCCACAACCTCCTATCTCATTACACTGTAGGCCTGTAACAGAGCATTTACAGGGGCTGTAACTCTACTCTTACCATACAAAAACTACACGCTTTTCCAGTGGGTATAACACAAAGGCCGCGCTGATAACTGCAAACCTATTTGTAGTTTTCATGACAGATATCAAACAACATGCTTAGGTCTGAGAAAAGGATAACTATGAATCAAGAGGACTTTTTTCAGTTGGTATTTTACAGAACTATAGCTCTTTCCACCAAGCAAGCCTGGTATTAATATCGGTCTTCAAAACTAGGGCACTAGCTTTCAAGCAAACACCCAACCTTGTTACACAAAATCCTTATCCAGAAGCAAAGTATCTCCAGCTTCTCATCTGCATGATATAAAGTTGCTCTTACTGATATCAAGGATGATCCAGTTTTTCCACTTTGCAACATTCCTTTTAGGATAGCAATATGTGCCTGCTTAAAACTGACAGAAATTAAATGACTTGTCCAGGATCACACATGAAGTCCTGCACTCATACTTGAACTTGATTGTAACTGCTTGTGAAATTAGGTTTGTCAACATTTTTGAGGGCAATAAGTGGTTACTTCATTGTACCTCACAGAAAGATCACAAGTAAGATGAGACACGCTCATCCTGAAAATAACTGTGATAAACAGCTTCCAATTACAACTAAAGACAGACAAGCTCAATGCATACTGAAAACCAAACAAAAGAATACCCCACAAAATAAACCAAACAAGAAATGACCTAAAGGAACATGAAAAAAAAAGAAAATCACAGTTCCACAGAGGCATACAATTCCCTGGTCCAAGAATGCTTCAGTTAAAATATAAAATCGATGTTTACCTTAAACGTTTAATAAAGGGATTAGTAATAATATGGAAAAGAACCAAAAAAACATTGTGTTTTGATAGGACTTAGATAACCAACTTTACAAACTCCATAAGAGATTCACTGAACATCCTTACATCTTTTATCAGAAGCTTCTTGGTTTTATACAGCCTGCAAGGGGAACAAAGCAGATGAAAGCTGACACTGTTAGTGAAAGGAGAAGTTACCTGCTCCCAGCTGAGAAAGGCATTCAAACAGGCCAGGACATTGTCATTTGCATTCTGCCTGATAATTAATTGCATAGCTTTGTTAATTGCACCTTGGAAGAAAAATATGTCAGGCCATATATTTGTGATGAATATAATCAATTTCACTGAGTCTGGAAAGTCTAAGAAGAAAAAAAAAAAAGAGAACATAAGTTTTCAACATTTATTAAAAGCAAGTTAAAAGTACACTCAGACATTAAAAGCTAGTACATTCCACAACAAGATAACAAGGAGAAAAAGAAGAAGCCACTCCACAACTGCAGTCCAGTGAAAGGGAGTCATACTGTCACACCTCAGTCCTTTCCTTAAATTGGGGTGGAAGGGGAGGAATCAAACAAAAAAGCCACCTCTCCCACTGTAATTGTCTTTTTTATTTTTTCTTTCCAAAAAGAGAGTGTTTTAGTCAGTAGGCCAGTCATGGCTTCGCCAGACTTTGGTGAGTAACAAGAGTGACCACAGTTCTTCTGTCTTTTAAGTTTTGTGTCCTTTTATTCTTCTTACTGCTGTTTAGTTCACTGAGTGGTCTTGGAGCACAGAAACCGGACTCTTTTATGAAACATGCACTCCAGAATTCTGCCTAGTACACTCCAGTCACAAATGGATACTCAGATCACTGGATCAAGCCAAAGGTAGTCATGAAGAAAAAAAAAAAAGAAGAAAAAAAAAGGAAGAAGATGACAAGAACAGCAGAGGTAAGTTATTTAAGGCAGAATACCTGAAAGGAGAATATAACAAAAATGGATGGACAGGAAGTCAAGAAAAAAAATGATGCAAGTCTAAAAAGGTAATACTGACTACTTACAGTCAAACTGACAGATGTATGGAAGAAACATAGCTCACTCTTATATTGCCAAGTTTCTGGCAAGAATTAATATGTGAAACTATATTGACAATAAAACCTCAAAATAAATGTAGTGGTAATCAAATACAAAAATTCTGGATGTCATCTACAGCATGGAAGAGAAGATTATCAGGAGTAGCAACATGGGTTCACCGGGGCGAAATCATGATCATGACAGCTTTTTATGGTAGCATGATCAGCTGGGTAGATGAGTGCAAAGAAGCGTGTGTTGTCCATCTTGACTTCAGTAAGACTTTTGACACTGTCTCCTGCAACATCCTCATAGATAAGTGCAGGAACCATGAGGACAGATGACTGGACAGTGAAGCAGACTGAGAACTGGCTGACTGGCACAGTTCAGAAGGTTGTGATCAGCAGCACAGTCTAGTTGGAAGCTGGTAGCTACTGGTGTTCCTCAAGCAGTCAGTATCGCTCCAGTCTTGTCTAACATCATCATCAGTGGCCTGGATGAAGGGATAGTGTATCCCCAGCAAGTTCGCTAATGATACAAAGCTGGGAGGAGCAGCCGACACAGGAGAATGCTATGCTGGCATTCCGTGAGACCTGGACAGGCTGGAGACCTGGGTGGAAAGGAACCCGATGAGGTTCAAAAACAGCAAATCCTGCATCTGGTGAGGAATAACTGTAAGCATCAGTACAGGTTAGAGTTGACCTGCTGGAAAGGCGTTCTGCAGGACCAGGTGTTCTGGTGTGTAACAGGTTGACCAAGACCCAGCAGTGCGCTCCTGTAGCCAAGAAGGACAATGATGTCCTGGGATGCCTTAAAAAGAGCTTCGCCAGCAAGTCAAGGGAGGTTCTCCTCCCCCTCTGCTCCGCTCTGGTGAGGCCACATGGGGAACATCCAGTTCAGGGCTCCCCAGAAACCTCCCCTGAGCCTCTGAAACAGGAGAAAATGGAAGGGGAGAGTAGAGAGTGTCCAGTAGAGGGCTGAGAAGATGACTAGGGGCCTGGAGCATCTGCCTCCTGAGGAAAAGCTGAGAGACCTGTGACTGTTTAGCCTGGAGAAGACTGAAAGGGAATCTTTGTCAATGCTTATAAATGTCTAATGGATGAGAAAGGCCAGGCTTTTTTCAGTAGTGCCCTGTGACAGGACAAGAGGCAATGGGTACAAACTGGAACACACGAGGGTCCGTACAAACATGAGGAAAAACTTTAGTCTGAAGGTGAACAGCAGAAAGCTGCCCAGAGAAGTTGTGGAGTCTCCTTCTCTGGAGATCATCAAAACCCACCTGGACTCGTTCATGGGCAACCTACTCTAAGGAACCTGTTTTAGCAGGAGGGCTGATGATCTCATGAGGTCCCTTCCAATCCCTATGATTACATGAAATGAATGAAAAAACCCTCAAGATATGTTTATAACTCTTCACATTCAAAAGTAATAATAAAAACACAGAACATACACAACAGGAATTTATGTAATTCTAAGTAACAATAGAAAATCACTCAACACAGTTTGCACTTAGCTACTGGCGCCTAGATCTTACTTCCTCTCCCTGAAAAAAAGTGAACTTTTAGAAATTTGTAAGGGCCTACAAAAAGGTAAAGCACCAAGATACTGCAAAATAAAAGGCTTCATTGCTAGACTAAGAAGTATATGACAAATGATTTTTGACACAGTAGAGTAATAAGACTAATAAAATGAAAAAATAGAAGGATGATGATTGACGCTGATATAAAGAAAGGCAGGTAAGAAAACAAGAGTTACAAAAGAGAAAAAGGGAGGAAAAGTATTTAAGAACAGAATAAAATCATAATCTTTGTTTTGAAACAAAACAAATACCTTACGCTTCAATAGTTGTAGCATTTAGCCCTGCAGTGCACCGCAGCTGTTATTTTTTTAATCTGAATTTGGCATGCAGATACCAATATACTGTTTTCGATCTCCAGATGGTCACATATTTTGAAGTGAAGTGAAGCCGTTTCAGAACTACTACAGAGTTTTCAGCTAGTAGTGATACTATTTATGTATAATTACCTTTGTTACTTTATCACTCAAGATAATGGAAACAAATGGAGGAAAACAAAAAACACCAATCAAAACCTCTCAACCAAACAAGGCTTTGGACAATAGATGATGGCAAAACATTAAGGAGGACACTGGTTTTGATCAAGGTGTTGTTGTCCAACTCCTGACAGTGTTTTAAGCCAAAACATGTTTCGATTAAAAAAAAATATATATTTCAGATATCAGTCCTTATTTGGTAAAAACAATAATAAGCACAAAGTACAAAATTCCCTGGCATCATAGTATCATTTTGGAGATGACAGGGCAAAAATGAAAGCACAGAGTATTTATTTGAAAAAATGAGTAGACCAGTAAGAGCACCCAGCTGAGATACAGAGATACAGAGGTAGAGAAACCAAATAAATTTTTTCTAGAATGGTCTGTATCTCTATACTGTAGATGAAAGGTCTAAGGAAAGCGTCCCTTTCACAGTAAGATTGTAAGATTTTTTTTAATATTTGCTTTCACAGACAATCATTCTGGAACAGTACAGCATAGACACATCACATCATTAAAAACACCTCCAAGACACACTATACCTTCTTTCAGCAAGCTATAGCAGAAGAGGCGGGCTCTTTCCAAATCTCCCAGCTGTCGACAAATTCCTGTATAAACTCGACAAAGAGCCTGATTGAAACTGTAAGCCGAGGCCGTCTTCTGAGCCTTGAGTTTATTGAGAATAACATGCAGCAATGGCTCCGCTAAACGCTATAAGGCATAAAAAATAGTTATGAGACTGTACTATATTTGAGAACATTTAATAGCATTATAACAGTATGACAAGAGAACCACCTGTAAGAGTATAGATTGCATGTATATGTATAAAAGAATGCAGGTAATTGCGTGCACCTATGTAGGTTGCTTTGAAAGCAATGCCCTCTATTTATTTCCATGGAAATGACAACAAATGCAAAGAGCACAGTAACACTTTCTGATCGAGCAAATTCTCAACTACAAAATGCAATTTTTTTCATCACAGTCACTACCATAAGCTATGAATGTTCACCAGCAATGAACAAGAACCCGCATCTGCCCTCATAAAGATCTCTACTGGTGGAGATGAACGTTGCTGTCACCACTGCTGAGGGGCACCATCCAACCACTACTTGGCCTCCATAAACGTTCAGCAAGCATTGGTGAAAGTCCATGTGTGCAATTTTTCTGCATGGAGGAATTCAATTACGCATCTGTGCCTCATACGCACTTCCACATCAGATGTCATTTTGTCAGACTGCCCCTCTGCTGCCATCCATCACACAGCAACAACATTTAACAGAATATTGGCAGGAAGGATCAACCTCTACAGCCTTACCACAAACTTCTACCCCTGACATCACTGGCCAACAGGAGGCGTTATTTTTGTAGCAGCCCTTGTACATACAGATAGATAAATTTAAGTATTTTCCTTCCGCTACCAGGCTTGTACGCTGTAGTCAGCTTATGAGGGGAATAAGGTTAGGCAGGTATTTTGTGCATATGCCTACTAGGAGTACGTACTCAACCTTGCTACTTGCTGGACCTGGAAGGAAGGTTGACACAGTCTTGCTTCTTTAAAGTTACCAAATGCAGCAATTCCTAACAAAGATGACCCAAGAACTCTGTATGTACCTTCTGAGGATAACTGAGAGATCAGTATTCTGATCTAATTTCATTTTATGAACTGGAACAAGGCAAAATGCTGCCACAAATCAACTGCTAAATTGCCCTGTTGCAGACAAATCATCTGAGAATGACATGAGAATGACATCAATTAAAGTGAATTTTTTCAACTCTGAAACCAACCAAGTTCTGAGACACCAAATAATGAAAATTTTTTCCAATAAAATTAACTTGAGCAACTTGATACAGAATTAAGATAAACACAGAATAAAAGGCTAAACCACTATCATACATAGCACTGTTTCATTGAAAAAAAAAAAAAAGCTAAAAACAATAATCAAGCCTCACCTTTGAAGGAAGGAAACTTCTCTTACGTTACCCACTACGAGTAATGCAGTATTAATAAAATACTTTTGCTTTTCTTATGTGTGCATAAAGCATCTACACATAGTTTTGAATCTTGGACACCGCTGAACAGTAACTTCTATTTTGTTCGTTGATTCATAGAACAACTTGGGCTGGAAGGGACCTCAAAAATACCTATTTCTAACCCCCCTGCTCAAGGCAGGGCTGCAAATTAGTAGGATCAAACACTCAACAGCTGCCTACGAGCCCATCTAGACTGGCTTTGAACAACCCCAGGGAGGCGCACCCCTGCTCTCTTCCATCACCTTACCACACTCTCAGTGAAAAGCTTACACAAGTTCACGTGTATGATTATCTTTCAACACTACACTCCCACTACAGGTTGCCTGAACAATTGAGAATTCAACTACTACATGCTCACTACTTCATTAGCATAGCAGCCACTATTAAAATACAAAACTCAAAATGATGCTACTTACCCTGTTTTTTATACCAAATTCATTGACAACTTCTTTCTCTTCATCTCTCATTATTGGAATCTTTGAGACATTGCCCAAATGACTTTCAATTACTGGTAACAAGTCAAAGCAGGATTCAGCAATTTTCTTCAATGCCAAATCAACTTTCTGGCAGTCAGGATCAATGATTTTCTTTACTGGTAAAGACGTTTCTAAACTGGAACCGTGTGCTGAATCACTGATTTCACAGCTCTTGTCATCGGAATTCTCCTCTATTTCACAGACCATATTTTGACCATTTCTGATAACAGCACTACCAGTGGGCTCCAGCTTCGGTGGTTCACTGTCCAACCTCAGCCTCTTTGCACTTCTAGGCATAGGCACTGGCAATAGTGTCCTTTTTTCTAGACGACTCGATGAGCTTGAAATCAATTGCTGATTTTTCACATTTGTGTCCTGGTCTTTGCTACCATCAGATTTCAAATTGCTCCCAGTTTTAACAAAAGCAGTTGATGTAGATGCTATTGTTTTGAAACCGCCTATTTGAGCCACAGGGCCTGGGCAACTCTGGCTATCCGAAAGAGCACAGAGGTTAAGCTGAATATTGCCCTTTAGAATGTTCAATGTCCTTGCCCTTGCAGATAGCTCTGGATACATGGTGTCCAATATTTTCACGGAGTTCTCCTGAGGAGCACCTGCAGCAGCACCGTCCGCCGCGCACAGAGGAAGTCTTCCTGGGACAGGAAGCGCATGCTTTGGAATAGAAGTACAGAACTGCAAGGGGGAGGAGAGAACCCTTTTACCTACTGCCATTTCTGAAGGTGATGGAGAGGAGAACAAAAGGGCAGATTTGACTGTTGGAGTATCTGTCAAGGGAGACATCAGCGGAGGAACAGGGGATTCATGTAGAGGCGATATCAGTTCATCAAGAGGGGAAAGCAAAGAGGATCGGTCAGCAGAAGACATCACTGGGCCCATGGAACACGCAGCAGCTCTTGGAGGAGTAGCAATCAAAGGCAGTAGCAGGGGCGGCAGAGGAGGACCCATCTCTTGCCTGATTTTATTTATAGTCTCAGATAAACTTTTTGTTGGCATAGAAGTGTCAGCATTTGCAAGAACTGGCTCAGTTACTTTAACTTCAAGAGCATTTGTTTTGCTTTTACCTTGGAACAGTTTTTTTGATAGCCTGCCATGCATTACTTGGACAGCTGTCTTGGTTGAAACACTCAAGACTTCCGATTGTTCTTGCCCTTTGCAATTCAATTTACTGGTCTTTTTAAGAGCAACATCCACACAGGACTCCGACTCCAGCATACATGAGTCCTCAAACACCATTTTTTGTGGCTTAGGAGCCTGACTAACCATTTGAGAATTACAGTCTATGTCAGATAGGGCTGGATTTGCAAAATACTTAACAATGAAGTTTTTTCTACCGCTATTCAGAAAGTCTTTCCACGTTGTACCACTAAAACAACAAGAAGGCTGTAACCCATCTAACATTAAATTAGCATTATTTTCTCCTGAGTTGCAAGCAGAGCAATTTTGATGATGATTATATTCCTCAAAAATTGAAATGTCCATATCAACACCGTGTGGTAATCTTCGTTGCACATTTGACTCAATCTTCTCAGAATAATTTTCTTCTATGACATTGCCAAGTGCTAACATTCTTGTATTTAATTTACTGTGTTCTACAGATATCCTGTAAGCTTCTGAGAAGGTGGTTAACATCTGGCATAATGGTAATCTACTTTTTGAAGCACTCAGCATCACAGGGCTTCCTTTGGACGTCCCAGTTTTTAACAGATCTTCCCTACTGTCACTCATCCATCCAGTTGTGCTATTATCTACCCTGAATTCACTAGCCCTATCAGTATTCTCAGAGGCTAATAATGTACATCTTCTTCTCAAAGTAGAATAGTCTTTAGAATAACCCTCCTCAACCACACCTGACTTCTCACCTGCCGCATTTGGAGAAGAGCCTGTTTCACAATGTATATCCATATCCATTACTGCATCTGGTTTTAGATGACTGCCTGTATTTCCTGACTGCACTGCTAAATGAAGTTCACACAGTTGGTCACCAGCATCAGCAATTGCACCAGTTTCCAGAGCATCCATTACAGTTCTTGTTGATGCCCTCAGTTCCCTTCTGAGCTTGGGAACACATTCAGAACATTTCACGCATTGGACTTTTTGTTGAGGACAGTCCTTCTCCTCAGATTCATTACTCTGCTCTGCAATATCAAAAGCATTTTTGGACCTTTCAACGCTATTTTCATCAGATGCATCAAACCTATTCAACCCTTTGCTTTCCTCCCCAGCTGTTATTGAACAAGTTCTAGAAGAATCTGTTCTAGATTCCCAAGTAGAAGTCTTGCATTCTGATTCTTGACCAATAACGTTTTGGAAGGTTAAAGTATTCTTTTTATGAGTGTCCGCATGCAGGATTTGTAATTCAACAGATGTCTCGGGTTCTTTATCGATTGGCAACTCCTCCTCACCTGGAACTCCCCTTTCATTTTTGTGTATGTACTTCTCAGAGCAGGAGTCCAGTTCTTTGCACACGTTATCTTTTTCAGTAGACATGACCTCAGCACCTTTCTTAAAGCTTTCTAAAGAACAATTAAATGCACTACTCACAATGAAATTTTTATCTCCTTTTTTTTTCCATGTAGGGGAAAAATCAGAATTTTTTGTGAAATCAGTTTCAACAACTCTCACAACTTTCTGAAGACTGAAATTTAGACCACTAGGCACTGTAGATTCCAAGCCACTTCTCACTTGAATAGGGGAACCTGTTTCCTTAGAATTTATACAGTCTGTCTTCAAGTCCTTTTGAGAATACAGAGCAAAGCCAGTATTAAAATCCATTTCTGAAGAAGGCTGCTGTATGATCTCTGAAACATTATTTTTCTTCACAACATTCTTTTCCTCTTCAAATGAACTGGGACAAGCCTCAACCAATTCCTTGCTTTGCTCGTTTAATTCTGCTTTTGTTTCATCACATTTAGCATCTGTAGTCACCAAGAACTGATTCTGAGGTTTTGCAAATTGTGTTTGAGAAGTAAGATTACTTTCTACTAAGACAGATTGGATGGTATCCACTTTTTGTAACGGTTTACTACTGTCCCCTATAAAATCTTCTTGATTAACTTTGAATTCAGTCTCTTGAGATTCAATCACTCTAAAGTTCTGAGTTTTGGACAGCTCACATTCTATGGCACTACACGGATTTTCAGGTTGTTTTATTTCACCACTTCTTTCTGTAAAATCCAACAGAAATGATTCACACTTAGCTACGCTGCTTTCTGCACCAGTAATGCATGCCATCTTTGGCACAACAGGTATACTTTCCAAATTTGACTTCCCTTGGAAAAAATCACTGTAACTTTCTTCCTGATGATTTTTACCTTTCAAACCTTCCCTTTCCTTCTCGTATAGTAATTTTCCATTTTCTGCACTATGGAGTAGCTCTGATGATTCAGCTATTTCAAGAACAGTTTCTTTGTTCAATTTCATAGTTGGTTCAACAGATTTGGGTCTGACTGTATTTTTGTCTTGAATTTTGAGCTGTCCATCATCTTCTGGAAAGGCCAGTGAAGCACTTCCCGCCACACATGCTTTTTTGTCTGTGTCATTCATGTACAGTGAATGTTCAACTCCTTTAACAACAGATTCAGGTAAGTAACACTGAGAGACCTGAACTGTCTCCAGTTCACATTTTCTGACCATTTCACACTTTAGTGTATGTATGCATTGTTCCTCCAGTATCTTTTCACTGTCATGTCTTATTTCAGGGCACTGAGAGCGAACAATAGATTCAGTGCATACATCAGTCTCCATAGCTATTCCCTCACCATCATACTGCATTATTAGGTCTTCAGGACACTTGGCTTCACAGGAAGATTTAGAGCTACCGAAATTGTACAGTACATTTTCAGAGAGCTCTCTCTCATTGTTAGGCTCTGCACGGAGCCCTTGCATCTGTATTGTAGCTGTTGCTTCCTCTCCACTTACCACTTGTTTGATATTTTCCTCAACATTAATTGCCACATTATTAGTTATCTTTATTGCATCCTTGCATTCATTTTCAACCACTTCACTCTCTATCAACATACCAGATTTCTCCTCGGAATCTTTTCTTTGAAGTACAACATGGTATTGTTCAGGAGGCAAATTAGTAACATTTTGGGGAACAGATATCGCCTTGGGAATTTCTCTTTCATGCTCTGCTTTCATTAACTCCCCATACTTTTCATGTGCACCGTTGTAACCACCAGCTCTGACTAAGACTGCGTTCTCTTCTGTTTGCTCAACCTCACCACATCTTTCTATTTGATTCTGAAGGTTGAAACTGTGTAGCACAGAATGAATTGAAGAGGCCTTTTCTTCATTGTGCATCTCCTTGATATCTCCTTTCCGTTCTTCTGCAGCTTCCAATTCACATGCTGTTGCTTCCAGACCTCTCTTCGCAGTTTCCATATTGTCAGAATTCTCCTCCGAACTGTCTCTGTTAGATTCTATATTTGTAACTGAAGTAGCAACTTCACATTGCTCTGTATTTCTCTCCTCTTTGATTAACGTCGCTGGGCTGATATGAACAATCTTTTCTGTTCTACTCAAGTTATATGAAATTTCTGCATCAAGACTATGCCCACGTGGTTTGTTCCATCTGTTCCATTCCTCATTCAGTTTGAATACATCACAACAATTTTGAGGCTGAACTTGGTCTTCTTGTAAGATACATTCCTCTGCAGAAGCAGTGCAATCGACTTCTTCATCGCTAGAACCTGTGAGTTCTCCAAACAACGCATCCTTTAATGAAAAATACAAAATTAGTTTTCATTTTTAAGGGCTCTATTTTTCTAAGCAAATACACCAACGGCCCTAGCAAGCAGTGCTTTTGAGAGATTGGGCTGACCAGCAGAACTATGTCTTTCTACATCATTATTCTTCATAGTAAACAGAAAGCATCTTTGTGAAAACTGATACTTTTTTGCTTACCTAATTCTATTCTAAGATTACTGAAAAATAACATTTGAGTAAGACATGGCCAACTTCACTTAAATACTTCAGAAAATTGCCTTTTGCAGCCTTCCACAAGCAGTATGCTAGAATGAAAAAAATATATTTACAAATCTAAATACTCAGAGATCTTTTCAGCGTATGAGTAAACAACCCTAGAAGCCCAAGAATACCAATTTGTTATTTCTGTTGTAATTATATGATCAAGTTAATGCTGAGTTTTCAGACATACCCTCAAACTTACCTGTGTAGCTACTGGTGAAAGCTGTACTGGAGAAAGTAGAGCAGGGAGAGGCCTGACCCAGTTCAATATATCCATCACATTTCCACCTTGGCCCTTTTGTTCCTGATCAGATAAGGCTGAACTATTGTGCATTCCATCTCTCTGCACTATCACATCTCTAGTTTTATCCTCACAACCTTGCAGATAGTCTTCAGTAGTACTGTTCTCGAGACAGTCACTTCCAAGAGGCTCAGTATCCACTTGTTGCAGAGCTGTTACAGAATTTTGCTTTCCAGCACTTTCTATGGAAGAATGCCAAGGCAGTGTTTTGCCACCATGCTTCCCATTCTTTCGGTGGGTCGGTACAGTTTCTAAGAGACAAAAACATTGTTAAGAAATTATGACATTTTTCCTCCCTGTTTTTCTTTATACAGTTAATACAGTAAGACTGAATTATCATCTTTTCAAGTGATATTCCCACAGACGAGTAAAAAGAGACACTTAAGATGACTTCCAGAAATATTTTCCATGTGTTGTTGTTTTCTCGTTTCCACGAGATCACATTTTATTATTCACAAATAGCCTTTTCTCATGAATAGGTTATATGGATGTACAAAAAAGTCCCACTCAAAAAAAATACTTCCTGACTTTGATCATTAAGACTATTTTCCCCAGGTTTTCCTACCAGAAATGGCTATATTTGGGTTGCACTGAAGGTCCATATAGTCCAGCAATTTATTTCCAGTTTTAGCCCTGTAACTGATGTTCCAGAAAAGCAAGATAAGCATGCAGTAACAATTCCTATTCAAGCACTAACATTCTGCTTAAAGTAATTTCCAGCTTTGAGCCAGAAGCTGCACTTCCATATTTAAAGCATAATGTGTAAGTCAATTATATACTGCTACAAACAGAGTTCTTACCATACATCTAGCTTTATGATTTAACATGCATGTTTTTAAAGCATTCATTCTTTAAATTTCAGTCTCCAGTCTACTTGCATAAGATTCCGTCTTTAATGATGTGACTTAGTTTGAGCTGAACCCTTAAAGAAAACCTTCCTAGAAGTGAGGTGGTTAGTTTTATATTTTGATTTTGTTTTTTGTTTTTTAAATATACCTATGCAAAAAGGAGTTTGTAACACCAAACAAGATACTGAGAGAGTGAGAACTCTCCCAAGATAAAGACAATTACACCACTTTATAAAGTTATTATAGCAGCAAGAATGCATAAATGCTCTCTGTGGTTCTCTTGATCATGTTTTTGTTTTGTTCCTTTTCAAACCACATGGGCTACCAAAGTAGCCCATTTTTTATGTATGCAGATAAAAGATATTGCCCTACGAAAGCCTAAACAGTAACGACAAAGAACTCAAATATTAATTATAATTGCACTAAACAGTTTTAACAGTGGAAAGATGGCCTGGTTTTATCCAGTTTAAACTCTATGATTCCACAAAGAGAAACACTGATCTCCAATAAAACCATAAAAACCAACAATCTCAAAAATCCAGTGCTCCCCATGAAACTAGAACCTATCTGTAGTATTTTCAACATTTTAGCCCAGTTGGCTGTTCAAATCAAAATTTGCAATGGTTTTCAAATATTCTAATCACACATGTACTTGATCAAGCAATCTCAAAGTAAAGTATTTAAGTCCATCCAAAAACAGTTACACAAATAGTACCCAATCTGAATATGTTCCAGTATGGTTAAATTCAACACACTTGCATATTAATATATTCACATTTACTAGAACCTACCTTTTGTAACAAACAGCCTTCTTTTCCCAGGCCATGCCTTGTCCTGAGCAGAAACTGAATAAAAAAGGTACAAATATGTATTTTTTTAATAAAAAAAGAGACAGCTTCAAGAGAATTTCAAGACTTTGTGTGCCATCTCACCTAAGATGGGATCATTTTCCTGCTTCTCTCCTTTCTCTTTTGCACTGTCAACGCACATCCAGAGTTCTTCCAACAAGAATTTTATTTTTTCTGTTAAAGGAAATATTTGTAATGAATATTGTAAAGAATAATGTAAAGTAATGAATAATTGCTTGGAGAACCAAGAACTTGTTTCTCTGTTCTTACACAAAACAGACGTGCCTATTACAAAATATACAAAAAGATTAAGAAAGCTGGGCACTTTACCTTAAAGAAAGAGAAAACTAAATTAAAAATTAAATGATGAGATTGGATACTAATTTAGTTCAATCCGAGAGGCAACAAAAACCTACCAAGACCTATAAGCATTGACAATATCTTTTTCACAATAGTTTAATTTTGCCAACAAATTTCATATACAAGTACTGCAAAACAAGAAAGAGAAAACAGAACTTCTTCTTTTGCCTGAAAATTGCCTTCAAATTAAAAAAAAAATAAAAATCAATGCTAGGATTTTTAGAAGTGAAAAAATATAGCAGCTTCAAGTTAAGCCTCTTCTATCCTTAGTACTTTAGAGGAAGTTTTGAATGCCTTAGCTTCATTTTGAAGTTAGGTTTGGATAATCTGTAGGAAATATTTTAGATTATTATAAAAAAAACACAAAACATATCAGCTGGATAAGACAACTGTTTATTGTGGATTTCTGCTCACATGGTTACAGATTGCACTCCTATCTTGTCTCTTTTGCTAAGCATACTTCCTTTATGATCTGTTTGATTTTCAAAAATAACAGAACTGTTTCTTTTTTTCTTATTGTTTGCTTTGTTTTATAACTGCAAATCAATCTGCTACACACTACATGTGTAGTCATTTTAACAAATCAAGTATTTCCTTATTGCAAAACTGAAGATAGTTGTCATCTATTACATTATTCCCTCATCAATATAACATATTTCTATCAATCTGCTCTTAGAACAATTCTGTCGTTCTCTTGCCAATGTGCCATCTCAAGCACTCCACATGCTCTCTCTCTCAAAAAAAAAAGTAAATTCAGGAAGGAAAATAATCAAATCTCTGTAAGACATAATATTCATAATGGTTTGGTCTGCACAGAGAAAGATCTTGAAAAAAATCTTACCTTTATCTATATTTGCTGCAAGGTCTTCATTTGTACTCTGGGTCTCCGCATGTTTAACTGCTGAAAAGTAGGGAAAAAAGGAAGTGTTCAAATGAAGCATCATCACACAAATCTGAAGGTCATAAAAGCTGAATACATACCCTTCCTGCGCTTCTCTTTAGGTACACCATCAAGTTTTCCCTGTAAAAATTAAATATTAATTATTCATGCAATATATTGTCCACAGAGAATCTGCTCTAAATTAGACTGAAATCTAAATCTACTTCAAATGTCATACTTCAGCTTGAAAATTTACAGTCTCTTAAAACTGCTATGTTTATTCACTCATTATCCCCAGATGTCATTACACTATTTCAATATCTGTGTTACAAATAATTTCCTTATTTTTTTTCCCAGAAATCTCAAAGTCTAATCTACAAAACAGGAAAGTTTTACCTGTGCCTTCTTTAGCTCTTTTTCAAGTTTTTTCTTCTCAATTTTCAGTTGTTTGAAGTCTTGTGTATGTTTTGTTGCAGCCTCTTCAAAAAAACGGAATCAAAATTCAAGTTAGGAATAAAAAGAGAAGAGGTAACTAATTTAATTTATACTAGTTACCAATTTGCAAATCACATTATGAGAAAAAGTAGATAGTGTGAAATAAAAATCTACCCAAGTTATATTTTAGCACATTAATACTTCAAACTCAATGTACAATTCATGCACGTGAGTATGTTTTGTCTGCACATCTAATATTAAAGGGAAAAAAATAAGAATGAAGTGCAGTGCCTTTTGTGTGCTTCATTCTGTAATTCAGAACTGAGGTTCTAGCATAAGGGTAAAAACACTACAGCCAATTGCATTAGAAAAATGTAGACAAGCATTAGCACAGACAGTGCAGACAGATGTAGATAAGAATGCTGTAACTCTCAGTGTCCAGCATAAACCTTGAGAGAATGCAGAAGGAAGAAAGAAACAGTTGCATGGCAGGTAAATGGGGACTGAATTTGAGGTTCCTGGGGAAATCCACAAGCAAGACAGATGCTTGACAGCTTGGTGAAATACCAGCTTAATGATTTACACACAGAGAGCAGAGACAGATGGAACTTGTCTTCCGATCAGATCAGGTCTCAGAACACAGCAAATCAAAAGCAAGTGCACTGAAAGGCAGCTCAGATGGCAGTCCAACAAAAGTAATTGTAGGGAAAGAAAAAAAGCTGGATTGACAAAAGATACCAAGCTAAAGTATGGAGAGTGGGACATGTAACAGACACAAAAAGAACAAATCAAACTGGAAAAAATGCAAACTTCCTCACAGTATTTTGTTCTAGCTCTGCCAGAATTTGCATTTGGGGTTGAAGGATTTAAAAAAACATCCTGCCATTCTAGAAGAACTCTAAAACATTAATCAAAATAAACGTAATGTAACTATATTTTGCATCAGGATTTGGAGGGTTTCTAAAATCAAGATTCAAGCCATTCAGTTTGTAGTGGCTAGCTAACAAAACTTAATGTTTTAATGGACATGGAAATTCAAACTGTACCCAAGTTTGCCTTGCAAACTGACAGTTCATCAGGGAAAGCACCAGAATGCTTTAAGCATATCCACTCTCCACTAGCCAAAAAAAAATAATGAAGGGAGAATATGGGGAAGGGAAAGACTGACATGAGGTAAGTGCTTTTAAAAAATACAACAACAAAAAGCAACAATCAAATTGTGCCAGGACCACTGTACATTGAAATATGAACATAAAAATGACTAGATGAATCCTGTCAAGATTATTGGTGTGCTGGAGCACAAGCCCTATCATCTCCAGGACCCCTACTTCAAGGAACTTAGCTTGGTTAGCTAGATAAGAAAAAGTTTTGAAGGGAGTAAAGAGCAGCTTTTCTATACCTACAAGATATCAAGACAATGGAACCAGCCTGTTAGGTGGTGCACAGTGGAAGGAAATAAGAGGTTCTAACTGAATATAAGAAGAAGATTCTTAACAACGAGGGCTGTCAGGTAATGGATCAGATTGCCTGGACAGGCTGGTCAGCCTCTATTCTTAGAGGTTTTCAAGCTCCCTTCTAACTTAGTTTAGGTCATGAGCCTACTGAAAATGTTCTGCAGAATGGCAAATGTAACTCAGAGGCTAAGCACCACACTCGCTTTGCTCTCTGGGACTTCAGAATTAGAGCTTTTCTTTAGCTTTTCCAATTACCTCTTTGGGTACTAAAAGAATTAAAAGATGGAAGAGGACAACAGCACTGGTAACACAGTGTAAAAACTTACCTTCAAGTTTTTTCACTTTTGCTTCCAGTTTCTTTCTCCTGTTAAAAAGAAGGCATTAATATATAATTTTTGTATGCAATTACACTGCATGAAAAATTACCAGAAAATAAATCCAGACATTTCAGAGAAATGACTTCACAGAATTCAGACCTGAATCTGAAAGCTTAAATCAGCGACATGCTGCTGACATTCCCAGATCAACAGATTTACCTGTTACAGCAACAGTTTACTTAAGAGAGCCAGTCCACTAAAAAATGTATATAAATATACATTCAGCTAAAGCTTTGAGCAAAAAAAAGTATTCTAAGAAAACTGGCTTCTGTTTTCTGCACTTCTGTGCACACAGGCCTGTGTGGGGTCTTGGCTGGTAAGGTTTTGGAAGCAGGGTGGGTAGCCTCTTTGAGAAAAGAGTAGTTCCAACCAATCCAAAACAGATCCATTGCAGACCCTAGGTGAGTTTATCAGTGACACTTATCATCTCTCTACTAACATACTTAAAAAAAGCATAAATGAATAAATAAATAGAAGTTCTCTTCAGTGCACCCCAGGAGTCTTCTGGATTGCTTACAGCCAACTGTGTTGCTTTCCCAGCAAACATCTAGGTGGTTGAAATGCCCCATCAGGATGAGAACCTGCAAGTGCTATGCTTCTTGTAGCTGAAACATGAAGACCTGGTCAACAGACTCTCCTCATCAGGTAGACCCTGTCTACCAGACATCCTTTGTTGATCCAGTCCTTAATTTTCACCCACAGGCTCTTAACTTCTCTGTTGCTGTTGCTCAGAAGCAAGATTTTGCAATCCATCGCTTTCTTAATACAGGGAGCAACACCACTCCCCCTCCTGCCCTGCCTATTTCACCTAAAAAGCTTGTAGTCCTCAATTGTGGTGTTTCACTTGTGTCATTTATCCCACTATGTTTCCATTATAGCATCAAGATAATAGTTTTCTAACTGCACCATGACACCCAACTCCTCCAACTTGTCTCCCAGGCTGCATGCATTGGTGTAAGGGCATTTCAGGTAGGCTATCAGCTGCATAACTTTCTCAGAGTAGCCTTCCCACATTCACTTGGAACAATTCTGAGGTTTTTCCCTGCTGATTCCTAGAGTGATAGTGCCCCCTGCCTCTTCTCTGTCACTCAAAAAATCCAAACCCTTCCCTTCCTAAATTTAGTTCAAAGCTCTGTTAGTAAGTCCAGCCAGCTAGCTGCCCACAATACTCTCGCCACACCTGGTCACTTGCATTTCATCTGATGTAAACAGACCGGTCTCTCAAAGGTGCATTCAACATCACAGCACCCAAAACCCCGAGCGCGACACCATCCATGCAGCCAATCATTCATCCAATCCATCTGTCTCCTTCCTGGGTCCCACTCTCCAATTTGGAGGAGAGAGAACACACTACCTGCGCTCCCAATCCCTTTAACATCTCTCTGAGAGACATAAAATGTATTTTGTGGTCTCCCTGATCCCCTTGGTGAATCCATGGTGACTAATGCTGATGATTTTCTCATCCTTCACATGCCTGGAAATGATTTCCAGGAGCAGTAGGTCCACTGTCTTTCTAGCAATTGATGTGAGAAGCCTGTATTTCCCTGGGTCCTCCTTCTTGCCCTTCCTGAAGACAGGAGAGACAAACAGGGGACAGGACATAAATGTGTATTTATGCCAGCACATTAAAGTAACCACTTTTCTCCTGAGGCATTGTCAGCAGAGATGTTGCTACTCTATGCTGCTTAGACAGAAGGCGACACATTCCTTCAGTCTTACAGGACAAAGTACTTATATGCAAAAGAAGAGCAGTCTGGCAGAAGTGGAAACAGCAAGTGACAACATTGCTAGTCTGCTATGGCGCACTGTTGTGCTTGTGATTATCCATGTATTTGACAAGGCGTGTAAAGGTACAAGGGTATTTCATAGGAGAAAAAGTGCCAGTCCCTTAATTGCCTCTACGGATATTCACTGAAACTCTTTCCAGCATGCTTGTGTCTGTATTGTACTGGGGAGCACAGCAACATTGCTCCAGGTATGGCCTGCCTCACTAGTGCTATAAAATAATCATAAAAAATGAAGAAAAAGGAAAAAAAAAAAAAGAAAAGGAGGGAGAATGTCTTCCCTAAATCTGTTATTAACACCAGTTTACAAGGAAGAAGGGAGTAAACAGTGAAATCCCAGTGGTACACGTGCTGGAATATATCAGAAATAAAAGCTGGCAAGAAAAGAAAGCAAAACAGTCTTTTATAATTAGACAGCAAGCATTACTGTTGATAAATGCAAAGTGATGCACATGGAAGAAAATTACAACTACAAATTCACAACATCTAGCTGTACACAAGCTGATTTCTTTTTGAGATCATCAGAAGCTTTCCACACAACACTGACAAACCACTGTTCCCAGCCGCGACTGATTTAATGCTAGGAGTATTAGAATTAAAAAGCAAAAGACAAATTCTTCACTAAGATGATAAATGCAAAAGCTCCAGCTAAGGACGCCTCTGAGTGACTGGTTACTTTAAGAACAAATTATGGGAATTACCAAGGCACTGCTTCACAGTGTTGTGTACTACGTGGGCAAAAATGGCTTCTCTGGTTTTTGGGGTCATATCCTTTTTGTTCATTTCCAACCACAATTGTCAGTTCAGTGTCTGCTCAATTGCTTCCTTAAAATTCAACATTACAATAACTGTTTATAAAAGCAAATTACACTGATAATATCATTTATGCATTGGGCCCAGATACTTATCAACACAAGGAAAATGGAAGGCAATAAGAAAAACAAAACAAGAAAAAGAACCACTTAAAGCAGAGAATTAGACTTTCTTCTCTAACTTCATCTTGCTCTTAAAATCCTTCACTAAACAACCACCAGAAGCCACTTTGAAACAGAATACTAAGGGATCTAATATTACCTTTTAGAGAGTTTGCTACACAGTTTAAGACAACTCTCTCATCAACTCCCTGTTCTACAAAACTACAAGCATTAACATGTTAGCAAAATGGAAAGTGTAAGTAGGTAAGATCAAGTACTGGATCAAGTTCAGGAAGAATGAGCGGAAAAGAAAAAAGGTGAAAAAGAAAACCAAAAATATTACTCACACAGCATCACTTCTAACTATTTCCTCTTTAAGCGTAACACATTCCAGTTGGCTCTCCTGATAAATCTTGAGAGAACTCTGTGGGGAAAAAAAACATAATTAAAACATGTCCTTCCTGGGTGTGGGGAGGGTGGGGATGTGAGGAAAAAAAAAAAAAAAGTAGTAAAAACATAGCAGACATTTTAGCTATTCTAGTGAGAACTGTTGCATAGACAAAAAAGTATATTCAATAAGGAAAGAAGCACACTGAAAGGTCTCTCTTGCACTTAAAAAGCAAAAGTTATAACAAAAAAGAATCTATCTTCTGAGCATACATTTCCAAGATCTATCTGGATAGGAACTCAAAGCTGCAGCTGAGAGCAAAGCTAATATACAGCATACATAAAACCTGGCATTCACTCAGGAAAAGCAATCAGGATATCAGTTATGGTGCACAGGCACTTGAGCACAGGGAACAAGCTGGAGGAGATGCAGACACGTGCGTGCCTACAGGGCTGTGATGTCTTTAGCATCACTGAGATGCAGTGAAATGACTCTCATGACAGGAATGTAGGAACAGATGGGTATAAACTCTTTAGGAAAGACAGGGGAGAAGAGGAGAGGGTGATGTCCTCTACATCAGTGACCACCTGGAGTCCATGGAGCTCGCCTGGGGATGGATGAGGAGCTGACAGAGGGCTTATAGGTTTGGGTTACAGGGGAGGCAGGGGAAGGAGACATCCTAGTGGGGGTCTGCTACAGACTGCCTGATCAGGAAGACCAAGTGGATAAAGCCCTCTATAAACAGATAGGAGCAGCTTCACATTCACAAAACATGGTCCTCATAGGGAACTTCAACCACCCTGATGTCTGTTGGAGGAATAACACAACAGGGCACCAGAAATCATAGAGGTTCCTGGAATGCATTGGTGATAACTTCCTTTTCCAAATGGTTCAGGAATCCACAAGAAGAGGTGCTGTGCTGGACCTCGTCTTCACCAACAAGGAGAGGCAGGTGAGTAACGCAAAGCACAAGGGCAGGCTTGGTTGCAGTGACCACAACCTAGTGGAGTTCAAAATTTTTTGAAAGGTGTATAGCAACCTTACTACTCTGGACTTCAGGAAAACAGACTTTGAACTCTCGAGGGAACTGCATGGCAGGGCGACATGGGAGAAAGCCCTGGAAGGAAGAGGGGCCCAGGAAAGCTGGTCAGTATTTAAGGACCACGTCCTGCAAGCCCAGAAGAAGCACATCCTGAGAAAAAGGAAGGCAGGAAAAAATACCAGGAGGCCTCTGTGGATCAACAAGGAACTTCTGACTTTTTTAAGCTCAAAAAGAAAGTTCACAGGGAGTGGAAGCAGGAATGGATTAAATGGGAGGACTACAAAGAAGTTGTCCTAGCAGTCAGGATCAGTTTAGGAAAGCTAAAATCCAGATAGAATTAAATCAAGCCAAGGAAATAAAGGAGAACAAGAAGAAATTCTACAGGTATGTCAGTGGTAAAAAGGTCAGAAAGGATGTGGGCCCTCTCTGGAAGGAAACTGGAGACCTGGTCATGAGGGATACAGAGAAAGCTGAGGTGCTCAATGACTTCTTTGCTTCAGTCTTTACTGGCAAGGGCTTTATCTACACAGCCCAAGTTGCAGAGAACAAAGGTAAGAACTTGAAGAAGGAAGACCTGCCTGCTGTAAGAGAAGATCAGGTTTGAGACCATATAAAGAACCTGAAGGGGCACTACACGACTTTGGGGCTAAATGAGATCCATCTATGGATTCTGAAGGAAATGGCAGATGAAGTTGCCAAGCCACTATTCATCATATTTGAAAGGTCATGGCAGGCTGGTGAAGTTCCCACTGACTGGAGAAGGGGAAACAGAGCCCCTGTTTTCAAGAAGGGGAAAAAAAGATCCAGGGAACTACAGGCCAGTCAGTCTCACCTCTGTGCCCGGCAAGATCATGGGGCAGATCCTCCTGAAGGCCCTACTAAGACACATGGAAAATAAAGATGATGTGTTTGGTGGTAATCAATATAGCTTCACCAAGGGCAAGTCATGCCTGACAAACTGGGTGGCCTTTTATGATGAAGTTACAGTGTCAGTGGATAGAGAAAGAGCAACTGAAGTCATATACCTGGACTTGTGCAAGGCATCTGACACTGTCCCACATGACATGCTGGTTGCCAAACTGGAGAAAAATGGATTTGATGGACAGACTACGCACTGGATAAGGAATTGGCTGGATGGTCACACTCAGACTTGCGGTCAACAGTTCAATGTCTGAGTGGAGGACAGTGATGAGTGGTGTTCCTCAGGGATCGGTGTTGGGACCGATGTTATTCAACATCTTTTTAGCCAACATGGACAGCGGGATCAAGTGCACCCACAGCAAGTTTGAAGACAACACCAAGCTGAGTTGACACGCTAGAGGGAAGGGATGCTACCCAGGATCTGGGACAGGCTTGAGAGATGGGCCCATGCCAACCTCATGAAGATCAGTAAGGCCAAGTGCAAGGTCCTGCACTTGGATCAGGGCAATCCCAAGCACAGACACAGGTTGTGCAGAGAATGGCTTGAGAGAGCAACCCTCAGGAGAAGGATTTGGGAGTGTCGGTTGATGGATACAACATGAGCTGGCTGTGAGCAACCTGGTCTAGAGGGAGGTGTCCCTGCCTGTAGCAGGGGGGCTGGAAATATGATCTTTAAGGTCCCCTCCAACCAAGACCATTCTATGATTCTATTAAGGCTTGCTGAGAGAAGACAAATCGAAGATTAAATGCAGATCTAACGTGGAAGAAAAACTATATACAGTGACACAAAAAATGTTATTTCCCTACCTTATACAGGCAAAACAACAAACAAGGCCCAGAACCCTGAGGTGTTTTTCTTTTTTTCTGGTAGAAGTAATAGTTAACAGTTTGAGATGCTGGAGCAGGTCCAAAAAAGGGCAACAAGGCTTGTGAAGGGCTTGGAGAATATGCCCCATGAGAAGAGACTGAAGGAACTGTTTAGTCTGGGGAAGAGGAGGCTGAGGGGAGACCTTATTGCTTATTGCTGAAAGGTGACTGCAATGAGAGCGGGGTTGGTCTCTTCTCACTAATGACAGGTGACAGGACAAAGGGAAATGGCTTTTAGTTGCATCAGGGTAAGTTTAGGCTGGATATCAGAAACAGTTATTTACAGAAAGGGTTGTTAAGCACAGGAATAGGCTCCCCAGGGAGATAGTTGAGTCACCATCCCTGGATGTGTTTAAAAACACTTTGGATGTGGTGCTCAGAGACATGATTTAGCGGTGGGTTGTTAGAGTTAGGGTGGTATGGTTAGGTTGTGGCTGGACTCAGTGATCCTTAAGGTCTTTTCCAACCTGAGCAATTCAGTGATTCTTCAGTAAATAAGTGTACTTTGAGGATTTGAACAGTCAAATTTTCTTCTGCAGAAGAATTAGGTAAGAAGCAGAAGAGAAATTAGGAATAAACTCTTATAGCTAATAATGTAGAAGCATACATTCAAAACTGTAAAAGAAACAAAATACTAATTAGTTCAGACAGACTCTCTTTGCACCTTTTTAATAGTACGGGTTATGAAGAATTCAGTAATCCAGTAATCCAAATTAGAACAGAAAAGCAAAGGAATTTGAATATAACTCCTCCTTTCCTAAATAATAATAACCAAACAATATGATTAAAAAATAGAGCAAAAGTTCAGGTAGTTCCTATCTGAAACTTGCTGTCATTTATTTGATTTCACCTAAAACCACTGCTGCTTGTCCCAACAATCTGGCAATAATTGGGCTCATTATAACTCAAGTCACTAAGATAAGTATTAAATGTTTGCTTCTTTCAACAGACTAAGTGCAAGTTATTTAAACCTTAAAGCACACCTTTTTCTCTTCCAACTCTGCTTTCAAGGAACCCAACTCTTTCTGATCCTTTTCCAAAGGCAGGATTTTCTCTAGCAGCTGTTCCACTTGACAACGTAGAGCAGAGATCTCCCTGCAACAGGAAATGTAATTTAAATTATAAAAAAATCCAAAAAGATACAGGTACTTTTAAAACTAGTCAATCAGATCAAACTTACCTTTCAGCAAATTGAAGCTGTAATGTCTTGTTAAGGTAGACATTTAAGATAGTTTATTCTACTATCTGAAATATATTTCAGTCCAATCGCCACTTGCTGAAAAAATCTAAGTACTTCCAACCAACAAACAAACACTTCATTTTGCAAGTCTAACTGAGACATTTCAATGTGTTTGAAGTGAATAAGCAGAGCTTTTCTTTGAAAAAAGAAAAATCTCAGCAATACAGATTTGAAGTAGTTCCTGTTAAATATTATTAACATCTATATTAGAAACATAGATGTTTAGTTTTGAAGCCCTATTTATTTTTTAAGTCCAACCAGTCTGTTCTTTACTACAGAAAGGCATGCTCCCTTAACTTAAGCCTTAAATAAAAGGCCTCAGGCCCTCTTATGAGAAATGCTGAGATACCACTTCCATGAGAGCGCTGATAGAAACATAAAGGATATCAGTGCATTTCTGTTGATACTCCGTCAGCAAACGGCTGCAAGAGAAAGATAAAAATTATTCATAAAAACCAATTACACTACGCATTTTCTAAACAGATTTTAACAATACATCCTAAGACGCTTTTCCTTTTGCTTCACAGATAAATGCAGAAAACAGGTGATTAGTTTCCATTTTCTGATAGAAGTCAATATTGCTCTTTTGTTTCATTAAGCCATTCAAATCTCAAACCAGACAAAATGAAAAGAAAATACAACTAAACTAATAGCTACATGAACTTACTTATAACTATTTGCTGCTTTTATAAAAAAATAGAAAACATAGCATTTGGGTAAGCAGTATGTGTGTATCTATGTGTTTATTACAAAGTTAAGCCCTAGTTTCCAAACTTAATATCCTCCAAGGAAAGAACACACAAATGGAAGAAAAATAGTCCAAAGGACTCTATGGCCTTAATCTTTATATTATTATTCTAGAAACCTTAAGCATGTAAAGGCTGCTCTGACCAGTGAGCCAAGGGACAGCGTCAATGAGAGCTATTTCCTCCTTTCTTCAAATTTAACAGTTCTTATGAATGGAGAGAAGAAAGGGCAAGAGTGAGAAGTACAGTGGCAGTTACTTCAGAGAGGCCTCCATTACTTTCTCCTGCAGCAGGTAAAGACTCATCAAGTCAGACAAAAAAGAAAGGGGCTGAGCTGCAAGATAGAGCAGAGGTAATGCACAGAGGAGATGAGTGCACAGGTGAGAAGGAGGAGAACACAAAGTCTGGACACAGGAAAAGTGCTCTATGAAAGCTCAGAGAGTAAAGGAGTTTAGAAGAAAAGGGTCTCAAAGTAAAGCAGCAAGGGCTCTCCTAAATGTCTTCTGGAAAACAGATTAGCTAAAGCCTGATTGACATGTATCTGGAGAACCACACATAAGAAACAAAACCATTGTAATTAGGAGATGTAGCAAGTATATGTGGCCATGGTGTGGAGCAACACAAAACATACCACAGTACTTTCTTTCATACAATTTTATGCTGATGGTTGTTGAAAAGTGGTAGAAATGGTCCTAGAAGGGAAAGCAAACTATAAGAAGCATTTTGGAATGTTACTGTCTAACCATTTTACAGCACCACTGCATATTCTGGTATTTAATTCCAGAAGCATTCCACATCTTAATGCCAGGATGAAGTTCTCCTGGAAAGGTTTCAATACATCTGCGCTCAGCTTTCCGTTCAAACACGTGGTAACCAATCTAAAAAAAAAAGTAAATCCCTTCAAAGAGCTTCTGCTAGCAACCTATTCAGAACAATAAAAAAGCTTCATCCCTGTTTTAATTTTCACACAAAGACATTTTAAGGTATAAAGAAGCCTTTAAATCTAGAGTTAAGATTTGTTACTGAAGAAGCTTCTCTTACTTTCAGAGTTTACTGTTGTGCATTAAACGAACATCTACATCCCACAGCTCATATCCAGTTTATTAATTAGTTAAGAACAGCAAATATGTATACACAGAATGCACACTTGTGCAATTATACTTACTCGCCATGAATCATTTTTTGCTTCAGTGCAACTAATGCAGCTACATATTCATTTATATTCTGTAAGGAAGAGTATCAAGCTGGTAAACATGTTTCACCCCAAAACAGTACCATGCACTGTAAATGGCTCCTAATATGACTAGGAATGTTTTACACTGTAAGATAATCTGCCTTTTTAAATTTTCTCTTATGAAACAGCCCACTTATTTGCTAAAGAAACACTGATGTTAAGGTATACATACAAAAACGCATTAAGAATGCGGATTCCACATGAAAACGTGCGCACTCAGGAGGGGAAAAAAGTTCTTTAAGCTTTGCCTGTACAGTAGAACACGTACAAAACTCCTCATAATTTCTCTCTCAAAATCAAATCAAACTCAGGAGGAATGTTTAGAATAAGCACTGCCCAGCTCTTTCCAGGCTACAGATTTCCCATCTGCGTACGATTCACGTCAGTTCTGGGTGCTCCTGATGAGCTTTCCCACTCTAGGAGCTCTCGTTCAGAGGGGAAACAAAGCTTGTTCCAAGCGTTACACCGCGTAACGTTCTTGCAAGGGCCAGCATCTTTCTTCCACTGCATGGAAGCAACCTCAGAAGGATCCCGAAAACTCGCCGGCCGTCTCTAGCCAAACTGCACTTCAATGGCAACCTCAGGAGGCACTTTGCTACCAAACGCACGCCGCACTTCGCCCACTTACAGCCCGGCTGCTACCTCCCAGACCCCGCACGCCACATTCACCACCCGAGCTCACGTCGCACCGGGAGGAGGGACGCGGGACCCGGCGCTCCTCACCCCACAGCCGCCCGGCCCACTCAAAAACCCCGCCCGGGCGCTCCGGCGCTACGCGGCCACCGCTACCTGCTGGAGAACGGCGCAGTTCCTGCAGGGCGCGGCGGCAGCGGTCCCCGCTGGCGGCGGCTGCGTCTCCCCAGGCATCATAGTCCCCGCCGCGCCCCGCGCACGCCTCCTGCGCGCAGCGACGCGGGCACGGCGTCACACGGCGCGCCGCCGGCACAGGAGGACCCGAGCGTGGCCGCGCCGCTGCCTGACCGCGGGCCGCGGAAAGCCCGAGCGTGCCGAGCTGCGAGCGGCGCGCGTCGAAAGGGCCCGCTGAGCAGCGGCCGGCGCTGACTCAGGAACGGTGCCGTTTGGCTTTGTCCGTACGCGCGTTCCTACGCGGCGCTGCCGCCGTTTGGGCGCGAGTGCGGGCGCCGCTGTGCAGAGGCTGCTTGGGGTCGAGAGGAGGAGCTGAGCAGCTATGGGGGTCTAAGCTTGCGTGGAAGCTGCGTACCGCTTACAGACCCCATTCTAGAGGGAAAGTGGAAGAATGATGCAAACGCTTAAAACGCTGCCGAGCAAAATACATGCATACGCATTGGACTCGGGCTTTACCTTTTGTCGTGTTGAGAGTTAGAGCCCAGCCTCAGGGCGGACGGCACCTTCGGCCACATGAATGGATGTACGGACAGCTGCCCCGCACTCCTGGATCGCCAGTGTTGGAAATATCCAAATACTTTGTCAGGACGGTATCTGTTACAGCAGATTTTATTCACAATTGCAATGTTGGGCCTCCTTCAAGCAGAAGAGCACACAGGAAAGAGCGTTACATCCTTTATGCCCTTTTGCCCGACACTGATCTCTTTCTCCCCTGGTTCCTCATTGGCTGAGTACTTCAGGATCACAATCTTCCCAACGCTCAGCTGAACACACAGATACTGGACAAACATCCATTGTTGCTAGCTAAGCATACATCACTAATTACTTAACTTCTCACACTTGCTCACTCAACACTCGATCCTTGTTTCTGGACATCTGCTCGTCCTTGCATAGAGATAAGCTCGGAAGGAGGATGGGGGGTGTATTTTGATGCCTGCCTGTTGCCTCCCAGCCTACGCACAGAGCGAGACAAGCCAGCCTTCTGTAGAGGCCCTGACTTCTTTGACATTTGTTAAGTCTGTTTTTCTTTTGCTGAGGGTCTCTTATCGAAACAGAATAGCCCTACAATATGCTTTCTAGTCCATAACACTATACTTATACTACTGGGAACATTTAGAAACTATTGCAGTTTTGCAAGTAAGAATAATCACACAATTCACCAACTGTATTTCTAAAGTATGTTACTAACGTATATGGTATTTTTACTTTTTCACATCAGCTATTTCTAAGGACAAGTTACAAAATACAAATATACTTCTTCAGATCAATTCCCCCTTTTTAATATCTAATGTAGGAACAACATTCCATTCCTACACCAGGAGGAATGTGAATAATATAGGGGGAAATGATAGAAGGAACTATTTAGTTGTTCTCGGGAAAGTCTTGCAGGAGATAAATAAATATGTGGTCTTAGATAAATCTCTGAGTCTGGATTCCCCAGAGGATCCATTCCAACCAGAAGTCTGGGTGTATCTAAAATCCTGGACTTTGGAACCACTGCAAGGGAAGTTGGAATGACTCTGCCAAGTTCTACTGATCGCCTACCCTGCAGTAAAACTGGAAGGAAAAGGAACCTGGCTCAGATTAAGAAGGCACCTTCCACGTGGAATGTCGAACAGACCATCTCACTGTTCAAAGATAAATAAGCAAGCACAATGTGTAAAACTTTGCTAGGAGGACTTTGCTTTATAGGTTGTGAAGGATGGAAAAACAATGTACACTTACAAACAATGGGGAAACTAGCTAATGTAACTAATTCTTCTGATTGCTGTACCTAAATGATCTTATGGGGAGAGAATGAAACAAATAGTGCATGCCTTGGGGTAAATATACCAGACAGATCCACATGAAGGAAATGAAGGTATGTTTGCTAGTAGACTAATGCCCTCGATCAGGGTCAGTTATCTTGTGTACTTGGGGAAATATTCACAGCAGTGCAGATTTGGAACAGCAGTACAATGACTGGGGTATATTCACTTAGAGACAAAGTATTAGGAAGACTAAAAAGAAGCAGCAATGCGTTGCTTCAGAAGACAACTCAGTGCCATTCTTTTGTTTGCTGGCTCTTCTGCTGGAAAATTGAAAAAAGCAATAGTCTGACTGTTGTTGGAGATATAATAATGTAATGAGGACGGTAGCATGTTAGCTACAAAACCTCAAAGTAAAAAGGAGGGATTGATACAGGATGTAACAATATTATTAAGCTTGCTAGCGTTGATTGATGGGTACCCCTGTCCTGCAATTTGTTTAGATAATTGAAAGAGCTGTGTCCCTCAATGAAGGAGATAAAGAAGCTCTGCTGAGTCTTTGTACCAAGGAAATAGGAGGTCCTGTTTGGAACTGGTTACTAAATGTGTAACACACTTCTGGGAAACTTCTGCGTATGTAACAGACCTCTTGGGAAATTCTGCATGTGTAATACAATTTATGTATATAAGCTGAAGATCTTTTGTGTAATCTATGTGTGTTAGGAGAATTACCCCCATGCATCCAGTGCTGCTATTAAAGAATGTCTGTTTTCTACCAGTCCAGCTTGAGTCGTAGAGAGTTTCCTGACCGACTTTCTTACAGTATCATGGAAAACTTGCACTGTCACTAACAATTGTTTATATTTAATGGGTCCTTTTACACAAGATGCTTTGAAGAATCTGTGGAACATATGTTAAGATCTGATGTGAGGGCACTTAATACTAAGATTGCTTCAGTACTGATACTGTGCAATAGGGCAGGCTTTCAGGATCTCATAAAGAATGAAGCAAAAGTGTTCCTTCTTTAATTTTGATTGAGCTTTTCTTATGTATGCTGACGTCTATCTAGACATGACCATACTTGGTCTGGATTGGAAGAGCCCTTTACAGATCACAGAATCACAGAATAGTTGAGGCTGGAAGGGGGCACCTGGTCCAACCCCAAACTCAAGCGGGGCCACCAAGAGCAGATTGCACAGAACTATGTCCAGATAGCTTTTGAAGATCCTTAAGGAGGAAGACTACAGTTGTCATGGTTGTGGACTATGAAATGACGAAAAAAACACTTTGTGTCCTTCAGAAAGGTGTTGAAGAAAAGGGTGTTTCCAAACACTTCTTGAACACTGACAGGCATGGAGCATCAACCACTTTTCTAGGAAGCCTGTTCCACTATTTGACCAACCTTATGGTAAAGAAATTTTTATTGATATCCATCCTGAACTTCCCTACCACAACTGTGTGCCATTCCCACAGGTTCTGTCATTGGTTACAAGGTGTCTCAGCCCACTCAGTGATATGGGAAGTGAATCTTTGAAATCCCCCAAATAGGACACTCCCAGCTCTGCAGGTTCTCAAGAGCAATGGAGTCACAACAATGACTTAGGGAACAATATAAGGCAATTTACTGAGCTTTGTAACAACAATCAGTCAACGACTTGGAGGCAAAATTGGGTAGCTTTCTAACAACAATCAGTCAGTGTTATGGATTAAAATTGTACCTCAGAGCAGGTGTTATTTCCTTATCAACTACTTTAAGGCTGATTTAAGCAATGGTTACTAAGAAAAGGGAGTAAAAGAAAGCTGAGAGGAAAGAGAGAAGAGAGAGGGAGAGAGAGAAGACAGACAGGTTTCAACACTATTTGGATCCAGCACTGTTTTGAATTGAGAATCTTTTTGGGTGGCGGATCATGAAAGGTAAATGTGTGCTCACTTGTATATAGTTCAGTTTGTCCAGGACCACCCTTGGGATGGAAACTCCCTTGTGTCTGTGCAGTTAGTAGATTCAGTGATCCCTCCTCAGTGAGTTGTTCAAACCAATAGCTTTCAACCAGTAGAATTACTCAAGCTGATGTTTTTACTCAGCTGATGTTTTTTAGCCATGAGGAAACAGATGCTGTCCATGACAGAAAGTAGATGCTGTCCATAAGAGGAAGCAGAGAAAAGCTGGTTGCTGCTCTGCCTCCGCAGGTCTCCATCCATCCTTCTCCTAGCTCTCCTTTTTCAGAGCTTTCTGCTCATGTTTGAATCAGTACAGGCCAAGTTCCTCACTGGTCTCAGACATCACCTCCTGGTTCAAACAACAAATAGTAGACATAAGGGTCTAACGTTCATCTTCAAGAGTAGTGATATGAACATAACAGAAGAAATAAAGACAGAAGAGACAGAAGAAAGAAGCAAAGTGATCATATATCTAAAAATAGTTACACTGATCGTCAAAAATACAAATCCAATTTAAAAGGTTAGTCCAATTTGTGCCAGCCATTTTCCCTACCTGATAAGTCCCAAGGACTGTAAAAAAGTGGTAAACCAGCATCTGGGTGAGAGTCCCTTGAACTAGTCTTTTGGCTAGAGTGACTGGGACAGTTCAGAAGTCTGACAATTTTTTTCATCTTAGCATGAGCTTCTTCTCTGGAGGTGGTGGCATTATGAATAGTAATACAACATTACCCCTGGGTTAAGCTTAACACGCTGCATACTCATTTTCCATTCTGCACCTGTGTCCAGCATTACTCCATTCCAGATGCAGCACACAGCATTCTTCTTTGTCAACTTTTATGCCATTATTGACTGTCCAGTGCGTCTGGATCCCTCTACAAGTCCTCTCATTCCTCCAGGGAGTCAATGGCACCTCTCAGCTAACATACTCCTGCATATCACTCCTGCATCCTGATCATTGATAAAAATGTTGAAGAAAACTGGCACTACAGTTGAGACGCTGACTATCCCTGACAATAGCTTCATTCTTTAAATGCTTTTCAATAGAACCCAGGGTAATCTCCATAACTGTACCAGATGCTGAGGCTAGGCTAACAGTTTTGTAGTTTTATTAGTCTTTTCTCATACTGTTATTGTAGATCAATATAACACTGAGTAGATGAAGCTGGTCAGAGCAAATAAAGTTTATTAATGCACCCATGGCCTGGAGAACTTTTCTGTGTGTCCATGCTTAGATCTTCCTCGTCCAGGTATTAGATGGACCAACCCAAGGTGAAGCCTTGCTGGACCTGGTGCTCTCTAATGCAGAGGAGAACATTAGGGAGGTTAAGATTGGAGGCAGCCTGGGCTGTAGTGACCATGCCTTGGTGGAGTTTGTGATCTTGAAGAACTCTGGCAAAAAGCAGAGTTAGGACCCTGTGGTTCAGGAGAGCAAACTTTTGGCTTCTCAAGGAATTGCTGGATGGGATCACCTGGGAAACTGACCTTAAGGACATAGGTACAGAACAGAGCTGGCAGCTCTTTAAGGACACCCTTCTGAGAGCGCAACAGCTCTCCATCCCCCAGCAGAAGAAGTCGAGCAGGGGAGGCAGGCGGCCAGCATGGCTGTGCAAGGACCCGCAGCTTAAACTGAGAGAAAAGAGGGAAATGCACAGGAAGTGGAAGCAGGGTTGTGTATCCTGGGAGGAATACAGGACTGCTGTCCACATGTGTAGAGATAGGATCAGGAAAGCCAAAGCACAGATGGAACTGAACTTGGGAAGGGATGTGAAAGATAATAAGAAGGGGTTCTACAGGTACACAGGCAGGAACAGACTGGCCAAGAGGAGTGTTCCCCCTCTCATAAAAGGTAATGGAGAGCTGGCTTCCTCAGAATAGAAAAGGCTGAGGTACTCAGTGAGTGCTTTGCCTCAGTTTTCACGGATGGTCAGGCTTCCCACATCTGCCAGGACCACGAGCCTCTAGGTGAGGGTGTGGGGAGCAGATTCCGTCCCACTGTAACAGTGGAACCTGTCTGAGACCTCCTCGCACAATTGAATGTATTTAAGTTCATGGGGCCGGATGATATCCATCCTAGGGTTCTGAGAGAGATGGCTGATGTGATTGCCGAGCCACTCTCCATCGTATTTGAAAAATTGTGGCTGTCAGGTGAAGTCCCTGGTGACTGGAAAATAGGAAATATTACTCCCATTTTTAAGAAAGGGAGGAAGGAAGACCTGGGGAACTACAGGCTGCGGGGAGACCACATTGTGGCCTTCCAGTACTTGAAGGGAGAGTATAAACAGGAGGGGGAATGGCTGTTTGTGAGGATGGGTGGTGATAGGACAAGAGGGAATGGTTTTAAACTGAGACAGGGGAGGTTTAGGTTGGATCTGAGGAGGAAGTTTTTCACCCAGAGGGCGGAGAGGCACTGGAACAGGTTGCCCAAGGAGGCTGTGGATGCCCCGTCCATCCCTGCAGGCATCCAAGGCCAGGCTGGATGTGGCTCTGGGCAGCCTGGGCTGCTGGTTGGCGACCTGCACACAGCATGGGGTTGGGACTGGATGAGCACTGTGGGCCTTTGCAACCCAGGCTATTCTATGATTCTATTCATAGATGAATAGTGATTCTACTACTAATATCATGTGATATTAGCATACTAATGTAACACTCCACCAGCATACTTTCATTCAGTTTCTTATTTGTTTTGATCACCAAGGCCCTCATATTTGTTCAGACCAAGTGCAGTATGAACTTGACTTTTTTTGCTTTATTCAGTCCTGCCTGGACAACTATACTGCAAACAATCTTTTATTTGACATCAACTGTCAGAAGATGGTATGGTCGGTCCTTAGTTTTTTTCCTCCCTTTGTGCTGCTCTACAAGTTACAAGTCTCTGTTACATCCCCACTTACATACACTTTCTTTTCCAGAAGACTTGTTTATGTAAGTCATTTGCTGTACAGAAGCCATCGCATTCTCTTTTTCTTGCCTTTCTAGAACCTTTCCCCATTTTTCTTTTGAGATGGAGGGTGAAACCATGTTTGTGCACAATTTATCAATTTATAGACTGTCTTGATGTTTTCTCTGTTTTATTTTTTGCTACTTTCTTACAAGTGCTTTATTTCACACTACAGAAATGATATTTTTTCACAGAGAAAGAAGACATATTTCACAAAGAAGATATTTGCATACAACTATCTGTAATAACTGTTGCAATAACTGAGGGCTGTTCTATTTTAAATGTGAAATTAGGATTGTTTCTTCCCATGTGCACTCCTTTACATTTAGCTTTCCTGGATTCTATCTTCCATTTTTTGCCCAAGACTTTTCTGATTGTAGTTCTTCTCAGTCTGCCTACACCTCTCTAAAAAACATCATACCACGAACATACTTTGACACTGCTTCCAGATCGTTGATAAATGTGTTGCACAATTAGGTTCCAGAATAATCCATATGGGTCTTTACTCTTGAATCCCTTTTATCGTGAAAATGACTATGGACTCCTACTTTCTTACTTCCTGCCTTTTAAACAGTTATTTACCTCTATAGTTACTTGTTCCTTGCCAGTATAATTTTTCAGAGCTTTTAATTAATGACCTTTTGAAATATCTTCTGAAAATCCATGTTCAACTTTATCTCTCTTGGCCACAAACTTATTGACTCCTAAGAATTTCAATAGAATTGTAAGGCAATTCTTCCTTTAAGAAAAGCCATTTTGACTCATCCCCATTACATCTTTATGCATATGCTTGCTAATTCTAATCCATCATACAGTTTTTGTTAAATTCCCTCCCACAGACATCGGACCTGTAGTTTCCCAGATTTTCTTATGGCATCCGTTTAAAAAACTGACATTACAGTTAACACAGCCCATTCTCCTGCTACCAAAGAAGCTTTGTATTAATTGTTGTACATGAAAGTTAGTTTGGCCTGGAATCACTTTAGAATTTTTCAGTGTACAAAATCTGGTCCCTATTACTTGCTACTACTCATTTTGCTTATATGTTCAGTAACCTCTCTTACTGGCCCTTCCAAGGCAGGACACCTGGTGAGTCTCACCATAAATAAGGGTCTGTCTTTGGAATTTCATCTAGTTCTGCTGTAGTGAAAACAGATGTAAGTAATTACTTTAGACTTTACATTACTTTTCTCAGAATGCTCCTTTAAATTTCTTTCAATTTTCCTGGTGGTACAGACTGTCTGGTAAGCTTCCAGAGCCTGAAATGTTCTAAAAGAGATTTATTATTTGATTGCAGGCCTTATGCAATTGTTCCTCAAACCCTTGTGGCCTGTCTCATGGTGTGGTTTACATTTCATCTGTCAGAAGTTAGGATTCTATTTTCAATTTTAGACCCAAATTTATCTTTAGGAGGAATGCTTCTGAAAAGAAGTCCATAGCAACAGGCTCTCTTGTCTCTGCTGCTTAACCACCACAAGTTCCTTTTCCCCTGATAAACATTTGCTCAGACTCTCCAAAATGGTATCCGTATAGTCTCCCTGTAGACCTCAAACACAGTTATTTTATCTGCCCCTCTATTTTTATGCAATTTCTTCATTTTTAGGTAGTTTTCGTTGTTGTTGTTATTTTTTTATTTTTAATGAACATGCGTATCGGTGGACTTTTTTTGGCTGTCTGTAAGGGTCTTATGTAATGAATGAAAAGTCAATAGAAACAGAACATCTCTGTGCTGCAGATGACTGTGCATAGCATCTTAGATCGCTTCATTTGCCTTCTGGAAGGACACACATTTCTGAATCATACTATTTCTTCTTGCCATGGAGATTATAACCTCAAAAGCATTGGAAACACCTGAGAAGACTTCTTTAAAGTGCAGGGACTCCAGTAAATCCTTTGCACAAGAGGATATTGGATTTATGCAGGAGACTCATACTGCAGCTGAGTGGCTGGAGCCTATTTAATCTTCCTCATCAAAATCTCTGCTTCTTGGTAATTTTGTTCTGATCATGTCAAGGATTCTCTTCCTTCTTCTTCCTCATTTCTACATCATTTCCCCCTCACTCCCTGATGGAAATGCTATTCACCAGCACCCCTGAAGCATATAGATCTGTGGCTGTAAGGGTCTCTAGGGCACCTTCTCTTGTATTCCCTTACCATCCTGGAGGTTTGTCTTTATGGGTTCAACACTAACTTATAAAATCAACTGTTAGGTCTTGAGACTCCTCAAAGGGTGACTTTCCCTCCTCTCCTGAGCTGCTTTAAAATTCATGCTCTCCCCCTTCCTATCTGTGGGTTACCTATGTTACAAGTATGCTTGTGCCTATATTATCTGATCTTCACCATCTGGCTTGATTTCTGGTTTCAGCTGCCCTCTTGCTACAGGTTTGCTGAAATATGGATTGTTGCCTAAACTATAATTGAATATTAGCTGTTACTGAAATTATTCTGCTTTTCTTGCTTCTTTATTGTGGAATTTGCTGACTTCTCAGCTCTCAGCTCTACATTCATAGAATCACAGAATGGCTTGGTTTGGAAGGAATTTTAAAGATCATCTAGTTCCAGCTCCACTGCCACCCACCAGATCCAAATGCTTGTATATTACATATAGCAACGTGTTCCTGCTGCTTCCTGACAGTCGTACAGGTCAGACGGCCAGAAGCAGCCGCTGGGAGAAGATCAAGTAATAAATGGCACAGGGAAGGAGAGAGAAATATTAAAGGAAGATGAAGTAGAAGAACATATATATATGTTTCAACCAATCAAGTAAGTTGCGATGGGAAGATCCTTGCTCCTATCCTTGCATCAAAAGGGAGAAAAGATTAGGAAAAGATAAAAAGACGATTCTGGCCAAGAAAGAAGAGAATAAAATCACACACCTGTACAGAAATGCTGGACAATTATGTCAGGCTATCATGAGTGAATAGAATTTGCCCAGTGTAAAATTAATGAAAACAACAACACAGAACTGTTTAGATAAAAAGGTGTAATCAAGGAAAATATGTGTTGACCTAGAAACTGACATTTTTGCAGCAGCACACATAGGTGCAAATTATTATAGCGCTATCCATATCACAACTGTACTTTTTGATGGTAGCAAAGAGTGTGTATAGTGAAGTGGTAGTGCTGTAGTACATATGTAAAGTGGTATTAAAAAAAACCACGTAGTAATTCTGTGTGAATGTTATGGTCATGTCTCTATAGTAGTGAGAGAGAAGAACATGAGTCAGAGGTCTACATCAAGTTTCTTGTCAGCAGTAGGAAAACCATGCATCACCTCTGAAAGGATGCGCTAACTCTGCTGCTGCCACATGCTCTTCTTTGCCAGCTTAGATGAGAAAAACACTTACATAAAGCAAAACACTTCATATTGTATTCATAATCCAAGCATGTAGTAGCATCTACATAAGGCTGTTGCTCTAGTGGCTCGTGTGCTTCCTTTGCAGCAGTGGCGGGAGTCTGGGCTGCATACCAGCGACTAGTGTTTCTGCAAAAGAAGCCCACGCTTTCTTTAAGAGCTTTGGAGCCATGAACTTTGATGACTAGGATGGGAAGAACTATTCTGCAAATGGAACTTTGATCTGAGAATTTTGTGATAAGGGTGCGGAGAATGGAATGCAGACTATGCCAGTAGTGTTCCTCAGAAGTGCCATTTTTCTGAGCTGCAGTTGCTATGGTACTCTTAAGTTACTCGGTATCTGAAAAGATCAGCAGCTCTGTAAGGACTCAGCAGCTAGCTCCATTGCCGTGGTAGAAGTACAGAACTGCTCTGCAGACGTACTGTAACCATGGCACTGTAAACCTCTGCAGGGAGGTGTGAATCATACAACGGTTCTGCTCACGTTGAGCGCTGCAGTATGACAAAGCATGCAGTTCTATGGAGCAATTGTAGCTGGAGCATTACAAGGTTTGTCTGCGGCACGGACTGTATTATGGAGATCCACGTGTGGGCTTTCAACAGAAGCCGAAGTTCCAGTACTCATTTGGGAGCACACGTCACTACCACCTCCCCGGATAGCAGGCAGGATGCAGTATGTGGCCAGGTGCCACATTCCTACTTTACACTCTCTTTCCAAAAAAACACCGCTTTTGCACACCGAGCCCAAAGCACAGCACCATTCTGTTCTTTCCCTTCTGCTTGACCAACAGCTCTGAAATGCAGCCGGCACAGGGAAGGGCCACAGCTGTGAAGTACATTGCCAAGCAAGCAGCCAATTAACTGCCAGCGCTAGCACCGCTTCGTCGCTATTACGGTTCCTTTCTTCCTCCCTTTCAGTCTCAAAACTCCCGGCTTTCTGTTCGTTACAGCGCCGGCAGACGCGGCCCGCTTCACCCTGCGGACTCTGGCGAGCGCCCGGCCCCGCCCTTGAACTCTCTCCCCGCCCCGCCTTTACCCCTCGCACCGCCCCTCCTCGGCCGCTCGTGCCCGCCTGCTCCGTGCGCCTGCGCGCCGAGCTCCGCTCAGCCGAGGGGGAGTCGGCGGTGCTGGGGCGCGTGCGCGGCCGCCAGGAAGCTGGACCTTGGGGTGGGAGCGGGAGCGGGAGGAAAGCGTTGGCATGGCGGAGGCGCGGCCCAATACAGGTAAGCGTGGTTATTGCGCTCGGGGGGGGGGGTCTGGGAAGGGGCCGGCGGGCCGAGCGGGACGCGGGGAGGAGGAGCGCGCGTCGCTCCGCGGTAACGTTGGCGGGCGGAGGGCAGAGCTGCGGCGTTGGCAGCCGAATGCCGGCTGTCGGGGTTGTCCGGGCTGAGCACCACCTGTTGTTACCCACCGCCCGCACCGCACCGCAGCCTGCGTACCGAAGGTGGCTGCCTGCGCGTGTTCCGCAGGCTGTGCTGGGGAAACTTTGGCCGGGAGCAAACGTGCGAGTTTCGAGTGTGTAACGAGTAAACAGGACTCCAAAAGAGAAAAGAAAAAAGCCATTTGATTTCTGGAAAACTTAGCGCTTCTCAGACCGCCATTACCCCCCCGTTGCTCCCCGTGCTTGCCGTGCTCTGCAGAGGGCGGTGCTACTGACCTGCTCCTGGTGCACAGCCTTCGTAGCACTGTGGGGGTCAGGGTGTTTCCGTGTACAGTCTTGCACGGGTTCAGGAGATGTCTGCGGTGCTGCTGGTGAGTATTCCTGTCCCCTCCAGTGCCCTGCTGGTGGCAAAGCAGAGTGAGTGCCGCGTGAGGAGGGGATTAAGAACCCAACCTGGATGGAATTGAACGCCACAAGAAGAAGGAATTGTTTTTTTTGTTTGTTTGTGTCCAGTGCTGGTTTTTAAGGTGCAGATTAGATTAACTTTTTGTTTTTACTGGATGTGGTTGCTGTGGAGGAGGAGCGACCCTTCGAGACGCACATTCCAGCCTAGCATTTAACGACCTGTAGTGTCTTATGGGCACTTAGTAGTAGAAGAATTCTTATGCAGTTCTGTCTTGGGTATGTAAATAGAAATAATGGGTGCATGGAGACATTCATGCTTACTGCTTTCATCACATCTTCTGATTCTCTTGTGATCTGGATAGACTTCTTGATTAAGCTGTATCACTTTGGGCTCACCCGATGAGCTAACTCCTCTCATCGTTAATGAAGTTGTTCAATTCTTGAACAATGTACAATCAGGTACCGAGTGCTGGACTCGAATGGCTGGGGACTCGAATGGCTGGGGATGAAGAAGAAAATACAGGTTTCTGCTTTTGCAGCACCCTGAAGTTAATTCAGATTAAGCATATCATTAGTTCATATTTCAGATACTATCTTCAGTCTTTTCTGTTCTTAGCACCTGGGCTGTGAAGAGGGAAAGGTAATCTGTGTTTGTTTTTGCTGTTTTGACAGTGGGCCCATGGCCTTCTTCTGGGAAGTGGAATAGCCCGTGGTTTGGAGTGTAGAGCCCGATAGATTCAGGAAGGGGAAGGTAGTGCAGGCTGCTGTTTGCTTGTCTCTTCATCTTCCATGCTACCAGATTGTGAGGCACTCTCGTCAAACCTTTTATGCAGTGCTGCATATGCATTTGGAATAAAGAGCCCTTAATAAATGTATGAAGCTAAATAGGATAAATAGGATTACTTAAAAAAAAAAAAAAAAAAAAAGTTAAATTAATCTGGGCAATACAGAATATGCCTTAAAATATGTAAGCTAACACAGGTATTGTCAGATGGCATTAAATTCTGGAGTTTTTTCCATTTTAGGGTAATGTCATGTAATCAAGCCCGACTCTTAGGTATTTTTGGTTGTGCTTATGTGGATTAGAATGCAAACTAGCTTTTGCCCTGGAATGAGTGTATGATTTTAAGACCTGAAATGTGAAAAATATTTTCAGTCACAAATTATATCACGGAAGCAGTTGAGGTCAAAGAACAGCTGTTTTGGGTCCAGTCAGATGAGTAATCTGTATAAGATATTTTGCTAATAGTGAATGGATGAGAAGAGTATAAGAAACAAAGCAGTTGTGTGGTGATTATTTACATTTATATACCTTTCCTTTGAGGGGTTGGACTCGACAATCTCTGGAGGTCCCTTCCAGCCCCTACAATTCTGTGATTCTGATTCCAGTTTCCAGCGCTGTGTGCCTAGAAGGCATATTCCAAATGAGAGGCTATATTATTTAATAGTCATTACGGATTTCTTCCCCGTGAGTAGCTGTAGTTGCTTTTGAATGTAGCTTAATGCTTTTGCTTTCACAATGACAACTAGTTTTGTTTTCTCGTACAGCATAGTATTAAAACAAAGGTATCAGGAGGTGCTATAAAGTGCCGAGCATACAGTAGTGGTGAACAGGAAGTGAAAGCTCATAATGCATTTAGTCCTTAGGAAAAAATTATTCTGTAGTAGATACTCTTAGACTTGTGAGGTTACGTTTCTTATCCCAACTTAATATTTCTCCCGTGTAGTCTTCAAATGGACTGGCCAAAACTTCATCTCCTATTCTAAAATGTGGATGCATTGAATTTGGACAAATACGTAAAAAGACAAAAACACAGCAGTATGCACAAATACACTTTGGGAACCAACTGGCTGTCAGGCAGCTCGGCAGAGAGGAATCTTGGGGTCCTTGGTAGACAATAAGCTGACTATCAGCCAGAAATGAAAACTTGCTGCAAAGATGACCAACAGTAACCTAAACTGCCTTAGAAAGAATGTTGCCAGCAGGTCAAGGGGATGATCCTTTCTCTACTCCATGCTGATGAGGCAGTGTCTGGAATGCTGTATCCAACTGTGGGTTCCAGTATGAGAAAGATGGGGCTTCCTGGGGACTCACATCCAGCATAGGGCCATGGAGCTGAAGGCATACAAGCACTTTCATTAGAAGACGGTCTGACAGAGCTGGGACTGTTCAGTCTGGAGGAGAGAAGGCTTGCACAGAGGGAGTAAGGAATAGGGATTCAAATTCTTCCGAGTGTTATTGAGTGAAAGGCTGAGAAGTAACAGGTAAAGTTGACATGAAATTTTATCTGAACGCAAGAAAAAGTCTTTTCATTTTGTGGATTGTCAAACCCTAGAACAGGTTGCAGAGAGGCTGTGAAATATTTATCCTTGAAGATACTTGAATCATGATTGAACAGTTTGAGACGAGTGTTTGGGCTGTCGATGGTCTGGAGAGTTCCTTTCCAACCTCAACCATTCAGTAATTCTAAGATAATGATATTTTGTATGTTACTCTTTTTCAAATTTCTGGTAAGAATTGTGGGAAGGGAGCATATCTCTTTATTAAATCATAGAATGGCCTGGGTTGCAAAGGCCCACAGTGCTCATCCAGTCCCAACCCCATGCTGTGTGCAGGTCGCCAACCAGCAGCCCAGGCTGCCCAGATCCACATCCAGCCTGGCCTTGGATGCCTGCAGGGATGGACGGGGCATCCACAGCCTCCTTGGGCAACCTGTTCCAGTGCCTCTCCGCCCTCTGGGTGAAAAACTTCCTCCTCAGATCCAACCTAAACCTCCCCTGTCTCAGTTTAAAACCATTCCCTTTGTCCTATCACCATCCACCCTCACAAACAGCCGTTCCCCCTCCTGTTTATACTCTCCCTTCAAGCACTGGAAGGCCACACTCAGGTCTCCCCGCAGCCTTCTCTTCTCCAGGCTAAACAAGCCCAGTTCCCTCAACCTTTCCTCACAGCAGAGCTGCTCCAGCCCTCTGACCATCTCAGTGCCTCCTCTGGACCCGCTCCCAGAGCTCCACGTCCTTCCTGTGCTGGGGGCCCCAGGCCTGGACGCAGCTGCAGATGGGGCCTCACAAGAGCCGAGCAGAGGGGGACGATCACTTCCCTCTCCCTGCTGGCCACCTATCATGATTGCAATGAACAGTGAGTTATGGACAGGCAGATCATTTTGCATGAAAATGGACTGCACTTCTTGATTCTTCAAGCCTGAAACAATCTAAGTGCTGTTAAAGAAGGAATCCAACCTTCTGTCAATGTGCACGTTCTCTGTAAATTATAGCGTGCTGTAGGTGAATGCCGTTACATAAAAAGCCCTGAGAAGACAGGAAATATTAAGGTGGTTGTTCTGGGGGCGTTAAACCTCTTCCTCACGAATTGGGAAACCTCAGAATTTCTATAATGTGCTATTCATGGTGGCTTTTTTGTTGTTGTTTCTTTTCCTGCTACAGTGTAATACAGGTGCTATAAAATCTGCATGGAGTGTTTTCTTTGTAGCATGTGCATTGAATTCAGCTGATCAGGCCATTTTGTATCTTGGTGTATGGAGATCTGACGCAAGTAAATTAATGTATACACGCTCTGTACTTTAGAAATAATTATTCTTTCCGAACTGTAATTGTTTTGATTTCAGGACAGGTATGTTCAGTTTACTGGGACTTCTGGGAGTGAGGGTATAAGCAGAATTTGAAATGATTAGTGATTGCTGAATTGTCTGCTGAATTATCTTCAAGGTTGTTGTTTGTTCCCACTTGCAGATAGTTCTGGTACACTTGACTGCAGTTGAGGAAGATGGAGTTCAATCAATACAATAATAAGTGATTATGGAAGAAATATGTCTTGCCTGAAACCTATACATGTGAGCTCAAAGTTAGTAAGCAGTGTTCTAGTTATGTGCTAACGTATCTAAGTGTTGGGTGGATCTTTGGAAATTTCTACTTCTATTATATTCTGTCTTTAGATTTAATTTGGTATTCAGTAGCTATATACCAGTCAGCCTCACCTCCATCCCTAGAAAGGCGATGGAACAACTTATCCTTGGCACTGTTTCCAGACATATTAAGGATAAGAGGGTTATTAGGGACAGTCAGCATGGCTTCACCAAGGGGAAATCATGCTTAACCAACCTGATTACCTTTTATGAAGAAATAACCAAGTGGATGGATGATGGTTAAGCAGTGGATGTGGTCTATCTTGCCTTTAGTAAAGCATTTGATATTGTCTCCCACAGCATTCTCACAACTAAACTGAGGTAATGTGGTCTGGATGATTGGGTAGTGAGGTGAACTGTGAACTGGCTGAGGAAAGAAGCCAGAGAGTTGTGGTTAATGGGATGGAATCTAGTTGGAGCCTGTGTCTAGTGTAGTTCTTCAAGGGTTGGTACAGGGACTGGCGCTATGCAATATATTCATCAGTGAGTTGGATGAAGGAATAGTGCACGGTCAGCAAGTTTGCTGACAACACCAAACTGGGAGGAGTTGCTGACATGCCAGAAGGCTGTGCTGCCACCCAACAAGACCTAGAGAGGCTGGGAGGAATGTAATGAAACTTAACAAGGGCAAGTGTAGAGTCTTGCTTCTGGGCAAGAACAACCCCAGGTACCAGTATGGGTTGGGGACTGACCTGCTGGAGTGCAGCACAGGGAAAGGGACCTGGGCGTCCTGTGGACAGCAGGATGACCACGAGCCAGCACTGTGCCCTTGTGGCCAAGAAGGCCGATGGCACCCTGGGGTGTATTAGAAGGGGTGTGGTTAGAAGGTCCAGAGAGATTCTCCTCCCCCTCTACTCTGTCCTGGTGAGACCACATCTGGAGTATGGTGTCAGTTCAAGGGCAGGGAACTGCTTGAGAGAATCCAGCACAGAGCCACAAAGGCGATTAAGGGCGTGGAGCATCTCCCTTACGAGGAGGGGCTGAGGGAGCTGGGTCTCTTTAGCTGGGAGAAGACTGAGGGGTGTCCTCATTAATGCTTATAAATATGTAAAGAGTGAGCGTCAGGAGGATGGAGCCAGGCTCTTCTCAGTGACATCCAGTGATGGGACAAGGGGCAACGGGTGCAAGCTGGAACACAGGAGGTTCCACGTGAATATGAGAAAAACTTCACGGTGAGGATAACAGAACACTGGACCAGGCTGCCCAGAGAGCTTGTGGGGTCATCTTCTCTGAAGGCATTCAAAACCCGCCTCAAGTTCTTGTGGGACCTCATCTAGGTGTTCCTGCTCCGGCAGGATAGGGGGATTGGACTAGACGATCTTTTGAAGTACCTTCCAATCCCTGACGTTCTGTGATTCTGTGATTTTTCCTTTCTTCATCTCAAAACTTTGAGGATCTTAATGGATGACAGTACAAACAGATGAACAGCTTCCTACTGCTAATAATACAGCTTTATCCCAGACCCTGACGTCCTTTTTTATTTTACCTCTGCTGTGTCCTTTGAGGAGCCTCTATAAGCCAAATCCACAGAGCAGTGACCTGATAGCCCAGGAAGAGTTCATTGTCTTAAGCTCACATAGCTTAGAAATTATGAGTGCTTGTTTAGTCAAAGTTCAGAAAGACTGGTACTAATCAGAGTAGTATGTTTAGTTTCGATTTTGTGTTTATCTGAAACTTCAGAAGGAAAATCTAGTTCTGTTGTGGGTTGTTTTTTTTTTCCCTATCCTGAAAGTACAACTGAATTTAGGAAGAGAAGTACCACCTCTGACACCTAAAAGTCTACATTGTGGACTCTTTTAGCCAGTAGATTTTTTTTTTTTTTTTTGGACAGGACTTCTATATAATTTTTTGTTTTGCATACTTATTCATAATCATCAACTTAATACAGCATCTGCAAGATGCATTAGAGCACCTTGTGTAACATTTCTTCAGTTTACTTGAGCTTGCTGAAAGTATGAAACTTTGATTATTTTGTGGAAATAGGCTGGAATTTAGCTCTGAGTATTTTTTTTTTTATGGGACTTTTGTGTATGTACATATAGGTATACCAGAGGATATCTGAGTCATTAGTTATTAATTATTGTACATATGTATGTATTCTGCTGTTTCTGGTCATGGCAGAGAGAGATCAGTTGTATTTGATAGAATTTACCGCTTATATGCAATTTTTTTAAGAATGTAAAAGCTGGCAGTAAGAATAAGATTTCTATTCATGGATAACAGAAAATATCCTAATGAATTATTCATATTTTTGGAGGTACGTTTAAATATCTGGTTCCTGACTTCCCATCTGTTTCTTCAAACTTATATATTATTTGGGAGGTGCTTTTAAAAGCACCCACACTGTAAAGGAATGTTTGCTAATGTTCAGACATAATGTCCTGTGTCTGTGCTCATTGCCTCTTGTTCTCTCTCTGAACACCACTTAACAGAGCTTATTTCCGTCCTTGTTACACCCTCCCTTCAGGGCTACACTGATGAGATGTAACCTCAGCTAAAGTGTCCCAGCTCTCTCAGCCTTGGTTCAAAGGGGGGGGTATTCCAGACATTCATCATCTTCGTTGTCTTTGGCTGGACTCTCTGATATGTCTGTGTCCCTCTTCTACTAGGGAGCCCAGAACTGAAAGCAGTATTCCAGATATGGCCTAATCAGAGCAAAGTAAAAGGTAAGGATCACTGGTGTCCACCTGCTGGTAGTAATTTACCTACTACAGCCTAGAATACTGTTAGATTTCATAGGGGCAGATGCACATTGCTGACTCATGCCCAACTTGGCATCTGTCAGGACCCCAAGTCTCTTTCTGCAAAGCTGCTTTCCTGCTGGGTGGCCCTTTTATGTCTTAGTGCCTGGGGTTGTTCCCTTCAGATGTGCAAAATTTTTTGCTTCCCCTTGTGAAATTACGTGAAGTTCCTGTCAGCCCATTTCTTCCGCCTGTCGAGGTCCCTCTGGATAATAGCATGACCCTGTGGCATATCAGCCATTGTTCCCAGTTCTGCATCACCTGCTCCATCATCTAGGACCTGGACTGGATCCAATCCTGACCCCTAGGGTACACTCCTAGTTAGTGGCCTCCACTTAGATTCTGTGCCACTGATCACCACCCTGTTTGCCCGTCCTTTCAGGCAGTTTTCAACGCAGCTCGCTGTTTGCCCATCCATTACAAACATCAACAGCTTGTCTGTGAGGGTTCTGTGAATGACAGACTGTGTCAAAGGCCTTACTGAAGTTCAGATAGACAGTATCTACTGCTCTCCCCTCAATTGCCAGGGCAGTCATTTCATCATAGAAGCTAATCGGGTTGGTCAGGCATGACTTCCCCATGATGAATCCATGGTAGATATTCCTGATGCTTTGCTTGTGCTTGAAAATGGTTTCCAGGATCAGCTCTTCCATCACATTTCCAGGAACTGGGGAGAGACTGAGCAGCTAGTGTAGTGAAAATGCAAGTCAGGGCCTGAAACAGTGATTGAGCACCTGGTGGGAAGACAGGGCCATCCAGGGCAGCCCAGGTGCATGCAGTGCAACTGAGTGAGTGGAAGGGGTGAAGCCTTCCCAGATCTCATATAAGAGTTGGCAGTGGAGGCAAGGGTGTATTGGTGGAGATCCCAGCCTGTCTGAAGGCTTCAAAGGCTAAGCAGCATTTTTCCTTTGTTTCTGTGTCCACAGCTGCTGCATTTGGGCTTATACTTACTTGCTGCTGCCTAGTACTTTGCCACTCTGCTATTATTGGTGTGCTTTCCATTGCATTGCAGCGTTACGACCTGTAGTTTTTTGTCTCTCTTCTTGAAGATGATAGTGACGTTTGCTTTCCCTCTAGTCTCCAGGCACTTCTCCAAATCACCACGATCAATCAAGGATTATTGAGAGTGGCTTCACAGTGACATCAGGCAGCTCATTCAGCATTTTGTGTGTGCATTCAATCAGGGCCTATGGAAGTATATATTTTGCTTGCTTAAGCATTCCCTGCCTTATTTTGCTTCCCTTGAGCGCGAGTTCCTTGCTGCAGTTTTTCCCTCTTGTCTCGAGGAGCAGAGATTCCAGAAGGCAAGTCTTTGTAGTAAAGACTGAGACAAAGGCTTTCAGTACCTCAGCCTTTTTTCTGTCCTGTGTAATAGCTCTTCCCGTGCTCCTTCCAAGGTTGCCTGTCCTCATTTTCATCCTCCTTGTGCTTCCTTTTTGTGGATTCCTTGTACATCTATGCAATCCACCTGATGTTTCTGCCTAGCGTACTGCTGATCGGGATGGACCAATCTTGATCTTAGAGGACCTGATTCCTGAATGAATGGTCCCAGAGCTTTCTTGGGCTCCTCTTCTTTTCAGGGCATTATTCCATAGGATTCTTCCAAGCAGATCCTTGAAGAAGTTGAAGTCTGCTCTCCTGAAATCCAGAGACATGGTTTTGCTTTTCACCCTCCTTCCTATCCTCAGGTTCACTGCAGTCAAGACTGCTTTTGGCCTTCCCATCAATAAGAAGACCCTTTGAGTTGAGGATGTGGCTCACAATTGATCCTGACTGGATTTCTAACATAGGTCTCATTGCTTGGGGCATAAAAATGACAAAAGACCCCTCTATTAGAAGAACAGTTCATTTTTTTTGGTGTCAATATGTGGCTGTCCAATTTTTGGCTTGCCTGGGCTGCACTAAGTGTGCAGGAATTGTCTTAGCTGCATATAAAAGACGTAATATAGCTAATGTATGTGCGTCAGGGACCTGAAGATTCCTGACTGAAGAATGATCCTGAGATGGAACTAAGCATTCTGACAGTTTTAAGGGAAGTGATATCTGCAGCTACAGCCATTTATCTTGTTTTGTAGGGAGCTGACCTTGCTAGTTTATCCTGCTTTGCAAGAGCTTGTTTGCAAGCAGGTGTTCCCCTTGCGCTCTGTATCGTGTTGGTGTGCAAGTTGGGGGGGAAAAAAAAAAAAAACAAAAAACAAAAACAAAACCCTGCAGACCCTGGAGAGGATAAAATCAGGAGGGAAGCTGTGGTGATCGAGTGAGGAAAAGTACACTTTGAAGCAGGGATGCCCTGCTGACGCTCCTTATTGAATCCACTGCTGACATGTTCCTTCTTCTACCTGGTGTTTCGTCTCTCTCAAGGTAAGTAATAGTGTGCTTGCTTAGGGAGCTTCTGTTTTAGCTTACTAGGGTTCATACTGCACTTGCTTAGGGAGTTTCTGCTTGCCACTTCCTGGGGTTATCTAAAGTGAATGCCTGTGTGTGTGACAAATAGAACTTGTAACCTTCTGTGCTGCCTTGTGTGTGTGCTTGCTTGCCTCTGCTCCTGAGACATCCAAGCATACCCTGAAATACGTATGTAAATATTAATTAATTTATTTTTTAAATGAAAACATTACAGAATCACAGAATCACCAAGATTGGAAAAGAGCCTCAAGATAACCCAGTCCAACCATCCACCCGTCACCAATAGTTCTCACTAATCCATGTCCCTCAACACAGAATCCAACCGTTCCATGAACACCTCCAGGGTCGGTGACTCCACACCTCCCTGGGCAGCCCATTCCAGTGCCTGACCACTCTTTCAGAGAAGCAGTGTTTCCTAATGTCCAGCCTAAATCTCTCCTGGCTTAGTTGGAAGCCATTCCCTCTAGTCCTATCACTGTTACACGAGAGAAGAGGCCGACCCCCAGTCACTACAACCTCCTTTCAGGTAGCTATAGAGAGCAGTAAGGTCTTCCTGGGCCTCCTCTTCTCCAGACTGAACACTAACAGCTCCTTCAGCCGCCCCTCATCAGCACTGTGCTCCAGACCCCTCACAGCTTTGTCTCCCTTCTTGCAACACGCTTCAGGGCCTCGATGCCTTTCTTGCAGTGAGGGGCCCAAAACTGGACACAGTACTCGAGGTGTGGCCTCACCAGAGCAATGAAAACAAAACAAGTGGGGTTTTTGACCTGTTTCTGTGAAAACAGTGCATCAGTCTGGTTCGGTGGAAGTGAATTCTTAGTGAGTTCTCAAACATTTTCATTATGGATTTTTGGTGACATTTTACTTGTCCTGTGCTTCATCCTTAAGAACAGTTGTTCACAAATATTTTTACTACCGAAAAAGAGATGGCATGAATAAGGCACAATTGTTAAGGGAGGGCCTTTCAAGTATCTGAAGGGGAGCTACAGGAAAGGAGGAGGCAGACTGTTTAGTAAGGTCTGTGGTGATAGAACAAGGGGAACTGGCTTCAAGCTCAGGGAGGGTAGGTTTAGATTAGATATAAGGAAAAAATCTTTTACAGTGAGAGTGGCAAAGCATTAGAACGGGTGCCACATCCCTGTAGACTTTCAAGGTGAGGCTGGATAAGGCCATGGGCAACCTAGTCTAGCCGTGGTGTCCCTGTTCATTGCAGGGGAGTTGGACGAGATGGCCTTCACAGGTCCCTTCCAACTCTAAGGATTCTGTGATATTTTTCTCTGTTAAGATAGGTCTTACAAAAGTCAGTAAAATAGGTCTTACAAAATGACCAGGTATTTCTTTCAATTGAACGTCAAACTGGAATTCTAGACATTCCATTTTAAAATTTACGGATAACGTATTTATGTCATATGAAAATATATGTAAATATATGAAGAAATTGATGATTTTTTTATGGTCTTGAAACCTATTCTCAAATTCCTGTATCAAAATAAAAAGCCTAGCTGCATGTTTTTTACTGTTTGCAGGATTGTGTTTAGCCAGCACATCAAAATGCATGAAGTTATTTGTCTTAACTTCAGCTTGCCATATTTTAAGTTTCAGTTTAAATGTTGTTATGGTTTGAAACATAGCACAGATGATTTTCACCTTGAAACACATATTGGTTAAGTAAGTGGTCAAAACTACCAAAAATGAAAAATGACTCACAGATTTAGTGTCTTTAAGTTCTGGCACAAATTTTCCATTTGATTCCATAAATGACTTGATTTCATTTCACAAATCATAACATCATTTTAGCCTATTACCTTAACTACCTTCTTTCAGAAAAGTAAATGATGTTCCTATAATCAGCATCCATACTTCTTTAGAACTTCTGGAATTGACAGTGATTTAATCCCTTGGACTTGATGAAATTCAGATTTAATGATTATTTGCTTGATATTATCCATTTTTAAAGCATTCATGCATGAGTTTTCATGTTGTATGATGCAGTTTTATTTTATCAAATGTGAGTGATTGATGGCAATTGCATTGTCTTCTAACTTTCCTCTGTTTTTTTTTATCAGCCATCACAAGGGCACCATGAGTAGCAGTACCAGATATTTTGTAAAAGGTTAAAGAAAATTGCTTTAGTGTATTTTTTTTTTACTGCTTCATACAGATCACCAGGTTTATTTGTGTCTTTTAATGGTACCAAAGAAACTATTTCTTTAGTGAAATATATTAATCAGTAATAACTTAAAAAAAAAAAAAAAAAAAAAAAAAAAAAGGCCAGTTGAACTGTATCTGTAGCATCAGTACTTTCATCTATAACCAAGGCATAACATTTGAAATTTGGCAGCTTTACCCTCCAAATTTCTTTTGATAGGTTTTTCTATTTCTTCTGGCTACATGTCTGCTGAGACATAATTTGAGAAAAATCCATTGTCTTTGTCAGGACACACTATATACCATACTTTCCATGCACTGTTTAATAAACTCAACATCAGTAAATACTTTTGATTTTTCTTTTTCAATCTGATTTACTACCCAGTAACTAACTTTTATAACAGAGTCCATTGGAGTTTTAACTTTTTAAAGAAGGTTTTGTTGAGATGACAGACTTTTTTTTTCAGTTCCACTATTTTGTCTTTATAAAGCATTCCTTGATGTTATTGCTGTTGACAGCATGTGTATATCTGTATATATCTTTTAAAATTGTGATCTCTGAAAACTGATACTATTTCCTTAGACATTAAGCACAGTGCCATGTTACTTGTCTTGACAAAATACTCATCTGTCCATATTTTGTTGAATACTCTTCCTTCATCTTCCTTTTGCTTTTGAGGTACCATTAGGCAGGTTGAAATATTAGTGTTGGCCATCAGCTTTTTACTCATCAAACAGCACAAGCACATGCCTCATTGATTGCATATGGGTTTCAGTGCAGCAGAATGAGTGAGAAGGCACAAGAAGTGTCAGCAGTGCATTGCACCTTCCCTATGTCCCTGTTTCAGCCCAGAGAGTGCCAATCACACATCGGTGTTTGATTGTTGATGGGTGCATGACCAGGGCTGGGCAGGGCCCACTCTTTGTGGAAGACAGACAGCCTTGATTGCACTGGGCAGGCTGCGTGGTGAGCTGTGCTAGATTGCATGCAGCCTGCAGGTTGGACATGCTTGTCATAACAGGAAAACAGAATGTCTTCTGTAATCACTGTACCATTTAGTATGTTTGTTTACAGACAAGTATAATCAGGGTTCATGCAAGTCTATTGTTACTCTTGAGATGGTGGGTTTTTATTTATATTTCAAATTCTTTGTAATATTAAAATTTGAAATTGTATGCAAAGGACTCTTTTTCTTAGGGTATGTGCACATATGTAATCATGATAGAGGTAACTTATGCCCGTGTTAAAAAGTAACTGGCATACTGTACTATATGCTTACATACTGTGCTGCTTCAGTTGTTTTTCTTTTCTTTTCTTTTTTTTTTTTTTTTTTTTTGTTCTTTCCTGTAGAATCACAGGATCACCAAGGTTGGAAAAGATCTTCAAGGTCGTCTAATCCAATCGACCACCTTTCACTAATATTTCCCCACCAAACCATGTCCCTTAGCACAAATTCTATAAGATTCTAGAACGCCTCCAGGGATGACGACTCAACTCCCTTGGCAGCCCGTTCCTGTGCCTAAACACTCTTTTGGAGAAGAAATTTTTCTTGACGTCCAACCTCAGTCTCTCCTAGCACAACTTGAGGCCATTCCCTTTAGCCCTATCCTTGGTTGCACAGGAGAAGCGACTGACCTCCACCTTGCCTCAGCCTTCATTTAGGTAGTTGTAGGGAGGTGTGAGTCCAAATCCCACTGTAGGGCCTTCCTATCCCTAGGCGGATCAATGCTTCCTCCCAACATGTGTCATCTGCACGCTTACTGAGGGTGCACTAAATGCTCTCATTCAGGTCATTAATAAAGATATTGAACGGGACAGGCCCCACTACCAATCCCTGGGGAGCCCCACTCGTGGCAGTCACCAGCTGGATTTAACTCCATCCACCACCACTCTCTGGGCCTGGCCATCCATTCTTTACCCAGCAAAGAGTGTAGCTGTCCAAGCTGTGGACTTCCAGCTTTTCTAGGCTTGTCTGAATTCAGATGGGGACAACCTGCTTCTGTGTCTTTAAGACTTCCTTCTTGAGGGGTTTCCAGTCTTCCTGGATCCCTTTACCCATCAGGACTGAATCCTGTGGTTCAACATCTGCCTTCAGGAGGTCCAAGGTAGCAATTATACTGGTCATCTTCCCTACTTTACCATGAGTAAAGAACTCCACCATTTTGTAGGTCATCACCATCTTTGTTTAAAAAAGGCAAGAGAATCTGTATATCTCAGCTCTAGTTTCTAAAATTTATTTGTAGTTGTTCTGTCTAGCATGGAATTGTTTAGGCCTTTGCCTGTATGGTAATCTTATTTTTAAGAGATGTTTATTTTTTAAATCTTTTGTCTTTATTATTTGTACTTTCTAGGTGCATCGAATCTGAATCCTGATGCCGATGATTCCATTTCAGGAGAAAGACTACCTACAGATGTAAATTGGATGAAGAAAGATAGGAAAGAATGTAGTAGGAATCAGAATAGAAGAAGTTTATTATGTCCTAGTCTGCCTGAAAAAGTTACAGATTATGGAAGCTCTTCCACAAAGCATTATGATGTTTATAATCCAGAAAGTCGGTATGGGAATTCTGAAGATTTTCACCAATATTTTGGTACCAGTAGAAGTTCAAAGAATCGCAGCTTTCAAAATCAGAGGTGGCACAGGTCCAGGAACGATGCCACATGTACTAAAAGTAAGGTAAGACAGAGTACTGCAGAGGCTGCTGCTTGTCCTGGAATTTCAGATGCTGCAAAGCTACCTGGAAGAAGAGCACCTATTAAAGGATACAATGAGTTTATCTCCTCAGAGAGTGACAGGGAAGTAGCTAATGCAGATAGCCGAGGAGCAAAGCCAAAGAAATCCCACCTGGTACATGCACCTGGAAGAGGTTTCAGGGAGAAGGGAAAGCAAGCGCATGAACGAGAGAAGAGAATGAGCTCTAAGCAGAAAGTAGAGCTTTTTGAAAACACTCCATCTTTGGATTTGACTCAGTCGGACTCTTCAGAATCTTCTGCTGGAAAGGCATTCAGTGAGGCACCAATTGGTAGTGGGGATGAGCAGAAAAGCTACAACTATGTAAACAAAAGATATCCCCGGAAGCCTATGTGGAATAAACCCCCGATAGAGAAAGAGTATCAGAAGAGACATGACTCTCACCATAGCAAGAATACAAAAGCGGGTAAGAAGCCTTCTCTTGCATGTACTGCAAAAGATAAAAATGAGAGGAAGAAAGAATTCTCTGATCACAAAAATGATGAAAATGTGACCAGTGAGATCAGAAATGAATTGCTGGAGTCTGCCAGATGTAACGGAAGAAAGTTCTTGCTAAAGGGGGATCAAGTACCTTCCCTTAATTTCAGCTGGACCCAGTACTGGAAAAAACAAAGTGATATACCAAAAAACAAAGAAACTCATACAGGTAACCTTTATAAATTATCTTGTACTCAAGTATTAAAGATTCAATCTTAAGTAATTTAATCTGCCTTCAAATTTGACTAGTTGATGTTGCTTATTATGTCACGTGAGTTTAGTATCAATTTCTTGGGGTAAATGTGGGGTTTCTGTGTAGGCAGGTGGTTTGTAAGTTTTGTAGAGAAGAACATATATGTTTTTAAATATTTTTCTTCTACCAGAATGCAAGTGATGCTTATCAGGCCTCATGTTTAAAAAAAAAAAAAAAAAAAAAAGTACAAGGAAGGATTCCGAACATTGAGTCTTGAGAGGAGCAGTCCTGAAATTCATTTTTTTGCATAAAAATTTGTCATGTTTTATGTAAGAGCAGGAGCATCTGAGGACAACTGTGTTCTGTTTGTAACTTTTTTTCTTGCTATTTTTTTTTTTAATGGTAGTATGAAAAGCTAATTAGAAATAGAGAATGTGTCTGACTGTTTTCTTGTTGTTTGTGAGCAGAATCATGTGCAATTGATAGTGGGAAGTGCACTCTTACGTTTTTGCTCCCTAATTGAATTTTGTGCCAACTCAAACGGTTAGGAACTTGAAAGATGAAATGTAAATCAGTTGAGTTTCTTCAGTGCCACAGTACTGGTTTCTGTTTCACCCCAGTTCCTTGGTCATACTCCTAGACAAATGTATGAGTGCATTGAGGAAATAGTCCTGTTGTATTCATGGATTCCTATTTTCTTTCAGATGCAGTAACTAAGGGGAGAGGTTTTTGTCCTTTTCCAGTTGAACAAACATTGAAATGTCTATTTAATTGGTTGCTGCAAAGCATCTCAACCTCAATTCTGCTGATTAGAGATGAATAGACTAATTCTTGTTACCTTGACTGAGCTGTTGATTCTTATGATTTTGCTTCTCAGCATCTCTTTTCTTTCAGAGCTTAGAAAGTAATAGCATAATCAGGAAGCGTAAGGTAACTCCGGTAAGAGGCTCTCATTCTTTGAGAGATGCTCAAAAATCAGAAGCTTCCTTGATCCTTTATAACTCTGCAGGAGCCTGATGATCTACTTGAATCATAAAATTAAAGATGTCTCAGTCTTTCTCCTGGCCTTCTTCTTAAATGAAAAACATATTATGTAATAACCAGAAAAAGGTAGTGGTCTTCTACAGGAAATTTAAGGATCTTTTCACAATTGCAGCATTTCTTTGCTTGCCTTAATTGGGAGCTGTTTTGGAAAACACTATAGACTGTTTTTAGGGACAGTCTTTCTAGCTGTGTAAAGGATAGCCATCCTCTCTGTGGACAATATAGTTTTGCTCTCACAGAGGTGAGTAAGGAAATAGCTTTTGTAAGGATGTTTTCTTTACAGCAAGTAAAATTCATAGGGTACTGAATGTGGAAATGTCTGTTAATGCTAAATCTTGTGGTGCTTGATACAGGACGGCTAGAAAAGATGCTTGAAAAAATAAATCCTGTGAAGGATGGCAAACACTCCTAATGATTGCAAGTTTCCAGAAATCCATAGCTGTGCTTCAGTTGTGTGGTACAAAACACTTCTGGATTACTAGTCATTTTTCTTTTGTCAGTTTCATTTTTCTTATTTGTTATGGGTTCTAACTTCCCTTGTATTGGTATTATGTAAAACATATTAATTGAAATTCTGCAAGCATAGATTAAGCAACATTTTTCATAAGTATTTGGTAGCCTCATCTTGATAGGAGTGTTAATGTGACAGAATTGAGTTACGGAAATACAATAAAGTCACAACACATCTAAGTTTTCAGGCTTTCATTTTCCATTTAGAAATCTTGCTTTATTTTTAAAATGCTTTTTCATGTTCTTTCGTTTGACTCTAAGGGCCTTGTATTTTGGCTATTGTCTCCCAGCAATTCCACTCCTAAGGTGGCTTATGAAGGTTTCTGTAACGTTGCTTCTAGTATTAGCTGTGTAGTCTTCTGATAATGATAATTTAATTTTGAGACTTCTGTAGTTCATAAGCTTCAAGATTTTTGTTGTAAACTTTATATGAAATTAGTCTTTCTATATAAAGTGAGTAAAATACTTCTTGCAAGTTTAAGACTATTAATTTTTTTTTTTTGTAAGATCACAACAATTGCCATTCATCACCAAGAATTACTGTTACCAGTGTTATGGGAGTCTCATACTACCTTTCCCTGCTCTGAAGCTAGAGAAATGTGTATCAAGTGTCTTCCAGAAGTAAGCTATTACCTTACTTATAGCCACAAAGGAAAAAGAAGTTATGTAAAATTTACATAAAGTCTTGGAATTTTATTTCTCAGATAACTGAAGCTTTGTATGCAAGTAACATATTTTATTTGCAGGGTCTTTGATTGAGCAGCTGACAACAGAGAAGTATGAATGTATGGTATGTTGTGAGGTCGTCCGAATAGTAGCACCTGTGTGGAGCTGTCAGAATTGCTACCATGTATTCCACCTGAATTGTATTAAGAAGTGGGCAAGATCACCAGCTTCTCAAGCTGAAGGTAGGTGTTCTCTGTACACGTTTTCTCTCAAATATATATAATAGTAAAATTTATTTTCTATATGTGAAACTAGTTCGAAATGTTTTCTGATCAAGGTAACTAGTAAGCGGAAAACAAACAAGTTTTAAATCAGAAATGTTTTTCAGGGTTCTTTGGATGCTTCATATAATCCTCTTGGCTATTTTCTTTCTAGTATTCTGACTGAAATTGATTTCTAGGTTTGGATACATGAATGAATGATAATGAAATCAGTGCATCAAGATGCAAAACTGGCTGCTTTTACACACAAAGAAATCCCTTTCTCTTGTCCACACTGGGCTCAGCAGTCAAACAGAAGCAGTACTTAAAGCATTAGTTGTCTGCTTTTATATAATCACTCCTTAGTTCTGTCTATTCAAATAATAAGCACACCTCAAATCTCTCACTAATGTAATGTAGTGAAGTGAAATTCAGAGAAGGCAGAAGGCTTCGAGAGTTAGAATAGTTTCTGTTGGAAAAGACCTACAAAGATCAGAAAGTCTTAGCAGCTGAACTGTTTCTGTCACTGTCTTAAACTGTTTTAGATTGTTTGTATTATACTATGTTTAGAAACTGTTACTGCCAGTTTGTTCTGCCCTTTGAATGTTTTGGTGGAAGGTAAAACTGAATTTGCTAAGTCTGTGCCATGCTCAGTTATGTGATGTAGATGTGCTCTGAAGACTAACGTTCATCTTACAGTAGGGTTAATTTTCCAATACCCTGCCTGTTTAGCCTCGTGTCTTCCTCTGGGCAAAACAAGCGTAGATTGACCAAGGGTGGAAGAGACCTTCGAGGTCGTCCAGTCCAACCATCCACCTATCACCAATATTTTCCACTAAACTATATGCTCATTACAACATCTAAATGTTTCTTGAGATCCTCCAGGGACAGTGACTCCGTCATCTCCCTGGGCAGCCTGTACCTGACTGTACTTCCGGAGAAGTTTTGTGTAACTGTCCAACCTGGAATCTCCCCTGACTTGAGGCCATTCCCTTTAGTCCTATCCCTGGTTGCACAGGAGAAGAGACTGACCCCACCTTGCCACAACCTCCTTTCAGGTAGTTGTAGTGAGGTATAAGATCTCCCCTAGGCCTTCTCTTCTCCAGGCTAAATAATTCCAGCTCTCTCAGCTGCTCCTCGGAAGACTTGGGCTCCAGACCCTCACCAGCTTCACTGCCCTTTTCTGAATGTACTCCAGGGCATCAGTGTCCTTCTGTAGTGAGGGACCCAAAACTGAACACAGTACTTGAGGGGTAGCACCACCAGGGCTGAGTTCAGAGGAATGATCGCTTCCTTTCTCCAGCTGGCAATGCTCCTTCTGATACAAGCTAGGATGCAATTGGCCTTCTTGGCCACCTAGGCACTGCACAGCCAAGCTTCAACCAATACCCTTAGGTCCATTTTATCTATGTAGTCTTCCAGCCACTCTGCTTCAAGCCTGTAGTTGCCTGGGGTTGTTGTGGCCCAAGTGCAGGATCCAGCACTTGGATTTGTTGACCTTCATTCATTGGCCTCAGCCCAGCTATCCAGCCTGTCCAGATCCCTCTGTAGGACCCTCTTGTCCCCAAGCAGATTGATACTTCGTCCCAACATGGTGCCATCTGCACGGAGGGTGCACTCAGTACTCTCATTCAGGTCATTAATAAAGGTACTGAACAGGACAGGCCCTAGTACTGATCTATGGGGAGCCCCACTCATAACCTGTCACCAGCTGGATTTGACTCCATTCACCACCACTCTCTGGGCCCGGTCACCCAGCCAGTTCTGTACTCAGAAAGAGCGTACCTGTCCAAGTCATGGGCTGCCAGCTTCTCCTGGGGAATACTGTGGGAGACAGTATAAAGGAAATATGGTCTGTCAGCTACTTCAGAGAAGTTCCTAGAGACTTGAAATTCATTGCAGGAAGGATTGATGAAGTATGAAGTTCTTGGATTTCTGAAGCCGCTTGGACAGACTTCTAGATGGGGCTTGTATGGCAAAAGAAGGTGATGGCAGTGCCTTCTAATGGAATCCAGGCACTATGGAGGAATAGCAGGTAGTAGAAGGAAAACTAGTTCACTATTCTGATAGCCTGCAGTGGTTTGAGAGAAGTGCAATCTCTATTTGGAGAGAGATGCTGCTCTTTGCCTCTAATCATTACACGAAGGTGAGGGGCAGGTGGAGCCAGGAGCAGGTGCAGTGCTTGCACCTGAGCTCCCTTGGTTAGCTATGCCTTCTCACCTGGTTACCATTGGTTAAGACTGTAACCTGGCAATTCCACTGTAGAGCTCATCGTGCTTTATACTGAAAGTTGCAAGTGTCAGAGGAAGATTTGAAACTTGGATGCTGGAATGTTTGAGAAGAGAACAAATTTTAGGGTAAGATATTATATATTGAATTCTAAACCAAACTAAGAGTGGCTTCTGAGAAGCTGAATCTTGTGGCTTGTTTTCTTTCACCTTTGCAGCTGATTCAGCTCCCTGAATCAGCTTATTGCTTGATCAGAGCAGTAGCTGTGCAAAGGAGGTTTTCCTTGTTTCTCAAGATAGTGACTTTGGGTGCTTTGAATACCAACAGCATTTCAAGTGATCCTATTGTTTAGCCATTTGCTTTTCTTTTAAGAATTTGTGAAGTACGTATGTTACTGGATCCTCTGTGTGTGAGAGAGCTTGAGATAATCACAAACAAGTTAAAGATATGGTGTCAGTAGAACAGATTCTATAGCTGCAGGATGGTTTGACGCTATACTCTCAGAATTAAGAATTTTACTTGTGTTCATGGTGAAGAATTTTGCTTCAGAGTATAGTTTCTTTATAGTAGGCTATTTCAGTATAGATTCTACTTTTCAAGCTTTATATGATGTTGATGAATGCAACAGAATTCCAGCAATAATTATTCTGTATCATAAGGGAAATAGGACAGTCATCTACCTAACTCAACAGTATGATGTTTTTTTGGAAGAAGAAAACTGGTGTTTTTCTGGTGGAGATTTATTTTAAATGTGCAGAACCAAGTAGAAATTCTAGGATGGGTCATCTGATGTCAGCACCTAAACTTCGGAGCTGCTCCACTGCGTGTCTGGCTTACTGAGAATCTTTAGGTTTCATGAAGATCAGTATTGAATGTTCTTTCCTCAGTGTTTTTGAAGCAACAAATGTTTCAGTGAAATTCTCCCTCCGTTTGGGGTTTTACAGCATCTGTCATTCTTGTAAAGCATAATGGGAGATCAAAAGTGCCAAGCATGCGTGCATAATTTCTCACAATTTGTTTTTTGTGGTCATGGCATTGTAGAATATCTGAGAGAAATTCGGAGTGCTTGGACAACATATTTGCTGGGATATCTTCTCACTTAATTCAGTCTTCCAGATCAAGAGTAATGGATATTTCTGTTTTTAAGACTTTCTCAGATGTCTTTTAGTGAGGATGTCTTCCTTCAGAGACTGATTTTCTTTGCCTTCTTTTGCTGTCAGGATCACCTGAAAAATAAAACACGGTATTGCAAAGCCATGTCTAAGAATCTGAATGTGAGTAGTACATTACTCTGTACTTGGTCTATTTTCATTAGACTTGTTGGCATCCAATGTTCAGTATTATTACAGTGTAAACTGTCAGCAGTGCTCAGACCTAGGTAATAGATATTCTTTATTTAGAGACATCCTGGTCAATAGGAGAAAAAGGAGCTCTGCTATGCAGCAGTTTGTCACCACATGGAAAAAATTTTTTCTTATAAGGAGGAACCTAACTTTCTCCTTAGCAAGAGTTTTAATCAATGTTTTGAATTACCTTTTGGTGGAATGTGACCTTTAGGTACTTCTGTCACTCTAAAAGAAATCTCTGTATTACACCCAAGATGTTTTACAGCAATTTTTTCTTCATTAACATACTTAATGTTGCCCTCTTACATCTGCTGCTTTTACAAACTGATTCTTCGAAGGTGCATGGTGTGCATCCTCACAGTGACAGAACAAGAGTTCAACCACTTGCTCCCTTCGCAGATCAGATATTTACTTTTCTTGATGTTTTCAATTTGTCTGGAAGGATGGGAGAGATTTGAGTTGCTAGAACTGTGTCTTTCTATTCTGCTCCCTCTACTGCCTTCTACTTCCAGATGAGGTTGTGGTCTGTACCAAACCAAAAGTAGCTCTTAAGGTAGCTTCTGAGTTTCAGTGGTCAGAATACAAATCTACTTGCCTTTTTTTTCTCATTTTGTAAGCTGTGCTGTTCGTGAGCCGAAGCTAATCTGTGTGCATTAGGTATTACACATTTTGTTACTTTCTGCTTTTGCAAGTAGGATGAAAACTTTTGATGGTATCTAGCTGAGAAGTTAAGGTGAGTGTTTTCTGATGCAGATTATTGTATAATATTGACCTTTCAGAAATGGTAAAATGGAACTACCTATCTTGACTTCAGTATGTTCTACAGTTCAAGAGACTGAAATATTCTTTTTGATGTCTCTTGACGTATGTAACATTGTATATGCATTAAAATTTCCTGCTCTACTGCTGCCCTGGGAAATGCTCTTTTTTAGCATTCATTCTTTATTCCAGAAGATATTTTTTGATCCTTGCTTACGTAATCTTATGTGACTTATCTAAATAAGCATGTAAGAAAGAAAGAGTTGCATGTTTGAAACTGCACTTAAAGATCCCTGGATTGAATACATGTATTCCTAGCTCTTCCTACTCAGGATTCTTTTGAGCCTCTTTCATCCTTCAGGATTTTGGAAAATGAGGAGATGCTTCACTGTGCTTTTACAACAACAACCATGCAGTGGAAGTGGGCAGGATCTGGGCATACCACCACGAACAAAAATTTTGTCTGAAAATGCTATGAATAGGGCTGCTGACAGTATTTACTGACATTTTTCCGTATTTTCATATTGACAAATAGAGATTTTTTTCTTATCTCAGGATGAAGGAGAGGATGACAAACAATAAAACCCTTGTCTATTAAAAGGGAGAGATCTGTGTTTATTTCATGTAGACCATTGCTTTCTGGTGCAAACAGTTGGAATTTTGCCGCCTCCTCCTTTTTTTTTCATGTTTGTGAGAACGGAGCATTAGTTCTGTAGGATCATCTTCATTCTTCATTTCTTTAGTAGGCAGGATTTATGAAGAGAGGTAACAGGGAGATAGATGCTAGGAGTCGTTACTCTATCCTACTGTAATTGTACTGGAATCCAGTAAGAAAAGCTCAACAATCTTGAGTTTTTGGAAGAAGCAACCATGTATGTTCCTTGAGGTATCTTAACTGTTTTCTTTGTTAAGAGACCTGATTTACAAGGTCAGTGAATGTGCTGTTAGAGAAGCAGTTGTGTGTAAGCTTGCTAATCCCTTATCCAGGAGTGAGATTGCTGAGAGAGGCTTTCTGTCAGCCTCCTGAAGCTTTCATAGGCTTGCCTTCACAGCTTTTGAAAGAAATAACATGAAATAACAATGAAAAATGGAAATTGTTAATGTAACAGTTAAGTGTGCAGTACAAAGTAATACTATATGGAGTCCCCTGGGTGTAATATGTTAGCTTATGTGGGAGCAGCCAGATAATGCTCACGTCTTTTTACCGGTAGCTTTTAACACCTCTCTGAGATGTTCCAATTTATTGTTAAATAAAAAGGTCTTAGGAAACAGGTTTGTCTACAACATGAACATGAAAGTATGCTCATACATCATCTGAACAAATTGGTGAAGACAGTAAGGTCTGATCACCTTATATATTGAGGTACATATGTAGAATTTTTGTTCAGAAGTTCTTTCATACAAGATCACCCACAGGACATGGTTTAGTGATGGTAGTGCATCAGGTTCAAATCTGAGCTGGATGATCTTGAAGGTTTTTTCCAACCTAAGTGATTCTAGGAGGTCTGCTTTGAGAGCAGTGCTTCCTATTTTATTATGTTGGCCTATAACATCAGAAGTGGGTGTTGGTAGGATGACAGTAGGTTTAACCTTCCTGCCAATATTCCTTTGTGTTTTGTTGCCGTGCAGCAGACGGCAGTGAGGGGTAGTCTGACATGGAAGTGCATATGAGGCAAAGACATGGAATTGAATTCCACCGTTCAGAAAAATTGCACCCACTGACATTCGTCAATGCTTGCTCAATGAATGTAGAGACCCAGCAGTGGATGTAAGCACAGTAAGGCACTGCGTTTCAGCAGTGGTGACAGTAGATCACCGCCACCAGTGCAGCTTTATAAGTGTAGCATACAGGCTCTTGTTTATCTTGTTAATCCTGGCAAAAATGCATAGCTAGCGATGGTGACAATGTTAAAAAAGTGTTTTGTAGCTGATAATTCACTCTATCAAACAGTGTTACTGTGCTCTTTGTAGTAGTTTTCATGGAAATGAATAAGAGCGTAAGGATAAGTGATAGCAGTCATGGCTGCTTTAAGCCAGTTTCAGATCACCCAAGAATGGTAGAGTCCCAGTCTGATAATAGAGAAGGAATCAGTTGCCACTTTCTGAGGATCAGGGCTTGCTGAACGCTCTAGAGGAGGAGATCTCCAAGTAGAGATGCTTCCTTGCGGCTGCCAGCCCTTAGGTGAGGTGAGGGAGGAGTGGAGCCAGGGTCCCCCGCACTTGCGCAGATGAACTGTTTCCACCTGTGCTCCAAGGCTGGCTGTGCCCCTTCCCCGGTGCTCAGTCACGGGCTCAGGCTGCGGCCTCGCAGTTCCCGTATGAGAGCGTTACTTTCAGAGTGACCTGCATATCTCCCTGTCCAGACATTGGTGCACATCTTTATGAATCTATCTTTCCTCACTCTGCAGTTCGTATTTTCATCAGTGCTTCTTTCCTTGTGCCACCGTCCTTCATTACTGCCAAACAACAAGCTCCTGAAACACAGAAGTGTGTTTAATTAAATCTAGTGAAGTATTTAATATAATATACCAACTTAAAAAGTAGCGTCCTTGTTAATAGCTAGGCATAGTGACTATTTAAATAAAGCAGATTATTCTGATTTATATCACTCTAATTTATTCATGTCATGAAGCAATACTAAACTGGTCTTCTGTAAGGCATGTGAAGTCCTGACATGAGGCGACTGTCTATATTCCGTGACGCAGATTTTTCTTCTTGTAACAGTTATATATTAATAGAAAAAATAGAATTTAAAAACTTTGTTCTTGCCTCTTTGTGAAGCAGGAGTCTTTTCAGCTCAAATGAAATGAATGAATGAAAACTGCTGTGTTTAACTTGATATCATAGAAATTTTTATTAACCTGCTTTCTCAGCTCTTACTCTCAAAAACAGATCTTTTACCTGCTTTCTAGCTCTTATAGATTCATAAGTTAGGTCTCTTAATTACTTCATATGCTTTTCATTTTTTTTTTTATCTACAGATAGTAACAGTGGTTGGAGATGTCCAGCTTGTCAGAATGCTTCTACACAAGTTCCTAAAACTTACACTTGTTTCTGTGGTGAGTTTCTTGATTGCTTTTGCAAATAACAAATTGTGTTCTTTTGATTCTTTGTTTTTCTTTTTATTTGTTATTTAATTTTAAATTCTGATACTGTTGCATCTTTGTCTACATCCCGGAAATTTAACTTTGTTTAATACTATTGGTATGGGAAGGCTGCTGCACAAAGAATCATGCCTGTATCTGTTGCTGAGAAGATCCAAACTAAAGAAGGAAAGAATCGTGTTTCCATATAGTTATATGAAAATGCCTGTTAAAATTGGGCTTTCAACCTGAAAGCCTTCCTTCTGTAGGTTTGAAATAACTTGTGTTATGTCTCAATTCTGTGGCACGACATACCAGAATAATACACAGTTCAAGCATGTAACTGATGTTACCGTAAGAATACAAATTGACTATGTGAACTTTTAATATTTATTTTGACGTTTGTCATTTATGTTGATCAAAGACACACATAGATTTAATAGAAAAGAGTATTTGGACTATTCAGAGTTTTATGTAGATACGTGTTTAATTTTTTCAGTTAATGTGTCACTAATAATTTTCAACCTACTTCCTACCAAGTAAGCCACTTTGAGGTAAGCCAGTAACTGGGAGTTAATGAACTTGCCCTAAAGAAACTGAACCTGTGCTGTAATAGATAACACTTCTATCTACAGTTCTCCTTATCTGAACAGTTCAGTGTGTCAGTTAAGAGCAGTGTAACTACAGGTAAGATACTTCGAGGTACTGTATGACAGTTGTTAGAAATGTGTGAAATCCTACGAGTATAGGTAGAATGCAAGTTTTTTTTTTCCAAGTGAAAATTATAATATACGTCATCCATCTGTGAAATAAAAGGGAGATTCTACTTAAACTGTTGAATAGTTTCGGGACATCTGCAGGAGGAACCTCATGTTGTCCTCATTGTCAACATTAGTGGAACACTGTTAGAAAAATCTTTAATCGATGCATAATTATATATTAAATGGCATATGGACTTAAGCAGTTGCTTATGTAAAGTTATCTTGTGCTTGTTGCAGAATACTAAATTTGTGTTGAGTGCAATCTGACATACTGATTTTGGGGTTTTTTGTTCCCTTCACTGCATGGAGAAACTCCTGGCTTACTTTTCTTTTGAGTCTTCAGGTTTTTTCTCTGGAAGAAGGCCCAGCTGAATTAAGCAATCCATATTGTTTATTCAGCTTTCCTAAATTTCTAATTACACTGTAAATGAAGATGTAATAAGTGAGATAAAGTAATTTGTCACTAAAAAAACTTTCTTACTTGTTACAACTCCAATTTGTAATACTAGCTCAAGTTGCTTCTCTTACAAAAAGACAAATTCATTTGACTGTGTGATTAACCACCACTGTAATTAACTTTAACTCTGACGATCATGTATTGTTGTTAGATACAAGATTTGCTAAGAATACATCACATGAATTAAAATGTAGTTTCAATAGTCATCTGAAAAAAAAAAAACAGAAATAACTTGAGGATAACTTAAAGGATATATCACTTCTTGTTTAAAGCTTCCTGCCGCATACATCAAAATGTCAACATTTAATGTTTAAGTTTGTATAGAGTCAGCTTCTTTTTAGAGAAGTCACTTTCATAATTTGCGTAGTCATTTCATGCATTCCCCATTTCCTTAATAGCTAGATCTTTCTTATTGACAGTGATATCTTTATCTTTCTGTGTTGAGACAGCAAGACAATTACATTCTTAAGTTCTCTTGCGTACTAACAGACTTATGAACTAAAGGAAGATTTTCATTTCTTTGCGTTTTATTAGCTTTGTGTTTTATTAGTCTAGTATTAAGTAAAATATCTGCTAATTAAGGGTCTGCTCAGAGCATAGAAGAAAATAATCTGGAGCTTGTTAATCCAGTGGAATTTTAAATGATGTTATGTACATATCAGCAACAAAAGATGGAAAAAAAAAAAAAAAAAGCATAACATCTCATTCTTTTTTTTTTTTTTTTTTTCCCCCCTCACCTTTCCCAAAAAAAGCCTTTTTTTAGTCAGTATTGAAAATGAAACTACTTGTTTCTGGTCTGATATTTCTCCCAGATTCAATATTGCACTCAAGTCAGTAAACATGTTTTTGGCTTTGACCTTTTTTTTAGGTAAGGTACACAATCCAGAATGGAATAGAAATGAAATTCCACATAGCTGTGGGGAACTTTGTGGAAAGAAGAGGCAGTGTTTGGGTTGCCCACATCTTTGTAATATGTAAGTAATTGTAATGTGAACGTATTGAGAATTTATTTTGCAGAAAATGAAGGTAAGAACTTGGAGAAGAAAGATATGCCTGCTGTAAGTGAAGGTCGGGTTTGAGACGATGTAAGGAACCTGCAGGTGCACAAATCTGTGGGACCCAAAGAGATCCATCCAAGGGTTCTGAGGGAACTGGCAGGTGAAGTTGCCACGGCACACTACCCATCATGTTTGAAAGGTTGTGGCAGTGTGATTTTCACTGATTGGAGAAGGGGAAAGAAGTAAAGGTTATTTGTATGTGTAAAGTGAGTTCACAGCAGAGGATGGGCAGAAGGTCAGCTCCAGTAGTTGTAGCAGCATTTCCATCATATTACAGGAACTGAACCTGCAGCTTAATTTGTTTCAAGAACTATTGTTCTAGTCATGAAAATAGTGAATTAAAGTAAATTAAATGTGTAACCAATAGTCAGCAGAAATTTTAGATGCTTAGTTTTCTGTGGAAACAATCATGTATCTTGAGCTGCCAGCAGTGGTTCTTGGTTTGACTGAAGGTCCATTTAATTCTATTGTTTTTCTTTTCTTTGGCTTGCAAATTATTGAGGTTAAGAAGGCATTTCATGTTTTTAAGTATTTGTTCAGACCATCAAACTTCTGAAACATAATCTTTGTGGAGATATTAATCATTATCTGTATCTTGAATTAGTTTGTTTTGACACAATTGACAATTCACAGGATCACCATGGTTGGAAAAGACCTTCAAGATCATCCAGTCCAACCATCCATTTATCACTCACTAAACCATGTCCCTCAGCAGAGAATCCAAACGTACACAAAATCCAAACATGACAGTTGATATGTCGTATTTCAGTGAAGAGAGGCAAAGAAGAGGAATTTGATTTTCAGTTTTGGCTGTATTACTTGGATCTTTTTCAGTAGATACAGAGATAATATTGTATCTGTAAAGTTAACTGAGGCCAGTTTTTTATTGTATAAAAGTGAATGATACATTCTTCTGCCTTTTTGTATTCTGTTTTGAGAAATTTTTAATGGTTAGAAGCAATTTTTTGCTACTTCTGGTATATAATCAAAAGCTTTTCAGTCTTTTCAACATTGAGATCTCACAATTTCTTCAAAGTTTTCCAAAAATCAGGACTTTAATAGAACTTTTTATTTCACGTGCACTGTTTCATAGCCATTTCAATCTTGAATGATTCATTCAATTGAATGATTTAATCATTCAATCTTGAATGAAATGATGTTTCTTTATTCTTTAATACTTCTTTCCCATATGGAGAATATTATACTAGGACTCTTTTCAGACTGTTATTTCAGTGATACTGCTACTCTTGTAATTCAGGATCATACTAGATAGATGTTCTTCACTGTGGTTTGCAGGGTGGGGTTTGAAATGCTGGTGATTGAAACACAGCTCAGTTTTCAGACTAGACATGATCTAGCTGATACTCTGGTTCAGTGAAATACTGATTCTCTTGCAGAATCCTGATCTGTCTTAGGAGAGGTGTGAGTCTGTGGAGGACCTTTATTACTCGTCTGCAAGAAGCAGATACCTTAAGTCCTTTGAGAACATCCAGACTGCAGTTGCTGTCTTTCGAACTTTCAGTGGTGCTTAGAAGGCTTTGTTTTTTTTTCCTTTCCTGTCGCAGTCTGCACTAGTGGTTCAGTTTCTTATCTGGGAAGTTTTTGATCAATGGCAATAGTGTTGTGTCTACTGCAAGCTGTGCATTTGTACTCCCTGGCAATCTGATCTGCATTGAGAGCTATGAAGGTGCCTTTTAAAGTCCCGATTTGCTCCCAGTTTCAAATGTTACCATTCAACTTGTTCCACATGAGTAAAGCCATGCTGAGATTATCCAGTCCCTGGAGCTATGGAAATTACCAAAGGTGCAAAGAATGTGCTTTGTTCTTTATCTCTTGCTGCAAATGCTGTTATGTGGAGTGGATGCTTTTTGTCTTGTGGGCGATTATCTTATGGGCTCGTGATTATAGTTTGTAGAGGAACGTACTTTCAGCTTCAGTGCAACGTGCGGAATTAAACTTTACAACTCCTATAAGGTTATAAAGCAGGTATGTTAATGACAGTGCCGGGAAGCACTGGGGATGTTTCTACCATCAGCACCTCAAATATCACAGAGTCCATTACATTTCCAAAGATAGTGCATATCCATCAATTACGCATGAGACAATTAACACATACATGCCTAGGTCAGGTAGTGATTTATGAGGGCTCCCAGTCTTCTGTTCTGTGCTCTCCTCCACCATCTAGCGTCCTTTCAGCATTATTACAGTCCAACCAACAGTCTTTTACTTCATCCAAGGATCTTCCTCACTTGTACTCTAGATTAACTTTCTTCATTGACACATGCTCTGTAAGAAAATGCCTATTTTAAGTAAGGGTTCTAAAATCCTAACAGTTGCTCATTCGGCACTTGCTCATTACTTTTGGACATCTGCTCGTCCTTGGGTAGAGATAAGTTTGGCAACCTGTCTTTTGATTATGTATACTGGGGTGTAGAAGATCAGGAGGATAGAAGAGAGTATCTTGACCTAATCCTAGAGTGAGACAGTTTGGCCTTGTGTGGAGGCCCTGGCTTTCATTATTGTGTTCCAGCATCTAAAAACTCTTTCTCTGAGGGTCTCTTACCAAAACAAAGTAGCCTTACAACATATTATCTAGTCTGTAATACTACATCTGTACTAGTCACAACATCTAAAAGCTATTACAGTTTTGCAAGCAAGAATTAATCACATAATACAACAATTTAACAACTGTATTTCTAAAAAAGGCTACTAAAGTGCATGGTCTTTCTATTTTTTTCAAGCCAGCTATTTCTAAAAACAAGTTACAAAATATATTGTGCTCTACTTCTTCAAATTAAGTATTTCAAACATTCATAGAATCACAGATGGCCTGGGTTGAAAAGGACCTCAGTGGCCATCCAGTTCCAACCCCCTGCTGTGTGCAGGTCACCAACCAGCAGCCCAGGCTGCCCAGAGCCACATCCAGCCTGGCCTTGAATGCCTCCAAGGATGCGGCATCCACAGCCTCCTTGGGCAACCTGTTCCAATGCCTCTCCGCCCTCCGGGTGAAAAACTTTCTCCTAATATCCAACCTAAACCTCCCCTGTCTCAGTTTAAAACCATTCCCCCTTTTTCTATCACCACCCACCCTCACAAACAGCCTTTCCCCCTCTTGTTTATCCGCTCCCTTCAAATAATGGAAGGCTACACTGAGGTCTCCCTGCAGCCTTCTCTTCTCCAGGCTAAACAAGCCCAGTTCCCTCAACCTTTCCTCATAGGAGAGCTGCTCCAGCCCTCAGTGTATGTTGGACACTTGTTTTCATGTGGGAATTGTAGTGTGAATGAGGATGCACTCTACCACCATCTGCTTTATGAAAAGTCTAGGAGAAACCTGGTTCCCTCTTGCTGTTTCAGAGTGATTGAGTTAGAGGTATGAAACTTTTATCATCTAAGTGGATCTTTAGCAGTTCATCGTTCTGTATCCTCTGCTCGAAGACTTCAGCAGATGGAGAGGTCTAGATCATGATCCTATGTCCAGACAGGGGTTTTTCTCAAGAGGGTTCTCAAAGGTATACTTGTCATCAGGGCAAGGAGGCAGTGTTATTGTGCTTGCATGAGTTTAGGTGCTCTCAAAAAACTGTCTTGTTAGTGTTTCTTTGTTTAGATTGTGGGTTTGCTCCCACAGATTTCTGCAGGAAGTCAAGGTGTATGATGTTAGGTTTTTGGACCTTTGGACCACAAATGCCTTTCCGTTCAATGAGACTTTACATGCCTTTTTAAAAAAAAACAAAAAAACAAAAAAAAAAACCTGTTTTCATCTTACTGTCAAGATTTTCACCATATGTTCTAAACTGAGGATCAGTTTGCAGGAGTAAACTATGCATGCTCTTCTCAAGTCTGTGTGGTTGACTAACATAAAGGATCTGTCCACTGTGAGTCTTTGATGTTCACAGCATTGCCCCTTTTTTCCAGCATTTAATCCTATCTATTCTCTGAGCCTTTTTACAGTTAGGTACATGGTGCTACCATTTTAAGACTGTTTTAGCGTATTGCCTACCAGTTGATCAGACCTGGGTTTCCAAAAAACACGTGTAGTCTATCAACACTACAGTTAATTGATGAGACAATAGCAGGATTTCCTATGCAAACATCATTCCCTCTTCTCCTCGTATGTGACATCAGAGGAACATTATTGTCATAGCTTTGTAGTAGGATGCTTGTATTTCCTCCATCTGGCATATAGATGAGAGGTGCAGAGCACAGGAGGGTGTTACAGCCTAGCCATTGTAATTTAACTTCAGCCCCTTTGCAGCTACTGGAGGCTCTTGAGATTGCAGGCTCTCCTACTGGGGGCTTCAACCATCCTGACGCCTTCTGGAAAAATAGCAGTGTGCTGCAGTCAATCCAGGAGGCTCCTGGAATGCACCTAGCTTAACGTTTTGAGCTAAGTAATAGACAGTCCTATGAGGAGTCCCCCCTTGCATCTCCCTCTGCAGTGCTGGACCTGTTGCTCACCAATGCAAGTAAGCTGATTGGTGATGTCAGGATTGGAGGCTGCTTGGGCTGTAGTGGCCATGCAGGGGTGGAGTTCACCCTCTTGATGGATATCAGACAAAATCAGAATGCTAAATTTCAGGAAAGCCGCGTTCCAGCTCTTCAGAGACTTAGTCAACAAAACTCCCAGGAGACTATCCTCAAAGAAAAGGAAGTGGAGCAGAGCTAGCAGATCTTTTTTAGGGAAGCTTTCCTTAGGGAGCAAGAGCAAGTGTCCTTCCCCAGGTGTAGGAAGTCAGGAAGGCAAAAACTGGCATGGCTGAACCAGGACCTGCTGGTCAAAGCAGAGCAAGAAGGAAGTGCATAGGCAGTGGAAACATGGACAGGTACACTAGTAAGAGTATAGGGATGCTACTTGGCTGTGCAGGAATGGGGTCAGGAAGGCTGGACTTGGCAAGGAGAGCAAAGAGGAAGACAGGCTTCTATAGGTAGGTAAACCAGAAAAGGAATGTTCAGGAGGGTGTAGCTCCCTAGTGAGCAATACAGGCAAGCTGATGACAGCGGACGAGGAGAAGGCTGAGGTACTCAGCAACTTTTTTGTCTCAGTCTTCACTGGCAATTGTTCTCCATAAACACTTTGAGTGGACAGGATGGAAGATAGCAACTGGTAGAACAAAATCAGGTTCGTGATCACTTGAAGAAATGAACATCCATAAGTATATGGACAAGATGCGTCCCAGAGTCCAGAGGAAGTTGCCTGATGAAGTCGCTAAGCCACTCTTGATGATATTTGAATGGTCGTGGCAGTGGGGTGAAGACCCCGGTGACTGGAAAAAAGGCAGTGTAGCAGCCTTTTTTTTTAAATAAGGGTAGAAAGGACAATCCAATTGAGACAAGAAGTGAGGTAAGTCTGATGGCCTCATCTCTGTGCCAGGGAAGATCATGAAGTGGATCCTTCTGGAAACTGTGCTAAGACACATGGAAGGTAGGGAGGTGATAAGAGACAACCAACATGGCTTCACCAAGGGCAAGTCCTTCCTGACCAAGTTGGTGGCCTTCTGTGATGGCATAACTGTGTCGATGGACAAAGAGCCGCTGATGGCACCTGTCTGAACTTCAGTAAGGCTTTTGACATAGTCTGCCACAACATCCTTCTTTCTAAACTGGAAAGATATGGATTTGATGGAAGGACAGTTCAATGGATGAGGAACTGATTGTGAGATCTAACCCAGTGAGAGATGGTGAACCACTCAATGTCCGGATGGAGGTGGCTTAATGTCCAGATGGAGAACAGTAACAAGTAGTGTCCCTCAAAGGTCGGTGCTGGGAATGATGCTCTTTAATATCTTCATCAGTGACATCAGCAGTGGGATCGAGTGCACCCTCAGCAAGATTGCAGATGACACCAGACTGTCTGGCGAGCTTGATAGGCCTGAGGGATGGGGTGCCACCAGAGAGACCTGGACAGTATCAAGCAGTGGGCTCAGGAGAACCTCACAAGTTTCAACAAAACCAAGGGCCTTGCACCTGGGTTGTGGCAACCTCTCCACTATCAATACAAGGTGTGGAAGAATAGAACACAGCCCTGCTGAAAAGGACTTTTGAGTACAGGTGAATGGCAAACTGGACATGATAACTTGATAGCAAGTTATTTTTTGTCTTTAATATAAATGCATAAGTCTGTGTAGGGCTGCCCTGGCTTCTTCCCGGCTCTTGTCAAGGGTACGTTAGTTCCTAGGCTGGCAGTTTTTCCCATTATAACCTGTACACATCTTTCATGTTTTCTTTCAGCTAGAATCAGAAGTGTTTCCTTAGCTTTTGTGACCCTGGTGGTTTTGGATTTCAAGATTTGTCATCTCTTTTATTATTGTAAGGGATGTCTGAAATTTGTGCTCTACTTTCAAAAGTTAGGTTATAGAGAGCATTTCTTCAGCCAACTTTTGTCTACAGCCAATTTACTCCAGTCTGTTGATCCATTTGATAATTACTTTCTATTGAAGTGCTATTTTGAATACTAATTTATATTATGGATTTTTTTGGCTGTGCACATGTTTGTTTGTTTTAATAGTTTGCTGATTCCCAACCATGTATCTTCAATGCAATTTTTTTTTTAAATGCAGTGGTGTAGGTGACATTGTTTGTGTTAATCTACTTTCCATAGTGTAGTTCTGGGCTTTTTATTTTCCTGTGCTATCACATCAGTTGAGCTTTAACTTTTGCCATGCTGTTAGCATTTCCCTATGCTACTGACAAAATTCAGTTGGATTGTTGCATAAATGTGGCATTAAATAATCCATTTTGGTGAAAATGAGTGAGGCTAACTTACTATGTTTTAATAATGAATCTGTAAGTAATACTTGCTTAGGTTTATTGAAATAATATAAACAGCTCAGTGGGCAGGCAAGCAGCTCCTCAAAAGGAGAGTAATCTGCTAGCCTTTTGCTTGTGTCAGCTGTGGCATGCTTTGGAAAATGAGTTCTCTTCACATTTAAATATGCTGAAATCTATTTTAGGTTTTTAGATTCTTCATCAGTCTAGCATCCAGCTTAATTAAAATTGAATAAAATGTTGCAAATAATAAACATAATGACAAACTGCAGCTGTTTTTTAAGAGTTGATCATCTGTTTAGACTTTGAAATTTCCCTGCCAACTGGCATTATGCAGTGCCTTTTGAGAACACCTGAAAAAGATCTTATAAAGGCAGTAACTGAGACTTCGTGCTCTGTTAGACCAGACACTAAGATTTAAACTTTCCTGATAGGTCTTTGGTGCTGTAATCTTCACAACAGTTGTGGAAAATCCTTTGGGGCTATATTAAATAAAATACTTCTACTGTTAAGCAGATAGATATACATTCTTAAGTCTAGGTGTATCTTTACTCCCAACCCTTCTAGTAGGTTAGTTCTCTAGAGCAGCACCAGCAATCATTTGTGAAAGAAATCATCCATGCTAATGACAAATAATGAAGTTTCAATAAAAGTAGGACTCTGAATGCACTGAATGGAACTTAATGCTGAGGTCTCAGCATCTGTCTTTGCATTTACTTTGTAATGCTGTAGCAGAAATGCTAAGTCACAGCCCGAAGCAGTGATGGAGCACCTGGTGGGATGGCAGGGCCAACCCAGCGGAGCTCAGATGCATGCAGTGCTCCTGAGTGACCAAAGGGGTGGAGCCAGGATCCACCCTTCCCAGCCTCACGCAGGGTTTGGCAGTGGAGACAAGGGTATTTCTCTGGAGCTCTCTGTGTGTCTGGGAGGCTTTCTGAAGGGAAGCAGCTTCTTGCTCTCTGGACGTACTGCTGTCACGCCTGAGCAGATCCTCACTTGGCTGCAGCCTGGGATCTTGATGCTCTGCTGTCTTATTGCATTTTCTACTGTGTTTCAAACACAGTATTTAAGTATATTTTTTGTCTCTTTTAAACATACCAAAATGTGGAGGCATTGTCTGTCTTTACTGTAGCTTCTGCATAAACCAAATCATACTGTAGTTGCTCGCTAAATAAGAAGCGTGTGAGTGCGTGCACTTTTATTTTTTAAGTTAGAAGAACTGTAGCAAGGAAATGTTGGTGTTAGACTTCTTACAGTTACTGTTGATTGCTGAGGGAAGTGAACGTGTTAATGACTTGTGCATGTAATATTTGAGCGTTACCCCAGTGAGCACAGCTGAGCTGATGCAGGCCATCTGCTGAAATGCAAGATGTGAAATACAAGCAGAGACGTTACTGACTTGACAGCAGCAGCATTATGGAATATTTTGTTCAGTCTCACTGTCTGAAAACTTTTGAGACTGATGCAACTGTAACCATTTCCAATATTTTTATATGAGTTAAAACAATTTATTATCCTGTATAAGGAGTGAACTGTATACATGCAGAGTTTTGAGGATGTACTGGTTCCTAAAACTTCTCTGTATTTTTGGAGTAACTGTATTTTATTTCCCCAGGAGTGTGATAAACTTAGAGAGTACTTTACAACTTCATTTGCTTTTTTGTTTCATTTTTAAGCCTGTGTCATCCAGGACCTTGTCCTTCGTGCCCAGCCTTTGTGACAAAAACATGTGAATGTGGACAAACAAGGTGAGAATATTTCTATTATGTCAACAAAAGCTTATGTAATAGTAGTTCACTAGAAGTTTAATAGCAGTGTTTCTTTTCTGAGCTATAGTTAATATAATTTTATGTTTATATTTTATGTTTATATAATTTTTTTTTTCTGAGCTTGAGCTTTTGTGTGCTAAAATCAGCTAGAGAAGTTTACACATATTTCCTTTTAGAAAAGTGATTACTTTTAATCTTAAGAAAAAGAAACTTGGGATACAAAACCGAGTTATTGAAGCTGTCTGTGAGTTGATGCAGTGTTTTTCAATCACGTTCTGGTACTTACTTATTTTCGTTTGTAGGAGACAGCGAAAGAAGTAGGAAAAAAGGCACTTTTTTCTGTCCACATAGGATAATTCAGTTACATTCCATTCCAGAAATAATATTTCTGTATAGCTCAGGGAAGCTGTGCCACTACAAAAGGGAAGTCTGTGTTTTATTCTAGTCTTGAAGGCTGTCTTTTCCTTGTGTGTCTGATGCGTGTGTTGTCATTTTCAACAGCAAGACTGTGCTGCCCATACTTTGTGATCTTTCATGCTCGGTTGCTCTGAGAGGTAGCTATGACTGATTCTATGTAATAAAATATTTGCCCATGTTCATTGTCAGAATCAAAAGAAAAAAACACATTCAGTGTTAGCATTCCTGTTCTTGTTTAAGTATTTGCAGGTGGAGGCACTTAATCTTCAGGGGAAAATAAATAAATTTTAGATAACTGAATTTTATTTTACATAAGATTGATTCATTGAATTGTAAGGAATAGTTAGTAAAAGAAGAGGCAATTCTGTTTTTCCCAAATGCATTCAAATTGCTGTTTGCTTTTCTTTTTATAGTGCTGCATTTAACATTTAAAACGTCATTCTAAATAGCATTTTGTCATATGTACTGTATCAGCATCCGAGATGCATAGCACCTGAAACTTCAGGTTATTTTCAAGTTGCTATTTCGCACATTTCATCGTGGGTAACGTCAGTTGTTGCAATTGTATAAAGACTAGGAAATTTTTGAGTTTTAGAGCCAGAATATTTTATAATAAAATGCAGTTTATGTTGGTAATATTTGCATGCGTCCTATGTAAAAGCAAACAAAAAACTTAAAATTGAATTCTTCTACCTTTCCTTGATTAAGCAGCTACAATCTCTGGGAGATTAATTCAAGCTACACTGATGTAGGCGGGGGGGGGAGGGAGTATTCTTAGTTATGAAAAATGTTTCTGTAGGCTGCATCACTATTAATACTCTTATCACTGTCTTCATTGTACCTTCAGATCATTTAAAGCTTTAGGAAAGATTTGTGTCATGGAAATATCTGCTCTTGGCCCAATGCGTAGCCATACTTCAAGTTTCAAAATGTCTGTCTTTTTCCCCCATTTTGTTGACAGAAGTCTATTATGCTTTTTAATAAGTTCTCTGTGGATTTAAGGTAGCTGATAGAATGTGGTGTCATTCTTCTGCAGTCACTCAGTTCGCTGTGGCCAGTCAACAAAAATTCATTGTTCTAATGTATGTGGAAGTACTTTAAACTGTGGCAAGCACAGATGTACTCAGGTGTGCCATGCAGGAGAATGTTTACCTTGCCAACTAAAAGTACAGCAAGGTAAGTATCAGAATGCCTTATGCATATCCATCCACGATGTATGTACACTAGGAAAACAAGAGGTGGGGGGGGAAGAGGACTTTGCCATGGGGCAGGGGCTTTATTTGAGTTAACTAAGCTCTGTTGCTAGAATATTTAAAGACTGGAAAATTAGAATTGCTATATATTAAAATAGGAATATGAACGTGGCTGGAAGAATTCTGCTGTGAGGTTTAGGATGCTGGAAAACACGTTCTATGAAGATGGGTAGAACTAGACTACTTTAGGTTGAGAAGGCTTAGGAAGGACTGAGTCTTTCAGTAGCTAACAGGAGATAATCAAGAAGATGGAGCCAGCCTGTGTATGTATGTTAAGAGGACGAGTCGATAGGCTAAATTGAAATGTTGTAACTGGGTGTAAGGAAACATTTTTTTGTGTGTATGTGCGAACTTGGAGTTTTTTAGACCCAGCTGAGTACAACAGTGAGTAATGTGATCTGATCTCACTGCTGGCTCAGCTTTAAGGCTTTGGATTAGCTGACCATCTTTCAACCTGAATTGACCTATGATCCCACTTAAGATTACATCATTCCAAGACTTTAAACACTATGGAAAAAGAACAGAGACCGACAGATCACCTACCAACGAAGGACTCAATTTGCTGCTTAAAATTTGCTAAGCTCAGTTGTGGAAAGGAAACTGTATCATACTTGTTCCAGTATACTAAAGCAAATACAGTTTTCTAAATAAATAATTCAAAAAATATGTTCATTTTCTTGACATTTAAGGCAATACTTAACTTGTTATGTATACTACTTTAATATGTAAGCTTTTTGTGAAGCGAGAGCTTCCCCTTTGGTTTTTGTCTCATCAAAACAAAAGTGCTATTTCAGAATCTGTAGGATTGAGAAATCTCTGAATTAAATCTCATGTGCTTAGAAAAAAAAGGACTGTTTCTCACATCTCACAATTTTGCATTTCTCTCTTGTTCTGTCACTGATACTTTTACTGTTTTCTGTGCAACGTTGCTTTCTTTTAGTGTGTTACTGTGGAAAAAACTTTAAAGAAGTATTGTGTGGGACAAAGGAAGAATTTTATGATGGATTTGGGAGTTTCTCTTGTCAGAATACGTGTGGCAAGTAAGTTCACTGTAACTTAGGCTTCCAAAAAATGAAAGGTCATTTTGTTCATACTTAGTGGTCATGTCGTTGTAATTCCCCTTTTTCTTTTTTTTGTTATTTTTTTCACAGAACATTAAATTGTGGGAGGCACAACTGTACACAAGTATGCCATCCTCAACCTTGCCAACTCTGTCCTCGACTTCCGCAAGTAGTGTATCGCTGTCCCTGTGGTCAGACTCCTCTTAGCAAGTTACTGGAACTAGGATGTATTGAACGTAAAATATGCACAGATCCTATCCCATCATGTGGAAAAACGTGTGGCAAACCTCTTTCTTGTGGTAGCTATGGTAATGAGAGCTTTCTGCATCAGAGTATCAAAAAAAAATATCTCACATTATTTAAAAAAAAACAACTTTCACGTCAAAGATATTTTTTAAGGATTTGGGTATTAGCCAAATTGAGTATGAATGCTACTGCAGAGCCTTTGAGATAGGATGTATTTGTTCAAAGGGATACTTTAAAATCAGGAAATGTGGTTATCTAGAAATCATCTACAATAGCTACTTCTAAAATTGTGTTTCCATAGACTGTCATAGTGGTGGAACTGTAGGAATTTCTTGCTGTTTGTGTCTGCTGAGGTCTCTTAAAAGCCCACCCATGTCTTCATTGTTGATATGAAGACTGGTAGAGATAAATGATTTCACTTAGAACCTTTAGGTACTGTTATTAAGCACTCATTTACTGTGGCCACAAAGAGAAGTGTGGCATTAGGCCATGATGTGAAATGTGATGTTGGGCAGTTGAAAGAAAGAAGTTATTTACAGAACTAAATAATCTCTTCAGTGATTGCATTAATTACATAAAAGTACATTAAACTGAGTTTGTATGACACTTCAGTTTTATAAAACCGTGTAATTAATCATAACTTCTTATACTTGAAATTCCACTGAAGTCTGATTTACTGCAGTTAACCCAGGAAGTAAAAGATGAAGGTATGCATAAGTCTTTTTCATTAAGGATGAACAAGAAGAAAGAATTATGTACTTAAAATTTGTGAACCTTGTTTAAGATGTTTATCTTGCAAATTCAAAAAAATATACATAAAAGGTATTTGTGCATTATCAATGTTAATTGTAGACTTAACTGATTAGTCTACGTATTCAGGATCACAAAGTTCCAAATAACAGGAAAAAAAAAACAACTGTGAAATCCTTGAACTCTTTCGTCTGTTTGAGCCAGTATGTCAGAATGGAAACCCAGCTGCCAGTAGGCTTGGTATCTGCAAACTGTGGTGCTCCTGATAAATACCTTGTTACTGATCATGCATTTTATTTATTTCAATCTTTTTACTTTAATTTTGATAGAGTTGCTTCATACATGTGAAAGCCTGTGCCATGAAGGAGACTGTAAACCATGTTCTCAAACATCAAATATTTATTGTAGGTGTGGCTTCAAAAAAAAGGTGAGTGCATAGAGTTTGACCAGGAAAACAGGTAGTTGGTGGGTTTTTGTTGTTTTTTTTTTAAGCTGTGGAGAAAAGGAAGCTAAGAAGGTGTTGTCTCTGTAGTTACAGGGGTGTCTGCTATGTTAGAGCTGATAGACATCAGCTAGGTAATGCTGTGAAGGGCCAGTGTAGGCTAGCTACCGTGAATACAATTTCTGAAGGATTACTGCAGTACTTACAGAATTTTCTTTAAGCTGGCTGCAAAGCCTGTATTGTCCTGCAGTAATGATGTAGTGCAGAGAATGATAGTTTTACCAAGAGTAACGTAAACCAAGAGAGAGGTAGAGGAAAAGCTAAATGATGTATAGTGATAGCCTATAGGTTTGTAGGAAATTTTGGAGATGATATTGGTTTTTAGTCTTTCTTTGTACATTCATGTAATGAAACAGCACAACCTCACCAAATGTCATATAATAATTGGTAGCCTAGTTTAAAAGTATACTGTGCATAACCGTAGCTTTGAAATCCTTGGTTACTATCTCAGAAACTTTTTATTTTCATGTTGAAGTATTTTATCTGAGTAAAAATTTTCAGTCATGAGATTTGACTTTCTGTTTAACAAATGTCAGTCTTGCTTTTTTTTTGAAACGTGTTCAAAGCACAAATTTGAACTTTATTAATATACTTGAGGAAGGCATAGCTTTTCTCAGTGCAAGTTTCTGGTTTCCTAGGACAAATGTGTTCTTATTACTTTACAGTGTTATCCACTGAGTTAAGTGAGGAATCTTAAACTACAAACTCTTGCTACTGAATTTCTAGGGAAACAAGTCAACTGTTAAAATGTCAAGATTAAAAAAATGTAGATTAAAACATGAATTAATGCATAAATTTGAGGATTTTTCCAGCTTTTTCCTTTCTTGTGTCCTAAAGTGTTATGCACCTGAAAACTTCTTGTCATACGTGACTAGGTACTTTCTAGATGAATAAGTTGCAGTTGTTGCAATATAATTGCTCCCTGTTTGTTTCCTAGGAAGTCCCATGTGCTCTACTCAGGAATAAAGGTAGTATTATTTTATAATTTGTTCAGTATATAATATGAAATAGTTTTGAATTCTTAATGAGACAGCTCGTTAGTTTCGGTTTTGATTCAAGAAGTTGCCAAATATCTGATTCAATAGTCATTTTCAATTTCTGATGCTGATTTCGTATCTCTGCTCTATGTTTCTGTCTTGGGTGTTGGTTTTTTTTTTCTACTACAGAATTTCAGAGGATGGCAGAACTTGGGAGCTCACTTAACTTTTTCCTCATATTCTTTTGAGTTCTGGTTGTTCAGGATTTTCTTTGGCAATTTGTTCTTTATCATGATATGTCTTTTGTTGTTTTTTATTTTCAGTTTTTAGAGAGACTTAATGTATTTTATGTTAAATAAAGCAGATGATGTGTTCACGTTTTTCAAGACTTAGAAGTCCTTAAAGCTGTTCTGAAAGGCCTTCAATCAAAGCAGGAGTGAATCTTTGAATTTTGTCTGCTTATAAAATTTAAGGATTTGATTATAAGATTATTTTGTCAGCATCGCTTGACTAGAATTCTTCCTCAAGAGTTGTCTTGTAAGCTGGATCATGGCAACATTTCATGGAGCTGCTAAATGTAAATACATAAGGATGACACAGTCCTACTCTGTAGTGCTATCACCACGTAAACACAAAGCAGTCAGTCATAGAGCACCTGGTATCTGCTGATCTTGTGGATGAGCAAGAGAGATCACTTCAGGAAAAGGAAATGAACGAATGGATGTTTATAGCCGTTCCCACCTCTCCATTTATGGAAGAAAGATAGGAGACCTGAAACAGTAGTGAACTGCGCCGTAGTGGTAACCCACGGTAACTGGCTGAACTACTGCTGGAGGAGTTCTCTAAGTGTAGTCTTTGCTGCCTTTCCTGTCTTTTGTGCTGGTTGTTTACCCTGTAGAAAAGAGAGGATACTTGGTTGGAGAGTTCAGATATTTACCACATAGACAAAGAATTGCTCATCCTGCTTTTTAGTGATTGATACTGGGAGTAGTTCGTATGCTGTTTAATTGTTAAAACTGAAGAATCTCAATCTAGAGACATTTTAGTTGATGGATCTCTGTCATACTGAGGTACTCACTTACAAGGTCAGTAATGTAGTAATATGCATATTTCCTGAGTTGAACTTTCAGCTATGAAGACATAAAAACACTTAAGAACTCAGAAATAGTTGTTCACATTGCTTGAGGATAGTAGTAAGTTTATTCGTGGTATAATCAGTGTATCAGGAAGTCCTATTTTGTCTGTTCTGTTTGCAGAGTTTATGGTACAAAGAATAATGTGAAATAAACTGCACTCCAAAAATCTTTTTGAACAAGGGCTTGTTTAAAGCAAGGCAAGTGTTTACCTGGGGAATCAATGTGGAAGTGCAACTAATTTATGTTTTTGTGCACTAACTTCCCACACTGCTCTTCTCTAGATGAGACCTTAGAACGTTCTTAGCCTAATATTGTGACTTAAGCTTTTGTTCTCATTGTGAGCGAAGAGCAAATCATGACATGTTGCGATTATTTTTTTTTTAATAGCTGCTATTACATTTATGTGTGACAAGCGATGCAACAAGAAAAGGTCATGTGGACGACACAAGTGTAATGAAGTCTGCTGTGTGGTAAGTCCACATGTGGGTTTATAGAAACTGCTTGTAATGAAGCATTTGTATTTTGTTGTGAAGTTGACTTTTTGCTTTTATGCCCTTGCATTTTTGTGTATGTTGAATCTCTATTTCCAGTACAAGTCATGCTCCAAAAGTTTGCGTGTACACTTATTCTGCAGAATTCATTTTATGGGCATTGTAAAAACATGCTTTAGCTTAAATGCAGTTAAAGGTGATAGATAATGGCCTCAAGTTGTGTGAGAGGAGGTTCTTGTTCAATGTTAGGAAACATTTTTTCCTCTGGAAGAATGATCAAGTGATGCAACAGGCTGCCCAGAGAAGTAGTGGAGTCACCATCCCTGTAGATATTAGAGAAACACGTAGATGTGGCAATTAAGAACATGGGCATAGTGGTGATAGATTGATGGTTGGTCTTTGTGATCTTAGATGTCTTTTCCAAGCTTAATAATTCTATAATTTTTAAAATCAAAGTAAAGATACTTTTTGTTGGTTCACTGATTCCAAGGAAAATAAGAGAGGGTGTGATATTACTTAGCTCCATCATGGATTATGGTTCTAAGTCTGTGACTGGAATCTTAACAGGATAAACTTTAAAAGTGGTGTATACCTGCTGTGATGAAAAGTTGTGTGTATCAGGCCTGAGCTATTTTTTCCAGTATATAGTTTTGACAGTTATAGAAATACAGAATGGTTGAGTTTGGAAGGGACCTCTGGAGGTCATCTGGCCTCTGCTCAGGCCTAGCCACATAGAGCCACTTGCCCAAGATCATGTCCATACAGCAGCTGAAAAGTTCCAGGAATGAAGACGCCTGAGCTACTGTTGGTGACTTGAGCCAGTGGTCAGTCACCTGCACAGTAAATAAATGTTTTGTAATGTTCATGGGCAATGTCCCATGTCTCAGTTTGTGCCCATTGCCTCTTGCCTTGGCATAGGGCACTACTAAAAAGAGCGTAGCTCCATCCTTTAGGTATCTGCATAAATTGATAAGGTCCCTCCCAAGCCTCTTCTCTAGTCTCAGGGGTCCCAGCTTTCTTCTCCTTTATTCACAGGAGAGATATTCTAGTCTGTTCATAATCTTCTCAGTCCTTTGCTGGAATCCCTTGCTTATGCCAATGTAACTGTTAATACAGAGCCCAGAACTGGAAACAATACTGCAGGTGCAGCCTAAACAATACTGAATAGAATTGAAAATACTCCCAGATTTAGCATCTTCAAGTTCCAGCACAAACTTTCCTTTTGATTCCCCTAAATGAGTTGTGTATGGCAAAAGAAGGGTGATGACAGTGCCTTCGAATCGGATACAGGTAATAAAGAAGGAAACAGGCTCACCCCTTCCAGTGACCAGTGATGGCTGAAGAGGAGTGTTATCTTTACCCAGAGAGATGCCACTCCCTCCACTGCTAACTTTTAAATGAGAGTGAGGAGGAGTGGATCCAGGCTTCACCCCTTCTGGTCACTCAGGTGTGCTGCTTGCACCTGAGCTTCCTGGGTAGTCACCTGGTGCTTAACCATTGGTTCAAGCTGTGACCTGGCAATTTCACTGCATTCCACCCTTTCACAGCATGAACCAACAATTGATCGATTGGCTGGGGGTAAGCTACTGCTGTTCTGGTGACCCAAAGTACAATGCACATACAGTACCTGTCACAGTATAGGATGTTAAGGCACTGAAGGCGATTGCTGACAGTCTTTTTGTTGTTCTGTTGGGCCAGTACTTGATTTCTTTGAAAAAGATACACCTCTAGAAAAACTAGTAGCCATTCAGACTTGTACTTGCTGGTTCCCAGGAGTTAACAGTTTCACCACCAAGTGTCACAATGTTTTCTTAGCAATGCTGGAGCATGTTGGAGTGGTGTTGCTCCTACTGTAGGTCCTCTGAACTTAACAGCTAATATTTGAACAGCATGAGGAGGGCTAAGGAGAATCTGCATCCTTTATACTATGTGGAGGGGAACATGACCAATGAGGATGAGGAAAAGGCTGAAGTTCTGAATGCTTTCTTTCCATCTGTTTTTAAAAGTCAGACCAGTTACCTTCGGGGTACTCTATCCCCTGACCTGGAAGTCTCGGATAGGGAGCAGAACAACCCCCCCGTGATTCAGATGGAAACTGTTAGAGACCTACTACTCTACCTGGACTGGCACAGAACCATGGGTCTGGATGGAATCTGCCCAAGAATGCTGAAGGCGTTGGCAGGGTAATAGCCAAGCTGCTTTCCACTATCTGTCGGCATTCCTGGTTAACTGGAGAGGTCCTAGAGGATTGGAGGCTTGACAGTGTGGCTCACATCTACAAAAAGGGGGGTTGTAAGGAGAATCTGGGAAACAGGCCTGTCAGCCTGACCTGAGAGCCTGGAAAGGCTATGGAGCAGATCATCTTGAGGGAGATCACATGGCATGTGTGGGACGACTGGGGGAATTGGGCTCAGACAGGGTGGTTTCATGAAGGGCAGGTCCTGCTTGACCAACCTGAACTGACTGGATAGCTGGGCCCAGAGGTAAATGTAGACACATCCAGCTGGCGACCAGTCATAAGTTGTGTTCCCCAGGGATTGATACTGGAGCCTGTCCTATTCAATATATTTATTAATGACCTGGATGGGGAGATTAAGTGCATCCTCAGTAAGTTTGCAGATGACACCATGTTGGGAGGAAGCATGAATCTTCCTGGGGAAGGCCCTACAGAGGGATCTGGACAGGCTGGATAGCTGGGCTGAGGCCAATGAATGAAGGTCAACAAATCCAAGTGCTGGATCCTGCACTTGGGCCACAACAACCCCAGGCAACTACAGGCTTGAAGCAGAGTGGCTGGAAGACTACATGGATAAAATGGACCTAAGGGTATTGGTTGAAGCTTGCCTGTGCAGTGCCTAGGTGGCCAAGAAGGCCAATTGCATCCTAGCTTGTATCAGAAGGAGCATTGCCAGCTGGAGAAGGGAAGCGATCATTCTTCTGAACTCAGCCCTGGTGGTGCTACCCCTCAAGTACTGTGTTCAGTTTTGGGTCCCTCACTACAGAAGGACACTGATGCCCTGGAGTACATTCAGAAAAGGGCAGTAAAGCTGGTGAGGGGTCTGGAGCAGCTGAGAGAGCTGGAATTATTTAGCCTGGAGAAGGGGATGCTCATGGGTGACTTTATTGTCCGTTGCAGAAGTAGGCCCATGTGAATGTAATGAGGCTCAACAAGGCCAAGTGCAAGGGACTGCACTTGAGCTGAGGCAATCCCAGGTATTTATACAGCCTGGGAGAATAAACAGCAGCCCTGCGGAGAAGGATGTGGGGGTCCTGGTGGACGTGAGCCAGCAGTGCGCTTGCAGCCCAGAGGCCAGCTGTGTTCTGGGCTGCATTAAAAAGGGGTGGCCAGCAGGGAGAGGGAGGTGATCGTCCCCCTCTGCTCGGCTCTTGTGAGGCCCCATCTGCAGCGCTGCATCCAGGCCTGGGGCCCCCAGCACAGGAAGGATGTGGAGCTCTGGGAGTGGGTCCAGAGGAGGCACTGAGATGGACAGAAGGCTGGAGCAGCTCTCCTGTGAGGAAAAGCTGAGGGAACTGGGCTTGTTTAGACTGGAGGAGACAAGGCTGCAGGGAGACCTGAGTGTGGCCTTCCAGTGCTTGGAGGGAGTGGATAAACAGGAGGGGGAATGGCTGTTTGTGAGGGTGGATGGTGATAGGACAAGGGGAATTTTTTTTTTAAGTGAGACAGGGGAGGTTTAGGTTGGATATAAGGAGGAAGTTTTTCACTCTGAGGGTGGTGAGGCATTGGAACAGGTTGCCCAAGGAGGCTGTGGATGCCGCATCCTTGGAGGCATTCAAGGCCAGGCTGGATGTGGCTCTGGGCAGCCTGGTCTGCTGGTTGGTGACCAGAACACAGCATGGGGTTGGAACTAGACGATCTTTGAGGTACCGTACCATATCCTTATCTTTAAATTGGAGTGATGTGGATTTGAAGGGTGGAATATTTGGTGGATCAAACCTAAGTGCAAGGTGTTGCACTTTGGTCAGGGCAATCCCAGATTATGCATACAGACTGAGCAGAAGCCTTTGAGTAGCCCTGTGAGAAGACTTAGGGGTTCTGCTAGATGAGAAACTTAATATGTGCCAGCAGTGTGTGCGCTTGCAGCCCAAAAGGCCAACTGTGTCCTGGGCTGCATCAAAAGAAGCTGGTCTTGGCAAGGGAAGTGGTTGTTGCTCTCTACTCCTCATGAGGCCCCACCTGGGATAGTGCATCTAGGTCTGGGGCTCCCAGCACAGGAAAGATGTGGAGCTTGTGTAGACGATCCAGAGATGGGCCATGAAGATGATCTGAGGGCTAGAGTATCTCTCCTAAGAAGACAGGCTGAGGGAGCTTGGCTTGTTTAATTTGGAGAAGAGAAGGCTCTGAGAAGACCTCATTTCAGCCTTCTAGGATTTAAAGGGATGTTATAAATAGGAAGGAAATCAACTTTTTACACAGGTAGATAATGACAGGACAAGAGCAAATGGTTTTAAACTAAAGGAAGGGAGGTTTAGGTAAATGTTGGGGAAGTTTTTCACTGAGAGGGTGTTGAGATGGTGAAACAAGGTGCCCAGAGAGGTTGTGGATGCCCTGTCCTCAGAGGTGTTCAAGGACAGGCTGGGTGGGGCCGTGGAACCTATTCTGGTGCTTGATCTAACAGTTAGCAGCCCTGCCCATGGCAAGGGGTTAGGGCTAGATGATCTCTGAGATTCCTTCCAACCTAAGCCATTCTATGATACCAGATTCAGGACCCTTGTAGGCAGGAATCTACTGTAATTAATGGATCCACCTTGACAGATCCTTGTCTTTGTCACCTGAAGGAGAGAGTTGACCATTAAAATAACTTCTTATTTCTTCCTAGTGATTTTGCAATTGCTGGATTATGACTCCACAGAAGAAAGAAACGTATTGATTTTATAGTTTAATTTTGCTTTTCTTTTGTGCCTTCCCACAGGACACAGAACATAAGTGTTCTTTGGTTTGTGGTCGCAAACTCAACTGTGGACTTCATAGATGTGAAGAGCCTTGTCACCGGGGCAGTTGTCAAACCTGCTGGCAAACAAGTGTGTACAATAATGCTTTTTTTCTTACATGTTATAGAAATATATTCACCTTAATTGATCAGAGTTGGACGTAGAACTTGATCAGAACCTGAAGATCTGTAGTTTGCTCTCATTGTTTTGTTGTTGTTGTTTTTTTTTTATAGTGGATAAGAAAGCTATTCTTTTTTAAATGAGTTTAGTAACTTTATTAAATTTTACTTGAATTAAAGTGAAATGTGTTCAGTTACATTGATCCAGCAATAGCTTAAACTTTGAGGGCAATCATGCAAAAGTAAAAATAAAAAAAAATAAATTTAGAATGTCAAAGTTGATGGAACTCTTCTGTTGACAAGTCAGTAAATTTTATAGATACTGGAATATATAGCAAAATCTGTTTAGGTGTTTAAAAATTGGACTTTCCCATGTTGTGTGCTAGTGATTTTTTTCTAGATGGACTGTCTGTGGAAGTAGATGTCAGTTGTGTATCATAGGCTTTCTGATCATGCCCTAGATGGTGGAAATACTAAAGAATTACTTCAAATAGATTGATAACCGTGAGGTACTATTTTATTATGAACTACTAAGCTACAGAATTGAGCTGGTGCAGTAGCTTTATATGAGTATGTATTCTGTTAAAATCTGTGTCAGATTAAGATACTAGTTTTTCACAACTGCTTCTCTCCACTTGATGTAGGAAACCGTATGTTCATTATTTCACACATTTATAATAGTGAATACTAAGCTTTCTGTTCTTGGCCTGAAATGGAAAGAAGAATGCTTTTGTATTTCAGAGTGCATGCTGGTAGGACCTTTCTTTAGAAAACAAATCTTACTGTGTCCAAACATTCTCTTTTAAAAAAGCAAAATAGTAACCTGAAAATCGTACAGGTCATTTCAGTAACTTCAGTTTAGCGAAGGCAGAACAAACAGGTAGTCAAAAGAGACTTGGTGACTCTTGGAAAGATGTTGAATGGATCAGAAGCACAGGTAGTGTTCTCCTTTCTCCTCCCAGTTTAAGGTGGGAATTCAGGAAGGAGAAAAAAAGATAATGTGAATAATTGGCTGCGGAGCTGATACCACACTCTGAGTTTGGGGCTTTGTGAGATCAAGCATGTTGACATTGTGTGACATGAGAGACCAGGTGCGGCAAGAGTGTTCTGGGTAGCAGGCTGGCTGGACTTACTAGCAAGCTTTGAACTAGATTCAGGGAGGGAAGGGGATGTATTTCTGAATGATGAAGAGCCAGGTAACACTGTCACTCTAGGAAGCAGCAGGGAAAGACCTCAGGATTATTCCAAAAGAATAACCATGTGCATCAGAACAGGTTATAGGGGATGACCTGCTGGAGAGGAGTTCTGCAGAGATAGACCTGGGGGACCTGGTGGACAGCAGATTGGCCATGAGCCAGCACTGTGCCCTTGTGGCCAAGAAGGCCAGTAGTATCCTAGGACCCATTAAAAAAGCATGTGGGCAGCAGGCTGAGGGAGGTTCTCCTTCCTCTCTACTTTGTGAAGCCACATTTAGACTACAGTGTCCAGTTCTGGGCTCCCCAGTTCAAAAAAAGACAAGGATCTCCTAGAAGGAGTCTAGTGGAGGACCACAAAAATGATTAAGGGCCTGGAGCATCTCTTGTATGAGGAAAGGCTGAGTAACCTGAGTATGTTCAGCCAGAGAAAAAGAATAGTGAGAGGGGATCTGATAAATGTTTGTAAATGTCTAAAGGAAGGTGGGAGGCAAATGGATGAGGCCAAGCTCTTCATGTTGTGTAGTGATGAGACAAGGAATAATGGCCTAAAACTTGAACATAGGAAGTTTTGTACTATTGTGCAGAAGAACTTCTTTATGGTGAGAGTAACAGAGCACTGAATCAAGTTGTCCAGAGAGGTTGTGGAGTCTCCTTCTGTGAAGATCATAGAATCATAGAATTGCTTAATTTGGAAAAGACCTTCAAGATCATCAAGCCCAACCACAACCTAACCATCCTACCCTAACTCTATCAACCGTCCCCTAAATCATGTCCCTGAGCACCACATCCAAACGGTTTTTAAACACGTCCAGGGATGGTGACTCAATCACCTCCCTGGGAAGCTCATTCCAGTGCTTAACTCCAGTGCTCTTTCTCTAAAGAAGTGTTTCCTAATATCTAGCCTAAACTTATCCTGGTGCAACTTAAAGCCATTTCCCCTCACCCTGTCACCAGTGAGAATAGACGAGCACTGCTCTCGCTGTAAGCACCTTTCAGATATTGCAAGAGAGCAATAAGGTCTCCCCTCAGCCTCCTTTTCCCCAGACTAAACAGCCCCAGTTCCTTCAGTCTCTCCTTGCAGGCCATATTCTCCAAGCCCTTCACAGCCTTGTTGCCCTTCTTTGGCCCTGCTCCAGCACCTCCATGTCCTTTCTGTACTGAGGTGCCCAAAGCTGAACACAGCACTCGAGGTGAGGCCTCACCAGTGCTGAGTCCAGAGGCAGGATGACTTCCCTGGTCCTGCTCACCACTCCATTCCTGATCCAAGCCAGGATGCCATTGGCCTTCTTGGCCACCTGGGCACACTGCTGGCTCATATTCAGCCGACTGTCCATCAGTACACCAGGGTCCCTTTCCATCAGGCAGCTTTCCAGCCACTCCTCCCCAAGCCTGTAGGGTTGCCTGGGGTTGTTGTCACCAAAACGCAGGACCCGACACTTGGCCCTACTGAAACTCATCCAATTAACCTCGGCCCATCCATCCAGTCTGTCCAGGTCCCTCTGCAGTACCTTTCTGCCCTCTGGCACATCAACACTCCCTCCCAGCTTAGTGTCGCCTGCAAGCTTACTGAGGGTGCACTCAATGCCCTCATCAAGGTCATTAATAAAGATGTTAAATAGAATAGCCCCAGTACCAAGCTCTGGGTACATCAGTTCATAAACTGATTAAGGGGATCCATATAGTGCTAAATGGTGTGAAGTATACAGAGGAGATTCTACGTCAAATTTTACAGAGTGATGCCCTTTTGATAATTTTGTCTGAAATCTTCCTGGCACCATGTGCTGGTCTGGGCAAAAGGATGAAATCTGTTCACACACAAGAGAATGGTAAAAGAATGAAAATTCAAAAATAGCAGGAGCTGGAAAGAAATGCAGACTAGCTTCTTCCAGATCAGAATAGAGTCAGATATGTAAAGAAGGAAAACAAACTGTAGAAAGGATTTTGAATGAGCCTAGAAGCAAAATTTGGATGCTGTGCTTTTGGAAAGGGAATTCAAGATATTTCCATTTTTAAGTCGATGATAGAACAAGAACAGCCTTCTACTTTACAAGAGCATTAATTCTGTTCTAGTTTAAGATGTTGTCAAAAAATCACTCTCTAAAAGCAAGCATATTTGTTATGAAATGTCTGTAGTCCAGTTATCTTGTAGGAGGCACAGGAGAAGGTGATTTCACTTTTGTGGTTCTTAATATTAAAAAAAAAAAAAAAAAAAAAGAAAAAAAAGATGCCAGAATATAACATTTGCATTTTCTTTTAATATTTCTCTTAGTAGAGAAGTACAAATACAGAGTTACATTTCTTGTGACTTGCTTTTTCAGGTTTTGATGAGTTGACTTGTTACTGTGGGGAATCAGTGATTTACCCCCCTGTTCCTTGTGGCACTCAGCCACCAGAGTGCAAAAAAACATGCACCAGGCCACATGACTGCGATCATCCAGGTAAGTCAAGCTATTCAGTTAAAAAAAAAAAAAAAAAAAAAAAAAAAAATTCAAAACATAGTAAAGCATTCATGGGTCTGTTTGAAAAAAATACTTACCCTTTTGTGAGCTATTTTTGCAGTGGTTTAATATTTTCAAAAGCTTATACTTCAAAACTAAGTAAAAATGTGCCGTGAATAACTGTAGTGGTACTTTTAACTCGTAAAACAACACATTTTTCTTTCTGATCCAGATAGCAACGTTCAAACATCATTAATAGTCACAATGCATTAAACCATGAGTGTCCAACCTTTTGGTTTGCCTGGGCCGCGTTGAGAAAGAGGAATTGTCTTGTGCTGCATATCCATGAGTTTCTCCAAAAGTAGCGCCTCTTATTTCCATGGAAACTACAGCTGATACAAAGAAAAGTTACACTGTTTTTCCACATAGTCACCACCGTTAGCTATGTGTTTTCACCAGCGATGAACAGGAGCCTGCACACAAGCTCATGAAGATCTGTGCGCTGTTAGTTTGGTCGTTGTTGAGCAATGAGTTGTGCCTGGAGCCACCCGTGGTGAAGCTTCCACCTTCACAGCAGGGAGTGGGCTGCATGCAGCCTGCAGGCCACATGCTGGTCATGTTTGCATTAAATGTTTCGTTTAATTAGAGACAACATGCTCTATTGAAAGAGAAGAATAATCTAGTGAACAGTAGTGAATAATTGGTTTCTGAGTTCCTTGAAATTACACTGACTGAAAGCTTGTGCTGTAACACGTTGGACAGATATGCTTTGTTATATTCTGTCTAATAGTGTAATCCTGCTCAGAAGCTACAAATGTTTTCTATTATCTGTTTAGTTTTGAAAATGCAGAAGAATATTCACCTAAGAATCTGCCATTGTAATTTTTAAAGACTATTTTAAAGAACAAATTATCCTCTCATGAAGCGTCTTTCCTCCCATTACTTGTGTACTAATGACCAACTCATATATAATAATCCATAATGTCTCTTTTAAGGCATTTGACTGAACTATGGTAATAAAACTGTTTTTTAATCTGTGGCTGCAGTGTACCATTCATGTCACAGTGAGGAGAAGTGTCCACCCTGTACCTATCTCACTCAGAAATGGTGTATGGGCAAACATGAAGTAAGTCTTAGTGTTTTTGTATTCTTAATTATATGCAGCTTGAAAATAGTTATTGATGTTCTGGATGTGCTTTTATGTTTATGTAACTTAAGGGATAACCCTGTGATGGTTCAGCTTCTAGGACTGTTGAGTTATATTTTCATGGCTTCTTTGGAATGGAATATATTATCGGAGTTGGTATTTAATATGATTAAATAGGAAAAATCTTTTATGCCATGTGTATTCATACTGATATTAATGGACATAAGGAACACTGTCTTTGTCCAGAGTATTTTAGTATTACGTTTCTTGTGTGGATAATGCCAAACAAAGGTGTTAACAATAGAAGTGCTTTGAGATTTGCTGTTATAATTACTGATTTTCTTTTATGTGGTCTTCCTCCTCCCCTCTTTCAGCTGCGAAGCAATATTCCCTGTCATCTCACTGACATTTCCTGCGGACTTCGCTGCAATCAAATGTTAAAATGTGGAATGCACAAATGTAAAAGAATCTGTCATAAAGGGGAATGTCTTATAGATGAAGAGTGTAAACAGCCGTGTATTATCCCAAGACTGTATTGTAATCATCCCTGTATGGCTCCATGTCATCCTTCTTCATCCTGCCCAACAACATCCTGCTGTGCAAAGGTTAGGTGCTCAGTGAAAGTTAACTGCAAATTCACTGGCAAATAGTATGATTTAACTACCAGCCAAAAACATTACTGACAAAAGGCGATGTTTTTTTAATACAAAAAATGTCATGCTATCATATAAACTTAAAATATTGAGTAATGTGATGGAGCGTGTTTGTTTTGCTTTTTAAAATTATTTGTCATTAAATAGTCACTATTCCTGTAGGAGTGCAATTCACCTCTCTCACTTCCCTCCCTGAACAAAAAAAAAAAAAAAAAAAGTTTAAACCAACTGCTGTCTTGTGCAATGCAACAGGTTGAACTTCAGTGTGAATGTGGAAGAAGAAAGGAGAGTATGATTTGCTCAGAAGCATCTAATACATATCAGAGGTTTGTACTATGATAATTATTTTACTTCTGTCATTAGATCTTTGCAGTTTGATTGGATTTCAGTATTGGCAATTGTACAATCAGTGAATATACAGATGGTATAGTATATCCAGGAGTTTGGCTGATGTAATTGTTATACTGGAGTAGGAAAAAAAGGACACTCAGTCTATCCTGGGCTCACGTGATAGACTCCAGCAGAGTGGATCTCCAGGAGAGACCCTTCCCCACTGGCATTCAGCTCTTAAATGGGTCCAGGAGAGGTGCAGCCAGGCTCCACCCCTTCCTGCAGCACAGGAGAATTGCCTTCGCCTGTGCTCCCGTGGCTGACTCACTGCTCGCCTCAGGTGATCAATCAGAGGTTCAGGCTGTGATTCAGCAGCCCCACACAGCAATATATTCCATTCATGAAGTTTTTCACGCTTTTTCCCTATTCCTCTGAGCCTCCATATCAGCTATGCTCTTCTGCAACACATTTCTCTTTTTGCTGTCAGTCTCTAACTGTCTTGGCATGCCACAGCTTGGATTTCTCATCTGTGGAATTCTAATTCAGTCATCTGAACATGTGATGGTATCTAACAGTCCATGTGTGAGTTGCTGTTAAAGTTCCCATTAATGTCTGATGGAACCTAGTTAGTACAGATGATGGAATTTAAAGAGTGATAAAGCTGGAATAGGCAGCTAAATTTAGGTTGAATAACTTTTTAGATTTCGTTGACTGTAATGAGAGCTTTGGTTCTTAATATCTGAATCTTGATTTTCAATATGCAAGCTGAGTCCTACCTAGCTTTTTTTTTTTTTTTGCAATGAATTGGTCTCTAAATGCTGTTTCTAAACTACGCTTATTTTTATCTTATATCAGAGGGCAAAGAAGGGACAAGGAAAACAAGAATCAAGTTGAACTTTGAAAGTTATGAAATAGAAATAGCAAAATAGAGACAATAAAAACTCCTTTTTACCCTGCGATTGAGAGGGAATAAAAAAAATAATTTGGAGGGTTGAAGTGCAACAAAAATTTTGCTCTACGTACCAGTTCATAGTAGAGAGTAGTTGTAGATACTTCTTGTCTTTCGGAGAAAGCATCCTAATGATTTTTTCACCTCTGTTATTTGAGGAACTATCCCAACTGAGGATGTATTGCTTTTCTTACTGATCAGTGCCCAGACTTAAATTCTTCAGAAGGTGGCTTAGTATCTACTTAATAGGTTCCTTAGTACTGTGAATTAAGCATTACAGAACAATAGTAAGTAGACTTTCAGGAATTTTGTGCTTTTAATTATTTTTTTTTTTCCCAGTACTGATATAAGCCAAAAGATTGGCTCAACATTGAATTATCATTTAGAATTGGCATGAGCTTGTCATTAATGATAAGCTGGATGGTAACCGCATTGCAAGTTTTTGTCTTGGAAGCCTGTTATATTTCCCCTATTTGTGAGGCTCAGGCAATCCAAAAACACTCGTACAGGGGAAGATGGTGTATGTGAAGTCAGTGGGATGTATGTATGAGCCAAGTCAATAGGAAGGAAACAAAGCGTTCAGTTTAAAGCGTATCTCTTGGTTCACACGTGTTCAATTAACTGATATTACCAACAAATGAACCATGTGATGTTAGCAAAAACAGTGTTTAATGCTTGCTAATTTTACATCTCTAACTGTTCAGATCACCAAGACATTAAAATACTCCAGTTTTATGGGAATTAGCTTTGAATTTTTCCACCATCTTCATTTTTAAGGAATAAATAGAAAACCAAACTACTCCCGTGGTACTGCTGTGGAGAGTTCACCAAGCTAATAGAGTGTCCAGGTTTCTCAAAAACGTTACAGAGAGTGTTTTACCAAGTTCAAAGCTATTTAATGGCACACAAAGGTGCCCAAAGGAACAGGAAAGGATCTCTGGAGCTCTGTCTGTATATGTGATATAGATGCTGTTGTCATCTAGTGGCCTGTTTCTCTGACCCAACCTGATAAATTTGAAGCTGGTAGTGTCTCTCAATGCTACTTTTTTTAGTGTAGTATGATTATCCTTCTTGATGTGTGAATAGTTGTTTTCTGAATGTCGTGTGAAGTGTTTGGAGACGAATGTATGCTTTTATCTGAGAATTATCAGGAAGGACAGTTCAGAGAACAGAATTTTAGATGTGGGATTTTGAGACATGGGATATTTCACTTTAAAATGTACTGTGTATTGTATTCGTAGAGATTTTAGCTAGAAAATGAGACTAGAAAGGCTTGCTATTAATGGGAATTATGAAGTTGTTTTATAAAGAAAATTTTAAGTTTCAGTAGGCATTTCATTCTTTCCTTTTGGCTTGTATCATCAATATTTTCTAGATAAACTTCAAAGTAATTATAAATTTACAGGTTTTAGTTGCATACAGTTAAAGAAGAATCACAGGAAAGTTAAAAAGCATTGTTAAACCAGTATGTTCAGGTGCAGTTTCAGTCTTAAGCAAGTAAGAAGGAGTATTCACATTGTCTAGTTTAGACTTAGAGTTGTTGCTCTGAATAATTTCATAAAGAAGCAAGGCTGTTATTTGCATAAGATGAGAAAGATTTACGTTTTAATCTACATAAGTAGATAAATCTTCTAAAACTAGGTGATTTAGAACTAGATTTTGGTTCTGTAATCTTACAAGGAAGCATGCTTGCTTTTCTTCTTCTATCTGGATATTTTAGTGTGGAGCTTTATATACTATTTCCAAGATCTAATGAAAACTAATACTCTTCTGTTGCAGAATAGCTGCTATATCTATAGCCACTAAGTTAACGGATCTGCAGCTTGGAGATTCAGTGGAAATCAGTAGACTTATTACAAAAAAAGAAATGAAGCAGGCCAGGTAAGGACAGGCATGTAGAAATATGAAATCCTTGTGAGTACATGAAGAATAAGTGACTTGGAAAATGCGTAGTATTATCAGTAGAATTCTGGTTAAAAGACTTTTAATAACCTAGCTCTACTTTAATACTGCTATAAGAATGTTTTACTATTTTTATATCTGTTTTTGATTTAATGTAGAATGAGCTCTATCATTCCTTAGCTTCTTGTTATAATTATATATTGAACATCGTATTAGTTTCAGAGTTTCTCTCAGCAGACTTAGAATCACAGAATGATTGAGATTGGAGGGGACTTCTGGAAGTCAGCTAGTCCCAATTCCTTGCTCTAGAGTCTAGAGCCAGAGCACTAAGGACAGACACTGCTCAGCTGCTCTGGACAACCTGTGCCAGTGCTCAGTCACCTGCACTTACATATATATATGTATGTGTGTGTGTGTGTGTGTGTGTGTGTGTGTGTGTGTACATATATATATACACATATATGTACACACACACACACACACACACATACATACATACATATATGTAATTAGTATATATGTATATTGTGTGTGTATACATACACATAATTAGTATTTCCTGATGTTCAGAAGGAATTTCCTGTGTCTCAGTATGTGCCCATTGTCTCCTGTCTTGGCTCTGGACGCTGCTGAAAAGAGCCTGGGTCTGTTCTCTTTGTACCATCCCTTAAGGGATTTAGATAAATTGTTAAGATCTTTGTCAAGCTTCTCCTCTGGTCTGAACAGTCCCAGTTCTCTCAGCCATTCTCAGCCCAGGACAAGTACTGCAGTCCATTCAGTCAGCCCTTTGTTGGACTCCCTTTGGTATGCTGAAGTATCTCTAGTACACAGGAGCCCAGGACGCAGTACTCCAGGATTAGCCTCACAAGTGCTGAGTTGAGGGAGGGATCACATCCATTGATGTGTTGGCAATATTTTCTTTAATGCAACTCAGAATACCGTAAGCTTGTCTTCTTGCAAAGGCACATTACTAACTTGAACTTTTTGTCCATGAGGTCCACAAACTCTTTGGAGTCCATCTGAATTTCCTCAGGTTGCTGTTAGCATTCTTTTCTGGATGACTAAAAGGACTTACTTCATTTTTAGTGAATCTAATTGTTTTTTTCTGAATTCAGGTTGCAATGTGATGAAGAATGTTTAGCTCTTCAGAGGAACAGGTGGGCAACAACTTCACTTGCCTTTTTCTGAAAGGCACCATATGTTTCTTCCACACAGACTTCCAGCCACTCTGCTTTAAGCATGTAATGTTGTGTGGGGTTGTTCTGGCCGAAGTACAGGGCTTCATCCCGTTGGCCCTTCGATAATGTCTATCCAGATCACTCTGAAGTGCCTATCTACTACCCACAGGCAGATCAACACTTCCTTCCAACTTGGTGTCATCTGTAAACTTACTGAGGGTGCACTCAGTGCCCTCGTCCAAGCCATCAATAAAGATAAACAAGACAGTCTTACCACTGATATGGGGAGCACCACGTGTGATCAGTTGCCAGTTGGATTTTACAGCATTCACCACCAACAGGGATCTGTATTGAGCTGAGATTTAACAGTACAGTATATTGAAGAGTCCTAAATATTAGTATCAAACATATAAAATCTGATCTTTTATATGTTGTTTATTCGTATTAGTAACTCATCTCAACTCTTCAGTGAGAAAATGTTTCAGGTTGATTTTTTTTTTGTTGTTTATGTGTGATGTTTTCGCTTTTTTTCTCTCCTACTGTTGAATTTAGGCGCCTTGCCGATGCTCTTGAAATAGACGATAATTCTGACCCTTTTAACACTCGTTCTTCTGGACCAAAGTACAGTGACCTCTTAAAAGAAGATGCCAGGTATGTGTTTTGATGATGATGGGTGTTGTAGATAAACAGTTCAGAGAGCAAGATGGAAAATAGATCATGATTCTACTATCTTTCAGAAACCAAGATACAGATTTTCACTTCCTTACTACGTCAAATATCTTGCACATATTTCCCGCATGTATACTCTTTTTCTTTTGAGTACAATCAAATCTCACCTAGCCTGCACCTTGCTACATTAAACCAACATCTTTGGTTTCATGTTTTTCAAATTACTTCTATTTTCTTGTCCGCTATTCTCTACACAGACTGCAGTGTTTAGAATTGACCAGAATCCTGTATTTTATTTCAGATGTCTTAAAAAATAGTTGTAATACTTCTTTGTTCCCTTCATGAAAGTATTTATGTTGATTCATTCTACAGTTTTACTTGCATTCCCCTCTTAGCTGCTTTATATTTGTGAATTGATTCTCAAAATAAAGCACTCAGGCCATTCTTCTCATTGAGTCTTGGCCCTAAGCAAAAGATTTTGTTAGTCTCAAAGGATACTGCACACTGATCTATTGAATTTAATTTATCTTGCTATAGTTTGCAATGTAAATTAGTTTCTCCCTGAATTAACAGATCTACATTTACGTCAGCAGCAAACTTCAAACTGTAGATCTAAGGCTTTAATGTTTTCTTTCTTGATCACTCTTGATGGTCTTTCATCAGTTGGTGAAACATTTGACTTTCCTCCGAATGGCAAAATCTACGAAGTATGCAAGTTACAGAATTTTTTTCTGGCAGCTCAGAATTCTCTGTAAGTTCTGACAAGTGGAATGACTTGCAACAGGCTTCATTCTCCTCAGCCTAATCATGGAATCACCAAGGTTGAAAAAGATCTCCAGGATCATCCAGTCCAACCGTCCACCTATCACCAATTTTCCACTAAACCACGTTCCTCAGTACAACATTTAAACATTTCTTGAGCACCTCCAGAGATGGTGACTCCATCATCTCCCTGGAGAGCCTGTTCCAGTGCCTGTCCCCTCTTTCAGAGAAGATGATCCAACCTGAATGTCCCCTGGCACAACTTGAGGCCTTTCCTTCTAATCCTGTCACTAGTTACCTGGGAGGAAAGGCCGATGCTCTCTTTGCCACAGCCTCTCTTCAGGTAGTTGTAGAGAGCAATAAGTTCCCATCTGAACCTCCTCTTCTCCAATGACCTTCTAATGGATTTGTTATTCTTGGCTTTTCAGAATTTTTGCCAGTATCAGAGTCTGCCAGTGTTGCTTGTTAACCCCATGCTTCTTTCCACCCTTCAATGTAAGTTCATGCTTTTCTGTAGCTTGGAGTACAGAATGTACTTCCTTGCATATTGACCTGGCACTCCCCTTTATTTATTAAGTTAAAACAGTTTCATGAAGCTTGCTGCCAAACTTGGATAGACAAAACTATGCAGAATTGAGAGGAGACTTTTTTCATCACAGCTTCATCTCATAACATCAAAGGAAAACTTGAAACTCTAAAGGAAATCTTGCTTTGTCAGCCTTAGTGGCAGAGGTGTGAACAGTCTGAAATTAGCCTGATTACAATCCCCCTGCCAGAGCAGGAACACCTAGATGAGGTCCCACAAGAACTTGAGGCGGGTTTTGAATGCCTTCAGAGAAGGAGACCCCACAAGCTCTCTGGGCAGCCTGGTCCAGTGTTCTGTTATCCTCACCGTGAAGTTTTTCTCATATTCACGTAGAACCTCCTGTGTTCCAGCTTGCACCCGTTGCCCCTTGTCCCATCACTGGATGTCACTGAGAAGAGCCTGGCTCCATCCTCCTGACGCTCACCCTTTACATATTTATAAGCATTAATGAGGACACCCCTCAGTCTTCTCCCAGCTAAAGAGACCCAGCTCCCTCAGCCCCTCCTCGTAAGGGAGATGCTCCACGCCCTTAATCGCCTTTGTGGCTCTGTGCTGGATTCTCTCAAGCAGTTCCCTGCCCTTGAACTGACACCATACTCCAGATGTGGTCTCACCAGGACAGAGTAGAGGGGGAGGAGAACCTCTCTGGACCTTCTAACCACACCCCTTCTAATACACCCCAGGGTGCCATCGGCCTTCTTGGCCACAAGGGTACAGTGCTGGCTCGTGGTCATCCTGCTGTCCACAGGACGCCCAGGTCCCTTTCCCTGTTCTGCACTCCAGCAGGTCAGTCCCCAACCCATACTGGTACCTGGGGTTGTTCTTGCCCAGAAGCAAGACTCTACATTGCCCTTGTAATGAAACATAAAATTTCTCCCTGCCCAACTCACCAGCCTGTCTAGGTCTTGCTGGATGGTAGCCCAGCCTTCTGGCATGTCATTCTTCCTAGTTTTGTGTCATCAGCAAATGACAGTAAGTAACAGGCCAAAAAGGTAGTGAGGTCCAGCTTTTGCTTTTTAAGGAAGTAGTAAAACTGTGGGTTTTAGATGATGCCCATTAAATTAGTTTCTGTTCAGCTCATCTCACCAATTCATTCAAACTGCAGAGAATTAACATTCTCTCAGTCAGCTCGTAAAATCTCCTTTTTTCCCTGAGTACTTCAGTCTTGACTGTCTTGGAATTGCTTTTTGAAAGAATGCTCATTTGGTTTAATACTGCTGGTCACTTTCAGTTAATAACTCTTTTTAGAGGCTTTTTTTTTTTTTTTTAAAGACGTTTCAGGTGCTTATAGACCATCTCATTGGACTGCTGTTTCCATTTTCTTTTTTTCTGTGGACATTTTATTTTAAAATTTGAATGTTCATGGCTGTCATTTAATTCAGTATTTACTTTCTGACTCTCTGGATTTAAGTATGTCCTGAATAGATAATTTTTATTTATTTATTTTTAGCTACTGATTTTTGTGTTAGCATTTTTTTCAAAATCTCATGCTGCATGTGCTGACTTTGTTTCATAGATAGGTGTCTGGAGTGACCTTTATTTTTAACTCTGAAGGTCAAATTTGGCACTCTGTTTTTTGGAATTCTCTGAGTCGTGTAATACTTTTCTCAAGTGAAGATTCAAGATTTCTGATAACTCCATTCAATGTGGTATTCACTTGATGAATGGGACCTGTTATAAAACATGGAAAGTTTTCCAGTGATAGGCTGAGTCCATTTTAGCATCTGAGTCCATTGATCTGTGATTTTGGTAGACAAGCGACTCAACGTTGTCATCTTTCATATTTGCTTGAGACCACTTGATCCTTTGATCAGACCTTCACTTCAGCACCTAGCCTTGTAGGGCATCCATGTCTTGTCTGTTGAAATGCAGACGTAATTCACGAAATAATGTTGTCTTGCTCTGAAGTGGTGCCTTTGAAGAAGAAACTTTATTTACTGCTAACTTTGAGATAGGAAATCTTCAGGTACCCTTTTTCTGTGTGAAGATGATGTGCTGACAAATGTTAACCTTACTTTTGAAGTTAGTTTACCTGCTCATTTAAACAGAGAGTGTAAAGCTCACTCTGACAGATTCAATCTACTGTGATTAATTAGGGTAAACTAATTACAAAAATCTTTAATATATCATATCAAGAATATTTTGTTTCCTTGCAGTTAGTCTTATTCTTCTATTGTTTTCATAATTCACCAGCCAGTGCACTTTTTTTCTGTCTTGGAAAAGAATTTCACTCTTTAAAACCAATACTTGTTTTTATGTCTAATCATGTAATACACGTGAATTGCCATAATGACAAGTAGTTGAAAAACACTGAAATGACAAATTTAAAACCTTCATTTTACTGATCTGAAAATTCAGAGTTGTATTGTCAGACAGTTGTGCTGTATTGTAGAATTCTGTGCTGTCTTCCAAGGCTTGGAGGGAAAATAATTCAAGATTTTCATAGTAATGATGACATAAATGAACATTTTAAAATGCCAATCGAGTTGTGTATAAACTGAAGTGCAGTCTAAACTCTTGTATTTGCCTCAGTTAATTGAGATCTTTAATTTTGTGGTTGGTAAAAATGTTAAAAAAATAAAGTCGTTGTACATTCAGTTGCCTCATTTACCTAGTATATTGTTCTTGCAGGAAAGACTTAAAATTTGTCAGCGATGTTGAGAAGGAGATGAGAATGCTTGTGGAAGCTGTGAATAAGGTCAGTACTTGCGTGTTCCTTGAGTTATTAAAAGGAGCAGTTTCCTCCAGATTGGGAGGAATCTGAATAATGTTCACTAAGCTTTAGCGTTAGTAGTAAGAATTAACACTAAATATTTTTTTACTCTATTAGAATGCGTATTTTTAATTATAAACAAAGTTAGGATGCACAGTATTGGAATCACTTCTGTCACAGCAAAGTAGTAGTTTGTTTTTTTGTTTTGTTTATATTAAGGTTCAAGTAGTTCCAGACTTCAGTGCATCAGTGCAAAAGGAGAGAGTCCAGTGTGGAGTCTTGTAAAGATTACTAGGGGACTGGAACATCTCTTAGGAGGAAAGGCTGAGAGACTTGGGACTTCTTAGCCTTGAGAAAACCCTTGAGGGTGGGGGATCCAGTCAACACTTAAAAATATCTAAAGGGCAGATGTCCAGTAAGTAGATGGGTATTCGAAACTTGCTTTTCTTTGTAGCCTACTCTAGGCTTTAGCAGGGGGATTGGACTCAATGATCTCCAGAGGTCAGAGATTCAGATTTTTGAGAATGAAAGCCCTAGGTTCTTCTTGTCCCTGTTGCAGAAGTTGCTTACAGATCTATAGATGCTTTCCAGCATCTGATGTATGTAGTAGTCCTCCTCTTTCTAGAAGGAAACTTGGATTCAGCGACAGTTATCTGGAAGACTCCAGCATACCTAGAGAGGTCTATTCTACAGACAAAATCATAGGCTTTTAGTAAAAGCAAAATTCTCCCTTCAGGCCTCCATGAACAAAGCAGCCAGAAACAGTGATCTGCAGAACCGGAACATTAGCTCTTTAACTCCCACTGCTTTACATGATGTTATGGTGTGGAATACCAACAACAAAAATCAAAAAACCATGACAGTAAACGACTGTTAAGATTCTATAAAACAGGTTGAGTATCTAATGAAAGTGTGTAATGCAGAAGAGAATGAAAAGTGTAAAACAAATCAGTCATGACAATACTTTCCCTATCTGACCTAGAGGATCATAGAATCATTAAAGTTCAAAAAGATCTCTAAGACCGTTTAGTCCAACTGTCCACCTACCACTAATATTGTGCACTAAACAGTGTTCCTAAGTACTGCATCTACCCTTTCCTTAAACACCTCCAGGGACAATGACTCAACCAGCTCCCTGGGCTCCCTGTTCCAGTGCCTGACCACTCTTTCAAAGACATTTTTCCTCATATCCAGCCTGAACCTCCCCTCAAGGTGCAACTTGATGTCCCTCTAGTCCTATTGCTTGTTACGTGGGGGAGGAGGCTGACCTCCACCTCACTACAACCTCCCTTCAGGTAGTTGTGGAGAATAAGTTTTCAGCTGAGCCTCCTCCAGACTAACCAGTCATAGTTCCCTCAGCTTGTTGTGCTCCAGACCCCTCACCTGTTTTATTGCCCTTCTCTGGACACGCTCAAGGGCTTCAATGTCTTTCTTGTAGTGAGGAGCCCAAAACTGAACGCAGCACTCAGTGCTCAAGGTGTGGCCTCACCAGATGTGAACGGGGGGGACAGTCACCTCCGTGGTCCTGCTGGCTGTGCTGTTTGTGATACAGGCCAGGATGTCATTAGTCGTCTTGGCCACCTGGGCACACTGCTGGCTCATGTTTAGCAGTGTCAACCAACACCCCAAAATCCTTTTCCTCTGTGCAGCTTTTCAGTCGCTGCTCCAAGTTGCTACCTCCCAACTTGGTGTCACCTGCAGATTCCCTGAGGGTGCACTCAGTCCCGTCATCCAGGTTGTCAGTGAAGATACTGAACAACATGGACCCCAGTAATGACTCCCTGGGGAACACTTTCCATGACTGGTTGCCAGCCAGATTTAACTCCATTTAACTTCACCACTCTCCTGGCCCAACCAGCCAGCCAGTTCTTAACCCAGCAAAGAGTGTACCTTTGGGCTGCCAGCTTCTCCAGGAGAATACTGCACGAGACAGCATCAAGGGCTTTGTTTAAGTCTAAGTATGCTATGACAGCAGCCTTTCCCTCATCTGTCAGGTAGGTCATCTGGTCACAGAAGGAGATCCGGCTGATCAGGCAGGACCTGCCTTTCACGAATCCATGGTGGCTAGGCCTGATCGCCCGGTTGTCTTACAGAAGCCGTGTGATCTCCCTCAGGGTGACCTGTTCCATAACCTTCCCTGACACTGAGGTCAGGCTGAAAGGCCTGTAATTCTCTGGATTCTCGTTACAACCCTTCTTATAGATGGGGATCACATTAGCAGGTCTCCTGTTAAAGTTCCTCATCTGGAACTTTCCTGGTTGACGAGGACCACTGATAGATGGAAAGTTGCTTGGCCGTCGCCTCTGACAGCTGCCTCAGCACCTCTGGGTAGATCCCATCTGGCCTCATGAACTTGCGACAGTCCAGATGGAGTAGCAGGTCTCCTGACTGTTTCCACCTGAATGATGAGGTGTTTATTCTGCTCCCCACCCCAGAGTCCTGGTCAGGAGGCTGTGTACCCCAAGGATAACTGATCTGACTCTTAAGGACAGAGACAAGGAAGGTATTGAGAGCCTCAACATTTTCCTTATCCTCAGTGGTTCATTCTCCCCGTCGTTTCGAGTAAAGGATATTTCTTCATTCTCCTCTTACTGTTAATATTATTTGTGAAAATATTTTTTGTTGTCCATTACTGCAGTGGCCTGGTTGAGCTCACATTAGGTTTAGCCTTTCTGATTTTCTCCCTTCATACTTCCTTGTACTCTCCCCAGGTTGCCTGTCCTTTCTTCCCCAGGAGGTAAACACTTTTTTTCTTTCTTTCCTGGAGTCTCAGTGAAGTTCCCTGTTCAACCATACTGGTCTTTCCCACAGACTCATCTCATGGCACATAGGGACAGCCTGCTCCTGTGCCTTCAAGACTTGCTCCCAAGGGACCTTCCCTACCAATATCTTGAACAGATCCAGGTCTGCCCTCTTGAAGTCCAGCATAGCAGTTTTGCTGACCCCTGTTCTGCCTTCACCAAGGATTGAGAACTCATCGCTCTGCCCAAGACAGCTCCCACCACCACATAAAAGGCAAATTGCTCTCTGTTTAAGTTTCTGTCGTGATCAAGTTGAACAGTGTAGAGTCACTTGGCAGAGTTCTGCACAATCCTGCACTTCACACTGTTGCTATTTTGCAAGGTGAAAGTAATCCCCAAGAGACAAATCATGTTTCAAAGGTTTCTTTTCTGAACAACAAGGATGAGTGACAGAATTCTTAGGCTTTGGAGTCTATATCATACACGTGCAGGCTAAATATTCTTCTTTCGTGAAGTCCTTAGAAGGCAAATCAAAGAGTTACCTGAGAAGTTCCATCAGAATATTTAATGTATGAGGGCTGCTCCAAAAGTAATGCCTCCTATTTTATTATGTTGGAAGATGCATTGCAGTTCCACCTCAAGTTATGGCAAATAATTTTATGCACTTTGATACACTGGATAAATACAGTCTTGTGAACAGAGAAAAATATGCATCTGTACTTTCCATTCTGATAAAGGAATTTGAGAACAGGTTTCAAGATTGCCAAAAATATCATGGCTTTTTTTTTTTTTTTTTTAATATTTGCAGCTCCATTTTTGGTCAACATAAATACGTTACCTGCATGTTTTCAAATGGAATTTATATGGTTACAATCATATATTTAACTTAAAACTTTGGTCATATCTCTTTACTTTTATAAGACCTATCTTAACAGAGGAAAACGTTCCTCATTTTGCAATCACACCGTATTCACATCTTCACTTTTTGGCAGTACATACATTTGTGAACAACTATTTTCAAGAATGAAGTACAGGAAGAGTAAAATTTCATCAAAAATCTCTGATGATCACTTTGATAACTCATTAAAATTGCAATCACTTCCATCAAATCAGTGATTGATGTATTAGATAAACAAGGTCAGATATCCCACTAGTTTTGTGGTTTTTGTTGCTTTTTTGTTTTAATAAAAAATATTGAAGGTTAAAGTAAGTTTTGTTCCTTATGTACATTGAACATACTATACATTTTACAAAGGCTTCTCCAGAAGTAATGCCTTCTATTTTGCTATGTTTACTATTTTACTATGTTTTACTATGTTGGGCCACGGCATCAGAGGCAGATGTTGGTGGAATGGCAATAGAGGTCGAACCTTCCTGCCAATATTCCCTTACATTTAATTGCCATGCAGCAGAGGACAGCAAGGGGGCAGTCTGGCTGACGTGGAAGTGTATATGAACAAGGGGATGGAACTGAGTTCGTCTGTGCAGAAAAAATTGCTCCCATTGACAGTCATCAACACCTGCTGAACATTTATGGAGACCAAACAGTGCATGTGACTTTGGTAGTGGTGTGTCTCAGCAGTGGTAACAATGACAGTGGGTTATCTCCCCGGTACAAATTTTTATGAGCGCAGCAAGCAGGCTCTGGTTTGTCACTGGCAAAAATGCATAGCTAATGGTGATGACTGTGTTGAGCAGTAGTGTTTTGTAGCTGAGAATTTACTCTATCAAATAGTGTGATTGTGCCCTTTGTATCTTTAGTAGTTTCCATGGAAATAGGAGGCATTACTTTCGGAGTGATTGTGGACAAGACAATTCCTGTCCACTCTGTGCATTCCAGGCAAGCCAAAAGGTTAGACACCCATGTCCTAAATCCTTTCTGGTTGAAGATGTGCCTTACATTCTTTATTTCTAAATGTAGAGCTTACTCTCTTGTATTAAAAGGGTTTGGCATGTTAGCCTATCAGATGTTCAGGTAGCTCTGCCTATGTCAGTACTATCTCTTGTACACATTACTGTTACGTATATTTACATCTGCTTTGATTTGTTTATGTTTTTGCACTGTTGGATACAACTTCAACTTAACTGGATAAATGAGCAATAAAAAGGATTTCTATTCTTTTCCTTATTTTCTGAATGGTCACTCTACACGTTAATACAGTTAAACTCATCTGCCATTCTATGACTTTGCTTGCCTCATGAACGTCTGTTCCCCTAGATTCACCTGTATGCACGAATCTGGTACAGCTGAGTTGACACTGCTATTGTATATAAGCAGACAAGCCAGAAAATATTTGTATCATCCAGGTCTGTCCGCATATAGGAAGAAATTCTGATGTTTTTTTTTCCTGAGCCCAGAATTACTACGACTTTTCTAAAGGAAGTAATAAATAGGTGCAGAATTTGTAGAGTTCGCTTCATCTAAACGTTTGTCTAGAACCTGTATGTGTTGTAGTTGGTAGGTAGTTTAATGTTGTTACTGATAAGTAAAGATTCTATCCTGATTGCATATAATTACTCTTAAAAGTAATGAGCATGGAAAAGAGTGACCACAATTTCAGATCTGTTTACTATTCATAATTTAGCTACTGAACAGTTTGAGAGGAGGCAGATATTTCTGTGTGGTGATTTCTGCAGTTTAAATAATTTTGAAGAGCATTTATTCTTTTGCTTAATGTAACTAGTTAAAATTTAAAATAATAGTTTCCAAATAAATAAATAAAGAGTGCACAGTGCTGCATCAAAGTTACTTCTGGCAGTACCAAATCAGACTTGAACTAACATTTGTGTGTAGTTTAAGATTTATCAAAATTGTCCTTTTATTAGATTCTGAAGTGAGCTTTTCTGCATCTTAGTGACTTAGAAAAGACTTCTCATGTCATCTGTAACATGCCAACTTTTTGATGTCATTCTCAGTAATTCTCACTGTGTAAGCCAGAGGTATATTAATCAAATGTTTGTATTTGAATGTCTAGTATAGGTTGTCAGAAAACGTCCCAGAATCATTCAGGGACCTAGAGAAGTCATCTAGTGCAAACTCCTCCTTGTAGCAGGAACCAACAGTAAAGTCAGATCAGGTTGTTCAAATTCTGAAAAGCTTTCTGAAATTGGCTGCTCCTAAGGACCTTCTACTTCATGTGCCTAAAATGCTTTCTGCAGATGATCAGTCTGTAGTTCTTGTTGTCATTCTCGTTCTTCCTGAGCCTAGGCACAACAGTGGGTTTTTTTCTAGTCATTAGGTTCATACCGAATACTCCACAACCTTTCAAAGATGATTCTGGTCTCTTAGTGTCATTAAATGCCCTGCATCCAGTTCTGCAAACTTGTTCAGGTTCAGAATTCTCTAGCAATCCCTGACTCAAACTTTGTTTGAAACTGGTAGTTTATCTTCCCCTTGAATCCTGTCTGTAGGCCTAAAATCCTGTGATACCTTTAGGTGACAAATTAGGCAAAGGCAAAACAGGGTGTTTTGAGTCATTGAAGCAGACCGAAGTATTGAGTACCTTGTATGATGTTACTACGTCACACCACCCATTAGGAGGGAGGGACAATTAAAAAAAAAAAAAAATTATTATTATTATTTTTTTATGTAGCAGCCAGCGTCAGATCAAACATCAGTCTTGGTTAACTGAAACTAAAACTACTTTAATGATATAGTCTGTAATGATAAAGTCTATAATGATAGACTTTATTACATGGCAGATTTTGCAGATGAACAGCTGCTTTGGTACAGGCAAGTGATAACTAAATCTGATGCCTTTATAGCAGTACCTGCATTGTAAGAAAGCAATCTGAAAAAGAAAAATTCAGAAAAAAATATCCTGCTTCTTTGGGGTGTAAGGAGAGAGGATGTATTCAGAATTTGTACATACATACATGTGTTAATGCTTTGAGGTGAGAACTAAATTGTCGTTTTCAGATGAGTTTTTATCAATACTGATTTATTAGCATTCTGTTGTAGTACTTTTTGTCACAGTGGCAAAATTTACAAGGTAGAAGCAGTCTTTCTCATTTCACTGTTCCCTCCTCATGCCCTACCTTTCTTTGCTAAAGGGAAACCTTATTGTATTTTGTTTTTTCTTTTGACTTCAGGGCAAGTACACAAAGAAGAGTCATTGTTACCCACCAATGAACAGAGATCACCGCAGAATCATCCACGAACTAGCTCAGGTTTATGGCATTGAAAGTGTGAGCTATGACAACGAGCCAAAGCGTAATGTTGTTATCACTGCAGTCAAGTATGTAATTAATTCTGTTTTCTAGAAATGAATGTATTGTGTATGATTTATCACTTAATTGGATGATTTTATTTGCAATGCAATTTGCAACGCAGTAGTTTCTGTTAAAAATTTTAAATGCAGTTTTAAATTGATAATTTGATAAGACTTCTTTTTCTCATCATCGAGCACATCTTCAGGAAAACCCAGATTAAAAATAAGAAAGCAAGGAAAACAACATTTTTAAAACTTGTCTCAGCACTAACTTTCTTTTTGTCGTGAGCTAAATTTGAGAGAAGTGTCAAAGATAATAGATGTAATAAATTTTCATTAAAATTAACAGCTGGATAGAGAATTCACTCCTAAATTTGCACCTCTTTGCAGAAGCTTGCTACTGGAACTTATTTGCTCCATCTGAATCTGCCACAGGAATTCCTATCCTCTCTCAAGACAAAAGACAAAAAGGGAGATGGAGTTACTGCAAGAGATTTCTAAGCAAAACTGGAGATACTTGGAGAGGGCCTGTAAAAGGAGGTTCATAGTAGAAGAAGTGAAGCAAGATTATTGTATTGGAGAGAGCATGATTTTCTTGATTCTGTTATCACTGAGTGGTTTATTTAGTTTAACAATATCTGTTTTTAGTTTAGAACTGTCAAATTGTGGTTCTTTGACAACCAGTTTAACTAGTTTTTAACTAGATATTGACTCTAGTTAATAATAAAAGATATATAATAATAATTTTTTTCACCTTTCCTGCTATTAGAGTGCCATTACTTGCTTCTGAGGCTGCTGATGGTTTGGTAGCGTAGCTAGAATCTTGAGTACTTTCAATGGAGTTGGGACATTTCTGTAAGATTTCCCTCCATGAACCCACGTTTGTGCTAAAGGAGGTTGATAAGATAAAGCTTACTTAAGAAAAAGGAAAGAAGCTAGGGGATGATGAGAAATTAATGCAGAAGTGGATAAAGTGTTAGAGAAAGGAATGGGATAGGTGACAATGCTTTAAAAGCAAAGATGTCATATGCTGCAAATTTAGCATGGGAAGACTTCTGTGGTGTTAGGAAAAGTTGCACACTTGGTCCTTCCCACGTGTTGTTAGGGAAGAGCATGCAGTGCAGAATGAACGTTTTACTTCTGATGTTCTTAATGACAGTGAGTGCTCTACTGGGAATATTTTTCAGCTGTCTAGCAATGTTTCTTCAGTGGATTCATCCAAAAGTTATTTTCACTGTCTTTTCCTTTGTTCTCTTCAAGACATTAAAAGTCATTGACACCTCAGACAAGTGATAGCTCAAGTTTCAAATTTAAGTATTTCACAACAGCTTCTTCTGCAGGACTTATAGTCAACAGAAAGCTCAACTGGTTTTATTCAATTTCTTACATCTTGTTCTTAGTATTCCCTTACCCGTGGCTTCTCTGCCCTATTTATTTCCATGGAAACTACTAAAGATACAGAGGCACAGTAATGCTATTTGTAGAGCAAATTCTCAGCTACAAAACACTGTTTTTCAGCACGGTCACCACCATTAGCTATGCATTTTTACCAGCAATGAACAAAAGCTTGCTTGCATCGTAAAGACTGTAGCAGTGGCAGTAACCCCCTGTCACCACTGCTGAAACACACCTTCCACTACCTCACTGTGTAACATCCACAATTTGATCTTCAGAAATGTTCAGCTAGCATCAGTGAATGCCAGTGGGTGCATTTTATCCTCACTGAGGAATTAATTTCCACCCCTTTGCTTCATATGCACATCTATGTCAGATGCCATTTTGTCAGACTGCCCCTTTGCCTACCATCTGTCACACAACAACAAAACGTAGTGGAATATTGGCAGGAGGTTCAACCTCTACTGCTATCCCACCAACATCTGCCTCTAATATCATGGGCCAACATAATAAAATAGGAAACGCTACTTTTGGAGCAGTCTTCATATAAGAGTGTTAAAAGTAGTAAGAGATACAGATTAACTTTTTGGAAATAGTACTGGAGAGTTATCACTAAATTGTCTGAAATCATAGCCCAAGTACAGAATCCTCTCTCTTTTTTCTCTTGTCAGAAAAGATAACAGGCACAAATAAAATTATCAGGAAGAAGGTTCATACAGTATATAACAACTGTGGAATGGGTTTCCCAGAAAGTCAGTGACTTACTATATATGGAAGTAAACAACCTTAGAATGTATATATGTTCATTGAAAATATCATTATTAATCCTATATTTTATTTGTGTGTATGCTAGTGGTTTCAAATGCAATGGTACTTTTGAGAATAGAAGTATGGGAAAGGCTAACGTTACATTAAATGATAAAGTCATAAATAGGCATTCAAAGAGATGCTTCTTCCCAGTGGGAAAGAGGAGGCTGAGGGGACACCTTATTGCTCTCTTCCCACAGCTGAAAGGTGATTGCAACAAGAGTGAGGCATCTTCTCATTGCTGGCAGGACAAGGGGAAATGGCCTTAAGTTCCTCCAGGGGAGGTTCAGGTTGGATGGCAGGACAAACTTCTTTACAGAAAGGGTTGTTAAGCACTGGAATAGGCTCCCAGGGGAGGTGGTTGATCACCCTCCCTGGGTGTGTTCAAAAACCATTTGATGTGGTGCTCAGGGGCATAATTTAGTGGAGGGTTGTTAAATTTGGGGTAGGATGGTTAGGTTGTGGTTGGACTTGATGATCTTGAAGGTCTTTTCCAACCTGAGCAATTCTATGATTTTGATTAAGTAATGAATGTAATGTAAATAGGAGGACAAGAAGTAGCATTTATTCACCTATTCTGAAATGGAGAGGCCAAGCTAATTTACTCTCCATCTAAAAGGTAACTAGCAGATGGTATTTAGAGGAAATTCTACATCACAGAAGGCATTTATACATTCCTTAGAGGAGGAGGCATTCATATAGAAATAGGAAAGTATTGTAGTTTAGTGTACGATGACTGCTAAATAGTTTGGTCTTAAAATGCCAGTAGTTTGCGTTAGGAGGAAGCTGCAAGAAGGGTAAAAAACTGTCCTAGAGAAGGTTTAAGAATTTTAGTTTATTCAGTTTACTAACTCCCCCCCCCCCCCCCCAATGATGAAGAAGAGTCTGTGAATGGGAAACATGCTGGTAGTGGAAGGTTTGTGAGTCTTGCAGTTAAAAAAGGGTGGCCCTTGCAGTGCAGAATGCTCTTGGGTATATGGTTTAATTTTTAGGTGGTACTGTGTGGAGCCAGGAGTTAGAATCAGTGATCCTTGTGGGTCCTTTCCAACTGATAATATTCTGTGACTCTATGAAAATTAAGTATTTTTATAGATTAAATACAGATATGAGCACTGACATCACAACCACTACTTTTAAACATAATTTTTTTGCCCTAATTTCTTAATGCGTGTAACTTCCTGCTTAACAAAATAACCTTTTGTATTGTTTCTCTAGAGGGAAATCCATTTGTCCAAGCAATACCTTAACTTCTGTGTTGGATAAAGAAATGAAGAGCAGGCCTCCACCTCCTATTCCTCATTACAAACAAACAGATAAGTAAGAAATTTATTTCAAAAATTCTGTGCTCAGTTACTTGAAAGGCTGTTGAACTTCAACTTTATAATCCGCAGGTCTTCACTTTTCCCAAGCCATGTGATACATTGGAGCTTTCAGCCTGCACTAATATGTTCTTCCTATAAGAAGTAAACATGAAATGAAGTGTAAACAAAATGTAGAGTTGACTATGTGATATAAAAACAGTAATAAAACAAATGTTGTGATCTAATCTTTATGTAAGTACTAGGTAGTTAAGAAGATATGGATGTTAAGAGGCTACGTATTTGAACAGTGAGTATGTGTATTTTTCTCTAGTGAATATAGTAGTCCCACAGCTGGCTAAATGGGAACTATGTTCTTCTCAGATACTGAAAACTACTTAAGATAGAGTATGTAGGGCTTCTTGGTGAATAGTCTAATAGAACAGTCTTTACTTTGTATGATCTGCCAGCTTCAGGCACCTGTAGGCATCTCATAGTTAGGAAAATTTCTAATTGGTGGCTTATTCTTTGTGCATATTTGTCCTTAAGAACTCTTCCCCAAGTTATTTCCAAAATAGCATTTGAATCCTTGTCCTCTGAAAAACTATTTGGAGAAAGGCATAAGTTAATTTTGCATTAGCTATTAAGTAGCACCTTAAATAGATGCTGCTGAAATACATAGTAGACTGTTTTGAGAAAAAATGTAAGTTGCTTTAGAATTCAGCATCTAGAGCAAGCCACACGTCTTAAAAAAAAAAAAAAACAAAACCTGTTTCACTTTGTAACTTAATATGAACTTTCTACAGTTTGTTACCTTTTATTCCCACTTAATTCTGCAGGATTTCTATCTTCAGTGACCTTAGCGAAAGTGAATTACGTAACAAAATTGCAAAGGACTTTCACCATTTATTTTAAACAGAAAGAAAACTTCTTTGGAATTATGTAACAAAATCTGCCATAAGACTTCATACTGTCTTAGGACAAAAGTCTTCACAGTGTTTAGATTTCACGTTCCCATACTGTGGTTTAGCACTGACGGGCAGCTAAGCACCATCGTCCTGCTCTCTCACTCCCCCTCCTCAGGAGGACAGGAGGAGAAAATACAATGGGGAAGGAAAGCTTGTGGACTGAGATAAGGACGAGGAGATCACTCACCGATTACAATCACATGCAAAGCATGTCAGGGGAGGTTAACTGGTCGTCTGTTGATAACAGACTAGAGTAGTGAGAAGTTAAAGGAAGCTAAAACCACCTTCTTCCTTCTATCCGCTTTCTTCTACCTCCGCCCTCTTTTTGGCACGAGGAAATGGGTTGTGCTCAGTTGTATAATCAGTGAATGTATGGACGTTACGATTAAGAAACGTACAAGAAAGCGAGGCTAAACAGGTTATCACACCAAAGAGGAACGGATGGACAGCTTAGCCTTGTCCTGGGCTCACTGAGAAGACTCCAAGAGGAGCAGTCTCCAGAAAAGATCCTTCCCTAGTGGCAGTCAGCACTTAATTAAGTGGGATCTAGGAGAGGTGCAGCCAGGCTCCACCCTTTCCCATTGCACAGGGAACTGCCTTCACCTGTGCTGCCAGGGCTGGCTCAGCGCCCGCCTCAGGTGCTCAGTCCGAGGTTCGGGCCGTGGCTCAGCAGTTCCCACACATCAGTCCATGACGCTTTGTTGTTGCTGCTCCTTCCTCCTCGCTCTCTTCCCCTGCTCCAGCATGGGCTCCCTCCCACGGCACGCAGTCCTTTGTGAACTGATCCATTGGGAGCTTCCCCAGGTTGCAGTTCATCAACTACTGCTCCTGTATGGGTTCATACCGTGGGGTGGAGTCCTTCAGGAATAGACTGACCCACGTGGATCCCCACCAGCAGCAGCTCCTCTGATACCATTTGCTTTTGCACGGGCTACTCTCCACGGGCTGTAGTTCCAGCCCCGAGTCTACTATTGCAGAAGCTCTCTGTAAGCTGCAGTCGCCTGCAGGCCTCATCCACCTGCTCCGCTCTGGGCTGTACCACGTAGGTCTGCTCTGAAGCTGTGCACCGTAAGCTGCAGGAGACAGCCTGCTCCACCGTGCTCCTGTTTTTCGACTGCAAGGAAGCTTCTGTGGCAGCACCTGGAACACCCATCCCTCTCCTCCTCCTTCACCGACTGTACTGACAGCAGGATTGTTTACCTCAGATTTTCTCAGTCCTCTCTTTCAGCTGTTGTCACACAGTATTTTTTTCCTTTTCTTAAATATGCTTTTACAGAGGTACGAGCAGCAGTGCTTGTTGGCTCAAATTTGGCAAGCTGCGGTTCCTTTTTGAGCTGGCTGGAACTGACTCTTGTATAATAGCTTCTATTACCTTCTCATCTCTTACAAATGCAGTACCTGCAGTCACCCAGCTACCAAACCTTTGCTACGTAAACCCAATGTGATATTCTTGCTTTTAAAAATGAGCAGATTTGACCAGTGAGCACTACAGAAATATTCCTTTTGCTCTTTCCCTTCTTTTCCATGTTGAAAATTTAATCTTCAATACATTATTGTTTTTGCAATAAGTATTACTAATAAAAGGTAGTTTGTGGTAAAAGCCAAAACGTAATTGATTAATTCAGCCACACATGGATGCATTTAGCTTTCCCAAAAATCACAGTTAAAGGCTTTCTGAAATGATAAGGTATTTTCATTAGAATATAACTCAGAACTGCCGTCTACCGATGCAGTGTGCAAGTGCACACTGAGACATTATGAGAATTTGTGATTTCAGTTCACTTCTGTCTTGTTTTTTGTGCACAGTGAGTAATATCTACTATTCTTATAATTTCAGGAATAGTGGAAGCAGTGGTTTGTCCAAACCATTAAAAGAAGAGCCAATAATTGACTACTTTGATGTCCAGGACTGAAGTCATTGATGCAGAATTACGACACAGAAGCTACAGGTGAAGATACTAAATTACTGCAGAAGGTGCTTTTTGGTTATTTGTCAAATGAGTACTTGTCCAATGTATCCGTGGTTTGACATCTAAGGCTGGATTGCAATACTTTACCTAAGTGCATTGTACCTACCAGTTGTACCATTTTTTTTTGAAAGCTGGGTTGCCTGCACTTTTTTTTAATCTAATATGCTTTCAGAATGATGTGAATTTTCATCAATGCCTTGAAAGTGAAAGAAAATTATCAAATATATTATAAGAATAATAATTCTTACAGATTTATTTTGATGTATCTCATGCAATTTAAAATGAACCAGGAATAATCTGTTAAAAACATTAATGGGAATTCTAAAAACATTTTCTTATGTTATTAATTCACTTCCATGCTAATGTGGTAAATCTGGGGATTTGAGTTACTCTTCTGTGTGCAAGGAAATATGAAACTTAGTCACTAACCATGAATATACACTCTAGATGTCACAAGAGCACAGACTTCTTTTGGTATCTGAAGAAAAAAGATTTGAGGAAGGTGGAAAATTAAGGCTTATTCTGTTGTATCTCAAGTTTGACATTAAAAAAATAGACAAGAAAATTATTGATGCTGTGTTATTTGAGACACTAAACAAGATAATATTTAATATTATTGTTATTTTAGTGTTCTATTTGGTTTATATTTTATTTAGATAAGTTAGTTTGGTGGTCTTGGGGTGGTTTTTTTTTTTTGCATGGTTTTGTTCATGATTTGTATTTTTCTATACTGTGATAGCTCAAGGGAATATGTGGAGTTGAGCTAAGTATGTTTAGAGTCAGAGCAATATTTGTAAAATTTCTAAGAACATTTGTCTCAGCTCTTTGCCAGTGGGTGATATTTCTTGCATGGAAATGCTGTGAATGAAACGCCATGAGTATGTGGTGTAAGAAGCAATGTCACAGATGGTGGATTTGTTCCAGATTAAGAGGTGGGGTGGATGAGAAAACTGTAAGTCTGATCAAAAGTGACACAGCTGTAACTTTTGTTGCCGAGACAATGAAGGCAGCAATCCGTGCTTAGATTCACGTGGTTAATCACGGAACTGCGAACCTCAGATGTGCAGAATTCTGTGGCTACGTTTCATTCTCAGTGTTACAGATTGTGAAACGTGAAACAGCGAGCAGCAAATTCACCACATCTGCCTCCAGGACCTTTTCAGAATTAAAATGCATGTTACTGCAAATTTTTATGCTTATTATTTTGCATAAGACGTCTTAAGTGTTTCTAACTGCCTCAAATGCATATGCCTCTGTTATAAGAACAGTTACCAGAAGGATTCTCAGTTCTTGGGCTTTTAATTTGCATGTAGTGGTTTAAGTTTATTTTCGCATCTTTTGTATTACATTTGGTGGACAGAAATGAAAGATAAATTAACAAAGCCTATAGTGCTCTTATTTTTTTAAGCAAAGTAGTGTTTGATCCTACAAAGTGTACCACTTTGCTATATTCAGGTAAAGGAACAAGTTGTTGGCATCTTTTCAGTAGTTTATTTCTTCAAATCCCATCATTATGAGGAACGTGTCTATTCCCAGTACTGGCAGTACCAGCTCACTGTGGCTGGATAAAGGGTAGTTTTGGTCTAGAAGTCCAGAGCTATGTTAGTATTTCCAAGCCTGTAACTGCCAGCAGGGAGAATGTACGTAGTTACAGTGCCAAGGTTTGTTCTGGACAGGAGCTGTCACATGTCTGGTGAGCTGAAAGTGTATCACATCCCTCTGATGCAGCTATACTGTAGGTATAAAAAACGCATCATCAAAAACAAAACCGCCTAATGGATTTGGTTGATATTAAATAGAACGAGGCTGAAGCGTGTTAACTTCTCACCCACGCTGAAGTGAGTACAGCTAATGCTTCTCATCTCTGCTTCTGATTTGAAACACAAAACTTAAAAGGCTTCCATAACATTATGTTCATTTTTTTTAAATCAAGTTACGTCTGACATAAAAATATGAACTTGGTGAGATGCACTTCAGCAGCCAAGTATTCTGCTACTATCTTATTAAAACCCAGGTATCTTTGGCTTCTCAAGTTGAAACTAGTAACTACACTGAATCTGTTCATACTCATCGCTGTACGTCTTAACTGCATGAATATCAAAAATTTTATGTAGATATGTATATTAAACATCTTTAAATCATGGCTGTTGGAGCATATCTGCATCAGGTCATATGTGGAAAAGCATTTGGTTTGAAGTGCGTTTTAATGAGTTGGTCAAACATGATACTACATATCTACCGTGCATCTAGGGAAATGACACCAAAAAGAATAAGTACGGCTGTCTTTCTTCCTAGAATACAGTAGCATGGCCTTACAAAGGAGCTCAGCAATGCATAACAGAGGTGTTTGCTCTGTTCTCATTTGCTTTGGCTGCAATGTCCGTGACTTTCACATGGAATAGTACTAAAGGCTGTAGTTCTGAAATTTATGATAACTCATCTTCTTACTGCACGCGTGCCTCATGGAAATAATTTTCAATTAGCTATTTTGTAACTCCTTCGGCAGACCTTTACACCTTTTATCTGATGGAAAAATGAGTGGATAACAGCAATCTTTGCATCAGTGAAGTCAGTAGCAAAATCTTTACTGACGTCACTGTAACCAAGACTTAAGCTTGAATATACTAACCATTTTCCACACCCTCAGAGTAATGTTGTTTCTTGTAAACCTACTTGATGCAGGTGTTCTGCAATAAGCATCCTTTGAAATAACTTGTGATGTAAGTTAGAATTCATGCAACTTCATGAAGCGCTTTTAAAATTGTGTATAAAATAGATATTTTTGCATTTTGGCTGTGATATTACCTATATTGTTTAATGTGTTTAAAGTGCTCAGAGTATTAACTGCTTGGATTTAACCTAAAATTGTGTAGGATGCTTAAGTAGACCTCAGTACCACCGTTTCTGTGGCACTTCTGTACAATATCTGCCACATAATGAAATAAGCAAAGTAAGAAAAGTGTTTTAGAACAATTGTAAGTTATTTGTTGAAAGATTCTTATTTGACTTGGTTGGGTTTTTGTTTATTTTTTGAAGTTATTGGTGTCAAATGACCTTCTTTATAAAGCTGAAATAAAAGTAAATAGAAAGTTCTGTGCTTTGAATTGTTTGCAATCTCGGTTTTGGTATTTCAGAGTCGCCAGAGTCCCTTCAGGACTTTAATGGGACAGATAACAAATGCCTGTCTGACAGAGTCTCCTCAGGACTTTACTGGACAGTTTCACAAACATTTAAAAAGAACAGATGATTTATGGAAGGGATAGACATAACATATTGGGTATTGCAACTGATAAGTGCTCTAGCTGCCAGTAGTGTGAGTATATGATAATAATGCTAGCAAAATACACGATATCTCAGGTAGTCTTCTCCAAGAGGTGAAATGTAATGCTTAGAAAGAAAGTGTCCCTGTCTTGGTGGAAGAAGAGGAACACAGCTTCCCCTCTCTTAGCTCTCTTCTCTCCTTCAGTCTCTTCTTCTTTCTCTTCCCCTTCTCCACTCTGCTACCCATGACATACTTTCCCTTATCTCCTAAACCTTACTTCTTTCCCATACTGGGGTGATGTTTAACACGATCTGGCAGAGAGTTGAGTACTACAGTCATGTATATTTAGCATGTTCTCCTAAGAGGTCATTGTAATACAAGGGGGGTGTTAACTTTAGTATTAATTTCATGGCTAATGAAGCAAAAAGTCTCACTCCAGACACTGTGGCCTTCAAGATTCTGCTCTGGAGCTGCTTTTCTGCTCATTTCCACAGCCTTCAGACAAAACAGGACTGTTCTGCTGCCACAAGACTCCTACTTTTTATGCCAGTCTCAAGGACTTCTGTCACCAGGGTGTACACAAAGATAAGCAGGCATCAGCATTTTTAATACTCTATGTGAAAATCCCATACCTGCTGCTGCTTGCCCTAGTGAGAGAAAGGAGGGGCAACAGATGTCTCTTGCATGGATATCTACTTTGCTTGCCCTCATACCTTTTTGGGAAATTGTGTTCAGGAACTACCACCCAGAAAACGATTCAGCTTCTAAAGTCCAGTCTTTTGATGTATCCACCTTTTATTCTCTGAAAGTGTAGAAAATTTATTCTAATTCAAGAACTGGAGGGCTGCTTTTATGAGAAGCTGTAATAAAACTAATAACCATTGTAAGAAAAAATGTGTGTTGGTCTGACATTTTTCTGTAGGAGATGAGAAGAAAAGAATTGTCTCTGTTTAAAAATCACACATGTAAGATAAGTTTATATGTTTTACTAGGGAGCATTTTTGAAGAAATCTAAGTTGTGGTGGCAAATAAAAATCCATGGTGAAAACTGGTGTTTGAATGTCAAACAATGTAGTAAGGATTGTACTTTCCATTCAAGGCACTTAAAGGTCTTGTTGTCTTTAACAAGCAATTCAGGGAGTCTCAGACTTTACTGCTTACCTGGTAAGTTAGGTACCTCCTCATAGATAGTAATAAATGCTATTTCAGGAAGTCTTAGCTCAGTGACTCCTGGGTAAGTACTGATCTAGGCTGGTGCTTAAATTCAGTATTTTTGTGTCAAATAAATAGATACCAAACAAGTTTCTAATGAAGTATGTTTGTGTGATTGCTTAGGAAGGACTAGTCGACAACTTCAGTCAGAACTTTTATGCAATTCTAGTAGAGGGTAGTGAGAAGATGAAACAAGACTCCACTGTAGAAGAATGGAAGGAAATGGGCACAAGCTGAAACACAAGAAATAACTGCAAAGTATTTTTTACCATGAAGATGGTAAAACACAGAGTTTGCCCAGAAATGTTCTAGGCTGTCAAGGTCCTGAGCAATCCATTGTAAGTGGACATTCTTTTAGCAGGTAAGTGGACAAGATCTACTCTTGAGATCCCTTCTAAACCGAGTCAGAAAACTTTGGATGGTACATTCAGGATGTCTCTGGTTCTTAGGTACTCACAAGCTCTTCAAAGAAGTCATCTGTGACTTCAAGGACACTACTCCTTGTTCACAGACCTAGTTCCTACGATAGCAGTTCTTAAACTGGAAGGCATTGCATCAACTGAATGCGGGCTTACAAATATAGTGGTCTTACAAGTATCAAATAGCAGACACGAAGACACAGAATGTGTTTACAGTTCAGTGGTTTAGCAAGGAAGAAGATAACAGTGTATTGATTTGGTCCAGCAACTAGAACAAGGTCAGACACAATCTGGCCATCAGCCATCTGGATAGATTACAGTCAACAACAACAACAACAAAAAGATGGAAGAGATGCAGTTTTTCAGTTATAACCAAGAATACTTATGGTGAAGTTGGCATGATCCAATAAATTGGAAGGGTTTTTATGGCTGTGGGAAAGTTAAACAGCAAAAATGTCCTAAGGCTGACCTGACAGATTACGTGTCATTATATTACATATGGTTTGTTTTTAATTTTGGAGCAATTGGATGATCCAGAAACAGATAGGAATAGAGAACAGGGTAGCAGAAAGAAGATGGAGGTCACCAGATGTGGGCAGTGAGCCCTTCTGGTTGCAGTCTATTGTGTGTACCACCTCTACTCTTGTTTTTGATCAAAATCCAACTGACCCTGTGAGGCAGGAAAATATAAGAACAAATTCCAGAGGATCAGCTGTGTCCAGTGGTCAAACGACACTGAGAAATGGCAGATACTTAGCCTAGCAAGAAGTGGTGGAATCTGTGTGCTTCAGGAATACCAACAGAGGGTGTAGGTGTAACTGCACTGAACTCTGGAGAGTCTGTGTGACAGTCACAGCTGCAGTCTTCTCCCTTACTTCCCTGTCCTCACTCAGGTTAAGGTTTCAAATATTCCTTCTGCTTTCTCAGGCTTCCTATTCTCACAGCCACGAAGTCACTCATTCTGCCCATTCAAACCAGAGATACTGTATCATTCCTCCCAGTCTTACTCTGTGTAGTCTTTTCTGTAAGAAGTTTATTCCACCTGTGTTCCTTTTCTGTCCTGTCCAATTGTGATCCTCACAAAGGATCCAACTGTCTTCCTCACAAAGACTGTGTTTAAAGGATAGATCTGTAGCAGTCTGAGTAATTTCTGACTCCTTTCTCTGAGATTACTTGCCTCTGTTTTCCTGACTTTGAGAGGATAAACAATCAACTTTGTCCTAAGGAGGGATTAAAATCCCTTGTTCTAACAGGAATTATAGTGAGACATACAGTCCACATGTCCGGGAGTGTATATATAAATATACAATTAAATATGAATATACAAATTCGCTTTATACACTACATCTATAAACACAGGTAATAAATCCTAAAATATTTAAGGCCTTAGTACTAAAAGATGTATTTTTAGAGAAAACAATTTCTAGAACGGGAGTGACATTTAAGACATTTGTACTTCCCAGCTAAAGATCTTTTATTTAGTAGTGATGAGCTGAAAGAATGAGAAGTGTTCTTTCAGAGAACAGTCTACATCTCTCCCAATCTGAAGACTCTACAGTTCTAAGTGCATTACCTACACCTTTAATCTGTAGTACCATTTGGAAGAAATGCGACTTCTTCCCACTGCACTCTTATCTAAAGGCGTAACGTGCTAAAAGAAAATATTTTGCAAGTTTGGCATGACCTGCATGGATGCTGTCCTACTCAACTGCCATCACAGACTGCCCCAGACAATCATAGTTTCTTTTTATGTTCAGTAATTGCTGCAGACTTCCAAGAACAGGAAAAGCAGGACTAGAGATGGCTATAATGATTTTTAAATTAATTAAGTTTAAGCTTAGAGGGAAAATTATGGAATTTTGACCAGGCTGATGTACTTATACCTTTAATTTCCCCCAGAACTAAGCTGATAGATAAACTTGCCTTGATCTAATACTGATTTTCTACTATGTTAATTACCTTTAGCATCCTATATTATCTACTTGCAGAACTCATCATTTCAGACATTTCATGCTTTTAGTAATAGAAAACATTTATTCTAATCTTCTTATTCTGAGCCATTTTTTTCATTCCTGGACTGAACAGTTTTTTGGGTTATTTCTTCAACCGCTTAAATATCCAGGCATCAGTTCCTGCATTGGAAATTGTAATACTGCTACATCAAAAGCTTACTTGCATGACCCACTACAACTTCATGTAATTATTCCTCTAAATTGCTGTGTTAATCTAAGAAACTTGACTCGTTTTTGTTTACTGAGAAATATCAACCTGCAGTTGTTCTAGGCAGGAATTAGTAGCCGATAAACTTTGTTTTCATCAGTAACTCAGAAACTGTACTAAGACTTGAACTATTAAACTTTGTAATACAGAAAAGTGACAAAATTTGCAGATTTTGCCTTGCTGACAAAGTTAGTTCCAGTTAGTTTGCAGATAAATAAAGTTTGGAGATAGTTAAGTTAGTTCTTCGGTTGTTCTGTTCACAAAGAAGCAAATTGCTTCTGACAGGTTCTTGGTAATAACAAAGTACTTGCAAGCAGGCCAGCGCTTGTATATAGAAAGAAGAGCTGAACTCATTCAGCTGGTAAAGGGGGCTCTGGCTACACAACATTCCTTCTCAGGAAGAGATGCATTGCCTTCAGCGGCTGGCCCTTTCATGAGCACAGGGTGCCTCCACCCTGGGTCCACCCCTTCTGGTCACAGGAGGAGCAGAGGTAGAAGCAGTTTGCTCAGACACACCTGTTCACCAGGTGCTCCATCACCAGCTCGCACCGTGATCTGACAGTTCCCTACACTCCACCCCTTCACAGCATGAACAGTGACTGGGCACATTTGGAGATAAGCCCATACGCTGCAATTACAATATATGCAATCAACAATTCCTGTACGTAATACCCACAAGTCTGTAAATCAGTTCTCTTGTGTGGGCAGGCTTCGTAGTTGTTGCAGGATCACACACAAGGTTCATAGTTGTTACAGGATTTATTCACTAGGTGTTTCCCATTTTTTGCCTCAAGAAATTCCCTCACCAGGTGCCACTGAAGTGCAGAATGCTACAATGACCCTTCAGTGACACTGGAGCACATCAGAGTTCAATGATATGCTCCTGCTGATGGTTTTGTGGGCCACATATCTCAGGAGTAAAACAAATAAACAAATGTTTAACCACTACAAAGTGGGGAAGCCCACCCTCCTAAGGTAAAAATACAAGCAGTAGTACTGCCCTAGGTCAGTATTTCTGCCTGAACAGGGCATGCCCAGGCCATTCGAACCACTCCCTTTGGCCTGCTACTGAGTTGGATGACTATATCAGGCACCATAGAGAGAGTTTGGACCTGCCAAAACAATGCAATCGCTGTTTCTTCTCTGGGATCCACGTACCAATTACCTGTGCAGGTACTGATCCCGCTCCTTTCTCGTCACCTCCCTCTCAGTGCAAGTGGGCTGGACCACTTTGGTGCTACCCGCACCTCCCAAGGCCACTTAACCTTGCGGTTCCCAGGCTCGAGGCGAGGGAGCAGAGCATTATTCAGCAAACCAACCTGGGGTTTCAAGCATACATAGTTTCCCTTAATTTAGATCCCAGGTGGGAAAGGCTGGGTTGTTTATAATACATGCAGGGCACTGGCCAGCCATCTCTGGGTCTTCCATTTAAATCTCACAGCATCTCACACAGTGATTTGGTCCACCCTTGCAGGGACTGGGGGTTAATCTTCAGAGCAGCCTTTAGAAAGCTATTATACCACTCCACCAGGCCTGCTCCTGTCAGACTGTAGGGCAGATGGTACCACCATTCGGTGATTTTCCTCAGCCCACTTCCATACTGCTACACCCATAGAATGTGTTCTTTGGTGTACTGCTATAAATGTGATGGAAAGTACTGCGATAGTAGCACCGTGGCAAAGTCTTTGGCTACAGCAAATTAGAACAAGCCCAAATGCAGCAGCCACAGATGCAGAAGGAAATGAAGGCCTCAGGTAGGCAGGGATATCCAGCAAGAGATGCCCTCACCTCCACTGCCAACCCTTAACTGAGGTCTGGGAAGGGCTGGATCCTCCTCCACCCCTTTCACTCGCTCAGTTGGTCCTGCCTTCCCACAAGGTGTTCGATCACTGCCTCAGGCCATGACCTTGCATTTCTGCTCCACTCCACGCCTTCATGGCATGAATCAATGATTGAAGGTAAGCCCTTTCCATTACGGCGATCCAGTACACCGTGACAATTTGTCACAATTGTTATGGGTAGATTGACAAAATATAAGACTATTGATGATTGGTTGAGATTCACGTTCCTTTGTGGGTCTGTATTCAATGGTTCTCCTGGAGGCACATAGTTGCTCAGACCAGGGAAGGCTTGGCTCACTTCATCAGTGCCATATTGTCCACCAGCAGGTGTCACACTGCTCTTACAGTGACACCGGAGCATCTTCATGTCATGTTGCTCTTCCTGGTGATCCTGTGGACTCAAAGAGACTCACAGAAAGTACCTTAGGTGTTTCAGAAGTACCAGAAGGGATGGGTCTGCCTTCCACAGCACGATACAGTTCTTGGGTTCAACTTTCAACTAGGACCCAAAGATCCTGCTGATCCAAGACATTTTCCCTCCTAATGATATGGACCTTAGTTTCAAAGGGAAGTTCCATTTGAAGGTAGGGTAATTTGCTCTGTCAAAGATGTATTCTTATTTTCCTGTTGTCTAATACAAGATTTCAGAAGTTCATTTTCATCTTTTAATTCTCTCTCCAAGGAATGATACGCATTAATAGTGAGAAGCAGCTGCCATGCCACAGCAAATGCTGCTACTATCCTTCCTTTGGTTGTCAAAAAATCTTGTCCTAATTTGTTCAAGAAGACAGCCATTTTTGCAGGGCATTTAATAATGGGACTGCCATACCTTATAGGTCACCATTCTTCAATAATCTGAGCAGCACTTAACCACAGGGAACCCAGGTTTTCCCCCAGAGGATCCTCTTTCAGTGTATTTGGGGTCCCAGTGACCATCCAATGCATAATTATTATTTTTTTTTTTTTTAGGTAATCCATTGTAAGTATTAACCTGGCTCAAATACAGCAGCTACAGAAATGAAATAAGAGAGTTACTTGCCTTTTTGAAGGCCTCAGGTAGGCAAGAGTCTCCAGCTTAAGATACCTTTACCTCCACTGCCAACCCTTAAATGAGGTCTGGGAAGGGACAGATCCTGACTCCACCCCTTCCAGTCATTCAGGGATATTGCATGCATCTGAGCTCCCCTGGGTTGGCCCCGCCTTCCCACCAGATGCTCAATCACTGTTTCAGGCTGTGATTTGCATTTCCATTACACTTGGTGGCTCTCAATGACCAGAGGAGTACCATGTATTGCCACAAGCTTGGTGTGCGTGCTTTGATGGTATAGGGTTGATTTGCTCAAGGTATAAGATAGGCCTGCAATAGTCCACTCACTGTATCACAGAATCACAGAATGACCTGGGTTGGAAGGGACCTCAAGGATCATGAATCTCCAACCTCATGCAGGGCCACCAACCTCCCCATTTAACACCAGCCCAGGCTGCCCAGGGCCCCATCCAGTCTGGCCTTGAACACCTCCAGGGATGGACGGGGCATCCACAGCCTCTCTGGGCAGCTGTTCCAGCACCTCACGACTCTCATAGCAAAGAACTTTCCCCTGACATCCAACCTCAATCTGCCCTCCCTCAACTTCAAACCATTTCCCTTTGTCCTGCTGTTATCTATCCTTTCAAACAGTTGACTCCCCTCCTGTCTGTAGGCTCCCTTTAGGCACTGAAAGGCTGCAGTGAGGTCACTTTTCTTTTCTTTTGAACAAGCCCAGCTCCCTCAGCCTGTCTTCATAGGGGAGCTGCTCCAGTCCCCTGATCATCTTTGTGGCTCCTCTGGACCCTTTCCAACAGCTCCCTGTCTTTCTTGTACTGAGGGCTCCAGACCTGGGCACAGTGCTGCAGATGGGGCCTCACAAGAGCAGAGCAGAGGGGGACAATCAGCTCCCTGTCCCTGCTGGCCACCCCTCTGCTGATGGAGCCCAGGATCCCATTTGCCTTCCGAGCTGCAGGAGCACACTGCTGGCTCTTGTTAAGTTTCTGATCCATCAGGACCATCACCAGGTCCTTCTCTGCAGGCCTGCTCTCAAGGACCGCTCCTTCCAGTCTGTACGGATGCCTGGGATTCCTCTGGCCCAAGTGCCAAACTCAGCACTTTGCTGTGTTGAACCTCATTAGGTTCACCTGGGCCCAGCTTTCAAGTCTGTTGAATTCCTTCTGAATGGCATCCCTTCCTTCCACTGTGTCAGCTGCATCACTCAGCTTGGTGTCGTCAGCAAACTTGCTGAGGGTGCACTCGATTCCATCATCGATATCATTGGTAAAGATGTTAAAGAGCACTGGTCCCAAGACAGACCCTGGGGGATGCTGCTTGCTACCAGCCTCTACCTGGACATTATCAAGAAGATATCATGTATCAACACAGGTCAGAACGTACCTGGCCCCTCCAGGCTGAAGGAAGCGACTTATATAGTCAATCTGCCATCTCTGCAAGGGTTTGCATCCTCTGGCAATGTGTCTGTCATCTCCAGTAGTGGCTTTGGTTGCATTCTGGCACAAACTTCACAGTCGTGACATACCTGGATGATACCTGACACTTGGACAGGCAGTCTCCATGCTTTTACTGTTGTCTGCATTGCCTTTTTGTCTGGCATGTAGCAACTTCTTGTGCAACCAGCAAGAAAAGTTCTCTGGTAGTGAATCTTCCAGCCATCTGACCCAAGCCACTTCCTCATTTCCACGTTACTACAAGGCCCTCAATAGACTGCCCAGCTATCTGTGATATATGTTGAATCACCTGGCTCTTGGGTTAGAACCATCCATGCTGCTCATAATTCAGCCCACCAGTTTGTCCATCCCCTTCTTCAAACCAGATTGTCTCAGTTGAGGAATGGTATGCAGCTACACACCATTTACTTGGATTTCATCTGCTGGACTCATCTATGTACCAGGCTTCCTCTGGAATCAGATATTTCCATTTTGTAGGGGGCTCTTCTCTGGTGGAATGACAGAAACTTCCTGGAGTGCATCACTGGGATACATCACTGGGCCAAGTGTGTTCTGCAGTTCTTCCTTCAGTGGCAAAGAGGACAAACGGCTGTGTTGACCCAGCTAGGCAACCCAGCATGCCACCATTTGGACCTGGGCCACTCCTGTCTTAGGAATATGGGCCAGATCTTTCACCCACTCCTGAATAAGCAGTGTTGTTTTTACTATTACCTCTGCTGTTTGTATTATTGGTTCTGCAGTGTGGAATAGGTAGCCAATAACTGCTTTTCAGTCATACTTAATCTCTCTTCTCTTCCTTGCCGTAACTGAGACCAAAAACTAAGAGGGGTATGAACAGAACCCGGTGCTGCCACAATCCCCAACCAAACCTTTCCTGAGTCACATGTACATCCAGTTTTGTGGGGAGAATTGGATCAAATGTACTAAGTGCCTCTGCTTGTTTAACAACTAACTTTGCCTGATGAAAAGCATCCTTTTCTGCTCATTTCCAATGCCACAACTGGCCTTTCCTAGTCAATCGATATAGAGGTCTTAAGGTCTGCACAAGGTAGCGTGGTTCTCCAGTATCCCAGTATGCCCAGAAATTCCTCTAATTGTTTAATTGCGGTTGATACAGGGAATACTTTAATTTTATCAATAATAGCATTGGGTAAGACTTTAATCTTACCAAATAACTCCGAAGAATTTTACTGACAGTTCAGGCCCTTGGACTTTCTGTGTGCTGGTAACCCATTGTTTCTCCTGCAGGTAAGCAACAAGGAGCCTACCACTTTCTCCAGCACTTGTGAAAAAGAAGAGGTTAAAAGCAAATAATCAATATAATGATATAGTTTTACATCATTAGAGTTATCCCATTCTGCCAAATCATGTGCCACCAAATTGTAGCAGAAGGTTGGAGAACACACATACCCTTTTGGTAGGACCTGGAGGGTCCGTGTAAAGGCAAATTGGTCTTGCAATTCACCGGCAATTGGGATGCTAAAGAATGCATTGGCCAGATCCAGGACACAGTGATAGGTCCCTACTCTGTACTCAATATGTCCAGGAGGATGGCTGAAATGTCCTGGCTTTGTGCAGCACTGCTCAACAACGACTAAAACATCATTGTGTCATAAGCATTGTTTTTCTCCTAAAGCCAAAATATAGCTTACCAGACACTATGAATAAAAATGACTCCATCTTGGCTGAAGGAAGGACAGCTATTTTGGGGGGGAAAAGTTGACTCATGTATAATTATAAATTCCAACAAAATATGAACTAGTCATTCTTTTGGTTTTCGGTGTAACAACTTTGACATACTTAGATATAAGACGATTTCAGTAAAAAGCGTATACTGAAGTTTATCTAGGTAATAGAAAGTATGTACAAACATGAAGTGGGAAGGCAAAACACATTATTTTGCATATATTAAAACTATGAAACATTTAAATGAGTCTCTCACTCTGTCATAGAATCGTCATAGAATCATAGAATGGCCTGGGTTGCAAAGGCCCACAGTGCTCATCCAGTCCCAACCCCCTGCTGTGTGCAGGTCGCCAACCAGCAGACCAGGCTGCCCAGAGCCACATCCAGCCTGGCCTTGAATGCCTGCAGGGATGGACGGGGCATCCACAGCCTCCTTGGGCAACCTGTTCCAGTGCCTCTCCGCCCTCTGGGTAAAAAACTTCCTCCTCAGATCCAACCTAAACCTCCCCTGTCTCAGTTTAAAACCATTCCCCTTGTCCTATCTCTATTCACCCTCACAAACAGCCGTTCTCCCTCCTGTTTATCCGCTCCCTTCAAATAATGGAAGGCCACACTGAGGTCTCCCTTCTCTTCTCCAGGCTAAACAAGCCCAGCTCCCTCAACCTTTCCTCATAGGAGAGCTGCTCCAGCCCTCTGACCATCTCAGTGTCAAGAAAGGCCTCTTAATGTTACAAAGCTGTCCTGTTAAAAGTTTGTTGGTCATTGTGAGAGATGATTTATTTCTTTTTCATTAAGAAAAGAGAGAGGAAAAGTAGTAATGACACAGTTACCCCTTCACATCAGTGACAGAACTATAGTTTTCATCATTTTTCTCAAAATATGAGGAAAGTTGAGTTGTTTACAAGGTTGCAGTTTGTTCATAGCACCTACTTTGAGGGACAGAAAATAATAACATACCTTGGCAACTCAAATATAACTGCTGCAGTAGTTATATCTGCTACGGGCTACGGGATCCTCAGGACTCATTCCTAAGTATTTTCTCATCCTGTCTCTAAGCCTTTCTAGAAAATCACTAGCGGATTCATCCTTATTCTGCTAAATCTCAAATGCCTTAGTGAGATTCTGGGACTTAGGCACTGCCTTCTTAATTCCAGTGATTATTATATCTTGCAAGTCCTTCATGTTTTGCCAATGTGCATTATTACAGTCCCAGTTAGGGTCTTCCACTAGGTATTTTTGCTCTGCTGGCACCATCCCAAGACATCCACGGGAATTATTCTTTTCCCATTCTTGCATAGCAGCTCATATGCTGCATCATAACCCTTTCCTCTCCAGTAAACAATATACCCATGACAGACATTAATTCCATCCATGAGTACAGGTTAGGACTCAGAAATTGGTTCTACTGTTCTTTTACTGCTATAGAATCCTCAATTAAGGATTTCATTTCCTTCTTAGAATTCCTGACCTCTCCGCTAGTGAGTGGGGAGTTTACATAACCTATTTGCCCCTGTCCCAGTGGGACCTCCTGTAGGGGGTACATGGAGCTGTTAGTGTGGTCAGTGTCAGGGAAAGCAAAGTTTTCGATATCCCTCTTGCATTGTTCTAACTTTCTTCTGAGCCCAGTACGCCCTCCTTCCTGTGAAATGACTCTATGAGTTTTCTCTTGCTCAGCTGGGGAAGTGCCTGATGCCTCCTGTACTACACTGGGGTCATATGGAGGGGGTAGATTCTCTAAGGGATCCCACTGATTAGTTCTCTTTCCTGATTCCTCTTCTTCCTGATCCAAATCTTTCTTTGCCAGTAATAGACTGACCTCTCGTGTCCAGCAAGCAGCATATTCTCTTTCTTCCTCCAACAAGGGAGTTTTATTCTTTACATATGAATTCAGAATCTGACAGGGGGGAAACGGAAAGCCTCCGCAGGTAAGAAGCTCTTGTGAGCTGTGCTGTGGGTACCGCCTCTAAACAGGGCTGCACGCAGGGCTGTGGGTGATGGAGGAGAGAGGAAAGGACGCTGCAGTTCTGTGCTGACTGCAGAAGTGGCACAAGGCTGTAGCAGCAGAAAGGCAAATTGACAAAACTGCTCTTAAAGACCAGAAGTTTGTGGTTGGCAGTGCTCAAATCTTCCTCCAAAGAGAGGCTCTTCACGTCTTTCTTGTCTCTTTTCTGTTAGACGCTGATGCCAGCGGCCTTCCTCTGAAGCGCAGCCATGTGGAAAGCCAGGGGAGGAGCACGGCGTGTGGCACAGCACCCAAGAGAGGTACAGACACACAACAGGCATCTGGGTTTGGTGCACTGTCTTTCTAGTTAGGCTTTCTACCTGTTCTTTCCTGGGACTGATCTCACTGCGTGTTGCTTGGAGTGTTAATCCCTGGGATTTACAGTTACCTCTCCTGTCCCGTTTTATAATGGGAACCCAGCGTTCCCCCGAGATCCCTTACTGTGAACATGGTACAGGAGAGCTGGCATTGACTCTTTGGGATTTTTTTGCTTTTCCCAGCAGCGGTGAGCAGCTCGGATGTGCCGAAGGACATCACGGACATCCAGGGTTTGCTCTCTTGGATCAATGGTGAGTTTGGGGGCTGCAGAGCTGCAGGTGCGTGTTTGCACAGAGTGGGTGTGGGAAGGCTGTCATCGCCATTCTGGGGGATGTTCTTGCATTTTCAGATGTGGCAAGAGCTGTTGAGGTCCCCCATGAGAACCCCAGCAGCCCTGCCCCAGGATGCTTCATCGCTGAGCTCCCCGACAACCCCAGGGACAACAGGGAGCTCAGCACACAGGCTGCCTCTGGGACGCCCGCTGACCCCTTCTGGGGGCTTCCACCATCCCCCGGGTTCCTGCCTGAGCTGCCATGTGGGTTGTCGCAGCTGCACCCTGTCGTGCCACCAGCGAGTGCCCGGCTCAGCCCACGGCCGACCACCTTGGCTGCCAGCACACCTCCCTCAGCCCAGAGCACACGGCCCACTGAGGAGGTGCAGCAAAGGCAGCCCCAGGTGGTTCAGGCAGAAAAGAAGAACAGGGGCAGCACCAAGCGGGGGACCAAGCGCCCTGCGCCTGCTGGCACCCCCCAGAAAGGGGAGAGCTGCCAGCAGGAGCAGCCCACCAGCAGCGCCCCAGCCAAGAGAAAGAAGCTGCGGCCATGCAAAGAAGGAAGAGAAAGACAAGGCCGCAAACACCCGTGCCAAGGGAAGCTGCCTGGGGCCAGCGCAGGAGCCAGCGACAGCGGGCATGCGGGCACCGCCAGCGAGCTGCGCGTGCACCTGTGTGAATCCATCCAGGCCGTGCACCCGCTGGGGCAGAGGGTGACTGTGGTGGGCCCGGTGCGCCGGCCGCCCTCTGTGCGGCCCCAACCCTCAGCCAGCGCTGGCCCTGCTGCCCTCCGGCCCCAAGACGGCGGCGCAGACAAGGCAGCGCCGGCACCTCCAGGCGGCACAGCGCGAGAGGAGGGCGCTGCCAAGAAGACGGCGCCGAGCTGCCCGCGCCCGTCCCTGCTGAGGAGCTCACCGCTGCGGAGGGACCCGCCATCACTACCACCACCGCCACCAGTGCCACATCAGCAGCAGCCTCTGCCGCGGCGCCCCGTGGACTTTGTGCCCTGCGTGGGGCCACGGGCGGGCGGCGGTGTGGCACCCGTAGTGATAGAGGAGTCGCTGCCCATCACAGCCGAGCAGCGGCCCGAGCGGGAGCGCTTGAAGAAGCTGGCCCAGGAGGAGCGGCAGCAGGCGGCCCGGCAGATGAAGATCGGCCCCGTGCAGTTCCTGGTGCAGCGGGAGACAGACATGGCCATAGCCGACCAGTACGGCTACCCGTAACCTGCGCTCCTCGCCAGCCCCGCAGCACCAGGCAGCAGCGGCAGCGTTCCAGGGGCACCACCAGCGGCCCCATCCCTCCCCTCCACAACCGAGCCGTCCTGCAAAGTCAGCATTGCAGTGAAGTGGGACGTTGTCTGGCTGCTCTACTAATTGTGGGATGGGAATTTTAGGAATAGTATTGTTTCTGCTACTCATTGTTTTTTATGATACATAATTAAAAGCTTTGTGTTCCCTTTGCTACGTCCCTCTGCCTGCAGTCATTTTGCTGTGTCAAAGCTCCCCAGCTCCCCACGCCCACCTCCGAGGCAGGATGGTGCAGCCATAAAAGGCATTCCAAAGCATCTCTTACTCTTACATCGTTGGCCTCATCTCACTGCCATGTTTAATATCTAGAGCCAATAGGTCTGTCCAACAGCTCTGCTTAGAGGAGAACCAACATTTGTTTCAGACGCGTGTCCTGAACTCTGGAAAACCCCCATGTTTCCAGGTGCAGGCAGTGCAGGCAAGGACAGCCGTCAGATGGCTTTGAACACCTCGTGTCTGCCTGCCTGACCAGGAAGGAACGGCACCGTTGTGTGGCTCAGCTGAGCCCATCGGGCAAATGTGTGTGAGCTGAGTCCTCAGGGTCCAAAGCGAGTGGAAATTCACTACAACACTTCAGGCACAATCAGGGTAACTTAGTTTCAGCAAGTTTTGCATTTTAAATAATGGAAAAAAACACACCCGAACAATTATGATAGGTGCTGCATAAGAAACTCCTCTTCACCTTTCAGATGGAAAGTCAATGACTGTGTGCAATTTCTCCTGTAAAAGTGTGGGGCCTTCTTCCACTTCAGTGTCTCTGCTGTCTGACACAATGGGAGCTGCTGTGGCCTCATGCCCGTGCCTGTGCCTCCTCCAGTGTGAGCAGCTTTGTGGAAGAAGAAGACACCCACAGGGACTTGGGCCGTGCCGTCCCCCCTGCCGTGGTAGCACAATGCGGCGCGCTGCCATCCTCATTGAAGAGGTGACGAGGAGGGGTGCAGGGAGGGGGGCTGGGAGCAGTCGGGGCCATGTGGGGTCTGCATGGGTGTGACATGGGGTCGCCATCATTGAATGTCACCTTCACTGGATGCCGTTGGGTGTCACTGAGTGTCAACTGTCATCAGGTGTCACCGTCACTCAAGTGTCTCCGGGACTCACCGTGCACCCCCACGGACCGCATTGTTCCCACGGGCCGGGGTGACACCCCTTACTTTTGTAATTAAGGTTTATTTTTTTGATAACGGGGGACTGGGGGATCCCCCTCACACACCCCCGCGTAAATAATAAAGGGCAGAGGAGCAGCTGCGGGGCTCCACATCTCACACTGGAGGGGGATCTGTGGGGACAGAGGTCACTGCAGCATCCTGGCCCCATAAGCACTAGAGCCCCATCTCATAGCCATCCCATCCCATATCCATCATATCCACCCCAGAGCCATCCCATATCCATATCCCACAACTTTATCCCGTAGCTGTGGCTATGGGATGGATGTGGGATCAATATGGGGCTCCAGAGAGCTCTGGGAGAGATACAGGGGGCTAACGGGGAAATAGAGGGGGGCTAGGAATCTGTGGGGAGCTGGGGAGGGCTGTGGGGGGGCAGGGGGCTACAGAAGGCTGTTGGGGTATAGGGAGGCACCCAGGGCTAGAGTGGGCTGTGCTAGGGGATTGGGGTACAAGGTAGATACTCTCCCTCTCTACTCTGCCCCGCCCCCTCTACTCTGCCCTGGTAAGGCCTCATCTGGAGAACTGTGTCCAGTTCTGGGCTCCCCAGTACAAAAAAGACAGGGATCTCTTGGAAAGAGTCCAGCGGAGGGCCACAAAGATGGTGAAGGGCCTGGAGCATCTCCCCTATGGAGAAAGGCTGAGTGAACCGGGTCTGTTCAGCCTTGAGAAAAGAAGATCGAGAGGGGACCTGACCCAAGTCTGTAAATATCTAAGGTGTGGGGACCAGAGCGGCGAGGCCGGACTTTTTTCAGCAGCGTGTGGAGACAGGGCAAGGGGAAACGGCAGAAACCGGAGCGCCCGAAGCCGTGCCCGTGGCGACAGCGCATGCGTGACGGCGTCGCCATAGCGACAGCGCCTCAGCGCGCCTGCGCCGCTCCGTCGCTGTGGCGGCGCGCTGTCCCCGCCGAGTGACGTCATCAGCCGCGCGACCCGAGGAGGAGGCGGCCTTGCGGAAGTAGTGAGGGGCGGTCCGGGGCTCCGAGCGCCGCCTCGGCTTCTCCAGCTGGGCGTTCGGGGGGCGCCGGGGTTCAGGTGCTGGGGGGGCCGCGTGCCGCTCCGCCTTGGCCCCGCGGGGTCTCTGTGGTGCTCGGGGCTTCCGCTCGGCGGGGGCGGCTGCCCTGCGTCTCCCCGCCTCCCCCGCCCCGTGTATTTCGCTGCCCTCCCCTCCATCCCCCCGCCACTGATCGCCCACTCCCCCCCCGTCCCCCTACGTGACCCCCGGGGTTGCGTGTCCCCCCCCCCTTTTTCCCTTTTCCAGTTCCCCCATTCTGATCACTGTAGTCCTCTTCTCCCTAGTCCCCCGTTCTGATCCCTATTGTTCCCCTCTCCCCTCACAAGTCTCCTCATTCTGTCCCCTAGAGTTCCCCCACTTTCCCACTCCCCTCTATCTGACCCCCAGAATCCCCTCTCCTCTCCCCATGTACTCCCACTCCAATTCCCCCATTCTGATCCCTAGAGTCTCCTACCAGCCCCCATTCCCCTCTATTTGACCCCCAGGGTCCACTGTTCCCCCTTTTCCCCCCACTTCCTCACCCCTTTTTCTGACCCCTAGAGTCCCCTCTACCCCCTGTGTGCTCCTCACTGACCCCTGGAGTCATGTTCTCCCATTTTGACCTCCAGTCCCCCCAGCCAGACTCCTTTTCTGCCCAATAGAAGCCACAACGCACAACCCCTGGCTCTCTCCTCCCACCCTTCCCTCCGGCCCCAGATGCGCTTTCTGCCTTGTAGAGGCTCTGTTCACCCCTTTCCCTTCCACAACTCACTAACTTCCCCTCCAGATTCTTTTTCAACCCCGCAGGCATCCCACCCCCCTCTTCTCCTCCCCTAAGGTCTACCCCAGACTCCTCTTCCACCCCATAGAAGCCCCCCACAACACCCCAGATTCCTCCTGCCACCCCCTCTCCACTCCTAGACCCCCTTTCTTCCCAGTAGAGACCCCAGTCACCTTTTTTTTCACCCTCACAATCCTCCTGTCCATTCCCAGACCCCCCTTTCTGCCCTACAAAAGCCCCCTTTCAACCCCTCAAGTTGCCCTCCACAGTATTCTCCTCCACCCCCAAGCCCCCTTGCCACTCACACAAGTCTCTTTCTCCCCTTTTCCCCCTCAAAATCCGCTCTCTCCACCCCCAGGTCCCCTTTCCACATCACAGGAGCCCACCACAATCCCTCAGTTTCCCTCTTCCATCCTTTCTTCACTTCCAGACCCTCTTTCCACCTCACAGAAGCCCCACTCACACCTTTCCCCCATAGATTCCTCACAACCCCCTTATCCACCCCTGGTGTCATGCAGAAGAATCTGGAGATGTCCTGGAGGGATTTGGGGCATGCGGGGGGTCCCCAGGTGGGTCCAGGGGATCCTTGGATTCATACAGAAGGGTCTGGAGATGTCCAAGAAGAATCTTGGGGGTGTTCAGGGGGTCCCCAGGATGGTCCCAGTGGTCTCTTGAAGGATCTGGAAGCTCCCAGGATGGGCCCAGGAGCTCCGAGGAGCCACTGGGATGATCTGGAGATGTCCCAGTAGAGTCTGGTAGGGTTCTCGCTGTCAGTGTCACTGTGGAACCTGGGGCTGTACCTGCGTACCTCGAGAGCCCCATCAGCGTCCTACAGCTCCTGGAGCTGGGTGACGCTGTCACCCTGGCTGTCCATGACTGTCCCAAGCTGTCCCCACTGCCATAGTGGCACAACTGCAGCGTGGTGACATCCTCATTGAAGAGGTGACAAGGAGGGGTACAAAGAGGGGGGCTGGGGACAGTTGGGGGACACATGCGTGTGTAACATGGGGTTGGTGGTGTCACCATCATTGGGTGTCACCTTCACTGGATGCCATCGGTGTCACTGAGTGTGTTCATAGGCAGTAAAATAAGCCTATCCCAAAGACGTTGGTGTCTTTGTACTTCCTGTTGAGCCCATCGATTGGCACAACAGCATCAGCACATGATGGCCACATAACTTGGACATCAGCAACGTGACTTGAAAGGCCAGCATTGGGAACGCCTTTGGAGAGAGACTGAGAGGTTTGAGCTCGTTGAGCCTGGAGAACAGAGGGCTCTGGGGAGACCATGTGGCTGCCTTTCAGTACACGGGGCCTCACAGATCACCTGGTTCCAACCCAGCCCCTGCTGCAGCCAACAGCGAGATCAGGCTCTAGGTCAGGTTGCCCAGGGTGCCATCCAGTCTGGACTTGAACACCCCTAAGGACGGGGTATGCACAGCGCCTTTGGGCAGGGTGTGCCAGCAGCTCACCAGCTTCTGGATGTATTTGTTTTTCTGATGTATGCATGTGAGCTTTCTTTGCAATGAAGTACCTACAACTTGCAGAAGTTGGTAGAAAAGCGTTTCCAGAACTTGGAGACCCTGCTCGAATGGCAGCAGAGCATCTCCAAAGGCACCAGGTGTGCGTATGCCAGAGGATGACGGGAATCCTTCTGCAGCCTCTCTTGCCAGCATCTGTTGCATCCCTGCTGCTTCCACGGTGCCTGCTGGCATCTCATCTGCCTGCAGATAACGCGATGTAACACATAGGTGTTACGGGAGAGTCAGCACTGAGCAACATTTGTGTGGGCTGCAGCAGAAGGAGCGCAGTGTGATGCACGGCAGGCACGGTGCTGGGCTGCCTGCCTCGCGCCCACCACCAAGCCTCTGTTGAGCTGAAGTCAGCCTGTGTGACAACGTGGCAGGTTCTCGTGCCGCTTGCTGAGTGAACCACAGTGACTGTCGATAGGGACATTTCAGCCTCGCGAGGTGTGTGTGTGCCTGTGAACGCACAGGGTTTTGTTTATTAAGCAGACGTGAAACAACTTCTTTTACAATGCCATTAAATTTAGATAGAGGAGTCTGGGACAGAATGGGGAGGCTGGTGGGGGAAGTGGGGGGACACCAGGGATCAGAATGGGGGAACTGGAGTGGGGGGGGAACGGGGAGAGGGTGTAACTCCGGGGGTCACACAGAGGGACCGGGGGGGGGGGGGTGGGCGATCAGGGGCGGGAGGAGGGGGGGAGGGCAGCGAAATACAGGGGGCAGGGGAGGCGGGGAGACGCAGGGCAGCCGCCCCCGCCGAGCGGAAGCCCCGAGCACCACAGAGACCCCGCGGGGCCAAGGCGGAGCGGCACGCGGCCCCCCCAGCACCTGAACCCCGGCCACCGCCCCGTTGCCCCCCGAACGCCCACCTGGAGAAGCCGAGGCGGCGCTCGGAGCCCCGAGGCCGCCCCCCCCGCGGCGTCGGAGCGGTGCGGGACCCGGAGCGACTTCCGCCTGGACGGCTCCTCGCGTCGCAGTGCGATGACGTCACTCGGCGGGGACGCCGCTCGGGCGCTGTCGCTAGGGAGGCGCCGTCACGCATGCGCTGTCGCCGCGGGGACGGCTGCGCGCGCTGCGACGTGGGAGGGCGCGCTGTCGCCACGGCAACGCAGCCCGCACGCGCGGCCTGAAGCCCGAGTGGGACTCGAGGGGCAGCGGGGGGCGAAGAAGACACGAGGGGGGGAACGGAGAGCCCTCAGGGATCTCCTGGGGAGGCGGGGGAGGGGCCGAGGGGGAGGGCAGAGCTGCGGGGATGGCGGCTGTGAGGGGCTGCGGGTGGGAGATCAGCACGGAGATGTGGTGAAACGGTGGGATGTGGGCAGAACGCGGAGATGTGGGAAAAGGAGGACGGGGATCTGGACTGCAGCGTGAGAGCCAGGCTGAAAGAAAGAAGGGACAGAGAAAGGAAAGCGAGGGAAGCGGAGAAGAAAGAAAGGAGAAGAGAGACGAGGAAGGGAGGAGAGGAAGAAGGAAAAACAGAAGCAAGGGAAGAAAGGAGAATCTCCATCCCCTGTGGGACGCAGAGGGGAACGCAGTGAGCAAGGATCAGCATCGGGCTGAGGAGGTACTCAGGGTCTCCTTTGCCTCCGGTCTTTGCTGGTTGTTCCCTGGGCACGCAGCCCCTCGTGCTGCTCCATAGGGATGGGGAGCAGAATAGGCCCTGCAGGGCAGTTACCGCGCGGCCATCGCACAGCTTGCTTGACTTGCTTTTCTTTTCTTCCTGGAGATGCCCTTGGTTCTCAGCGTTGCTTTCTCATGCTGTTTATCTTGCTCCACGGCTGCTGCTCTGAATAGTCTTTCTTGTATTTGCACAGGATCGGGCCCAGTCAGCACGGGTTGGTGAAGGGTAGGTCCTGTCTGACAAACCTGATTTCATTCTCTGACAAGGTGACCCGCTGAGTGAGTGAAGGTGAGGCTGTCCATGTGGTCTCCCTGGCCTTCGGTAAAGCCTTTGACGCTGTCCCCCAATGCATCCCCGTGGAGAAGCTGGCTGCCGTGGTTTGGCCGGTCGTGCGCTCTGCTGGTGAAACACCGGCTGCATGGCCGGGCCCAAAGAGCTGTGGTCAGTGGAGTTGAATCCAGTTGGCAGCCGGTCACAAGTGCTGTCCCCCAGGGCCCGGTACTGGGGCCACTTCTATTCAACGTGTTGATTAACGCTCTTGATGAGGGCTTTGAGTGCACCTTCAGTAAGCTTGCAGGCGACACCAAGCTGGGAGGGAGTGTTGATGTGCCAGAGGGGAGAAAGGCACTGCAGAGGGACCTGGACAGACTGGATGGATGGGCCGAGGTTAACTGGATGAGTTTCAGTAGGGCCAAGTGCCGGGTCCTGCGTTTTGGTGACAACAACCCCAGGCAACCCTACAGGCTTGGGGAGGAGTGGCTGGAAAGCTGCCTGACGGCAAGGGACCTCGGTCTGGCAGTGGGTCAGGTAATGACACGACAACAGGACAGCGTGGACAATTGTGATGATGCTACTTTCTGTTTATTGGCACAGCACAGCCTGGAAAGCCCCGGTTGATGTCAGCAGTGGTTCTCTGGCTGTCAGATGATGCCCCCAAATCCACACTCCTGACTGATGGTGGAGAGGAGTGGGAGGGCAGAGATGATGCTGGGGGGAGTCTGGGGGCTGCTGTGCCTGTCATACTTCCCCCAGGCAGTGGTTGTACAGGTGTTGCACGATGCCCCCCCCAAGCGGGCTGCTCCCAACTCCTGAAGGATGGTGGAGCGGAGTGGGAGGGCAGAGGTGGTGCTTGGGGGGGGGGGCTGGGGGCTGCTGGATTTGATATGCTTCCCCCTGGCATTCTGGGTGGTTTTCTGGCTGTTGGATAATGCCCCCAAACTGACACCCTGGGGGGTCTGCTCCCACCTCGTGACGGATGGTGGAGGGGAGTGGGAGGGTGGTGATGAAGCCTGGGGGGACGGGGGGCTGCTGGGCCAGTTGGCTTCCCCCAGGCAGCGGTTGTCTGTCTGTTGGTTGTCCCCAAGTCTACACTCGGCTGGGCTCGCTTCCATCCCCTGATGGATGCTGGAGGGGAGAGCGAAGGCAGAGGTGGTGCTGGGGGCTGCCAGGCCTCTCAAGCTTCCCCGAGGCAGTGGCTGCCCCCAGGCTGACCCCCTGAGGGACCGCTCCCGACCCCCGAAGGATGGTGGTGGGGGACGGGAGGGTGCTGTTGATGCCCAGGGCGGCCGGGGGGCTGGCAGGGGCCGCCCTGGTGGTGCCGTGCGGCCGCTGGGCAGGTGGTCACAGTTGTTGGCATCATCTCCATCTGCCAGGGCCCTTGGCAAGAGCAGGACGTCCGTCCGAGAGCAAGGTGTGGCCGCGGACATCCTGCTGGGCTCCATCAGCTGCAGCGAGTTGCCTGTGGAGAGAGGAACGTGCTGAGGGCACAGCGGAGCCCCTGCTCTCCTTCCTCAACGACAAAGAGCCGCCCTCACTCTCAGCCTGTCTCGGGCCCAGCGCTGAGAACGGGCTGCAGGAATGGCCGTGCCAATTCACACGTCTGACAGCCTCAATCTCAGACCACGGTAGCCCACAGCTAACCGGCCTCTCCACGCTGCTGGAGCTGCAAGTGCCTCCTGGCTCACAGCAGCCCTACAGGAAAGAGCTGGGCAGGATGGGGGTGGGGGTGAACAACAACTCACTGGTTTCTCTGCCTCCATCGCCGGAGAAGCAGACAGCCCGTGATCATCGCTGCCAGCATGGAAACCAGGAAAGCTGCAATCAGTGGCAGGCAGTACTTCAGCAAAACCTGATCTTCTGTGGCATCCGCACGTCCCTCATCTTCCACATCTGGGGGAACAATGTTCAGGTCACTGCTGTGTCTCGTGCCCTGCTGGCAGTCTCACAGGAGGTCTGACATGGCCACAAAACGTTGTCTTGCATTTTGTTGGCCTCCAGGAACACGTGAAAATCCTCGGGTGCAATGCTTCCCTGATGCCAGCGAAGCAAAGGGAACTCCCAAAGGCACTGCACATCAAGGCACTCTGGAACCTCTTTTTGGCCTCTCAGCTTTGTTTACACTGTGGCTCTGCCACGGTCCAGACCTTCCTGGATTTGCCATGGATTTGCTCCTTATTCTCCATCATGCTCTAAGATTTCTTTTGCACTCGCCCACCCTCGCCTTGTGAGGCTGGGTAGTGCTGCACACTGTGACCCCTTGGGGCACGTTGTCTGACTAAACAAACCTCGTTAGAGCAGAAGGAGAGCGTGTGGATCTGTTTAACCAGGGTACAGACAGAAATACACTCACCACGTGCTGCCTTCTTCATGATTTTCGTTAGCAAACGGGACAGTCTCTTGGAATATTTTCCATCTTCCCACGCCACCTTCCATCCCCCAGGACCTTAACAGAAAGCGTGAAGATCAATCTCAGAGAAACAAAGGACTGAACTGAGTGGTCTTTGCGTTAGATAAACAACAGCCACCCTGCGATGCCTGTGGCGCTCCAGCACAGGAGGCGGCCGAGGATTTGGCACAGCCTTCCCTGGAGGCAAGTCTGCACCCAAAGGATGAGGAGAACTTCCCACCACACACTGCCACCTACGCAACTGCACAAGAGCATGGCTGAAGAGCAGACAGTGCCAGGGGGTCGTGTGAGGACAGGGCACGCACACACAGCTGTGTATTCTCACTCACACCTGCAGACATTAGTGCCTGGCTGACATTAGCACTGTGAGCTGGCAGCTCTCAAAGGAAGCAAAAACTCGTGGCATACCAATACGAGCTGGGGCTTCTGTCCTGGAGCTCAGCTGGGAAGCTGGAGACAATTTGACTCCACCCGCACCTGCGCACAAACACAGAGCAGCTCCTGTCACACTGGCCAGGTACTTGTTCCCACTGCAATGCCACCACTGCTCCACAGCACTCTTCTCTCCCTGCTCCACAGCAGCATCTGGCAAATAGGTGCCGGGTGCCTGCAGCAGCACCATGCCGGTCCAAGAAGGAACCGTGTGCGGAAGTGTCTGCAGAAGGGAAGGGGCGGGAAGGGCAAGGGAAGATCTAAAGGCCCTGTCCTTTGGGATAGCCCCATAGGAGGCTTATGGAGCAGACTGTGCTGAGCCTGTGGCAAGACACTGCTTATAGGCACAGCTGTAAGGAGAAACGTTCCCATCGCGCGTTGTCATCTCGCTCTTCCTTAGGGACCTGCAGCGACTGGAAGGGGCTCAGCTGGCGCTGTGGCACCCAGACTTGGGTCGAAAGTTGCAAAGCTGAAGAGGTGGGCAGCTGGCTGGCACCCAGGCTGCTCGTGGAGTAGAAATCAGCGGGCAACGAAAAGCTGAACCCCTCCTCAACTACCACAAGCACATGTGAGCAGAGAGCGTGAGATGAAGGCTGGTGACTTACCTCTGGCATCCAGCCCGGGCTCAGGAACAGGACTCCGCTCTGCTAATTCACCGAGAGGACCTGCAGGCACAAACGTGACCAGACACGGGTCAGGAGAGCTTCCACTGCACCCTGGGCCCTGTTGTTTTTTTTCTGCGGTGACCTGCGAGGACTGGCCGCAGGTCAGGGAGCGACACGGCCCAAGCAGCAAACGTACAGGTTCTGTCCTCCAGAGAGTGGCAAGGGCTGCCTTCCCACAGATATGTGACAACTCTCCTAATAAAGGAATACTCGGGACTGATCTCTGTACAGCCTTCCAGGCACAAAGAGACGTGAAAGGCCCTTGGAGGTTCCTGAGTACCCCAATAAACTGACAGCGCTAACTTTTCTGCCTTGAGGAAGCAGACACTCACAACTTACCTCTGGGTTTCCCCTGAGGCACAAAAGCAGAATCCACCCAACCATCAGGATACGGAGCACCACCATCTAGAATCAAGAACAGCAGAGGGATGTTCCCACGGCACGCTGTGATATCTCCCATTAGTGATGGGGCAGGGCTCAGCTCGTGGGATGGCAGACTCGGGCCGTGACTGCCAAAGCTACAGGGCGACCTGGAGCCCAGCACTCGGCGGCTTTCCCAAGCTCTCCAGGCCACGTGCAACACCCCTCCAGGACCGCGTGGGAGAGCACGCAAAGAAAAGATGCCTGAAGCCGGCCGGGCTCCGGCCGGGCTCTCCGCCGGGAACCGGGGTTCATCTGTGGGGAGCAGCAGGAAGCCAGAGCAGAAAGGCTCCCGCCTTTCCCAGCACATCTTCTGAGCTCCCCCTGGGACATCCCTGGGCGCAGAGCGCGCTCGGCCAGCAGCAGAGCCACGGCCCAGCACGGCTGGAGCCAGCCCTGCAGAGCAACGCTTCCTCACGCCCTCGCCCGGCTCCTGCGCTGCTGCCCGTCCCCCCCATCCCAGCACCCTCACGGAAGGCGGCCCCAGGGCAGCGCGGCACACGGGGATGAGAGCCCGGACCCCTCGCCCTCGCCGCCGCTCCGTGTCGGCCCCATCCATCCATCTCTGCCCACCCACCTGCTGCCGGCGCTCGCCACGGAGCAGCACAAGTCTCCTGGGAACACATGGCCGTCAGCAGGAGGAGGAGAGCAAGGCGGGCGGGGGCCGCGGCCCCCCACACTCGTGCCATGCTGCCACCGCCGGCGCTGCAGCCACAGCGAGTGCTGCTGGGCGGCACAGAACGCCTGGGGCACATGCTGAGCATTGTGACCTCACGGCACGAGCGGGGCCTTGTGACCTCACCACCACTCACAGCTGTTCCGCCGCCAGGGCCGGCTTCCCCCTGTGCTTGCTGTGTGCACTGCGTGCTGGGGAGGATTCCCAGCCATCCAGAGCAGCAGGAGACCACTGCCTGTCACAGGCACGGCACGGAAAGGTGAGTGCTGGAACGGCGCGGCTGGGAAGGGACATTCAAGACACAGAGACGCTGTCAAAGGAGGAAGAAAATCACTGCACTGTTGTCTGTCCTGCTTCGTGCAAATCAAGAGATTCCCTTTTCTCTTAATGCCAAAACAGAAGCCGGTTCTTCAGTGACATTGCCCCTTCAACCCTTTCCACCCCACTGACTCCCACCTCCCCTCACCCCTACCTCTCATTTTCTCCTTCCTCCCCTCTCCCCTCTCCTTCTCTCCTTACCCTGCCCTCCCCTTCCCCCCCTTTTCTCCCTTTTCTCCCTTTCCCCTCCCCTTCCCCCTTGCCTTATGCCAAACTTACCTCTCCTGCTCTTCACTGAGTTCTTCTGCATTCTCTTGCCTTTTGCTGCAACTCTTGCCTTGCTTACCTTTGCAATGCTATGCATTGCTCTCTCCATATTTCTTGCCAGCCATTCTTTTCTTAGCTCTTATTCTTCACTTTCTACTTGGCTTTTTTCTTCTGTTCTCTTTGCCTTTCTTCTCTTTTCTTCTTTTAGTCCTTTTTTCTCTTTTCATGTATTATTTTCTATCTCCCCTAGAGCCCCAAATACCCCAATCCCCTAGCACAGCCCACTCTAGCCCTGGGTGCCTCCCTATACCCCAACAGCCTTCTGTAGCCCCCTGCCCCCCCACAGCCCTCCCCAGCTCCCCACAGATTCCTAGCCCCCCTCTATTTCCCCGTTAGCCCCCTGTATCTCTCCCAGAGCTCTCTGGAGCCCCATATTGATCCCACATCCATCCCATAGCCACAGCTACGGGATAAAGTTGTGGGATATGGATATGGGATGGCTCTGGGGTGGATATGATGGATATGGGATGGGATGGCTATGAGATGGGGCTCTAGTGCTTATGGGGCCAGGATGCTGCAGTGACCTCTGTCCCCACAGATCCCCCTCCAGTGTGAGATGTGGAGCCCCGCAGCTGCTCCTCTGCCCTTTATTATTTACGCGGGGGTGTGTGGGGGGGATCCCCCAGTCCCCCGTTATCAAAAAAATAAACCTTAATTACAAAAGTAAGGGGTGTCACCCCGGCCCGTGGGAACAATGCGGTCCGTGGGGGTGCACGGTGAGTCCCGGAGACACTTGAGTGACGGTGACACCTGATGACAGTTGACACTCAGTGACACCCAACGGCATCCAGTGAAGGTGACATTCAATGATGGCGACCCCATGTCACACCCATGCAGACCCCACATGGCCCCGACTGCTCCCAGCCCCCCTCCCTGCACCCCTCCTCGTCACCTCTTCAATGAGGATGGCAGCGCGCCGCATTGTGCTACCACGGCAGGGGGGACGGCACGGCCCAAGTCCCTGTGGGTGTCTTCTTCTTCCACAAAGCTGCTCACACTGGAGGAGGCACAGGCACGGGCATGAGGCCACAGCAGCTCCCATTGTGTCAGACAGCAGAGACACTGAAGTGGAAGAAGGCCCCACACTTTTACAGGAGAAATTGCACACAGTCATTGACTTTCCATCTGAAAGGTGAAGAGGAGTTTCTTATGCAGCACCTATCATAATTGTTCGGGTGTGTTTTTTTCCATTATTTAAAATGCAAAACTTGCTGAAACTAAGTTACCCTGATTGTGCCTGAAGTGTTGTAGTGAATTTCCACTCGCTTTGGACCCTGAGGACTCAGCTCACACACATTTGCCCGATGGGCTCAGCTGAGCCACACAACGGTGCCGTTCCTTCCTGGTCAGGCAGGCAGACACGAGGTGTTCAAAGCCATCTGACGGCTGTCCTTGCCTGCACTGCCTGCACCTGGAAACATGGGGGTTTTCCAGAGTTCAGGACACGCGTCTGAAACAAATGTTGGTTCTCCTCTAAGCAGAGCTGTTGGACAGACCTATTGGCTCTAGATATTAAACATGGCAGTGAGATGAGGCCAACGATGTAAGAGTAAGAGATGCTTTGGAATGCCTTTTATGGCTGCACCATCCTGCCTCGGAGGTGGGCGTGGGGAGCTGGGGAGCTTTGACACAGCACAAATGACTGCAGGCAGAGGGACGTAGCAAAGGGAACACAAAGCTTTTAATTATGTATCATAAAAAACAATGAGTAGCAGAAACAATACTATTCCTAAAATTCCCATCCACAATTAGTAGAGCAGCCAGACAACGTCCCACTTCACTGCAATGCTGACTTTGCAGGACGGCTCGGTTGTGGAGGGGAGGGATGGGGCCGCTGGTGGTGCCCCTGGAACGCTGCCGCTGCTGCCTGGTGCTGCGGGGCTGGCGAGGAGCGCAGGTTACGGGTAGCCGTACTGGTCGGCTATGGCCATGTCTGTCTCCCGCTGCACCAGGAACTGCACGGGGCCGATCTTCATCTGCCGGGCCGCCTGCTGCCGCTCCTCCTGGGCCAGCTTCTTCAAGCGCTCCCGCTCGGGCCGCTGCTCGGCTGTGATGGGCAGCGACTCCTCTATCACTACGGGTGCCACACCGCCGCCCGCCCGTGGCCCCACGCAGGGCACAAAGTCCACGGGGCGCCGCGGCAGAGGCTGCTGCTGATGTGGCACTGGTGGCGGTGGTGGTAGTGATGGCGGGTCCCTCCGCAGCGGTGAGCTCCTCAGCAGGGACGGGCGCGGGCAGCTCGGCGCCGTCTTCTTGGCAGCGCCCTCCTCTCGCGCTGTGCCGCCTGGAGGTGCCGGCGCTGCCTTGTCTGCGCCGCCGTCTTGGGGCCGGAGGGCAGCAGGGCCAGCGCTGGCTGAGGGTTGGGGCCGCACAGAGGGCGGCCGGCGCACCGGGCCCACCACAGTCACCCTCTGCCCCAGCGGGTGCACGGCCTGGATGGATTCACACAGGTGCACGCGCAGCTCGCTGGCGGTGCCCGCATGCCCGCTGTCGCTGGCTCCTGCGCTGGCCCCAGGCAGCTTCCCTTGGCACGGGTGTTTGCGGCCTTGTCTTTCTCTTCCTTCTTTGCATGGCCGCAGCTTCTTTCTCTTGGCTGGGGCGCTGCTGGTGGGCTGCTCCTGCTGGCAGCTCTCCCCTTTCTGGGGGGTGCCAGCAGGCGCAGGGCGCTTGGTCCCCCGCTTGGTGCTGCCCCTGTTCTTCTTTTCTGCCTGAACCACCTGGGGCTGCCTTTGCTGCACCTCCTCAGTGGGCCGTGTGCTCTGGGCTGAGGGAGGTGTGCTGGCAGCCAAGGTGGTCGGCCGTGGGCTGAGCCGGGCACTCGCTGGTGGCACGACAGGGTGCAGCTGCGACAACCCACATGGCAGCTCAGGCAGGAACCCGGGGGATGGTGGAAGCCCCCAGAAGGGGTCAGCGGGCGTCCCAGAGGCAGCCTGTGTGCTGAGCTCCCTGTTGTCCCTGGGGTTGTCGGGGAGCTCAGCGATGAAGCATCCTGGGGCAGGGCTGCTGGGGTTCTCATGGGGGACCTCAACAGCTCTTGCCACATCTGAAAATGCAAGAACATCCCCCAGAATGGCGATGACAGCCTTCCCACACCCACTCTGTGCAAACACGCACCTGCAGCTCTGCAGCCCCCAAACTCACCATTGATCCAAGAGAGCAAACCCTGGATGTCCGTGATGTCCTTCGGCACATCCGAGCTGCTCACCGCTGCTGGGAAAAGCAAAAAAATCCCAAAGAGTCAATGCCAGCTCTCCTGTACCATGTTCACAGTAAGGGATCTCGGGGGAACGCTGGGTTCCCATTATAAAACGGGACAGGAGAGGTAACTGTAAATCCCAGGGATTAACACTCCAAGCAACACGCAGTGAGATCAGTCCCAGGAAAGAACAGGTAGAAAGCCTAACTAGAAAGACAGTGCACCAAACCCAGATGCCTGTTGTGTGTCTGTACCTCTCTTGGGTGCTGTGCCACACGCCGTGCTCCTCCCCTGGCTTTCCACATGGCTGCGCTTCAGAGGAAGGCCGCTGGCATCAGCGTCTAACAGAAAAGAGACAAGAAAGACGTGAAGAGCCTCTCTTTGGAGGAAGATTTGAGCACTGCCAACCACAAACTTCTGGTCTTTAAGAGCAGTTTTGTCAATTTGCCTTTCTGCTGCTACAGCCTTGTGCCACTTCTGCAGTCAGCACAGAACTGCAGCGTCCTTTCCTCTCTCCTCCATCACCCACAGCCCTGCGTGCAGCCCTGTTTAGAGGCGGTACCCACAGAACAGCTCACAAGAGCTTCTTACCTGCGGAGGCTTTCCGTTTCCCCGCTTGCCCCGCACCATTCCACAGATGCACAGGTTTTGTCCCTACAACAACAGATCATGTATTGATTTCACAGACACCAGCAGGCAGCAGAAGTATTGTCCAGTAAGCCCATGTCCCCCCAGAAAACAGAAAGATGCTACTTGGACAGCCCAAACACAAACGGACAGTTCACTTCTCACTGCCCCTTCCTGCACTCCAAATGGATGCTTACTTGACATCCCTTACAGCACTGCAATCTTCAGCTGCCTTGATTCCTGAGTTCTCCTTTTGGACAGGAACCCTACAGAAAGTATCAACAAGTGAAAAATCACGAGGAAGAAGCATTTTCCCAGCTTTCTTCTGCCATGCAATGTAGTCTCTTGAGGAGGGCAATGCTTGGAAATCAGCTGGCTGCAACAACTGCCCATCACCAGCTGCAGCTTGTGTCTGACTGCCATGGCTTCTGTCAGCAAGTGCCCTCAGATCCCCTTTTCCCCCACAAGTGTGCTGACCGTCCGTGTCCCCAGCTGAGCACCTGGCTCTCTGCCGTGACTTCAGTGCGGTCTGCTGAAACACCTGCTGGGTATGGCACACCAAGCCATGCACGGAGCAGTGAGACACAAGTTGCACTCTATGAAGTCTGCGCTCTGCTTCATTTTTAAGGTCTGACAGGAAGGTGGGGGCCGGCAGCAATTTTCCAGGGGAGGAATGACATTTAATCATCCTCACTGAATCGTGGGATGGAATCTCAACAAGAACATGTTTTCTCTGCATTACAGCCATTCAGAAGGGCACCGTTTGAGCTGGGAACTCTTCCCCAGCCCAGCTCTTCTGCTGAGACACCTCCCAGTAACCACCCAGCACCAAACCCAGCTCACCTGGTCAGCCTGCTCAGCCTGAGCTGTGCCCAGCTCACACACACGCCGCAGCGGTGCTTCCAGCGGGCTCTCACAGGATGATCTCTCAAGAAAAGCACAGAGCTCAGTCTCCGTGTGCAACACGCTCACCAGAGCACCAGCTCTGCTCACCAGCTGTGGCACAAACGCTCCCAGCCCGGCAACGACTGTGACCTCAGCGAGTGCCCGCATCACTTCTGTGCTTTCATCATAGACAAAGGGAGTGGTCACCTCCCAGATCCAAATTTTAGGAAACCAACACCAGGGTCACCAATGGGGTGAAAGGGGTTAATTGAATGGGGGTTAATTGAAGTAAAGTAACGGAAGTTAAAATGACTCTTGTGCAGCCCAATAAAAACGCAATATGGCCTCGTAGTGGTCAGCGGAGTCCCAGAGGAACTAGTAGGAACTGGGAGGAGTGCACAGCAGTATGGACCAGAAAAGTCCAGTATGGCCAAATAACAACCAGTAAGGACCAGTATGGCCTCAGAGCGGTCAACGGAGTCCTATAGGAATCAGCAGAAACCAACAGGAAGGCACATCTGTGTCCCAGGGCCGGTGCTGGCCTCTGCCTCTGGCTTTGGGCCCCAGGCCTGGTGCCGGCCTCTCGGGCTGTGGCTGCACCTTCAGGCCCCGGGGCCGGTGTAGGGCTCTGTGGCTGTGCTTTAGGCCCTTGGCCTGGTGCCGGCCTCTTGTGCTGTGGCTTTAGGCCCTGCAGCTGGTGTCAGCCTTTCAGGCTGTGGACTGAAGTTCTGGGGACAGTGCCAGCTTCTCTGGCTTCGGCTTTAGGCCACAGCAGTGGTGCCGGCCTCTCCAGCTGTGGCTTTGTCTTTAGGCCCTTGGCCAGGTGCAGGCCTCTCTGGCCGTTCTTCTGGCCCGGGGGCTGGTGCCAGCCTTTCAGGACTTGGCTTTAGGCTCCACAGCTGGTGCCAGCCCGTCTGGCTGTAGATGTGGCTTTAAGCCCCAGCTCTGGTGCTGGCCTCTGTGGCTATAGCTGTGGCATTATGGCCCAGGGCTGGTGCTGGACTCTGGCTGGAGCTTCAGACTTCAGGGACGGCACCAGCCCCTCAGGCTGTGGCTTTAGGCCCAGAGCTGGTGCTAGCTTCTTGTGTTGTGGCTTCAGGTTTAGGCCCAGGACTGGTGCCAGCCTCTCTGGCTGGGGCTGTGGCTTTAATTCCGTGGGTCGGTGCTGGCCACTCAGGCTGTGGCTTCAGGCCCCGTGGCCGGTGCCAGGCCTCTCTAACTGGGGCTGTGACTTTAAGCTCTTGGACTGGATCCAGTCTTTTGGGCTCTGGCCCAAAGTCACCAGGGCGGGTACCAAAGGCACCGCATGATCAGACCAGGAGATGTTGCCCCCAGATTGGATTTGGGCTTCCAAGCAATCTGCAAGCATTTGAGTGAGTCAGCCCTCTGGTTTTTGTGAGGACAGACAAGTCCACCTTGGAAAGCCATCCTGGCAAAGGCAGAGTAGCTTTGTTCTTGGGCTGCAGCACTCCATGGCCAGGCGCTGCTCAAACACTGGGCCTGCATTTCCTTCTGGGCATCCACACGTGCTCTGAGTCTCCTGCAGCTTTCTGCAGGGTTTGTGGCTTCCTGCTGAGGAGTTCCTCTTGTTCTTCTGCAACTGCCCCCCAGCATCACTACTGCCTCCTCTGGTACCGTACTGGGAGATGCTTCAGAGTCCATTAGCCTGCACTTCCTTCCTCCCATCAGCAGCTGCTCCTACTCTGACCTTCATTTACACTGGGATGCCGTCCACTTCTAGCGCCAGCTGACCTGCGAGACAGAGAAAGGAAATGTGGGATTAGCACAAATGCAGAAGCCCAAGGCTGTGCCACCACCACGTACTGCAGCCTTGGGAAGTCAGCTGCAACTGCAGCTGATTGAATTAACTTAACTGTCAGAATTAAAGCAGGCACCACTGTAAATTAAGTGTGACTCACATCACGGGTAGAAGCTGGAGAGCTCTTGTGGCACAAAGCTCATGGCTGTAGAAATTAAGGTTCCTCTAAGCTTTAAAAGAAGATGAAAGACAAGGTTAAATGCAAAACATCAGCACTTCCTGCAGAGCACATCGCACAGCTGTAGGCACCACCTGAGAGGTAACAGATCAGAAAGGACAACCTTACTATGTGAACACAGGGACAAGCTGCTCTCTTCTTCTGGGCCTTTGTTTGCAGTGAGGATTTCCCTCAAGAGCTGCTCAAGCTGCTGCTGTCTGCAGCTGTTGGTCACTTCCACCTGCTGGACGCTGTGCCCACAGGTCATTCTGCTTTGGGCAAAGCCTGCTGGGTTAACTCCAAACCCAGGTCACAGGCCACGCTAATCCAGCTGGTTTGTCTGAAAGGGCTCAGAAGCCGCGCATGGGATCCTTTCTGCTGGTGGTTCTCTCAGGGCAAGAAGCTCCACTCTCAGAGCAGCAGCCAAGAGCTGGAAGGCAGAAAAATCTTCCAATCCCCGTGGATGTGGCGGTCTGCAAAGACAACAGCTGCCTGCTCTTCAGCATGGTGATGCTCACCCAGCAAAGCCCTCACCCAGCAGATGCCTTTCCTTACACTCAGAACTGTCCCACATTTGTGCAGCCCTCGGATTGCATTTCCAATCCGAGCTCACATATATCTCAGCCATTCCTTCTGTGTTAGTCTACTTGGATCCCCAGTTAGGGCTGCAGCTCAAGAGGTCAACACAACAGAAATAACACAACATGCAACTGGAAAACACGTCTCAACCCTGAGAAGAGCCAACTCTCTGACCTTAGGCACAACTCACCAACCAAGAGCCAGGCCTTGCAAACTTGGCCGATCTGAGCATGCGGGAGGGGGCTGCAATCAGACCAGAAGTGTCCATTTCAGTTGCAGCTCCTTGTAGAGAGGAACACCAAACAGTAACAGGTGTGAATGAATTCATTCACAAGCAGCACAATGAGTTTGTTCTTTATTAAAAAAAGCATGCATTCCAAGTCAAAATGGTAGCAGCAGGAGTTGATATCAATGGAAGTCGTTCCTCTTCCTACACCTCATCCTCCTCCCCCAACTTTCCTTGCCTCACCTTTACCCCAGCTTCTGGAAGATGCCCACGGACTTTAAGTCAGGTCTCAAATCCATAGGACTCCTTTCACATTACTCCATTAACAAAAGATTTCAGACTTGTTTCATGCACACAAACTGACCGAGCAGTGGTATCACAATCACTCGTAACACACGGAAGCACCCAAACCCTGAGGATTTTTTTCCCCTCCACTACCAGGTTCTTCTTAGCAAGAAGGACTCCTCCTGCTGCTATCCAACAAAGCCAGCAGTACAAAGCAAGCAGCCACCGAGGACTCTAAAAGCAAAGCCTGATCCACAAAGCACACCTGAACTTCACAATCACACCTGAGCCGCCTCCTTGGCTGATGATAATTTTCAGGTATTTTATGAGCTAGCTGAGAAGAAACATCTTTTTGTGTTGATTTGATTACAGGGATTTTTCAAAAGCCTTCCCTGCTGGCCTCGCTCTGCTCCCACCTGAGCACACAGAGCCTTACAATTCATTTTCATGGTCAATGATTAGAGGCCACTCTCACAAGCTTCTAACAACCCCTGCCCCAAGAGCAGCATCTCCACAGCCACCCTTCTCATGTGAGTCCAGGAAACAAATCCACAGCACAGTCTTTCTGAACTACCATCATATCAGTAACATTTCGGGTGGTAGAAAGGCACAGCAAATAGTCCATCGGGTACATTCTCGCACATCTCCCATGAAAAAGTCCCACTAGAGTAGATTGCTGCGTGAGACGCAAGCCTGATACCACATCACTTGTGTGGGTGGAGTTTTACTATCTCCGTGTTCACATCTTTTATGTTTGGTGTTTTTTCTTTTCAGTTCAACTCTATGTGTGCATCAGTGCAAGTCTGCCTTTGCTAAATCCTTTTCTTGTGGCCTTAGGCAACCATCAAGGGGGTCCCAAGTTCCAGTGCTGAGCAAGAAGCGCAGGCACTCAGGAAGACCACGAAGGGCTTTAGTGAGTTGATCTCCCTCCATGGATCAACTTTTATTTTTTCCCCAGCACTGGGAATGGCTGCTCTGATGGTTTGTTAGAGGGAAGTGTAGCTGTTTGCATTGCTCTGCTGCACAGCTGCCCTAAAAATCGTTGGAAAGTGGAAACAGAACTGCCCTTCATGTCCTGAAATGCAGCTGCTCTGGTGCTGTGGGTCCTGGCAGCCTTGTGTGCATAGATGTAGTCCTGGGGCTGTTGGGAGCTGGCTGTCCAGGGGACTGGAGGTGGCACTAGACCAGAGGGCACTTCTGATTCTTGTGCAAGCAGCCTGACTAGCTTCCATTTCTTTCTTGCAGGCACGGATGAAGATGCCACCATCGACATCTTGACCAAACTAAGTGTTTCCCAATGACAGCGAGTTCTGATCACCTATAAGAGCACTACTGGCAGGGTAGGTGGTCTGCAGAGATGTGTGAATGTGGTTGTGTCACTTGGGTGAAAAGCAAAAAATGACCCAGTATCCATAAGAGAAAGGTCAGCAGAGACTTTACCTGACCAAGGTTGTTTTGTTCTTGTTCAGTTCGGAGCAGTTGTAGATGCAAGGAGGGCTGGAGCCTGAAGAGTAGTGCTGAACAGCACAGTTCCTTGAAGGCCATACCTTCTGCCAACCCCTTTCTTCTCTCTTGGCCTTCTAGGATTTGATTCGAAGTCAGAGCTGAGTGGGAATTTTGAGAGAGTGATCATTGGGATGATGACTCCCAGCACCACGTATGACGTGCACGAACTAAGGAGGGCTGTGAAGCTTTGGAAACCTTCCTTTTGTATTGCTTAAGTTCTGGCCAAGGACTTACTGCTTCGTTATGTACATGTGGCTCTCCTGACAGTTTCTTACTGTCTGTGCTTTTTAATTGGAGGCTGTAGCACTGATGATGATGGCTGGAGTCTGCAGTGATGCTGAGAGCCCTGGGCACAGTTCTGTACTTAGCTAGGTTATGGCTGGCAAATGTTGTGGGCAGCACCCAGGTGGCGGCCCTGCTCGTAACGAATGCTGTGCATGTGTTCTTGCCGGAATCTGGCTGCTCCCTTGAGGATGACATCGTATCTGACACATCTTCCATGTTTCAAAGGGTCCTCATATCCCTTGCAACGGTTAGCCAAGCCAAGGGGAGAAGGGGGTGAATCTTCAGAGCTGTGGGCACAGCTCTGCACTCAGTGGTGAGGAGCTCCAGGCTGGCTTTTTCTCGTCCTGTGTGTCCCATGGCCTGCTCCTCAAACCCAGCTTCTGCAGGGAGGAGACTCTGACTCTGGGTGGGCATGAGTGCTGTGGGCTCTTCTTCAAACATCCCAGTAAAGCGAGTTGCTGCTCGTTTTTAGAAGGAAGCCCAAAGCACACCTGAGCTGTGTTCCACTGTGTTTAAGCTAGTGTTCCCTTTGAAGGACCCCACTATCCATCTCCAGCAGCTGTTCCTGAATGGGGAATTCTCAGGAGTTGCTTCCAGTAGATGCTCTGGTGAACTGAGTCTTCTATTCTTGTGTCTTTGCAGGGAAACAGAGATGAGGGAATGTATGTGGAAGTGCTCAGCAAGATGCTCAGGTTGTAGTAATGTGCTTCCCAATCTATTCTTGTGCGTGTGATGCGTGGTGAAGAGAAGCCAACCTGGGAATAATGGTTCTAGTCTTGTTTGCAAGTCTCTAATGAGAGTCTCTAGGCAGGCTGGTTGCTTGGCAGGGGCAGTGACATTTTGGTTGTAGGTTGCCATGCCTGGTTGCTGCGTGTTGGAAAATATCTGTGATCTAGACAAGTACAGGCCAGCAGTGCTCTGGCTCCAAGGAATTAAAGATCTCCTGCACACTCAGTCTTCTCCATGTGCCTTACTTTGTCATCCATAATGTCTGTAAGTGCCTGTATGAAGCAGGGGAGAAGAAATGGGGAACAGATGAGGTGCAGTTTATGTCCGTCCTCTGTACATGGAACAGGGATCACCTGCTGAGAGGTAGGACCCCGCCACAGTGTCCTGGGGTTTTCTTCCTTTCCTTGTTTTGTAGGAGCTCCATAGCTGTTCAGTAGATGTGAACTCTTCTGAGGCAGCAGGTTTCCTGGAGAGAGCCCCATTGCATCCATTCCATTCGGGCTGTTTTATTTCCTCCTGAGACTTCAGAAACCTAAGTACAACTGGCTGCTGCTCCAGCGTGGAAGGCAGAGATCATGAAGTGTGACTGCCATTGGGGCAGGGGGGAGAGGAGCTAAGAAACTTGTTTGGCAGCACAAAGTAGCAAGTCTTGAAAATGGTAACAGCTGTGGTAGGCCAGTTAGCAAGAGTGTTAGCAATGAAAATGAATTATTTCTGTGGGATGATCCTGATTTAGCTGACAGTGCTGCAGGGATGATAGAATGTTCATGCAGCATATGAGGAGCTGCTTGTTGCATAGTGGTCCTTTGAATCTCTCTGGCTTTCTGCCATGGACTCTTCCCCCTAGTTTTTGATGGTGGTGAGGCATTGCTGACAAGGACATAACAGGCAGCATTAAATCTGAGATGTCAGGAGAGCTGGAAGATGCTTTGCTGGCTGTGGATGAGCGCTCTGCTTTTAAACATTGTCTACAAAGTGATGAAATGATTGGAGGTGCTGTGTCTTCCCTTGAGAGGCTGTTACGTGGTTCCAGGAGGCAGACATGGTTTGTCTTTGTTCATGGGCACAAAGCCAGGCTGGGTGGGACTCGGAGCACCCTGGTGTAGAGGGAGGTGTCCCTGCCCATCGCAGGCGGGTTGGAACTAGATGATCTTAGGGGTCCCCTCCAACCCAAGCCATTGTATGATCCTGTGCTTTACAGACCTAGTCAGGTGAGAAAGCTTTGTGCTTTATGGCACAGTGTGCTTGGCCATAGGTGCCTCTTGCACAGAGAAATCTGAAAATATTTGAAGAGCATTTGTTTGGGGGAAGACCTTAGCTCAGTCAACCACCCCTTCGAGTCTTCAAGCATTGTTTCTTAAATTTGCCTTTCTGCTGCTGAAATGTTGTGCTTTTCCTACAGCCAACACAAACTGCAGTGCACTTTCCTTTCCTCTCCTGCATTAAACACACCCTTTCATGCAGCCCTATTCAGATGAAGGTACCCAAACTACAGCTCACAGCGTTCTTATCCACAGAAGCTTTCTGTTCCCCCCTTTCTCAGTAAGATTCAATCAAATTCCACGCGCCATCCCTAAAACAAAGTGTAATTTTTTCATGTCACAGAAATCGGTTGCCAATAGAAATCTTGTCCTGTTATCCCAACCCCATCAAAAATCCCTCAAATGCACTATTTTTTACAGCCCAAACTAGCTCCTTCTTCAACTGCAGTGCACTTACAGAAAGTATTACTGCTCTCATTCCTGCTGAGATAGTGGCAAATGGACCCAGGTCTGCCTGACAGCTCTACATTGCTCAGAGCAAAGCTGCACGAGGAAACAAAATGCTACCAGGTGCAAAAGCTGATGAACACACTTCACTCCTGCGTTGCACAGCTATGAGTATAAGCACTTTCACGTTCGGCCTCTCCAAGGACTTCACACAGCTTTAAGTACCACCATTTAGACACAGACTCATATCGCTGCACAGCCACCAACGGCCACTGTCGGCCTCTCTATTCCTTCCACTAGAGCACTGCCATCAGTTCCTCTTTGCACTCAAGACTCTCCTGTTTTCTCAGGTATCTCCTTTATTGCACTAAGCAAATGGTATTGCCTAGTATCAGCTACCGCAACCACCACCAACCAAACCAAAGCCAACAGAACTATCAGAGAGACCAAAAATAAAAATAAAAATAAAAAAAAAAAACTACTCTGCTCGTCACAACTGTCAAATGCTCAATGAGCAGCGCACAGAAATAAGAGAGATGGCTACTTGGCCTCTGACTTTCTCTTAGACATCCCACGGAGAACACCCACCAGCTGAGTTAAGCAAAAAACTGCATGTAGAAGCTGCTCGATGCCCCTCTCTAGAAATGCAAGGCTGTCCCTCAAGCAGCTCCCACTTACCATCAACTGCCGTTCTGAACCCAAGTGCACAAAACTAATTTCACTTCCACTGCAAATTGCCACAGCCACCAAGGAACAGCCAGATACCCAGGCAGTATACCTCGGTAGCCTTGTTCCTCCGGTTTTCCATCTTAGCCCATATCTCACCTCCCCTCCCCCCCCAGAAAAAGTAGCCCCACCATTTTGACAGTCAAAACACAAACTAATTGCCCTCAGAAGATGCTGTCTGCCTCAGTTTCTGCAGAGCTTCACAATATGAGCCAGGGACACAAGCACGCATATGTGCGCCTGCCAACTGCAGGGAGCATGCATGAGCGCAGCAGGGATGCAAGCAGAGGAAATCCGTGTCAGGACTGCGGTCGGTGCTGGTGGTGAGGCTGCTGGGAGCTCGGGGCTGGGGGGCAGATCCACCCCCAGCACTGACACCTCTCACTGCCCTGCTACTGTGGTATCACAGTGCTCTGGACAAATGTGCTTTTTAGGAAAGATCGGCTGGCTAGGCGGGGTGGTGGAGTTGCTCTTCATGTGAGAGAGCAGCTAGAATGTATTGAACTTCACTTGGGGGAGAGTGATGTAGCAGTGGAGAGCTTATGGGTGAGAATCAAGGGGCAGGCTGGTAAGGGTGACACTGTTGTGGGTGTGTACTACAGGCCCCCTGATCAGGATGAGGAGGCTGACGAGGCCTTCCAAAAGCAACTGGATGTAGAGTCACGTTCCCAGGCACTGGTGCTTATGGGGGACTTCAATTATCCAGATATTTGCTGGACGACCAACATGGCCAGGCACGCACGGTCCAGACGGTTCTTGCAGTGCGTTGAAGACAACGTCTGGTGCAGGTGGTGGAGGAAACGACGTGGGGAGGGGTGTTACTGGACCTTATTCTCACCAACAGGGATGGACTTGTTAAGGAAGTAAAGGTTGGGGGCAGTTTGGGTTGTAGTGATCATGAGACGGTGGAGTTCAAGATCCTGAGTGGAAGAAGCAAAGCAATAAGTAGGATTGCTACCCTGGACTTTAGGAGAGCCAACTTCGATCTCTTCCGGGACCTACTTGGAGTCCCATGGGCTCGGGTGTTAGAAGGTAAGGGGGCCTCTGAGAGCTGATCAGCATTTAAACAGCTCTTCTTCCAAGCTCAGGATCTATGCGTCCCTGTGAGCAAGAAATCGGGAAAAGGTGGCAGGAGACCTGTGTGGATGAGCAAGGAGCTCATGCACAAGCTCAAAGGAAAGAAGGTCCATGAAATGTGGAAAAAGAGTCTGACCACTTGGGAAGAATGTAGGAATGTAGTCAGGGCCTGCAGGGATGCAACGAGGAAAGCTAAAGCCCGTCTGGAATTGAATCTAGCTAAAGTGATAAAGGATAATAAAAAAGGCTTCTTCAAGTATGTTAATAGCAAAAGGAAAACTAGAGAGAATGTGGGCCCCTTACTAAGTGAGGGGGGGGTTCTCGTAACGGGGGATGCTGAGAAGGCAGAGATACTGAATGCCTTCTTTACTTCTGTCTTCAGTGAAAAGGCTCTCCTGCAGGAATCCCACAGCCTGGAGGTTAGGGAGAGGGTCTGGGGAATGGGAGACTTCCCTTTAGTCAGGAAAGAGGACGTGCGTGAGCGCCTAGGCAGTACTAAGGTCCACAAGCCCATGGGACCTGATGGGGTGCATCCACGTGTGCTGAGAGAGCTGGCAGAGGTCATTGTCAAACCGTTCTCCATCATTTTTGAGAGGTCTTGGATAACAGGGGAGGTCCCTGAAGACTGGAGGATAGCCAATGTCACTCCGGTCTTCAAAAAGGGCAAGAAGGAAGATCCGGGTAATTATAGGCCTGTCAGCCTCACCTCTGTCCCTGCAAAGGTGATGGAACAGCTTGTGCTGGATACCATCTCCAGACAACTGTGAGAAAAGGAGGTTATCAGGAGTAGTCAGCATGGGTTCACCAAGGGGAGGTCGTGCTCGACCAACCTGGTGGCCTTCTATGATGCTGTCACATGCTGGGTGGATGGGGGAAGAGCGGTAGATGTAATCTACCTTGATTTTAGAAAGGCATTTGATACTGTCTCCCACGACATCCTTATAACAAAGCTGAGGAAGTGTGGGATAGACGAGTGGACAGTGAGGTGGGTTGAGAACTGGCTGACTGGCAGAGCGCAGAGGGTCGTTGTTGGTGGTGCAGAGTCTGGCTGGAGACCTGTAACCAGTGGTGTCCCCCAGGGGTCTGTGCTGGGTCCGGTCTTGTTCAACATCTTCATCAATGACCTTGATGAGGGGTTAGTGGCCACCCTCAGCAAGTTTGCTGATGATACGAAGTTGGGAGGATTGGCTGACACGCCTGAAGGCTGTGCTGCCATTCAGCGAGACCTGGACAGGCTGGAGAGCTGGGCAGTAAGAAACTGGAAGCAAGTGTAGAGTCTTACACCTAGGGAGGAATAATTGCATGCACCAATACAGGCTGGGGGATGAGCTGCTGGAGAGGAGCTCTGCAGAGCGGGACCTGGGTGTCCTGGTGGACGACAGGTTGGCCATGAGCCGGCAGTGTGCCCTCGTGGCCAAAAAGGCCAATGGCATTCTGGGGTGCATTAAGAAGAGCGTGTCCAGCAGGTTGAGGGAGGTGATCCTCCCCCTCTACTCTGCCCTGGTAAGGCCTCATCTGGAGTACTGTGTCCAGTTCTGGGCTCCCCAGTACAAGAAAGACAGGGATCTCTTGGAAAGAGCCCAGCGGAGGGCCACAAAGATGGTGAAGGGCCTGGAGCATCTCCCCTATGAAGAAAGGCTAAGTGAACTGGGTCTGTTTAGCCTTGAGAAAAGACGACTGAGAGGGGACCTGATCCAGGTTTATAAATATCTGAGGTGTGGCGGCCATAGTGGTGAGGCCAGTCTCTTTTCAGTGGTACGTGGAGACAGGACGAGGGGAAACGGACATCAGCTGCAGCACAGGAAGCTTCGCACGAATGTGCGTAAGAACTTCTTGACGGTGAGGGTGACGGAGCACTGGAACAGGCTGCCCAGGGAGGTTGTGGAGTCTCCTTCTCTGGAGATATTCAAGTCTCGCCTGGACACCTACCTGTGCGACCTGGTGTAGGGAACCTGCTTTGGCAGGGGGGTTGGTCTCGATGATCTCTAGAGGTCCCTTCCAACCCCTACAATTCTGTGATTCTGTGATTCTGTGAATCTGCTGCTGTGTACTGGAATCCCCATCTGTTAGCACAGGGATAGTGACTTGACACATGACACAGAGAAGAGTCACACCAAAGTTTTACGAGGCTCTTTTACTAAACACAGTGCAACATGGGCTGCAAAATGATGCTGGGGGAGAAAACATGGCGCTTACCTGGTCTGAACAAGGTAGATTCCTTCACGTTCCTTGAATCCAAGCCATTCCTCATCACTTCATTCAGTTCATCCAGAAGCAAAAGCTGCACCAAGGGAGCAGGCAGAGGGTGAGGAGAAGGGAGAGAAAGAGCAGGTCAGTGAGCAGGGCTAAGCCAGCCATGGAATAACGCACACAGCCACATCAACTTGCTCCAAGACATGCTGGGTCTCAGGGAATTGAGGAACGGAGTCATCAGATAGGAAACATTTCTGAGTAAAGATGCAAAGCAAACTGAGTGATCGTCTCCTTTCCAGCAGCCAGTCCAATGTTTGCCAAGAGACAAAGAGAGAACGGCATACACAGGGAGATCTGTTGGCTTTATCCTATGGTGTAACTGCCCTTATGACAAAATTCCCTCGAGATTCACTTACGCTCCCTGAACACGTGTGGCCTTGTTTTAGAAATGCATTAATGCTGCTCCAAAATCACTGAAATCAGTACATCTTCCAAACAAGACATCCTACAAAGTTCAGGTGCATCAAACTTGCTCTGATTTACATGGCTAAAGACAAGCCTGTGAGTCTCCTCACTGCCTTTCTGCACATACCACTGAAGAACTGACATACCAAATCCTGGAGCAAGTGTGGAATTCCTCCTCCTGCACTATGTGACGTTGCGTTGCTGTGCTGCTGATCAAGAGGAGCTGCAGTGATACCTAATGCAACCAACAACTGTCCAACAACGAGTAACAATAACAAACCAAATAGCAGCAGAGATTTCCAAGAACAGGAAGCCAGCTCTTGAAGCAAGCACAATCTCACAGAATCCACCCATTTCAATGGCAGTACTTTCACTTTGGTCATTTGGAAGGCAAAAGTAATTTATATACCCTGTCCCCATACAGTTTTGCCAAAAAAGAGCAGTCCGTGCCAGCCAAGACTTTATTGATAACAGATACAGGCAGGACTAGCCTAGAAATGCTGCTGCTTCCTGTGGTCCTCCCACTGTCTGAGGAAAAGCAGGCCATGACCAGTAAGCAAGCAGCTAAGACCGTGATTACAGGAGTCCCCTGGAGAGGACGACTTATTGGCCATCCCTCCTGTAGAGATAAATAACACCAGAGGAGAAGCTAGTTACAATACGGCACATGCAGAAGTCTTACACAAAAACACAATAGCATTAGTGTTCTGTGTGTGCAGAAGAGCGGTCAGCAGCAATGAAGCAAAAGCTCTCTGCTGTTGTTTCCACAGTGGCTTTAGAAGCTCCTGCTCTCCCTCCAAGAATAACCTTTGCATCAAGCTCTGGCACAGAATCACAGAATCAAAGAATGGCCAGGGTTGGAAGGGACTCAAGGATCACAAATCTCCAACCCCCTGCCACACACAGGGCCACAAACCTCCACATTTAACACCAGCCCAGGCTGCCCAGGGCCCCATCCAGCCTGGCCTTGAACACCTCCAGGGATGGATGGGGCATCCACAGCCTCTCTGGGCAGCTGTTCCAGCACCTCACCACTCTCTCTGTAAAGAACTTCCCCCTGATATCCAACCTGAATCTTCCCTCCCTCAGCTTCAAACCATTTCCCCTTGTCCTGCTGTTATCTGCCCTTTCCAAGAGTTGACTCCCCTCCTGTCTGTGGCTCCCTTTAGGTACTGAAAGGCTGCAGTGAGGTCACCCCACAGCCTTCTTTTCTCCAGGCTGAACAAGCCCAGCTCCCTCAGCCTGTCTTCATAGGGGAGCTGCTCCAGTCCCCTGATCATCTTTGTGGCTCCTCTGGACCCTCTCCAACAGCTCCCTGTCTTTCTTGTACTGAGGGCTCCAGACCTGGGCACAGTGCTGCAGATAGGGCCTCACAAGAGCAGAGCAGAGGGGGACAATCAGCTCCCTGTCCCTGCTGGCCACCCCTCTGCTGATGGAGCCCAGGATCCCATTTGCCTTCCGAGCTGCAAGAGCACACTGCTGGCTCTTGTTAAGTTTCTGATCCATCAGGACCCCCAGGTCCTTCTCTGCAGGCCTGCTCTCAAGGACTGCTCCTTCCAGTCTGTACAGATGCCTGGGATTTCTCCGGCCCAAGTGCAAAACCTTGAACTCTGCTGTGTTGGCAGGTCTGAGCTTGAAGCAAAGCAGCAGGCACTTTACAGTCTCTTTTGTTTGCCTGGAGCTCCACGGTCTCAGCCCTACCATGAACAGTCAGCATGGCATGCAGGACCTGCCACACTGCCCACATATGGATTGGAGCAGTGTGAGCTGATGGCTGGGCAGCACCTCCCCTGGGACAGAGGCAGCTCCTGAGCAGCCCTGTGCCATGAGAACATTTTGCTCATCAGTGTGAGCACAGCCAGAAAAGCAAACACTTCCTAGGAAGAGCCCCACAAAATTGTTCTGCTAAGACCAGGGCTGCTAGCCCCTACAGTGAAGTGACAAATCCTTCCCAGGGGAGAGCTGGCTTTGCTGTGTAAGGCCAATGGGTCTGTCTGCTTCTTGCAGATGTGCCGCTGACCTGCAGGTGTCAAGGAGAGTTAAGGTTTGAATGTAATGTTGAATACATTCAGTAATTTGTTCACAATTAATTAGAGAAGGAAGATTAGAGGCTAGAAAAGCATGACCTCTCTCTTTTCCCAAAAGGAAGGGGCAGAAGCACCCTGTCTTGGCCCTGAACGACCTGTAGCACTGTGCTTTAACAAACCAGACCACTGGGAATTGCCTCAAGGCATGAGTGGAGCTGGGACATATCCTGGAGGATATTCTACAGAGAGCAGCAAAGACCTTTAGGGTAACTCTCACATCTTCTTGGAGTTGAGTTAAATATTGCACACAAAATCTCTCAAATTCTTATCTAAGTTCTGGGGGAAATGATGCACTGACTGGAGTCAGTGGAAAGCCAACAACCTATAGCTTATGCCTTATGCATAGAATCATAGAATCACAGAACGGCCTGGATTGCAAAGGCCCACAGTGCTCATCCAGTTCCAACCCCCTGCTGTGTGCAGGTCGCCAACCAGCAGCCCAGGCTGCCCAGAGCCACATTACATTCAAACCTTAACTGGCCTTGAATGCCTGCAGGGATGGACGGGGCATCTACAACCTCCTTGGGCAACCTGTTCCAGTGCCTCACCACCCTCTGGGTGAAAAACTTCCTCCTTATATCCAACCTAAACCTCCCCTGTCTCAGTTTAAGACCATTCCCCCTTGTCCTGTCACTATCCACCCTCGTAAACAGCTGTTCCCCCTCCTGTTTATACGCTCCCTACAAGTTTTGGAAGGCCACAATGAGGTCTCCCCAGAGCCTTCTCTTCTCCTAAACAAGGCTCACTTCATGGGCCCACTTCTCCAGCCTGTCCAGGTCCCTCTGGGATGATCTCCCTTCCTTCCATGTATCGACTGCACCGCTCAGCTTGGTGTCATCACAAACTCGCTGAGGATGCACGCGATGCCATCGTCTGTCATTGATGAAGATGTTGAAGAGCACCGGTCCCAAGACTGACCCCTGAGGGACACCGCTTGTGACCGGCCTGCACCCTGACACAGAGCCACTGATCACAGCCCTGTGGCTGCGACCAGCCAGCCAATTCCTAATCCATCCAACAGTCCGTCCCTCAAATCCACACCTCTCCAGTTTAGAGAGCAGGATGCAGTGAGGGACCACGCCAAAGACTTTGCAGAAGTCCAGATAGATGACATCCACGCCCTTCCCCCATCCACCGAAGCCGTCACTCCATCATCAAAAGCCACAAGATTGGCCAGGCACGAACTGCCCTTGGTGCAGCCATGCTGGCTGTCTCGGATCACCTCCTTGTCTCTCGTGTGCCTTAACACAGCCTCTAGGAGGATCTGCTCCATGATCTTCCCAGGCACAGAGGTGAGGCTCACCGGCCTGTGGTTCCCCAGTCTTCCTTTCTCCCTTTCTTAAAAATGGGAGTAATGTTTCCCTTGTTCCAGTCAACAGGGACTTCACGAGACAACCGTGATTGTTCAAATATGATGGAGTGGCTCGGCAACCACATCAGCCGTCTCTTTCAGAGCCCTAGGATGGATATCATCCGGCCCCACGGACTTACGTACATTCAGTTCCATGAGAAGGTCTCAGACTTGTTCCGCCATTACAGTGGGATGGAATCCGCTCCCCTCAGCCACACCGAGGGCTTCAGGGTCCTGGCAGGCATGGGGAGGAGCCTGACCAGCAGTGAAGACCGAGGCAAAGCACTTATTGAGCACCTCGGCTTTTTCCATGTCTGAGGAAGGCAGTTCTCCGTCCTCACTCATCAGAGGGGGAACGCTCTCCTCGGCCTGTCTCCTGCATGTGCGCCTGTAGAACCCCTGGTTATTTTTCACATCCCTCACAAGTTCAGCTCCACCTGTGCCTTGGTTTCCCAATCCCACCCCTGCACACACAGACAGCAGCCCTGGCAGGAACGCAGCGCTGTTGCAATTTGCAGAGCCTGACATGGAGTTCCATCAGCGCATCCATCAGAGGCAAAAGACAAAAATATTCTATTGGGACTGCGATGCTTCTTGTGAGGCACAATGATTGAGGCAGAAGGGAGAAGTGTTCACTTGTGTCCCCATGCAAAGTTATTGAGGAGAAACGAGGCTGTTCTCCACTAAAGCTGAAATGAAAGTTTCAGAACTATCACTCATGGATTCCTTTTGTTAAACTCATACGTTGGTTCTTAAACTGAAGTGCTAATCCTTGCTGCCGAACAGAGCACCCTGCATCAAGCCATCCTTTTCCTTTGAGGATTATGATGTTCATACGGTTGGAAATATCCAAATAATTTATCAGTATCTCTGATAAAGCAGATTTTATTCACAATTGCAATGGCAGGCATCCCACAAGCAGGAGCGCGCACAGAAAGCAGCGTTACATCTTTTATGCCCTACTACTTATCTCTATTAATATCTCTGTTATTGCTTATCTCTTTCTCCCCTGGTTCCTCATTGGAACACATGGCTGAGTACTTCAGGATCACAATCTTCCCGACGCTCAGCTGAACACACAGATACTGGACAAACATCCACTGTTGCTAGCTAAGCATACATCACTAATTACTTAACTTCTCACACTTGCTCACTCAACACTCGGTCGTTGTTGCTGGACATCTGCTCGTCCTTGCATAGAGATAAGCTTGGAAGGAGGACAGAAGGGAGTATCTTGATGCCTGCCTGTTGCCTCCCATCCCCGGAGCTCTGTCCTCTCCCACTCACTCCCCCACCTCCCAGGAAATCCCTGAGGTCTCTCTGTTCCCCCCCTCTCCTCACTCTTTTTCACCCCCCACTGTCCCTCAAGCCCCACTCAGGCTTCAGGCCCTGTGCCTTCCCTACCCCCCCACTCCCCATCCCAGGGTATTTTACTGCCTTCCCCCTACCCCCACCACGGGTGGCCCACAACCCCCCGAGTCCCTCAGTCTGACCCCTGGGGTTACACTCTCCCCCTGTCCCCCACCTCCAGTTCCCCCATTCTCATTGATGGAGTCCTCTTCCACCCCTCCCCCCAGTTCCTCCGTCACTGTCTGCCCCTGTTCCCCATTCTGACCCCCAGGGTCCCCTGTCCGATCCCCTCCCCCTGTTCCTTCCTCGATCCCCCACTCCAATCCCTTGTGTCCCCTTTCCCACCCCCCCACAAGTTCTTCCCATTTTGTCCCCTAGATTCATCCCCCCCAGTCCCCTCTGACATCCAGAATTCCCCATCTCTCCAAGTACCCCTGCTCCAATTCCCCCATTCTGATCCATAGAATTTCCTACCATCCCCCAGTACTCTCCTCTCAGTTTGCCCCCCAGGGGCCCCTGTCTTCCCTTACTCCCCCCCCTTCTGACCTTCTTTTCTGACCCCTAGAGTCCCTTGTGCCCCCCATGCCCTCCTTCCTGACCTCTGGAGTCCATTCCCCCATTTTGACCCAGTATTCCCCAACTGGAACCCCTTTATGTCCCATAGCACTCCCCCCCACAACCACCAGCTGTCCCCTCCCTCCATCCACCAGACCCCCTTTCCACTCATGGAAGCCTCATTCTCCTTTCCCCTCCCCCACAACCTCCACTCTCTGCCCCCAGACCCCCTTTACACCCCGCAGAAGCTCCCCACAACTCCCCATTTTCCCCTTCCACCCCTCCCTCCATCACCAGACCCACTTTCCACCCCACAGAAGCCCCACTCACACCCTCCCCCTAGATTCCACAAAGCCCCCCTTTCCAGCCCACAGAAGCCCTACTGACCCCTTTCTCTGCCCACACAACCCTCCTTATCCCCCCTTGGAATCACGCAGAAGGATCTGCACGAGACATCCTAGAGAGGTTTGGAGGCATCCAGGGGTTTCTGGACTCATCCAGAAGAGTCTGGAGATGTCCCAGAGGGGTCTTGGGGTGTCCAGGGAGTCCCCAGGTTGGTCCCGTGGCACCCTGGAAGGATCTGGAAGTTCCCACTGTGGGCCCAGGAGCTCTGAGGAGTCCCCGGGCTGATCTGGAGATGTCCAGTAGGGTCTGGTAGGTCCAGGGAGTCCTCATGTGGGTCTGAGTAGTCCTGGAGTCACCCAGAAGGGTCTGGGGATGTCCCAGAGGTGTCTTGGGGTGTCCAGGGGGTGCTCATGTGAGTCTGGGGAGTCTGGCCATCCGTCTCATCATCTGCTGTAAAATGATCACAGCACCTTCATCAGTGGTATGGACTCTCACCAACAGGACACACTTCGTCAGTTGTGTCACCAAGGAACCATAAGAATTGGAATCGTTGGAACTGGTTAATATGGACTACAGTTTGTACTTTAAAGAACCCATCCTTTGTTCAGTGTATTAATTTTAGTTTAGCTATTTTTAGGATTGTTTTTGAACTGTGCTTCTTTTTCTGTTAATAGAGAAGGGGGAGATGTGGGATAAAGAAAGTCATTATCTTGCTAAGAGTAAAACAGCTCAGCAGTAACTTGACCAGCCGTAAACACACACGAGGCGCCTGGTTCCTACATGTAACCAGTGGCAGTTGTGAGGGTATAAAAGCTTGTAAGCACCTACAATAAACGACCGAAAATAACCCTTTTTCTCCCACAAATACCCGTTTTTACACGAAAATACCCCTTTTTCTCCCACAAATACCCGTTTTTACACAAAAATACCCCTTTCTCTCCCACCAATACCTGTTTTTAAGGAAAATATCCATTTTCCTCCCAGAAATTCATGGTTTTAACCAAAAGTACGCCTTTTTCTCCCAGAAATCCCTGTTTTTACATGAAAATACCCCTTTCTCTCCCACAAATACCTATTGTTAATCGACAAGGCCCCTTTTTCAACCAGAAACACCAATGTGCACATAAAAAATACCCTTTTTTCTCCGACAAATACTTGTTTTTCTACAAAAATAACCCTTTTTCTCCTACAAATATCAGCTCTAAAAAGAAAATACCCCTCTTTCTCCCACCAATACCTGTTTTTAACCAAAAATACCCCTTTTTCTCCCACCAATACCTGCTTTTAACCAAAAATACCCCTTTTTCAACCAGAAATACCAATGTGTACACGAAAATACCCCTTTTTCTCCCACCAATACCTGTTTTTACACAAAAATACCCCTTTTTCAACCAGTAATACCAATGTGTACACAAAAATTCCCCTTTTTCTCCCACCAATACCTGCTTTTACACGACAATACTCTTATTCTCCGACAAATACTTGTTTTTCTTCAAAAATAACCCTTTTTCTCCCACAAATATCAGTTCTAAACCGAAAATAACCCTTTTTCTCCCACCAATACCTGTTTTTACACGAAAAGCATCCTTTTTCTCCCACAAATACCCGTTTTTACACAAAAATACCCCTTTCTCTCCCACCAATACCTGTTTTTAACGAAAATATCCATTTTCCTCCCAGAAATTCATGGTTTTAACCAAAAGTACGCCTTTTTCTCCCAGAAATCCCTGTTTTTACATGAAAATACCCCTTTCTCTCCCACAAATACCTATTCTTAACCGACAAGGCCCCTTTTTCAACCAGAAACACCAATGTGCACATAAAAAATACCCTTTTTTCTCCGACAAATACTTGTTTTTCTACAAAAATAACCCTTTTTCTCCTACAAATATCAGTTCTAAAAAGAAAATACCCCTCTTTCTCCCACCAATACCTGTTTTTAACCAAAAATACCCCTCTTTCTCCCACCAATACCTGTTTTTAACCAAAAATACCCCTTTTTCTCCCACCAATACCTGCTTTTAACCAAAAATACCCCTTTTTCAACCAGAAATACCAATGTGTACACAAAAATTCCCCTTTTTCTACAACCAATACCTGTTTTTATCCGACAATACCCCTTTTTCTCCCACCAATACCTGTTTTTACACAAAAATACCCCTTTTTCAACCAGTAATACCAATGTGTACACAAAAATTCCCCTTTTTCTCCCACCAATACCTGCTTTTACACGACAATACTCTTATTCTCCGACAAATACTTGTTTTTCTTCAAAAATAACCCTTTTTCTCTCACTAATATCAGTTCTAAACCGAAAATAACCCTTTTTCTCCCACAAATACCCGTTTTTACACGAAAATACCCCTTTTTCTCCCACAAATACCCGTTTCTACACAAAAATAGCCCTTTCACTCCCACCAAGACCTGTTTTTAACGAAAATATCCATTTTCCTCCCAGAAATTCATGGTTTTAACCAAAAGTACGCCTTTTTCTCCCAGAAATCCCTGTTTTTACATGAAAATAGCTCCCATGGTTCCTCTCTACTGCTGTCCCTTCCCTTTCCCACTTGCGGTGCACCAGTTTCTGCTGCCATGAGCTGCCACCTCTGCCAGAAGGAAACTCCAACAGATATCTCAGCCATCAGATTTGGATCCATTCAGCTGAATTGATGTGAGATGGCATTTTTCAGGTCAGTCATCAGGCCAAACGTGGGCATAGTCATGACAATAGATTATCCTCCTGCCAAATTTTCAGTCTCTTGCAAAACCCAAGGGATTCTCAAGTCAGTGGCTGCAAGAATCAATATAGCACAACAACGTATTCCACCCTGTCTTACTTAAGCCATAAAGATCAATCATTTTGATTTCAATTAGTCCAGAAATGTAGGCAGAGGATTATCCCTAACGCAGTTGTTGTCAACCTGTATGCCAAATGTCAACGTGCATTTCAAGACATTTGATAGTCCAGGGAATTACTGGGGAGCTGCATGTAGGAAATGCACTAGGAAAAGATTGACCCATCAATATGTTGTGAATCAGAAAGAATCCGAAAGATTTCTTACAGAACAAAAGAAGGAATCAGAGTAGGAAAATCAGTCCGTCACAACCAGCAATCTAGATTGCTGAGAATAGTAAGAATTCCTATTGTGTTCAAGCTGATCCTTCAGTTTTAGGCAACAGCATAAGCAAATGTAGCAACTGTAACAGCAAGATCCAGTAGCCCAGGCCAGACTAGTTGAGCATATAATCTCTCGGCCATAGCTAATATCTAGAGGCTGCTTTAAATGTAGCTTCTATTTTTCTTAGAGTTTTGAAAAGTTCCACCACAAAACTCCACCTATATTAACAATCTCTACTAATGATCCCCTTTTCTCTCAGAAAAAAACAGTGTTTTTCATTATGAAGAAGTAGAATGTTCTGTCTTAATCATTTTTTCTAGGAAAGATCTCACTTATGTTTCAAGAAAGTAAACTTAGATTCCTAATAACCAGGAACAGAGGGCTATATTCATTTCTTTACAACTGTCTGTTACTGGATAAGAGACCAGTAAAGAGATAAATAAACAGAAATGAATCCTCCTTTCATGTCATTCTCCGAGATTCTGTGCTATAAAAACATCCCATTTATAGTATTTCATTACTTCCCCCTCACCAATTTTCAGCTTCTCAATGATTAATCCCTTCCCCCTTCTCCGTGGTCTATCACCACAGCCACATCAGGAAGAGTCAGAAGACATATGTATAGGGAGGGAGCCGGGCCCTTCTGCCTATGGCACCCCTTCCCTACTCTCGAGTTCTTCTGATTCCACCACAGCACTGCATGCAGCTGAATCTGCACGGTTGCAAATTACCATATGTGACAGCATCTCTGATTTGATAAGGCACTCGTGAGCTCATGAAACTCTTCTGGTTCTGCATGTACTCCAAGATGTAGACGATGAATAACTAAGTCCACAGATTCTCAAGCCGGTCAACTTTTCTCACCTGAAAGATTTTGCTGTGTAATTCCATTATGTTTGGAATACTCCCTGTCAGACCTCTGTCTGTCACCCAATTTCAGTGCATCTCTTAATGGAAAGTATTTCCCCAGCGCATGTTGAGCTTCTGGAAATAACTCATTCTGATTATGCCAAGCCAACTCTGGGGTATGCTTTCTCAGAATGCAGTTGGATGATGTTTGGAAGAAAATGATGGAAAGCAACAAGAACTCCAAAAAACTGGCCTTAATGTTCTCAATTTGCAGAACAACTGGTACTCATGGGTCAGTCAAAATCAGTTTCTTCCATTTCCGTGGACCAAACGCTAGAGTGCTTCCTTGAGTTATTCTTAAAGACTTGCTCCTAGCACTCTTCACTATTCCCTGTCTTTGTTCCCACACAAGTGCCAAGATCGCTACTCTGAAGACTAATGATGAAACTAGAAATCTGAAAATAGGGAGACCCTCCAAGACGCAGGACAGGCTCAGCATGGCCAGCAGCTGGGCTCATCCTACCCACAGAGATGAGGAAGCAGCAAAGAAAGATGGGTATTGTCTGGGTATTGTGTATGGTCCTCTTCTCTGACACTTGCTGGTGACTTTTCTAGAGAAGCACAACTTAGTCCATCGAGCTCAAACAACCTTCTACGCAGCCTTCTACGAGAATGGAAAGCAAGGCAAATTTACTCTCCCATCGTTCACTGCTTGGGCAAGGAAGTTCTTTCAATGTGAAGACTCGGAAACAACTCTTTTGAGATGCAAGTCAAAATTCAGTATTAGACTAAGTTGCCAAAAGACTTGATGACTGAATTGTTCAGGATCTCTAAATCAAAACTACAAGAGCTCATAATTTACAAGTAGAGGCTGTGAGGCCTTTCAAAAACTCATATACACACATTCCTTGTCCAACACAGTAGGAGAATGTGGCCTCAACAGTTAGACCCAGAGCAAAGTCTTTTCATTTACTTCAGCCACATTCAACTTCAAGATCAATTTAATCATAACAAGAACTTCTCAATCTACCATGCTGAGATTCTTTTCACTACGTAGATTCAAGTGCAATCTTTCCTAACGTCAAGACTGTCTGGAGCTGCTGGAGAGTTACAAGACATCAAAACAGACACAGAAGAACAACTGTTTTGCACAAGTCATTTGTTCAGCATCGGATTAATCCATTGCTCTTCTCAGCAATATAAAATCCTGCTCTTTTGAGACCATTTGATACTGGAAGAAAACGCTAGGAAAAAATTCCGAGAGCTACAATCAAGAAAGCACTGATTGTATCTCCGCGTAAGTGCAGAGCTCTTTCTGTTTTGTTATGCTCCAGTAATGGACAGAAGGGTGTTATTTGCATCCAACACAAATCCCATTAGACTGTAGCTGCTGCTTTCTGGCACTCTTCAAATCATACTAGCTTCCTGAACTATCATGTCCGGGGCTGTTTTAAAAAACCTATACAAACAGCTGTTACGTTTTTATGAGGTGAATCATTGGCATCATACATTTAGAATGGAAACCCAAAAGTATTCAGAGTAAAAGACATTTCTGCCTGCAGATGTGCATTCGCTGGACTGTCTGACTAAGGCAAGCTATGTGTTCCTGCTGCTGTTAGCATACAGCAACAGGCCTTTCCTAAATGACAGAAGTCAGTCACCTTTGGAAGGTAATACGCAGGAAAGTAACAGCAAGAAATCTTCCTAGTTTTCCTGAGGGCAATTTTCATATGGTCTTATTCTTGGAAGAAAAAAATCATTTTCTTTTTAATCTTCCTGATTCATCTACTCGCAGCGCATTTCAGTCAAACACTGCTGGGGAATCTAGCTGAGCAACAGTAGGTGTTGGGGCTGGGGCGTGTTACGTCCTCAGAAGGCCTACACTGCAAGACTGGAAGTAATCTATTCTTTACTGTCATATCCTATTGGAATACCTCCCAGTTCCTCCCAAATAGACTACACGGCACTCCTCATTATGACACTTACTCCCAGACTTTGGGGTATTTGATTTCAGAAATACCGTTTGTATCCCAAAGAGATGGCATTTTCCCTCAGAAACACCACTTTCCTCACCAATATGTGGCACTTTCAACCAGAAATACCATTTCTGTCCCGCAAATGGGGGCATTTTCTCCCAGAAACATCAGCTTGCTCACAGGTAGATGACCTTTTCCCCCCAAAAATAAGACATTTTCTCCCAGAAATGCCCCTTTGCTTCGGAATGCCTCCCATTTCCTCCCTCATAGACTACATGACACTCCGCACGATGACATTTGCTCCCACAAATAGGGCATTGGATCACTCAGAGACCATTTCTATCCCAAATACAGGCCATTTGCTCCCACAAATACCACTCCTCTCTCAAACGAGTGACATTTTCATCCATCAACACTACTTGAGTCCCCCAAAGATCTCATCTTCCACCAAAAAGCAATGACATTTGCTCCCACATTTACCCCTTTTCTAAGAATTAGGCCACTCATTCGCCCGCAAATACCTTTTCTTTCCCAACAGGATGGCACTTGCTCCCAGAAACACAAGCTTTCTCGCAAATACATCATCTCTTCCGCCCATTTGCTCCAAGAAACACACTTCTCTCACACATACGTGAACGGTTCCCCCCAAAAAAAGACATTTTCTCTCCGAAATACCAGGCCTCTTGCACATACCTCCCATTTTCTAACACAAATACTACTTGACACTCCTCAAGAGGACATTTGCTCCCATACACACCCTACTTGCTCCCCAAAGGACCAGTTCTCACACCAAAAATGCCACACGTGCTCTCCAAGACAAGACACTCTTTCCCCACAATGGTCCACTTTTCCCCCACACACATGTCCTTTTCTCCCAGAAATACCACCTTTCACTTGGACAATTGGACCTTTTCTTCCCAAAATACTGCATGACAATACCAAATCGGACACTTGCAACAAAGAAGAGGACAATTTCTCCCCAAAATACCACTTTTCTCCCATCCATGGGACATTTTCTCCACATTGCATGACAGTTCTGGCAAGAAGTACTAGATTTCTTCTCCACATCGGGCGTTTTCTTCCCTCAATAGGACATTTGCTCCCAGAAATACCGCCACTCTTAGAAATACCTCCCACTTCCTCCCAAATAGACTACACGGCACTCCTCATTATGATACTTACTCTCAGACTTTGGGGCATTTGATTTCAGAAATACCGTTTGTATCCCAAAGAGATGGCATTTTCCCTCAGAAACACCACTTTCCTCACCAATATGTGGCACTTTCAACCAGAAATACCATTTCTGTCCCGCAAACGGGGGCATTTTCTCCCAGAAACACCAGCTTGCTCACAGGTAGATGACCTTTTCCCCCTCAAAGTAAGACATTTTCTCCCAGAAATGCCCCTTTGCTTCGGAATGCCTCCCATTTCCTCCCTCATATACTACATGACGCTCCGCACGATGACATTTGCTCCCAGAAATAGGGCATTTTCTCGCAGATAAACAATTTATAGCTGAATATCTGTCATTTTCTCACAGAAATCAATTGTTTTGCACTTATGTGGCGTTTTCTTTCAGAAATTCCAGCTTATCATGCACAAATAGTCGATCTTTTCAATCGCAATTACACAGAAAGCTGGTCTTTCATGAAATAATTTCATCTCTCTGGGAGAAAACAAAAATTTCTTGGAGAAAATATCTTTTTTTGGGAGTAAGAGGATATTTCTGATGTGAAATGACATCTCTTTTGCAGGGAACTCCTTTTTCTCATTGTAAATAGACTGGTATTTCTGGATGGTAAAGTGATATTTCTGATTCATTTGATTTTTGTGATTGTAAGGTGGAGGTCATGGGAATCGCACTCGAAAAGGTATGGTCAGTACAAATGAAGTTCAATGCACTTCTTGCGCAGCGACTATGTCCCATATTCCAGCCACTGAGAAATCGGAGTAGCGGTCCATCGCGAGTGGCACTTTCTACGCATGAGAGCGAAGTAGTGCCATTCCAATGCCGAGAACGTCCAAATTCAGTCTATTACAACACACCCAATCTGGTAGGCTTTTTTTCCGGATGAAGGAATGATGCGCCTATACTTTTCTTTCGAGAGACAATTCGTTCTAGTGTGGATCTCCACTGCTACACATCTGCATTCAGAGAGGAAAAGAGTGGAAGGGAGAACCCTCTCTAATAAGACACCTTGAAGTTCGAGGAGCGACAGCTGTAGTGCTCTCAGGGAGAGCGTTTCAGAAAGTGGGGAGAGATCCTTTCAGGACTGCGGAGAAAAAACCCCCCACTCGCAGGTAGTGCAGGAGGCTGAATTCGCACTTGTCGGCATCGGAATCGCACTCCTTCGCTCTCACGCGTAGAAAGCGGCATTCGCGCTGAACCGCTCCGGAGACTTTGCCGTAGCTGGCCGAGAAATCGCGTTTCTCCCCGAACTCCGCTTTCAGCCGTCAGCAGCGGTCTCGTGTTTCTCGCTTGCCGAGAACGGGCCACTTCAGCCGGCTGCTTTTCTCCGACGAGTGAGCGGGCTCCTGTGCGCGCATCGGAAAGGAGCGGTTTGCACTTCGCCTTGGCTACATGCAGAATGCACTACGCCTACCTCTGAATACTATGTCTCTGCCTTTATTTCGAGCCACAATTCATGCTAGTGAGGTTTTCTTAACTGTTAATAATTTCATCCTTTACCTTGTCTCCTTGGGGAGGCAGGGTATGGGCGAATTAAGTGGAAATTTTTAAACCAGCATGTTACTATTATATTTTGGGCTTTGTTTAAGATTGGGTTTTGTTTTAAGATTAAGATTTGTTTAAGATTAAGGGATTTGCCCTGAGGCTTGATAGCTATGAATGGCAGGGAGTGTAGGATGGTATGGGCAGTTACCTAGGGCAGTGAGCACCCCCAGCATCTTGGAACTGTACCTCTGAAAAATTGTAGAATCTTGAAAAAATTGTGAGATATTTGGAGAAATGTGCTGTCACCCGGGCAATTCTAAGGGACACAAATCACTGCAAGGTGCTAGGGTCCATGATGACCAATCACTGTTCAACAATAGTAGGGACTCTAAAAGGAAAGAGGTCTCTGGATCTGATGACAATGGAACAAGCTCTTTGGTTGCTCTAACACCTGCAAGAGACATTGCAGTTCGGTCAGGGAACCAGCTTGTGCCAGGGTCAGTCACCTCCATATATGAGACTGAAAAAAATAGCTACAAAAGTCAGCTAGTTTAGTAAGGAAGGAAAATTCTACTAAAATGGGGAGGGAAGAAGACAAAGATGAATCAGGGTCATCATCAGGAGAGAAGAGTCAGAACTCATAAAGGAGACAATATCTTTCCAACTCCTAACTATGTGTGAGCTGCAAGATACATCAAAAGACATCAGTCATCATCCTGGTGAGCATATTGTCACCTGATGCCTGATATTGGGATAACGAGGCAAGTCACCTAGGTTTAGAGGGTAGTGAATTCGGGCAGTTGGGATCCCTTTTTAGGGAAGGGGGCATTGACAAAGCAATTGGAAAAGGGGCACAGGCCTTCGCCTTAGGGAAGCAACTCTTGTCAGTTGTGAAAGAACTCTTCAAGGAAGTCCTGTTATGATACCCAGGCAAGAGGAGAAATGTATCCAGTACCTGAAGGAATTAGCTGTGCTGGAGGTGATGTGTAATATTAACCTAGATTATGATCCTTTAACCAAGATTCAGATGATATCAGCTCCTGTGACCCACGTGGAGAAATTCGTATGGAGTGCGCCATCATCATATGGCAACACACTGGCAGGAATGAACTGGAAAGTTGAAGAAAATTCAACAGTAGATGAACTGTCTAGCCTACTTTAGCAGTATGAAGAGATTCTCTCTTCTTCCCTATGGATCTCTGTGGAGAAACTGTTTCAGAAGTTCCAGAAATTCAAAGAAAATATGTTCTACTCTCCACTTGTACAAACCAATAGCGCAGCTATTAGAAAAAAAGTGTTCCTCTGCTCGAGAGAGAGGATATAGTGAGTATGTGACACATATTATCCTGTGGTTTTACCTGTGTAACCATGGAGAGGATATGAATAAGTGGGATGGAAAATCCACCTCGGCCCTACAGGCCTACATGAGTCACAAGGAAAAATGATCAGAAGAGAGGGCCCTTCCAGGAAAATGGTAGCTCCAGTTTCCAGTGAGCAGTCTTCCAGACAGAGAAAATAGTCGAGTCTTGTCTTTGAGGTTGACAATGAGCCTTCTGGTGCTCATACATGACAGATGAATAATATATACAGTAACCAGAACTAGAGGGACCCTGCCTCCAGCCAGTAAAGGAAAGGGGAGGTCGGGTATATTGGACTGTGTGAATTCAATGTCCAGGCAAATGAACCATGGGAGTATACAGCTCTGGTGGACACTGGTGCACAACATACTCCAAGGCCATCAAGGGGTAGAACCCATCTGTATATCTGGAGTGACAGGGGGATCCCAAGAGTTAACAGTATTGTAGGCCGAAGTAAGCCTAACCAGAAATGAGGGGCAAAAACATCCCTTTACTACTGGCACAGAGGCTCCATGCATCCTTAGTACAGTTTACCTCAGGACAGGGTACTTCAAGAACCCAGAAGTGTAGTGGTGGGCTTTCAGTATAGCTGTCTTGGAGATAGAGAACATTAAGCAGCTGTCTACCTTGTCTGGTTTCTCAGGGGACCTGTGGGGAAGTCTCTGGACTCTCAGGCCGCACTAGAGACATAACAGCACACCAATGTGGTTAAAGGCTATTAGTTTACTTTATTGTTAAGCACTACTCTATTTATACATGTTAGCAGAGCATTCTGAAAAAACACTCTTCAATTGTTCACACAGAAACTTATCCAATCAGAGCCATGAGATGTTCTTTTTTCTTCAAAAGGTGTCCTTGATACTGCTTATCTTGCTCCGCAGCTGCTGCTCCAAGCAGCTTCCCCTGCTCCACAGCCGCTGCTCTGAACAGTTTTTTTCTTATGTTCCCACAGGGACCCTTCTGTCGTGGGGCTGCTAAGAGTAGAAAAACAGGTGATGATCATTACTATAACGGCTGATCAGTGGCAATATTGCACCAACCAAGACTCATTAATTCCCATTCATCATCTTGTTCTCCAACTGGAGAACCAAGGAGTAATCAGCAAGTACTGATCACCCTTCAATAGCTCCATACGGCCAGTGCAAAAGTCCAGTGGAGACGGAAGGTTAACAGTGGACTACTGTGGCCTTGAATGAAGTCACACAACCACTGAACAGACAGGTGGTATGCCACAGCTGACATAGCCAATGCATTTTTCTCCATCCCTCTGATAGCAGAGTGCAGGCCACAGTTTGCTTTTACTTAAAGGAGCATCTAGCACATCTGGAATTGACTGCTCCAGGGGTGGAAACACAGCCGTACCATTTGTCATGGGCTGATCCAGACTGCACTGGAATAGGGGGGAAGCTCCTGAACACCTGCAATACATCAATGACATTACTGTGTGGGGCAACACAGCAGAGGAATTTTTTGAGAAAGGGAAGAAAATAATCCAAATCCTTCTGTCAGCTGGTTTTCCATTAAAGGAAGACACTCTATATTGGAACATTTAGCCAGATGAGTCACTCTAACTGAAGTTTCCCAAGAAGTTCAGTCTGATACAGATATCCAGTGTGGAAAGCATTAGTCCATAGTACTTGAGGTCTGAAATTTTGGAAGAAAGGTGCAACAGACTACTTTGACTGTTGTTTCAGCTTTGCCTGTAACTATTCACAGAATTACCCAGGTTGGAAGGGACCTCAAGGATCATCAAGTCCAACCGCAGCCTAACCGCAGTACCCTAACTCCAGCAGCCCTCTGCTGAATCAGATCTCCGAGCACCACATCCAAATGGCTCTTAAACTCATCCAGGGACGGTGACTCAACCACCTCCCTGGGGAGCCTATTCCAGTGTTTAACTACCCTTTCTGTAAAGAAGTGTTTCCTAACGTCCAACCTCAACTTACCTTGGCCATTTCCCCTCGTCTTGTCACCTGTCACCAGTGAGAAGAGACCTACCCTGCTCTCACTGTAAGCACCTTTCAGGTACTGAAAGAGAGCAATAAGGCCTCCTCTGAGCCGCCTCTTCCCCAGACTACACAGCTCCAGCTCCCTCAGCCTCTCCTCATAGGGCTGATTTTCCAAGCCCTTGACAGCCTCGTTGCCCTTCTCTGGACCTGCTCCAGTACCTCCACGTCCTTTCTGTACTGAGGTGCCCAAAACTGAACCCAGCATTTGAGGTGAGGCCTCACCGGTGCCGAGTACAGGGCAGGATGACTTCCCTGGTCCTGCTCACCACTCGATTCCTGATCCAAGCCAGGATGCCATCGGCCTTCTTGCCCACCCGGGCACACTGCTGGCTCACATTCAGCTGACTATCCATCAGCACACCAAGGTCCCTTTCCATTAGGCAGCCTTCCAGCCACTCCTCCCCAAGCCTGTAGGGTTGCCTGGGGTTGCTGTGACCAAAAAGCAGGACCTGACACTTGGCCCTATTGAAACTCATGCCGTTAACCTTGGCCCATCGATCCAGTCTATCCAGGTCCCTCTGCAGTGCCCTTCTCCCCTCTGGCAGATCAACACTCCCAACTGACATTAGACCAAAGGAGGCAAAGCAAAGTATAAAAATACCACAAAAGGGAATGAAAAACAGTGATAAAATCTGAAATGTATACTAAGACACAAACACAAAGACACTCACAAGAAACAACCTCTAACTTTCCCTTGCTTTTCCCAGAACTTAAAGCAGCAATATGTGTGTGCATGTGGGCTTTTCACCCGTGACACGCTTCACTTGTGGTGTGAAAAAGTGAGAGAAGTGGGGAAAAAAAAAGAAAAAATCTCTGCCACTGATGCTAGTTTTAAAAGTTCCCAGACTCAAAATGTTTGGATGTAAGCCTGCCTATAGTAAGAAGGTACAGATGGACAATCACTCAAAGACACTTTCCTGCAAAATTTGGAATGATGTATTTACGTGCATTCTCTTTCTCTCTTACAATTACTTATAGTAAAACAAATACTTCATTTATTCTCTGAATTCTCTGTAATTAGTATAAAAATTATTCCCTTGACTTCACACAACATTAGAAAGTTGGGCCTTCTTTCAGCATCATACTCTTGTCAGGGAACCAATGATAAATAGTAGAATTTCCAGCTTCTTAAAACAGGATAGAACTTCCATTCAGATGATTGGTTTTGAGAAACTTCTTTAAATCACTGAATTATGATAAAGAGTGAAAATGGGTGCTTCCGGAACAGACTTGCTGTAGTCTGGGGAAAGCTCCAGCTGGCATTGCTGGAGCTCTGTTCTGTCTGCCTTTTGGGCTCTGGGCATGCAGGCCTTCCCTCACTGTTATGGTAACAATGGTAATGAAACGGGCTATTTCACTACAGTGAAATAGTTGCTGAAAGGGAGAAGCCACCAGCTTAAGTAGCCTGCTTGATTCGTGATTCCTGGAGAGAGATATAAGCTCAAATTAATATCAGCAAATGGATTGTGAGCAACTACATTCAAGTTCATTGTTATCTCATGGATTGCTTCTGTATATTATGAGACTAAAACTGTGTTTGCAAACTTACTTTTGGATTCAAAGCTTTCCACGTGTCCACAGTTGTCTGCTATCCTGTTCCGAAGTGTGGATGTGGCTTCCCTGTGACCAGTATAGGCAAAAAAGTAAGAAGCATACTCGAATGCTTAAACTGCCACATCCCTTCTCATGTGTAAAGGATCAGAATTGAAAGCTCTGTGACTGTCCTATGAAGTAAAAGCAGCAACATTGGAGCAAAAGTCTCAGATGTCAGTGGTGATGATGAGAAAGTTTTGTTAGGAAAGAGACGACACCATATGACATATGGAACAACAGTAGCAATGTGGAAATTAGACACCCAGACACATATGCTTTCTAAAATTATCCATGAAACTAAAACAAAGGGCAACATACTTAACATACTCTTACATTGTGCTTGCATGTATACTACAGAACTGCTGACTGAACAGACTTGCATATCAGTCTTCCCTGCATCAGACATAGAGTCTGCTTTTGAATCAATCAGGTCTTTGATGGCAAGGGAATGACTTAAAAGAGTATCTCATGTGAAAAAGTGTAAGGATAGAAACAGTGATATTTGTGGATGGAAAAGATGAATAGGAGCATTAAGAATGGCTTCATTAGCCTAGAAGAGTGAATATAAGCAACCATATTGGGTAGGTACATGGTAGAATACAAAGATAGTTGGGATAAACATACAACATATGACTAGTTTGAGAGTGAAGTTTTCATGAGGTCAGTGAGGAATGAAATCTGCCATAAGCCTGACAGGACAAAAGTTGTTTACAGGAATAACGAAATGCCAATAATTCATGTATGTTCTTCAAAAAACTAACATGCTGAAGGCAGAATAATTCATACTAATGCTGCAGTTAGCTGCTTTAGGACTAGGCCCTCAGGCTTCACTGTTCAGATTGCATCTTTTTTGATATGATGTTTGTGGGTACGACTACTGAATTTGCCCAGGAGTTGGTACTGGGTCTGGTCTTGTTTAATGATGAGATAGAATACATTTTCACCAAGTTTCATGATGATAGAAAGATGGGAGGAGTAACTGACACAGTGGAATGCTGTGCTACTGTTCAACTAGGCCTGGACAGACTGGAGAGTTAGGTGAAAACGAACCTTGTGAGATTAAAAAAAGGCAAGTGTAGAGTGCTACAGCTGGGGATGAAAAACCACACACATCAGCTGACCTGCTGGAAAGGAGCTCTGCAGAGAAGAACCTGAGTGTCCTGGTAGACAACAGGTCGGCCATGAGCCAGCACTGTGCTGGCCAAGGAGGCCAATGGTATCCTGGGGTGCATGAAAAAGAGCGTGGCCAGTACCTTTCAGGGAGGATATCCTCACCCTCTACTCTGCCTGATGAGGCTGCGTCTGGAGTACTATTTCCAATTCTGGGCTCCTTGGTTCAAGAAAGACACGCTCTTCTTAAGAGCGTGTCCAGCAGGTTGAGGGAGGTGATCGTCCCCCTCTACTCTGCCCTGGTAGGGCCTCATCTGGAGTACTGTGTCCAGTTCTGGGCTCCCCAGTACAAAAAAGACAGGGATCTCTTGGAAAGAGTCCAGCGGAGGGCCACAAAGATGGTGAAGGGCCTGGAGCATCTCCACTATGAAGAAAAGGCTGAGTGAACTGGGTCTGTTTAGCCTTGAGAAAAGACGACTGAGAGGGGACCTGATCCGGGTTTATAAATATCTGAGGTGTGGCAGACATAGCGGTGAGGCCAGTCTCTTTTCAGTGGTACGTGGAGACAGGACGAGGGGAAACGGACATCAGCTGCAGCATAGGAAGTTTCGCACAAATGTGCGTAAGAACTTCTTGACGGTGAGGGTGACGGAGCACTGGAACAGGCTGCCCAGGGAGGTTGTGGAGTCTCCTTCTCTGGAGATATTCAAGTCTCGCCTGGACGCCTACCTGTGCGACCTGGTGTAGGGAACCTGCTTTGGCAGGGGGGGGTTGGTCTCGATGATCTCTAGAGGTCCCTTCCAACCCCTACAATTCTGTGATTCTGTGATTCTGTGGTTCTGTGAACTGCTGGAGACAGTCCAGAGGAGGGCCACAAAGATGACTGGGGTTTGGAGCATCTCCCACATGAGGAAAGGCTGAGATACCTGGGTCTGTTCAATTTGGAGAAGAGGAGACTGAGACAGGATCTTATCAATGCTTATACATATCTAAAGAGTGGATGGGGCCAGGCACTTTTCAGTAGTGCCCAGTGACAGAACCAGAAATAGCAGGCACAAAGTGGAAGTTCCATCTGAACGTGAGAAAAAACTTCTTTACTTTGAAAGTGACAGAGCCCTGGAACAAGCTGCCCAAAGAGGTGGTGGAGTCTCCTTCTCTGGAGATATTCAAATTCAATTCTTGGGTGCTTTCCTGTGCAGCCTGCCCTAGGCAATGTGGTTTAGCACAGGGGTTGGATGGGGGGAGATCTGGAGGTTCCTTCCCACCCCTATCATCATGTGATTCTGTATTTTTCCCAAATTCCTTCTCTCTTAAGCCATTTTTATACAGTTTTATTTCAGGTGGAGTTAGAGTAGCTGTAGTCATACACATCTCTGTTGTGCCTAGTTCGACAGAAAAATGAAAAGATGCTGACTCAGGGTGACAACTACACGTTTATCAGTTCCACAGCACCATCAAGTTCACATCCCTGTGGTATTATCACAGAGCCTGACTGCAGTGCTTACACTCCAATTCACTCTCCATGCTGTATCTCACAGAGTCAGAATACCAAGCTTCCCTGGTGTTACTGACAATCTAAGGATGCAGACTGTGTTGCCTAGAACAGACTCCTTGCAAATTCATCACATTTCACCCTGGATGTTTCCCCAATGCTGTTTCTCAGTGTTTACTCTTAAAAGGTGAATACCTCGATAAGTCACCTCTAATTATTATTCAGTATAATCCACGCTGAAATCATATTCATTCAAGCTTAACAATGTTTAGAAGTAATTGAGGAGGTCACATGCAGTCTTGTTATGAGGATTAAAGCTAAAGGGGTTCTTGGGCTGCTCACTATTTGTGGGCTAAGATGATTAGCTCATAGTCAAAGTATTTAGCAATACTGTGTTATCGGTCCTAAACAAGGCCTTGAGCATAACAACCAGGCTGAAGGAGGAGGTTGGGAGCAGAGGGGAGCACACAGTACTGTTCTCATAGAGCCAGTCAAGGTTTTGGCCCAGCAGGATACAGAAGCAGTAGGTAAATATTCATGTCTAGCTTTATTCTTTTTTATAAAAATTCAGTCTCCAACTCTAGTTCTAACTTTCTTCACATTTCTTATCATTTCTATCACTATGTATGAACTATGTGCTATGAATGTATGCACACAGTGTAAAGATGAATAGAAGAATGACAAATCAGAAGGGGTTAATTTCATTTCTTTCCACAGGTGCTCTATAGTATTTTATGCTACCTGTCACCAGGAATATTTTATTAGTTCTACACAGAGGGACTCATGACTAGTGCTACTGCCCAACTTCAGCTGAAGTTCCTGCTCAAATTCCAGATCACAGAGACGAGGTTGGAGAGAGGACAAAGTGAGAGGGAGGCTTGCAGAACGGTTTCTCCCATTTTAAGGACAGAGTGGAGTGAGTTCTGGTATATCAGGATGACTGACAAGTGCACAGTCCTCTTCTTTTATATTTTGAGAAAAATGCTCAAGGCAAAGATTGGAGAAATGTTGCCAGTGCTTTTGACTTCTAAGATAGGAAGAGCAGTGTTTGTGGGGTGGAATTTCTTTCACTGACTCAGTGCTTCAAGAATAAGATAGAAGTCTGATATTCTAGTATGTGGAATGATTACTCAGCAGCAAGAAACTCCCTCACCTAATTTAAAATTTGTTTGAAATAAGGGAAAGCAAAGGCACCCATTCTAGTCGGTATACTTAACATTAGATAAATGAATAAGCAGAAGCCCTGCCACTACCTTAAGTGGACAAAAACATCAGAAAAGGAAGCTTTACTCTGAGCACAGAGAAGGAAAGCTCTGCAGTTGCAAAAATCTAGTCTGGGAAAATCTTCACTATGTTCAGGGGGTCTTTGGCTTTGTCCACCCCTTCCAGTTTCTGGAAGTTTAAGTATTCAAATGAGTTAGGGACAGTTAGGCTGGACAGTGATACCCAGGGAAGCTGATGAGCAGCTGAAGTAGGTTGCTCCTGAGATCATGAGAATGACTGACTCTATATTATAAAAGATACTAAAGGCTACATCGTATATAAGAATTTAAACAAAATATTCAGAAGCAGAAAAATGTAGTAGGATGGCAGCTTGTGAGCTGGCAATCGGTTTTAGGATTTCTTTTCTCTGAATAATAGGCTCTATGTGAATACATTTTTATATCTTTTTACCTCAGTCTTGCAACTAATTCGGAGCTCTTCACTTGGTAGAGAAACTTTTACAGATCTCATGGAGATTGCTTTCTTTGGAACTTAATATAAATGCAATTTCAGTATGCAAATCAACTGTGGGGACAACTGTTTCAAGAGCTCGCTATCCTCAGTTTCCAGTGAAGTCAAGAAGATTCAAAACATCCATAAAGGCACAGGATCAGAGAATATTAGAAAATGGATGATTGCTATGTTACAAAATCTTGATATGTTCATCTGATTAATACCAAGGAGTGAAAGGGCAGCAAATACAAATTAATTCTTATGAATTAATATTTCATTCCAAAGGATTAAAGGGGAGACTACTTGCACTCAAATTCTTTATTTCAGCCTAAGTGGTGATAGTACATTTCTAAATAGGTGGGCAGAAAAAGTATCACACGGTTTTAAAAAATATTCTCTATATCATGTCTCTTGTAACATTCCTCTGTAGGTATTTATTTTCCTTTAATAAAGCATTACTCTGAATTATGATTTAATTACCCAGAAAAGCCTAAGGATGTACTCTATTTCATCCAAAGAATCATTGTCTGGGTTAGAGGAATAGTCCACCAAACTCACATACATCTTTATAAGCCGAAGTAAGAGATGTGAAGAGTAGGCTCAGAACAGAGGAGAGAAGGAGAGGTGGGAGACGCTTCTGTCAGGAATGGCTTCCCAGGCTGGGCCCTCAGGGATGAATCCTGCGGCCCTTTAACTGTCACCTGGAGATTTTCTCACTTTCAGTCCTTGTGTTGTCTTTCTACGTGGATAGAGAATTCACAAGTGTAAAATCACTGAAACAGTTTCACAAAATGTGTTTCAGCCTGAGATACTCCAAGAGGCTTGTGTGACACAGCCACTGTGTCTGCACAGCCCAATTCATTTCACTAGACTTCTTTCAAAGTCTCAGAACTTAAGTTCTCTTGCACTTGTATTATCACATCAAAGAATACCTGATCCCTAAATCTACATAAATCAGGATATTCAGTCTCTAGGGACTGTAAACTTTAACGTAATGCATAGGATTTTTCATGATTGCATGCACAGTCAACATCTACAAAAAGTTGCTGTAATAGGCATGTTTTTGTTTATCTGTGATGGAAAGGGTAACTGTCTGCAATGACAAAGAATTGCAATGCTGAGAGCAGTTGCTGTCGCTGTTGTTTGGTGCCCTCTCCTGGCTCTAACATAGTGACGCAATTTGGGAATTCCTGCCCAGGTAATGACAATTATTTCCACCCATGCCCAAAGACTAGGCTGAAACCTGCTAAAGCATATACTAGAGAACATAATTTCATTACACAAGCTTAAGAGACTAATAGAATAACAGCCTTTTAGTAGATGTAAATGCAAACCGTATGTTTTATTTTAAAAGCTTATCAAATGCGCACGTTCCCCCACAGAGAATCATTCTTCAGCTGAAAGGCTGTATGAAACATTGGAGTATTGGGATTCCACAGCATATTAACATATGGTCAGCTGCTCAATACTATCAAAGTCCTATTCCAGAAAACAAGGAAGGAACTAATGGATGTATGATATTAGTATTTACACCAAAGTATATTGCCTCCTGTCTGTAAAACAAAACCAGCTAGACTTATTTATTTATTTTTAAAAGTAGAATTTTAGAATCTACCTATAATTAGTCCCTTTAGTATGAATTATATGGACATAAATTAGAAGTTTTCTCCTGCTGAATATTCTCTAAATTTTACCAATAACGAACAAGTAATTAGAAGCATAAGTGTATTCTAATACAGAATTTTACAAGTCACTTGTATGTAATTGTTAAAAAATGGATTAAAATCTAGATAACTCACACAAATTTTCTGCTGTAACATTTACAGAAGCCATTACCTGAAAAATGGCAAATTTAAAATTAGCAAAATTTTTTTTCAGTGAATCAACAATTAACATTGGCAGAGGCAATGACAATAAAGAGCTTCCCTGAACTTAGGACAGATAAGGCATTAATACGTTTAACAGACATCTAGAGTCACACAGATATTTTCAAATTATACAGTGAGTTTTGAAAGATAAATTCTTGCTTCATAAATAAAACAACATCAAACGATCAGAGCTTATAAAGAAAAATAATCTTATGCGCACTTTAAGCCCCAAAGCATATATCTTTATGTACACTGGCCTCAAATACCGTTTGACTACATGCACCACAGATTTGGATGCACCACAGCACCATCTAGAACTTTTGCTGATGTTGTGGGCTTACATGTCACCCAACACATTGCAGTAACATCTGGAGGCCTTACCCTTGCTCCAGGATTCCTCAGAGAAGGAGTTGTACAAACATGAGATAGTGAAGAGTGGAAACAACTGTTTATGTGGCTTACTGACTTTTTGACTTGCTTGGGCTGTGTTGAGTGAAGAGGAACTGACTTAGGCTGATGTTTGATTGTTGCTGAATGATGGGTACACACCTAGAGCTGAGCTGCTGAGAAAGCGTTGTTGCCATGACAGCGCAGGGCAGGGAGTGGCCACAGGATGGGCTGTGCCAGGCCACGTGCAGCCCCTGAGTTGGACACAACAGGTTTAAAACATGATTAGATAAGCTGGCTTTAACATATCTTCATTAGACTGTTTTCAGTATGTTTACTCTCTTCAAGCCTACTTTCTCAGGGTCAACTGTCACAGCCACTGGGTCCTCTCATATCTTGCACTAACAGCACATTTCAGCAGTGTCATGGTTTTGTAATTTTCTCACCCGTGCGTAGAACAGGAGTAGTTTGTCATGCCACTTCATGTCTTCTCCATGGTCATGTAGGTAACGTCACAAGGCAATATGCAATACAGTCGTACTATTGTTCCTTGTTTTAGCAGAAAAGCATTTGCATTTAATAGTTGAGATTTTGTCATGATACAGGTGAGGAGGAGGGTTCGTCACCTTTAATTAGTTGGATTTTCATGAAGTTTGATCAGCTCCTTCATTAGACTTCTTTGATCATCTCAATCTTCATCAAGTGTTTCTGATACTACTATGGCTTCGTCACGATTAATCAATATTAATCTTGCTCTTGCTCTTCATTCAGTCTGATACTTGTTAAATGGCTAAAATGGAAATGTGAGCTGAGGGTAGCTTTTCATAGTTTTGAAGTGTAAGAATCAATTCAAAAACTAGGAGTCTTCTCTGTTGGTCCTTGTACCTTTGAAACATTGTGCTAGTGTACTGGCATACCTTTCTGGTGCTGTTGCAAGTCTCTGGCATATATCAGGCGCTGTCCTCACTCTCTCAGAATCGTAGTTTTGGCATGGATCATTAGGAACAAAATTAGGGTCATACAACATTTCCACCATGGCTATTTCCCTCAATTAATGGATACCTTTTTCAGTTGTATCCCACTTTTTCACAGGCTTCAGATTGTCTTTGAAGGGATATCTTTCCTTCATGCTCTAACTAACACTTGTTCCCAGAGGGAGGCAGCTCCATGCAAACATCTACTTATCCCTCTGTCAATAGATGAGTCTTCAGCAATGCCTCCTAGATGGCAAGCTTCGTTACCATTTAGAGACAAGCTGTTGACCTCACTGTGCCAACAGTGAAGTAAGCAGAAAATCAGACTTTTGTTCAGGTGTCATGTAGACTCCTTTCTTGAGCCTTGGAATGCTGTCAACTTCAGAGGTTGACGAGCAGTGATAATAGAAACTCCCTCTTCATCACTCTCCTTTCCATGTCTCTTAGTTTTTCCTGTTGCCTTTCTTGATGCTTATGGTTCTGAGGAGGGTCCCTCGCCTGGATCTTCTTCTACCTTCTCCTCTGCTTCTTTTTTTTCCATTCTAGACGTGAGGACACTTGTTTCCATGTTCTCAAGAACATAATAGTTTTTAATTTCTTATACAGTGCTCCTAAAATAAAGAGTGGATTCATAGCTAGTAGCTGCTAAAAAAGGAAAAAACCCAAAAAAGCAAAACAAAAAAAAAAACCCACTTGGTACAATGTCCAGAGTTTGACAGACTACAATCTAATCTATGAAGGTCAAAGTAGCAATACTTTTGCAGTCTCTGGCTTAAAAAAAATCCCTTTCTTGTCCTGCTAATGTTAAAAGCTTCAGTTTGCCCACATTCACCACCAAAAACTGTCACGGTGTTATCTAGATCAATCTATGCCTGTGACAGGGGGGCAGTAGGCCTGTGCGTCCCCTGGCCCCAAAAATGGAAAGGGAAAAGGGGAAGGGTAGGGAGGTGGGGACTGGGCTCAAAATAAACAACAACAAAAAACCAGCGACAATGATTTAAGGAGGAAGACTTGTTTTACTAACTATGATATCGAAATATAAGATAATACAATATAATACAATCTAATTGAAATTGAGGCTAATAAATCAAATTAAAAAAAAAATAAGAGAGAAAGAGAGTTTTCTGAAACCAAGAAAACCTACTTTGAACTGAAGGCACATGGCTTGGGAGTACATCCACACCCTCTGCCAGGCAGAGAGTGAGAGAGCGATGGAAGCTCCCGTCTGAGAATGAGATCTTGTGACTTCCGTGACATATCTTCCTCTCTGACAGTGAGGTCCTCTGCGCCATGTAGTTCTTCTTCTTACCTGTGTTCCACATGATGTTATGATGTAGATTACCAATAGCAAAATTACAAAGCCATGACAAGGAGCAATAATGCCAGCCCCAGGAATCTTGCACCACTTGAAGAAGGGGCTTTACAATCCCAGCTCCTTCTTTGGTACTTCACACAGTAATGCTTGCCTTCCTGGGACACTTTTAAAGCTGGCTTTCCTCTTATCCCTCACATCCCCCAAAAGAAGTGCTGACTTTAGGCTGAGCAACTGAATTTTGTGCACAAACATTCTTTGGGCCCGGCAGTTTCCAGTGCCTGCTCTTAAGTCTGCACATCTCTGAGCAGAATACAGAAATAAATGATTTAAGAAAGCATCTTCTAAATTTCATCTCTCTAAGCAGAATATGCTTAACAAAACAAAAATAGAGGTATGTCAGTGCGATCATACTTATATTTTAGCCTGGGAACTCTCTCTGAGGTCTAGACCAAAGCTCAAGGGCCTGCTTTTCTCAGGGGGAAATGCAATCCCTCCTGGCTGGCCAAGGATAGTAGGGCCAAGCCACTGACCTTGAGTAAGAACTGCTTTTGCAGGACAGACACTAAGGAAATTTACCTATTTGAACTATTCCTCAGCCATACATGGTCAAAGTCAACCCATACTTCATCCCCACCTTCTTTTAGCATGTGTCCTTCAGCAGAGGAGAGGAGAAGGAAAAAGAGCTGAAAATACATCTTGAAGTAAGCTGGCCTGGTACAAGTCAACAGGTGAGGAGTAATCCTGCTGCAGTCATTGCCGCAGTCATTGCCAGCAAGATGAGCTGGAAGCAGAACACTGTGCAGTGGCAATTCCCTGACAAGTGACTTTAGAGGACCAGATGGAAAACAGCGTTTACACTCTCATCTTAGAAATAAACTGTCATCACTAAGACCATCCCCCTGAAAATCATAGCAGAAGATACTTATTAAAAAACTGTCAGTAAATATGAGGAAGTTGTGGAAGGCTGTAGCTTGGTAAAGGGTTAGAATATTAGAATGACATTTGCTGTTGTCTCGCTCCAATTTACGGAGGAAGAGGAGGTTCTTTGACATATGTATGCCCAACGTGTGATTAAGAAATAACGGTTCAAATGTTGGTCTGACCAGTTTATTACAAATCCTAATCAATCAGGGAGATGGGGAAGGGAAGGCCAGCAACTATTACAAATTAGGATGATGGGGCCTCCAAAAGCAGGTGATAGGAAAGATAGGAAAGAAGCAAGGCATAGTCACCATCAAGATCCAGAAGTGTCCTGATGCATGCCGTTCCAATGGTCTGAGGCAAAAGTTCAGGGGGGAGTGCTGCAGTGGCATTAGGCAGCAAGCAGATACAGACAGAGCAGGCCCAGGAGAATCCATCAGCAGGCAGGCATCACGTCATGAGGCATCTGATGTCAGACACAACGCTCTTGGTTGTAGATCCCTTTTTTAACCTTCTTCTGCCAGTGTGGCATTCCTGGGCACCTAGGTAAGAGTGATGTGCAGCACCACCTCCCTGCACATAAGCCCACACAAAATACTGCCTCGCAGCCAAATGAAATATTGCCAGCTTTGACCAGAACTTGCTAGTTCTTGTCCATCTGTGTTCCTCAGCATGCTTTGAGACAAAGGTACAAAAATAATCATCTCTTACAGCTGCCAAAATCTAAAAATGCAAAATGCCAGACCTCATATGTTTTTATTGCAGTTTTCTGTAATAAGAGTCACTCCACCAAAGAAAACAAACCACATTTCTGTGTAGTTAGGTTCCCCACCAACATCTGAGGGAGCCCTCTTACATCCTGGAAAACGAGTCACGATGGAAGTAAAGCGGCACATGAGGTTTGTATTTGCCTAAACAAAAAGATGTCAAGCACTGAAAATCATCAGTGGAAAAAAAAATCTTAAAAATACAATTTGATTGCAAACATTCCGTGTCTTTCATTAGATACTTACAGCAATAGTGCATACTTACAGGGCCATATGCAGTCTTTCTGAGAGAGCCTAGAATTACTGACTCTTCCAAAGAAGAACCATAACTTCCTTCACATGATACTGCAACAGTTATGTAGATGTCTGACCTTACAGACAAATTGTTCACTGAGTCAAAAGACTTATCTCTGAAGAACATTAAACATGTCTATACATACTAACCTTAAGTCTCTAAAACAAACAGCAATAATTTTCACAATTCACAATGAATGTGCTTTTTCCCAAAAAGATTGAGATTATTTTGCTCAGCAAAATTTGTGTCCAGTTAAAGTTTCTGTATTCTTCCCTTTTCATCCACAGTTTTTCCTCCACTATTCCATTTTGTCTCTATCTGAAGGCAAGTGATAGTAACTTGATCCATTTCTTAGAGAAATAAACTTCCACAGACAAAATCTTAATTTAAATTAATTTGACCAAACAATTTGAATCAGTAGGTGTTTGCCAATTGGCTCTAGAAGAAAGTTACTTGATCACATACCTTACACAGAGCATTTTCACAAGACTATGAGCTCACACATAGACACTTATACTAAATGTCCACTTCAGTCTTTCATCCTAACCCCCTGGGTCTGGCTCTTCTTCACAAGTTTCTCCAGAAGGAGCTGCAGTTTGCTGCCCAGAGAGTTGTCTCACCTCTACTATAGGAATAGAACGTTGTTTCTGCATTAGATATTGAAAAGGGGGAATCGATCTGATGAAGTAGAGCACAATGTATTTGTATTTTGTAACTTGTCCTTAGAAATAGCCGATGTGAAAAAGTAGAAATACCATATATGTTAGTAGCATATTTTAGAAATATAATTGCTGAATTATGTGATTAATTCTTGCTTTCAAACTGCAATAGTTTTTAAATGTTCCACATAGTATGGGTATAGTATTATGGACTAGAAAGCATACTGTAAGGCTATTCTATTTGGATAAGAGATCCTCAGCAAAAGAAAAGCAGACTTAACAAACATCAAAGAAGCCAGGGCCTCTACAAAAGGCTGGGTTGCCTCGCTCCGTGGGTAGGTTGGGATGCAACAGGCAGGCATCAAGATACTCCTTTCTATCCTCCTTCCAAGCTTGTCTCTATGCAAGGACGAGCAGATATCCACAAACAACGACCGAGTATTGAGTGAGCAAGTGTTGGAAGCTAAATAATTAGTGATATATGCTTAGCTAGCAAAAATCTATGTTTATCCATTATCCGTATGTTTAGTTGATCATTGGGAAGATTGTGAGTCTGAAATTCTCAGCCAATGAGGAACCAGGAGAGAAAGAGATAAACATCAAATAATAGGTCATAAAAGACATAACACTGTTTTCTGCGTGTGCTTCTGCTTGCGGGACCCCCGCTGTTGCATTTGCTAATAAAACCTGCTTTATCAGAGATACTGTCCTGATAAATTATTTGGATATTTCCAACACTACTGTAGGTACCCACCACTTCAGGACAATCACGCTTAACTGTGCTCATCAGTAAGAAGAATACTGGCATTGTTTTTTTTTCAGCATAATCCATTTCCAAAGCAGTAGCAAAATTTACCACAACTGGCAATGATACTCATCTAGCACTTATTCACTCTTTTTTTTACAGTGATGGTTCAATTTTAAGTCAATAGAAAGTGATGAAGAATGACATATCCAGAAAATTTCCTTCCTGAAAACACTCCCAGATTATGGTCAAATAATTCCTTTTTTTTCCCTGTTCATTCCGGAGATTGGTATGCAGTACATACCTTTGCATACCCCCCATATGCCCAAAGGTCGAAGTCATGAGACAGCTAAGGCTTTTGACCAATTTTTTCTAAGTTTTTTTTCAGGTAAAGTCTCTCTTCAGTACTCACACGGCATAGATGCAGACCTTGAGGGTTAAAAGTTTGCCCTACTCTTCCTTTTCAAGCCTGATGTTACCAGTAGTACTTGGGGGCATTCAGCAGAGACATCTGAAGTAGCTACACCTGTAGCACCACTTGCCCCTTAGCCAGTGTCACACTGGGGACAAAGAAAAGAAGAGGCAGTAAAACCAGTGACTTGACAGCCTGTGCTACATGTGGGGCATAATTATCCCTGAGGGGTGCAGAGGTGCTGGCAGGAGTTTTGGAAATCTGCAAGCAGCTGGATGTTGTTTGCCATGCCATGCTGTTTCCTTTGCTGAGTGTAGCAAGGATCTGCTTGACCCTGAGTCAGGAACAGTTTGGGAGAGAAGGAGCAAGAGGCTTCCCAGCAAGCTGCTCAGGAGGTCACAAGAAGAAGAGAGCTCATGCACATTCAGGGTCCTCCCAGACCGATTTCTTTCTCCTGCTCAGTGTTGGAAATGTCCAAATAATTTTGTCACAGTATCTCTGATAAAAGCAGATTTTATTCATGATTGCAATGGCGGGCATCCTGCAAGCAGGAGCACACCTATGGACACAATAATGCAGCTTTTGTACCTCGTCTCCTCCATGCCCACTCCCTCTTTTGTTTTCCCATTGGCTAGGAACTCCAGATTCACAATCTTACCAAAGATTCACATTTGTTCATTACATTCTGACACTTGTTGATTCGTGTGCTATCTTGTGCCAGTCAGTCGCTATCCTGCTGTTTCCAAGATGTCTCAGTACTTTCCTTATCATGTTGATATGGTGATTCTCTCCAAGGCTTCTTCCATTCTGTCCAGAGGATGCTTCCTTTGTTAAACAAAGAGCACTGAGGGAGGGGGGATGCCAGGCCTTCAGACACTTTCTTGGGCATGTCATGACTTGTTTGTTTGTTGATTTAATCAATCTCCTGCAAGATATTTTTGCACTGCGTATGACAAAATATCACAGACATATTCCTGCAGACTAGATATAAACGGTTGCTAGCTATACAAGTATATTGCTAACTATTTAACTTAGTCTAATGCAGAAAAAACATTTGATTCCCACATCAGGATCAACCTCCCTCCATGAGACTGTTTTTGTGACAGAGATTTTTTATTGTTGTGATCTCTATGTCATGGTTTCCCATCCTTCTTGCCCTTTAGCCTAATTATTCCTGTCCTGTTCTGAAAACGCAACTTGTAAAAACTAAAATATTTCCAGGTCAGCCTAATTCTAATTTTTATAGATCAGCTTTATTCTGCAGGAGATTTACCGTGTTATTTGGATATCAGGAAGGAGTCAAGTTTAACAGAGCAGTGGACAGAGACAGTGAGCCTTTTTCTTACAGAAACGTGTCTTCCTGAGATTTTTGCACATAAAAATGTGCCACTTCCAGATTATATAACTTTCAGATGACCTACAGGGCACCTTAATATTCTCACCGCATCAAATGGAGCCAAAATCATGATTTAATTCTTTAACTGTGTTCATCCATACTCTGGGTTTAGTTGGGGAGAAATTAAAATGAAGGCCTCTACTCTCTTCTGTTAAACGCATTCAAGAAGACTGTAATGTTATTTGCCATCCAGCTTGACAGACAGAATTCTTGTTACTCCCATTTCACATATTAAATCATAGTTAGCCTTTTCCTGAAAGTCAAAGGGGAAGGCAAGGATTGCCATGGCCAGTAGGCACTGCTGTGGGTAGGAAAGATTTTATGAGGCTTGAGAAAAAATCTGTCTGCCTGGTGTGCACCCGGGAAAAATAGGTCCATACTCATCTGGCAAATATCTTCCAGTCTCATTACTGCTGATGTCAATTGATGTGGATTTGCAATAACAACAATGAAACGGGTAGTTGAAGGAACAGGTGTGCAGGTGGTCATTACATCTGTACCTTCAGTGGCAGGAAACGATACTGGGATGAGCCTAAAAACCCATCTCTTGAACAAATGGCTTAGGAGTTGGTGCAAACGCAGGAGTTTTGGTTTTTTTGATCATGGGGCATTTTACTGGGCACCTGGCATGATGGCTGCAGATGGATGCAGCCTGTCTCCATGGGGACTTTCCCCAGGGTTCTAGCCGAGGAACTGGCAGGACTTATTGACAGGTTTAAACTAGGTATGAAGGGGGAAGGGGACAAAATGAGGACCGCTGGGACTGAGGGGGCAGTTCGAGGCTCCAAACAGAACTTGATGGGTGGAGACAGTGGAGTTCAAAGGCTTGGAGAGGGGTGGGGGGATGCTGCTTCTCTTAAGTGCCTATATACTAATGCGTGTAGCATGGGGAATAAACAGGAAGAGCTGGAGTTCTGCGTGCGGTCGCGAGGCCATGATCTCATTGCGATCACAGAGACATGGTGGGACAGCTCACATGACTGGAATGTTGTCATGGATGGCTGTGTGCTTTTTAAGAAAGATCGGCTGGCTAGGCGGGGTGGTGGAGTTGCTCTTCATGTGAGAGAGCAGCTAGAATGTATTGAACTTCACTTGGGGGAGAGTGATGTAGCAGTGGAGAGCTTATGGGTGAAGATCAAGGGGCAGGCTGGTAAGGGTGACACTGTTGTGGGCGTGTACTACAGGCCCCCTGATCAGGATGAGGAGGTTGATGAGGCCTTCCGTAAGCAACTGGATGTAGCGTCACATTCCCAGGCACTGGTGCTTATGGGGGACTTCAATTATCCAGATATTTGCTGGACGACCAACATGGCCAGGCATGCACGGTCCAGACGGTTCTTGCAGTGTGTTGAAGACAGCTTTCTGAAACAAGTGGTGAAGGAACCAATGTGGGGAGGGGTGTTACTGGACCTTATTCTCACCAACAAGGATGGACTTGTTAAGAAAGTAAAGGTTGGGGGCAGCTTGGGTTGTAGTGATCATGAGATGGTGGAGTTCAAGATCCTGAGTGGAAGAAGCAAAGCTATAAGTAGGATTGCTACCCTGGACTTCAGGAGAGCCAACTTCGATCTCTTCCGGGACCTACTTGGAGCTATCCCGTGGGCTTGGGTGTTAGAAGGTAAGGGGGCCTCTGAGAGCTGGTCAGCATTTCAACAGCTCTTCTTCCAAGCTCGGGATCGGTGCATCCCTGTGAGCAAGAAATCGGGAAAAGGTGGCAGGAGACCTGTGTGGATGAGCAAGGAGCTCATGCGCAAGCTCAAAGGAAAGAAGAAGGTCCATGAAATGTGGAAAAAGGGTCTGACCACTTGGGAAGAATATAGGAATGTAGTCAGGGCCTGCAGGGATGCAACAAGGAAGGCTAAAGCCCGTCTGGAATTGAATCTAGCTAAAGTGATAAAGGTTAATAAAAAAGGCTTCTTCAAGTATGTTAACAGCAAAAGGAAAACTAGAGAGAATGTGGGCCCCTTACTAAGTGGGGGGGGGGGGGGGGTTCTGATAACGGGGGATGCTGAGAAGGCAGAGATACTGAATGCCTTCTTTACTTCTGTCTTCAGTGAAAAGGCTCTCCCGCTGGAATCCCACACCCTGGAGGTTAGTGAGAGGGTCTGGGGAATGGGAGACTTCCCTTTAGTCAGGAAAGGGGACGGGCGTGAGCGCCTAGGCAGTACTAAAGTCCACAAGTCCATGGGACCTGATGGGGTGCATCCACGTGTGCTGGGGGAGCTGGCGGAGGTCATTGCCGAACCGCTCTCCATCATTTTTGAGAGGTCTTGGATAACAGGGGAGGTCCCTGAAGACTGGAGGATAGCCAATGTCACTCCGGTCTTCAAAAAGGGCAAGAAGGAAGACCCGGGTAATTATAGGCCTGTCAGCCTCACCTCTGTCCCTGCAAAGGTGATGGAACAGCTTGTGCAGGATACCATCTCCAGACAACTGTGAGAAAAGGAGGTTATCAAGAGTAGTCAGCATGGGTTCACCAAGGGGAGGTCGTGCTCGACCAACTTGGTGGCCTTCTATGATGCTGTCACATGCTGGGTGGATGGGGGAAGATGGTAGATGTAATCTACCTTGATTTTAGAAAGGCATTTGATACTGTCTCCCACGACATCCTTATAACAAAGCTGAGAAAGTGTGGGATAGACGAGTGGACAGTGAGGTGGGTTGAGAACTGGCTGACTGGGTCCGGTCTTGTTCAACATCTTCATCAATGACCTTGATGAGGGGATAGTGGCCACCCTCAGCAAGTTTGCTGATGATACGAAGTTGGGAGGATTGGCTGACACGCCTGAAGGCTGTGCTGCCATTCAGCGAGACCTGGACAGGCTGGAGAGCTGGGCAGTAAGAAGCCGGATGAGGTTCAACAAAAGCAAGTGTAGGGTCTTACACCTAGGGAGGAATAATTGCATGCACCAATACAGGCTGGGGGATGAGCTGCTGGAGAGGAGCTCTGCAGAGAGGGACCTGGGCGTCCTGGTGGACGACAGGTTGGCCATGAGCCAGCAGTGTGCCCTCATGGCCAAAAAGGCCAATGGCATTCTGGGGTGCATTAAGAAGAGGCCAGTCTCTTTTCAGTGGTACGTGGAGACAGGACGAGGGGAAACGGACATCAGCTGCAGCATAGGAAGTTTCGCACGAATGTGCGTAAGAACTTCTTGACGGTGAGGGTGACGGAGCACTGGAACAGGCTGCTCAGGGAGGTTGTGGAGTCTCCTTCTCTGGAGATATTCAAGTCTCGCCTGGACGCCTACCTGTGTGACCTGGTGTAGGGAACCTGTTTTGGCCTGGGGGTTGGTCTCGATGATCTCTAGAGGTCCCTTCCAACCCCTACAATTCTGTGATTCTGTGAAACAATGCTACTGTAGAGTCACTATGAGAGGACACTCTAGCCTCATGCCTCCAGCCTGTATTTAAAATATGTTGTGTGCATGGATCACTGCATGTGACATTATTGAGATGACATATTGTATGGTACTGGAACAACATGAAACAGTACCTGTGTCACATGCCTCTCCTATGTTATTGGAGGCTCATTCGTACCCAAAGCACATACAGATTGAAACAATCAAACTATGTGCACTGCTGTTCTTGCATAGGGCTCAATTTACTCATTATTGTAATCTACGAAGTATTCCTGAGTAGAACAGCTGAGGTTATAGGCAGTACCTGACCATATGATAACAATTATAACAATTAATTATTATATGATAACACAATATGATAACAATTTGATGGGAAACACTTTACACCAAAAAGAGTCTTTTTCAGGAGAGTCCTACAACATAAGAAACATGTGCCAAACTGAGTGAGATCTGGGGCATAGAGCCAGTTGCTGATGCTCTAACTTCCTCTTGGTCTCAATGGTTTTGTTTAATCAGAACCAAATTTAAGCGTAAGCTGTGAAAGATTTGATTTTTATGCAGGAATATTTATTTTTTCACTCCAAAACAGCTGGAGAAGAAGACAAAACATAAAAATACAAAGACAAGTAGAATGCAACAGTTTAGGTGAATCCAGGGAAATCAATCTAAGCTTTACATAAATGCATTGGCAAGAATGCACTCCATCCTAGAACTAAGGGCATGACTAATGGTAGAAATGCATGTTCTATCCTTCAATATTACAGCTATTACTAATTAAGTAAAGTAGAATTTTGGTTCACAATTTCCCATGGTTACTAAGAGGTGTTTTATTATTCTGATCTTTGCTTTGGAGAGAACAGGTTTTTCTCTCTCCTACATAGTAAGAGGAAAACAGTATATTATAAAAAAAAACATTTTTCAAGCCATCTTGTAGAAGTTTCAAATTTCTCACTATGAAAACAAACCGAGCAAGATCTTAGATCTTGGAAATAAGGGTCAGAGACTTTTGAGGTTTTCCCACTCTTAATATTATTTAATTTCACAAATGCTTGGCAGTATAAGATTTTGAGAAGTGGTCAGATTGATTTTTCTATGTTTATCTACTTTTGCACTGTGCCAGCTAGCCCATGAAATAGTAATGAGGTTGTTCCAGTGTAATAAGAAATTGCACTTTTCTAGTAATTCCAAGTCAGATGAGAATGTTTGACACTTTTTTTCAGTTGAATTGAATCAAGTTGCTGTAGCTTTTAACTTGTAATGCCTATCCCATCTTGAATTGCTTCAATTGCTTTAAGTTACCTCAGAAAACAGAAAGTGTACTGATGGTACTTCTGTAGATGAAACTGTTCCTTGTGGGAACAGTGTCCAGGTTGTGGACATTTGGAATTAAGTGCTGGACCTTTACAGAAGATGGAATCCTGGCCCCACAAAGCTAAAGAGAAATCTCTTCTTGAATGCAGTATGATCAAACTTTCTCCCTGTCCTCCAGATTTTCCAGAGAAGAATGTAATATATAGTAACACATTTGACAAGTTCTCCGGGCAAAGTCCCTGAAGTTACTTCTGGGAAAAGAAAAAAAAAAAAAAAGAAAAAAAAGAAAGAGAAAATAATGGTATGCAAATGCTATTTATTTATGTGATCGTACAAGTGCCATTGTATTTTTTTCTAAGTTGTACAAAGCATTTTGCAGCTCAAATGGAGTTGGGGAAATGCTCTTTGTAAGCTCCGTGGTTTGCGGGGAAGCCACAGTATTTGGCATGCCATCAGAAACTGCACTGGGAGGCAGGGACTAAATGCGCAGTTTTCTTTGAACTTTCAGTGTGTAATTTTTATACAGTGAAAAGCTACAGGTTCTAAAGCTGTTCAGAAGCTCTAACAGGTCCTCTCTCTCTTAGCCATTGCATATTGAGGCTGATTTTGCACATTTCCAAAATTTGGACACTTCAGCACCAGGAAAACACAGACAATCTCAGGGATGTTCAATCTTCTCTAATGGCTGAGCCAAATATAGAAAGGCATGTGAGTCAAATAAAAAAAGGCACTGTGAAGGTTTTCCAGCCTTCTCTAAGTAATTCATGCCAGAATCAACGCATAACATTTTGCTGTTATACCTCAGCAACTTTTACAGTAGGTTTCTTTTTTAAATGTGCTTTCATTTTTCCAGTTTCCTGCTCTTAGAATCTTGTCCAGTGAATCCCTTCTTTGGATTTTATGGACTTTTGATCATATTCCTTAGAAGACAATGCTTTCAGAATGTCACAGACATCTAGAACGCTGAAGAACTATCACTGTAGACAAGGTGTCTGACACAGACCAGTGTTCCGAATTAAGGAGAGCATCTGCCTTCTACTTTTAAAACCAAACTTCCTGCACATTCAAGTTACAAGGGAATGGCCTTATTTTTATACAGAAACAGATGTGTTCGAAGCCAGCAATGGGCTTGTTTCATCTCTGTCCTATTATCACATTCATGCTTGCTTTTCCTTGCCCTTGCGGAACTTTAGAGAAACTCCTCTCGGTGCGTCATCAATGCCTGAGCCGAAACAACACAGAAATATCTTGAATATGATCTCGTGTGTTTGTTGCAGACAAGTACAGATCGCTACGTCTACCATATCTCTAAAGCAGAATGAGGGCCAGAGTCATCTTACTCTTCCATTGTTGCTGATAGGAAGTTTATAATGAGTTTTGGGCCTGAAAGGGATAAATTATTGATAAATCCGAGTTCACTCTTACAACTGCAGCACAGTTAAAGAAAGTAAATGATTTTACATTACTGTTAGTTTAATTCCACTCTAACAGCTACTGTTGTTTCTTTTCAGTCTTCCTAAGGACAAAGAGAAAAAGGCAGGGAGCAGAAAGAAGAAGGAGAACATTTAGGTAATTTATATTTCACAGCTTCAAATAAAGTTTTCATTTTGTTTAAATCCCACATTACCTTTGCCTTTCAAAAATTTTCCAATAAAAGAATTTCCCACAAAACAGCATTTCCAGGTAGTGGCCTTTCAGTATATTAAGGGGGACTATAAGAAAGAAGGCAACATTATTTAGCAGGGTCTGTTATGATAGGGCTTGGGGAAATGATTTCAAACTAAAAAAGGGGAGATTTAGATCAGATACAAACAAAAAGTGCTTTACAATAAGGGTAATGAGGCACTGAAACAAGTTGCTCAGAGAGGTCATGAAAGTCCCGTCCTTGGAGACACTCAAGGCCAGGCTGAACCTTGAGTTCTGCGTTCTCTGAACAACTTGATTTAGCTGTAGGTGTTCCTATTAATTGCAGCAGAATTGGGCTAGATGACCTTTAAGCATCCCATCTAACTGAAATGATTCTATTATTCTGTAATTCTATTACTCGAATCCTTACTTGGAGCATCCTAACTTGGTTGTCCCTTTCTGGTTTTGAAATATTATCCATGCTCTGTTCACTTTCCTTACCCAGAGCTTTGTATTTGTTGGCTAGGAGGACTTGAGGAACAAGGGGAAGACTCCTTCTGCTCCAGTCTCCCTCATCCTGCATGATTTTGTGGTCTATCTCCTCAGAGTTGGAAGCTTGCTTAGTTTCTTACCCTTGCAAGTACAGAAGACGTGGTTGTTGGGCTGCCTGTGTTGGGCTGCATGATACCAAGCATCAATCTTTCTTTCTGATTGCAGCCTGCTCACCTGCTCAGAAAGTTTATTCACCTGGGCACCTTGCACACCCTCTTCCCTCAGGCCCTCGAGGGGCTTCTAGATTCTGGAGTTCTCCACAGCTGAAGTTTTGAGCAGACCTGTCAGTCCTCGTTCATTTAGGTGCATACATCAGCCTGGAAAGTTGGAAGCCCCTCTCTCTTGGATTCTGTCTCAGCCTGATTGTTGCAGAAGGTGGCCATCAGATATGTTTCAATAGAGCACTGCACCTTGCTGTTCCCAGATAAGAAGAAAGCATTTTGGATTTCACCCTCCCTCTCTGTCCTACCTGCGTGAACTGCCACGCAATCTGCCCCACCATGCCCTCACTGCCACTCCACTCTGTTTGCCTGTCTAGGTTGCCCAATTCCTTGTCCCTTGCACTTCCTAGGGGCTGCTTGTGTAAATGTGAAGACTCCTGGCCAGCCGCCTCTGTGTAACCTGCTCTTGTGAGGACTGTTTGCTACTAGTGGACCAGGTGATCTCAGGGGAGCTCATTCCTCAGCCAGTCTTCTCCATGGTTTTTGGAACAGCCTCTTGAATGGCAATTCCCAGCCCCACTGCAGAACATGCCTGCAGTGGTGCTGATAGCCTTGGAAAAAGACTCAACATTTCACTTTAGTTTAGCCTGAGAGAATTTCAAAACCTCAATCACCCTTATCCAATGATTTGTGACAAGGTTTTTTTTGTAGAGGAGTGATGTTGGAACAGATGACCTCCAGAGGCCTCAAACATGACTATTCTGTGATTCTGTAATTCTGAGATTAGGATCTAAAAATGGCCTAAGTTCATACTTGTCTTCAAACAGGACAGCTGATCCCTACTTGGAACAGAGGAACAGAGAGGCATGTGGCAAAGACCAGTGCCTGTGCCATCCTGGAACAAAGTCCTTCTGTAGAGGCATGAATAAAGTAAATCATTCTGCACAGAGGGGCCTTTGCCTCACCTTTCCTATCTGGGATAAAGGTGGCCTTTTCCACCACCTTCTTAGGAACGCGGGGTAAGAGGCTGAACCAGGTAATGTAAGTGGTTGAACCAGGCGATGTCTCTGATGAAGTGGATCTTCCTGAACCTTGGAAGGACCGCCTCGCCACGCCACCCCACGCCACGACGCTCTCCTCTCCTCTCCTCTCCTCTCCTCTCCTCTCCTCTCCTCTCCTCTCCTCTCCTCTCCTCTCCTCCTCTCTCTCCTCTCCTCTCCTCTCTTCTCCTCTCCTCTCCTCTCTTCCCCTATCCTCCCCTGTCCTCCCCAGGAAAGAAAAGATCACTCCCCACTTTCCGTAAAACTCACCGGGAGAGCACAACATCTGTCACTCCTCGAATTTCCACATGCCTTATTTGAGAGGGGGTATCTGTGAGAAAATGTCCTATTTTTGCAGAGTATGTCTCATTTGGCATTGTAAAGTAGTAGTTTTGGTCGAAAATGTGTGGAACTTCAAAGAGAACGGGGATTTCTAAATAGGCTCTGTTTGTTTTTCTTACCATATGACAGATCACCCCCTTTTAAATGCTGTGGCCGCTAGAAGAGTTTAATTTTTTCTTTCAGTTCCTCTGTTTCCATGGGGCCGAGTGAATAAAATAAACAAGATCTTAGGGGAAATAGTCTAGTTCTTTGTGCGGTGTTAAGCAACGGGGCATTCACCTGAAAAGTTTTCCACCTTAGGGAACCAGATACACAAGTCCTAAAGGGTTTTCCCCGTGGAGTCAGAAACCTGGTGAGAAAGGATTTCCATCTTTTAGTTTATCTGGATGCTATTCATAAAATATCCTCACCGTTTTGGCTACCATATTATGGCCAGCTAGTCTGACAGTTTATCCCCGAAATAGTTACCATCATGAACAACCCAAAACCATTCAGCCGGGTTGATGAATGCATGTTTACAGCAAATACACACTGCCATTTCCAGGAACTGCTCATTACAGAAATAAAGCTAGGCCTGCCCAAAGGGGGGGGGTGCAGTGTGAAGGGTCATGTTCAAGACAACTTTGACTTACGTATCATCAGTCTTACACTGTTGTTGGGCTGTGTGACATGTTCTTTTTAAAAAAAAAAACGCCCCTTCAGGTAACGGGGAAAGTTTTAGCCCTTAGAGCTATGCTTTTTTCATCCAAAGCAAAACGAAAGAGGAAAACAGAAAGGAACATCATTCTCTTAAAGTCACATCCCCCATGGTTCCTTTTTTCGGGGGGCCCTTCCCTTTCCCACTTGGGGTTCCCCAGTTTCTGCTGCCATGAGCTGCCACCCCTGCCAAAAGGAAACTCCAACAGATATCTCAGCCCTCAATTTTGGATCCATTCAGCTGAATTTTTTTTAGATGGCATTTTTTTGGCCTGTCATCAGGCCAAACGTGGGCATAGTCATGACAATAGATTTTCCCCCTGCCAAATTTTCAGCCTTTTACAAAACCCAAAGGGTTCTCAAGTCAGTGGCTGCAAGAATCAAAAAAGCACAACAACGTATTCCACCCTGTCATTTTTAACCCATAAAAATCAATCATTTTGATTTCAATTTTTCCAGAAATGTAGGCAGAGGATTATCCCTAACGCAGTTGTTGTCAACCTGTATGCCAAATGTCAACGTGCATTTCAAGAAATTTGATAGTCCAGGGAATTATTGGAGAGCCGCATGTACTAGGAAAAAATTTACCCATCAAAATGTTGTGAATCAAAAAGAATCCGAAAGATTTCTTACAGAAAAAAAAAAGGAAAAAGAGTAGGAAAATCAGTCCGTCACAACCAGCAATTGGGGTTTCTGAGAAAAGTAAGAATTCCTATTGTGTTCAAGCTGATCCTTCAGTTTTAGGCAAAAGCATAAGCAAATGTAGAAAAAGTAAAAGCAAGATCCAGTAGCCCAGGCCAGACTAGTTGGGGAAATAATCTCTCGGCCCTAGCTAATATCTAGAGGTTTCTTTAAAAGTAGCTTTTATTTTTCTTAGAGTTTTGAAAAGTTCCACCCAAAAAAACCACCTTTTTTAACAATCTCTACTAATGATCCCCTTTTCTCTCAGAAAAAAACAGTGTTTTTCATTTTAAAGAAGTAGAAGGTTTTTTCTTAATCATTTTTTCTAGGGAAAATCTCACTTATGTTTAAAAAAAGTAAACTTAGATTTCTAATAACCAGGAACAGGGGGCTTTTTTTATTTCTTTAAAATTGTCTGTTACTGGAAAAGAGACCCGTAAAGAGATAAAAAAACAGAAATGAACCCCCTTTTCATGCTTTTCCCCGAGATTCTGTGTAAAAAAAACATCCCATTTATAGTATTTCATTACTTCCCCCCCACCAATTTTCAGCTTATCAATGTTTAACCCCTTCCCCCTTCCCCGTGGTCTATCACCACAGCCAAAACGGGAAGAGTCAGAAGACATATTTAGGGGGGGCCGGGCCCTTCTCCCTATGGCACCCTTCCCCCACTCTCGAGTTCTTCTGATTCCACCACAGCACTGCATGCAGCTAAAACTGCACGGTTACAAATTACCAAATTTGACAGCATTTCTGTTTTTTTAAGGCACTCGTGAGCTCATGAAACTCTTCGGGGGCTGCATGTACTCCAAGATGTAGACGATGAATAAATAAGTCCACAGATTCTCAACCCGGGCAACTTTTCTCACCTGAAAGATTTTGCTGTGTAATTCCTTTATGTTTGGAATACCCCCCGTCAGACCTCTGTCTGCCCCCCAATTTCAGTGCATCTCTTAATGGAAAAAATTTCCCCAGCGCATTTTGAGCTTCTGGAAATAACTCATTCTGATTTTGCCAAGCCAACTCGGGGGTATTCTTTCTCAGAATGCAGTTGGATGATTTTTGGAAAAAAATGATGGAAAGAAAAAAGAACTCCAAAAAAGTGGCCTTAATTTTCCCAATTTTCAAAACAACTGGTACTCATGGGTCAGTCAAAATCAGTTTCTTCCATTTCCCCGGGCCAAACCCTAGAGTGTTTCCTTGAGTTATTTTTAAAGATTTGCCCCTAGCCTTTTTCACTATTCCCTGTCTTTTTTCCCACACCAATGCCAAGATCGCTACTCTGAAGACTAATGATGAAACTAGAAATCTGAAAATAGGGAGACCCTCCAAGACGCAGGACAGGCCGAAAATGGCCAGCAGCTGGGCTCATCCCACCCACAGAGATGAGGAAGCAGCAAAAAAAGATGGGTATTGTCTGGGTATTGTGTATGGTCCTTTTCTCTGACACTTGCTGGTGACTTTTCTAAAGAAGCACAACTTAGTCCATCGAGCTCAAACAACCTTCTACGCAGCCTTCTACGAGAATGGAAAGCAAGGCAAATTTACTCTCCCATCGTTCACTGCTTGGGGAAGGAAGTTCTTTCAAATTGAAGACTCGGAAACAACTCTTTTGAGATGCAAGTCAAAATTCAGTATTAAACTAAGTTGCCAAAAAACTTGATGACTGAATTGTTCAGGATCTCTAAATCAAAACTACAAAAGCTCATAATTTACAAGTAGAGGCTTGGGGGCCTTTAAAAAAATCATATACACACATTCCTTGTCCAAAAAAGTAGGAGAATGTGGCCTCAACAGTTAGACCCAGAGCAAAGTCTTTTTATTTACTTCAGCCACATTCAAATTAAAGATCAATTTAATCATAACAAGAAATTCTCAATTTACCATGCTGAGATTCTTTTCACTACGTAGATTCAAGTGCAATCTTTCCTAACGTCAAGACTGTCTGGAGCTGCTGGAGAGTTACAAGATCAAAACAGACCCAAAAAAACAACTGTTTTGCACAAGTCATTTGTTCAGCATCGGATTAATCCCTTGCTCTTCTCAGCAATATAAAATCCTGCTCTTTTAGGGCCATTTGATACTGGAAGAAAAAGCTAGGAAAAAATTCCGGGGGCTACAATCAAAAAAGCACTGGTTTTTTTCCGCGTAAGTGCAGAGCTCTTTCTGTTTTGTTATGCTCCAGTAATGGACAGAAGGGTGTTATTTTCATTCAACACAAAACCCCTTAGACTGTAGCTGCTGTTTTTTGGGACTCTTCAAATCATTTTAGCTTCCTGAACTATCATGTCCGGGGGGGTTTTAAAAAACCCATACAAACAGCTGTTTCGTTTTTATGAGGTGAATCATTGGCATCATACATTTAGAATGGAAACCCAAAAGTATTCAGAGTAAAAGACATTTCTGCCTGCAGATGTGCATTCGCTGGAAAGTTTGACTAAGGGAAGCTATGTGTTTCTGCGGTTGTTAGCATACAGCAACAGGCCTTTCCCAAAAGACAGAAGTCAGTCACCTTTGGAAGGAAAAACGCGGGAAAATAACAGCAAGAAATCTTCCTTTTTTTCCTGAGGGCAATTTTCATATGGTCTTATTCTTGGAAAAAAAAAATCATTTTTTTTTAATCTTCCTGATTCATTTACTCGCAGCGCATTTTTGTCAAACAGTGCTGGGGAATCTAGCTTAGCAACAGTAGGTTTTTGGGGTGGGGCGTGTTACGTCCCCAGAAGGCCTACACTGCAAAACGGAAAAAAAAATATTTTTTTCTGTCATATCCTATTGGAAAAACCCCCAGTTCCCCCCAAATAGAAAACCCGGCACTCCTCATTTTGACACTTACTCCCAGACTTTGGGGGTTTTGATTTCAGAAATACCTTTTGTATCCCAAAGAGATGGGATTTTCCCCCAAAAAAACCCCTTTCCTCACCAATATGTGGCACTTTCAACCAAAAATACCTTTTCTGTCCCGCAAATGGGGGCATTTTCTCCCAGAAACATCAGCTTGCTCACAGGTAGATGACCTTTTCCCCCAAAAAAAAGACATTTTCTCCCAAAAATGCCCCTTTGCTTCGGAAAGCCTCCCATTTCCTCCCTCATAGACTACATGACACTCCGCACGATGACATTTGCTCCCACAAATAGGGCATTGGATCACTCAGAGCCCATTTTTATCCCAAATACAGGCCATTTGCTCCCACAAATACCACTCCTCTCTCAAACGAGTAAACTTTTCATCCATCAACACTACTTGAGTCCCAAAAAGATCTCATTTTTCCCCAAAAAGCAATGACATTTGCCCCCACATTTACCCTTTTTTTAAGAATTAGGCCACTCATTCGCCCGAAAATACCTTTTCTTTCCCAACAAGATGGCATTTGCTCCCAGAAACACAAGCTTTCTCGCAAAAACATCATCTCTTCCCCCCATTTGCTCCAAGAAAACACTTCTCTCCCACATACGTGAACGGTTCCCCCAAAAAAAAATTTTCTCTCCGAAATACCAGGCCTCTTGCACATACCTCCCTTTTTCTAACACAAATACTACTTGACACTCCTCAAGAGAACATTTGCCCCCCTACACACCCTACTTCCTCCCCAAAGGCCCATTTTCCACACCAAAAATGCCACATGTGCTCTTCAAGAAAAGACACTTTTTCCCCCCAAAGGTCCATTTTTCCCCCCACACATGTCCTTTTCTCCCGAAAAAACCCCCTTTCACTTGGACAATTGGACCTTTTTTTCCCAAAATACTGCTTGACAATACCAAATCGGACACTTGCAACAAAGAAGAGGAAAATTTTTCCCCAAAATACCACTTTTCCCCCACCCAAAGGACTTTTTTTCCACATTGCATGACAGTTTTGGCAAGAAGTACTAGATTTTTTCTCCACATCGGGGGTTTTCTTCCCCCATTAGGACATTTGCTCCCAAAAATACCGCCACTCTTAGAAATACCCCCCACCTCCCCCAAAATAGACTACACGGCACTCCTTATTATGATACTTACTCTCAGACTTTGGGGCTTTTGGTTTCGGGAAAACCGTTTGTACCCCAAAGAGATGGCATTTTCCCCCAGAAACACCACTTTCCTCACCAATATGTGGCACTTTAAACCCAAAAAACCCTTTCTGCCCCCCCAAAGGGGGGTTTTTTTCCCCCAGAAAACCACTTGCCAGGAAGCCCTTTTTTCCCCCCCAAAATAAGCTTTTTCTCCCGAAATCCCCTTTGCTTCGGAATGCCCCCCTTTTCCTCCCATATACACAGACGCTCCCAGATACATTTCTCCCAGAAATAGGGGATTTTTTGCAGTTTAAAAAATTTATAGCTGAATACTGTCATTTTTCCAGAAAAACAATTTTTTTCCTTTTGTGGCTTTTCTTTTGAAATTTCCCTTTTAGCACAAATTGATTTTCAATCGCAATTTTCACAGAATGGCTTTTATGAAATAATTTCTCCTCTGGGAGAAAACAAAAAATTTTTGGAGAAAATATCTTTTTTTTGGGGGAAAAGGTATTTTGAGTGAAAAAGACATCTCTTTTTTCAGGGAATCCTTTTTTCATTTAAATAATGGGATTTTTTGGATGGAAAGTGATATTTTTGATTCTTTGATTTTTGTGATTGTAAGGGGAGGCATGGGAAAAGCACTCGAAAAGGGATGGTCATACAAATAATTCAAGCACTTCTTTCGCAGCGGGGCTAGCCTTTCCGCCCGAGAAATCGGAGTAGCGGCCATCGCGAGTGGCACTTTTACGCTGAGGCGAATAGTGCCTTCCCCAACCGGGAACGTCCCCAAAATTGTATTTAAACACCCAAATTTGGGAGGCTTTTTTTTTCCCGGGAAAAGGAAAACGCAATTTTTTTTCGAGAGACAATTTGTTTTGTTGGGGGTCCCCTGCTACACACCTGCATTCAGACAGGAAAAGAGTGGAAGGGAGAACCCTCTCTAATAAGGCATTTGCAAGTTCGAGGAGCGACAGCTGTAGTGCTCTCAGGGGGAGCGTTTTAGAAAGTGGGGAGAGATCCTTTCAGGACTGCGGAGAAAAAACCCCCCACTCGCAGGTAGTGCAGGACGCTGAATTTGCACTTGTCGGCATCGGAATCGCACCCCTTTGCTCTCACGCGTAAAAAGCGGCATTCGCGCTGAACCGCTCCGGAGACTTTGCCGTAGCTGGCCCAGAAACCGTGTTTCCCCCCAAAATCCGCTTTCAGCCGTCAGCCGCGGCCGGGGGTTTTTCGCTTGCCCAAAAAGGGCCCCTTTAGCCGGCTGCTTTTCTCCGACGATTTTGGGGGCCCCTGTGCGCCCATCGGAAAGGAGCGGTTTGCACTTCGCCTTGGGTACATGCAGAAAGCACTAAACCGACCTCTGAATACTATGTCTCTGGGTTTATTTCGAGCCACAATTCATTCTAGTGAGGTTTTCCACTGCTACACATCTGCATTCAGACAGGAAAAGAGTGGAAGGGAAAACCCTCTCTAATAAAGGGTTTGCAAGTTCGAGGGGCGACAGCTGTAGTGCTCCCCGGGGGAGCGTTTTAGAAAGTGGGGAGAGATCCTTTCAGGACTGCGGAGAAAAAACCCCCCACTCGCAGGGAGTGCAGGGCGCTGAATTCGCACTTGTCGGCATCGGGATCGGACTCCTTCGCTCTCACGCGTAGAAAGCGGCATTCGCGCTGAACCGCTCCGGAGAATTTGCCGTAGCTGGCCAAGAAATCGCTTTTTCCCCCCAACTCCGCTTTCAGCCGTCAGCAGCGGTCTCGTGTTTCTCGCTTGCCGAGAACGGCCCACTTCAGCCGGGGGCTTTTCTCCGACGAGTGAGCGGGCTCCCGTGCGCGCATCGAAAAGGGGGTTTTCCCTTTGCCTTGGGGACATGCAGAATGCACTACCCCGACCTCTGAATACTTTGTCTCCGCCTTTATTTCGAGCCACAATTCATTCTAGTGAGGTTTTTTACTGCTACACATCTGCATTTAGACAGGAAAAGAGTGGAAGGGAAAACCCCCTCTAATAAGGGATTTTCAAGTTCGAGGAGCGAAAACTGTAGTGCTCTCAGGGAGAGCGTTTCAGAAAGTGGGGAGAGATCCTTTCAGGACTGCCAAAAAAAAACCCCCCCCTCGCAGGTAGTGCAGGACGCTGAATTGGGATTTGTCGGCATCGGAAACGCACTCCTTCGCTCTCCCCCGGGGAAAACGGGATTTGCGCTGAACCGCTCCGGAGATTTTGCCGTAGCTGGCCCAGAAATCGCGTTTCTCCCCGAACTCCCCTTTCAGCCCTCAGCAGGGGTCTCGTGTTTCTCGCTTGCCGAGAAGGGGCCCCTTTAGCCGGGTGCTTTTCTCCGACGAGTGAGCGGGCTCCTGTGCGCGCAGGGAAAAAGGGCGGTTTGCACTTCGCCTTGGCTACATGGGGAATGCACTACGCCGACCTCTGAAAACTATGTCTCTGCCTTTATTTCGAGCCCCAATTTATTCTAGTGAGGTTTTCCACTGCTAAACATCTGCATTCAGACAGGAAAAAAGTGGAAGGGAAAACCCTCTCTAATAAGGCATTTTCAAATTTGAGGAGCGACAGCTGTAGTGCTCTCAGGGAGGGGGTTTTAGAAAGTGGGGAGAGATCCTTTCAGGGCTGGGGAGAAAAAACCCCCCACTCGCAGGTAGGGCAGGACGCTGAATTGCCCCTTTTCGGCATCGGAATCGCACTCCTTCGCTCTCACGCGTAGAAAGCGGCATTCCCGGGGAACCGCTCCGGAGACTTTGCCGTAGCTGGCCGAGAAATCGCGTTTTCCCCCCAACTCCGCTTTCAGCCGTCCGCAGCGGTCTCGTGTTTCCCGCTTGCCGGGAAAGGGCCACTTTAGCCGGGTGCTTTTTTCCGACGGGGGAGCGGGGTCCTGTGCGCGCATCGGAAAGGGGCGGTTTTCCCTTTGCCTTGGCTACAAGCGAAAAGCACTACGCCGACCTCTGAATACTATGTCTCTGCCTTTATTTCGAGCCACAATTTATTCTAGTGAGGTTTTCCACTGCTACACCTCTGCATTCAGACAGGAAAAGAATGGAAGGGAAAAACCGCTTAAAAAAGGGATTTGCAAGTTCGAGGGGCGACAGCTGTAATGCTCTCAGGGAGAGCGTTTTAGAAAGTGGGGAGAAATCCTTTCCGGAATGGGGAGAAAAAACCCCCCACTTGCAGGGAGGGCAGGAAGCTGAATTTGCACTTTTCGGCATCGGAATCGGACCCCTTTGCTCTCACGCCTAGAAAGCGGCATTCGCGCTGAACCCCCCCGGGGACTTTGCCGTAGCTGGCCGAGAAATTGCGTTTTTCCCCGAACGCCGCTTTCAGCCCTCAGCAACGGTCTCGTGTTTCTCGCTTGCCGAGAACGGGCCACTTCAGCCGGCTGCTTTTTTCCCACGAGTGAGCGGGCTCCTGGGCGCGGATCGGGAAGGGGCGGTTTGCACTTTTCCTTGGGTACATGCAGAATGCAATACGCCTACCTCTGAATACTGTCTCCCCCTTTATTTTGAGCCAAAATTTATGCTTGGGAGGTTTTTTTAACTGGGAAAAATTTCATCCTTTACCTTGTCTCCTTGGGGGGGCAGGGTAAGGGGGAATTTAGTGGAAATTTTTAAACCCGCATGTTACTATTATATTTTGGGCTTTGTTTAAGATTGGGTTTTTTTTTTTGATTCAGATTTTTTTAAGATTTAGGGGTTTTCCCTGAGGCCTGATAGCAAAGAGTGGCAGGGAGGGTAGGAAGGTATGGGCAGTTACCTAGGGCAGTGAGCACCCCCTGCATTTTGGAACTGTACCCCTGAAAAATTGTAGAATCTTGAGAAAATTTTGAGATATTTGGGGAAATGTGCCGTCACCCGGGCAATTCAAAAAAACACAAATCACTGCAAGGTGCTAGGGGCCATGAGGGCCAAACACTGTTCAACAATAGTAGGGGGCCTAAAAGGAAAAAGGTCTCTGGATCTTATGACAATGGAACAAGCTCTTTTTTTTCTCTAACACCCGCAAAAGACCCTTCAGTTCGGTCAGGGAACCAGCTTTTGCCAAGGTCAGTCCCCTCCATATTTGAGACCGAAAAAAATAGCTACAAAAGTCCGCTAATTTGGGAAGGAAAAAAAATTCCACTAAAATGGGGGGGGAAGAAGAAAAAGCGGAAACAGGGGCATCATCAGGGGGAAAGAGTCCCAACCCATAAAGGGGACAATATCTTTCCAAATCCTAACTATGTGTGAGCTGCAAGATAAAACAAAAAACATCAATCATCATCCTGGGAAACAAATTGTCACCTGATGCCTGATATTGGGATAAAGAGGCAAGTCACCTAGGTTTTGAGGGGAGTGGGTTTGGGGAGTTGGGATCCCTTTTTTTGGAAGGGGGCATTGACAAAGCAATTGGAAAAGGGAAAAAGGCCTTCGCCTTTGGGAAGCAACTCTTGTCATTTTTGAAAGAAATCTTTAAGGAAGTCCCGTTAAGATACCCCGGCAAGAGGAGAAAAGGATCCAGTACCTTAAGGAATTAGCTGTGCCGGGGGTGATGTGTAATATTAACCTGGATTTTGATCCTTTAACCAAAATTCCGAGGGTATCAGCTCCTGTGACCCACGCGGGGAAATTTGTAGGGTTTGCGCCATCAACATATGGCAACACACTGGCAGGAAAAAACTGGAAAGTTTAAAAAAATTCAAAATTAAATGAACTGTCTAGCCTACTTTAACAGTATGAAGAGATTTTCTCTTCTTCCCTAAGGGTCTCTGTGGAAAAAATGTTTCCGAAGTTCCAGAAATTTAAAGAAAAAATGTTCTACCCTCCACTTGTTCAAACCAATAGCGCAGCTATTAGAAAAAAAATGTTCCCCTGCTCGAGAGAGAGGATATAGGGAGTATGTGACACATATTTTCCTGTGGTTTTACCTTTGTAACCCTGGAGGGGAAATGAATAAGTGGGGTTTTAAAATCCCCCCCCTCCCCTGGGGCCCGAG